>NC_054844.1:23548398-24798398 GCF_018345385.1 Vulpes lagopus
CAGCTTGGCCTGCCATAACAACATACTGTAGACTGGGGTGGCTTAAAAATCAAGGATTTATTTTCTCACCGTTCTGGAGGCTCGAAGTGGCAGATTAGGGTGCTAATATGGATGGGCTCTGGTGAAATCTCCTGGCTTGTAGAGGGCTGCCATCCTGCTGCAGGCTCACATGACCTCTTTTTTTGTGCATGCTTCCAGTGGCAGGTGGCGGTGGTGAGGAAAGAGAGAGAGAGAAGGAGAATGGAGAGAGTGTTCTTCCTCTTCTTATAAGGACTAACCCTATTGGATTAGGGCCTCACTCTCATGACCCCATCTAACTCTAATTACTCCCTAAAAGCCCATCTCCAAATTCATAACATTGGAGGCTATGGCTTCTAGTTATGAATTTGGGGAGGATTTAATCCATAGCAGTTGGGATCTCATTCCATCCTTTCCCAATTAAAAAAAAAAAAAGTTAAGTATTTTTCTGATATTTCCTTTCAAACTTTTTATTGGGAATAATTTTAAACTTTAAAAAGTTGCAAATAGAAGATAGGGAGTTCTTATATACCCTTCACCTGGTTTCCCCTAATAATTCATATAATCATTGTATAATCATCAAAACTAGGAAGCTACCATTACCAAAATACTATGGGCTAAACCTATTCAAACTGCTCCAGTTCTTCCCCTAAAGTCCTTTTTTTTAATTCTAGGATTCCATACCAAATTTAGTTGTCTCCTTAGTTTTCTTCAGGCTGTGACAATTCTTCATTCTTTCCTTGTCTTTAATGACCTTGACACCACTGACGAGTGCTGGTCAGTTACTTTGGAGACTGTCTCTTATTTTGGGTTTGATATTTTCTCAAGATTAGATCGAGATTCTGCATTTTTGTCATGAATACTACAGAAGTGAACTTGTATTTTTCTCTGTGTATCATTTCAGGGGACACAAAATATCAATATGATTTAACTGGTGATATTATTGTTGATCACTTGGTTAAGGTGTGTTTTCTGGGTTTCTCCAAGAAATCTTACTATTCTTACCTTTATAAATAAATATCCTTGAGGAAATCAGTCTCTGATTCTTGATTATTCAATGATACCCTAAAACAGAAGTGGGGAAGGCAAGGAAATTTTCTGCCCACAGTATTATATGTACTTTCTGTGAAACACACAAAGTGTGAGACAGAGTAATGTGAAGTTATTATTACTATTTTATTTATTTATGTATTTTTAAAGTACACTTTACAACCCACATGGGGCTTGAACTCACAATCCTGACATCAGGAGTCATATGCTCTACCTACTGAGCCAGTCAGGCACACTGATTATTCCCATTTTAAAGAGAAAACTGTCTTTTTTGGTTTAAGTGACTTGGCCAAGGTGTTTGCTCATTTTGAGTAACTATTGGATATTCAGAAGAACTGATTATAAATATAACCACACAATTTATGACATGAGAATCCCAAATTCAAATTTTTTAATGATAGATCAAATTGTTTCACTGGGGGCAGCCCAGGTGGCTCAGTGATTTAGTGCCACCTTCAGCCCAGGGTGTGATCCTGGAGTCCCAGGATCAAGTCCCACATCAGGCTCCTTGCATGGAGCCTGCTTCTCCCTCTACCTATGTCTCTGCCTCTCTCTCTCTTTCTCATGAATAAATAAATAAAATCTTAAAAAAAAAAAAACAAATTGTTTCACTGGTTTTCAAGTGCCTCCAATGTGCTAGAATTTACACACTCTTTAAAAACAAGTGATAGCTCAGTCTGAAATACTAATTTAAAGAAAACAATGGCACATCTCCAAAACTCATTTAAGAAACCGAGTACCTAATTAAAATCTTCAATCAGATTATTTAACTGCTTTTTAATAATTGTGCTGTGGTTTAGGCAAAAATGATAGAGAAATACCTTTAGAAAATGTTGTGTCGTGATTTTTGGAACCAACCAGAGATCATTTACTACAGATAAGTAATGATAAAATGAATAACTACAATGATGACACCAATTTTTTAGCTATTTAGGATAAGAATTTGTCAATTAAATCATTGGGAATACCTTCTGAATACATGTTAAATTTGAGTGAAGGTAGAAAATGACATGTTATCTAAATTATATTTTTATTGACAGATAATTGTGTAGCATTTCTCAGAATGACTAAGGATCAGAGGGCACCCCTCCTACACCAAGCCTCCTGCTTTGTCCTGTGCCTGAGGCCACTAGGGGACTAACCCACCACCACCAAAGATTCCTCACCTCCAAAGAGCAAGTCTGCCAAATGGGGTCCTCCTTTATCCTTGGAAATCTACTTGATTGCCTCCCTGTCCTCCTCCTCCTATCCACCCTCAACCCAGAATCTTCCATACCAGATGTAAAAAGAGAAGTGCTTAAGCCAGGGCAGGGAGGGCCACTCCCTATAGCTCCTGCACTCCCTATAATGTTGCTGTGGTTGGGTGGCAAGGGGGCCGAATGGCCAGATGCTGGAATGGCCCCCCACACCCTGGCATTTCAGGCCTCAGGAAAGTTGGGGGTGAGAGTGAGCAATTATCATGGCTTCTTGTGAAGAAATTTTTAAGTTTGTTATAGTCCCATTGATCTAGTTTTGTATTTGTTGCTTATACTTTTAGTATTGTATCCGAGGAAGTAATTGTCATGTCAATGTTCTGAAGATTTTCTCCTATCTTTTTTTCTAAGAATTTTATTGTTTTAGATATTACATTTAGATATTTAATCCATTTTGAGTTCATTTTTGTATATAATGTAAGGTAATGGTTCAACTTTATTCTTTTGCATGCAGTTATCCGGTTTTTCTAGCACCATTTGTTAGAGAGACTATCGTTTCCTCATTATATAGTTTGGCACCTTGTCAAAAATCATTTGTTCATATACAAAGGAATAGTTAATTTGTAAGGTAAAAAGTGAAAAGACAACTTCTATATTTAGGAAGATGGCATGGACATACTTTTCCCTATTTCTCCCACGATGTACAATTGAAATCCTTGGATATTATATATAAAACAAACATAAGAAGGATCTGAAAGGTAGAGATAAGAAGGCAGACTTACTACAAATCTTAGAGCCCAAGGAACAACATAGTGGTAAGTGTTCTGCATTTTCTTTTTGCTTCATATATCTTAGACTTGGAATTGAAATGACTGGCAACCCAGGAACAGTGAATATTGACAAAAACACAAAAAACAAAACAATTATAACAAAAGCCTGTTTTCTCTAGCCAAAAGACCAGCAAAGGGATAGCCGAGCAAGACAGACTTTTAGACAATGTCCACTCTGCTGTAGCTAAACACTACCTTAACTTATGCCAGCAAAGGCTGAATGGGGAATCCAGCTTTCTAGATTCACATAGCTGTGACTTTTATCCCTGCATGTTGGTAGTAAGGTAACTTTCCTACCCCTTGCAGTGTCAACGGATACTAGACTTCCACTCCCTCCTGACAGTAAAAGAGCTCCCTTACCCCTTTCCACTAGGCTAGTATCAGGGAGACCTATTGCAGAGTCTGGACTTTCACCATCAGACAATAATAATAAGACCACAGGCTGTAATGCTATTGGAGATCACTTGGAGAGTTGGAACTCCCACCCATGTCCAGAAGTAACAGAAGGACCCTCACTGTAGAAAGTAAAATGTATCAAAATTTGTAGAGAATAGCTAAAGCAGAGCTGAGGGGGAAATATATAGCACTAAATGCAAACATTAGAAAAGAGAAATAAATGTTGAATCAATAATCTTAACTCTCAAGAATCTAGAAAAACAAGAGCAAAATAAAATCAATGAAAGCAGAAGGAAAGAAATACTAAAGAGAAGAAATCCTTGAAATTGAAAACAAATACTAAAAGAGAGAGAGAGAGAGAAATCAATGAAAAGGCCAATAGAATTAAAAAACCTCCAGCAAGACTGATTAAGAAAAAATGAGAAAAGACACAAATGACCAATATCAGGAATAAAATAAGGACTATAACTACAGAACCTGCAAACAGTTCCTTCTTCAGACATAAACATTTTTCCAAAGAAGACATAAAAAGGCCAACAGACATGGGAAAAAATGGTCAACATCACTCAGCATCAGGGAAATACAAACCCAAACCACAATGAGATATGAGATACCACATCACACCCATCAGAATGACTAAAATTAACAAGTCAGGAAACAACAGATGTTAGTGGGGATGCAGAGAATGGGAACCCTCTGACACTGTTGGTGGGAATGCAAGCTGGTGCAGCCACTATGGAAACAGTAAGGAGATTCCTCAAAGAGTTGAAAATAGAGCTACTCTATTATCCAGCAATTGCACTACTAGGTATTTACCCCAAAGATACAAATGTAGTGATCCAAAGGCACACCTGCACCCCAACGTTTATAACAGCAATGTCCATGATATATAAACTACGGAAAGAGCCCAGATGTCCGTTGACAGATGAATAGAGAAGATGTGGTATATATCTACAATGGAATATTACTCAGCCATCAGAAATATGGAATCTTGCCGTTTGCAACGATGTGGATAGAACCAGAGAGTATTATGCTAAGCAAAATAAGTCAATCAGAGAAAGACAATTATCATATGCTTTCAGTTATGTGTGGAATTCAAGAAACAAAACAGAGGATCAAAAGGGAAGGGAGGGAAAATAAAACAAAATGAAATCAGAGAGGGAGACAAACCATAAGAGACTCTTAAACATAGGAAACAAACTGAGGGGGTGGGGATGTGGTACCTGGGTGGTAGACATTAAGGAGGGCATGTGCTAAAATGAGCACTGGGTCAGTGAGTCACTGGCCTCTACCTCTGAAACTAATAATATACTATATGTTAATTGAGTTTAACTAAAAAAACAAAAACCAAAAACAAATGATTCCTTCTTTAATTCATCTCCTTCCTTTTGCATTTTACTATAAGCATTTGGGGGAACCATTCTGCTCCATCAACAGTTTGTTTAGAAACCTCCTTGGCTAAATATTTAGTTTCATTGCTTATAAGTTCTTCGTCTTACAAAACATAAAACATGATTCAGCCAAATTTTTTGCCCCATTGTAACAAGGGTCTCTTTTTTTGCAGTTCCTCAGTAAGGAAGCTGTTCCCTATTCCATCTGAGATCTTACCAGAATGGCCTTTAATGTCCACATTTCTTTTCTTTTCTTTTTTTTTTTTTTTTTTTTAGGATTTTATTTACTTATTCATGAGAGACACACAGAGAGAGAGAGAGAGGGAGAGATAAAGAGAGAGAGAGAGAGTCAGGGACACAGGCAGAGAGAGAAGCAGGCTCCATGCAGGGAGCCTGACATGGGACTCAATCCCGGGTCTCCAGGATCAGGCCCTGGACTGAAGGCGGCGCTAAACCCCTGAGCCACCCGGGCTGCCCAAGATTTGCTTTCTAACTCTGGGATTGTAAGCATTAATAAAGCAGGAAAAAGGTGGGTTTGGAGAAATGAAGGACCAACCCAGGTACACTTAAACCTCTCATCCTGTGCAGGCCTGTGTAGCATGAGACTTCCTGCCTTCTGTCCATTTCTGAACCTTTAGGCCATACATGATACAGTGTGCTTATGGTGATTGTGGGGCCTCTAGGCACATGTGAGCTCCCTACTCTGTTCAGCAAAAGAAGCAAAAAAGGGGAAGAGGACAGTTCAATATGGAGAAGGTGAGTGGACAAGTGACTAGAAACTCCCCTATTTCTCAGCTCACACTAAATCTTTATTCCCCCGTTGCTCTCTGGAAATGTAGGAGGCAACACATGTGGCTTGAGTATGGAGAAAATTCTTGGAGGATAAGCTACGAAAAGATGTTGAAGTCCAAACTCAGCTTCAAAGAAGTACTCACATCTTTCCTTTCCTTTCCTCCCACCCAAACTCCTCTCTTCTAAGGGTTTCTCGTCTGCTTTCCTTTCCTTGTCTTAAGGCTTTTTCGTTTGCTGCTGATAAAGTAAACTATAAATTTAGTAAAGGTTTTGTTGAACTTTGGTTTAAAACTAAAGCACAGCTGTTTCCTTTCACTTGTGCTTTTTTTTTCTCCTCCCCATCATTTTTTCCTTTAAGTTTAGACATTTAATATTTTTAAAAACTAGTCAAATATCTATATCTTATAACCAGAGTTGGTTTTTGAAAACATCAGTCTCATTTTTCTTTATTAAAGCACTCTAGCTACTCACTGTTAAATATTTTTTTCTCACTGTTAAATATTAAGAAAAATGATTGTTGGACTGTTTTGAATGGGAGTATAACGGTGGCAGGTTTTTTTCCTTCCTCTTGCACACACCTCAGGAAGGAAAATACAGAAATACCCTTTAGACTACTCTCTTGAGAAGTACTCTTTAGGCTCAGAATAACCCCAAACAAGCAAAACCTTTGTGTTTAGCAAAGAGTGGGTCTGGAAAAGAGGATGTTTAAAAAGATGTAGAACACTGGGCTCTTCTCAGAAAGAAACTCTGTGCTTTTAGTGTCTCTAAAAGCTGTTTACCAAGGGAAAGGATGGTAGAAAATGTACTCATTACAGAGGTTGTTTGAATCTCTAAGTCTGACTTCAGTTTCTAAGGTGAATGACTTGTGTAAATAAAGCTAAAATTGCCTCAGATTTCTGTATGCAATATTTTTCCTTCCTTTTCTGCCTGTGGTTGGCACTCCAGGTTGGGATGAGCATATAAGTACAGCACTGGTTGTACAGACAGTAAATACTTCCAGAATGGACCAGGGCATTATACTCCCAGAGTCATCAATTCATAATAAATCTTCATTTGGGGAAGTAACATACATTTTTTATATTTTAATATTTGTTCATTTTTGGGAACACATTATTCCCATGGAATATGGGACTCTATTACCATGAAATTTTTATATTTACAATTATCTTTTATGAATTTTCTAACTTCTTGCCTTGTCATGATTTCAGATTTAGTCTAAAATCAAATTTATTAGCTTCTTCTGGTTCCTCACAACATTTCTTCATTTACTGAGGAAAAAATTGAGTACTTTTTTTCTTTGAGACACTGGGCTAGGTGCTGGAACTATAGTGGTGAAGGACTTGATATGTTTCAGCTCTGATGGAGTTTACATTTGAACAGGAGAGAGCATAAGAGTAGGCAATAATTATCGTGACAACTATGTAATTACAATAGAGACAAATGCTATAAAGGAGATGCATAGATGCCATTGAGTGAGCTCAACTAGGGGAATCTGTCCTAATCTGGGGAGTCAGGAAAATTTCATTAAGAAAGGAATGTCTGAGTTGAGCTCCCTAATGGAGATACTATGGATGTGTGTAGGGGAATCAGTTCCAGCGGCCAGTGGAAAGGACCTGAACTATGAGGAAGCATGATATGTTAAACAAACAAATTTAAACAACAACAACAACAACAACAACAACAACAACAAGTTTTTGGAATAGAGAATGAAGGGAAAGTGACATAAAATTTATTCTAGTAAGGTAGACTTAGAGCATAAAGGCCTTTGAACCTTATGGAAGATTTTAAATTTTATTCTAAGTGTAATAGAAAGCTGTAGAAAGATTTGAAGCCAGAGAATGATATAATATCAGATTTAACTTAAAAAGAATAAAATAGGGGCATGTGGCTGGCTTAGTTGGTAGAGCATCTGACTCTTGCTCTCAGGGTCATGAGTTTGGGCTCCATGTTGGATGTAGAGATTACTTAAAGTAAAATGGCTGACTGCTATGAGGAGAATGGAAGTGAACTCTGAGAGTTAGAATTTTTGTTTAGGGCAGCCCCTGTGGTGCAGCGGTTTAGTGCTGCCTGCAGCTCAGGGTGTGGTCCTGGAGACCCAGGATCGAGTCCCACATCGGGCTCCTTGCGTGGAGCCTGCTTCTCCCTCTGCCTGTGTCTCTGCCTCTCTCTCTCTCTCTCTCTCTCTCTCTGTGTGTGTGTGTCTCTCATGAATAAATAAATAAATAAATGAAAGGAATTTTTGTTTATCTTGATTTTCTCTTTCCCTCCACTTCCAGTAACAGAAACCCTCTGCTTGTGGGAATCTCTTTCCATGTGATTTGCATAGAGTTGACTCTCCTTCATCCCCCATCACAGGAATGGACACATAACCCATTTAACCCATTTATTTATATAAGTAATCAGAGTTCCCTGTTCTTCTGGCCTCAGTGTTTGGTTCAGGAGTGGCACATGACTCAAGTTGGACTAATCAATATTGTCTCCAGAACTTCTGCTCAAACTCTCAGGAAAGAGGGAACCCATGTCTCTCTGGGGTTACTACCTATAAGGACCAGGTCAGATCATCAAGGAAAAGATCAGCAACCCCTCTGTCATTTGGGGAGATCATTCTCAGGCATCTGAGAATAAACACAGAAGGAGCTTAAGTAAGAGGTGGAGAAAAAGATGAATTACTGAATAAATTGGGCAAATCCACAGATCTAGTCATCTAGATCTAGTCCACTTCCTTTTTATTATGTGATCCATGAATATATTTCTTTTTTTAAAAAATTAATCTACCAAAAAAAATAAAAAATAAAAAAAAAATTAATCTACCTTGGATAGAATTTCTGTTATTTGCAATCAAAGAGTACAGACTGATTACAGATTAAGAGTAAATGCAGGGAGACCTATTTGATAGGCTTTGTAGTGGTGCAGGTGAGAGGCAATGAAAGCTTGGACTAGTGTGGTCATAATGCAGATGGAGAGAATCCAACATAATTGAAATCCATTTAGGAGATAAAATTGGTAGGATTGAGTTAATTGATCAGATTTGTGAATGTGAGGGTGAAGGGAAAAGAGAAATGTCAAAAACATCTGCTTTTTTTCTGTCTTGCATATCTGCAGATGCCGTTCACTGAGATAGGAAACCCCTAAAGAAGAGGAGTTTGGGAATAGTGATGAAAGGAAGTCTTTAGTTCAGTTTTGGTCTTGTTGAGTTTGGGCCTCCTGAAAGACACATGGTTACTGTTAACAGCAGTATCATTCTATTAATCACTTTGACTTAAAACTATTACCTTTGACTTACCTTCCATTATTATTCTTGCAAATCATAAGGAAGACTTAAAGTCAGTGTTTTTTTTTTAAATATATATATTTATATACATATATATGTGTACAGTACAAATTGTAACAAATGTTCACACTCATATAACCATCAACAGAATCAAGATATAGAACATTTTCACATCCAGGAGTTTCCTTTGTGCTCAAACTATTTCCTGCCCCTCCAACCCTTGGTTCCAGGCAAACACCAATCTTCTTTCATTACTATAGATTAGATTTGCTTTTCCTAGACTTTCATATAATTCTGTAAGTGGACTTATATAGTATGTACTGTTTTGTATCTGGATTCTTTTATTCAATGTAATGTTTTTTGAGATTCACTCATTTTAGTGTTAAATTATTCCATTCTATGGATATACTATGATTTGTTAGTTCACTCTCCTATTAGTGGCTATTTGTACGGTTTGTAGCTTTTGGTTTTAGAAATAAAACTGCTATGAACTTGTCATGAATAGATCTTTGTATGGATATGTTTTTCTTTTTCTTTTCTTTTTTAACTTTAAATTCAAGGTAGTTAACATATAGTGTAATATTGGTTTTGGGAGTACAATACAGTGATTCATCACTTACATGTAACACCGAGTGCTCATCGTAACAAGTGCCCTCCTTAATGCCCATCACCCAGCTAGCCCATCGCCCACCCACCTCCCATCCAGCCACCCTCACTTTGTTCTCTATAGTTAAGAGTCTTTTATGGTTTGCCTCCTCTGTTTTTTGTTTTATTTTTCCTTCCCTTCATCTATGTTCATCTGTTTTATTTCTTGAATTCCATATATGAGTAAAATCATATGGTATTTATCTTTTTCTGACTTATTTCACTTAGTATAATACACTCTAGTTCCATCCATGTTGTTGCAAATGGCAAGATTGCATTCTTCTTGATGGCTGAATAATATTCTATATCATCTCTATCTCTATCTGCCACATTTTTATTATTTTATTTTATTTTTATTTCTTTTATTTTTTAAAAGGTTTTATTTATTTATTCATGAGAGACACACAGAGAGAGGCAGAGACACAGGCAAAGGGAGAAGCAGGCTCCACGCAGGGAGCCCGACGTGGTCTGCCACATTTTTAAAATTAATTCATCAGTTGATAGACATTTGGGCTCTTTCCATAATTTGGCTATTGTTGATAGTGCTGCTATAAACACTGGGGCACATGTGCCTCTTTAAATCAGTTTTTTTTTTAAGATTTCATATATTTATTCATGAGAGACACACAGAGAGAGGCAGAGACACAAGCAGAGGGAGAAGCAGGCTCCTCGAAGAGAGCCCAATGTGGGACTCAACCCCTGGACCCAGAGATCACCCCCTGAGCCAAAGGCAGACACTCAAACTCTGAGCCACCCAGGTGTCCTGTGAATCAGTATTTTTATATCCTTTGGATAAATACCTAGTAGTGCACTTGCTGGGTTATAGGATAGTTCTTTTTTTTTTTTTTTTTTTTTTTTTTAAGATTTTATTTACGAGAAAGAGAGAGAGAGCACACAGGGAGAGGAAGAAGCAGACTCCCTGCTCAGCAGGGAGACTGACTCTGGCTCCATCCCAGGACCCTGGGATCATGACCTGAACCGAAGGCAGATGCTTAACGGATTGAGTTACCCACCTGCCCCAGGTAGTTCTATTTTTTCTTCTTTTTTCTTTTTTTTTTGTTTTTAGTATATGTGCTGCCAGATTGAGCACAGTAGTTCTATTTTTAACATTTTAAGGAACCTCCATCCTGTTTTCTATCCTGGCTGTACCAGTTTGCATTCCCACCAACAGTGGAAGAGCATTCCCCTTTCTCCTCATCCTCACCAACATCTGTTGTTTCCTGACTTGTTAATTTTAGCCATTCTAACAGGTGTGAGGTGGTATTTCATCGTGGTTTTGATTCGCATTTCCCTGATGCTGAGTGGTATTGTGCATTTTTTCATGTGTCTGTTGGCCATTTGTATGTCTTCTTTGGAGAAATGTCTATTTATATCTTCTTCCCATTTCTTAAGTGATTATTTATTTTGGGGGTGTTGAGTTTGGTAAATTCTTTATAGATTTTGGATGCTAACCCTTTATCTGTTATGTCATTTACAAATATTTTCTCCCATTCCACTGGTTGCCTTTTAGTCTTGCTGATTGTTTCCTTCACTGTGCAGAAGCTTTTTAATTTGATGAGATCCTGATAGTTTATTTTTTGCTTTTGTTTCCCTTCCCCCAAGAGACATGTCTAGTAAGAAGTTGCTGCAGCTGAGGTCAAAGAAGTTCCTGCTGTTTTTACTTTACTCTACTTTTCTTTTTTTTTTTTTAAAGATTTTATTTATTTATTCATGAGAGATACACACACACACACAGAGAGAGAGAGAGAGAGGCAGAGACACAGGCAGAGGGAGAAGCAGGCTCCATTCAGGAGCCCGATGTGGGACTTGATCCAGGGTCTCCAGGATCATGTCCTGAGCTGAAGACAGACACGCAACCGCTGAGCCACCCAGGCATCCCTGTTTTTACTTTTCTTGAGTAAATATCTAAGAGTTAGTTTGCTGGGCGATATGATTCTTACTTTTGTGTTTCTACCTTTATAAGAAATTGACAAACTGCTTTCCAAATGGTTATTTTTCCCCAATATGTGAGAGATTAAGTTACTTCCACATTCTTGTCAATACTTGGTATTGTTATTCTTTCTAATTTTAGCTATCACAGTGCATTTATAGTTGTTATCTCATTGTGGTTAAATTTGCATTTTCCTGATAACTAAAGCTGTTGAGCATTTTGTGAGGTGCTTATTTGCTATTTATATGTATTCTTTGGAGAAGCGTCCAGATCCTTTGCTCATTGTTAAAAAAACATCTTTTTATTTTGAAATAATTATAGGCTTACAGGAAGCTGCAAAAATAGTATGAGTCCTATGTACCCCTCACCCAGCTTTGTAGTGGTGACGTCTTATATAGCTGTAATACAATATGGAAACCAGGAAATTTACATTGATATTACTGTTAACATACTTTATTCAGTTTTTGATTCCCATAAAACCTGCATTCTCTTTTTGTTGTCGATATGTGGATGCGTGTATGTGCATGAGTGTGAAGTTCTATGTAATTTTATCCCTTGCCTAGATTCATGTAATCACCACCACAATGAAGATACAGAACTGTTCTATCACTACAAAAGAACTCCCTCATGTGCTTGGTATTTACACAACCTCTCATCCTTTGTCTCTGTCTTCTATCAACAAGTCTGTTCTCCATCTCCATAATTTTATCATTTTGAGAATATTATATAATAGAATTCATATAGTATACAACCCTCTGAGACTGACTTTTTCACTCAGCATAATTGCCCTGAGGTTCACACAAGTTGTGCTGATCAATAGGTGTTTATTTTATTTATTTATTTTTTTTTTATTGCTGTATAGTATCATTTAGTATGATGGATGTACCACAATTTTAACATTCACTCATTGAAAAGACATTTGGGTTGTTTGAGTGTTTGGTTTCTTATAAAGCTGCTATGAACATTCATGTACAAGTTTTTATGTAAACAGGTGTTTTTTTCTTTTTTTTTTGATAAATGCCCTAAAATGCAATTTCTTGGTTGTATAAGTACATGTTTAATTTCACAAGAAATTACCAAACTTTTCTAGAGTGGCTGTACCATTTTATAGTCCCACCAGCAATGTGTAAGAAATACAGTTTCAGGGCACCTGGGTGGCTCAGTTAGTTAAGCGTCTGCCTTTGCCTCAGGTCATGATCTTAAGGTCCAGGGATCCGCCCTGCTTTGTGCTCCCTGCTCAGTGGGGAGCCTATTTCTTCCTCTCCTTTGACCCACTTGTGCTCTCTCTCTCTCCCAAATAAATAATTTTTTAAAAACCTTTTAAAAAAGGAAAGAAATATAGTTTCTCTGCATCTTTGCCAGCATTTGATATTGTCATCTTTAAAAGAAAAATTTAGCTGGTTTAATAGGTAGTGATATTGCCTATGGTTTTTAGCTGGCTTAATAGGTAGTGATATTGCCTATGTTTTTAATTGGATTGTCTTATTATTAACCTGTAATGGTTCTTTATACACCTTGAATATATGTCTTTTATGAGTCACATGTTTTACAAACATTTCTCCCAGTTTGTGGTTTGCTTAGTTACTTTCTTAACATCTTTTAAATTGCAAGGTCTTAAATTTTGATAAAGTCCAATTTACCAATTTTAAAATTCTCTTTTTCATGCCTTTTTGTACATTTGTTTAATCCAAGGTCAAATGATATTCTCCTATTTTTCTTCTTGTACTCATGTAATCTTTGCTTTTATCTATAGGTCTATCATTCATTTTGAGTTTATTTTTATATGTGGTATGAAGTAAGAGTTGAGGTTTGTATTTGTCTCATATGGATACAATGAGTGTTTCCATGTCATTTGTTATAGAGATTATCTTTTCCACACACAATTACCTTGGAAACTAAGTTAAAAAATTAGCTATATGTATATATAGAGGTCAGTTTCTGGGTTCTATGCTGTTTCATTGGTCTATATGTCTTTCTTCTTTTCTTCTTCTTCTTCTTTTTTTTTTTTTTTTTGAATAAGAGAGAGTGTGTGAAGGGATGGGGAGGGCAGAGAGAGAGAATCTTAAGCAGACTCCGTGCTGAGGATAGAGACTGACATTGGGCTTAACTCAAGGTTTCATCTCACAATCCTGAGATCATGACCTGAGCCGAAATCAAGAGTTGGACGCTTGACTGACTGAGAGCCACCCGGGTACCCCAATGGTCTATATTTCTTTCTTATGCCAACACCACACTGTCTCAATTATTCTAGCTTTATAGTATGTCTTGGAAATTTACAATATGAGCATTCCAACTTTGTTGCTTTCAAAGTTTTGGCCTATCTAGTTCCTTTGCATTTCCATATACATCTGCTAATATTTTTATTGGGATTGCATTACATTTACAAATCATTTTGGAGAGATTTGACACAATATTGTGTCTTCCAATTCATGAACATGTCTCTCAATTTATTTAGGTCTTCTTTAATTTTTCAAAAAAATTTGTTATAGTTTTCCTCAGTGTCACACAATCTTTGTTCTATTGATTCCTAAGTATTTCATATTTTTAATACTGTTGTAAATATTTTTAAAATTTAAGTTCCAAATTGTTTATTGCTAGTATATAGTAGTTGACATATGTATTCTGTGGCATTACTAACCTCACATATTAGTTCTAATTTTTTGTGTGTGGATTTAAGATTTTCTACATAGATAATCATGTTTAGGGCAAGCCGCGGTGGCTCAGCGGTTTAGCGCCAACTTTGGTCTGGGGCCTGATCCTGGAGACCCGGAATCGAGTCCCATGTTGGGCTCCCTGCATGAAGCCTGACTCTCCCTCTGCCTGTGTCTCTGCCTCTCTCTCTCTGTGTGTCTCTCATGAATAAATAAATAAAATCTTAAAAAAAAATAGATAATCATGTTTACAACTTCCCATCTCCCAAAACCAGTTTTCTTTATTCCTATTTATTTCTCCATTCCTATTTGTATGTTTTTTGTTTCCCATACTTTCTGATATGGGCTAGGACATTCAGTACAACAGTTAAATAGGAATGGGGACAGAGATGTCATTGCCTTTTTCCAGATATATTTCCTGAATTCAGATTGCTAATAACTTACTAAAGAATTTTGTATTTATGTTCATAAGACATATTAGTAATTTCTTTCAATACAAAAGAATATAATGATGGTAGTAGCAGTAGTAGTAGTAGTAGTAGCCAGTTCACAGAGTTGTAGTAACTAAATAACATATTTGTGAGGATAAAGGTAGTTCTTATATTGCTGCACAAATGCTAGTTATTATTCTTAGTAACAATGGACTGAGATAGACAAGAGGACATGTCATTACTCCTAACTTTAATAGCTTTGGAAACCAAAGTCCAAAATGACTCAGTACATTGTGCAGAATCGCACAGCTGGTTCTGTGTGGTGCTCATTTCAGAACAGAGGTCTTTGCATTCTGTTTTCACCCCCTCCTGCACTGCAAGAATCTTATACATTCCTGTTTATAAGGGCAGCCTGTCTATTTTTAAAATTATTCTGGGACACATCTGAAAAGCCATAATGTGAGATAAAAAAATAAAACCTCTGTTTTGCATTTATCTTGGCAGCTTGAAGAGAACATATTTTTCTGGGCATGTTTGGAAATGGATGATAGTTTTTGATTCTTATCCATATCCTCCAGGCTTTCTTTGGGACACTTCAGAGATTATGTTTGGGATTCAGAAAAGCATAATGTCATTTTATTTTTCAAATCCTCAGGGTTTTAGGGGTTTGGGTCTTATTTTCCTGTCTGCCTTTTCATTATAGCTATTATTTTTTATATATAATATTCATAATTCATTTTGTTGAAGAAGAGATTTCATTTTATGCCAATAAATATGTATGACTATTGGAAGAGAAAAAAGTGTCTGAGCTGTGAGTGCTGGCAAGAATTATAAGGCATAGTATAGTAAAATAGAATGTGGAGATTATGTCATTGTGCTCTTCTGTATAAACTGCATGATTGAGAAGAAAATGGGAATCATCTTCTGCTGAAATGCATCTTGGAAACATCTTCAAAAGCATATTGAAAATGGATGATAAAATTAAAAGGACATAGTTTATTTTATTTGGAAAATCATAATCCCTTATGAGAGATCTGGGTAAACAGACTTCAGCGTTTTGGCTTTGTTCAAGATTCCTTGACTCATTGGGTGGCGTGGAAAATTGATTTAATTCACTCAAGTTTACTACCCTTGAAAATTAGAATAATCATAGCTTGTAACACTGTACTTGGCACTTGGGAGTTAATTATATTAATGGCTTGTGTTTATTATATAATTATGTGCCAGACTACATGCTAAACATGCTATAGCTATAACTCATTTAATCTTCTTCATACTCCGGGAAGTATGTACAATTACACTTTCTGTTTTATAGATAAGAAAACTCGTAGGAGTTTTTCAGTGTATTATAATTATATGTTTACATATTGTCTTTTCTTCTGGACCTGAATTTATGAAGTTAGGTGTTGAACTCTCACAGCATCTGTCATCCATGGTTAGCATAAAACTCTGGTTTATAGGCAGTCAATAAATATGATTTAATCCGTGCTTCAGGAAGCCACTGTTTGTAGGATGAATAGAAGTGTGGAAAGATGAGGTAAGGGAAGAGCTGAGGTTATTTCAATTGTTTAGGCAAAATCAAATAATGTATATTTGGATAATGTGTATAGAAAAAGAAAGGTGAGGAGACATGAAGAGTTAAATAATTAGTAAATGATAAGAGGTTTTAAAAAATTTATTAGAGAGAGAGAGAACACATGTGATCCAGGGGAAGGGTCAGGGAGAGGGATAAGTAGACTCCATGCTGAGCATGGAGCCTGATGCAGGGCACAATCTCACGACACGGAAATGATGACCTGAGATCATGACCCTCAGATCATGATCTGAGCCGAAATTAAGAGTTGATCACTTAACTGACTGATCCACCCAGGTGCCCCAGTAAGTGATAAAAGATTTTAAGTAAAAGTAGTAAGAACATGTATATCGATGAATAAAAGTATCATAGAATGTTAGAGCTTTGGGTAGTGATTTGAAAGAGAGGTATGGGGATCCCTGGGTGGCGCAGCGGTTTGGCGCCTGCCTTTGGCCCAGGGCGCGATCCTGGAGACCCGGGATCGAATCCCACGTCGGGCTCCCGGTGCATGGAGCCTGTTTCTCCCTCTGCCTGTGTCTCTGCCTCTCTCTCTCTCTCTCTGACTATCATAAATAAAAATTAAAAAAAAAAAATGAAGGAGAGGTATGGTAAACAGTAAGAGGATAATACAAGCCTCTTTTGTGAACAAGTAAATGATTTTAACAGCTATTTAAAAGTGTCTAATTTCAACATCTGTGTTTATGGCTATTGATTAATTGTCTTTTCTCTTGAAAAATGTCAAGATTTTCTTGGTTCTTTATATGTTGAATGATCTTGAATTTGATCCTGGACATTTTGAATATTACACTATAGGACTCTAGGTCATGTTTAAATCCTATGGAGAATGTTTGTTTATTCATTTGGTTTAGCAGGCAATTGAGCAGTTTAGGTTGGTTGTAATTCCCTACTCTGCCTTCTGTTGGCTGTGGTTCCAAAGTCAGTTCAGTTTTCAAAGTTTTTGCTGGGCTACTTGGGTCTGTACCATGTGTGTTAACACCCAGAGAGCAGTCTGAGACTCAGGTTGTGGTCCACACTGTAGATCAGTTCTCAGTGCCTTGTGTATGCTGGTTAGGGTCAGATCCATGCATGTGGAGCTCAGAGATGGACATAGGAGTTCAGACATAGTTTTGTGATCACTTTCTTGAACTCCCTTCTCTTCATGAGAATCTTTCCTCCTCCTAAGCACCCTTCCTGGTCTTCTGACTGATTGCTACATGCATGTTCTACAATTGTGTCTGGTCCTGGGACCAAGGAGTGAGAGGTCAGAGAGAAAAGAACAACAGGGATTTCTCTCACAATTTTGGATCTATGATCCCTCTGGCCAAAAAGAAGAGTTCCTTTCCTTCTGAGTTTTAGGCATTTGCTTAGCTATTGTTACTTCTATGCCAGCAGCTGGGACAAGAGAGGGAAAAAAAACCCTAGAGGATTTCTGCAAATTTTTCTGACCCATAATAGGCCATTTTCTGCACCTCAGATAAGAAAGAGAAGACTTCTCTTGGAGCACTTTTTGTAAGTACCTGTTATATACTTCTGATTTCATATTGCCTTTGAGTCTAGGCTGAAAGAAAGTAGGTTTAAAGAAAAGGAAAACTCATTCCCAGTTTGGTGATTCTCAGAGATCTATTTGTCTTCCCCAATAAACTTGCTACCATTTCCTTTTCAAAATCCTCAGTTAGCTGCTCTGTACATGGTCTACAAGGATTTTAGTTGCATTCAGTAAGAGAGACAAGGTAAAGGTATGCTTTCTCCATCTTATTTGGAAAGTAGAGAGATTTTCTTTGCTTTTAAATATTTTAATGTAGTATTTAAGATGAAGGACTTTCTCTTATATGACTGCATTATAATCAAAATCAAGAAACTTATAATTCTTATAATACTATTATCTAACCCAGTTGCTCCAGTAGTTTCCTTTATAGTCATTCTTTTCCATGATCAAGGATCTATTCAAGGATCATGTATTGAATTTAGTTGTCTTGTCTCTTTATTTTCTTTTAATCCAGTACAGTTCTTTTCCCTTTCTTTGTCTTTTATGACCTTAACATTTTAAAGATCAGAGAGCAGTTATTTTGTGGGATATCCTTAAATTTGTGCTTGATATTTCCTAATGTTTAGATTAAAGTTAGCTATTATTGGCAGGCATGCCATACATGAAATGTGTGTGTGTGTGTGTGTGTGTGTGTTTAATGTGCACAACAGGAAGTACATTATGTCTATTTGCACCATTACAGAGTTGTTATTTTTGGTCACTTGGTTAAGATGTTGCTTAACAGTTTTCTCTGTGGTAAAGTTACTATTTTTGAAAGTTTTTAAGAGCTGAAATTTGAATATTATTACAAGATTATAAGAAAAACTCTAGACTAGTGTTGTCCAGTAGAATGCTTTGCAAAAATGAAATGATCAGTTCTGCACTGTTCAATACGGTAGCCACTGCTACTTGTAGCTATTTGAAATGTGGCTAACACAACGGAGAAAATTTATTTTTTTATTATTTTTTAATTTATTTATTCACGAGAGACACAGAAAGAGGCAGAGATATAAGCAGAAGGAGAAGCAGGCTCCTCACAGGGAGCCCGATGTGGGACTCGATCTGAGTACTCCAAGATTATGACAAGAGCTGAAGACAGATGCTTAACCGTGGAGCCACCCAGATGTCCCACAATGGAGGAAATTTAAAGGATATAATTTGAATTGAAAAATTCCAGAGAACATCCCTTCTTACCATATCCTAAAGAGACTTTTTTAATACCCTGGTTTTCTGAAATGCTCTGAGAAAAAAGAGAAGAGAACCATGGTCAAGTAAGTTAGGGGTCATTCTAGAGGGCATGTTTGAGAAACACAAGTATTATATGCTGCCATCTTGGAATCTATACATTTCATTTGGCCTCGTGCTAAGTGTAGGCAAAATTGTCAGCTAATTACTCTGTGAGTCCCCACCAAACTCCTTAACTTATTTGTGTAAATAACTTGCTGAACAACACAGCCAAATCAGTGGCAATGCACTTAGGCAGTTATCTGACTCCAAAAGCAGAAGTATTTCTGGTCTACCAGAAATGAAAGTGCAGAAAATGCTATTGAAGTTCAGATTGCATCGTGAGATTTTGTTTAAGGTTGGTGAAGGTAAGAGTTCTTCAGAGACATGCTACTTAATGTTTGGATTCCATGTCAGCAATGCAAAAACAGGAAATGTTTAGTATTCACAGAATGTGGTCATCTCAGTCTTTCTAAGGGTATTAATATTAATGGCCCTTGTCTACTCACGGCATGGCTATCTATGGATGTGTTTCTATTTAAACAGATGAAATCCCAGAACAGAGTAGTAGGTTAATTCCTTAGTCAAAGTCACTCAGAGCAAATATTCTCAAGCAAATATAGTTATCACAAAGGGTGTAAATGTCTCTCAAAATCAGACACAGAATCAGTTGCTGAAGGGAATGCAGGATGGGTAGAAAGTACAAAGAAAGGAGGCTGGGAGGGGAGAGAAAGGAGAACAATATGCAGAGCAAAAGAAGTCTTGAGCCAGAGACTAGAGCCAGCAATTGGCTGGTTTGAATTAGAGAGGGGTGAGCAGTATACATTGTCTTCTTTCTTTTCCTTCAGTTGAAGTTCCTTTGGGAAGCTGTTTGCTGAGCCAGGTTAGAGAAACCTCATTCCTGTAACTGAAACTGTTGTTTTGACTGGCTTACCCCAGTGGCTGAGAGCTGTAGTTTGAAGATTTTTCAAGCAAAGGAACTTTGGTTGATGAGTTCAAAATT
Organism: Vulpes lagopus; assembly: GCF_018345385.1. Taxonomy (NCBI): domain Eukaryota; kingdom Metazoa; phylum Chordata; class Mammalia; order Carnivora; family Canidae; genus Vulpes; species Vulpes lagopus. The sequence goes on from NC_054844.1 coordinate 23,568,322, forward strand.
CAGATACAATCTTGAAAGAGGTAACGAGTCATTATTGTTGTCTGAAGCTATAATTCTTGAAGGTAATTGGGTTTAAAAGCAGAAGTATTTGAGAGATTGATTTCATCCTCAATAAAAGTACATTTTACTTTCTTTTAAGGTACGCAGTAGAAGTTGTGACCCAGAAATGCCCCTATAAGACATTACAGATGGCTATTTTCATGTGCTGCTTGGCATATGTTCAGGAAAACCACAGGGGAAAATTGGCTCTGAAACGCTTGTGCTTTAAGGTATATGCCGTGATACTTTGTAAAGATTCATTTTCTTGCCAAATATAACATTCAGTTACCAACTGGAAGTGTAAAAGTTCATATTTTCATGAAAATCTTACCAATGAGTTTTACAGCCCTGCTTAATTATGTCTCATTTTTTCCATTCTTCAGTGCCTACTTAATTTGCCACTAGAGGGCATTGTTGGCAGTGATATAAAGGGAAAGCAAAACAAAGAATTTTGCCTAAATTTATTCTGAGATCTTTTTCAGTTTTCATTTCAGCCAGTAAAAAATAATGTACATTCAAAGGCTATTGTTTGCTATTTTGTTTTTACATTTTATACTCCAGATACTTAACTTCTAGACTTTTTTTGGGATGCTTTAATTCAATAAAAGATAAATCATTGCAAAGTTTTGCTCTGGATTTCTAACAAATTCTAAATCTAGAATCTGCCTCCCCCCACCCCCGTAATATTACACTTCTTGCACATCCTCTTTTGGAATGTTATTGAGCATTTGGGGACTCATTATTTTTTATTTCCTAAATCATGAAACAGTTCTGTTTTCCAAATCATACCTTCTCTGATATTTGTCAGAGGATCGTGGAGTGGGAAGGGGCCTATTTGTTACAATAGATTAAGTCTCTTTTATATACTGACAGGCTGTCTAGATTTAAAAGTGATAAGAGAAGTTCTTTCCATTTTGGGATAGCTATATTATTTACTGGATGTTCTTTATGTAAAGAAAAAAGTTTGCCTTTTTGGAATTTATTGTATTAAACAATATCCTTTACTTGCAAGTAGTAGAAACCAAATCAAACATACTTATCCAAAAAAAAAAAAAAAAGCAGATGGAGCATGGGGAAATTTATTGTCAAGAAACAGAGATGGCTCATGGGCTGTGGCTAGCATGAGACCTGGAAACTAGATATTTGTCAGAACATACTCAGTCTCTTGTGTCTGCTTCTCTCTTTGTCATTACTTCATTCTATTCTCTGTGCATATCAGTACTCTGCCTCTTGCATTCCCATGGCAAAATATACCATTTGATTGAGTAAAAATGAGAAAGATCTTTTGTTACCTAAGATTAGGTATTCCAGCATTCTATGAAGCCGACTAACTCTAGATGGTGCAATATGTGAAATGATCAGTGGTTCCCACGTTCATGGGGTCCCTTCTGCATTGCCTTCATGGTGAAGTAGATCTCCCAGTTAGATGCCTTGGTATATGGATTTTCAGGCTTATGGTTGAGGCACTGCATAAGCCCTTGAAAGTGGTGCTGGCTGAGGCTCTTCAGGCCAGGAAAGGCAAACATATCTGAAATTATGTGTCTATCCCTTTGAAAGAGAATGGCTGGCTTTTTCAAGATGGAAAGGATCCATGTAGCCAGCTTGGTACTAAGTAGGCGGTTGATCTCTCCAAGGAATGATGTCATATTGGGGGGGTCTCTGTTGCTGACAAGTTAGATATTCAAGGTCAGCAGTAGCTATTTGGCATGAATAAATGGGATCCATGCTCTTAGACTCACATATAGCTTCTGTTTCTCCCACCACATCCGCACTGTTCATGTGTCCATCATACCCGCTCTGGGGACTGATGACAAGACTGGCTATAAGGTCAAGCAGCTAGTCACTTGTTTCCTTGTCTGTTCAAGGCTTTTTCTATGTAGATGCTTTCTAGTTGGTATCCACATGTAATACACAAGTCTCACACTTTATGCTCTCACTTTGTATGTCTATTCATAGACTTCCTTATCTCTGATCTTCCAGTTCTTTTCCTTTCAGTTTCCTAATCAGATAATCAGGCTATTGGCCACTGCCCAGGAATTTATATGTTTTTACCTTGGGTCACTTCTTCTTCTACCCAAAGCAAATGACTACTTATCTGCTCACAGCTCTAACATTGTGAAGATTTCCCTCTCAGCTCTCTTTGCAAGTCTAGCACAGAGGTGCTCAAGCTTTAGTTTGCATTAGAATCATCTGGAAGCTTTTTTAAAACAGTGATTGCTGGGATCAACACTGAGAGTTTCTGACTTGTAGATCTGGGATAAGTATCAAAACTGCATTTCTAACACCTTCCAAGTAATGTGGATATAACTAGTCTGAGGACCACACTTTGGAAATCATTGTTTTAGAGATTATAATATGTAACCTTAACTTATTACAGTCTTTGAGGACTAGTTTATCATTAAATGAACAATGTTAAAAATCTCTACATGTTCCCATATTTATAATGGCCCTTTTTTTTTTCTATTTTTTTACCTTGTATTTTACTTATACCTATATTATAAACTCTACTGCATGTTATTGTTTTAATCCTTTTGTTGCTTTATTTTTAATTTTTTAAAAATATATTTATTTATTTATTTATTTATTTATTTATTTATTTATTTATTCATGAGAGACACACAGAAAGAGGTAGAGACATAGGCAGAGGGAGAAATGTAGGCAGAGGGAGAAGCAGGCTCCCTGCGGGGAACCTGATGTGGGACTCCATCCCAGGACCTTGGGATCATGCCCTGAGCTAAAGGCAGACGCTCAACCTCTGAGCCACCCAGGTGTCCCTCCTTTTGTTGCTTTAAATAGTCACTGGTCTTCTAAACAATTTTAAAAGAATTAGTCTTTTATATTTACCCATATCTGGAACTCTTTGTTCTTTTTTAAAAACAATTCCACATTTCCATTTGTGATAATTTCCTCTCATGCTGAAGAACTTCTTTTAGAATTTTTTTTATATTATAGATATGCTGGTGAAAAATTCCCTCAGTTTTGATTTGTTTGAAAATGTCTTTATTTCACCTTCACTTCTGAAAGATATTTTTATTGGGTAAAGAACTCTACATTGGCAGTTTTCTTTTACTTTTTTCCACACCTTAAAGATGTCATTTAATTATCTTTCGGCTTTCATCAATCATATAATTATTTCCTTGAAGATGTCTCATTTTTCTCTGGCTACTTTAAACACTTCTTGTATCTTTAGCTTTAGCAGTTACCTATACCATTTTTCTTTCTTTCTTTCTTTCTTTCTTTCTTTCTTTCTTTCTTTCTTTCTTTCTTTCTTTCTTTCTTTCTTTCTTTCTTTCTTTCTTTCTTTTTTTCTTTCTTTCTTTCTTTCTTTCTTCTCTCTTTCTTTTTCTTTTTTCTTTCTTTCTTTCTTTCTTTCTGTCTTTCTTTCTTTCTTATTTATTTATTTGACAGAGAGAGAGAGAGAGAGAGCAAGCAGAGGGAAGAGCAGAGGGAGAGACAGAAGCAAGCTCCCCCATGAGCAGAGAGCCCAATGCAGGGCTTGGTCTCAGACCCTGGGATCAGAACCCGAGCTGAAGGCAGATGCCAAACTGACTGAGCTACCCAAACACCCCATCTATACTGTTCTTAGGAGCTTTTTCTTTGTATTTATCCTATTTGGGATTCACTGAGCTTTTTGTATCTGTGGTGGTCTTTCATCAGCTTTGGGAAATTCATAATTATCTCTTCAAATATTTTTTTTCCTGATTCTTTCTCTCCTTTTCTTCCAGGACTCTAATCACACATATATTAGACCATTTGACAGTGTCTTTTTCTTTTCTTTTTTTGTATGTCTTTTTCTTTTCTTAAAATTCCTTTTCCTACCTGTGCTTCAGTTTGAATAGTTTGTTTTGATGTGTCTTTGAATTCACCCATTCCATAAATATACTATAGTTCTAGTATATACTATTCTATATTATATCCTTTCCTCTATTTTATTTAACATAAATAGTTATCTTGATATATTAGTTAATTTCAAACTCTGAAACATCTATAGATTTCCTTCTATTATTTTTCTGATTGCAAATCATATTTTCCTGCTCCTCTGCATGTCATTTTTTATTTTTTATTTTTAAAATTTTATGTTGGACATTGTATAAAGAGATCTTAGATACTGACAGATATTTCTCTCTAGATAAGGCACTCTTTTCCCTATATCAGGAGCAAGGTTGAGGAACTAGTCAGTTGACTTCCATCAGGAATTGAGTTGGAATGGGGATAAGTTATAGTTTTAGGTTGCTTTAGTTCCCATCTGGTTTCAAATGTATTGAGAATGGGATCTGTTCTGTGTTTAATACAGCTGTTTCCTCTGTCTTTGGGATTTAATCACTTTGGGACTATGGAGATCTCTCTTTACCTTTTCAACCTAGTGCCCCAGCTTCATGAACTGCCCATCACGCATCAAAAGCTTGTAGGCAAAGATTGATTGGTGGGGACCAGTGCTTATTCTTTTGGTCCTCTGGACTCTAAGATAGCACTCATGCTCACGTGACTCTGTTAGATTCACTTTTCTCTCAGAAGGGTTCCTTTTTTTTTTTTTTTTTTTAAGATTTTATTTATTCATGAGAGACACACACACACAGAGGCAGAGACACAGAGAGAAGCAGGCTCCATGCAAGGAGTCGCAGGTGGGACTCGATCCCGAGACTCCAGGATCATGCCCTTAGCTGAAGGCAGCGCTAAACCTCTGAGCCACCCGGGCTGCCCAAGGGTTCCTTTTCTGATGGCGAACTTAAACATCTACGGACCCTAAGCTCAGTAAAAGCTACCAAGGAGGAAATGACTCTTGCTTATCTGGGATTTAATTCCTTTAGACTTCTTTGCATCCATTTATGTTTTTTGTTTGTTTAGTTTTTCAATTTCCCTTACTTGTCATAGGGAAAATATGGTCTACTATAGACTTTTATGTTACAATCTAAAACAAAACTCATCTAAATCATCTGTAATCCTTATGAAAGCCAGGCAAATTAGATATTTTCATCTTTATTTCAGACCACTTGCCTAACATTATCCTATTTATATATATAACAGAGTCACAGTTTCGGTGCAGGTTGAACTTTCTGTGCCAGCAGAACATGTGCTCACCTTCCTTCTCCAGCCTGCCTCTCTTCTCTTTGCATTATAATTGCAGGTGACTCAGGAAAAAAAAAAAAAGTTCTGTGGTCAAATCAGTGTAATGTGGAAATGCTGTAGGCTCTCTCCCTCTCTTTAAGATTCATGGTATCCATCAGCTTGTTAGAAGTCCTATAGTAACGAACTTAATACAATGTTTTCTAAATTTATTTGACCTTGGCACTTTCCCCCACCTCAGCAAATAGTATCTATTAACACTCCACAGAACTAGAATTATGTGAAGTACAGTTTGCATAAAATAGACATTAGTCGGCTTCCCAGATTCTGCTGGTCATGTCATCCTTAAAGGTCATTTATGCATTATTTTATAACAGTTCACCAAAGCTTTTGACAGAAGACTACAGTGTTAAATTTTATTAACTTTATTACTCTCTATAGAGGAAACACACATTTAACTGAATATTTAGAATAAATCTACTTTATGTCATGCCTTTTAAAAAAGAAAAATGGTAAATATGAGAGAATAAACAGTTAGGATGATAAAATATAGTTTTATTTAGGATATATTCTTACCTGAATTATGAATCAAGCTGCTCTACCCACACCAGTCATTTTGCAGCACATAAACATGGTATTTTAGAAGTATTTCATATCAAAAGGACAAGGAAGTTCAGCAACTGAGAAACTTATAGTTGTCTAGACAGAGTTCATAAAAATGGAAATATTTTCTCCATAGGGCAGATTTATGGGATATCACTATCTTGCTATAATATTTTCCTGTGGACTTAACAGTAAAGGTTAAAGTAAAATCTAGAAAATATATATGTTGCAGGAAATGGGTTAGAGTGCATTAATTTGGTTAAGACTCATGATATAAATTTCTTATGAACTAAAAATCAAATTGGCTTCCACTGGATCTTCTGGAATATCTACAAATTCCAGAGTAAATGAATGCCCTTCTTCTTTTTAGATTTTATTTATTTATTCATGAGAGACACACAGAGAGAGAGAGGCAGAGACACAGGCAGAGGGAGAATCAGGCTCCATGCAGGGAGCCCGATGTGGGATTCCATCCCGGGTCTCCAGGATCAGGCCCTGGGCTGAAGGCAGCACTAAACTGCTGAGCCACCCGGGCTGCCCAATGTCCATCTTTTTTGACACAGGAGTCCTCTGTGTGGTCTGAAAACATCATGACCATGATCTGCTAAGTGGGAAAGTTCAGACTTACAGGTACCTGGCAGTCACTATGTCCCAGGGGAGGAAGGTATGCTCCTGATCCTGAATACCACATGTTTACTGAGAAACATGTGACTACTCCTGATAAAAAAAAAAAAAAATCACACATTTATGTCCCAATATTACATGAATAAATCCTGCATTAGTGGTTCCTCTTATAGGGAATACAAAAATACAACATTTACCTTAGAAAAATATAATGACCACTCGCATACTCATAATCTTAGTTTAATCAATTATCAACGCGGCCAGTTTTGTTTTATCTATACCTTTTCCCACTTCCTATCACCTGTATCCCTTCCTCCCTCAACTGGATTTTTTTTTTTAATTTTTATTTATTTATGATAGTCACAGAGAGAGAGAGAGAGGCAGAGACACAGGTGGAGGGAGAAGCAGGCTCCATGCACCGGGAGCCTGATATGGGATTCGATCCCGGGTCTCCAGGATCGCGCCCTGGGCCAAAGGCAGGCGCCAAACCGCTGCGCCACCCAGGGATCCCTCAACTGGATTATTTTAAGGCAAATCCTGGATATCTTACTTCAGGATGACTCTTTAAGGATTTTTTGTTTCCCGCACATTGCTTTTTTTCTGAACAAATCTTTTATTTTGGAGGCATTGTAGGTTCACACAAAATTTGCAAGATAGCACAGAGTTTCCATGTACTCTATACTCAGTTTCCTAAATCAATAACATTTTACATTAGTATGGTATACTTGCCATAATTAGTAAACTAATACTGATACATTTTTATTAACTAAAATGGTTTATTTAGATTTCCCTCGTTTTTGCTTTATGTCTATTTTCTGTCCTAGGATTCTGTCCAGAATATTAAATTTAGCTACCATGTCTCCTTATACTCTTCTTGACTATGACAGTTTCTCAAACCTCCCTGTTTTTGGATGATCTGTCAGTTTTGAAGAACACTGGTCAGGTGTTTTGTAGAACATTTTGTAATTTCGTATTACATATTTCATAATTGGTACTTCCAATTTGACAGAGGTAAAGTGTCATTCTCATCATATCAACATGTACTATCAACATGACTTATCACTGCTGTTAACCTTGATCACCTAGCTGAGATAGTATTGTCAGGTTTCTTCACTGTGAAACTACTCTTTCTCCTCAGTATCCATACTCTGAAAGGAGCATGTTATGTGCAGCCCACATTTAATGAGTGGAGAATTATGCTTCACCTTCTTGAAGGGAAATATCTACCTAATTTATCTGAAATTCTTCTGGGAGGAGCTTTGTCTATTCTCTCCCATTTATTTATTCAATCATTTATTTATATCAGGATGTAATCATGGATATTTATACATTGGGTTACAATCCAAAACTAACTTACTTATTTTGTTGCTCAAATTGTTGCAGCTTTGGCCATTGGGAATTCTTTCAGTTGATGTCTGTGTCCCTTTGACATACTACCATCATCGTGGAGCTTTTTATTTAAGCACTTCCTTATCATGCTTCAGGCTTGTCTTTTATATTTCCTGCTCCAGTTCTAGAGTCAGTCATTTCTGGATTATTTATGTATTTATTTATTATTGGAGGACATACTAGAAACTAAGATCTAGGCTCTACTTGTGTTTGTGAAGACTGGAGTATCACTGCTTCAAGGTTCTCTCAGCTGACAGGACAAGGAAATATATGTGTATATCTATGAGTTTTTCTATATGTAACCATTTGTATGTTAAGCTAAAATGAATTCATATTGATGTCTCAAATTCAAATTCACTACCACATAGATCATTCTGGTCTTTTAACCTTTGCAACCGGGAGAAGCCTGGCTCTCACCATCTGCCACCTAGTTACACAATAATTTAATTCTAGTATATACGTATAGTGGTTTCCAAATTATTAATCCAGGCTCCCTGGGAAATAAATTCATCAATTAAAATATAGTTCTCATGTGCAATTTCTTTTGTTTCTAGTCTTACAGACTCCACTCATTTCCGAAGTTATTTAGGTCAGCACTTCATTCTTCTACCCATCTAAGAATTTCTAAAATCCAAAATAGTGCAAAAATTATAATAACAAAATAAAACAACCCATAAAACCACTCATCTCCCTAAAATTAATAATTCCTAATATCATCAAATATTTAGTCAGAGTTCACATTTTCCTCTATTATCCAATAAATGTTTTATTTTATTGCTGCCTTGTTTGAGTCACAACCTAAACAAGTTTCACCCATTAAATTTAGCTGATAGAGCTTTTAACTTTCATTTGATCTATAGGTTTTCTGCTCTCATTTTTATGTTGCCATTTATTTTTTGAAAAAAAAGTTTATTTGTTCTATATAACTTTCCATATTCTGATTTTCCTAATATTTAATAACTTACTTTCTCTGTGTTTTCTATAATTCAATATTCCTGCTATTTGTATTTTTGTAGTCTTATTTAGATCCAGAAGCCTGAGCAGATTTGATGGAAGGAGGATGCTAATATTTCATAGGCAGTGTTGAATATGTAGGCTATTACTTTTTTAATTTTAATTTTTAATTTTTATTTTTTTATGTAGGCTATTACAGAAGAAGCATATAATATCTACGTATCTTTTTGTGATGCTAAGATTGATCAGTGTGTTAAAATATTATCAGCTCAATTATCTATTATAAAGTTCACCGTTAACATTTTACCTAATCATTTTAGCAATCATTAATGATTATTGCTTAGATTCATTACTATCAGAGTTTAGAAAATAGGGATATTCCTATTGTGTCTTTTTTTGCATTTATGCATTTTTATGCATTAGTGGCTGAACTTTATTCAACCATTGGTTTTCATGAAACACAGTTTATACAGGAATGCCTGATTCTTTCTCTTTATCACTTTAGTTTTCAGCATAATAAACTGATGCTCTAGCAACACTTCAAGGTGACCAATTAGGTTAAATTTTTTCTGAGTATTATTAGGAATTCATGATTTTTCACATAATTTTATGTTTCAATCTATGCTATTAATTATCAAATTAATTTTGATTCTCAAATTTCCTTATTGACCCGTAGAAGACTCTCCAACTGCCTTTTTGACTTGAATCTGATGTTGATAGTTTCTTTGCTTTGATTCTAAGCTCATCTTGTACATTTCCTGCCTCAGATCTAGAATAAGCCATTTTTTAGGGATTCCTAGTTCCTTTTAGTAGGAAATAGTACTTAAAGATCTGGGCTCTAGGATGATACATTGTCTAGATTGATAATTATTTTTAGGTCTTTCAATGGGTATAGTTAGGAGATGTATACTCTCAAAAGAAAAAAATACACTATGAGTTTATACTGAGGTTTCCAATTTGAATTTGGCATTACATGGTTTTTACTCAGCTTCCTTTATTTATAATTACATTTCTTATGCTAAAAACCTTGATTCCAAGTGAAAATAATGTAATTTATTATTTGAAAGGAGATAGACCCAAAAGAAAACATACTCTGTGGTTTCATTTATGCAAAATTCAAAATAAACAGTAGCTTATAGAATTCAGAAATTAATGCTTAGGAGGGAACACTATAGAGAAAAACAGAAGTAATTATCATAGAGTCAGGATGGTAGCTAATTTTGGAAGACGAGGGGGTTGCACTTGGAGAGAAGCACTTGAAGAGCTTTTGGCCTGCAGGCATTATTTTCTTCTTGACTTGGGTAGTGTCCATTTGAAAATATTTCTTAAATTGATCATATATGCTTTATGATATTTTCTGTTGTATTTACCTTCCTCCCTGCTTTTTAAAGTGAAAACACACACACACAAATTAAAACAAATCAAAATGGACAGATTGACAAAATCATGTCTCCTGATTTCTTCTGAGAAGTCACAGCTATATGTAACTTGTATCTGACTCTGAGAGGGAGAACCGCCCTGGGCCCACAGCAGAATTGAATTGAAACGTGGTAACACTAATCACCAAAGAGGAAGAACCCACTGCAGCCTAAGAATCATAATCTATTCATTTATTCCATTCATCAATAAACCTTTATTGAGTTCTTCTTATGTGGTAGACACTGGTATAGGCACTGGCAGTAACTGGATTAATAAAATAGGGTGTTTGCTCTGGGATGGGGCTGGGGCTGGTAATACTCATCTAAATGAATCAGTGCAATAAAATGTGGATTCCATGACAAATATCTTTATATTATACAGTGGGGTAAATGGGTAATGATTCAGGTAAAAATAACAAGAACTCTATTTTTTTTCCAGATAGAAATATTATACAGGAGATGAAAAATTCATAAAAAGCAAGTTAAAGGGCTCAAGATATCTTCATAGGAAAACTGTTGATATTAAAAACCTGTTTCCTATGGCGCACCTGGAGGGCTCAGTCAGAAGAGCACTTGACTCTTGATCTTAGGGTTGTGAGTTTGAGCCCTATGTTGGGTGTAGAGATTACTTAAAAATAAAAAATAAACTTAAAAAAACCTATTTCCTACTACTCTTTGACCAATAAAAGAGTGAAAGCAGTTAGGATCTGAAGTTTCAGAAAATGTGAAATTTTGTTTATAAATATGTCCATCTCAGTATAGTATGGAAGGCTCTGAGTGGAGGAAGGTATATCTTATATATATTGGGGTTTTTTTTTGTTTTGTTTTGTTTTGTTTTTATATATTGGGTTTATAAGTACCAAGGGGGTACTAATATTTACTCATTCTCCATAAGACAAATCTGTTGCTAGAATGGTGAATTAGTTATATAAGGTGAGAATGATGGCTTTTTTTTAAAAGAGTTTTTTGTTTTTAAAGATTTTATTTATTTATTCATGAAAGACACACACAGAGAGAGACAGAGACAGAGACACAGGCAGAGGCAGAAGCAGAAACAGGCTCCATTGCAGGGAGCCTGACATGAGACTTGATCCTGGGTCTCCAGGATCACGCCCTGGGCTGAAGGCAGGCGCCAAACCGCTGAGCCACCCAGGAGTCCCATTAAAGGAGTTTTTTTTAAAGATTTTTTTTTTTTAATTTGAGAGAGAGAAAACACATGCAGGGGGGAGCACCAGAGGGAGACAGAGAAGCAGGCTCCTTGCTTGGCACTGGGGCTGATCCCAGGACCCTGGGAACAGGACCTGAACCGAAGGCAGACACTTTAACTGACTGAGCCATCCAGGCACCCCAGAGAATGATGGCTTTGAAGAGCGACATTTAGTTGTACCGCATTGCTATAACAATATCACTTGAGAGCTGGATTTGACTGCTGGGAAGCACTAAGTAATGATATACTTCTTTCTAGGAAGACTAAGTGCTTTTCCTGATGTGTCACTTAGCTAGTGAGCAATGAAGCTGGAGACAGACCGTAGGTCTCTGAACTATGGATTTAGTATCTTTTCTACTAGACCCTGATGCCATGCTGCTTCTTTGTGCCCTTCAGCATTTGGTCAACAGACACCATAACATTTTATTTGGCAACTTAGAGAGAGAGGGAAGCTTCATTTGTTGACAACCAGCTTTGCTTCCTAGAGAGAAGAGGTGGTCCATGCCCCTCGGCAAGAAGAAAGTTTCTGTCCTTGGGGGTCCCTGGGTAGCTCCTTGCTGATTCAGTCCTATGTGATGAATGGGGCAGTGAAGACTTATTTAGCTGTTTTTTTGAATCTGGCTAGGAAAAAATGATGACTGAAGTAAAAGAACTGCACGTCTGGCCTTTCTAAAATAAAAGTGTCCCAGATTTTGTCTTAGCACGTCATCTTATTTCCATCCTATTCTATGCCAGGTCCTGTTTCTGGAGCTGAAAGACCGATTTTAATCTCCCAGACTTCATTTCCAGGAGAATTTTGGACTCAATTTAAGTAATGATAGCGAGATGCATTCAAGTGAGATTTAGAAGGTAGAGGAAGGTTCTCCAGGCAGCAATAGCAGGTGTGTGAACTTCAGCAGACATAGGTTTTTATAGTTATTACTCTTCCCTGCCAGTTATCCTTCTCAGGGCTGCAGGCAGCTCTGACTTTCATTTTTTTTTAATTTTTTTATTTATTTATGATAGTCAGAGAGAGAGACAGAGAGAGAGAGAGAGAGAGAGGCAGAGGCATAGGCAGAGGGAGAAGCAGGCTCCATGCACCGGGAGCCCGACGTGGGATTCAATCCTGGGTCTCCAGGATTGTGCCCTGGGCCAAAGGCAGGCGCTAAACCGCTGCGCCACCCAGGGATCCCGGCAGCTCTGACTTTCAGCAGAAGTTTCCTGCAGTTTCTGGACCACTGGGCAGCAGCATGAGCTTCCTGATTCTCTGACCAAAACTCCAGTTAAATACTAAAAGTTAGTGGTCCCTCACTCCCTATAATTTTTGCTCTTAGCTTTTTCAGTGGTATTAAAAACATCTGATTCTATGTACTAATCCTTTTTGCTTGAAATACACAAAATAGATTCCATTTTACTGACTGAAATCTGATTTAAGAGGTTGCAACCCTATGATCTAGCAGTTGTTCTATTGGGTATCTACTCAAAGAATACAAAAATGTTAATTCAAAGGAATACAGGCACCTCGATGTTTATAGCAGTATTATCAATGATAGCCAAGCCATGGAAACAGCCCAAGTGTCCACCAATTGATAAATGGATAAAGAAGATATGGTATATATATACAATGGAATATTACTCAGCCATCAAAAAGAATGAAATCTTGCCATTTGCAATGACATGGATGGAGCTAGAGAATATTATGGTAAGTAAAATAAGTTGGAGAAAGACAAATACCATATTATTTTACTCATATGTGGAATTTAAGAAACAAAACAAATGAGCAAAAGGGGAAAAAGAGAGAGGGAAACCAAGAAACAGACTTTTAATTATAGTGAACAAATTGATGGTTATCAGAGGGGAGGTGGATGGGAGGTAGGTAGGATTAAATAGGTGATGGGGATTAAGGAAGGTACTTTTTATGATGAGCCCTGGGTGATGTATGAGAGTGTTAAATTACTATATTGTATACCTGAAACTGATGTAACACTGCACGTTAATTGACTAGAATTAAAATACAGGCTTTAAAAAAAAGTTGTAATCAGAGTATCTATGTCTGAAGTTCAAATGGTAGGACTAATTTATGTTTCTGATAGCAAAGACAACAAGAAGATACAAACTAAGCTGTATAGCAGGAAAAAAAATCACATTTTTCTTTAAAAATGAAAAAAAAAGAATGGAAAAATCGTAGCTACCGACGTTTTGCTTTGTCTTTTTTTTTAACCCTTAAAGCTAAAGCTAAGTCTACTTTAATCTTCATCACTTCCCCCCACCCCACCCCATTGACATAATTTCCCATCCCCTTCTTCCTTTCTCAGAGTAACCACTATATTGGGCTTGTTTATATGCTTCCAATTGACATTTTAAATATAAATATGAAGAAATATTTTATGCATTTAAAAAATAGCATCATATGTATATATTCTCCATCTTGCATACTTTCCTCAACATCACATTATTGAGGTTGATCCATGTTGGTATACATAGATCTAGTTCAATTGTGTCATAGTATTTCCTGAAAATTGATTATTCCACATTGTATTACTATTTTATTTATTTATTTATTTATTTATTTATTTATTTATTGTTCCCTATTTAGATTGTTTCCAATTTTTATGCTGTCATTAAAACAGCAATATAATAAGCTCTTCTTGTTTTGAATGCTTTCTGAGCCTTGAATTTTAGGGACACTAAACAACATATATAGTTAAAAAATATCTTCTCACTCCTTGGTATTTTCTTATAAGATAAATATTTAATAGTGATATGCTCCATACATTCTAAAAACTGAGCCAAATCTGATTTTAAGTGATCAAACAAAAGAGATAGTTTAGAGGAACAAGCTTTCCTCAAATTCTCTATCCCTTTTGACTCTATGAAATCATGGAGAAGAAAAGAACTGTCAGTATCAATAATTTTTTTGTGAGTCTTGTGGCTTTTAAATTGTGCCATTGCAGTATTTGCTTTAAAGTACCTTGTTGGGTCCGTCCAAAGAGTAGCAATGTGAAACCTCTTGCCTCATTTGGACTTTGCTCATCCATACCTTTTGCTTAAGCTCACTGTCAGTTTCTTGCTCTCTGACAAATTCCCTGGCAGTACAGAAATCAATGTTGGAGCACAAAATCTAGTAAGTGGGACAATTATCCTTAGCAAACGTCCAGTGTAGTCCTTAACAAGAGTATTTAGTCTTTCACTTGGAAGGCATGTTTCATGCAGAGAGATATACTTTGCAGAGATAAAATTCCAAGAGGGTTGAAATGAGTCATAGTAGTTGATTAGTCTATGATGGGGATGAGTCACAAGAACCAAAACATTTTGCAAAGTGCTTGGCAGATGACCAAGTGCTCTGGCTTGAATTACTGAGATATGACATTTTAGAAAATGGGAAGAAAACTGTGATATCTTACTATCTCTCCATGGAACATGTTTGTCAGCCGCATAGAGTCTTATTTTCACTTTTGTACATATTGCTCCCTTGACTTGAACACCCACTCTAATGCTACTACTCAGACTTTCAAATTCCTATTACTCATTTTTTTTCTATTACTCATTTTTTAAGATTCATCTCAGACCTGAAGTTTTCCTGAGGCACACTCACTGCCATCACTGAGCTCCACAGCAGTTGGTCTCTATTGTTATTAGATCATGGCATGTGATATTATAATTTGCTTGTGCCTAAATTTATCTTCACCATTCTTCTAGAGCAGAGATCTTGTCTTTGTTGTTCTTTTGTACTTCGCACTTGTAGCACAGGTTAGAGTTTGACTCATTTTTGTTTCTTTGTTAAATGGGTGAATTTCTGTTTATATAGGCACTAGGAAATGCTAACAATGTCACAACAGTACGAGTTGACACTATTTCTTCTGTGTTAGGCACCGTCTTAAGGGTTTTTGTTGTATTATTTCACTTAATCTCCTAACACCATCCTTATTAATAATAAGGATGCTAAAGCACAGAGAGGTTAAAAAACTGGTCCTAAGTCACACAGCTACTAAGTGTAGAGTTACGAATTACACTCAAGCATTCTGACATCAGAGACTGCATGCTCAAGTACTGTGCTGTTTTGCTTGTATTTTATCTTAGGAAGAGAATCTAAAGATAATTTTATTTTTATATATATTTTTAAGATTTTATTTATTTATTCATGAGAGACAGAGAGAGAGAGAGAGACAGAGACAGAGACGCAGGCAGAGAGAGAATCAGGCTCCATGCAGGTTGCCTGATGTGGGACTCGATCCTGGGTCTTCAGGAGCATGCCCTGGGCTGAAGGCAGAGGCTCAACCGCTGAGCCACGGGGGATCCCTAAAGATAATTTTAAGAGGACAGAATATAATATTAAGTAAAAAAAAAAAGAAAGAAAGAAAAGAAAAATGGAAGTCACCAAAAGAGAATGTCTCAGGATTAAGTTGAAGGCTGTTTTTGATGGAGTCAGAGCTATTCCTATTTGTCTTGAGGGAGTCTCTGATATTTGGTGTAGTAAAGTAAGGAGACCAAATTGTAGAGTAACTATGTAGTGTGATTCCTTGTAAAGAAGAAGATAATAGAAAGCTTACACAGCCTGGAACTCTTCCTTTCACAAAACATACTTGCAGGCCAGGCTGAAAATGTTATGACACAGAAAGGAACTAAAGCAGGGAGGCGAGCTTATTAATTTTCCTTTTCTTTGCATTATTTCATTGCAACATTATTTCAGTGGCCACATGTCACTTTTTAATATTTTAAGAGAAACTTAAAGAAAAAATTTCTTGGATATCAACAAAGATTTCAGTAAGAAATTTCAGAGAAGTTGATTGCCAAGTCACACCTGATAGGCAAAGTTGACTTAATTCAAAACAGTTCTCATGAAACCCTCATATTAGTAGTAGGCCTATTCTTAAGGGCTGTAGGAAATGAGGAAATTGTGACCTGAGGCTGATGGACCAGGCCTACTGGAGTATACCATACTCATTTATGCATCTCCCCAACTCACTTTCCCCCACTTGCCCCTCGGGACTTGGCGACTTGCCACAGGCCACTAACTGCTATCTCTACAATCCTGGGAGGGCTCTGCATGTATCCCCGTCTAATCAAATGTCTCACAAAGGTTCTGGCTCCTGCTGCGATTTCTAGGTTCAGAGGAAGTACATGCTATGGGACAGGAGATTTGGCTTCCCCAGCAGGTGCACCAAGGGCTGGGAAACACAACCTGAGAGTATGGGGGAGGTGCTGTTCTATGCAGTGCACTTGAAGAGGAAATAGAAGACAGCCAGAACATAAATCCTTCTCTCATCCTCCCACCTATCAACTCTTCTGAGACTCAGTGGTTCCAAATGGCTTTGTTGGAGATGTCTATGTGGTCAAGAAATGGACTAGAGCTTCTTATGAAATCATGGCCACTACCTTGTATTTGCTTTCTCTCCTTCACTGTCTCCCTCCCCCTTTGCACTCACTCCTGCTGTTCTGGGAGCAAGAGTGATACCACATAAACTTTCTAGAATAATCTGTTTTCTAGGGGACGGGGACCAAGTTGTGGTGGGATATCCAGGTTTAGAAATGCTGGCACCTGATTTATAAATAGTCCTTTAGTCCAAAAGCTGGGAGGCACTGTTTGAAGTTGAATGCTTGACCTGTGGGCTTTGGGAAGGATTAAAAAAAACCCAAACCTGTCTTTGTTCTGATAACAAGAAAATTCTAGGCTAGACATAATTATTCAGGAAAAATAAATTTCTCTAGATTATAGAAAAGAACTTGAGATTTTTGTGGAGTTAAATAATGTGAATGACACTTATTTAAATACTTTGATTATTTTATTTTGTTGTCTGTCTTCACTAATAGAATATATCTTTTGAATTAGCATCCTGTTATGGCCAACTAAAAAATACCAGCAAATGTTTGGCATTTTGATCAACTTGTAAATGTATAGTTAAAACAAGAAAATCTAAATAAAAATAATATATGCTTATCTGGAAATGTGGTAAATATATTATGTATGAAACTTAAGAATTGGTGATAATTGTATCATACAAATACAGTGTTGTGAACATTTTGTTATATGTCTACTCGTTTTCTGTGGATAAGAGATGTACATATTTCACGTATATGTGTAGTTTTATTTGTATATTATACATTGATATACATATATATTATGTATATATGTAGTGTACACATAAGGGGACATGTAGAATGTTTTTCAAATATACTGTGTTAATATTTATATACATTTTATAAAACCTGAATATATTTTATATATGATTTGGAATGTTATCATCTAACTTAATATATTCTGAGATATTTCCTAAGTTACCAAGTATTCTGAAACATGCATTTTTATGGAAGCATTCTGTATTTCACTATGTAGATACGTCAGAGTTTATATCTAACCAAATACTTTGGTGTTGGACATCTAGGATCTTTTAAATAAAGCTTCCTTGTAGAAGTTTCCCTTTTCCTTTTCAAAAATGTTACAGAATTTAAAGGGATAAAAAAGGCTATCTAGTCTAGTTCACACCAGGGGGATGGTCTAGTTCACACCTCTATTGTCCTTTAATCATCCTTATAAGTGAGACTGAGACTAAGTAAAATTTTAGAAGGAACTTATTCTGTTCCATTTTCTTTTGTTCCTCTTTTTGCTCAGGTGCCCAATGCTGTCAGCCTCTTTCTCTCTCTGTGTGTTGCCCAAACAAATGATCAAAACCTCATCTGTCTTGTTTTAATAATCATAGCAGTAGCAACAGTAATAGGTAAGGCATAACGGGCCTTATCCTGTACCAGGTTCTAGCCTAAATATTACATTCATTTTAACTTATTTAATTCTAGCAGAACCTTCTGAAGTAGATCGCTTATTTTACTTATTTTATTATTTTATTTTATTTATTTATTTTATTTTTTGTAGATACCCTATTGTCCTCCAGTTACAGAGGAGATGGAATCAGAGAGTGGGTAAGGTAGTCATTTACATTCATATAGAGTTAGTAAGTGATGGAGCCAGGATTTCAGCCTGAGCAGCAAAGTTCTAGATTCTGAGCTCTAACCACAATGCTAACAGAGGATCCCCAGGATAAAGATGGCAAAGAAGTTTCATTCTGAGCTCTACTTGCAATCACTGGGAATGGCTGCCTGGAATGAGGTATTGAGAAGGATTTAGAGGCTGTATCCGGGTTCTGAAGGGAAAAGCACCATGATGTATGAACAATGTCTCCCTTATGTGAAAGGGTGGAGCGACTGCATACTTCCCATCTTTGCCTTATGGTTTTCATTATGCTAGAATTAGGGATTCAGGGATAAAGCTCTAGGGATTAAAAAAATTCTGTAGGCGGAATAGAGTTAACTTATTTACTGTTTCTTGCAGGAGACAGGTGAGAGGGCAGAGGTTAGGGCTATTACGGCCTTGGGAATCACACTTTTGGTCTACCCCCTTGTTGTTGACTGGTGTGCTATCTCCATAGTGCCAATGACTCCATATGCATTTCAGGACCTCTATTTCCAGATTTGTTAAAAAAAATGCCTCTTTTATTCTCTTTATCCTCAGTTGAAATAAAAACAGAGGGCAATGGGAAAGCACAAAGAGTTTGGAGACAGAGATATGGGCTTGTATTTTTGGCTACATTGAGTTTACTGTTTTCTTTTGTAGCGCTTACTAAACCTCCCCTAACCACAATGTTCTCGTCTGGAAAAATAATTCTTACTTTTTAAATTGTCATAGAAATTAAATCAGATAATTGCATAGGAGATGCCTTATATGCTGAAAGTGAATGTTTCCTTCCTCATTATTTCATATTAATTCATACACTGTATCCTTCTGTATTCATTTCTCCTTTGATTACTTCTGATGGGGGCCATTTCCAAAAATGTTTAATAGCTTCACTTTTTTTGTTGGTTTTGGTTACATGGAAATATCCTTATCAAGTTTTAGTTATGGATATCTCAGAAATTAACACTCTAAAGATCTGGCCAGTGCTTGGTGACTACACAAAACTGGATAACGGGTTAGTTTAGTGTTTGTCCAAGAATTATATTTTAAGAGGTATTATAGAAAGCCCATTGCACTCTCCTCTCTCCTATGTTCATAGTGTCCACCATTTTCCAAACTGCCCAAGGCAGACACTCAGGGGCCACTGTCATATTCACTCACTTTTGTTTTGGATAACTTTTTTTTTTTTTTTTTGGATAACTTCTATTATACACTAATTGTTTCTTCAGCAGTGCCTAGTCTGATGTCAATCTCATTTGTGCAGGCAAAATTTTTTAAAAGATTATTTGAGAGGGCAGCCCCTGTGGCACAGCGGTTTAGCACCGCCTCCAGCCTGGGGTGTGATCCTGGAGGCCTGGGATCAAGTCCCATGTCGGGCTCCCTGCATGGAGCCTGCTTCTCCCTCTGCCTGTGTCTCTGCCTCTCTCTCTCTCTCTCTGTGTGTGTGTCTCTATGAATAAATAAATAAAATCTTAAAAAAAAAAGATTATTTGAGAGAAAGTACACACACTGGTTGGGAGAGGGATAGAGAGGGAGGGACAAGGAGACTCCCCACTGAGCAGGGAGCCCTCTGTAGGACTTGATCCTAGGACCCTGAGATCATGACCTGAGCTGAAAGGTAGACCCTTAACTGACTGAGTCACCCAGGTGGCCCTGTGCAGGCAACTTTGCATACCTTTTAGAAGGACCTACTTGGGGCGCTTGCCCTTGGCCACCACCTTGAAACTTGGCTTTGGAATGTTCCCCACGTGGATAGGGCTATTTTGCCTACTGAGGAAACTGACCCTGCTGTACCAGCTTGCCTAGATTAATTGTACAAATGATGTATTTATAATGAATACCTGCTGTCCTACTGGAAGTCTGGAATTTTGGCAGTTGTAGAGTGTGCCAAACTGTGGACTTTGAGTTTTCTTAAGGAGGCTTCCCTGGGAAGAAACACTGAATTTTGTTGGGAGGAAGGAGCATGTTCTGTGTGACTTTTCCTCCACTTCTTACCCCTGCCAGCCCCAGAGGGAGCACTTTGGAAGTCTGTGCCTGAATTCCTGCAGCCTCCACCTTATGTGTCTTCTTTCCTTCCGGGCCTGCTAAGTATGGTTGTGCTGTAATAAACTGTAGTTGTGATTACACTCCCACTGTGGTAATGAGCCCTCAAAGCTCTTCTAGTGAGTGATCCAACATGTGGGTGGGCCAGGGACAGTGGAAAAAACCATTCATTGTATTTTTCATGCTTTCAAGTTTATTTTATTTTTAAAGATTTTATTTATTCATGAGAGACACACAGAGAGAGAAATAGAGAGAGAGAGAGGCAGAGACACAGGCAGAGGGAGAAACAGGCTCCATGCAGGAAGCCCGATGTGGGACTCAAATCCCAAGTCTCCAGGATCAGGCCCTGGGCCCAAGGTGGCGCTAAACCGCTGAGCCACCCAGGGATCCCCTTTGCCTTAAAGTTTAATTTGAATCTTTTTCATATCAGCCATGTCTCCTCTCAACAGGCTCAATCTTTTCTCTGCCTTCTTGAACATATGGAATATATTTATTATAATTGCTTTAATGTCCATGTCTATTAATTCAATCATCTGTGTCATTTCTGGGACTGTTTCCCTTGAATGATTATTT
The DNA here is from genome assembly GCF_018345385.1 of Vulpes lagopus. NCBI lineage: Eukaryota > Metazoa > Chordata > Mammalia > Carnivora > Canidae > Vulpes > Vulpes lagopus. The sequence goes on from NC_054844.1 coordinate 23,589,161, forward strand.
CGTTCTTCTTTAAAAAAATTTTTTTTTAATTTTGTTCTTCTCATGAGAGGTTGTATTTACCTGCCTTTTGGCATACTTAGTAATTTTTTTATTGGATACCAGATATGAATTTTATCTGGTTGCTTATTGGATATTATGATATTCCTTTAAATATTCTTGAGCCATTTTCTGCAGTTAAAATACTTGAACATAGGTTGAGCCTTTGGAGGCTGTCTTTTGAGCCTTGTTAGGCGGGACCAGAGCAGCCTGTAGCCCCACAACCAAGGCAGTAAGTACTCTTCTGTGTTCCCTCTCTGATGCCCAGCATATTACAGGGCTTTTCGGCTCTGACTGGGGGAACATAAAGTACTCCCAGGTGTTGTGTAAGCCCCAGGACTTGTCCTGTTTCTTGAGGTGGTCCTTTCTTGGTTTTGGTAGTTTCTTCACAGGTATGCACTGATCAGTATTTAGTTTAAGATGTAAGAGGAACTCTCTAGAAATTTCTCTTTGTGCTGCTCCCTCCTCTCCATTTGGCTCTCTCCTCTCTTGAAGCTGCCTGGCCTCCCCAAATTCTTGACTCTGTCAACTCAGCTCAGGGAGGTGCTGGGCTTTGTTTGGGTGCTGAGGCCTGGAAACTAGGAAGTGAGGGCTATCCTGGGCTCCCTTTTTTGGTTTCCTTTCCTGCAGGATCATTTGTCTCTACTGCTTAAAAGACATTAGGCAGGTCTAGTGGTCTAGTGCCTAAAAAGACATTCTTTTGTATATTTAGTTCATTATTTTTTAGCTTTTAAGGTGTGTGTGTATGGAGTTGGTAGATGTAGCCTGTTACTCCTTCATGGTCAGAAGTGGATTTCTATACTTCCACATGATTCTTTGAATTATGGAGGAGAGGGCCTTACCTTCTCTGGGGACAATGGCTGGCACACAGTAGACAGTCAACCATCAGCTGCCGAATGACTAAATGAGCGAATAACTGCTCTCCCCAACTTTACTATAAAGTTAAAGACAGTATTATTTTTCATTCCCCAGACTAGGCACATATTAAAGTAAAACTTCAAACAATTGTATTTAGATCTATGCCGGCTTGAGATAAAATCCCTGCTCTGGCATTTAGCAGCTCTCTGACTTTATGACTTTTTCCCTTCTGAGGATAACAAGTGGCTTACTGGGCAGGCAGGAGAATTAACCAAGAGACAGTGTGTGTGTAAAGTGCACGGTAAGTTCTAAGTGAAAGTGGGAGCCTGTATTATTCTTAGCATATTGCAAGGGTGACCTTGCGTTGATATAAAACTTTGTAATTCATGTACTTTCCATATATGAATCTTACATAATCCTAACAATATATTTCCTCCCAAGTAGTTACCTAGGTTTAATATAAAGCAAACAAGGTTCTTATGAAACTAGGAAAAAAAATAAAACAAGCTAATATTTGAGTATCTGGAGACTTCAGAGGAGAGCTTTGCTTTATGGAGGGCTCCTGAACATCACACTCTATTTCTGGCTTTGAAGAACAACATCGGGCTTACATGATAGACTTTGTCTCTCAAGTTTTTAACTTGCTCTTCATCTACCTGTGTATGCTGAAAGCTGTTTTTCACAGACCCCTTTGTACTCACCTTCTGTGATATAAAGCCTAAAATTAATATTATGTGCTGCCCTGACAGCTGGTAAAATTGAGAAGGTCTTGAATGGCTGACCTGCTAGTTCCCCTCCCCACTCTGCTCTCACGGATAAGGCCCCCTAGCCAAACAACACTCCTTATCAAGAGGACCAGGCACAGTTTCTGCTTATCCCTCACTAATGGGTTTTAGTTTCTTGCCAGCCAGTGGAATTATTCAAACAAGCCAGTCATATCCAATAGAAGGAACCAGAGGGCACCCCACCCTCCTGACACTATAAAACTTGCCTTGCACAGCCCCTGGTTGTTCACACTACAGCTGAGTGCAACCTCCACGTGGCCCTGCATGGGGCGCTGTGTCCTCCTTCCCTGGCTGTGAGTGTATGTGATTAAGAAACTGCTTTTGATCTTACCTGTCCAATGTTAGGTGTCTGGTGTTTGGTCATCCTCAGAAGCCTATGATGGGAATCTCTCCTTTGACAGTGGGCTGAATAGGAAGTAACTAAAACACCATCCTTGTCACCCACCTGCCCCTCCTCTGCTCACCTTTCTGTGCTAGTGGGGATGTGTGGAGGCAGTGCCCCCAGATTCACTCTATTAAGCAAAGAGATCAGGGTCTGAGAGGAGAAGGAAAGGTCAGGGAGAAAGAAAGCATTTACAGGTATGCTTGCTAACCCTTTGAAAGCTCTGGAACTTACAGACACTTGTTTACATTAAAGGTTGGGGGAGGGGAAATAAGGAGCCAAACCCCACTTCCCCTGCTCTGGCTCTGAGTGCCAGCTCTCCTGGACAAAATGCCTAGTGTTAAACCCATTAAGTTAAATAAGTTAAGGAGCCAGAAGTCAATTTCAGATAAAAGGAGAATTTGATGAGTCTGAACATTTCCCATAGGCAGCTGATTTAAAAACCTTCCTGCTAGCTGGTAATTAGTATGGTTGTTTTAGCTGGTGAAGAACTCTTTCCACGTTGACTGAATCAGAATGGTCTTTCCTAAGAGAGTGAGATAAAGAATCCTACATTCTTATATTCACCCAACAGTCTGGGAACAGCACAAATAGTACACAAGGCTCTATTCTAAGAACTTGCTTACATTCATTATCTCATTTAATCCCCATAACAGCCCTCCAAGTGCTGGCTGTGTGACTTCTGGCAAGTTACTTCACCTCTCTGAGCCCCGTCTATAAAATGGGAGGAGTCACAATACCTGTCTCATGGAGTTTTTGTGAAAATTAAGTGATAGAATCAATGTAAAGCACTTAGCTCAATTCCTAGTATACGTTAAGTGTGAAGAGTAGCAGAATATGCTGCCCCAAAATATGCCTCTCTGGCATAAGATTATTTTGAGAAACTGCAGACACAGGGGAAACTGAAAACAGCATAGAAGGGGAAATTTACATTAGAAAGGAGCCTGTACCAGGAAGAGAGCTACTACCAGGCATAACTTTTTCACTTGAGAGATTTATCTACACGGCAGGGCAAACTTTGTTTACCAAACATTTCCTCTTCTTCTCTTTGAAGCCCTAGCCCGCTGTGCCTTTCCTTAGCTCAAGATGCTATATAAGCTTCAATTGTCTGGCCACCTTTTAAATCTCATCTTTATGGGGCTCCTGCACATATGAACCTAAAATGGTTTTTCCCCCTCCTATTAATCTTTTATTACAGGGGGGGTGTCTTAGTCACAGAATGTAAAAGGGTAGGGGCAAAATTATTTTCCTCCCCTACAATTGCTAAAAGTATTGGCTGGTAAAAAGCTATGCTATTTTTATTCCTGACCATTCAAGGAAAGTGTTTACACACATGGCTGTTAAAAATACTTGAAATTTTAAAAGCCCTCAGAACATCAAACATTCTATCCCCAGGCCATCATTTGGGTGCAGGCTCGGATTAGTGCTGGAAGCGGGCCTGTTACAGCTAGCCTAGGTCTCTGACCACTAGGCAGGTTTGCATCTTCTGGCTCAAGGCACACCATAGGCAGTGCAGTATATGGTACAGCACAATGGCTCACGTAGACTGCAGGGCTAGATTGCTTGTATTCTAATCCCAGTCCTGCCATTTAGTAGCTGCATAACCTTGGACATTTGGCAAACCTCCTTGTACCCCAGTGTATCATCTGTAAACTGAGAAGAACAGTAGCACCCAGCTCAGAGGATGGTCATGGGGATTAAAGGAGCCAGGGATGTGGATGTGCCTGGCACGCTGTGAGCACTAATGATCGGTAGCTAGGACCTCTTGATGAATAGCATTCAAGGGGAGGACTATTTGAAGTACCTAATACAAAATACAAATAAGGTATTAGCTAGGGGTTCTCACCTCTATCATGTGGAGAACCCTCTGAAAAGAATGGTTTTGGGTGCTTCAACAGCTAACACCTATTGAGTATTATTTACCAGGCACTGTGCTTAAGCATGTTTCCTGCTTTAACTTATTTGATCTTCATAATAATGCTATAAGATACGCACCATTGCTCTTCCCATTTTACAGATGAGGAAATGGAGGTACATAGAAGCCAAGCACCCACTGCTTTAAGCAGTAGGCAGGACTGTGTTGAAGGGCCATATGGATGTGGTTTGGGGCACGGAGCTCACTCAACCATAGTGTTCACAGGCTAGACACTGGGCTGAGAGCAGGAGACAGCAGCCTGGTCTGGGAGGAGAGAAGGGATATGCTAAACCTTTGCAAATTCCCTTGTTAGCAGTGGGGGTGGTGAGAGCCCACGGGGCACATTTCTTACCTTCTTACCTGGAAGCCACTGCCCCGCCACTTCACTGCACCTATTAGCAGAGGACACGGCAGAGGAATGATTTCCCAAAACTTGGGTACCTGGCATTTGTGCAAACTGAAAAAAAAAAAAAAGGGAGGGAGGGAATGGCTTTGTGGGGTAACATGACTTTAGTACAACACTGAGGTGAGGCAGAGATGCCTTCTGGCCAGAAATATCCTTTCTACCACCTGTCTGAAAACTCTCTTTCCAGAAGTGCCTGTTTACAAAGGGAAGGACACAGGGAACATGTTAAACTGTCTTCAGGTAACATTAATTACCAGCTAATCTCTCAGAGTCACTGTTTTATGTGTATTTGATGAAAAGATTGAATTTAATGTCATCCAGCTGAGAGCAAGAGAGGGAAAAAGAATAAGAAGCTAAATGGTTTGTGTTTGGGGGTGAAGTGGGGTGAGAGTAAGGATGGGAGTGGGGAGCGTAAGGGATCCAAGGAGGAATAATCTGGGCACCAGAGACAATTCTGCTTGTTTCCAATTTCTCTTAAGCCAGCTTTGGAAATGCCATTCAGGCGGACCTTATGTGATTCTTTGGCATGGATGTTGTATAACACTGACCCTTGGGAGAGGGCATCCGGGAGTATTGTCTCTTTCATCTTTAAAAACACTTTACTTCTATTCAGCAGCTGCCCTATTGCAATTTAAGTTCCCATCAGTCATGCAGACATTAAGTGGCTTCTTATATAAATACTTACAGAGTTCTGACTTTGCAAGGCTCTCTGAAAAGCATTCTGTTTCTTATAAGTTCTTTGAAGTTTTCTATTGGCTTCAGCAAGTGTGTGCAGATATATCCACAGATGGAAAGATTCCACAACAATAAAGTTATGTGAAAGATAATATGTTCAAGATTCACTGCTGGAGCAGCCACCTCAAAAGGTCATCCTCAGGTAGCATGATTGGGAAATTACTTTTGCTGTTAATTATTGTCCTCATTTAGAACAGAGACTTTAAGAATTTCTTTTTAAATTTTAAGTGTTCGACAATTTTAATGATATGGGTAAATTGAAGAATTTAAATCGAAGAAATTAAAAGTAACTTTTACTTAAAATTTTAACTGAAAGTTTCCATTAACAATTTTTATTCACAATATATCTGTTATCTCTATCTCTGCCTCTACTGATTAATCAACCAATCTGCCTATGGCCATAATAATATTTTGAGATATCAGCCAATTTTTATTGTAAATTATATTTAATTATGAAAAACATATAGAAAAGTACACAAATCTTAAGTGTACGCACAAATCAATGTGTCTTTTTAAACTGAACACACTTGTGTGCTTAACACTAGCTCAAGAAACACATGATGTAATTGGTGTTTAATCCCTCTGCCTTTACTTGTATCCTGAGGCCCTTTCTCTACCTTAAGTTAGAGTTTTCCAACTTCGTACCTTGGGGAAGAGAGGTCTCAGCAGATCACAGAAATAAAAAAGAAAAAGAAAAAGAATAAAAAAGAACCTTACTTTTTGACAGAGAGCCAAGATGAGAGATTTGGAAGAACATGAATCAATCCTAGCCGATTTTTCTAACCATAAGCCTCAATAAAGGATTCTTGGACAGGGGAAGAGGAGAGAAGAAATGAAGTAACCAAAATAAAGCAGACATTCATGGGTCTCCCAGAAGGGAAATTGGGAGTTCAGAAACTCTATCAGAGAAACTGTGGATAGGAACTTTGATGCATATGGAATTGTTTCCAGATCTGATAGCATCCAGCTTTCAATACAGTGAAGTCTTGAACCCTTGTTCAATTCAACTAAAATAGCATCCACGTGCCATTTCTCAGTGTAATCTTCCACGTCCTAATATGCACATCCCTGTCATGCAGGGAGGGGACTTATGCAGGTTGTCCTTGGTCCTTACTTTCTAGACCGTGCCATGGTTCCCAAACTTATCTGTACATCAGAATTACCTGGGAACCTTGTCAAATACACAGATTTATTGTATATTTAAGACCCACCTCTAAATTTAATCAGGCCTGGCCATCTGAATGTTGACCAACTCCACAAGTGATTATTATGCAACAAGTCTGGCCTCCACTGGAGGACTGGATTTGGATTCAAGAAGTAAGTATGGGTAAAACCAGAATCAGATGGTGTTTATTTCAATTTGTTTTTATCCAAGTATATTTCTTATTTATCTTATATATGAGAAGGTACAAATCATAGATTAATAATTAGGTGAATTTTTACCAAGTGAACTTTCCACTTTTGAATGTGTCTATAGAATGAAGAATTTTCAGTTCCCTGGAAGCCCCATCTTGCCTCCTCCTATCACTGGTTCCCATGAAGAAAATTGCTATCCTAATAGTAACATGGGGGATTAATTTTGTATATTTTTGAACTTTACGTAAATGGACTCATACAATATGCACTTTTTTTTGTATCTGGTTTCTTTTACTGTGTTAAAGAACTCATCTACTTATTTGTGCATAGCTGTTAATTTTCATTACTATAGTGTCTCATCCCCTGGACATACCACAGATTTTCTATTCTCCCGCCAGACTATTTAAGGTTCTTTACAAATCTTGGCTATTATAAACAATGCTGCTATGAACTTGTTTGTGTGCTTTTAAAATAATATTTATCTTTGACATAGTTATGGAATTCAACTATTTTTATTAAAAAGAACATATTGAACATATGGCAAAATGTTTTCTTGGGAACTAAAAGTCACATTTCACTACCATTTTCTTTTTACATAAAAAAAAAAATATAATGAGTGTAATTATTGATGGTATACACCACAACCTCCTTTTCTGCTTTTTGAATAGTGGGAGAAAACTGCAAACACATGATTGGAGTATTGAGAAATATTAAGTATCAAGACAATTACATTTATAGGTAGGGTTCCTTTGGTTGAGGAGAGAAGTTTATTTAATTTTAAAAAATGTTATTTGTTTTGGTGGGAGGAGAGAACAAGCGAGCATGAGCAGGGAGGAGGGGCAGAGGGAGAAGCAGAGAGACAATCACAAGCAGACTGCACTGAGCATAGAGCCTGAGATCATGACCTGAGCTGAAATCAAGAGGCAGACACTTAACTAACTGAGCTCCCCAGGAGCCCCACGAAGGGAAACTTATAATGTAGTTTTTTGCTTTTCATATAGATGATAATCTGGGGGATCTTTTCCTGATCAGAAATCCATAAGCCGATTCATAATATCTTATAATACTATGTTAAAAGCTCATTTAAAACTGTCGTTTTCCCAGGAATGGTTCTAATTTGTCTTGGCGAGGGTGTGGTGGGTGAGTGCCAGATCAATGATGCTCTCCTGCATATTCTAGAAGGTCCATGTTGTACCTGTGTATCAGTTAGAATCACGTTCAGTTTTACATTAAAAACAAGACAAAACAAAATAAGACAGTGTGAAACAAGACAAAATGAGACTTAAGCTTGATACAGTTTATTTCTCTCTTAGTCTGTGGATATATTATGATATCTTTAAGATAGTATTTGTGATCCAAGCTTTTGTTTTCCTTATCTGTTATCCAAAGCACATGACTTCCATTCCAGTGGTCATCTCATGGTTCAACAGAGTTGCTAGTGATTTAGTTGAAAGCTGGTCCACATTATAGGCAAGAAGGAGGGGAACAAGGATGAGGACAAGGAGGAGAAGAGGAGGAAGAAATTCTTGAACAGGTTTCTCAAGACTTCTTTTAAATCAAAACTTAAGTAACTACTTAGTTTACTCAATAAGTTAGGTCAGCGGGTACGTACTTAAGTCATCAACATATATTGAGACATTATCTCTTCTTCTGATAGGCATACACACACATATTGACTTTTGAACAATACAAGGTTTAGAGGTGCTGACTCCTCATGCAGTTGAAAATCCAAATATACTTTGACTCCCCAAAAACTACTAATACTGGACTGTTGACTGAAAGACTTATTGATAACAGTTGATTAACACCAATTTTATGTTACATGTTGCTATATAGTGTATTCTTTTTTTTTTTAAGATTTTTTTTTTTATTTATTCATGAAAGACACAGAGAGAGAGGCAGAGACACAGGCAGAGGGAGAAGCAGGCTCCATGCCCGGAGCCTGACGTGGGACTCGATCCCCGGTCTCCAGGATCGCGCCCTGGACCAAAGGCAGGCGCCAAACCGCTGAGCCACCCGCGCCGCCTATATAGTGTATTCTTACAATAAAGTAAGCTAGAGAAAAGAAAATGTTATAAAGAAATCATAAGGGAGAGAAAGTACATTTACAGTATGGGGTCTGTATTTATTGAAAAAAATCTACAGTAAGTGAATCCATGCAGTTCAAATCTATGTTGTTCAAAGGTCAGTATATATATATATATATATACAGTATATATATATATATATATATACAGTATATATATATATATATATGTCAAGATATAAAGAAGATTGAAAATAAATTCATCTGGGTTTTCATTGAAAGGCTGTAGGTCAAGCTTTTTTTTTTTCTTGAACTTAAATCTCTTCAGCAGTATTTTTCTTTGTGGTAGGAAAATAGTTGACTATGGATGATTAGATAAAATAATCCTGAAATAATTTGCAAAACATTCAGAATACATATGAAAACAAATTGGAGGCAAAAAACAATAAGAAAAGAATTGTACGTACTCTAACTTTAGGCTGTTGTCAGCAGCATGTTTGACAGTTACGAGGTAAAGTGATTAATTGGCAGTTTGATTAGAATCAACAGAAGATATGTTGAGACCTAATAACTTAACACTTCATATTGATGCCAGAACTACACTAGCCTTAACAGCTTTCATTGTCTTTAATTCTACATTTCCCAGTGATTATATTTTTTTACAGTTGTCAGAGATCACTAATTTTGAAGCTCTAAGGCAATCTACTTTCATGAGGAAAATAAAATTAAAGCCCACAACTTCACACATATCTGCTACAATAAGACACTATTAATATTTATCTGTTAATTCATTATACTTTTTGAGAATCATTTCTCTTTTCCTTATTAAAAAAAAAACCGTTAAATTCTGGATCGATCATTGCTGATGTTCCCAGTGAGAATCAGTAATAAAATGTAAGAGATAAAGACTAGTGGTTCTTTCTAAAAAAGAAACAGGAAGTGAAATTTATCGAATTTTAAAAATGTTTATTATTATTTTTTTAAGATTTTATTTATTTATTCATAAGAGAGACACACACAATGAGAGAGGCAGAGACACAGGCAGAGGGAGAAGCAGGCTCCATGCAGGGAGCCCGACATGGGACTCGACCCTGAGTCTCCAGGATCACACCCTGGGCTGAAGGCAGCGCTAAACTGCTGAGCCACCTGGGCTGCCCCAATTTATCATATTTTTAATTTTTTTTCAGAAGAACCACCTCTCATGTCTCTGAACTCCTATCCTCATGCCTAGCTGGGTGATTGTGTTTATTATGTTCAGCTCCGTCACTTGAAAAGGCACAGGCCCAGGAAACAGCTGTTCACAATTAAATTAATTATCATTTGTCAACGGCACTCTGAGGCCCAGAAATTCTGTGTTCACAGAAGAGAATGTTGCCAGGCCACAGTGCACTTCAGAATGTGTATTCATTTATATTAACCATCTAATTTGGTAAAGTATATTTAAGGTTTTCAAAGCAGTGACAACATCTTTGTAAAGTTATTGCCACATAATTCACTAATATTTCTCTCTTAACTTTAGAATATTTGCTCATCATTTATCTAAGAATTTTTTATTCTTCTTGAATTTTGACACCATACTTAAAAAACTAATACAAGTAGCAGAGAATAAAATGTGTATAAGAAATACCAGTGTGGTCCTTTAAAAATGCATAATTTATGGCTGAAGCTGAAGTTTCTTGGGTAGTAACCCCACAAAATTTATGAATTAGAATTCTAGCTCTTTAACTCCTTCATTAAAATATTTCTTTGCTGAAATAAATAATCTGGAGAACTAAATAGGACTTGGAAGACCAAGAGCTTTAACTGTACTCATTAACCTTAAGGATTGTGTCTATTCATGCAAAACAAAGTCCAGTCAGAAAGGGATTAAACTCAAATTTGTCAGGTAATTGACAGAAAAAAAGCAAATGTATTTAAGTTACCTGGATAGTTACCTTTGAGTTTTTCTTCTGGAATCTCTTTCAGAAAGAGATTCCAGAATTTTCTGGAGTTGAGAATTAGGGAGTTAAATTTAGAAAATATTCATACTTTATTCAATTAGAGTTTTCAATTAAAGTTAAATTCTCTCTAAATATTTTTATTTTTAAAATAAATATATACGTTAGTGCTTTTGGACACCAAGTAAATAAGCTGACATGTAGAAATAATAATACACAGGAATATGTTTCTTGAAGCATTGTTTACAACAGGAAATATTTGGGAAATGGTTTGAATGTCCAAGGTGAATAGATAAATTATGAGATTTGACCCGTTAGCCATTTTAAGCAGTTATAAGACAATATGTACCAATTTTATCATAAGTTAAAATTACATAAGATAATCCAATGATATTATTGAAAAACAAAGGAAGAAGAAAACAGGATATAAAGATTGTATGTACTGATTACGAATGTACTTATTTCTATAGTTTTCAATATCTTTATGACATGGCTACAAATTTATTAGTGTAATTTGAAATAATGTGTTAGATCTATTTTTATACCAAAGAGAGCTTGTGAAAATGTTGCTGATAAGATCTAAAGTAAACCAGGAAGTTTAATTTTTTAGAAACTATTTGAGTTTAAATAATAATAAAAAAAAACAGTTCAGCAAATATCCTTTTGAGCTTCCTGCTCCCCCACCCAACTCAGCTCCCCGTACTTGTTGAACATTTAAAAGTTGTGTGTGTGTTTTTTTAAAGTAGACTCCATGCCCAGTGGGGAGCCCAACGTGAACCTTGAACTCACAACCCTGAGATAAAGACCTGAGCTGAGATCAAGAGTTGGATGTTTAACTCACTGAACCACCCAGGTGCCCCTAAAACTTTTGAATGAGCTATAATGTGTAATTTATTCTTATCTAACACTATCTCATAGTCTAGCCTCTAAACTCCCCTCTTAAAAAAGATATACTATATATAATGACAGACATCTATAGTGGGGTTTTTGCTAGCTACAAAAGAACTAAGCAAAAACTCCATTTGGCACTTTCAAATAGGATTTACTTATATTCATAAAATTTTCCTAACATAAGTGAAATTTAAATCATAATACTTTCTTAAAGGATAACATTTCTGAAACACATGGTGATTACAAATTTTAATAAGATATATATTCCTTAGTTGCCAATGAACACAAGTAACAAATCTATTACCTAAACAGAATGGATAAATTCACAAAAGTTAAAAATGAAGCATTTACAGTTAAGGTGGGGATAAAAGGAAACCTTATTTAATGGAGGGTATGGAAGGGAACTTGAAAGATGAAAATTACTTAAAAAATTTTTGAGAATAGCTTGAGTTCAGAACTAAAGCTTCTCCTTTCTCTTACTTTTTCACTATTAAACTATTTTGCTTTTTCTTCTGGAGACAAAGGGTCATCAACATCTTCTTATGCTGAGCTAGCAGTACTAGTTGAAGACAAAACTTAATCAGGAAGTATTTGTAAAGCTTCCGTGATCCTAGCAACAAACTTAGTATTCTAATGAGTGCTTCTCTAATTGATATGCATACTAACCACCTAGGGATAGAAAGTATGTTTAGGGTTGATTTAAAGGTGATGAGTTTCTAATAAGTTTTCAGGTGATTCAGTGCAACTCTTCTACAGACTAATCTTTGACTAGCAGCACTCCAGAATACCATGACTTTGTAAAAAGTGAAATGGAAATAGACAGTTGACAGAAATGAGCCATAGAATACTTGGCCAGATATAAATAAAGCAACTGCAACTGAGCCCTGATTGACTGCTGGTGTTGGGGGCTAATGTTGTCTAAGGATAAAATGAGAGCTATCTAGTTAAATGGCTGGCACAAGGTAGGTGTTCAATACTGGTTTTTCCTCTTCTTTCTACAAAAATTATTACCAAATGAAACTGCTAGCAAACACATCCACATGATATTTCAGCATTTTATACTGATAAAATCAAATGCCGATTAGAGAATGGGCCAATGCGTATAATATAGAGTGCAGAAGACATTATTTAATAAATTTGAAATCAGGGTTTCTTTTTTCTTTTTAAAGATTTTATTTATTTATTCATGAAAGACACAGAGGAGAGAGAGAGGCAGAGACACAGGCAGAGGGAGAAGCAGGTTCCATACAGGGAGCCTGATGTGGGACTCAATCCTGGGACTCCAGGATCATGCCCCTGGGCCAAAGGCAGGCGCTAAACCACTGAGCCACCCAGGGATTCCCTTTTTTTTTTTTTTTTAAACAGGGTTTCTTTTGAAAGAAGATTGACTTATTTAGCAACCACAAAAAAAGAAAGCTAGAAAGAGTAATTTTCCATGAGAGAAGTAATAGGAAAATCAATCCTGGAGGTAGTGGGGTGGTTGGAGAGTTAGAACTGGATTAGGAAGCTAAAGAAATGGTGCTAGGAAGGAAGGTTGATGAAGCAACATGCTTTTATGGGAGCAGTATCCTTGAGAAACTCCCAGAGGTCATGTGACATTGTGATTTATAATAAGAAATACATATTTGATCTTCATCTCCATACCTGGCACAGAGCTCCCCAAGCCCTTATAATTTCCTGTGATGGGAGCTTTTGTTATGTTAATAAGTGACTTTTAGAAAACATCCCCTGGTTGCAGGGGAGCCAACCTTGTGAATAGAGGATTTAGTTCCACAGCCCCCCCCCCCCTTAATGCTGGGGAGGAATGGGATGTTGAATCAATTACCATTGGTTAATGATTTAATCAATCGTCCTTATCTGTAATGAAGCCTCCATAAAGACCCAAAAGGATGGGATTTGGAGAGCTTCCTGGTTGGTTAACATGTGGAGATTTGAGGAGAGTGGTATGTTCTAGGAGAGGGTATGGAAGCTCTGTGCCCTCTATCATACCTTGCCCTATGTATCTCTTCCATCTGGCTGTTCCTGAGTTATATATCCTTTTATAATAAACTGGTTATCTAACAAGTAAAATGCTTTTCTGAGTTCTGTGAGCTGCTTTAGTGAATTAATCTAACTCGAGGAAGGGGGTCTTGGAATCTCTTATCTATAGGAGTGGGTCAGAAGCACAGTTGATAACGTGAACTTTTGAGGGGGCATCTGAAGTGGTGGTGGGGTGGTGGAAGTCAGGTGGGACTGAGCCCTTAACCTGTAGGACCGGATGCTATCTCCAGCTAGAAAGTGTTAGAATTGAGTTAAATTGTAGGACACCCAATAGGGTTGGAGAATCTCTTGGTGAGGAGAAAAAAAACCACACATTATAATTGGGTGCAGAATATTTTTAAAAAAGTAATCTCTACACTCACGACTCTAAGATCAAGAGTCAGATGGTCTACCGACTGAGCCAGCCAGGTGCCCCTGGGTGCAGAATTTTGTATGGGAATGACCAAAAAACTTCAGAACAAACATGATAAACATTCAATTCTAAGTTATTTGTTGTGCTATAGACTAAGTGACATAAATCCCCTCTGTTGCCCCAATACAATGTGTTCTAGATACATACAGCCTTACATAGGAAGTACTTTGGGGTGTGGAGGATTCTGGTAGTATTCAGTCTGATTCTGTTTATATCCAGTAATGTTCAGCTTGAGGGAAAGGAAAGCATATGGAGAAGGTAAGAGAAGAATAGCATATGGAGAGTTTATCGGTGACTGGGGGGGGGGGAGAACATAACCCCTAAACAATCAACCCCCCAAGAGATGGGGGGTTTCTCATGATGGGGGCAGGAGGAGTCTTTGGGAACATTTAGAGAGTTGACAAATTACATAAAAAGAAAATGCTAATTGAGGAGTAATATGTCAATTAATACAGAAAGGAGAAACATAATGTGACCAGAAATCAACCAGAAGATTTAACACACTTAAGATTTCAAACTATACAGGAGTAAGGGCTGTTGTGGGATCTTGAGCCATAATATATGAGCTAATTTTCACTTTGGCAAAACTATTAGTGTAGGTTTAAAAAAATAGGTCCTTTCTTACTAGCATATTTTTCTTTTTTTGATAAAAGGTTAGTAACTATTTTTTAAAATTCAATTAACATATAGTGTATGGTTTCAGAGGTAGAGTTCAGTGATTCATCAGTCCAATATAATACCCAGTGCTCATTATATCATGTCCTTCCTTAATGTCCATCATCCAGTTGCCTCATTCCCTCACCTCTCTTCTCTCCAGCAACCCTCAGTTTGTTTCCTAGTTAAGAGTCTCTTATGGTTTGTTTCCCTCTCTGATTTCATCTTGTTTTATTTTTCCCTCCCTTCCCCTGTGATCCCATTTTGTTTCCTGCATTCCACATATGAGTGAGATCATATAATTCTTTCTCTGATTGACTTATTTCGCTTAGCATAATACTCTCTATCTCCATCCACTCATTGCAAGTGACAAGATTTCATATTTTTTTGATGGCTGAATAATATCCCATTGTAGATATATACTACATCTTCTTTACCCATATCTGTCAATGGACATCTAAGCTCTTTCCATAGTTCGGCTTTTGAAGACTTTGTTGCTATAAACATTGGGGTGCAGGTGCTCCTTCAGATCACTACATTTATATCTTTGGGGTAAATACCTGGTAGTGCAATTGCTGGGTCATAGGGTAGCTCTATTTTCAACTTTTTGAGGAACCTCCATACTGTTTTCAGAGTGGCTGCACCAGCTTGCTTTCCCACCAACAGTGTAAGAGGGTTCCCCTTTCTCCACATCCTCATCAACATTTGCTGTTTCCTGTCTTGTTAACTTTAGCCATTGTGACTTGTGTTAAAGTGGTATCTCATTGTAGTTTTGATTTCCATTTCCCTGATGCTGGAGCATTTTTTCATGTGTCTGTTGGTGTTTTGTATGTCTTCTTTAGAGAAATGTCTGTTCATGTCTTCTGCTTATTTTTTTGATTGGATTATTTTTCTTTGGGTATTGAGTTTGAGGTTGTAGGTGTCCTTCTGTCTAAAATGAGTCTCTTGTAGACAGCAAATAGATGGGTCCTGCTTTTTTATCCAGTCTGAAACCCTGCGCCTTTTGATGGGGTCATTAAGCCCATTCACGTTCAGAGTTACTATTGACAGATATGAGTTTAGTGTCATCATGATATCTATTCAGTCCTTGTTTTTGTGGATTGTTCCACTGAACTTCTTCTTAAAGGGGAATTTTAAGAGTCCCCCTTAAAATTTCTTGCAGAGCTGGTTTGGAGGTCGCATATTCTTTCAGTTCCTGCCTGTCTTGGAAGCTCTTTATCTCTCCTTCCATTTTGAATGAGAGCCTTGCTGGATAAAGTATTCTTGGTTGCATGTTTTTCTCATTTAGGACCCTGAATATATCCTGCCAGCCCTTTCTGGCCTGCCAGGTCTCTGTGGAGAGGTCTGCTGTTACCCTAATATTCCTCCCCATAAAAGTCAGGGACTTTTTTTCTCTTGCTGCTTTAAGAATCTTCTCCTTATCTTTGGAATTTGCAAGCTTCACTATTAAATGTCGAGGTGTTGAGCGGTTTTTATTGATTTTAGGGGGGGATCTCTCTATTTCCTGGATCTGAATGCCTGTTTCCATTCCCAGAGTCGGAAAGTTTTCAGCTAGGATTTGTTCAAATACATATTCTGGCCCTCTTTCCCTCGGGAACCCCAATTAAACGTAGGTTTTTCTTCCTCAGGCTGTCATTTATTTCCCTTAATCTATCCTCATGGTCTTTCAATTTTCTGTCTCTTTTTTCCTCAGTTTCCCTCTTTGCCATCAACTTGTCTTCTATGTCACTCACTCGTTCTTCCACCTCGTTAAGCTTCGTTGTTAGGACTTCTAGTTTGGATTGCATCTCATTCAATTGATTTTTAATTTCTGCCTGATTGGATCTAAATTCTGTAGTCATGAAGTCTCTTGAGTCCTTTATGGTTTTTTCTAGAGCCACCAGTAGCTGTATAATAGTGCTTCTGAATTGGCTTTCTGACATTGAATTGTAATCCAGATTTTGTAACTCTGTGGGAGAGAGGGCTGTTTCTGATTCTTTTTTTTGAGGTGAGGTTTTCCTTCTAGTCATTTTGCTCAGTGCAGAGTGGCCAAAAACAAGTTGTATTGGGAAAAGGAGAAAAAGAGAGAAAAGGAAAGAAAAGAGAAAAAGAAAAATGAGAAAGAAGAAAAAAAGGAAAAGAGAGAAGAAAAAGAGAAAGAAAAAGAAAGGAGAAAAAAAACGGGGGGTGGGGTGGGGGAAGCAATCAGAAATCAAGAAGAAAGAAAGAAAAACACAAAACAAAACAAAAACAACAACAAAAAAATCACGGGGGAGTATCTTCTGATTTTGTATACTTTGAGTCCCTTGACTTCCCCTGGAACTGGTCCGTCCAGCTGGTCTTCTGGGGGAGGGGCCTGTTGTGCTGATTTTCAGGTGTTAGCACTTGGGGGAGCTGCTCTGCCCCTGCCTGGTGCAGGGCTCAGTGGGGGTTGTTCACCCCGTGAGGCCCCGGGAGGAAGCTGCAGCGGCGGCAGCAGCTCTGCAGCCCTGGAGTCAGCTCCCGCAGTAACTCCGGGGCTCTCCGTCTGCAGGGCCTGGAGGCTCCGGGGCGGGCCGCTGATCTGCTCAGCTCGGGGCAGGAGCGTCCTTGCTGTCCTGGGCCCTCCCGGCCTCTGCCTGTCCCGGGGGAGGCCGGATCCTGGGCTGTGTCCCGGCGCCCTGTGCTCCGGAGCCTGCGCTGTTGGATTCGCTCCCAGCCCGCAGCCCCCTCCGCGGAGCCGCCCCCCGAGCCCCTCCGAGCTGCTCCGGGTCCCGCCGAGCGCTGCAGCCCTTAGGGAGCTCGGCGCACTCTCCCCGGGGTGCAGGTGCCTGTTTGTGTCCCCGGGAGCCTGAGGGCATCCCCACCCTCCTGGGTCCTGCTCTAACTCCCTGTGGGCGCCTTTCCTCCCGGGAAGGTTGGTGCAGCTCCTGCTCCTCCGGGATGGGGCTCTCCTGTCCTGGGGACACTCGCCCCAGCCTCAGCCCAGCTCCTCGCGGGGCCCCTCCCCCTTGGAGGCCTTTTGTTTCTTTATTTCTTTTTCCCCGTCTTCCTGCCTTGATAGAAGCGCGAACTCTTCTCACTGTAGCGTTCCAGCAGGTCTCTCTTTAAATCCCAGGCCGAATTCGTAGGTTTTCAGGATGATTTGAAGGTTATTGAGGTAATTTGTTGGGGACAGGTGATTTAGGGACCCTACTCTTCCGCCGTCTTGCCCCTCCTCTCTTTGGGTATTGAGTTTGAGAAGTTCTTTATAGATTTTGGATACTAGCCCTTTAATAAGACATTTGCAAATATCTTCTCCCATTCCGTTATCTCATGGTTTTGTCGACTATTTCCTTCACTGTGCAAAAGATTTTTATTTTGATGAAGCCCCAATAGTTCATTTTTGCCTTTGTTTCCCTTGCCTTTCAAGATGTGTCTAGCAAGAAGTTGTTGCGGCTGAGGTTACAGAGGTTGCTGCCTGTGTTCTCCTTTAGGATTTTGATGGATTCTTGTCTCATATTTAGGTCTTTCACCCATTTCGAGTCTATTTTTGTGTTTGGTGTAAGAAAATGGCCCAGTTTCAATCTTCTGCATATGGCTGTCCAATTATCCCAACACCATTTGTTGAAGAGACTGTTTTTTATCCATTGGATATTCTCTCCTGCTTTGTTAAAGATTAGTTGACCATAGAATTAAGCCCATTTCTGGATTCTCTATTCTGTTCCATTGATCTATGTGCCTGTTTTTGTTACTAGTACATTTTTCAACAGTCTTTTTAAAATTAGAATTATCTCCCCATCCCCCATGATGTTTTTACCTGAAAATTCTATAACATAGGGTGAGAATAATTCAAGCCAACTTTTCAATTTAGGTTCACACCTCCAATCTTTCTCCTTAATAACTTCCTCAATTCCCGAGACAGCTCCTTGAATATGGCAATGTCCCAGTAGCATATTTTCACAAAGGAGATTGGACAACATGCCATTATTAACTTGGTAACATGAGTTAATTGTAAGGTAAGACAAGAACAGCAAATGGAGAATTTAGTAGGAAGTAATTAGTGACCAGGGGGTGGGGTGAGAACATAACCCCTAAACAATCAACACTCAAACCCCCAAGACATATTGGCTTAACATTAAATTTCTGGGGGATGGGGAAACCATCACACAAATCATGGCTGCCTTGAGTGTTTATTTGTATGCTTTGTTCTAACAGTAGACGATGGAGGTGAGGAGAATTTTAAAAAGTCTATCCTGACAGTAAAGACAGACCTTTACTCCAAAGTCAAAGCTAGACGTAATCAAACATTGCATTTGGTCAATGATTTTTAGGTTTTGTAACTGCATATGTATAGCTAGAAATGCTCTACTCCATATTTTTTTCCTCACTGAAGATTTTTTGTTTGTTTTTATTTGTTTTAAAGCAAGTTTTAATTTTGTTTTAAAGTGAGTTTTACTCACTTTTTTAAAAAGTGAGTTTGGAAAAGTTAGGGTTTCTTACAAAACAGCCACCATATTATAGTGGAACAAATTCTCTCTCCATCTCTCACTTTCCAATGTACTGACAGATTCTAAAGGTGAATCTGGAATTACTATTTCCTTTCTATAACATTCAAACACTTGGCCCCAGAACACAGAGCTCAGGATTGGCTCAATCTACCTTCCCAGCCTGATCTCCTTGTTCTTCCTTTCATTCCATATTCTATGCACACCAATATAAATAGTCATTTCTCAAAACCATCCAGTCTTTCATTTACTTTCTGCATGTGCTGATTAACCTTCTGTTTCCCCATTTGCCTGAAGCATCTTCACTTTTCTCTTAAAATCAGCTCCATGGCACCTATCTGGAACTCTTCATTCTCTAAGAACCCACAGGATGTTGTGTTTAGCTTTACTGTGGTATTTCTTTGATTTTTTTTTTTTTTTGTTACAAGTATGTTTCCCACTGGTATATGACCCCCATAAAACCATGGATCATGTATTTTTAAAATTCCAGTGCTTAGCATATAAAAGATGCTCAAAACATACTTGGTGATTAAGAATGCATGACAGAGAAAAATAAGCTTGCAAGATGCAAACTAAACAGACAACTACCAGCCCTTCAAGATATATCTCCAGCTAATCTACATAGATTTTAGTGATTTACAGAGAGAAAAATGTTGAGGGGTCCTAGAAAAGTGGTGCAAGAAATTAAGAAGTAATTTACAATCTCTGCAGCCCATTATTGTTTCAGGGCAATATTTCAGACAGATTTCTCTTTTTTCAGAAAAGATAAATAAATCCTAAGTAAAGGTGAGGATGTCACAGTTTCTTGCCTATTTTGTTGTGATTCTTTGAAGTATCAGGATTCAACTGGTTCAAGGGATATAGTTTATTTTCCAAGACTAGGGAAGACATTCCCAGTTGAAATTATAAAGACAAGACCACATTGAAAAGAAGTATGTATTTTCTTGGTGATTTACAAATAGTGCTGGTTTTAAAACAAGGCCACAAAATTCTTAGGCCTCCTATAGAAAAGTGATATCTATGTCTCCTTCTCTGAAATATAGGCTCTATGACTTCTTAATAGAATATAGCAGAATGATGCCGTGTTATTTTCTGCATTCAGATCTTAAGAAATTGGTAGCTTCCACTTCCTGTTTCTTAGGACACTCACTCTTGGACCCTGGGTCACTTGCATGAGGAAGCCCAAGCTGCCTTACACAGAGGCCAAAGTGGACATGAACATGCAGCCAGCACTAATTTGTCTGCCTTTTGAATGAGCCATCCTGTGAGTGAATATTTTCCTACACCCAATCCCAAGCTCCTTACAGTTCTCCTGTTTTCAGTAGAGCAGAAAATATGAGAAATGAACTTGAAAAATAGTTCCTATATTTCAGAAGTTTTACATTTTCTTATACTGTGGTAAAATATAAACAACAAGCTGTAGTTTCATGGCATTCAATCTACTGAAATGGTCTTTAAGTAAACTATTAGGAAAGTAAAACTCGAAAAATAAAACAAAATTTCTGCTTGTATCTAGTTTGTCTTATATTCCAAAGAATATGAATATGTTATGAATATGTCTATACAGATATATTTCAAACCAGTATTTTTGTAAATATAAATGGTGGTAACCATTTCTGTTATTTAAGTGCAAAGTTGTATTGTTGCTACACATTTAAAACTTGTTCAGGTGGTTAGATTCTAATGCCTCCTCTACTTGGACTTGGGATAAAGTGCCAAGAGTAGCAGGAGTTTACCTCCCAAACGAACTGTAGCCCTCATACTGATCTGAAAAGCTCATTGGCAATTAACCCAAAACACTTCGTCATCAGAACAGTGTTTATCTTTTCACAATTTCTTTCATTAATTCCCATCAAAATCATAAAATGTGTGTATGTGTGTGAGAGTGAGAGAGAGAGAGAAAGGGGAGTGGGTAGGGAGAATGTGCTGGGGTAGAGTTTAAAAAGTTCACCTCTTGGAGGATATGCAGCAGTAGATAGGGTTTTGGATTTTTTGTTGTTGTTGTAATTCATCTAGTTCATTCATCTATAGATAAATTGTTTCCCTAAGCAGTGGATATTATTCAGCAATGTACATTATTCAAATGCTTTATGAAGTAATTCTCATAATTCCTATAAAATTATAAACAAATGGTGCTACTAACTTGCAGAAGGTAATAATGAAGGGGCCAATTTCTTGAACTACAAGATAAAGCTCACTGCTATGTAAGGCTGCTGAAGCCTAAATGATTGATGCTATGTTTCACTCATAGAAACTTAGGAAAACAAAATGCTCCAAACCCACATTCTTTCTTTGTAATCCCTGAATAGGCTTGCCTGAGCATTTAGACAGTTAATGATTTATACCAGCAAAGGTAGGTCTGTCTTCCCCCATCTATACCATTCTAGAGAGACAATGTAGGAAGATAGTTGAGGCATTGTGCTACAACACTCCGTGGTGACTTAACTGACAAGGAATCTACTATAAATCCCAGAACTGAACATTTATTTTTCCTTCTTGCAGGGGCAAAAGATTATACACTTTGTAAAAGTGCACTTCACAAAAGTAAGCAATACTTAAATGTACCATGTTTTTGACCACCCAGAGAGGAAATGATCTTGTAGAAGAGCTCAGAGGAGATATTATGTTATTGATGAAGTGTCAATGAATTAGGAGTATGTAGATGAAATTCTTCTGAAACTACACAATTCTAAAGGAAAACTATTTGAGCTGAAACATGTTTTGCATTAGGAAATCTTTGTTCATATGAAGGAAATAATTGAAAACACCTGAAGCTTACATGCTGCTTCTTTCATGTGTTTCTATCCAAATCTTAGAGGGAAGTCTGTTATGGGTGAGATGGTTCTTTGGCTATAGTTACCGGAGCCCTTTTGGTTGTATGTTTATACTCCCAATGTGAATATGATAATCACAAATGGAGACAGCTGGAAGAAATTGTAAACCATGAAATAAGTTAACTTTTATTGTATACTGTCCGATGCCCTTGTAGTCTCCTTATAATGCCATGACTACACAGTTTCTATGGTAACCACAAAAAAGCCAGAACAGCCTACACAGTTAACCAACATGGGATTGATTCAAAGATCATACTTAATGATTCATAGTGGTATAAGGTATTATTGACAGTTTTCAAAAAATGTGCAAATCTATTCCTAAATGCCTAAAAAATGAGGAAACAATGTGATAGTGTGTCCTGGTGACTAGAAAATATTTATGTTGCATCACTATGCAGGGGTTAATGTGAATCATTTCTATGTTAAACCAAAAAGCATATGACAAATGTTTCTGTCAAGCAATGGATGTCTTCTCAGATGCTTTAGACTGGCATATGACTTTTACTTTTCATCTTGGAAATACCAATCAGATTTTATTAAAGGTATTTAAAAAATAATTCTAACAATTTTTAAAAAAAATCATCAATTTTTAAGTGTACCATTCAGTGGCATTGAGTACACTAACAATATTGTGCAACCATCATCACTATTTCCAGAAATTTATATGACAAATGTTTCTGTCAAGCAATGGATGTCTTCTCAGATGCTTTAGACTGGCATATGACTTTTACTTTTCACCTTGGAAATACCAATCAGATTTTATTAAAGGTATTTAAAAAATAATTCTAACAATTTTTTAAAAAAATCATCAATTTTTAAGTGTACCATTCAGTGGCATTGAGTACACTAACAATATTGTGCAACCATCATCACTATTTCCAGAAATTTATCATAATCTAAAAACATAGATTCTATACCCATTGGATAATAACTCCCCATTCCCTCCTTCCTCTGGTCCCTTGTAAACTGTATTGTATCTTCTTCCACTTCTATAAATTTGCCTATACTAGTTACCTTAAATAAATGGAATCATAGAATATTTGTCCTTTTATGTTCAGCTTATTTCACTTAGCATTAACATTTTTAAGGTTTACCCATGCTGTAGCATATATTGCAATTTCATATTTTAATGAATGAATAATTATATGTATGTACCACATTTAAAAAAACATTCATCTGTTGATGGATACTTGCATTGTTACTATATTTCGACTATTGTGAATAATGCTATTAACATGTTTGAGTCCCTTGGTATATGACTTTTTAAAAATAAAGTTTTGGTGTTTGAATGTAATAAAACAAAATTTAATGTCACCATCGGATGAATTTTTTTGGTTATTTTGCTTTTCTTTATTTTTTTAAACAGATATTGGGGGAAATCCTTGCTTTTCTCACTTCTCCTCACATTCCAGGACCGTGTATGCCATATCTTTCTTCATATGCTATATAAATACCATAAATCAATGTAAGTTAAATTAAGCTAAGCAGTTTTACATGGTACAGAGTAGATGTGTTCCCAGAAACTGAAGTAATCATACCTTCTGACTACACAGAGGGTCAACATTACACATGAGCAAACTTCATTACTTTTCAAATTCTTTTAGAATAAGATTGTTAAAGAATAAGGAGTAAGAATACTTGAAAAAAAAGTAGCTCCATCATATTATTTAATTGAAACATTCTTGGCATTTCCCATCCATGGGATTTTGTACTTAGTACCACAGCTAGAAGATACTATTTTGGATGGATTTGAGGTAAGTGTATGCAGGCAGGTTTAAAAACTCCCAACTAGTTACTCCATGGAAACTTCATCTACTACTTCCAAGCATTAGGAAGCTAAATTAACCCATGCTTTAACACACAGACCAGATTCTAAGTGTAAAGAATCAGACAGACCATAGTTTCAGAATTCCTGAAATATTGCTTTTGGAAAATGCACCCGCAGAAGCAGGAGAATAGTAGGCCTAACAGCTGAGCAGGTTATAAAAGACTGAAATGAGCGATGGGGAAACATCATGTGCAGAAAGTGAAGACTGGGATGGTTTTACTTTTGATCAATGTTTCTCTTCTTAACAGCATAGGAAACAAATGGTTTAACTTGACCACAAAAATCTATTTCCTTCTTTAAGGAATGGTTACTGTAAAGTCCTGAGGAATTATCTTTTTTGAGAAGAAACTATTTTCTTGCTTGCTGCTGGCTTCTCCTTTGTGGAAGGCTGGCTGTGACATGCTGGACATCCTTGTGGTCTCTAGATTTGTATAATATTGTCCTGAACAAAAAGATAAAATGACAATGGATGGTGAAATATAGCACAGACTGTAAATATGCTGAAATTGTTATAGAATATAAAGTGGAGATGTTTAGTCTTTCCTTTGCCTTAATCTTAAGATTAAAGCAGAAAAATAGATCTTGAACATACTGATTGACGAAGGACAATAATAGGAGGGAGAAAATTATACTTCAACCTTTGCCAAGGTGAAAGGATTATTCATTTTTTCTCTTTTCCAAATCAACTCTGTAACATGTGTCCTTGTTTAGGTTACAGTTTTACTGATGATTTATGATGTAGAGAGCTCTTTGATTGTTAAGCAACATAGCTATTTCATTAGCTGGTCATGGATATTGTTTACTTCTGGTCTTAAAAAGGAAGATCAAAATTGTTCTGAGGCAACCAGTCTAATGACTCATTTCAAAATGTTCATGCCCTTCATTTCCTTCTTGATGGGACTTGAATAGTACTTAACTATCTTTTCCATTAAATGTCTAAGATGTTTCCTGGATTTAAAATATACCAGGTAATACACATGAAAAAGCAATAAGAAGGGGAAAGTTTCTTTTCTCTGTGTGTGCAACTGCCTGAGTCTTTTGCAGGGATCTTAGCAGGAGACCTCACAGTCTGAGATGTTCTATACCTCCTTTATTGAAATGGAACTGGAGACATTTGCACAGGCATCTAGTTTTCTTTAAACACTAGAATACCTCTGACCCATATGGTGGGGAGTCTAGATTGCAGGTATTTTAATTCTTCCCTTACCACCTAACTGTGACATAGTAAGGCTGGGCTGGGGAGAGAGAGAATAGGGTAGCTGACAAATTTGAAAGCAGGAGATTGTGGGAAACAAATAATCGTGAAATTTCAATGGAAGAATTTTGGAAACCTAGCACTTTGAGAGCTGAGAGGAGAAAAATATTAATAAATAAATGACAGGAATATACAACAAAGTATAGATTAAAAAAATTGAGACTAGAAAATTTAACCATTAGATTTTCAAGACTTCTTTTTTTTTGAAAAATTTTTAAAGATTTTATCTATTTATTCATGAGAGATACAAGAAAGAGAGAGAGAGGCAGAAACACAGGCAGAGGGAGAAGCAGGCTCCATGCAGAGAGCTCAACGTGGGTCTCAATCCCGGGTCTCCAGGATCACACCCTGGGCTAAAGGCAGTGCTTAACCGCTGAGCCACCCAGGCTGCCCAGATTTTCAAGACTTCTTTAGCAAGGTTTCACATTGAAGAATATTAAATATTAGTTCTTTCTAGGCCATTAAATACTAACTCATTGCTAACAGTGGGCCCAGGAGGAGAAATTGTTATAGAAAGGTCTTCTCCGGGTCCCAGAGAAGGCTCTTTGAAGGGATAGAAGGACACTTCGTGTTTGGGTTGTCTAGTTGGGCTACTCAGAACACCAAGAGATGTGTGAACTCAGCTTAGTTCATGGAAGGACTCTATCACCAGTACTGAATTAGGAGTGACTCGACTCCTAGGTATAAGCACTTTTATTAGTTACAAATATCCTGTGTTGCAGTTTTGGTGCTTTCTTCCCAGGTCCTATGGAATTGGATACTCTTGAGGACAGTGCTGGTGATAGGTAGCAAATCCTACTTCTGCCCCTCCTCCTTCTTCCCTCTCTATTTCCTATCCTAGATTCTTCAGTGTCTCTTAGCAAGTCTGAGAGTTCATATGGCAGGTGGCAGATACAGGGAAATTATCTGGCCTTTCTAGAATTCTCTAACTCTAACTCATGGAAATTTCTGTTTCTGTGGCTTCTGTGGCATCACCCACCTACACTGCCGATTAGTCACACAGCAAAGCTCCTACACATTTCTTGCAAAGTACTGAGCAAAGAGTATTTGAGTGCTGTGACTCCAAGTACAAACACATGGTTTTAATCAGTTGTAGCACAGAAATGTGATTAGCAGTCAAACACCCTTGAGAATAAACTTTGGCTTTGCTGTTTGTACTGATAATTAGCACTCTGTTAAATTAATAGTTTTGGAAAGAAGACCTGAATCTTTTTTGCTGTATTGAGCAGTCTTAAGATTCTTATGATGGTCACCTCCTTTTTTTGTGTGACTAAAAATGTCTCTTTTCTATTCCTACTTCTAAATATGCATTATTTTTCCTCTCAGACAAGTTGGGGAGGGCAATAAGACAAAGACAATTTTGGGGGGGAAGGGGCAAGGGGAGAGGGAGAGAGAAAATCCTAAACAGTCTCCATGCCCTCAGCACAGATTCCGAGATCATGACCTGACCTGAAATCATGAGTTAGATGCTTTACTGACTGAGTCACCTAGGCACCAAAAGACAAAGACAATCTTAATGCTGGCTTGCTAGGATTCTAGTCTTAACTCTGCCACTTGCTCACTTGCTATCTAGGTGACTTTAGGCAAACCACTGAGTCTCTCTAAGCTAAAGTGTTTTCAACTATAAAAGGGAGATAATATCAGCCTTACCTACTTAATAGGTTCAAACAAGATAATGTGAAGACCATGAAATACTATATGAGTGTAAAGCATTGTAAATCACCAAGGAAAGGTCATGAATATCAATGAGAACTGAAAGATGACTTGGTTTTTGAACAATTTTCCATGAGTAGACATGCTAGACACAGAGCTGACTACCATATAAAAGTTATTCACTAACACATAAAGTAAAATTTTGTTCCCAATAAAGGTTTCATAAATATTCTTCTGAGGGCACATTGATGGTCAATCCTAAATGTACCACCAGATGGGGGTGGAGGCTCTAAGAAGACAAAAGTAAGGCATCTTAAGCCACCTGGGAACTTTTCAAAAAAGGGTGGGTAAAACAAATAAACAAACCTACCAAGGAATCTCCTACAGAGGGGAATCAATGGACAAATTTGTGAACATGGTAGTTAAGCAAAATAATATTTGAAGAAGACCAACAAAACTAAAAACCTTTGCCAAAATTATGTCATCCAATATCCAAAGAGAGGATTCAAAATATATTTTTTCCAACCAAACCCAACAACATCAAAAAATCCTTGTTTATATATATATATATATATATATATATATATATATATATATCATATAATAACATGCCCCCTTTCCAACTCATATCCAGTATAATTCCTTCCTGGCTATAGAAATGAAAGTTAATCAAATTGTAGAAGTGCTAGCTGCCAATGTCTGTGGTGGATTTCAGACCCCCTCCTTTGCATTTCATCTACATTCTGCTCAGGGTTATATCAACTGGAGGAAATGGGTCCCAGTGAAGGTAGACCCCTGAGAACAAGAATTATATCAATGGGGACTAAGGCCAGATTCTCCAATTCTTTGCAATTCAAAGACTTTAGTTTTGGCTCTGTGGATGATTACAATGTGAATTTTGGTATAACTTGTCTCTACAGACTTCAGTTTCTTTTGCTCTAAAATGAGGTGGTTGGAAAAAAATCTCTTCACATTCCCAATGTCCTATAAGAAGTGTTTGAAAAGAAAGCTTCTCAAAAGAAAAGGCAGGTTGTGGCCATCATATTTTTAGGGAGTTGGGAGCTCAAGGGCAATGACACTACAAAAATAGAGTGGACTTGTAAAAGAGTAGGTGACATTCACAAAAACAGAAGATGAAGATTAGGGAAAATCTAGGGAGACACACACTGAAGGACACTGAGACAGCTCAGCAATCTAAGAAAAACTGAAAGGTTGGTACACGAATGTGGGTAGTAGGGGGTACTATGAAAGGCCAGTAGGTTGTGTGGAGGGGTAAAATTAAGTCATTTCTGCTAGTGGAGTCTAGAATATTAAGAAATTAGTGGAAGGGTGGCTATAGTTTCATTCTTAAACCAAGAAATAAACCTAAAGCCTACTCAGTAAAAAGATAAATAAATCAGTTATGGACCAGGACAACAAAGGATGTAAAGTAGAGAAGATACTTGACCAAAAAAAAAAAAAAAAAAAAAAAAAAAAAAGACCTTTTCATCAGCTCTCTGGGGAACAATTTAAACACAACTACTAGCAAAACAAAGCCATTGAGATCTTCCCCATTTACTTATGTGTTAATACCACGAAAAAGAGGAGGCAATGTAGGAAGTGACTGGTTAAATGATAACAGGGTCATTTATCAACTGAATAGCAGATGTCAGAGTTCCTTATTTATTTATTTATTTATTTATTTATTTATTTATGTATTCATGTATTCATTCATTCACAAGAGACACACAGAATCAGAGACACAGGCAGAGGGAGAAGCAGGCTCTATGCAGGGAGCCCCTTGATCCCGGGGTCTCCAGGATCACGCCCCGGCGGAAGGTGACACTAAACCACTGAGCCACCAGGACTGCCTGCATCTGTAGTCTTTTTGACCAGAATAATTTCTATTATATTATTAAGAATGTGTTGTTCATAGGAACTAAAATGTATATAGATGCAAAATGTTTTTGAGTATTTGAAGTGACTCTGGTTTCTAATTGCTCTTACTTATCCACCAACAAGGATAGCATGAAGATATCGGGCAAAAAGTAAAGATGTGGTATTTCCTTATTTCCCATTCTTAGAAACTTTATATCATACAGCAAGGGAAGACAGAAACTGGTGGATCCAGAAGCAACATAAATATTTAACAGAAAATTAAGGACTACAGAACATATAAAAACAATCTATGGTCTAATGGCTCTGAAAGATAGATCTGCAAATTATTTTAGTCCTCTTATTTTTCAGCAGAGAAGGTAAATTTGCAATTCTGTTGCTTACCTTTAAAAGTTGAGTTGACTGCCTTTTTGTTTTTGTTGCTCTAATGTCTTATTTTTCTTGGTCCCTGCAAACCCCATAAAAAGAAGAGAGATTGGGAATCCAATATTCCAAGTATCAATTTTTCACATTAAAACAAATCCTAGAATGGACTAAGAACAAGATAATTGCTTTTCATTTTAAGGAGAAATCTAAAGTTTAAGGATATTTATATAATGGTAAATTTAACAAAGGGGTTTAAAAACCACTTGATAAGTATTGTTTGAATATTAAGTCTAACTTTTCAGTGAATAATTTAAAAAGGAAACCTGTATTTCAAGACATAATAAATCAAAACTGAGAAGAAATATCCATCTGAAAGATTTTTAAAAACTGAGGTTGCAAGGTAATTTAACCAGCCTGTACAATTCCTTAAATTATCTATTTTCTACACTTAACAGCTGCCATTATGGTGAAATAGCTAGTGAGGGGGGGTACAGGATCAGGCTGCATCATGAGGGATGTATGAGATGGTATGTGGATGGAAGCAGATGCTGCTTAGCCTGCCAGTTTAGCTGACATTACCTTGGTGATGAATGAGGTGATAGATATGGTGGTCTCCCTCACTTCTATATGCTTAAGCAGGGAATGAAAGTCACTTTGTTTAAATATAATTTCTACACAGAAAACCAAAATCTTAATAGCGCTCACTTGGATAATACCAAGTATGAATTACTTCTAGCCCAGAAATGAGATGGGTTTTTTCCCTCTAAAATAAAAGATAAGAAGACAAAATAATATTTTAGGTACAGATAATAATAAGCTCCTCTGGGGAAAAAAAAATACAGGAAAAGTGACTCAGTCATACCTAACCCTTTCTTTTCCTCTAAAAATACAGAAGAATTATCAAGTATTTGATGACAAGGAAATAATATCCAGAGGCTAGATCTGAAAGAAAGGGACAGAAATGCAGGATGTTTCTGATTAGCACAGTGATTCTCTTAGTCACTAATAGGTTTCTGAATCCAATGAGTCAGCACGCTATTTGGCTTATCACTGTGTAAACTTTCTGAATAGCAAGTTAGAGACCTGGAGTATAAATAGGCTTCTCAGATATTTTCTATACTAGAGATTACTGGCTCAGATACAAGAAGAATCTAGCTCACTTCTCATCTTCTGGTATAATTCGTTGGCATGGAACAAACCTTGTAACTATTTTATGTTGATCTTTCCAAACTAGCTAGCCTGAGGAGGGAGGTTTTGAATTGCACCCCAAAAGCTCTTTGTTTAGCAAAGTACTGTACTTATATTTTTTAAAAGTATTACTTATTTGAGAGACAGAGGGTGGGGACGGGCAGAGGTAGAGGGAGAGAGAGAATCTCAAGCAGATTCCCTGATGAGTGCAAGGTCCCATGTGGGGCTCCATCTGAGGACCCTTAGATCATAACCTAAGCCAAAACCAAGAGTCAGATGCTTAACTGACTGAGACACCCAGGCGTTGCCAAAGCACTGGATTTTAGAGCTAAACACATTTATTTAAAAAATTCCCACTTATAATTTCTTGAAATTTAAGGACAGAATTATTGATAGTAAAGGTGTTTTTTTTCAATTTTAGTGGGAAATGGCAATTTCTTAGTGGTTATTTGAGCCTGAAGCATTCAGCCCTAGTAACTTTAATCTTAGAATATCCTGACTTCCTGAAATAATATTTCTTACTTGTGTGAAGTAAGAAATGTGTCTTACTTATTCTGTTCTTAGGATTAATATCTTGGAATTCTTTGTATGGTCATTATAAAAACTTTTCTTTACCTATAAGAAGAGGCATGTAAATAGTTTTCATGCCTATTTTTTTTAGAAAAAAGTCCTACAGAAATATGGTGATGTTACAATTTAAATTATCTGAAAGCAAGCAAGGGAAGAGAAAAATTATTACTCCTGAATACTTGATATAATTTTCCTTTATAAAAAAGTTCTTGATTTTTTGATACTATTATTTTGATAACAAAAAATGGACAGAAACTCTTAACGGTTTTCAGTGTTCCTTCAATTCATCTTCTACTCAGTCTGATTATAAGAGGGTCAAATAATTGGCCTTCTATTCTAAAGGATTCTGAAGGATAGACTTTTTCCCCTATATATCAGTTCATACAATTTGTAATTATATTATTAGTACTGTCATATATATATATATACACATATATTTATATATAGTAGTTACATGTATATACACATATATACACATACAGATACATGTATATATAAGTAAAGTAAAAATCAGAGATGTGACATTACAAATTTATAATCTGATAAATGTAAATAATGCAATACAGGTATAAACATCAATAAAGAGAACAAAGAACTTATATGGAGGACACATAAAGATAATTTATTTCAAACATATTTTTTTCTTTGTTACTATTATAGGTTGGAGACATGTTCATATGGGAAAAAATACTTTGATCCCAGCACAGATAAGTCAGACCTATTGGACTATAATTAGTACTTGCCCATAGTCCAACTAATTTAAAATTTCATAAATGTGATCTTAATATATATAGATAGCTTAGTGGTAAGATTTTAAATGTTTAATTCTTGGATGTTATCTATGATCTAGTTTCATTTGTTTTTTTAACAGATTGGCTTTCATTGTGTGGCTCTGCAGTCTTCAGAAATAAAGGAATATTATTATTATTTTTATTTGCCAACATATAGTATAACACCCAGGGATCATCCCATTGAGTGCCCTCCTCAGTGCTTGTCACCCGGTTACTCCAACCCCTCACCTACCTCCCTTTACCCAACCCTTTGTTCATTTCCCAGAGTTAGAAGAACCTCATGGTTTGTCTCCTTCTCTAATTTTTCCCACTCAGTTCCCCTCCTTTCCCTTATAATCCCTTTCACTACACTATTTCTTATATTCCCTGTATGAGTGAAACTATATGATGATTGTCCTTCTCCGATTGACTTACTTCATTCAGCGTAATACCCTCCAGTTCCATCCACATCGAAGCCAATGGTGGGTATTCATCCTTTCTAATGGCTGAGTAATATTCCATTGTACATATAGACCACATCTTCTTTATTCATTCATCTGTTGAGGGACATCATGGCTCCTTCCACAACTTAGCTATTGTGGACATTGCTACTATGAACATTGGGGTGCAGGTGTCCCAGAGTTTCACTACGTCTGTATCTTTGGGGTAAATCCCCAGCAGTGCAATTGCTGGGTCATAGGGTAGCTCTATTTTCAATTTTTTGAAGAACCTCCACACAATTTTCCAGAGTGGCTGTACCAGTTCACATTCCCACCAACAGTGCAAGAGGGTTCCCCCTTCTCCACATCCTCTCCAACATTTGTTGTTTCCTGTCTTGTTAATTTTTGTCATTCTCACTGGTGTGAGGTGATATCTCACTGTGGTTTTGATTTGTATTTTCCTGATGGCAAGTGATGTGGAGCATTTGTTCATGTGTTTGTTGGCCATGTGTATCTCTTTTTTGGTGAAATTGCTGTTCATGTCTTTTGTTCATTTCATGATTGGATTTTTTGTTTCTTTGCTGTTGAGTTTAACAAGTTCTTTATAGATCTTAGATACTAGCTCTTTTTCTGATATGTCATTTGCAAATATCTTCTCCCATTCTGTATGTTACTTTTTAGTTTTTTTGACTGTTTCTTTTCCTGTGCAGAAGCTTTTTATCCTGATGAGGTCCCAATAGTTCATTTTCGCTTTGTTTTCCTTTGCCTTTATAGATGTATCTGGCAAGAAGTTACTGTGGCCAAGTTCAAAAAGGTTGTTGCCTGTATTTGCCTCTAGGATTTTGATGGATTCTTGTCTCACATTTAGATCTTTCAACCATTTTGAGTTTATCTTTGTGTATGGTGTAAGAGAATGGTCTAGTTTCATTCTTCTGCACGTGGCTGTCCAATTTTCCCAACACCATTTGTTGAATAGATTGTCCTTTTTCCAGAGGATATTCTTTCCTGCTTTTTCGAATATTAGTTGACCATAGAGTTGAGTGCCCATTTCTTGGTTCTCTATTCTGTTCCATTGATCTATGTTTCTATTTTTGTTATTAGTACATTCCATACAAACCTTAAGATTATTTGTTCCATGGTATGTTGATACAGATTGCATTGAACATGTAAATTGCCATGTAGCATAGACATTTTCACAATATTTATTCTTTGAATCTATGAGAATAGAATGTTTTTCCATCTCTCTGTGTGCTCCTCAATTTCTTTCAGAAGTGTTCTGTAGTTTTTAGGGTCTAGATCCTTTACATCTTTGGTTAGATTTATTCTATTATTATGACGTGAACTTTTCTGCATCTGTGTTATACTTAAATAAAAGTATGTTATTCTAAGATAAATACTTCTTTTTAGAAACTTAATGACAATAAGGAAAATTAGAGAGGAAAGTAAACACAGTTAGTTACAATAATAAGCACTGACAGTTTATACCCTGACAAGAAAGGAAAAGAATGTCTTAAAAAAATAGATTGATGAACTCAAAATGAGTATAATAACACAGTTTATTTAGTATTGGAGAAAAATAGTCTTACCTGAAATAAGTTTAAGCCTATCATTATATTGGAATGTATAGGGAATTAATTTTAATATAGTTTGTCATAGTTTAGTTATTTCCAGGAATTTCTCTGGCAAAGATGGCTAATTACTGCCCCTAGACCATTGTTCTTTCAGATGCAAGATGCACAAGTCCAGGGAAACCTAGACACATGGCCATCAAGAATAAAGCCTGTTTGCCTCAGCCTCTGCTGCAGCTAGACAGGACCATGTGTCTACATTCTGCATAATGGAATGTGAAAAGAAGTCATGTATACAACATCCAAATTATGCCCTTGGAGTTGTACTTCCCTGTGTCTCCTCTGTGCCATAACGGATTGCAGCTGCCATCTTTCAAATCAGAGGTGAAGCTGTATGTTGGATGTTAGGATGGAAAAGCCACATTAAATGCCCTGTATCAGCACATCTCCAGACTAAATGAGAAATAATTGTACATGATGAAAACAGTGAGAAAACAGTGATACATACAAACACTATTCATATTAAGAAGTGGAGTATTATTAGTTTTCTAGAAGCAGTTTTGTGCAACCTCCTCATACTACTCCCCTTCTCCTCCCAGAGATAATCATTCTGATTTTTAACATCACTGTTTAATTTTGAATGTTTTTGAATTTTATAGAAATGGAATCATTCAACATGTATTCCTTTTTGTTTGGTGTGTGTTGCTCAATATTATGTTTGTGAGATTCATTGATGTTATTTCATGTGGCAAGTAGTTTATTTTCATTGCTTATGGGATTGTATTAATGTATCAATTTATCCATTATATTGTGGATGAACGATTGGATTGCTTCTTAGTTTTTGGTTATTACAAATGCAGTTGCTATGATCATTATTGTATTTTTTTTGTATACATATGCATATCTTTGTTAGGCATATGTAATTCCTGGGAATGGAATTGTTAGATTATAAGGTGGATATTTGTATATCTGCTTTTTTTTTTTTTTTTTTGCCTTATTGTACTCAGGCTTCTAGCATAATATTGAATAGAAGTTGTCATAGAAAAAATTCTCATCTTTATCTGGATCTTAAGAAGGAAACCTCCATAACGTCACCAATAAGTATGAGAATTTGCTTTAAGAGTTTTGTACATGACACTTGTCAGATTAAGAAAATTCTCCCTAGTCCTAATTTTCTAAGGTTCTCTCTTCATGGGTGGGTATTGACTTTTATCACATGCTTTTTCTATATCTTTGAGATGGTTGTATACTTTCTCTCTTTATTCTGTTAAAAATGATAATTTTACTTGATTAATTTTCAAAGTTCAAACTAAACTTGCATTCCTGGAATAAAAACACACTGTGATACATTATCCCTAAATAATCCATGTATCAAAGAAGATATCACATTGGAAATTAGAATATATTTTGAAGTGAGTGATGATGAAACTGTGACATCTATCAGATCATAAACATGACATTCTTATACTATTCTTTTACTGTCTATCCTAGATTATAAACTTGCATCCTTGATTTACTAAAGTCTAACATAAATTGTAACTTTTACAACTTACTGGACAAAACATGTAATTTAGAGTACTTTAACACCATTTACTCCCCTCCCAATTTACGTGTAATTGCTGTTGTTATGGGTTAAAAGACATGTTGAAGTCCTAACCCATGGAATATGTGTGTGTGATCTTATTTGGAAAGAAGGTCCTTGCAAATATAATGAAGTAAGATCAGGTCATAATAGATTAGGGTGAACTCTAACCCAAAGACTAGTGTCCTTATGAGAAGATGGAAATACAGACACAGATACATAGGAGAGAAGGCCATTAAAAAATGGAAGAAGGTTTAGAGTGATGTATCCAAAAGCCAAGGAACACCAAGTTTTTCCAGGTAAGAAGAGGGAAGTAAGGATAATTCTCTAGAGATTTCAGAGAGTATAGCTTTTACCAATACCTTGATTTCAGACTTTTGGTCTCTAGAATTGTGAAAGAATACATTTTTATTGTTTTAAGGCACCAAGTTTATGGTACTTCATTACAGTAGCTTTGGGAAACTAACACACTTATCGTGTGTTAAATTCTATATACATTTTAATCTCTACAAGAAAATACTGGTATTAATTATATGGCAAATATTCATTTATGTTTATCCATGTTTGACTCTTTCCATTTTTCTTCATTTCTTCCTACATCTTTGCATATCCCTTTTAGGATTGCTTTCTTTCTTCTTGGAGTAGTTCTATCAGTATTTCCTTACTGTGGGTTTGCTGTTGGTGAATTCTCTTAGTTTTGTTTCCCTTTATTTTTATTTCCACTTTCTGAAGTGTATTTTTGCTAGGTATAAAACTCTAGGTTAGTAGTTCTTTTGGCATATAGCACATGGAAGATATATTGTTCCATCATCTTCTGACTGCTGTTATTTGATTTTCTGAAGCTTTACTATAGTATACACTGGTGTTATTCCTTTTGGATTTGTGCTGTTTTGGATTTACTTTTTTTGATTCTATAACTTAGCATCTGTCATCAGTTTTTGACAATTTTTGTCATTATTTATTTATATATTCTGCCCCAATCTTTCTCTTCTTTTTCTTGTGGAACTCAAATCACAACTTTATTAGACCTACTTGTTCCTCATCTTTTTTTATTTTTAATAGCCTGCTTTGTTTTTCCTCTACTTTCCTTTCCTCCCCTATTCTTTCCTTCCTAGATTTTGGAATATGTTCTAATCTACAAGATTTTCAGCATTGCTTCTAAAATTTTCTTTAAAAAATATATATCTAACTCTATGATATGCTTGCTTAAAAACCTTCAGTATCTCCTTTTCTGTCTGTCCTTCAGCAAACATGTATTAAACTATTATGGGTCATGCACTGAGCTTAGTTTAGGAGACAAAAAGGTTAGAATAGGTTAGTATTATTCTATTATTCTATTCTAGAATAGGTTACAAAAAGGTAAGTAGAATAGGTTACAAAAAGGTAAGTATAAGGCTATTTCTATCCTATTAAAGCTTATATTCCAGGGATAAAAAGAATTTATAATAGAGTACAATAAGTGCTTTGTATGATTGAGGAAGTATAGAATGTTAAGAAAGTACATATCAGGAACATAAAACTCATTTGGTGAGGGTCAGAAGATGGACTCTTTGGAGGTAGTGACATATAAGTGGAAATGTTAAAAATGAGTAAGATTTATCCATGTGAAGAGAGAGAGACAGAACTTGTGAAGGCCTTGAGGTAGTTATTGTATGCTTGAGGAACTAAAAGAACTTCAAGATGGTCAAGATGAATGTTTGATAAGATAGTTTGGGCAAAGCTACAAGATACTTAAATAGTTTCATGGATTTGGGCTTCCTCATGAGGAAAATGGGATAAAAAATGAAAATATTTAAGCAAGGAAAGTGAAGAGGTTGTTTAAGATAAAGAGGATTTTGTGATTAACTATAGGTAATAGTTGCTGAGAAAGGAAAAGGAATAGAGAAAGATTCTCAGGTCCTAGGGTTTCTGAATGGCATTTGCTGAGATATGGGGGAAAGGTGGAATGACAAACTTTGAGAGAGAGGTGATTATGAGATAAATTTTGTAAATATTGGGAATGAGACATTCATGGGGCATCTAAGAAATTATGTGCAATTGGCTTCATGAATCATCAGTTCAGAAGAGAGGGTTGGGCTGAAGATATAGATTTTGGAAACTTTCCTACTCCATTTCATTTCCCATATAGCTTTCAATTTTCTCTTTCAAACATAGATCTACCTATATGAGACACCTGCTTATAAACCATATAAGTCTAAATTCTAGCTACCTGAAACCGTCTAAATTCTTTACACAATGGTGTGCAAAGACCTTTAAAATTTAGTCCACCAAACTTTCTAGACTAACATTTCAACATATATTTCAGTTGGATACAATTTCTCACCATTCTCTAGACACACAGGGTTTATTTTTATCTCCATTTGCTTTTAAAATACACTGTTTCTTTTATTCAGAATGCTTTGTCCACTTTCTTTTCAATCTGAATAACTTCTATTCATCCTTCAATATCATAGTTCAAATACTATCTCCTCTGAGTTGCCTTTTCAATTCCTCTCATGCCACTTTATAAATGTTTCTAAAACAATGCTTTTCAAACAGCAGATCCTGTCCCATTTATTGGTTATGAAGTAAATTTAGAGGGTCATGACAGATACTTAAAAATGAAATAGAACAGAGAAGGAAATGCAAACAGTTCAAAAAATTAAATTTTGCCTATTGAAAATTGTTTCAGTTACATATGTATATGTGTATATATATATATATCTATATATACTAATGATGTAAGCCATATTTCTTACTGTGGTTTGTGGTCAAAAATACTTGAAAGTCACTACCCTATTACTTTTGTTGCTTTACTATTTGTCTTTCTCTCTAGAAAGAGAGTGCATTATTTGTTTTTGTGTCTCTGGTGCTTAGCACTGTGATTCATTTTAGGAATCAGTCATTTTTTAATAAATGTTTACAGCAGAAAATGCTTTTGCATAGTTGCCAATGTTCTCTTCTTCTTTCTTTTTTTCAGTGTTCCTTCAATTCTTCTGTTAAGGTAAATAAATAATTTAAGTTTGTTGATAACATCTTTAGTACATAATCTTCATAAAAGGAATGATGTGTTTTAGGTTTGGAAGATATATTAGCAGTTATTAAGAAATTTTCTGAGCTTCAACAGTTCAGAGTGGAAAAATTTCAGAATTTCAAGTTAATTTTGAGCTGAACAACAACCCAATAGAAAACACCACCACTAACAACAACACCCAAGTTCATGGATAGTTCTTCAGGGTTAGGGGAGAAGACAAGGACCACAGAAGGAACTACAGGGGCATTCTGCTTTACAAATAATACTTATGTCTTCTAAAACAGAAAGTTACTGATGCAAATATGGCAACATATTAACATTTTCAGTTGGGAGATTAGGCAGAGGGGTATCTTTTAAAACTTTCTGTATTTTATATCATCAAAAAATTTCAAAGAGGCAAAATTTCCTAGCTCTATCACATTCTTTATCTGTGAAATGGGAATAATGAGACTTATAATGATATGAAAATGTTTTAATTTCTTTCGTCAGATTTCTCTTAAGATAGGGGAGGATATCTTGACAGCCTTTTGATAGAAGTTCTGGTGATCTCTTAAGGTATGAGAGTAAGTGTGCTTCTAACAGAGAAAATGGGAGCAATCATGGCAAGAGATTTGGTTGTTCATGGAGTGAAGGGCCAGTGGATGCCCCTTCTCCCTTGGTAAGGTAGCTGAAAGGACTCTTAAGGAGAATCTATTCACATTTTTTTGGCTGTTTTTTGTAGGGGGCTTTGAGGAAAACCTTTTTCATTACTCCATAACTATCAGGAATACTTTCTTCATATGAGTGATTTTTGTATTTTTGTTTGTTGTGAATATTCAGTGGGGAAGAATGAATTTTGTATCTTATTTCATCCTTTAATGTGTAGTGGACCTCTGTGGATTTGTGACTTCTATAAGATTGGATAAAATTCCCATATATTTTAGAAATTCAGAACACTTTCCCAAGTTTCTGCCAATTCCTATGGGAATAAAATCTCAGCAGAACAAATGGTAAGTGGTGACTTTCAGTAAACATCCTGCTGTTGCTTTAGAGGCATTGTCACCAAGAACAGAAACAAGCCAAAGACAGTCATGCTCACTGGAGCTATTCCATAATATACTAGAAAGCCTGGTCAATTTAATAACATAAGAAAATGGTATAGGACTTCTGGGTAAGATGGCAGAGTAGAAGGATCCTAAGCTTATCTTGTCCCAGAGATAAAACTAGATAACTCCCACATTAGTGCAAATAACTAAGAAAACAACCTCAAGATTTGCAGAACAGACTATCCACAGCTAAATGTAGAGAAGAAGCCATATCAGAAAGGGTAGGAAGGGCGGGAGATATGGTTGGGAGCCAAACAGACTAACAGGACTGTCTCAGGGAGGAAGGGATGCCAGCACTGTAGAGAGGGGGAGAGGATCAGACCCCGTACCAGGTTCCTTAGGTACAGGAAACACACATAGGGAAGATGAATCCCTATAACATTTGGTTTTGAAAACCACAGGGGCCTAACAATCAGTGGGGCTTAACACCTGGAACTTTAAAAATTATGGCTCAGCTCTGAGATAGCTGGGAGGGTGCTGTCCTTGCCCTTATAGAGACAATACAACAAACAGCCTTGGTAAGTTATAGCATAGAAGCAGCAGTTTGAAAAATACCTGGAACATACAAGAAGATTTATTTCTAATCCCAGAGCATGTGCTGGAAAGGCAGGGATTTTTGAGAGACTATTACAAGAACAAAAGAACTAGTGGGTGCCATCTCCCTTCCCTGTCCTCCAGCCTAGATATATGGACACCTGTGAGAACCAGTGCAGTATCAACACTCCCCACCTACCTTGATAAGAAACATTCCTGCACTCTTCTGTGGACTTGCCCCTGCAACCAGCCTCTGTAGGAGTTCTCCAAAGTGGCTAAAGGTCCCCTACCACAGCAGAGGCAATCTTGCTAACACTGCAAGCCAGGCCCCTGTGAGCTTATCTGGATCTACCCCCTTCAACCTGGTGAGCCTTGGTAGTTTTCCTGGGTGGCTACAAGGGCTCTCCCACAGCAGATCAGCATAGCCCTTGCTGGCACTGCAGCCCACCCCCATGTTTTCCTGTGGACCTGACTCTTCCAATATGCCCTTGACTGGAGCCCATCCAAAGTGGTGCCACAAGTCTGGTAGTGTAAAACAGTCCCAGCAGGGGCCAGAACCATAGCAAAGTGACTCTTACCCAGGGAGAGGGAAAGATAATGATAGAAACCAGTCCAACTAAAGCTCCACAATGGGCTGGGGGAAAATATCAGGTCTGACTACAAACATAGTAGGCACTCCTGAAGTTATTAAGTTGATGGTGGCTTAATTTTCAACACATCTTTACTCCTGCCCCTCTTACATTTTAGCTATATAGTGTTATATTTTCCCTCCTTTTATTTTACTAATCCCTTACCTGATTTTTATAGATATACTTAATTTTACTGCTTTTGTGATTTCTACTTTTCTTACTCCTACTTATGTCTTTCCTTTCCACTCAGAGTCTGCTTTAACATTTCTTGTAGGACTGGTTTAATGGTCATATATTCCTTTAATTTTTGCTTATCAGGGAAATTCTCTATCTCTTTTTCTATTCTGGATGATAGTTTTGCTGGATAGAATATTTTTGGCTGCATGCTTTTTCTTTAAGCACTTGGAACATATCATGCAATTTTCTTTTGGCCTGCAAAGTTTCTGCTGAAAAATCTATTAACCTTTTGGTGTTTCCCTTGTATATAACTGTTTTCTTTTCTCTTTGTGCTTTTAATATTCTTTCTTTCTCACTACTTTTTGACATTTTAATTGCTATATATATTGGCATGGACCTGTTTGGGTTGATCTTATAAAGAAAAGGTCCTACAGTTCCCTGCAGTGCAGTGTTCCCTGTTCACTAGAAACTGGCACTTCAGGAGTGCCTACTGTTTGTTGTGTGTGCCCTACTGTTGTGACTGCTATATGCATAAGATGGTATATATACCTAATAGTATCACAAATAAAAAACTACTCATAGATATGGAAAAAATAAGGTGAAAGGAATCCAAGTATACCACTAAAGAAAACCAGCAAATTGTGAAAGAAGAGAGCAAGAGAAGAAAAGAGCAGAGAACTACAAAACAACCATAAAACAAGTAACAAAATGGCGACAAGTATACATACTTATCACTAATTATTTTGAATGTAAATGAACTAAATGCTTCAGTCAAAAGACTATCTAGGGTGATGGAATGGATAAAAAAAAAAAGTAAGACCTCTCTAGATGAAAAGATGCTCAACATCACTGATCATCAGGGAAATACAAATAAAAACTACAATGAGACATCACCTCATACCTGTCGGATGGCTAAAATTAATACCACAAGAAACAACTGGTGTTAGGAAGGATGCAGAGAAAGGGGAACCCTCTTACACTGTTGGTGGGAATGCAAACTGGTGCATCCACCCTGGAACACAGTATGAAGGTTCCTCACAAAGTTAAAAATGAACTGCCCTCATTCCAACTATTGTACTACTAAATATTTACCAAAGGATACAAAAATGCTGAGTTGAAAGGATACATGCATCCCAAAGTTTATAGCAGCATTATCAACATTAGCCAAATTATGGAAAGAGCCCAAATATCCATTGACTGATGAATGGATAAAGAAGTTGTGGTATTTATCTAAAGGATACAAAATCCTGATTTGAAGGGATACATGCACCCCAATGTTTATATTAGCATTATCAACAATAGCCAAATTATGGAAGAAGCCCAATGCCATTGAGTGAGGAATGGATAAAGAAGTTGTATGTTATTTGAAAAGATGTGGATGGAGCTAGAAAGTATTATGCAAGTGAAATAAGTGATTTCACTCATATGTGGAATTTGAGAAACAAAACAGATGAACTAAAGAAAAAAAAAGAGAGGCAAATTGGTAAATAAACTTTTTACTATAGAGAACATACTCCTGGTTACTGG
Source organism: Vulpes lagopus (assembly GCF_018345385.1). NCBI lineage: Eukaryota > Metazoa > Chordata > Mammalia > Carnivora > Canidae > Vulpes > Vulpes lagopus. The sequence continues at coordinate 23,630,933 of NC_054844.1, forward strand.
AGGGGAGATGGGCAGGGGAATGAGTTAAATGAGTGATGGGGATTAAGGATGGCATTTGCTGTGATGAGTACTGGGTTTGTAAGTAAGTAATGCATCACTAAATTCTACATGAAACTAATATTACACTCTATGTTAACTAACTGGAATTTAAATGAACACTTGAAAAAAAAACCCTTATGCAATTGAACACCAAAGAAATAAATAATCCAATTGAAAAATGGACAGAAGATCTGAATAGACATTTTTCCACAGAAGACCTATAGATGGCCATTAGATACATGAAAAGATATTCAGCATCATTAAATTATCAGGCAAATGCAAATCAAAACCACAATGAAATATCACCTCACATCTGTCAGAATGGCTAAAAGACAAGAAATAGCAAGTATTGGTGAGGATGTGGAGAAAAAGGAACCCTTGTACATTGTTGGTGGAAATGCAAACTGGTGCAGCTACTGTGGAAAACAGTATGGAAGTTACTAAAAAAATTGAAAATAGAATTTTTATATGGTCCAGTAATTTCACCATTGGATATTTACCCAAAGAAAACAAAAAAAAAAACCTAACTAAAAACGATATGCACCCCTATTTACTGTAGCATTATTTACAGTAGCCAAGATATGGAAGCAAACCAAGTGTCCATCCATAAATGAATGAATTCAGAAGTAGTATGTGTGCATATATAGTGGAATATTATTCAGCCTTAAAAATGAATGAAACCTGACCATTTGCAACAACATGGATGGATCTAGAGGATATAATGCTAAGTGAAATAAGTCTGTCAGAGAAAGATAAATACCATTGATGTGGAATTTAAGAAATAAAACATATGAACAAAGAATAAAAGAGAAAAAAACTACTTTTTTTGAAAAATTATTATAACACCAGTATAGTTAACATACAGTGTTATATTAGTTTCAGATGTATAATATAGTTATTCAGCAGTTCAATATATTACTCAGTGCTCATCAAGATAAATGTACTCTTCATTCTCTTCACCTATTTCACCCATCTCCCGCATCCAACTATCCTCTGGCAGCCATTTGTTTGTCCTTTATAGTTAAGAGTGTGTTTTGGTTTGTCTTTCCCCTTTGTTCATTTGTTTTGTTCCTTTTTCTCCACATCATTGCCAACATTTGTTTTTTTCTGGATTTTTTGATTTTAGACATTCTGACAGGTGTGTGGTGGTATCTTATTGTGGTTTTGATTTGCACATCTCTGATGAGTGATGTTGAGCATCTTTTTATGTCGGCCACCCATATGTCTTATTTGGAAAACAGTCTGTTCATGAGAAGACTCTTAAATTTAGAAAACAAACTGGTGGTTGCCAGGGAGGAAGTGGGTGGGGGAGATGGATGAAATGGGTCAAGGGGATTATGAGTATACTTATCATGATGGGCATTGAGTAACGCACAGAAATTTAAATCATGTATTTATTGTACATCTGAAACTAATATAATACTTTATGTTAATTATAGTTGAATAAAAAATTACAGAAAATTTGAAGTCAAATTTCCTTGGGAAACAAGTTGTTTAGAATGAATAAAATAGGGAATCTGTCATCATTTGGAGAAAAACATAATTCATGTACTTCTTACAAGTTTCAAATCTAAGTTGTAATGTACTAAAGGTGTGCATCTGTATAAATTATGTGTATAAATAATTGCTAAAAGAGCTGTTTGAATTTCAGACCCAAATCTCTTACTTGACAGATGAAGAAACTCAAGCAAAAAGATCTAAGGTACTTAATTTTATGAAGTGGAATATATTCAGTACTTTACATAAGTTTCATCTTTTCACTTCTAAAAGTTACTATTTTGGGGGTGCTACCTCCATTTATGTGTTGCTCTACTAACACAGTGGTTTTCATACTGTGATATAGAATTCTTTGATTCCAGAGAGTGCCTCAAAGATCGCAGGGAAGGAGGGAAGAAGCCAGGCAAGATGGGAGAGAAGAAGGGTATAGTGGTCAATATGAATTGCTACCTTTTCTTCAACTTGGACAGGTTTGCTTTTTTTCCATTTTATATATTGGGTCTGTCCAAGATTTCCTTTTTTTAAAATTTTTTTATTGGAGTTCAATTTGCCAACATATAGCATAACACCCAGTGCTCATCCCGCCAAGTGCCCCCCTCATTGCAAGATTTCATTTAAAAAAGCATCCCTCTACTAAATAAAAGTTTGTGAACCATTTTAGCATGAGCAGGATATAGCACCTGTATGCAACAGACTTTCTCAACAGCTTAGGATCTGGCATTGTGTTTTAATTAGCTTCTTGTAAACATTTGGGGGTACCAGATGAACCTCATGAACTCTTTCCCCAAGAAACAGCATATAGGCACACATTTGTGTACCAAATACAGTAGTTCAGGGACTTCCTGAAATCCATTCACAGATCCTGGGTTAATAACACAACTCTGAAAACTTTAGAGGACTTAAACAAGAAGCTTCTTGTTGAAAAACAATAAGAATTTGGAACTATATTAGAATGTGTTTGGAAAAGATGGATTTCTCTTTAAGCACAGTATAGATTTATAGAGCCAGTTTTTCCTGCTTAATGAAAAACAAATGTACTTTTGACCAAACTTCAAGAATCCTATGTATGCTGGTCCCACTATTCTTTTTTTTTTTTTAAGATTTTATTTATTTATTCATGAGAGACACATACAAAGAGAGAGAGAGAGAGAGAGAGAGAGAGAGACAGAGAGAAGAGAGAGAGGCAGAGACACAGGCAGGGGGAGAAGCAGGCTCCATGCAGGGAGCCGGATTTGGGACTTGATCCCAGGACTCTGGGATCATGCTCAGAGTCAAAGGCAGAGGCTCAACCGCTGAGCCACCCAGGCGTCCCCCAACTATTCTTTTGATCCATTGCTTCATTCAATAGGTATTTATCAGGAGATCCCTGGGTGGCTCAGCGGTTTGGTGCCTGCCTTTGGTCTGGGGTGTGGTCTCGGAGTCCTGGGATCGAGTCCCACATCCGGCTTCCTGCATGGAATCTTAAAAAAAAAAAAAAAAAAAAAAAGAAGCTATTTATCAAGAACAGTATAAGACATTTTGCTAAAGCAAATGTAAGTGACTGATTTCAGATATTTGCTTTAGGAGCCATCTATACTTGAGGATATGAATAGTTCTTAATAATAGTGAATTTTACCACTAACCCCTTTTACCAGGTTTCACTCCTCCCTCCCTCTCTTTTCCTCCCTCCCTCTTTCTCTCTTGTCCTCCCTCACCACACCCCCATATCCCTTAACTCTTGACTGGAATATGTATCCTTTTGACTTACCTGGGCTGGATCAGGCCTGGATGACTGAGGCCTAGGCTGTCTATCTAAGCTGCTTTCAGCTGTGCAGTTATTGCAAGGTTCAATCAGAGGACAGTAGGGATGTGCAGGGACATTGGGACTGTGGCACCATGGGCTGCTATTGGGAAAAGGGAGTGGTGGATTTTCTTTTTCTCTTTAAAAAAAAGAAAAAAAAATTAAGCCAAAAGTAAACCCAAAAGTTATCTTAAATAGTGGAATTAGCAATGAAGGCTCAATTAAAGTTAAAGCATGTTTTAAGACCAGAGAATATGGCTTTTCTAGACCTATGGGCAGCACTTTTATCAACATCAGAGGCATTTGGGCAGCACTTTTATCAACATCAGAGGCATTTGCCTCAATATGTGTAACATAAATTCTGCACTCTAAGCCACAAGCTAGCTCTTGATCCAAGATGAAATCTCTAGATCATGCATCTCTTCCTCCACCTAAGCACTACTAAAGACGGTGATAATTTCATCTCCTCACCTCTCCACAGCTTTGCCTGTAATAGCAGTGCCACTAAGTGAAATGGTGGGAGGGGGTCTTGAAATTGCCTAGTGGAAGTCACCAGCCTTTACTATTCCATGACTATAATCCTGTTTGCTCTGTGTTTTTTATGAAACACAAAAAGCATTATAGTTTTTATGGTCCTATTTAAAATAGGATTTTTTGGCCATTATTGATTTACCTATTCATTATGAATCTATTTGTTACCCAGTCATTCTTACTTGCTCAGTTACTAATTGTGGGAAGGACTCAAAAAAAAAAAAAAAAAAAAGCCAAGCAACTTTTACCTTTTAAGAAAAACTCTAACTTGTTTCATCTGATATCCTGAGATATCTTTATCAGATTTATCTTGTTTTTCTTCAGTTGTAGTTATAGATACTGGCCATGGAAACCTGTGTCTTTGAGACGGACTTACTATCGAGCATCTGTCAAATTCAATGTCAGTCTCTAATTTCTCCCACGCTTGCTTCCAGTGAATAGGAGTGTACCAGGCAACAGCCTAACAAAAATGATTCATTAATATCAAATATCAATGCAGTTAGGTAGATTTTTAAAAAATACCATAGGCTTATTGCAATAAAGTTTCAAAGTCAAACAGTTCAATGTCATTTACCTACTATGTGTCAATTAGTGGAACACAATGAAGATGTAGTAAGACATCCTGGCCTTAGTTTCCAATTCTGAAAATTATAAGCTGCATAAACTCAGGCAGATTATCTGCTTACTGTCTTGGACTGTGTCCTCATATGTGAAATGGGGAGGGTGATGGTAGGGAATTGCTATATGAGGAGGGTGGTTGTGAGATTCAGTTAGGCTACTAAATTTCATAACTGTAAAGAACTATGCAAAAAAGTAGTTGTAATATTATCATTAAATTGGAATATTTAAGATACATGTGTATATGTGTATATACAGGTTTTATCTGAGATGGGGAAATGGGCAGTAGAAGTAGAGACATGGAGAAGAAGCCACATTCTTTGAGTTTGAATTCTAGGTGGGATATTAAGGAGCCTATTAGATTGAATTTCCTGAGGACAGGAACCATGCAATAGTTATGTTCTTTTTTTCCACCACCTAGCATAATGCTTGGCAGATACTAAACATATGTAAATGTTTCCCATATGAATGAATTGATCAGTTTCACTCTTTTACTAGCAAATAAAGGGTTGAGTGTTTACATCACCCTGCAGAAATAATCCGATCCTTGATGTGCAAAATATTTCAAACCAGAGTAAAAGAAGTAGTGTAAGTACAAAGACTAATTCCATTGCAGGGAATGACAGTTTACTCAAATGGGGATTTCAGGAGCTCAGGGACCTGGTCTGTCTGGTTCAACACTTAGTGACTAAGAACAGTGTGCATACAAAGTAGAAACCCCAAATGTGTTTGCAGAGTGAATAAATGGGTGGATAAATGTGATGAAAAGTCTGAAACAGGAATGCCTTAATCATAGAGTTTTGCCAATGATTTTTTTTATGAGCCTGAGTAAACAATTTATATTACATCACCTTATTTTTCCCATCAATGAAAATCATTTGAAGTATAAAATTCAGTAAGAGCCCATTAAAAAAATTAAAGGTGAGTAAAGGCTTCAAAATTACATCTAATGAGTATTCTAACAACTGCTATTCTTATAGAAAGACATTAAATTGCTCATAATAAATTAGCAAGTCTACTCTAAAGGGAGCATCAAACTAAGCATGAGATATAATGGAGCAAGAAAGACAAGCAGAAAGATAGATTCCAATCAACGTATTATCTGGATTAGTAGTTTTATGACATAGTAAGTAAGACTGAAGGTAGAAAAAAAGGCAGGTATTTAAGAAAAATCAAAAGAATGGTTTTGCAAGAGAAATGACTTTTTTTGTTGTAAACAAAAATATCTTTCAACTTTATTAGTATGTCTTTGGGCATATACTTATGCTAATATTATGCTAAGGAAAAGGTAGAATGAAAATATAAAATTGTCAAATACTGGGAATGAGTTACCCAAAATTATTACTAATGCACTTAACTTTATAGTGAATAAAGTAGAGTCGTTACAAATTAGACTTTATGTCCATTCACTAAAATATTAGTCTCTTAAGAGCAGATACCATGTCCTACTCTACTTTATATTCTCAGCACTTATTACAGCCATTGGAGTAGAGAATAATCTCAACAAATATTTGAGACATGAATAAATGAATAGAAAATATCTCTAGTAGTACCTTCCTTTCTTATTCCACTCTTCAACCTAAATATCATAAATAAAATCCATCCTTGACTCTGAAATTTGCAACAACTTCTTAGGAATGTAGACTATGAAAATTATTTTTGCCAAATTATAAGTAGCTCTTGGCACTTTGGCTCTGGGAAGAGGGTGCTGTTGATTTGTCTGACATGTTATTGCAATTAATAATGGTTTTATACAAGCTATTAAGGATAGAAAACAATTGAGTCAGCTAAGAGGAGAAGGGGAAACTAAGGACAGCTACCTATTCTTTTTCAAAAAACCTATTGTTAAGAATAGGACACTGACTTCACCATTAGGTTTGCACAGAATTGTTGTACAATTTGGGCCTGTCTTAAACTTGTTTTGTTCTCTCCAAAGAAAATCTGATGGTGGCTGATGCTTTGCTTCAGATGCAGCTGCCCACACCTGTAAGAAAATGGTTGTTAGTGACAGACCAAGTAGTTTTTTAGATGTCAGAGGGTCATTGCAATGCATCATTCTGAACAGATGAGGTTTTAAAATATGACTGTATAATATAAAATGTCAAGCTGTGTAACAGCAAACAGCTACTGCTTATGGTTTAAAGGAAAGCAAAAGAAAGAGAGGAAACCTTCCAGCATCAGCTAATTACCTGTTCTCTGAGTAAATAATCTCTTTGTTTTTCTTTTAAGGATTATGTTTGCTTAGTTATAGGAGCTTAGGTATTTTGTTTTAATAGTTGAATCATGAAAACAAAAGGTATTTGGAGTGCCTGGGTGGCATAGTCAGTTATATCACAGACTCCTGGTTTTGCTCAGGTTGTGATCTTAGGGTTGTGAGAGCAAGCTCCATGATTAGCATGGAGTCTGCTTAAGACTCTCTTTCCCTTTCTCTCTGCCCTTTCTCCCTCACCCTCACTCTCTCTCCCTCTCAAACAAACAAATAAATCTTTAATAATCCCAAAAGGTATTGTGCACCAAATTGAGGAAAGCCATGGACATTTTATTATGGGTATTAATTTATATTCAAGGATGGACAAAGTGGCACAAGTAACCAACAACAACCAGAAATCACATTTTACCTAGAGATTGAGTGATGAAGAAACTGGTGCTAAGCCACTCCGGTTGGGCAAATAAATTTTTTCTGTACAATTCTAGTTCATAGCATTTATATCTTATACTCACTGTTACTGTGCAATTGGCTTGCATTACGACATTCGGAAGGAAGCGATACAAAGAGATTGTTTGTCCATTCACATTTTGCTGGAGAATATGACCTCCAATCTCCAGTTCTTTGTCAAGAGAAGAGTTAATGAGCTTCACAAATAAACCTTTGACATTTACTTCAGCTATTTTAATGTCTCCAAGAGCACTAACAAATAAAGCATAAAGATTTATAAGGTGACTTTAGAGAAGTGTGTCTATAGCTCATTTTAAGAACTGAATAATATGCCTTAAAAATACAACTTTTACATAGCTGTATGTTCTATTGGACATATTCTATGTAGAAATGTATGTTTTATAACCTAAGACATATGGCTTGACCTCTTAGTTCTGTTTATCTGTCAACTAAATTATCTCTTTCACGTAAAATAATTAAAGAAAAGTTAAAATGTGCTTTAGGTGTCAAGATATAAATGCCGTAGGAAGATGCGATTATCATTATTTAAATTTCCTTCCACTCATCATAAAAGCACAAGACATGAAATTATCAAGTAAATAAAGAGGAAAGGTAAACCATTTAGATTATTTCTGATAAAGTCACTGCGAATATGAATAGCAATTATGTACTTAAAAGAATTTTGCAAACTTAAAATATTATGCAAAATATAAGATGGTAATTTTTCCCTGTAACATGTAGAGGGCCTCGTATTTAACAGAGACAAGGCTAATAAATATTTATATGTTAGCATTTCTCAAAGTGTGGGTCACAACTTAATAATACATCATGAAATCCCTTTGGTGGGTATAGCCGTCATTTTAAAAATGAAATGCCAATAATAATAACAAACAATACTTATTATGTGCTGGGTTCTTTTAAAAGATTGTATCTATCTATATCTACAAATTCATATCCATGATTCCAAAATCCATAAAGTTCTAAAAAAAACCCCAAAACATAAAAAAAATGCATTTGATGTGATGAGCACTGGGTGTTATTTATATATGAGATGAATCACTAAATTCTACAACTGAAACTAATATTATGCTGTATGTTAATTAGCTGGAATTTAAATAAAAAATTGGAAAAAATACATTTGAAGCAAAATGTGACCTGAATTCCTGTGGTGGCAAAATCTGACCTAAAACTGAGGGGAGGCTATTTATAGTCTTCATTTACAGCTTGTGTGAATATTCTTGTTTGGCTTTGGAAAAAATTAATGTTTGATTTTGGATACTTTTCTAAGCCCTAATGGGGTGTTCTGGTCATCATATTACTTTCTTGAAATCCTCCAAGTTCTGAATTTTGAAACACAGTAAGTCCCCAAGTATTTTGGGAAAGGCATTGTGAACTTGTAGATATTCATTTAATCCTTATGATAAGGCTACATATTTTTTACTGAAGGTCATGGTAAAAAAAATTGAGGGACACTAATATTTCATTTAATTCTCACAACAACAACAAAAAATAATAATTCTCACAACAACCCAGTGAGACAGCTACTATTTTTAGTACCATTTTAAGGAAACTGAGGTTTAGAGAGATTGTCATGTCCAAGATCACTCAATAAATGTTAACACATGTTCTCTGTCTCACTTAAGGAGTAAATTCTCAAAGAGGTTTGATGCAGCCATTCAAATTGTTTACAGTCTATATATAGCCTGGTGGTTGAGCACCAAGGTTGAGCACCTTGGTTGAGAACATACATGCACATATAGACCGCTGCCATTGAGTAAATTGGTCTCCACCCACACCTTGGCCCTTAGTGACTCCCTTAGTAATTGACAGCAAGGTGTGTGTGTGTGAGCACGTGCACGTGTGTTTTAGCAAATTGTGTTCTTCATGGGCTGAACTAGCATAGTCTGTTATTCCCCAATAATGCACAAATTCCTGCACTTACATCCCCATCCTTACTCTCAGCAAATAATTTCACTGAGAAAACAGGACCATCAAAGAGAAATGTTTTCCTACTTTCCACTTAGCAGCAGATTCATCCATGTGCACTTGACCTCTTCTCTGTCCCAGCCTGTCTTGTTTCAGTAGAAAAGGGGCCCTTCTCCCATTTAAAGTTAAACACTGTTCACTACCAACTTGTCCTGCTGCTTCAGCATCTCAGTCCATTCATTATTCTCTTTTTCTCCTTTAATGCCAACCTCTCCCTTCACACTGCCCCTTCCCCCAAATATGTACTCATCCTCAAGTTCTTTGTCAAACTGCTACCACCTTAAAAAAGAAAAAAAAACCCCACAATCCTCCTCCAGCTTCCACTTCATAGTGCTATTACAATCAAGCTTTTGGAAAGACTATATCATTAATTTTTCACCTCTTATTCACTCCTCAATCCACTACCATCTACTTCTCCCTAAACCAAGATGACCAGTGTCCTCTCAGTTAGTAAACTGAGTGGTAAATTGAGTGGTTACTTATTTTTTATTGAGGTAAAATTGACACATCATATTATTTTAATGTTTACAACATAATAAGTCTAATTAACATCCATCACCATTCATAGTTACACATATTTTTTGTGATAAAAAAATTAAGATCTACTCTCTTGGCAACCATCAGATATGCAATACAGTATTTTTCATTGAAGTATAATTGACATACAATAGCCTATTAGTTGCAGGAGTGCATCATAGCCATTTGATATTTTTACACATTGTGAAATCATCCTCATAAGTTTAGTTATCAGCTATCATTTGTCACTATATAAAGTTATTATATTATTATTGACTATAATCCCTATCCTGTGCATTGCATCAGCATGATTTATTTTATGACTCAAAATTTGTACCTCTTAATCGCCTTACTCTATTTCACCTGCTCCCAATCCCTCCCAACTCAACCAACAGTTTGTTTTCTGTATCTATGAGTCTATTTCTGTCTTGTTTTGTTTGTTTTTCAGATTGCACAAATAAATTAAATCGTATGATATTTGTCTTTCTCTGTCTGACTTCTTTCATTTAGCATTATATTCTTTAGGTTCATTCAAGTTGTTGGAAATGGTAACGTTTCATTCTTTTTTATGGCTGAGTAATGTTCTTACATATATACTACATCTTTTTCATCCATTCATCTACTACTGATGGGCACTTTGGTTGTTTCATTATCTTGGCTATTGTAAATAATGTTGCAGTAAACTATAGGTGGCATATACCTATCTCTTGAGATTGTTTTCATTTTTGGCTAAATACCCAGATATAGAATTGCTGGATCATATGATATTAATTTTTTGAGGAACTTCCATACTCTTTCCATAGTGGCCACACCAACTTACATTTCCACCAACTCAGTCTTTGCTTAATGTCTCTGTGGTATTTGCCTTTGCCATATATGCCTTCTTTTTTGGAACTCCTCTTCTTATTTACCCAAGTCCATTATTTTCCTTCTATCAGTCTGGTTGCTCCTTTTCAGTCTCTCTCTTTTCTTTTTAGTCTCTTTTTCAGATTTTTCTTCTTCATCCATCTCTCAGATGTTGGTCCCTAGGATTCTGTCCTTAATTCACTTTTATCCTCATCATACTCCATATATGTGATATCATCTATGAACAGGGCATTAGTAACCATTAACACATAGATGACTGTTAAATCTAAATCTCTTACTTAGACTTTCCTGCTGAGCTTTGGACCCATAGAAACAGCTGACAACAGACCTCAAAGGTGCCTCTAAATCAACATGCCCTAAATTGAACTCATGATTTTGGAAGAGTGGGAAACCTATTCCAGCGAATTGCATCATCATTTATCCTGTTGACCATGCCTAAAATTTCCATTACTTTTGTACTCTTTTCATCTTATTGCCCTATCTGTGACCAAATACTATTTGTTGATTCTATCCCTATATTTTCTATATACATCTACTTTCCTCCATCCCTATTGCTGCTATCTTCATTAGGTCCTCCTCACCTCGGTGTATTATAACAGTGTTCTAACTGATTTCTCCAGTCCTATACCTTCCTAACTATTCTCATTTTGCTTCCAGAATAATCTTTGTTTGCTATCCAGAAAAAGGATAAATCCTGCCATATCTGACCATTTTCTTCCAGAGAAAACACCAACTTCACAGCATGGAAACAAGGCCCTACATAATCTTGTTAATCTCTTTTTTCTGACTTCCTAGCTTTGCTTAAACTTCAATGACAAAGGATTTATCACAAGACTTGTGACAATTCATGCCATTGCATGCTTTTCCCACCATCTATGCAAGTGTTAGTAGTCCCTCTTCTTGTTCCCCACATCCCTACCAACACTTGAAATTTTCAAACTTCTTAATATTTTCAATACAATGGGTACAAAATACTTGTACTTGTTTCCCCTTGATTATAGTACAGTTGAATAAGGTATTTATTGGCCATTCAATTTTCTTCTGTGAATTGCTTGTTAATATTATTTTTCTACTTCTATAGGGTTGTTTTACATTTTTATGATTGAGTTCATAGTATTTATGGAATAATATTTAAATATACACACATGTTTTTAGAAGAAGAACTGATGAGTATTATTCGCATTATTTTAAGATGCTATATTGGTGACAGTTTGTTATGGCAGCAATAGAAAACTAATATCTGCTTCTTATAAATTTTCAAATTGTGTGCCAGAAATGTTACTAGAGTCTTCTGTGTTCTATTTTCCTAATTATAAATCACTCTCAATCTCCTATTGTTCCCATGAAGGTAAGTGTCCTTTTTCCCTGGCTAAGATTTTCCTTATGTCTTCAATTTTTTGTTTGTTTGTTTGTTTGTTTGGGGGGTCGTGGTGAGGAGGAGCAGAGGGAGAGGGCAAGAGAGAATCTAAAGCAGTCTCCCTACCCGACATGGAGCCAAAATCAAGAACCAGAGGCTTAACTGACTGAGCCATCCGGGCATCCCTCTTATATCTTCGGTTATAGAAGTTTTTCTACAATGCATCCAGAGGTTTGAATTTTTATTTTTCTGTCTTTTATCTTTTTGAGAGTTGGCAGTGCTACTTGCATCTGTGGCTTGATGTCTTTCATTAGTTTGTGGACCTTCTCTGCTGTATTTCCACTAGCACTGTTCTATCTTAATCTGTGTCTCCTCTCCTTAAGTGACTTAAATTATGAGTAGTTAGATTTTTTTTGTTGACTTTCTCTATTTGTCCTTATGCTTGTTTCTATTCTTCTAATATCTTTGCAATTCAGCCTAAGTATTTTTTCTAAGGATGTTTTAGTGCAATAATTCTCTATTCTGTTGCATCAAATATATTGTTTTTTTTTTTTTTTTTTTTTTTTTTTTTTTATGATAGGCACACAGTGAGAGAGAGAGAGAGAGAGGCAGAGACATAGGCAGAGGGAGAAGCAGGCCCCATGCACCGGGAGCCCGATGTGGGATTTGATCCTGGGTCTCCAGGATTGCGCCCTGGGTCAAAGGCAGGCGCTAAACCGCTGCGCCACCCAGGGATCCCCAAATATATTGTTAAACCCATCTACTTCTGAAATAGTAATTTCTCCTATTGGATATTTTAGTTCTAGAATTTCTTTTTGATAATTCAGTAAGAATAAACCAAAAATATTTAGTTTCCAGTTCTATCTTGTCATTTAATTGCTTGAATATTAGTCATTGTTATTTTATCCCTTACATATAACCATAATACCTGCACCTCAAGACCTGTTTTTAGTCTATTTGTAATCTTAGTTTTTAATTAACTTTGATCATTTGTATGCTTTGTTATTTTTTACTTAGTGTCTAGAATTACAGATTAAGAACTGCAGAGATAATTTGAGACTTTGTATAGCATTTTGTCAATACATAGAGGATTTCCTTTAGCTACTGGCAGCCATTTAAATTGAGAGTAAATCACTTGAATCAAACCAAGATGTTAAATGACTGTTTCAGCTCCAATTAGGATGTTCTATTTTTTTTTTTTTTAAGATTTTTTTATTCATGAAAGACACAGATAGAGGCAGAGACATGGCAGAGGGAGAAGCAGGCTCCCTGTAGGGAGCCCAATGTGGGACTCAATCCCAGGACCCCAGGATCATGACCTAAGACAAAGGCAGATGCTCAACTGCTGAGCCACTCAGTTGTCCCTAGGGTGTTCTATTTTGAATATAACCTTACTATTGGGTGACTCTTTGAAGTTCCAACTGAAAACCTGGGTTGTTTATCAGTGACTCCCTTTCTTGATAGACCTAAATCCCAATTTTTATTCACCAGGTCCTATGAAACTGTCAATATATTATTAAGTTCTCAGCTTCTTAGCTGCTTCTTTCAAATTAACAACTGAGAAAAGTGGCTCCAAATGTCAGCCATCACTTCTAGAAAGAAGAATTGTGAGAATAGAGGATGCAAACATCCATGAAATCTCAATATACATTACCAAACTGCTTTCAAAATAGTGGTTTCACTTCATACTCCCATTGCATTGTATGAGATTGCCAGTTTTGCAAAGGTTTACTTGTGAGTAATTTACATACATATTCTTTTCTTTTGCATTACCATTATGGTTCTTACTAAACTGTGGATATAGCATTTTACTCTTCTTTGAAATTCCTAGAATTCCTCTATGTCATCCTTAGCCTACTGTTATTAAATTCTCTATGAGATGTTGTGATTTCTTAACAAGATACCTTTTTGTTTGTCAGACTTGCTTTTTTGCATGGGAGATGAGCACTATTTTGAATTCTGCTTTTAAAAAAGTAAGACCCTAGAGTAGTTGTTATCCCTTTGTTATCATACATGTAATAGAATATGTAGAGTTGCTCTTCAAAAATCTTTCATTATTTAAGTGAAGTGTTTATTTATTGATCTTAAATTTTTTATTTTATGCACATAAGAATAAATTAGCTCATCTGAAAGCAAAAATAACATCATCCATATCAGAGTGAGTCATTTAATTTGCCGTTCTTTTGATATAAGGCCAAAAGCTATAGGAAAATATTTCATACAATACATAGAAATTCACAGAGGCAGGGCTGTTAAGCTACTATCACAAAGACTTTTAGTTATCATTTTCTCTTTCCAATAAGCCTTCCCATTTTTCTTTAGTAGAAAAGTGCCCTGAGACCTCTACTTATAAGTCATTATTTGATGAGAGTGGAGAGTGATGTACCAGTCATTTTGTCAGAGTCTTTGTATGGGACTGATTTGTAAAGAGACATATGGCTATGTAACTTAAAAAAAAAAAAAAAACAGTGACTTTTCATTATTTAAGTCCTGATTTATCTAGTTCTTGGGTTTCTCTTGATAGCTTCATGCTACTTATCTGTCTTTAGGTTTCTACAACTTTAAAGTTTGCTAAAATTAATTTAGAGTTTCAGTCCTTCCAATATACACCTACATAACATTCTCTATACGTATTGACATCTTTGTGAATTGCTGTGGGGGTCTGGCAAAGGGGTAAGCATTTAAAACTTCCTAAATTTTTAAAAGACAAACTTGATTTAATTCATTGGTATTACAAGAGAAAAGCCCTCAGGCTGAAAGTTTTGGTAAAAGTCCCTTAATGTAAGGAAGAGTTAAGTTAGTACATCATCATGTTTTAAAATATCTGAGAGAGGACGCCTGGGTGGCCTAGTGGTTAAGCATCTGCCTTCGCCTCAGGGCATGATTCCTACATGGAGCCTGCTTCTCCTTCTGCCTATGTCTCTGCCTCTCTGTGTGTGTGTGTCTTTCATGAATAAATAAATAAAATCTTAAAAAAATCTGAGGGAAGAATAAATAGATTGAATCATCAACCTTGGGCATATGAATAGATTTGTAATATCATAAGCTATTTGACCAAAAAGTATTCACGTAGTTATAATTTTGGTGATACCCATCTCAGTCTACAGCTTACTACAATCTTGATTCTAGATTTATAGAATGAAGAATTGCCTGGGGGGTAGAGAAGAAGAATGGGTGGAAAAGCAGCCTTAATATAGTTTGGTCACTCCTGAGGCATCTAGAACTGATCTGGAAGCTAATATATGGTCTTAGATATAGGGAAAAAAGATCATGCATAGCTAGTGAAAATTCTAATAACGTCTCTATCTTGTTTCTTGTTCGCCTACTAAATTTTTCCTCCTGGTGAAAGATATTAAGCATTTATAAGATGATAAATGATAGTAGGAGAGAAACAATATATTTTACTGAAACAATCAAATTGAGAATTGGCTTCTGTTTCTAGCTAAGATAGAATAACAGAAATTGTATTTGACCACCCACCTGAAACAACTAAAAGTCTGGAAAGATTATATGAAACAATGTTTTTCAAGATATTGGCCACTGGCCACTGAAGAATAGTGATCTCTGAAAGACAGAAAATAAATAAAGTGAGCCTTAAAACTTTCCCAGATTACTGCCTTGAGAGAGTTTCCAGGCTCTGACACAGAAAGCTGGAGCCAGGTAGAGCCTGGTGGATTCTCTCACTTGAGGAGATGGAGCTTAGAACCTGGAGAGACCCAGGTGGCAAGAGGTCACAGGCAGAGGACCAGAGAGGAGATTGCTGCATAAAGAGAAATTCTGGAGATTTTTCAGAAGATTCCCTGTAAGTATTCAGCAGAGGATGATTAGCACATGTATTCCAATAAACTCTCTAGGACTGGATAACAAGACACTTGAAAGGATTAGGGAGAAGAGCACTCAGAACACCCACAGGATGAGGAAAAGTGGATGTTTCCATCAGTCAGACTGCAGAATCTCACAATTCGTGGGGCACGGGGTACAGTACTTGGAAGAATCTTGCCTCAATACTAAGGATTAATTAGCCATAGACTAGACATTGCTCTGCTGCCACCTAACAAATTCTAAAAACAAGTCCCAAAAGGTTCAAACTATTTCTAAGCAACTTAATTTCATTCCAGAACAAAACTCAGGAATATTTATAAATACAAAAATATGCCAGCATTTGAATAATATAAAAATGACAATTTCTGGTATCTAATAAAAATTACCAGGCACAAAAATAAATTGGTAATACAACTCATAATAAGAAGAAAAATCAATAAATCGAAATTGACCCAGAATGGACAAAGGTGTCAGAAATAGTAGAAAAGGAAAAGTCCTTGTACTATATTCTGTATAGAGAAGATCTAGACAAAAGCTTGAACATGATCGAGACATGGCTGAAGTAAAAATACACTACATGGGATTAACAAGATTAGTCATTGTAGATAAAAACATTAGTGAATTTGAAGGCATAGCAATAGATATTATTCAAAATGAGACACACAAAGAACAGAGCATTAATGAATTGTGGGACACCTTCAACTGACCTAGTAAATGTGTAGTTGGAGTTTCTAAAGGAAAAGAGTGAGGAATAAAATATTTTAAGAAATAATAGCCTAAAATTTTCCATAATTTTAAAATTGTAAGTTTATAAATTTGCAAATCAAAGAAGTTCTGCAAAGTCCAAGCATATAATTCCTGAAGAAAGTTTTACGCCAAGGCACATCATAATCAAATCTCCCAAAAGCAGCAAGAAAAACAATTAATCACATACAAGGAAACTAAATGTGGGGTAAAAGTGTAGAATTTTTATATTGAATTGAACTGAAGTAATTATGAAACTAAAATAGAAAGAGCTACAAGAAGATTTATATAAGCATTATGATAACCACAAAACCCTTATAAGCTACAGAAATTTATCAAATAACAAAACAATAAGAGAGGAAACACGAACAAAGGAACTGCAAAAACAAAGCAATTAGCAAAATGGCAATAGTAAGTTTTTATCTATTGATAGTGATTTTAAATGTAAAATAGGTTAAATTCCCTAATCAAAAGGCATAAAGTGGCTGAATAGATTTTAAAAACTCCAATATCCAGCAATGTACTGTTTACAAGAGACTCACTTGAGACATACTTAAATTGAAAGAAAAGAGATGGAAAATGATATTTCATGCAAATGCTAACCAAAATAAAGCAGAGGTAGCTATACTTTTTTATTAGACAAAATGACTTTAAATAAAAAACTTTTATTAAAGACAAAGAGGTAATTATATAATGATAAAAGGGCCAATTAAACAGGTAGACATAATAATTGTAAATATTTATGCACCCAACATTAGAACACCTAAATATATAAAACAAATATTGACAGAGGTAAAGGAAAAAATGACAATACAATAATATGAAACTTTATGACTATACTTTAAATAACAGAATATTGAGGGCAGAAAATCAATAAGGCAACAGCTGACTTGAACAACTCAATAGACCAAATGGATATGTCTGTTATAGAGCCACTCTATGGTGGCATTCTTCTCAAGCACACACAGAACATTCTCCAAGATCGATCACACATTAGGTCACAAAACAAGGCAATTTAAGATTAAAATCATTCCAAGTATCTTCTCAAACTACAGTGGAATGAAACTAGAAATCAATAACAGAAAAGAGGAAAATTCATGAACACATGGAAGCTGAACAATGCATTGTTGTATCACCATTGGGTAAAAGAGGAAATAAAAAGGGAATTTTAAAAATAACTGAGATGAATGAAAACAAAAATACAACTTACTCAAACTTATTGGGGCACAGCAAAAGCAGCATAGGAGGGAAATTTATAACATTAAATACCTACATTAAAAAGGAATAAAAATCTCAATTAAAAATGCCTAATTTTACAATTCAAGGAAGGATAAAAATGAGAACAAACTAACCCTAAAATAGAAAAAAGATATATAATAAAGATTAGAGCAGGAACAAACAAAATAGAGAATAGAAGAACAATATAAAATTTAATGAAACTACAAGTTTTTAAAAATATAAACTAAATTGACAAGCCCTTAGCTAGACTAAAGAAAAAAAGAAGGTTCAAATGAAAAATGTCAGAAATAAAAGAGGTAACAATTACAATTGGTGATACAGAGATACAAATTGGTGATACAGAGACTATAATGGACTATTATGGACAAATATGCAAATAATTGGATAACCTAGAAGAAATGGACAAATTCCTAGAAACATACAAAGGCTACAAGACTGAACCAAGAAGAAATAGGAAGTCTGAACAGACCAGTAACAAACAAGGAGTTTGAATCAATCAGTAATCACGAACATTCCAACAACAACAATGAACACTTGAGACCAGATGGCTTCAAGGATGAATACTTTGAAACATTTAAAAAAGAACTAATACAAATCCTTCTTAAAATCTTCCAGAAAATAGAAAATGAGAGAACCCTTCCAAACTCACTTTATGAGGCCAGCATTAGTCTGACTCCAAAGGCAGAAAAGACAAAACAAGACAAAACAAAAGCCACAAGAAAATAGGCCAGTATGCCTGAAGAACGTATTTGCAAAAAACCTCAAAAGAATACTAGCAAATCAATTCAACAGCATACTATAAGGATCATACACCATGACCAAGTGGGATTTATGTCTGGGATGGAAGGAGGTTCAACATATGAGAAATCAATGTGACATATCCCATTAACACAATGAGAGACAAAAACCACATGATTGCATTTTCTTTATCA
Source organism: Vulpes lagopus (assembly GCF_018345385.1). Classification (NCBI taxonomy): domain Eukaryota; kingdom Metazoa; phylum Chordata; class Mammalia; order Carnivora; family Canidae; genus Vulpes; species Vulpes lagopus. Next base: position 23,649,517 of record NC_054844.1, read on the forward strand.
GATGCAGAAAAAGCATTTGACAAAATTCATATTCTTTCATGATAAAACTCTAAACAAAATAGGTGAAGAAGAAACATACCTCAGTATAATAAACACCATATATGAAAAATCCACAGGTAACATAATAATCAATGGGGAAAAACTGAAAGCTTTTCCAGGACCCAGAACAAGGTAAGGATGTTTATTCTCACTATTGCTATTCAATGTAGTCCTGGAAGCCCAAGCCAGAACAATCAGGAAAGGAAAAAAAGTGCTTAAATCAGAAGAGAAGTAAATAATTGCTATTTGCAGATGACATGATCATATATGTAGGAAATCCTAAAGACACCACAAAAAGCTGTTAGAATAATTTATTAAAATTGTACACTACAGAATCAACATACAAAAATCAGTGGAATTTCTGTTCACTAATAATAAACTGACCAAAACAGATATTAAGAAAACAATCTCACTTATATTAGCAATAAAAAGAATAAAATATCCACACATTAACTTAACCAAAGAGGTGAAAGATTGCGCATTGAAATTATTGTACACTACAATATTGAAAACTTGTACACTATAAAATATTGATGAAGGAAATTTAAAAGACACAAAAAAGTGGCAAGACAATTCATGTGCATGAATTGGAAGAACTAATATTGTTAAAATGCTCATACTACCCAAAGCAATCTACAGATTCAATGTAATCTCTATCAAAATACCAATGACTTTTTTTTTTACAGAGGTTGAAAAAACAATCTCAAAATTCATAGGGAACCACAAAGATCCCAAATAGACAAAGTAATCTAGAGCAAGAAGAACAAAGCTGAAGGTATCCTACTTCCTAAAATTATGTCAAGAGTGTAAGTAATTAAAACAGTATGGTCAATGGAAGATTACTCAGTCATTAGAAACGACGAATACCCACCATTTGTTTTGACGTGGATGGAACTTGAGGGTATTATGCTGAGTGAAGTAAGTCAATCAGAGAAGGACAATATTATATGGTTTCAGTCATATGGGGAATATAAAAAATAGTGAAAGAGATTATAGGGGAAAGGAGAGAAAATGAGTGAGAAAAATCAGAGAGGGTGAGAAAACATGACAGACTCCTAACTCTGGGAAATGAAGAAAGAGTAGTGGAAGGGGAGGTGGGTGGGGGGATGGGATGAATGGGTGACTGGGACTGTGGGGGGCACTTGACGGGATGAGCACTGGGTGTTATATGTTGGCAAATCGAACTCCAATAAAAATATATTAAAAAACCAGTATAGTACTGGCATAAAAATAGACATATAGACCAATGGAACAGACTAGAAAACCCCTAAACAAACCCACACATAAAAATTATGGTCAACTGATGAAGATCAGAACAAGAATGGCCAAACCACACGTGTGGAAAGACTAGTAGTGAATATTGGAAGAGTGACATCCACATGTAAAAGAATGAAATTGGACCCTTATGTCACAGCATATACAAAAATTAACTCAAAATGGGATAAAGACTTAAATACAAGACTCAAAACCATTAAACTCATAGGAAAGAAAGAGGGGAAAATCTTCTTGATATTGGTCTTGATAATTTCTTAGATATGACACCAAAAGCACAAGCAACAAAAGAATACATAAATAAGGGAGATTTCATTAAACCAAAAAGCTGCAGAGCAAAGGAAATGCTTAACAAAATGAAAAGGCAATATATAGAATAAGAAAAATATTTGCAAGCCATATATCTGAAAAGGGTTAATAGCCAAAATATAAGGAATTCATACATCTCAAGAACACAAATGCAAATAACCTGATTAAAAAATGGGGAAAGTACTTCAATAGAAACTTTTAAAAAGTAATTCAAATGTTTAACAGGCATGTGAAAAGGTGCTCAACATCACAAATTGCCAGAGAAATGAAATAAAAATCACAATGAAATATTACCTCATACTTGTTTCAAAAAGAAAATTTAAGTGCTGGTGAGGATGTGGATAAAATGGAACCCATGTACTGTTGGTGGGAATATAAATTAATAAGGCCATTATGGAAAACATATGGAGGTTCCTAAAAAATTTAAAAAAATAACTACCACATGATCCAGCAATCCCACTTATGGGTATATATCCAAATCAAATGCAATCAAGATTAGGGAGTGGTGTCTGCACTCTCATGTTCATTGCAGTATTATTAATAAAAGTCAAGATATGGAAACAGTCTAAATGTCCTCAATAGGTGAATGGATATAGAAAATGTCACACACACACACACACACACACACACACACACACACGCTGAAATATATAAAAAAGTAAAATAAAGGAAATCCTGACTTCAACATGGATTTTGACAACATGGATGTATGACAACATGGGTGGAGTTAGGTTGCTGACCAGTATCAGCAACAAGAAATGTGACAACACTACAGATTCTACAGATACTAAAAGGATAATAGGGGAATATTATGAATAAGTTTATGATAATAGATCTGACAACTTAGATGAAATAGACAAATTATTTGAAAGACACAAACTATCCAAGAATAAATGGATAACTGGAATATCCTGATATCTAGTTTCAAGAAATAAAATTTGTAGGTAAAAACCTTCCCACAAACTCCAGGCCCAGAATGCTTCACTGATGAAACCTATAAACTATTGAAGAAAAAAGTTACTTCTATGCAAACTCAGGTAGAAAATGAAAGAGGAGGCAATATATTCCAACTCATTCTATATCAAAGCATACAAAGACACTACAGGAGAAGAAAACTACAGATCAATTCTCTTCACAAACATAGATATAAAATTTTGAAATAAAATTTTAGCCAGTAAAGTCAATAATATACAAACAGAATAAGTATTATGATCAAAAGATGTTTATTTTAAGAGTGTAGGGTTGCTTTAACAATGAGAAAGAAAAACCATATGATCATCTCAGTAGATGTATAAAAAGCATCTGACAAAAATCCAACATTCATCTATAATATTCATTGCCACAATTAAACATTCTGAATCATGATCTTGTTACTCCTTTGTTTGAAACTTTCCATTTGCTTCCCATTGCCCATTATGAGAATAAAATTCCTCAGCTTGGTGTTCAAGGCTCACTGTGATCACCTCCTAACCTTGGCCCCTACCATTCTATTACAACAATTGATGCACTGCTCAGTGTGGCAATGCTATAAAATGCCTTCTACCTACCTGACCTACCTGATACTACCTTTTTCTGCCTCCTTCACTTTGTTTATGTGCCTCTTTGCTCTAGGCTGGTGCTTCTTAACTTTGTGCATTAGAATTGCCATGGAATTTAAAAAAGTAGTTTGTTCAATTCTATCACTTAGAAATTCTGACTCAAAGAGTCTAGGGTAGAGTCAGGACATTAAAAACTTCTCAGCGGATTCAATTATGTAGGTATGGTTGAGAACTACTAATCTAGAATGTTCTCATAGACTCCAAATAAGCATACTCAAAATTTACTTATCTTTCCAGGATAATTCTAATTAACAACATTCACAAAACCTTCCTAGATCATCCTCTGCTGGGCGAAAGTTCTCTAAATGCTTTGATAATTTATTTGCCTCTCTCAATCTTTGTATCTGTCTGCAGGTCTTCCCTGATCTGAGTAAAAGTTCTTAAAGTGATATTCCCAACTCCTTTTATAAATTTTTGTCTGAAATAAGCCACCATTCTTAACATGGTAGTTAGATATTGAATGAATAATTTGATGAAGTCTTTTTAGATGGTTGAGGGAACATTTAGTTATTCACTACAGTTGAATGGTAATCGTGGTTGATTTTAGGAAATCCGACCTAAGAGGAAAACAGTTTCCTTTATGTCTGACTTTCAAACATGGCTAATAACTTCTTTTAGCCCTCTCATACCCTCTGTCGATATGTGTTTATTTCTAATAATTCACAACTCAATCTGTTGTTAAAGCAACAAGAAAAGTGGGGTTAGGTAAATATATAGATGAGTCAGCTCTTTATTTTAGCTCCAATGTCACCTTTTTCCTGATGAATTCTTTTTGCCATAGTTACCAACAACCATAAAAATGGATCAATGAGTAAGTCCACCTTTTTCTTCCTATCTTGAAGTCAAGAGTCTAGTAGAAAAAAAAAATCCATCTGAATGGGGCAGCCCTGGTGGCTCAGCAGTTTAGCACCACCTTTGGCCCAAGGTGTAATCCTGGAGACCAGGGACTGAGTCCCACGTTGGGCTCCCTGCATGGAGTCTGCTTCTCCCTCTGCCTGTGTCTCTGCCTCTCTCTCTCTCTCTCTCTCTCTCTCTCTTTGTATGTGCCTCTAATGAATAAATAAATAAAATCTTTTAAAAAATCCATCTGAATGATGTGCCAATAATAAAAAATAGAGTTGACTTTATCTGCAGGTATTATGTAGTGCTGGTTTCTCTGGCATATTTAAAAAATTGGCATTCTTTGTTTGGTTCTCTAGAAAATTACATTAGTTTCTTATCATTGCTCAAAACATGAAACAGTTATATTTCAATAAACTGCTTTGGGTTTTAGATGAAATCATGGGTGTATGGGGATCCCTGGGTGGCGCAGCGGTTTGGCGCCTGCCTTTGGCCCAGGGCGCGATCCTGGAGACCCGGGATCGAATCCCACGTCGGGCTCCCGGTGCATGGAGCCTGCTTCTCCCTCTGCCTGTGTCTCTGCCTCTCTCTCTCTCTCTGTGACTATCATAAATAAATAATAAAAAAAAATCATGGGTGTAACATCAGATTAGAACTTTCCTACTGAAATAAAGTAGCTCCTATCCCAATAGAAGATATTAAATAATTCAAATAGAATATGTACCTGGATCTAGACTGTCCCACTTCTTCAAGAATCATAGAAAAGTGCTTCCAGGCTTTCTCAGCATGGAATGAACGTGTAAAAGGTTTCTTTGAATCACCAAACAAAGATAGGAAATAATCTTCTCCTTCCCCAGTTACAGGTGTCTCAGGAGCAACGACTGGCAGAGCCTGTTTCTTTGTCATTATGAAGCTGTTGACTCCTTTCAAAGAAACCAAAGAGGAAAGCAACAGAGAGAAGTAAATAAAAGGACATTAAAAGAACCCAAAGCCGGTATCTTTATCCTTTCTCCTACAAAATTTATTCTTTATACGTTTTACTGTCACTGTCAAACTCAATAAGGATAATTAAAAGCTACAAGCCAAAGTATATGAAATAACTAGCAAGTGACTATTTTTAGTGACACAATTCCTAGAGATTATTTCAATTATCTTAAATTATCAGTAATATCATTAGCATAATGAGTATTATTTAACTGATTATTTAGTTGTACTAGATGCATCATAGGTTTTCAAGGAGGTAAAACATTTGAGTCTTTCAAATTTGGATATGTTACATATAAATACAACTTTATTTCATTTCATATTAGCTATCCTCCCCAAATTGCTATCCATAAATTAAAGCCTCAAATGAACTATTCCGACCAATAACTAGTAATTTTGCCAGGTAAAGACTCAAATTTCCTCTAATCAACTAAAATAGCTTATTAGAAAGATAGAATAATGCTTAATCAGACTTTAGTATCCTCTTGGAAATTGGCTCTTTTAAAATAATCACTACTATGATTTAAATGCAAAATAGTTCTTATAATTTTGCATGGAAAGAAGCAGGCTAGATATATCTAATGTGTCTGCAAAGAGAGAGTAACACTACAGAGAGAGACCATGATGAAGTGGATAGAACAATATGTCCTGGATTTGGACAGAACTACAATTGTATCCCAGCTCTGCCATTTAATAAGCCAAGTGATTTAAACTTTCTAATTCTCCATTTTCCTGAAGATAAAGTAATACTACCTTGTGTAAGGCAATGTGAGGATTGAAGAAAGTGTAGATAACTGTCTAGTACAATGTCAAGTTTTTAACAAGTATTCATAAGTGACCACAATTATTGTATTTCAGGGGCTTTGGCTAATGTGATTCTGTTTCCAAAATCATCAAAGGATTAAGACAATCTAGAGTTCGCTTTATATTCTTGTATCTTTAACAAAACCAAAGCAAGGTGAACAATTGAAAGGAATAAACACATAGTTTCTAAGGCCGATTCCTCAGAGTATTTTGTCTAGAAGAAATGTTTGGAATTAAATTAGTTTATTCCCAGTAACTTGAGTGTTTACTTAATCCTTAAATTCCTTTGGGGAAGGAGATTATATAGTATCCTTTTTAATGGCTCATCTTGAGGGATAAAAAACTTTGTATTCTAAAAAGGAAAGAGATATTAATTTTAGCCCTGGTTATTACATCACCTAGAGGAAAAGATGGAAAGGAACCAAATGCAACAAGTTTCAGTGGACCCAGGCATCTATCTACAGAACGTGAATCTATAGTAACTGAAGGAGAAGACCATATCCCAGCTCAGCTGTCATCTTGCAAGGGGAAACCACTATTTTTTGTTTTTTCCCTAAGAGCTTGCATAGTTTAATCCAAATATAGGACATATACCATGATGATACAGGGATAAAGAAAGAAAAATTTCCCTCCCTAGATGTAAAGTTGGCATTTTCATTTTTAAATATATAGATTTTGGTCATTGCTAAAGGTCAGTGTGATCTTAGGAGGTTTCTTTAAAAAGTGCATTTTAGGCATACAAACAATGAAGCATAGGGAATAATGGCAGTAGATAAAAATCCTACATAACACTGTGTGAAAAGTTTAGGAAAATGCCAGAAACAAAATGAAATATAGATAAGCAGCAGCCAGGTTTAAACGTCTACAGAATAACAGAGGAAAATAGAGGCATCATGTAGTCACAGGTATGTTTGTGCTACCAGTTTTGAAACTTGTTGACTGGTAATCTAAATACAGACCCCAAATCTAGCCTATTCATTGTGAAAGTACTTACAGAGATATTCATACTCACAACTAATTTTTATTAAGTACTTACTATGTGCTAGGTGATTTCCATAAATATCTTATTTAATCCTTAGGCAAGCCCTATGAAGTTGATATTTTAATCCCTATTTTCCACTTTGGGTAATGGGACTCAGAGATACCTAACCTAATATCTCACAGTGTTAGGAAGCAGAAATATAGTTTGGACCTAGGTTCCCTGTTTCCAAGACCATGATTTTTTTCAGTAAACCATGATAACATACCCTAGAAGTTTCCTAACATTGTAAGGAACAAACACACTGTTGACTATTGCTAAATGCTTTGTTAACCCTGTTGGCAACTGTCAAAACCTAACTTTTTCCTGTTGTAGTACTGTTTTCATTTTCTTCTCCAAATTCATTATTGTTTTCATATCTCTCCACCATTTTATTACCATTTATTTTGCTTCTTTCTGTTATCTGTCTTTTCCTTGCTTAAACCATAAGTCTACTAATGGCACAAATACACAGGATATTGCCTTAATCTCTCTGGTGTGTTCAGAGGAAGGGGATTAATACTATACATAGAATTTTTATCTAGCAATTCTAGACCATCAAAGCCATCAATCCATGAACCATCATGACAATTCAAGATATTTTAAACATGAGGATGATACATTTGGCCACATCCATTTATATGACCTGAATATGACTCAGTGTTAGAGTCAATGGTGAGCATAGTCAAGTTACTCTGCATATAACACTGGGAAACCTGTGTTATTGGAAGTGATTTTGACTTCTAAACATATAAAGAATCTATTGAACTATGTGCTTTAGAAACAGTCTTAAAAAATTTGGTACATGTTTTGCTTACCCAAGCTGTTTTCTGATCTGGAATGGCCCACCAATGTAGTTCTAGGAATCTTCTGTCCAGCTGTGGAAACAGTTATTCTACTAAACTGAGGGTTAGACAGATTGTAACTGAGAGGCATTTCAGAGGATAATGACCGTGAGAATGGCAGTGTTGTATCTGAATCTGTTGTCAGAAGAAAATGTACTAAAGATCGCTCTCTCATTAGGAGACTATGTGGGTCTTCTCTTCTGTGTACAAAAATTAGTATAATAAACAAAGTGAGAAAGTAAAAATGAATAGATATGAACATAAGAATCATGAACTGTGATTATTACTCAGAGTTCTGCTTTTTAAAGGTATTATGCATCTACCTAAGCATAAGAACATCTTATATAGTTGTAGTTTTAATAATGTAAATAAGACACTTTGGTGTCAAGACATATTTTTATTTAGTTTTTTATCTAAAAATTAGTCTACTGGGGGAGGCTGAGTGGCCCAATTGGTTAAGCCCGCCTTCGGCTCAAGTCATGATATTGGGCTCCCGGCTCAAAGTAAGTGTATTTCTACCTCTCCCTCGGTGCTCCCTCTCCCTCTGTGCTCTGTTGTGCTCTCTCAAGTAAATAAATAAAATCTTTAATAAAAACTTAAATAAATAAAAATCAGTTAATTGCTACTATAGATGATTTTGAAAAGTGCAAAAGTAGAGAGAAGAAAACGAAAGTCACCAAAATGCTACCAACCAAAAATTTTACCATTTCATTCTAGGCCTTTTAATGTATTTTTTACCTCAAAATTGAGACTCTAGAAACTATTTATATCCCACTTTTATTACTTATTATATCATATTTCCCTTTCTATTAACTAAAAAAGGACTATAATTCCTGTTTAATATATCATTGTTTAGCGAACCTTCTCCCTTTAATTCTTGCTGCTTAACTAATTTTCCTATATTTATAAAAATTCTAGAGTTAATGTCTACTTTCAAATATATTCTGAAAATTAATTACTTTGAATACAGTATACATGTGTACATGTATGTATGTGTAATCATGTGTGTATGTATGCTGAGGGGAATACAGAAAAGGGAGAAGACAGACTTAATTTCCAGGTATTATTTTGATAAGTAAATTTTACTATGAACAAAGGTTTTTATTTCTTTTTTTAAAAAATATAAAAGCATTTGTTAACTAGTGTGCTTTTAAACAAACCCTCTAAACTTACCACACAATTCTTTTACAAGTAAAACAATATTCCTATGGCATGGTTCATGAAAAGGTTTATGACAACTCCATTTTATTAGTCACATTGATATTCGTTCATTCAAAGCAATCTGTGTATATTTGTGTATGAGTGTGTGTGTGTGTGTGTGTGTGTGTGTGTGTGTACAATCTGTGTGTGCTTAATACTTGAATTGTGAACAAAGTTGTGGGGTCCAAAATCCTTTGGCTTTTTGAAAAACTGGATTAAGTGGCCAGCTCATGCATCCCTTACTGGGGGACACTTAGCTATCCTCTTGTAAATCAAGAGCTCAGTATCTTGCCTCCACAGATTGTCTCTATTTTGATTCTTTATTTTACAGAGTTCCTGTAAAGTTATTTTAGTAAGTCTTCTGTTTTGTTTTTGTTTTTATTTTCCAAATGTTTCCATAAGGGAGGAAGGGCCTAAAGTTTCCTAATCTGTCAAAGTGACGTCAATCTTAATCTCTTTGTTTACTAAGAGGTATATATAATCATTTTGTTCTACAATTTGTAAGTTCCTTCATCAGAAATACTATATCTGGAGAGCTTTTTACTGAAAACCAGATTTCTCTAAATGTACCTCTCAGAGTGTAGATAACTCAGGCAATTTAAAACAAAAACAATTAAATGGCATTGGCTTTGAAAATTGTACTACTAGCCCAGTACAAATTAAGCTTGAGCATTTGCCATTCTGCTGACACCTCAAGCATTCATCTTTGTCAGAAATGCTCTAACCCATGAAGATACACTCTTGAGTAGGATGTGGTGAGTTGTGGGAAGGAGACTAAGAGTTAGATTGTCAAATTACAATATTTTATCTCTGTCCAACCCAAGACAGGATCATATGACACAATTTCTGACGCTGGCTAGCATAAGCAGGAAAAGTACTTTTCTCTTTCAAAGTTCCTTACATCTGGCTTTCATTACAAACTGGCTAAGTCTTTTCAGCATGTTCATTTTATAAGCTTCAAAGTTTATTCTTCCTCCAGTAAAACAATAGCGTTTCCAAATAATTTAATTCCACTGAATACTCCTAATAAGTCTTTACAAATGTTGTGATTAAAGAAACCTGGCTTAGGGCGACAAAGTGTTTTTATTTTTATAGTTGAATAAGAAGTTTCTAATGGCTGCACATACTTTTGGAAGAGCTAAAACATTTCAGGAAGAGATACACGTGATATAGCCCATTGTCTAAACCTTGCACTCACCATCCTGTTAGAGTCCTTTTGGAAGATGAGGTATTTGGCCTAGTGCTGAGTTAGCTTGTCCTCATCATATCAAACTTTCCAATCCCCTTCTTAGTATTTTGTTCCCTCTGTAATTGATTAGCACTATACCAGAGGTAGTTATAAAAATTCAATTCCCAAATTTCAATGTTATTTTGGGAGATGCTACATTGGTAATACTGACAACAATCATTTCTCAGATGACCTCTAAGAAAAAATATTTTAAAAATGAACTTGAAATGAACAGTAAACACAGGACATATAGGTGCAAAATAACATTAGCTTTAAATTGGGTATATTCTATACTTGAGGTCATTTAAAAAAAAACACTGGAAAACCATGCTAATGCTTTTATTTTTTTTAATGCTTTTATTGATAGAATAATTTACTGTAGTAGTAAAAACGTGGAGACTTACTTTTTTGTTTTTGTCTTTTTTCTGTTTTGTTTTTCTTTTTCTTTATTGGGGGTGAGGGTAGTGGTAAGTAGTGGTAGTTTTTATCTAGTATCTTCGCGGGGCATTTCCAAAATCAAAATTCTCTAGCAATTCTTTGTTCCCAAGGTTAGTAAAGGAGTTCTAAAGAAATTATCTGCCAATTACCTTAACATGCTAGATATAAGTTCATGTCTTGTATGATAGAGTTCTATGCAGGTGAGTTTTTGTATTACTCAAGAGCTGAATTTTAAAAAACAGTGGTTGGGGAAATAGTTGTATGTTGTAGTTAATTAATTTTAGAAAATGTGTGGAATCAGTTCTAGTTACAACTACTTCATAAGATGTTTGGAACAAGAGGTCAAGTACTCCATCATTATCCTCTAACTCTCAGATCCTTCTTTCCTCTCATTTGTGCCATTCTTACTGTGCTTGATTCTCCACTTTATCTTCCTGCTCATGGAGTTCGCTCTGCAGGGCCACCGAAGTTTCCTGGCTGGCTTGCATGTCTTTCATCTTGGCTAGAAGAAAAGTCTCTTTTATTTCCTGGGGAAACAAATCATGATAATAGGAATAAATTCAGTTGAAGTTCAAAGAGGATTTTCTTTTTAAGTGATTTTACCTGTTAATCTAACTACCTCAAAGTATCTGCCAGATTTAATAGTCTATTTCCCAAGCTGGTGCCAGAACCAGGCTTCTAATGTGAATATGTAAGTACTGACCAATAACCAATACTGGTATTGGCTAAGCATATTATGCAAATCAAGGCAAAGGCATGTAGCATTCACTGGAAGCAGCTCATGAGGCAGAGCTGCAACCCAGCAAAGCTATCTTTATGACCATAACCTTCACATTTGGTCAATACTGCCTGTTAGAGCATTGTGAGGTAATGTCGCCATAGTTACAAAGTTCCAGTCTCTGAGCAATTATGTTGATGCTATATCCACTTTGCAGTTTGCAGACACTAAATAGGGTAATATGCTTTTAGGAGAACCGTATCTCTCACCAGACAAATTTTGCCACCAAAATATTCAATATCCTATTTTGGATTTCTGAGGGTCAAGGCTAGTATATAAATACTAGGAGCATTAGTCACTGGTTTTAATTGTTTTTTGGTTTCTGTTTTTGTTTTGACAAATATTCTTTGAACATATGGAAATGGTCACACAGAAGGATCAGAAAACTTGTGTACTTTTCAGGTAGAAAGAAACCTATTGGTAAAATTAGTGAAATCAAATGAGATCTACATTCTTCTCCTAGTTATGCCAGCAGTATGATTTAGAAGAAATCACTTAGTTCAGATTTTTTTTTTTTAAATTTTTTTTTATTTATTTATGATAGTCACAGAGAGAGAGAGAGAGAGAGGCAGAGACACAGGCAGAGGGAGAAGCAGGCTCCATGCACCGGGAGCCCGACGTGGGATTCGATCCCGGGTCTCCAGGATCGCGCCCTGGGCCAAAGGCAGGCGCCAAACCGCTGCGCCACCCAGGGATCCCACTTAGTTCAGATTCTAACCTTGAGTAAAAGATTCACACTTAATGTTTTCTGATAATGATGGTATAAGAATAAAATTAACATTGTAAACAGTAAAAAGATATATTAGCAATTATGATTACTGGATGAGCAAATTCATTAAATATTTAAATAAGTATCTATTCTGTACCAGGAACCAGATAGGTACTATGAATAAACAATTCCTGCTTCAAGGAGTAATAATAAAATATCTTCCAATTTAGATTAGAAAATGGCTTCCATCATGAAATGATGAGCAGTATTTAAATACAAAGGACAATGAACAAACTGTTTCAATGAGTCAAAAAGGAAAAGATTTCTTGGGGAGCTTGGGAAATGGTGGCATAGGAGGATCTTAAGCTCACCTCCTCGCACAGATACTCCTAGATTATAGCCATATCAGTGTAACCAACGTAGAAAATGATCTGAAAATTGGCAGAATAGACTCTCAACAGTTAATTGTAGAAAGGAGGCCACATAAAAAAAGTGGTAGAAAGGGCTGAACCACAGTTGGGAACCCACTGAATATGTGAAACTAACCACAAGCACTGAAGGGATACAAGCACAGAAAAGAGAGGGGAACAGATCCCAACACCAGGCACTCCAGACACTTGGGACCTATACCTGGAAGATGAGTCCCCATAACATTTGGTTTTAAAAATCAGAGATGTTTAACTTTTTGAGTTTTTACAATCATTAGGCTTTAATACTGGGAACTCTGAAAATCAGTGGGATTAGCTCCAAGAGGGCCAGAGGGTGATAGGAAACAGTTCCTACCCTTAAAGAGATTGTGCAGAAATAACCCTGCTAAGATAAGGCATTGAATCAGCAGTTTGAAAAGCACCTGGGGGTGTACAGGGAAGATTTCAGAATGTGTGATAGGGGCAAAAATCTTTAAGAAATTTCTCCAAGAACAAAAGAGCTACTGGGCACCATTCTCCCCATCTATTCCTAGCCTAGATACCCAGACATCTGCAGCAACTAGCATGGACACTTGCTACTTAGCCCAGGTTTTATCCTGCAAGCAGATGGGCACGTACCTTGCTAACATATGTGTGCTCTGCCCCCACATTCTCCTGAAGACTGCCCCATTCAACCTGCCTCAATCCTTCCAAAGCCATGCGTGATGCATTTCATTCTGCAAGCTACCCTGATGGTGGCCAACACCACTCCAAAGTGACTCTTGCTCTGATGAGAGGGGAAGATAATCACACACACCAGTTCAACTGTAGCTGAGCTACAGAGGCTAGAGGAAAATATCTGATGTGACTGCTGGCCCTGCCCTTCAACAAAGCCTCACAGGAGGCAGCACAAAGAGAGAGTGCTATAATTGGGGGGTGGGGGTGGTCACTGCAACCCAAACAGACAGACTAGGAGCAGACAGGCCTGATAACAGGTCTCATTCACAAAAACAAAACAAAACAAACAAACAAAAAACCCACTCAGGAGAAAGTGCAGAACAGTGCCTTCCAGGACATGTGGCCACAGTTCTGGAAAACAGGCTGAGGGCAAGTATCTCGTCTGACCTAACTACAATCCCAAAGTCACCCCAGACTGATCCCATAATAGCACAGAGGCCAAACTGCCCACAAGAAGGACAGCTATGCAGTTGACTGGACTGAAGGCAAATGTGGCTCAACCATAGTAGTGTGCATGCAACACACATAGGAGAGAGACATCTCTGAAGGGCCAGGTTCTGGTGAACATGGGACATTGCACTCTAGGGCACAATAGGATCATTTTTTCATAAGTCCACTGCTTTCAAGATCAGGAGATGTAGCTGACTTTCCTAATACATAGAAACAAACACAGGGAGTTAGACAAAAATGAGACAGAAGAATACACCCCAAGTGAAAGATCAGGACAAAAACACAACAAATGATTTGGAGATGAGTAATGTACCTCACAGAGATTTCAGAGTAATGGTCATAAAGATACTAACTGGATGTGAGAAGAATGGAGGATATCAGTGAGACCTTCAACAAAGAGATAGAAAATACAAAAAAGAACCAATCAGTGATGAAGAACTCAATTGCTGAAATTAAAAATAGACAATCAATGGTAGATCAAAGAAAGCAGAAAAATGAATCAGTAAACTGGAAGACAGAATAATGGAAAGCAAAGAAACTGAACAATAAAAAGAAAAAAGTATAATAAAAAATGAGAATAGGTCAAGGAAACTCAGTGACATCATTAAGCGTAGTAACATTCGCATTAAAGGGATTCCAGAAAAAGAAAATAAAGGAGGGCAGAACATTTATTTAAGGAAATAACAGCTGAAAATAGAGGAAGAAAATAACCAGATCTAAAAGGCACAGAGAGTCCCCTCAACCCAAGGAATTCCACACCAAGACAGATAATATTCACAATGGCAAAAAACAATGGTAAAGAGAGAAAGTTAAAGGCATCAAAAGAAAAGAAAACAGTTACATATAAGAGAAACCCCATAAAGCTATCTGCTGATTTTTCAACAGAAATTTTGTAAGCCAGAGGTATGGTATGATATGTTCAAAGTGCTGAAAGGAAAAAACCTGCAACCAAAAGTCCTCTATCCAACAATGCTATGGTTCAGAATAGAAGGAGAGATCAAGGTTTCTCAAACAAACAAAATTTAAAGGAGTTAATCACCACTCTATCAGCCATATAAGAAATGTTAAAGGGAATTCTTTGAGTGAAAAGAAATGGTCGTAATCAGGAATAAGAAAAGGAAAAGGAAAAAATTTCACAGGTGTATGCAAAGATAATAAAAGTAGTGATTAGTTACTTATAAAACCAGTATAGTTAAATGACAAAAACAGTAAAGTCGTATCTGTAAAAATCAGTCAATGACTAAAAAAAATAAAAGGATGTAAGGTATCACATCATATACATAAAATGTGGGAGGAAAGAATAATAATTTAGTGCTTTTAGAATGGGTTCAAACTTAAGCAACCATCATCCTAATATAGATGCACAAGGTGTTCTATATAAACCTAGTGATAGTCACAAATAGAAAACTATATCTGCAAAGAAGAAAAGAAAGGAATCCATGTATTATCACTAAAGAAAGCAATCAAACCAAAAGGGAAAACAATAAGAGAAGAAAAGGAGAAAGAAGAACAAAAACAACCATAAAATAAGTAACAAAACAGCAATAACAACATATCTATCAATAATTATTTGAATGTAAATGGACTAAATGCTCACATCAAGACATAGGATGACTGAATGGATAAAAACGCAAGCCCCACCTATATGCTGCCTATGAGACTCACTTCTAGCCTAAAGATGCATGATGATTGAAAGTGAAGGAATGGAAAAACAATTATCATTCAAAGAAGTGAAAAAATTATCACTGTTTCAGAAGTGAAAACAAAAACAAACAAACAAAAACAAGTAGAATTGAAAAGAAAGCTGTGGTAAGAACACTTATATTGGACTTTAAAACAAAGACTGTAACAAGAGACAAAGGTAGACAAAATTATCTACCTAATGATAAAAGGAACAATCTAACAAGAATATATAACAATGGCAAGTATTTATGCACCCAACATGAGAGCCCCCAAGTATATAAGCACTTATTAACAGACATAAAGGAAGTAATCTGTAGTAATATAGTAATAGTAAAGAATTTTAACACCCCACTTACATCATGGATAGATCAGACAGAAAAATCAACAAGGAAACAGTGGCTTTGAATAACTCATTTGATCACATAGATTTAGCAGACATATTCAGAATATTTCATCCAACAACAGCATAATACACATTTTTTTCAAGTGCATATGGAATATTCTTTAAGACATACCACATATTGAGGCACAAAACAAGTCTCAAAAATTAAAAAAGGTTGATGTCATATCATGCATCTTTTCTGATCATAATGGTATGAAACTAGAAATCTAACACACATACACACTCACAAATCTGGAAGAACACAAATACATAGAGGCTAAACAACATGGTACTAGACAATGAATGGGTCAACCAAGAAATCAAATAGGAAATAAAAATACATGGAGACAAATGAAAATGAAAACATAGTGGTCCACAATCTTTGGGGTGCAGTAAAAGCTACTCTAATAAGGAAATTTATAGCAATACAAGCCTACCTCAGGAAACAAGAAAAATCTCAAACAATCTAATCTTACACCTAAAGGAGATAGAAGAAGGACAAACAAGTTCAAAGCCAATAGAAGGAAGAAAATAATAAAGATTAGAGTAGAAATAAATGAAATAGAGACTAAAAAACCAAAAGAACAAATCAACAAAACCAGGATCTGGTTCTTTGAAAAGATCAACAAAATTGATATACATTTCGCCAGACTCATCAGAAAAGAAAAAAGAGATGACTCAAATAAAATCATAAATGAAAGGAGAGAAATAAAATTGATGCTACAGAAATACAATGAATCATAAAAGTATATTATGAAAAATTATATACCAACAATTGGACAATTTAGAAGAAATGGATAAATTTTTAGAAACATACAGCTTCCCAAAACTGAATCAGGAAGAAATAGAAATATGAATAGATTAATTTCTAGCAATGAAATTAAGTCATGAATCAAAAGCTCCCAACAACAGCAGTCCATGACCAGATGGCTTCACAGGTGAATTTTACCAAACATTTAAAGAAGAATTAATACCTATTCTTTTCAAATCTATTCCAAAAAATAAAAGAGGAAAGATAGCTTTCAAATTCATTCTATGTGGCCAGCATTACCCTGATACCAAAACCAGATAAAGACACCAAAGAAGAGAAAAAACTACAGTTCAGTATCTGTGAAGAACATAGACGTAAAGATCCTCAACATTTAGCACACTGAATCCAACAATGCATTGAAAAAGTTATTCACTACACATGGAATTTATTTCAGGGATGCACGTGTTGTCTAATATTCACAAATCAATCAATGTGATACATCAAATTAACAAAAAAGGGATAAAAAGTATACAATCATCTCAATAAATGTAGAAAAAGCATTTGATAAAGTACAACATCCATTCATGATTCAAATCTTCAATTTATACAACTCAACACTAAAATCCACAAGTAGTCCAATGAAAAATGGGCAGAATATGCAAAGACATTTCTCCAAAGACACACAGAGCACTGACAGACACATGAAAAGATGCTCAAAATCATTAATCATCAGGGAAATGCAAATCAAAACCACAATGCAGTATCATCTTACACCTGTCAGACTGGCTAAAATAAAAAACATAAGAAACAACAAGTATTGGCAAGGATGTAGGGAAAAAGGAATTCTTGTGCACTGCTAGTAAGAATGCAAATTGGTGTAGCAACTGTGGAAAACAGTATGGGGTTTCCTTAAAAAAATTAAAAATATATTTACCTCTAGCTATTTAACTCCCCAAAACAAAAGCTTTAATTTGAAAAGATATATGCAGCCTCTTGCTTAGTGTAGCATTTTTTCTTATAATAGCCAGATATGGAAGCAAGCCAAGTTCCATCAATAGGTAAATGGATAAAGAAGAGGTGGTATGTGTGTATATATATATAATGGAATATTACTCAGCCATAAAAAATAATGAAACTATTACTTACTATTTGCAACAACAACATGAATGGATCTAGAGGATATAATGCTAAGTGAAATAAGTCAGAGAAAGACAAGTACCATACAATTTCACCCATATGTGTAATTTAAGAAACAAAACAAGAAAGAAAAAAATAAGGGAAAAAAACAAACAAACAAACAAAAAACCCCAGAATCTTAAATATGGAGAACAAACTGGTAATTGTCAGAGGGCAGAATGGGTGATATAGGTGAAGGAGATTAAGAATACTCTTATCATGATGAACACTGAGTAATGTATAGAATTTTTGAATTCTATACATTTTGAATTTTTGAATTGTACTATATTGTACACTAAATGTAAGTTAATATAACACTGCATATTAATTTTACTTGAATTTTAAAAATTTATAAAACAAAAGACAAGAAATATACTACACATGAAGCAAGTAAGCTAGAGGAAGATAAACATTTGACTGTATTTTCTCTATTTTAGAGAGGGAGCATAATTACTTATTAGGATTGTGGGTCAAAAAAAAAAAAAAGGATTGTGGGTCAATCATGTAAACATACCACAAAGAGATTTATAAAGTTATACTTACACTTAAAAAAAAAGTAAAAATGGATTTATTATTTCTTGCCACTCTCCCAGTTTCCCTACCTGTCTGGATGGTTTCCTAGCTATTAAAATTTTCTGTATTTGAAATATATATAATACCATGAAGTCATTATGACCTCATTTATTTTATCAGAGAGTTTATTCACATTTTCCAACAGAGTGTGGAGAAACAAAATTCCATCAACTGAGAAAAACTTTGAAAAGCTTTAAAGTTGTGAATGTTCTAACAGTCATCCCCCATATAGGGTTTTCTTTATTTCTTTTCCCAAATTATAGCATATATGCAACTAAAACCAATTTCCTCTTTTTTAGCTACTCAGACTAAGTCAGTTTTCAGTAGGAGATAGAGTGAACCACTGAGGGCATTTTGTAAATGTGAATGGACAATCATAGTAGTCACAACAATTTGGTGGGGTGTTCCTGGTATTGAGCAGAGAGGAGCCAGAGAAGCTAGGCTTTCTGAAATGTGGCAAATAATCTTCCCATATACTACATAATTTGCCAGACATTCATACATTGAAAAATAGTATTATCTGAAATTATCTGAGTGCAAAGCCTAATTCCTTGTTACATATAAATATATATTTTACACATTTCAAATATATACCAAAACTTCCAGGAAGTACTATTTATTGTTTACATTGAGGAAAGAGGGTATGTTGGTTTGTTCAGAACTTTTCTAAGATTTTCCAAACTTTTGTCGGTTTGGAAAAATTACATCAATGGTAATACCACTTGGTGTACTCATGTGGTTTATATCTTCCCTGACAAAAGGTAATAACAGCAGCAGCAGAAACAACAAAATCAACCTGATATAGTATTAAGGAATAATTATTAAATAGTTTAGGTGTGTTTGGTATTATGACTTCAAGAAGAATCTGTATTGTTTAGAAATACATACTGAAGCATTTTTAGATAAAATTAGATGATATCTAGATTTGCTTCAAAATAATACAGAGCATAGGGAGTGGATGGAGATATAGATAAAAAAGATGGGTCATGATTTATAACTGTTGAAGCTGGGTAATGTGTACTTGGGAGGTTTGTTGTATATTATATCTATTTCTTCTTTAATTGGATTTTTCTTTACATAGTAAAAAGTCTAGAAAGCAAGTTTCATTTTGGGATCTGTAGACTTTAAACATTGATGGTATCATCATCATGGCTGTCTCTAATTTTTTTTTTTTTTTGTCTGTCTCTAACTTAGGAAGGAAAGAGTCAAGCAAAAGCTGAAAGAGAAAAACAGAAATACCTGCTGTTCCTGAGGTGAAATAGGCTTTACACAGGTTCTTTCATCACAGCTCTGGAAGACCGGTATTTCCCCATGTTCTCAAATGAGGAAGTGGAATTTCAAAGAGATGAATACCTCTTCCAAGGTTGTACCACCAATAAATGGCAGAGCCAGAATGTGGTCTCACATTTATTACAGACTCCTTCATTGTACTCCCTGTTTCTCTACTGCAGTTCCTGTCCAAAATCTTCCTAACTCCTTCCATGATAACTGCCTGACCTCTTACCAACTCCTGAACCAGCTTTGCTCTGATCTTTCTCTGTGCTTTGGTCTCAAATGACTCTCTCCCCTGGCTTCCAGACCCCATGTCAATTTTCTCTTTGGTCTTATACTCTTTTGGAAAAACATCAGAATTTTGCATGAGAAATTGAAGTACTTGCCACAAGACAGATATGGGGTAAAAGAGGATGATGAAAACTGAGTTTTATTTTCTGAGCTTTCACCCTGATTAAGAAAAATTAAAAGTGGTAAAATACCATATTCAGCAATTTTAAAAAAACAGGAAAACATTATATCCACGTAATTTTTTAAAAACTGAAAAACACAAAGGATTAGCTTCATGTATTCTAATCCTCTGTCTCCACATATGGAGAACATTTGCACAGTAGGGGATTTTATTAAATTGGTAATATAAATAAAACATCTCATGTGAATGTAGACTGTATATATATACATATATATACATATATATATAAAGAGAATTTTTCATTCCCTCTCAGGCCATGGGTGGGAATTTCCATATTGAGTAAAATGCAGCTAAGAATTACATTTTAAAACATGACATGTTTCACTAGCTAAGATTCAAAGAGTTTGTATATATAGGAATACAGTTTCACATTTGCACCTACATAAATATAGTATAGATTCCTATTGTAAAGCATCTTCTTAGCCTAAAAATGTGCTAGATTGGTTAATTTCCTTTACAAGATCCATATATAAGTAACACAGTTGCAAACATAGATGCTATTATTTTACATTAAAGTCAGGGTCATATTAAGGTCCTCCTGGAGGTGTTCACAGAAAGGGTTAAAGAATCATTTTTGGGAATTTCAAGACAGTTTGTCCAAATATCTTCACAGTCTTTCCAGTCACAAAATTCTATTGGGAAGTAATGCTAAGATCTTAGATCTGCTATGTGATACTGAGAATCAAACAATGGTTTCAATCCTTAGACATTTTTATCGATTTTAGCAATGGTCCATAGAAAACTGCATAGTTACTTTACACATAGGGTACATGTATTTAAGGCTTAATCTTTATCCATGGATTTTTTTCTATCCATGTCCTTTAGAGGAATATAATGCTTATTATTCTAAGGACACCTCAGACTTGTTTATGGGGCAGAGATCCAGATTACAATCTTATTTGCAGAACACCATGTTCCTTGAAAAATATTTTTAAAAACATGAATAAATATATTTCTTATTTAATCTATACATTATTTTTAAATGTTTTACTATCAAAAAGAAATCCATCTTATATTGTTTGTATAGCATATAAACTCACAACCAGCAGCTTACACATCTTAAAACAAAACAACACCCAACAGACTGTTGAACCAAGAACAAACAATTGGTTTTGAGTTTTGCTATTGATATGAATTTGCCATTTCATTTTTTTCTGTCATCTACTGGCAACCTTTAGAAGGAAAGTGGTCTCTGGAACCAAAGCTTTGTAAAAAATTATTGGAGGACAATTTGAATTGAAAAAATGCTGTCCATTAACTTTTTTTTCTCTGCAGACAAGGTTAAGGCAATCATTATTGAATATTACAACTAAGTGCATTTTCTCTACAGCTTACGGAATACTAGTACCCCACAGAAACACTGTGTGAAAAGCTTTAAAAGATTAAAAGAGTATGAAAGAGAGTTATTAGAAGTGTGAACATGAGCCCTACCAATGGCTTCAGGAACAAATATAAGTCTAAATGGAGCCCAGCCAAGCTCAAAGTGGAAGCACATCCAGGCAAGAGGGGGCTCCCTTCTCTTCTTTTCTGGCTGTTGCACACATAACAAATTTGATCAGTGGTATCTACTGTTATATTATGTATTTTGATGATGGCAATGGGTGGCACCAAGCCACCAAGGGTGAATTTATTCTTGAAAATTCCTGTGACACTATTGACGTAAATAAAGCTGCTTTCATTATTCTGCTGACAACTTGAGGTTGTTGAGCAAGCGTAAGCTGGGAAATTAAAGTTGGTTGGCAGTTTTCTAAGGTTTGGGAGGTTTCTAAGAATATTAAGGACCCTGACCTTTGAGCTATATCTTTTGCAAGAGGACACTTTTAACCTTTACTAGCAACAGAAAACAAGCCACTGGAGTGGGTGATGCTGCATCTGAAATTTTACCATGTCATTTGTTTGAGACCCTGTATGTTAGAACGAGGTGAGAAACCAGACATCTGAGATGGAATGAAAAAAATCATGCAATATTAGGAAACGGAACTCTCTGAAAGATTTTTGCCTACATGTAGATTAGTCTGCAGGAGAAGAAAGACAAGCTGGACATTATTATGATATGCCTGAAACATCATCTAGCTGTTCTATTAGTCTTGTTCTTTGTTCTCATTTGTTCCTTAGTTTTTTTTTTAATTTTTAAAATTAATTTATTCATGAGAGACACAGACTGAGAGAAAGAGACAGAGACACAGGCAGAGGGAGAAACCGGCACCATGCAGGGAGTCCGACGTGGGACTCGATCCGGGGACCCCAGGGTCAGGCCCCGGGCGGAAGGCAGGTGCCAAACTGCTGAGCCACCCGGGGATCCCCTGTTTCTTAGTTTTTTTAGTGAATCCTTTTACAATTCAGAGTCAGCCATAATCAGTAGTGAATACTACTTCTACTGCTATTATCAGCTATCATGTTTCCTATTTGTGTTAAGTGCTTTATGTATGTATCATCTTATTTCATCCTTTTAGTATGCATTATTATCTGCCTTTCATAGATTAGTAAATTGATGCCTATAGCAGTTAGGTAATTGCTTAGAGTAACACAGCTATGAAATAGCAGAACCAGGGCTAGAGTTCAGGTCTCTCTCACTTCAGGGATTGCCTTCTTCACCGTTATGCCACACCATTCCCTGAAAAATATTGAGCACCACTGTTTAGCAATTAGACAGATACTCTACAATAATATAAACATGTCAGACATGTTCCTTGCTCTTCTGGAATTTATTCTTTTGATGGGACAGTGGTATCTGAATATGAAAAAAATATAAACTATTACAGAATATGATAAGAATCAAAGGAATAGTTTTGTTAAAAGCTACAAGAACTCAGCAAAGAATTACTTTTGCTGTTGTGGTTAGGAAAGCCTTCACAGAAGAGGTGAGAAAAGGTGGACCTCAAAGGATAGATAGGATTTCAAAAGACAGAGAATAGGAAGGAAGGCATTTATTTTTATATTTTTATCTTTTGAAAGATTTTACTTATTATTTATTTATTTATTTATTTATTTGAAAGAGAGTGCATGAGTGAGGAGACAGGCAGAAGGAAAGAAAGAAGGAGAAGCAGACTCCCCACTGAGTGCATAACCTGATGCTGGGCTCAATCCTAGGACCCTGAGATAATGACCTGAGGTGAAATCAAATATAACTGACTGAGCCACCCAGGTGCCCCGAAGGAAGGCATTTATTAACTTATTATTTGATGCATGCATTCACTTAACAAATACCTGAAAATTGTTTGCTGCTGCAAGACAGTGTGGAATGTACTTTTTTGGCAAGCATCAAAATGTAGGGGAAGACATGGCATAGGCATATCAACGGCTAAGGCAGAGAGATGGCATGGGTGTGCGGTGTGAAATAGAACGAGAGAGATAGGGTTAAACAGGCTGTGGAAGGTCTTAAACTTAGGCCAAGGAGTAGAATACATTCTCAGGATGCATTACATAGATATTTATTTGTTCCTATGGGTCAATAATTAAATTAATTATAGTACACTTCAGGGATTTCTTCCCTGTGTGTCTGTTTGAAGAGGAGTTCCTTTTTAAAAAAATAGTAGCTCTTTATATATTCCAGATCAAAGGTCTTTGCTAGATTTATGTACTAAAACATATTCTCTTACTGTGATTTGTCTTATAACTCTCTAGATGGTACATTTTAAGTAGAGGTTCTTAATTTTAATGAAGTTCAATTTATAAACCTTTTTAACTTAATGATTTTGTACTTTAAGATGTTCATCTATCTCAAGGTCCTGAAATATTAGACTAATATTTTTTTCCTACAAGCTATACCTTTTCCCTTTTCTTTCTTCCTTCTTTCCTTCCTTCCTTCCTTCCTTCCTTCCTTCCTTCCTTCCTTCCTTCCTTTTCTTTCTTTCTTTCTTTCTTTCTTTCTTTCTTTCTTTCTTTCTTTCTTTCTTTCTTTCTTTCTTTTTTTTTTAATAAATTTTTTATTGGTGTTCAATTGCCAACATACAGAATAACACCCAGTTCAATTGCCAACATACAGAATAACACCCAGTGCTCATCCCATCAAGTGCCCCCCTCAGTGTCCGTCACCCATTCACCCCCACCTCCCGTCCTCCTCTCCTTCCACCACCCCTAGTTTGTTTCCCAGAGTTAGGAGTCTTTTTGTTCTGTCTCCTTTTCTAATATTTCCTATCCACTTCTTCTCCCTTCTATTCCCTTTCACTATTATTATTCCCCAAATGAATGAGAACATATAATGTTTGTCCTTCTCCGATTGACTCATTTCACTCAGCATAATACCCTCCAGTTCCATCCACATTGAAGCAAATGGTGGGTATTTGTCATTTCTAATGGCTGAGTGATATTCCATTGTATACATAGACCACATCTTCTTTATCCATTCATCTTTCGATGGACACCGAGGCTCCTTCCACAGTTTGGCTATTGTGGACATTGCTGCTAGAAACATCAGGGTGCAGGTATCCTGGTGTTTCATTGCATCTGTATCTTTGGGGTAATCCCCAACAGTGCAATTGCTGGGTCGTAGGGCAGGTCTATTTTTAACTCTTTGAGGAACCTCCACACAGTTTTCCAGAGTGGCTGCACCAGTTCACATTCCCACCAACAGTGTAAGAGGGTTCCCTTTTCTCCGCATCCTCTCCAACATTTGTGGTTTCCTGCCTTGTTAATTTTCCCTATTCTCACTGGTGTGAGGTGGTATCTCATTGTGGTTTTGATTTGTATTTCCCTGATGGCAAGTGATGCAGAGCATTTTCTCATGTGCATGTTGGCCATGTCTATGTCTTCCTCTGTGAGATTTCTGTTCATGTCTTCTGCCCATTTCATGATTGGATTGTTTGTTTCTTTGGTGCTGAGTTTAGTAAGTTCTTTATAGATCTTGGATACTAGCCCTTTATCTGATATGTCATTTGCAAATATCTTCTCCCATTCTGTAGGTTGTCTTTTAGTTTTGTTGACTGTATCCTTTGCTGTGCAAAAGCTTCTTATCTTGATGAAGTCCCAATAGTTCATTTTTGCTTTGGTTTCTTTTGCCTTCGTGGATGTATCTTGTAAGAAGTTACTGTGGCCGAGTTCAAAAAGGGTGTTGCCTGTGTTCTCCTCTAGGATTTTGATGGAATCTTGTCTCACATTTAGATCTTTCATCCATTTTGAGTTTATCTTTGTGTATGGTGCAAGAGAGTGGTCTAGTTTCATTCTTCTGCATGTGGATGTCCAATTTTCCCAGCACCATTTATTGAAGAGGTTGTCTTTCTTCTTTCTTCCAGTGGATAGTATTTCCTCCTTTATTGAATACTAGTTGACCATAAAGTTGAGGGTCCATTTCTGGATTCTCTATTCTGTTCCATTGATCTATGTGTCTTTCTTTCTTCCTTCCTTCCTTCCTTCCTTCCTTCCTTCCTTCCTTCCTTCCTTCCTTCCTTCCTTCCATTCTTCCTTTTTCGTTTTTCGTTTTTGTGCCAGTACCACACTGTCTTGATGACCACAGCTTTGTAGTACAACCTGAAATCTGGCATTGTGATGCCCCCAGCTATGGTTTTCTTTTTTAAAATTCCCCTGGCTATTCGAGGTCTTTTCCGATTACACACAAATCTTAAAATAATTTGTTCTAACTCTCTGAAGAAAGTCCATGGTATTTTGATAGGGATTGCATTAAACGTGTAAATTGCCCTGGG
Source organism: Vulpes lagopus (assembly GCF_018345385.1). Taxonomy (NCBI): domain Eukaryota; kingdom Metazoa; phylum Chordata; class Mammalia; order Carnivora; family Canidae; genus Vulpes; species Vulpes lagopus. Next base: position 23,675,122 of record NC_054844.1, read on the forward strand.
TAACATTGACATTTTCACAATATTAATTCTGCCAATCCATGAGCATGGAATTTTTTTCCGTCTCTTTGTGTCTTCCTCAATTTCTTTCAGAAGTGTTCTATAGTTTTTAGGGTATAGATCCTTCACCTCTTTGGTTAGGTTTATTCCTAGGTATCTTATGCTTTTGGGTGCAACTGTAAATAGGATTGACTGCTTAATTTCTCTTTCTTCAGTCTCATTGTTAGTGTATAGAAATGCCACTGACTTCTGGGCATTGATTTTGTATCCTGCCATGCTGCCAAATTGCTGCATGAGTTCTAGCAATCTTGGGGTGGAGGCTTTTGGGTTTTCTATGTAGAGTATCATGTCATCGGCGAAGAGGGAGAGTTTGACTTCTTCTTTGCCAATTTGAATGCCTTTAATGTCTTTTGGTTGTCTGATTGCTGAGGCGAGGACTTCCAGTACTATATTGAATAGCACTGGTGAGAGTGGACATCCCTGTCTTGTTCCTGATCTTAGGGGAAAGGCTCCCAGTGCTTCCCCATTGAGAATGATATTTGCTGTGGGCTTTTCGTAGATGGCTTTTAAGATGTCGAGGAAAGTTCCCTCTATCCCTACACTCTGAAGAGTTTTGATCAGGAATGGATGCTGTATTTTGTCAAATGCTTTCTCTGCATCTAATGAGAGGATCATATGGTTCTTGGTTTTTCTCTTGCTGATATGATGAATCACATTGATTGTTTTACGAGTGTCCCAGGAATAAATCCTACTTGGTCATGGTGAATAATTTTCTTAATGTATTGTTGGATCCTTTTTTTTTAAATTTTTTAAAATTTATTTATGATAGTCACAGAGAGACAGAGGCAGAGACATAGGCAGAGGGAGAAGCAAGCTCCATGCACCGGGAGCCCGACATGGGATTCGATCCCGGGTCTCCAGGATCGCGCCCTGGGCCAAAGGCAGGCGCTAAAGCGCTGCGCCACCCAGGGATCCCTGTACTGTTGGATCCTATTGGCTAATATCTTGTTGAGAATTTTTGCATCCATGTTCATCAGGGATATTGGTCTGTAATTCTCCTTTTAGGTGGGGTCTTTGTCTGGTTTTGGAATTAAGGTGATGCTGGCCTCATAGAACGAATTTGGAGGTACTCCATCTCTTTCTATCTTTCCAAACAGCTTTAGTAGAATAGGTATGGTTTCTTCTTCAAACGTTTGATAGAATTCCCCTGGGAAGCCATCTGGCCCTGGACTTTTGTGTCTTGGGAGGTTTTTGATGACTGCTTCAATTTCCTCCCTGGTTATTGGCCTGTTCAGGTTTTCTATTTCTTCCTGCTCCAGTTTTGGTAGTTTGTGGCTTTCCAGGAATGCGTCCATTTCTTCTAGATTTCCTAATTTATTGGCGTACAGCTGTTCATAATATGTTTTTAAAATCGTTTGTATTTCCTTGGTGTTGGTAGTGATCTCTCCTTTCTCATGATTTTATTAATTTGAGTCTTCTCTCTCTTCTTTTTAATAAGGCTGGCTAATGGTTTATCTATCTTATTAAATCTTTTAAAGAACCAACTCCTGGTTTTGTTGATCTGTTCCACAGTTCTTCTGGTATCAATTTCGGTGAGTTCTGCTCGAATCTTTATTAACTCTCTTCTTCTGCTGGGTGTGGGATCTATTTGCTGTTTTTTTCTCTAGCTCCTTTATGTGTAAGGTTAGCTTTTGTATTTGAGTTCTTTCCAGTTTTTGAATGGATGCTTGTATTGCGATGTATTTCCCCCTCAGGACTGCTTTTGCTGCATCCCAAAGATTTTGAACTTTTGTATCCTCATTCTCATTAGTTTCCATGAATCTTTTTAATTCTTCCTTAATTTCCTGGTTGACCCTTTCATCTTTTAGCAGGATGGTCCTTAACCTCCACGTGTTTGTGGTCCTTCCAAACTTCTTGTTGTGATTTAGCTCTAATTTCAAGGCATTATGGTCTGAGAATATGCAGGGGATGATCCCAGTCTTTTGGTATCGGTTCAGACCCGATTTTTGACCCAGTATGTGGTCTATTCTGGAGAAAGTTCCATGTGCACTTGAGAAGAATGTGTATTCAGTTGAGTTTGGATGTAAAGTTCTGTAGATATCTGTGAAATCCATCTGGTCCAGTGTATCATTTAAAGCTCTCGTTTCTTTGGAGATGTTGTGTTTAGAAGACCTATCGAGTGTAGAAAGTGCTAGATTGAAGTCACCAAGTATAAGTGTATTATTATCTAAGTATTTCTCACTTTGGTTATTAATTGGTTTAAATATTTGGCAGCTCCCACATTCGGGGCATATATATTGAGGATTGTTAAGTCCTCTTGTTGGATAGATCCTTTAAGTATGATATAGCGTCTCTCTTCATCTCTCACTACAGTCTTCGGGGTAAATTTTAGTTTATCTGATATACTAAATGATATATATATATATAGTATCTATCTATCTATCTATCTATATATATATATATATATATATATATACTAAATGATATACTAAATGATGGCTACCCCTGCTTTCTTTTGAGGACCATTTGAATGGTAAATGGTTCTTCAACCTTTTTTATTTTCAGGCTGTAGGTGTCCTTCTGTCTAAAATGAGTCTCTTGTAGACAGCAAATAGATGGGTCCTGCTTTTTTATCCAGTCTGAAACCCTGTGCCTTTTGATGGGGTCATTAAGCCCGTTCACGTTCAGAGTTACTATTGAAAGATATGAGTTTAGTGTCATCATGATATCTATTCAGTCCTTGTTTTTGTGGATTGTTCCACTGGACTTCTTCTTAAAGGGGAATTTTAAGAGTCCCCCTTAAAATTTCTTGCAGAGCCGGTTTGGAGGTCACATATTCTTTCAGTTCCTGCCTGTCTTGGAAGTTCTTTATCTCTCCTTCCATCCTGAATGAGAGCCTTGCTGGATAGAGTATTCTTGGTTGCATGTTCTTCTCATTTAGGACCCTGAATATATCCTGCCAGCCCTTTCTGGCCTGCCAGGTCTCTGTGGAGAGGTCTGCTGTTACCCTAATACTCCTCCCCATAAAAGTCAGGGATTTCTTGCCTTTGCTGCTTTAAGGATCTTCTCTTTATCTTTGGAATTTACTTTGCCCATTTTTTAATCAGGTTATTTGCTTTTGTGTTGTTGAGATGTATGAATTCCTTATATTTTGGCTATTAACCCTCATCAGATATATGGTTTGCAAATATTTTTCTTATTCTATATATTGCCCTTTCATTTTGTTAAGCATTTCCTTTGCTCTGCAGAAGCTTTTTAGTTTAATGGAATCTCCCTTATTTATATATTCTTTTGTTGCTTGTGCTTTTGGTGTCATATCTAAGAAATTATCAAGACCAATATCAAGAAGATTTTCCCCTCTTTCTTTCCTATGAGTTTAATGGTTTTGAGTCTTGTATTTAAGTCTTTATCCCATTTTGAGTTAATTTTTGTATATGCTGTGACATAAGGGTCCAATTTCATTCTTTTACATGTGGATGTCACTCTTCTAATATTCACTACTACTCTTTCCACATGTGTGGTTTGGCCATTCTTGTTCTGATCTTCATCAGTTGACCATTATTTTTATGTGTGGGTTTGTTTAGGGGTTTTCTAGTCTGTTCCATTGGTCTATATGTCTATTTTTATGCCAGTACCATGCTGGTTTTTTAATATATTTTTATTGGAGTTCGATTTGCCAACATATAGTATAACACCCAGTGCTCATCCCGTCAAGTGCCCCCCACAGTGCCAGTCACCCAGTCACCTCATCCCCCCACCCACCTCCCCTTCCACTACTCTTTCTTCATTTCCCAGAGTTAGGAGTCTGTCATGTTCTGTCACCCTCTCTGATTTTTCCCACTCATTTTCTCTCCTTTCCCCTATAATCTCTTTCACTATTTTTTATATTCCCCGTATGAGTGAATTGACAACATTATGACAATAATGTTGTCATAATAATGTTATGAACCATATAATGTTGTCCTTCTCTGATGGACTTACTTCACTCAGCATAATACCCTCAAATTCCATCCACGTCAAAACAAATGGTGGGTATTCGTCATTTCTAATGACTGAGTAATCTTCCATTGACCATACTGTTTTAATTACTTACACTCTTGACATAATTTTAGGAAGTAGGATACCTTCAGCTTTGCTCTTCTTGCTCTAGATTACTTTGTCTATTTGGGATCTTTGTGGTTCCCTATGAATTTTGAGATTGATTTTTCAACCTCTGTAAAAAAAAAGTCATTGGTATTTTGATAGAGATTACATTGAATTTGTAGATTGCTTTGGGTAGTATGAACATTTTAACATTATTAGTTCTTCCAATTCATGCACATGGATTGTCTTGCCACTTTTTTGTGTCTTTTAAATTTCCTTCATCAATATTTTATAGTGTACAAGTTTTCAATATTGTAGTGTACAATAATTTCAATGCGCAATCTTTCACCTCTTTGGTTAAGTTAATGTGTGGATATTTTATTCTTTTTATTGCTAATATAAGTGGGATTGTTTTCTTAATATCTGTTTTGGTCAGTTTATTATTAGTGAACAGAAATTCCACTGATTTTTGTATGTTGATTCTGTAGTGTACAATTTTAATAAATTATTCTAACAGCTTTTTGTGGTGTCTTTAGGATTTCCTACATATATGATCATGTCGTCTGCAAATAGCAATTATTTACTTCTCTTCTGATTTAAGCACTTTTTTTTTTCCTTTCCTGATTGTTCTGGCTTGGGCTTCCAGGACTACATTGAATAGCAATAGTGAGAATAAACATCCTTACCTTGTTCTGGGTCCTGGAAAAGCTTTCAGTTTTTCCCCATTGATTATTATGTTACCTGTGGATATTTCATATATGGTGCTTATTATACTGAGGTATGTTTCTTCTTCACCTATTTTGTTTAGAGTTTTATCATGAAAGAATATGAATTTTGTCAAATGCTTTTTCTGCATCTGATAAAGAAAATGCAGTCATGTGGTTTTTGTCTCTCATTGTGTTAATGGGATATGTCACATTGATTTCTCATATGTTGAACCTCCCCCTGGGATGGAAATCCCAGACATAAATCCCACTTGGTCATGGTGTATGATCCTTATAGTATGCTGTTCAATTGATTTGCTAGTATTTTATTGAGTTTTTTTGCAAATACGTTCTTCAGGCATACTGGCCTATTTTCTTGTGGCTTTTGTTTTGCCTTGTTTTGTCTTTTCTGCCTTTGGAGTCAGACTAATGCTGGCCTCATAAAGTGAGTTTGGAAGGGTTCTTTCATTTTCTATTTTCCGGAAGACTTTAAGAAGGATTTGTATTAGTTCTTTTTTAAATGTTTCAAAGAATTTATCCTTGAAGCCATCTGGTCCCAAGTGTTCATTGTTGTTGTTGGAATGTTCGTGATTACTGATTCAAACTCCTTGTTTGTTACTGGTCTGTTCAGACTTCCTATTTCTTCTTGGTTCAGTCTTGTAGCCTTTGTATGTTTCTAGGAATTTGTCCATTTCTTCTAGGTTATCCAATTATTTGCATAGTTGTCCATAATAGTCCATTATAGTACTTTTATATCTCTGTATCACCAATTGTAATTGTTACCTCTTTCATTTCTGACATTTTTCATTTGAACCTTCTTTTTTTCTTTAGTCTAGCTAAGGGTTTGTCAATTTAGTTTATATTTTTAGAAACTTGTAGTTTCATTAAATTTTATATTGTTATTCTATTCTCTATTTTGTTTGTTCCTGCTCTAATCTTTATTATATATCTTTTTTCTATTTTAGGGATAGTTTGTTCTCATTTTTATCCTTCCTTGAATTGTAAAATTAGGCATTTTTAATTGAGATTTTTATTCCTTTTTAATGTAGGTATTTAATGTTATAAATTTCCCTCCTATACTGCTTTTGCTGTGCCCCAATAAGTTTGAGTAAGTTGTATTTTTGTTTTCATTCATCTGTTATTTTTAAAATTCCCTTTTTATTTCCTCTTTTACCGAAAGGTGATACAACAATGCATTGTTCAGCTTCCATGTGTTCATGAATTTTCCTCTTTTCTGTTATTGATTTCTAGTTTCATTCCACTGTAGTTTGAGAAGATACTTGGAATGATTTTAATCTTAAATTGCCTTGTTTTGTGACCTAATGTGTGATCGATCTTGGAGAATGTTCTGTGTGTGCTTGAGAAGAATGCCACCATAGAGTGGCTATATAACAGACATATCCATTTGGTCTATTGAGTTGTTCAAGTCAGCTGTTGCCTTATTGATTTTCTGCCCTCAATATTCGGTTATTTAAAGTATAGTCATAAAGTTTCATATTATTGTATTGTCATTTTTTTCCTTTACCTCTGTCAATATTTGTTTTATATATTTAGATGTTGGTTGCATAAATATTTACAATATTATGTCTACCTGTTGAATTGGACTTTTTATCATTATATAATTACCTTTTTGTCTTTAATAAAAGCTTTTTACTTAAAGTCATTTTGTCTAATAAAAAAGTATAGCTACCTCTGCTTTATTTTGGTTAGCATTTGCATGAAATATCATTTTCCATCTCTTTTCTTTCAATTTAAGTATGTCTCAAGTGAGTCTCTTGTAAACAGTACCTTGCTGGATATTGGAGTTTTTAAAATCTATCCAGCCACTTTATGCCTTTTTATTAGGGAATTTAACCTATTTTACATTTAAAATCACTATCAATAGATAAAAACTTACTATTGCCATTTTGTTAATTGCTTTGTTTCTGCAGTTCCTTTGTTCGTGTTTCCTCTCTTATTGTTTTGTTATTTGATAAATCTCTGTAGCTTATAAGGGTTTTGTGGTTATCATAATGCTTATATAAATCTTCTTGTAGCTCTTTCTATTTTAGTTTCATAATTACTTCAGTTCAATTCAATATAAAAATTCTACACTTTTACCCCACACTTAGTTTCCTTGTATGTGATTAATCGTTTTTCTTGCCACTTTTGGGAGATTTGATTATGATGTGCCTTGGCGTAAAACTTTCTTCAGGAATTATATGCTTGGACTTTGCAGAACTTCTTTGATTTGCAAATTTATAAACTTACAATTTTAAAATTATGGAAAATTTTAGGCTATTATTTCTTAAAATATTTTATTCCTCACTCTTTTCCTTTAGAGACTCCAACTACACATTTACTAGGTCAATTGAAGGTGTCCCACAATTCATTAATGCTCTGTTCTTTGTGTGTCTCATTTTGAATAATATCTATTGCTATGCCTTCAAATTCACTAATGTTTTTATCTACAATGACTAATCTTGTTAATCCCACGTAGTGTATTTTTACTTCAGCCATGTCTCGATCATGTTCAAGCTTTTGTCTAGATCTTCTGTATACAGAATATAGTACAAGGACTTTTCCTTTTCTACTATTTCTGACACCTTTGTCCATTCTGGGTCAATTTCGATTTATTGATTTTTCTTCTTATTATGAGTTGTATTACCAATTTATTTTTGTGCCTGGTAATTTTTATTAGATACCAGAAATTGTCATTTTTATATTATTCAAATGCTGGCATATTTTTGTATTTATAAATATTCCTGAGCTTTGTTCGGGAATGAAATTAAGTTGCTTAGAAATAGTTTGAACCTTTTGGGACTTGCTTTTAGAATTTGTTAGGTGGCAGCAGAGCAATGTCTAGTCTATGGCTAATTAATCCTTAGTATTGAGGCAAGATTCTTCCAAGTACTATACCCCGTGCCCCACGAATTGTGAGATTCTGCAGTCTGACTGATGGGAACATCCACTTTTCCTCATCCTGTGGGTGTTCTGAGTGCTCTTCTCCCTAATCCTTTCAAGTGTCTTGTTATCCAGTCTTAGAGAGTTTATTGGAATACATGTGCTAATCATCCTCTGCTGAATACTTACAGGGAATCTTCTGAAAAATCTCCAGAATTTCTCTTTATGCAGCCATCTCCTCTCTGGTTCTCTGCCTGTGACCTCTTGCCACCTGGGTCTCTCCAGGTTCTAAGCTCCATCTCCTCAAGTGAGAGAATCCACCAGGCTCTACCTGGCTCCAGCTCTCTGTGTCAGAGCCTGGAAACTCTCTCAAGGCCGTAATCTGGGAAAGTTTTAAGGCTCACTTTATTTATTTTCTGTCTTTCAGAGATCACTATTCTTCAGTGGCCAGTGGCCAATATCTTGAAAAACATTGTTTCATATAATCTTTCCAGATTTTTAGTTGTTTCAGGTGGGTGGTCAAATACAATTTCTGTTATTCTATCTTAGCTAGAAACAGAAGCCAATTCTCAATTTGATTGTTTCAGTAAAATATGTTGTTTCTTTCCTACTATCGTTTATCATCTTATGAATGCTTAATATCTTTCAGCAGGAGGAAAAATTTAGTAGGCAAACAAGAAACAAGATGGAGACATTATTATAATTTTCACTAGCTATGCATGATCTTCTTCCCTATATCTAAGACCATATATTAGCTTCCAGATCAGTTCTAGATGCCTCAGGAGTGAGCAAACTATATTAAGGCTGCCTTTCCACCCATTCTTCTTCTCTACCCCCCAGGCAATTCTTCATTCTATAAATCTAGAATCAAGATTGTAGTAAGCTGTAGACTGAGATGGGTATCACCAAAATTATGATAACTACATGAGTACTTTTGGTCAAATAGGTTATGATATTACAAATCTATTCATATGCCCAAGGATGATGATTCAATCTATTTATTCTTCCCTCAGATTTTTTTAAAGATTTTATTTATTTATTAATGAAAGACACACACAGAGAGAAAGGCAGAGACATAGGCAGAGGGAGAAGCAGGCTCCATGCAGGAATCATGCCCAAATTTATTGAGTTTACCTCATGGCCAGCATATGGTCCATTTCTGTAAAATTTTCATTTATTTCTGATAGAAGTATATACTCTGAATTTTTTTAAATTAATTTTTATTGGTGTTCAATTTACCAACATACAGAAAAACACCCAGTGCTCATCCCGTCAAGTGTCCACCTCAGTGCCCGTCACCCATTCCCCTCCAACACCCACCCTCCTCCCCTTCCACCACCCCTAGTTCGTTTCCCCGAGTTAGGAGTCTTTATGTTCTGTCTCCCTTCCTGATATTTCCCAACATTTCTTTTCCCTTCCTTTATATTCCCTTTCATTATTATTCATATTCCCCAAATGAATGAGAACATACACTGTTTGCCCTTCTCCGATTGACTTACTTCACTCAGCATAATACCCTCCAGTTCCATCCATGTTGAAGCAAATGGTGGGTATTTGTCGTTTCTAATGGCTGAGTAATATTCCATTGTATACATAAACCACATCTTCTTTATCCATTCATCTTTCGATGGACACCGAGGCTCCTTCCACAGTTTGGCTATTGTGGCCATTGCTGATAGAAACATCGGGGTGCAGGTGTCCCGACGTTTCATTGCATCTGAATCTTTGGGGTAAATCCCCAACTGTGTAATTGCTGGGTCGTAGGGCAGGTCTATTTTTAACTCTTTGAGGAACCTCCACACAGTTTTCCAGAGTGGCTGCACCAGTTCACATTCCCACCAACAGTGTAAGAGGGTTCCCTTTTCTCCACATCCTCTCCAACATTTGTTGTTCCTGCCTTGTTAATTTTCCCTATTCTCACTGGTGTGAGGTGGTATCTCATTGTGGTTTTGATTTGTATTTCCCTGATGGCAAGTGATGCAGAGCATTTTCTCATGTGCATGTTGGCCAAGTCCATGTCTTCCTCTGTGAGATTTCTCTTCATGTCTTTTGCAGTCTCTTCAATAAATGGTGCTGGGAAAATTGGACATCCACATGCAGAAGAATGAAACTGGACCACTCTCTTTCACCATACACAAAGATAAACTCAAAATGGATGAGAAATCTAAATGTGAGACAAGAGTCCATCAAAATCATAGAAGAGAACACAGGCAACACCCTCTTTGAACTCGGCCACAGTAACTTCTTGCAAGATACATCCACAAAGGCAAAAGAAACAAAAGCAAAAATGAACTATTGGGACTTCATCAAGATAAGAAGCTTTTGCACAGCAAAGGATACAGTCAACAAAACTAAAAGACAACCTACAGAATGGGAGAAGATATTTGCAAATGACATATCAGATAAAGGGCTAGTTTCCAAAATCTATAAAGAACTTATTAAACTCAACACCAAAGAAACAAACAATCCAATCATGAAATGGGTACTCTGAATTTTTTTGAGTGTAGTCCTTTATAGGTCTCTGCTTAATTATTGTTTTTTTTTTTTTCTTTTTTTTTTTTTTTTTCTTCTTTTTAAACATTCAGTTTTCAGGGATTGCCTTGTGCCACAACAGAGGAAAGACTGTGAAGGCTTAAGATATCTGGCTCTTCACTGTTCCACCTCTGATCCTCTCCTTCACGGTCCTGGGACAGAGGCCATGAGATGATCTTTTTTTTTTTTTTTTTTTTTTTATAATAGTTATTTTCTTTTCAATTTTCATTTATTCATGACAGTCACAGAGAGAGAGAGAGAGGCAGAGACACAGGCGGAGGGAGAAGCAGGCTCCATGCACCGGGAGCCCGACGTGGGACTCGATCCCGGGTCTCCAGGATCGCGCCCTGGGCCAAAGGCAGGCGCCAAACCGCTGCGCCACCCAGGGATCCCTAATTATTGTTGTTCAAATAATTTATATCTTTAATGATTTTTCCTAGATGTTGTCAAAATTACAGAGATTAATATCAAATTTTATAATTTTGATTGCAGGTTTTGCCTATACTTTACATTCCTACCAACAGTGCATATGGGTTCCCTTATTTCTACACCCTCGTCAATACTTACTATCTCATCTTTTTCAGAAAAGCCATTCGAACAGGTGTGAAGTGATAGCTTACTGTAGTTTTGATTGCATTTGTCTGATGATTAGTGATGTGGAGCACCTTTTCACATACTTGTTGGCCATTTATATGTTTTCTTTGGGAAAATATCTATTTCGGCTCTTTGCCCATTTTAATTTTATTATTTGGGGGTTCTTTGCTATTGCATTGTATAAATTCCTTCTATATGTTATTTCTGTGTGTGTTCAGGCACCTGCTTGTTTCCTCATATTTCTGAATATTCTTGATTGAGTATCACAGTTTATTAAAAAACTGTGAGATATAATTAGGTCTAAAGTGACATCATATTCTTTCAGAGTATATATATTAGGTGGCTAGGGGCACGAGGAAGTCCTTATTAACTTAATTAATTCAATTAGGGGTCAAGAACATTTAAAGCCGGGTTTCAGTCTTTGTGAAGGCCAATCCATTTCTGGTTTATCCTTACTCCTAGAGTATGACTTTCAAGGTTCTATTTCAAAGTTTGGAGGGAGATGTTACCAGGGCTTCTTTCTTTGTTGGATCTTGAACTCCAACTTTTGTCCTCCAAATCCTCAAATCTATAAAATCTCTGTTCATCCTGTCAACCAATTCTTCCTAAAATAACCTGATGAATTTAAGGCAAATCTGACAGTAAAGGTGGGTTACCCTTTCGGTCTTTTTGTTTTGAATCTTGGGAATCAGGATACTTGAATGCTTTGATAGCTTTCTGGTATCTTTAGTTATTTTCCCAGCTTTTCTAGTTGTTTTTAGGAAGAGAGTTAGTATAAATTACCTAGACAACCATTACTAAAAACTTATCTTCATATTGTTTAAGCAAAAATATTTGTATGTCTTTTGGCTTTGCTGTTTACTATATTAGTGTCTTCAGTCAATAATGATAATAATAATAAATACTCCTTTTAGCATTCCTTTTAGTACTGGGCATAGACAAAATAGCTAATCTTATAGCCTATAGGTTACATGACAAATGTAAGATGAGATTCAAATTTTCTTGCTACTTGGTGATATTTCTTTGTCTTCATTATCTTGTTCTTTTATAGCTACTTCACTCTTCCTGCTTTTACAGAGTATGTCATGCAAATTAAATGAGAAAATTCCTGTGAAAGGTCTTTGTGTTTGAAGAACTATACAAGTATAAGACAGTGTTTCTTTCTTTTTTTTAAGACAGTGTTTCTATTCTAGACTCACACTCATTTATTTCGTAAAAACCTTATTCACATAGATTAGTGCCTCTGAGAATGTTTTGGTGAGCCATTCTCTGCAGAAGAGCTGTTCTGCATTGACTGATGATCACTAACCTAAACAGACTTTCTCTTGGGAAGAAGGATCACAAAGAAAACAAAGAGAAATTGTTCATCTGTTCATGAAAAATGTATGATTAAGTAACTCATCAAAATCATATAGCTTGTGTTTAATGGAAAAGGTAAACCTAGTACATGGCAGCAGGGACTAAATCCAGGACCTTATGAATCCAAATCTCATAAAATAGAAACAGAGCAATAATAAAAAATTAGAGGTGGCAGACTTATTTCAAAGATTTGAAAATTAAAACAAAAAAAAGCAAAACTCCCAAAACCTCTCAACTTAAAGGCACTGTGGTAGCATAGTCCGTCCTCCTTCCTTGCTTCCTTGCTTCCTTCTTTCCTTCTTTCTTTCCACAACCAAAGATCTTTGGGAAGAAGAAAAGCTACACTGCTTTCATTTTCTTGTGGCTCACTCTCATTAAATCCACTGTGATATGATTTGTTCCTTCATGAATAAATCATATCTGATCTTAGGGGTCACAACGACTTCCTAGTAGATTCATCAAATGGTTTCAATCCCCTGCCCCTTTTCTGGAAATTCTGACATGATTGCCCACACTGTTTGTTTGAAATGTCTGTTTGTTTGAAGTGTCTTTCTTTGTTTCCGTAAGAACCATTCTCTCTTGTCTTCCTTCCCTCCAAATTCTTGCCCAACTTCCCTTCCTCCTCTTTTTCTCCATATTCAGAGGATCCTCTTGTGTCAGTTCCTTGGCCCTTCCTCTGTTTTTTCCATTTCCTATTCCGTTCAGCCATTTCATTCTCTTTTCCATACCTGCGGCCATCGCATCTCTTTGACTCTAAAATCTCTAGTTTATACTTTCCTTTTTAAGTTCTAATTCAGCAATTCCAACTGGCTAGTGCAAGTCTCGGATTTTTCCAACCCTATGCAGCTGCCCCTAATTATGAGGAACCTCTCTGATAGAAATAGAGCTCAGCCCAGTCCTAGAATTAATGAGAATTCAGGCTCGCAAGAAGTATCAGCTACCGTCCCAGTGAACAAACAGGGTCTAGAAATACTGTAATCTTTTGACTTCCTTATGCCTGACGTTAGAGTGTTTTAAAATGAACAGAGCTCCAAACTGGCTGATAGCATAATATTTTATTATTTTACTGAAAGAGCACAAAGCCCTACCCAGAGAACTCTTTAGTTAGAACTTCTGTCTGTGTCTGTTATGCCCAATTTTTCTGCCAGTTCACCAAGGGGTGGTAATGTGGAGTATTCTTTTTAAAAGTCAACCTTGTTCCCTAGAAAATTGATAACTAGCAGTGGGACAGAACTGGTTTGAATACATTCTTTTAGCCTAAATAAATCTTTTTCCTTGTGGCTCAGTTTTGTGGCCAACTTCTCTCATTTGGCCTTGAAAGGATTTTCCTTATGACAGTCTTCACCTACTTCATGTGTCACCATGGTACATGCTACAACATGGTACTTCCCTGAATTGGATTTGAGTTTGACATACCCTAATCTAAGATTATCTGTCCAGGGTGACTATCTTTGGTGTTCAGAACTTCAAAAGCCCTACCACCATTGCTTATGTCATACTTTGCTTTGTCTTTCCCCCAAGTCTTTTTTCTACTTGCACAGACAGTGTTAGGACACTTATAATTAAGTTTGTTAGGGTAGAAAGTCAATGTATCATATTCTCTTGTGTTTACTGTTTCTTTTACTGTTTCTTTCTTTACTGTTTCTGTTTTACTGTATCACTTTCTCTCAGATATTCATCCCCAAATCACTTCATCTTGACAAACCTTCATCCTTTGCTATACTATAAAAAAACTATCTGGGGAACACCTGTGTGGCTCAGTGGTCGAGCATCTGTCTTTGGCTCAGGTCGTGATCCTGGGGTCCTGGGATCAAGTCCCGCATCTGGCTCTCTCACAGGAGCCTGCTTCTCCCTCTGCCTATGTCTCTGCCTCTTTCTCTGTGTCTCTCATGAATAAATAAATAAAATCTAAAAAAAACCAAAAAACAAAAAACCCTGTCAGGTTATTTTATTCTATCTCCATGACAACACCCATCTTTTCCTCCATTACCTAATTAAAACAAAATATTCAGTTTTATTTCTTTTATTACTTTCATTTATCCATTCAATGCTCTAACCAAATTAATCTATGTAGTATTTTTATATGTGCTCCTTGCTTTCCCATATTCATGCCTTTTTTCTGACTATTCCCATTGATAAGTAACACCCCTCCCAAGACTCCTACCTCTAAAAATCTATTCATTCTTCAAAACCAATTTTCTCAACTATAAAATGGAATTATATCTATTTCATACAGGATTAAATGAAATGAGTAAGTAATTTTAAATGGTAATTATTATTTATATTGTTAATATTATTACCCATATTTTCTGTAAACTACTTCTTTTTATCCTTCTCAAACTAGAAATGATTTCTTTCTCTCCTGAATATCCATGGGGCATATTTTTAATTCCTTCCTCCAGCACCATTACTTTCAACATTACATTACAGTTCTCTTGCACATGGCTTATCCAATCATAATAGACTCTAAGATCCCTGAGGTCAGGGACCACTTCTCAGGAATATTTGTTCCTTCCCCAGGGCACAAAATAGATATCTTAATAAGTATTTGCAAAAGCAACGAATAAAATCACCACAGTGGTAATTATAGCTTTATCACAATCTTTACTCACAAAGTACATCTTGATGAAATTACAAATTAACAAATCCTATTATACCTACAAATTGCATAGTGAATCATTCATCTGGAGGGTGATTACCTGTGTCTTGTTGAGAGGTGTTGGCAGGCTCTCAAAGACAAGCAAAGACCTGAAGAAGGCAGTGCTGCTGCTCAGAAGTAATAAACTGGGAAGAATATTTGTCCCTGGTGAACTTTTCAATTCCAATGCCAAATTTCTTACATTCTTTTGGCTATAAGATACACCATTATTTTATCAACTACCAAGAAACATAGTCCAAGATAGGGAATCTAATAAGATACTCTGGCATAAAGCTGGATAGTTGGAATTCCTAAGGGACAACTTGCATTTCTTAACCTTCATACTGGAAGGAGAAAGAAAGAAAAATCTCCCCTGAGATTTTGAACCACAGCCAATACATAGACATGAGATTTGAATTCACACCATAAGTGTGATGTAAAAACCTGAGGAATGGAGTTTTTTTATTGTTTTAAAAGATTGTATGTATTTATTTATGAGAGAGAGAGAGAGAGAGAGAGATTGATAGATCACAAGCAGAGGAGAAGGGTAGAGGGAGAAGACTCTCTGCTAAATAGGGAGCCCAAAGCGAGGCTTGATCCAACGACCCTGGAATCATGACCTGAGCTGAAGGCAGATGCTTCACCAACTGGGCCATCCAGGTACCCCAGGAATAAAGTTTAATTTAAAGTGGTGCCAGATCAATAATGGTCATAGCTAACTGTTGGAAATAAATGCTTTATATAAGAAATTCAATCCTGGCAATACCAATGCCATAAGACGCCACTGATAATACAATGTGTCTTGGCTTCAGAGGTGTTAAATTGTGAAAATTTATCATGCTAGAATTATTGCAATATGTTTGTTCCATTAAGTATGGAGAAGGTCTGCAAATAACTTAATGAGGGAGATAGAAAGTAGAAACAAACCTCTTTCCTTGACATTTTGACCAAAGTCAGTTGTCTCTCTTCCAGAGACCACTAAGTAGTAACCTCTGCATTCAGAAAACAGATTCTGAGAGGGTAGGACATTTCAGGGTCTGTGCTGGTCTCATTTACCTGTCTTAGGGGGAAAGGTAGGGTTGAGGAGGAGATGGTGATAACCTTTTTCTCTAGTCCCAATGTACTGACTCCTTCTACCTGCTAGTGTCTCAATTTCACACTGAGGAGAGGCTTCTTGCTTTGTTCACCTGCCTAGTTGTCCACATGCTTGGTCTCACAGAGCACAATAAGAAGCAGGTCATTCATGCAAGCAGACATTTTATATTATGTGTGCATGTGTGCATGAACACACACACACGCACCTTGGACACACCTTGAACACGCCTTGGAAAGATTGGCTGACCATTTTTAATATTACAGTGAATAAACCAAAATACCTAAGATGTGGCATTGCTTAAATGGGAGTTAAACAATACCAGACAGGGGAGGAAAAGTGGTCTAGGGACATGTAAGGGGCAAGTTTGAGTGAAGTACTACAGTGGTAGCAGTTGGGCAAGCAGAGTTAGTGTGAGGATTTAGATGCCTGGAGGTTAGGAAAGCAGTGACACTAGTAGGTGAGAATGCGCCAAAAACAAACCAATCATCTTTGTAGTTTTTCCCCTGGGGAACTTGGTAAAGGCAGGTAGCCGAATAGAATATGCTTTCAGTATGACTTGGGATGTTGATCACATAATATAATAGGTGCATATGTAAATCGGATTAATGCAACACCATGTCAGTGAGGGAGTTGTTTAATACTGTATTCTTCATTCATATGAGGATTCACTACCATTATTGTAGACTAGAGCTGATTCAGATTCTGCACCAATATTGAGCAATTCCCTGAGTTGCCATTCGCCAAGTCAATGCTGGAGTTTTATGTGCAATTTGTTACTATGCAACAGCATGCCATCTTGGAATTCACTAAAACAAAATAATAAAAGAACTGTCTCAGGAATATTTGCAAATCAAACTTACCTACAAGACAATCAAGATCTAACCTTAGACATATCAGCACAATAAAATATAAAAATAAGCCAAACTTAGTTTTGGAATACATTTTGTTATTTACAAATTATGATATACAATCTATAAATTGACTCAAACCATAAAACTAAAAACAAACTGTTCTCCTAATGGAGGAGGAGTTACACATTTCATTTCAAAGTATTTCCTCTACAGGCTGTGAGCTATCAAATAAGTGTGGTGTGTGTGTGTTTGTGTGTGTAGCATAGGATAAGTACTGTCAGTCATCTACATTTCCAATTGTCTGTTTGACTTCTCCATCTGGGTGTTCTGCATGACATATTTTGTATAAAGCCAAGATCATTATCTTGCTCACTTTCCAAACATACTGGAGATGTTACCTCCACCTATCTGTACTATCGCAGGTAAAACCAACAAAGTTGTTCAAGCCAAATGCTTTGGACTCTTCTTGATTTTTTTCTTTCCCACCTCAGTATATTCAATCAACCATTATATATAGTCATAATGTCTCTTACATCCATCTCTTGCTCTTTACACAATTCCAGTGTAGACTCACATCATCTCTCTCCTAAATTACTGAAATAACCTCTAAATGGTCTTCTTCCACTAGTATATTTTCTACCATACAACCAAAATTATCTCAAGCAATAATGAAATTCTTTAGGTTTTCTGATGCCCAGGGAATAAAGTAAAAACTTCTTAGCTTAGCTTCATGATCTGGCCCCAAATGACTATGTACCATCAACTCTAGCCATTACTCCCCATGAATCCCATAATCTAACCACAGCTGTTCGATATCGATCAGTACTGTCAAGCCTTAGCTTATTTGCTTATTTAGTTATATTTAACTAATTTTATTGCTGTAAGGGCACTTAACATGGAATCTATTTATTGTTAAATATAGGGACAATGATGTACAACAGATCTCTAGAACTTATTCATCTTGCTTAGCTGAAACTTTATGCTTGTTGATTAGTAATTCCCCATTCCCAGCCCCTAAAAACCATTATTCCACTTTAGTTCTATAAGTGTGACTATATTAGATTCTTCATATACAGCCTTTGTTTAACATAGTTGCTTCCTCTGTCTAATATATGATCTCCTCTTTTGTCCAATGGAAAACTCTCACTTATCCTTCTAGGTTCAAATCATATGTCATCTCTATTTTCAGACTGTTCATGATCACCTTCATCCCTTCCTTCCACCCCTCTCCATCTGTGTCCCACATATCCTATTTGAGTATTAATTACATTATTAAATGCAAAGATGATAGGCAATAAGTGTACACTTCAGCCATACCAGCTATATGGAGCATCGTATTCTAATTGGTTGGTGCTTGTTCAGTTTGGTTATTAAAGATTTTGAATGGCACACCTGATTATAGGTCTTATTTCATATCTATTTCCATTGTGATGATATGAGATGAAGGATAGGGGCTATGCATCTTATTCATCATCATATCTCCAGGGATTGGCATAATGCCTGTATATAAGTGTGCCCTGTAAGTTTGGTGAGATAAACCAAATGAGATAAACAGTATTTATAGTAACTATTTGAAAAACAGCAACACTTTTATCTGAATAATTACCTTTATCTTAATAATTATGAAGTTTTCCTGATTTAAACCAAAATGATCACAAAGTTACACTCTGGATATGATGAATTCAAGAGCCAGATATAACAGGTGGTTTGGGTAATCTTATGACTTTGCCTTCTTGAAACTGGGCTGGAAAAGCCTGGACTTTGGAATCAGACAAACCTCAAATTGAATTGAGAGAAATCTCATAAAAACTAAGTGATTTTGGTAAGCTATCTGAGATCCTATTTCCTCTTCTTCAAAAACAGAAAATAGATACCTCCTTTACAGAGTTGTTAAAAGAACTAAGTGAGATCATGTATTTAAGCATATAGCATATAATCCTACATCAGCGGTAAGCTTTGATGTACTTGGAACTAATTTGAGTTCATAAATTAACTTTTCATTTTGAATAGTAACCTTTCCAATCAGAAAGAGAGTACGAAAAGGCATATGAGGTGCATATTCCCTGGCAACATCCCGTAGAAGCTAAACATAGTCTATCACATGGACAGCATGCCTGTTACTATAAGCCAATTCTGATCATGGAGGCTGAGAAGGTGTTATATACAAGGAATAAATTCAAAACCCAAGAAAGCTTTGTCAAAATAGGAACTACTGGTGTATTATCCCTAACGCATATGGTTTGAAAACATCTGAATCCATTTTCAATGGAGCAATTTTTGCTGATGAAATTTGAGAAACAACAAAGTAACATAGCTGGTAGGTCAATTGTCAATATTGGTAACCCTCTGAATCTATTAGGATTCACCTAGGAAAGGTGATTCTGAGACTTAAAAAAAATGTGAATATCACAATATTGAAAGTCACAGTAATAAAACCAAAACAAAAATTTTTCTTATTAAATTCTATTTCCTAGGCATATAATTCTAACATGGAAAATTGACAGATAGAAATAATCAATATTTCAAAGATTAAATCTAGGTTAGAAAATGTATTTACTTTATTTACCTGACTTTTTTCCCTATTCTACTTCTATTTCTCCTCATTTAGATGAGAGAATAAAAACCTGGCTTCATGCCCTCTGGCCAACAAGTATGAAATGTTTTCTTACTGAGGAACAAGAGGATTATATGGTAACTCCATGTAGATTTTTAGGATCTTAGAGTGGCCAAAAGAAGAATTAAGGGAAGAGATCAGTGTAATCTTCTCCCTTTATTTTCAAGTTTCAAGTTTCAAGTTATTTTTTGCAGATCCAAATAGTTCTATTTACATATTGGTGTCAAGGATGGTTAAGTTGATGTGCAAACTTTCCTTCCAAACTTATTATATAATTTAACAAATTAAATCAGCTGTTATTTTCATACCTGTTCATCAGCAAATTGCATACAAAGACACAGCTCATCTTACAAAAGTCTGTCTTCTAAGTACAATCTTGCTTAGAACCTATAAAGGATCACATGAAATACTTAGAAGATTCTTTTAAAAAAAGATTTTATTTATTGGAGAGAGAAAGAGAGTGAGAGAGAAAGAGAGCACAAGCAGGGAAAGGGCAAAGGGAGAGGGAAAAGCAGACTCCCTGCTGATGCAGGGCTCAATGTGGGGCTCAATATCAGGTCTCCAGGATCATGGCTTGAGCAGAAGGCAGATGCTTAACCGATTGAGCCACCCAGGTGCCTTAGAAGATTCTTTAAGTACAATCTCACTGTCAACTTTAGCAGGAAGTAAGTATGAAAAGTATGAACAATAACACAAAAAAACTGTATACTTCTGAAATATTTCTTGGAATCCTTGTTCCTGCTCCCAGTCCCAACCTGGGTTCTATAAGTTAGAAGTTTTGTCCAAAGTAGTAGATATTGTTACTACAGAGGCCTCGGTTCTGCCTTCCTTGTCCTTTGTAAGCTCCTTTGATTTTCTGGTTTACCTCTTGGGAATCTACAGATATATACAAACTGGAATTTCTCCAAATTCAGAGTTGAAATAGATTCTGTGTATAAATGTATCATTACTTAAAGATTAAGTCTTAGAAACTATGGAAGGGTCCAGAATCAGGATTAAGTTGTAGACAGGCCACTCCTTCAAGAGACAGATAAACCAAAGTAGCCCAGAGGGGATCAACAGGAGAGCTTCTCTGTTATGATTTTCAAAGTCTAAAATTTGTTACATGTGCAGAGAATTCCATTAATCACATTCTTGTAGAAGGTAAAGGGTTCATGAGATTCTCTAGTAATTATTCTTTAAATGATCCAGGTATAAATGAGTCTCAACTAGGTAGGGTAGATCGATGGGAGTACTTAGGATATTGAATAAGTTAACAAATGACTTCATAAGACACTCTGGCTAATAGCAAATTAGTTTGGTGGTATTCTTTACTTGAAATGTCCTTGCAGTATCACAGGGAAAGGATGGAAAGGAAGGTTGGAAAGGTTGGAGTTATCTGGGATAATTTATAGCAATGGAGATGCACTTTATCTACAGTGTGGTTGACAAACATTAAAGTACCAAAGAATTACGTAGGCATCTGTTAAAAACAAGGCTTTCCTGGTATTCTTATTCAGGAAGTCTGAGATAGGTCTCAGGAATCTGTTTTTTAAACCAAGAATCCTACTGATCCTGGTGCAGATAGTGTAAGACAATGCTTTGAGAAATAATCCTGAATTTCTCTAACTAGGAATAGAGGAAGCAACATCCTTCTTCATTTTTTAAAAAAGATTTTATTTATTCATGAGATGCACAGAGAGGCCGAGATATAAGCAGAGAGAGAAGCAGACTCCATACAGGGAACCAGATGTGGGACTCCATCCTGAGACTCCAGGATCACGTCCTGAGCCAAAAGCAGATGCTTAACTGCTGAGCCACCCAGGCATCCCACAACATTCTTTTTAAAAATATATGTTCCCCAAGATGACTTCTTGCTTGTGTTAGCTTTCTAGAATTTGTTCCTCTGCTGGGCACTGTTTGGAATACTTTCCATGTATTAATTTTTAAAATTTTTGCAATAGTCACATGAAGTATGAACTATGATTTCTCCAATTCACAAATGAAGAAATGGAGGTCCAGAAGGTAGAGAGGTGTGATACTGTGATTTATAGTAAGAAATGTACATTTGACCTTATCCCTAGTTCTGGCACAGAGGTCTTTTTATTTTTATTTGAATTACTTTAATAACTTTATAATTTGGAATCTCCCATAAAAATTACAGTTTTTTCTTTATATACGTCTGGCAACCCTGGGCCCTTGAGACAGACTGGGCCTCTTTAGTTTACTAGAGGACACACAATTCATATGTCAACACCAATGCCAGGACGCTCTTCTAAAATGTGCATTTTTGGTCACCTTGTACCTGAAGTCATTCAAAATCTGAACTCTAGCAACCCTGTTATGGACTGGCCCTTCAGACTTCTCCAGTGTAATCTCTGTCTACTTTTACATATGGCACAGAGGTCTTAAAAACCTTTGAATTTCCCCTAAGTGATGAGAGAGATAAAGAAACTAATGAAGTGACATTTAAAAATTCCTTAGGTAACCTAAGAATGGGGGCTGATTGGCCGGGTAGCCAACAATGTGATTTGCAGATTGGAACTTGCAGTCCCACCCCCAGATCTCCAGGGAGGGGAGAAGGGCTGAAGATTGAGTTCAATCACTGGTGACCAATGATTTAATCATTTACACTTATGTAATGAAGCCTCCATAAAAACCCAAAGGACAGGGTTCAGAGAGCTTCCAGGTTGGTGAACACATGGAGATCTGGGGAGAGCAGCATACCCAGAGATAGAAAGCATGGAATGTTTGTGATCTTTTCCCATACCTTGCTATGCATCTCTTCCATCTGGCTATCCCTGAATTTTATCTTTTTATAATAAATGAGTAATCTAATCTAGTAAGTGAAATGTTTCTCTGAATTATATGATATGCTGTAGCATGTTAATTAAACCCAAGGAGGAAACTGTTAGAACTTCCAATCTATAGCCTGTTGGTCAGAAACAAAAGCTGTTGGAGTGGCATTTGAAGGAGTTGGGCAGTCTTGTGGGACTGAGCTCTTAAATCTGTAAGAACTGATGCTATCTCCAGGTAGATGGTGCCAAAAATAAGTTAAATTATAGATACCAAATGGTGTTGGGAGACTTGCCTAGTGGTGTAGGGGTACAACTCACATGTTGTTAATGGGTTTAGAATTGTTTGGAGACATACAGCCATGTTAGAGTCAGAAAGAGGCAGAGGTGTTTCTTGCCTGAATCATCAGGCCATATTCTAATCAACATTTAATCATAAAATAGGAATATTTGCTTTGGGAAACTGAAACTGCAGGTCAAATAAAGCAAATTGCCTGGGAAAATCACTTCTTTGTCTCTATTTTTCACACTACCTTGGAAATTCCAAGACAAAAAAATATGTTCTCAACCTTCTTTCACTTAAAAAACATTTACTAGAAATCTACTATATGTCCATGTACTGTGTTAGGCATCAGGAAGATAGCAATGAACAAGACACATTGCTGCCCTCAGGAAGCTCTCACAATGTAGTAGATTTCTTAAAATCTGTCTCCCTGAAGCAGGGAGGCTTTAGATTAATCCTACTTTAAGTTAACTGTGCCCCTCAGGGACTGAAGAAAAAGAAAGTACATGGACATTTTAATCTATCTACAGGGGCCAAGGATATGTTCCCACCACCTTAGTTATCATAATTTAATTATATAGATCTCCCCTGTTATTTGAAAATAGAGTGTTCCTATGAGAACTTTCATAAGCTGAAATGGTGTAAAGAAATGACTACCATTACTTTATACGAAAAAGGTTTTCTTAGCATCCTCCGAACCCAAAAGTAACCCCTTTTAGGCTTCTCTGATGCCTTAAGACCTATCTTGCTAATGGATGCACAAAATAAATTGACATAAAGCCCAGATCCTCACAGACAGAATTCAAAACCATAGTGGCTTGACACTGAATACTAAATACTGACTACAGTTCCCAGGAAGGATCTTGGCAGTACCACTGTCAGTCATGTTCAGGGTGCATGTTGTTTCTATAGGGTCTTAGCTACAAAACAAACACTGAATGCTATTTTTAATTTTTGTGGTTTTTTTCTATAAAAGCAAAAATCTTCTTTGGATTTCTCTTAGTGAAGACAGGTATTATTGTAGGTGTTTCATAAAAGTGAAATGGTGTAACATGAACTTTTGAAAAGTGGAGGATACCAGTATTTGTGCAATTACTTGATTACTGTCTATTTCCTCTTAGATTGTAAGATCCATATGAGTAAGACTTTATTTTTATTATTATTTTTAAAAATCATACTTAATGGTGAAAACTGAAAGCTTTTCTCCAAGATCAGTTCCTCATAAAATAAAAATTTCCACTCTTGCCACTTCTATTCAACATCACACTAGAAGTCTGTCTAAGGAAACTAGGTAGCTAAAGAAATAAAAAGCATTTAGATTGTAAAGGAAGAAGTGAAACTATCTTTATTTGGAAATGACATGATCCTACATATAGAAAATCCTAAGGAATCCACTAAAAGCCTGTAAGAAAAAAACAAGTTCAGCACGTTGCAGGAGATAAGATCAATATGCAAAATCTCAATTGTCTTTCTATACACTTATATAAAGAATCCAAAAATAATATTAAAAAATTATAATAGCATTAAAGAACAAAAGTACTTCAGAATACATGTAGCAAATAGTGCAAAACACACACTGTGGAAACTATAAAATACTGTTGAAAATTAATGAAGATCTCAATAAATGGAAAGACATCTCATATTATAGATTGGAAGACTTAACATTGTTAAAATGGCTATACTCCCCCAATTGATCTACAAATTCGGTGCAATACTACCAGAATCCCACCTGATGTCTTGTAGAAATTTTAAGCTGATACTAAAATTCACATTGGAGCTCAAGGGGCTCAGAATAGCTAAAACCATCTTTAAAAATATGGAAAAGCTGGGGACACCTAGGTGACTTAGTGGTTGAGAATCTACCTTCAGCTCATGTCGTGATTCTGGAGTCCTGGGATCAAGACTCACAACAGGTTCCCTGGGGGGAGCCTGCTTTTCCCTCCACCTATGTCTCTGTCTATCTTTCTGTGTCTCTCATGAATAAATAAAACCTTTTTTAAAAATATGGAGAAGCTAGAAGATTCACACTTCCTGATTTTAAAATTTACTATAAAGCAACAGTAGTCAAGGCACTATATTACTGGCATAAATCAATGGAATAGAAATAAAAATTCCAAAACACACCCTTACATCTATGGACAATTAATTTTTGGTACTATAGGACAGGATGCTAAAGTCATTCAATGCAGGAAAGAATAATCTTTTCAGTAAGTGGTGCTGAGACAACTGCACATTCATATGCAGTGGAATAAAGTTGGACCCCTATCTCATACCATATACAAAATTAGCTCAAATGGAATTAAAAAAATCTAAATTTTAGAGCTAAAATGTATAGTAGTAAACCTACAAGACTTCGGATTTGGCAACAGATTCTTAGATACAACACTAAAAAGCACAAAAATGAATAGCCAGGGGAATATTGAAAAAGAAAACCAGAGCCAGGGGCATCACAATGCCGGATTTCAAGTTGTACTACAAAGCTGTGATCATCAAGACAGTGTGGTACTGGCATAAAAACAGACACATAGGTCAATGGAATAGAATAGAGAATCCAGAAATGGGCCCTCAACTCTATGGTCAACTAATATTCGACAAAGCAGGGAAGACTAGCCCCTGGAAAAAGCAGTCTCTTCAATAAATGGTTTTGGGAAAATTGGACATCCACATGCAGAAGAATGAAACTAGACCATTCTCTTATACCATACACAAAGATAAACTCAAAATGGATGAAAGATCTAAATGTGAGACAAGAATCCATCAAAATCCTAGAGGAGAACACAAGCAACACCCTTCTTAAACTTGGCCACAGCAACTCCTTGCAAGATACATCTATGAAGGCAAGGGAAACAAAAGCAAAAATGGATTATTGGGACTTAATCAAGATAAAAAGCTTCTGCACAGCAAAGAAACAGTCAACAAAACTAAAAGACAACCTACAGAATGGGAGAAGATATTTGCAAATGATGTATCAGATAAAGGGCTAGTATCCAAGATCTATAAAGAACTTATTAAATTCAACAGCAAAGAAACAAACAATCCAATCATGAAATGGGCAAAGCATGAACAGAAATTTCACAGAAGACATAGACATGGCCGACAAGCACATGAGAAAATGCTCCGCATCACTGGCCATCAGGGAAAACTAAATCAAAACCACAATGAGATACCACTTCACACCAGTTAGAATGGTGAAAATTAACAAGACAGGAAACAACAAATGTTAGAGAGGATGTGGAGAAAGGGGAACCCTCTTGCACTGCTGGTGGGAATGCGAACTGGTGCAGCTACCCTGAAAAACTGTGTGGAGGTTCCTCAAAGAGTTAAAAATAGAACTGCCCTACAACCCAGCAATTAATTATGCTGCCCCCAAAGATACAGATGCAGTGAAACGGCAGGACACCTGCACCCCAATGTTTATAGCAGCAATGTCCACAATAGCCAAACTGTGGAAGGAGCCTTGGTGTCCATCAAAAGATGAATGGATAAAGAAGATGTGGCCTATGTATACAGTGGAATAGTACTCAGCCATTAGAAACGACAATTACCCACCATTTGCTTCAACATGGATGGAACTGGAGGGTATTATGCTGAGTGAAGTCAGTCAATCGGAGAAGGACAAACATTATATGGTCTCATTCACTTGGGGATGATAAAAAATAGTGAAAGGCATTAAAGGGGAAAGGGGAGAAAATGAGTGGGAAATATCAGTGAGGGAGACAGAACATGAGAGACTCCTAACTCTGGGAAACAAACAAGGGGTGGTGGAAGGGGAGGTGGGTGGGAGGTTGGGGTGACTAGGTGACAGGCACTGAGGAGGGCACTTGATGGGATGAGCACTGGGTGTTATATGTTGGCAAATCGAGCTGCTATAAAAAAATATACTAAATAAATAAATAAATAAATAAATAAATAAATAAATAAATCTAACAAAAGAAAAAAAAAGACAAATTAGAATTAACCAAAATTAAACTTTTGTGCATTAAAGGACATTATCAAGAAATTGAAAAGACAATCCATAGAATGGTAGTTAATACTTGCATAGCGTATATCTGATAAGGGACTATCCAGAACATATATAAAAAACTCTTACAACTCAATAATAAGAAAGATAAATAACTCAGTTTAAAAATGGGCAAAAGATCTGAATAGGTATTTTCCCAAGAGTATAAACAGGTGGCAAATAAGCACATACCTTTGCTGATCGTTAGGAAAATACAAATCAATACCACTTCACACACACTAGAAAGGTTATTATAAAAAAAAACAGATGATAACAAGTGTTGGTGAGAATGAGGAGAAATAAGAATATTCACATTTTAACGTATGTAAGTCAACTAGGAGAGTGTGTTCAAATGCAGAGTCCTGAGTCCCAGGACTACCAATCTACTTCAAAAGGTCTGGGATGAGGCTTTATCTTTATTTTCCTCAAGCCCTCTTCAAAAGCATCGTACAAATACAACTTTAACGAAATTGCAGCATGTTCCAAAGATAGAAGCGCTGCTCTCTGGATAAGCTATTGAGAAATTAGAAGTATTTCAGCTTTTTAGTTTGAAAAATACCTAGGGTATATGACAGGAAGATTTGTTTACTAATCTTAGAGCATGTGCTCAAGTGGCAGAGATCATCAGGAGATTTCTCTAGGAACAACGGAGCTGGCTGTCACTATTTCCCTTTCCCAACTGCTGGGCTAGACACATGGACATCTGCAGGAGCCAGTAGGGTGCCAGTATTCACTACCTAACTTATTACTAGCTTGTCCTTTCTCCACATTCTCCTGTGGATATGCCTCTTATAGCCAGGCCTTGGTTCCAGGTCTCCTCTCACAGCAGACCCATGCAAACCTTACTAACATGTATTTTGCCCCTGCATGCTCCTGTGGATTCCCCTGTCCCCCTTCAACTTGGCCTGCCTCAGTCCTCTGTGACTGGATTGCTCCTATCAGTGGATTAGCTCAGACCTTGCCAACCTTGTGCCCCCTAACCCAGTGTTCAACTGCAGACTTGCCCTCTCCAGTATGCTTTTGGCCAGGGCCCATCCAAAGTGGTGCCACAAGCCTGGCAGTGTGAAAACTGAACCAACAGGAGCCAGGACACTCTAAAGTGACTTGTGCCCTGGGGAGAAGGGAAGATAACCACATAGCTGGTTTCTGACTGTAGCCCTAGCAGTGGGCAGACATCTGATCTGACTGCAAGACCTGCCCATCAGCAAAAGCTTGTCAGGGGACAATACAGGAAAAGCAACCTGCAGTTCTATCCTAGTACATCTCTGGATAATGCCTGGTCTGACTCAACTCAAACCTAAGGTGGCCCCACACTGGCTCACTAACAAAACAGGGACCAAACATTGACTACAACAATCAAAGAGAGCCATTGCAGATGACTGGACACACAGCATACATAGGAGATACCTTTGAAGTGCCAGGCTCTGGTGAACAGGGAAATTATACTGCAAGGCACTACAGGACCTCTTCATAAGGCCACTACTTTTGAGCACAAGAGAGGTGGCTAACCTTATTAAGACAGAGAAACAGACATAAAGAGGTAGGCAAAATGAGGAGACAGAGGAATATGTCCCAAATGAAAGAAAAGGATAAAGTCACAGCAAAAGAACTAAATGAAATGGTGATAAGTAATATGCCTAATAGACAAAGTTATGGTGATAAAGATACTGGACTGGAGAAAAGAATGGAAAACATCAGTGAGACTCTCAATAAAGACAGAAAACATAAAAAAGGACCAATCATTAAGGAGGGCACATGACATAACGAGTACTGGGTATTACATAAGATTGATGAACCACTGACCTCTACCTCAAAAATCAATTATAACTTATGTGTTAATTAAAGTTCAATAAAAATTTAAAAATTAAAAAAGAACCAATCAGAAATGAAAAACTCAATAAATGAAATTTTAAAATACACTAGGTAGATAAATAGTAGACGAGAGGAAGCAGAAGAATGGATCAGTGGCCTGGAGAATAGAGTAATGGGAAGCAATTAAAGTATTGAACAAGAAGTAGAAAAACGATAACAGAATATGAAAATAGACTTCAGGAACTCAGTGACACAATAACACTTGCATTATAGGGATCTCAGGAGGAGAAGAGAGATAAAAGGGAGCAGAAAATTTATTTGAAGAAATAATAGCTGAAAAGTTCCCAAATCTGGGGAAGAAACAGAAATCCATATCCAGGAGGCATAGAAAGCTCCCAAAAAATCAACCCTAGTAGAGTTACATAAATAGTCATAGTAATAAAAATGACAAAAAGTAGTGATAAAGAGAGAATTAAGAAGAAAAGAAAAAAGAACAGTTACATATTAGAAAAACCCCTTAAATCTATAAGCAAATTTTTCAGCAGAAACTTAGCAGGCCAGAAGAGAGGGGCATTATATGTTCAAAGTGCTGAAAGGAAAATACGTGCAGCCAAGAATACTCCATCCAGCAAGACCATCATGCAGAATGGAAGGAGAGATAAGAGGTTTCCTTGGCAAATGAAAGTTAAAGGAATTCATGACCACTAAACCAGCCAAGATATGTTAAAGGGGACTCTTTGAGTAGAAATAAAAGGCAATAAGTAGGAGTAAGAAAGTAGGAAGCAGAGAAGCAGTAAAATTAAGTATATATATATATATATATATACTTAATTTAATATATAAATTAATTTAATTTAATTTAATATATAAGTAGGAGTAAGTAAATATTTAATTAATTTAATTTAATTTAATATATAAGTAGGAGTAAGAAAGTACGAAGCAGAGAAGCAGTAAAATATATATGTACTTAATTTAATATATAAATTAATTTAATTTAATTAATTTAATTAAATTAAATTTAATATATAAGTAAGAGTAAGTAAATATTTAATTAATTTAATTTAATTTAATATATAAGTAGGAGTAAGAAAGTAGGAAGCAGAGAAGCAGTAAAATTAAGTATATATATATATATATATACTTAATTTAATATATAAATTAATTAAATTTAATTAATTTAATTTAATATATATTAAATTATATATAATTTAATATATATAAATTAGTCAGGGGATTCACAAAATAAAAGGATGTGAAGTATGACATCATATACCTAAAATGTGGTGGGGGTGGGGGCAGTAGAGGAGTGAAGAATGTGTTGAAGCTTAAGTGACCATTTCCTTAATATGGACAGGTGTATGCATAAGATGTTATATAGAAACCTAATGGTAGGGATCCATGGGTGTCTCAGTGGTTTAGCAGCTGCCTTTGGCCCAGGGCATGATCCTGAAGACCAGGGATCGAGTCCCACATTGGGGTCCCTGCATGGAGCCTGCTTCTCCCTCTCTCTCTCTCTCTCTCTCTCTCTCTCTCTCTCTCGGTCTCTCATGAATAAATAAATAAAATATTTAAAAAAAAGAAACCTAATGGTAACCACAAATCAAAAAGCAGTATAGATATGCAAAAATAAAGAGGAAGGAATCCAAGTATATCACTAAAGAGGTCAGCAAGCTGAGAGAAGAGAGCAAGAGAAAAAAGGAACAGAGAAGAACCACAAAAACAACCATAAAATAAGTGGTAAAATGGCAGTAAGTACACATACCTTTCAATAATTACTTTGAATGTAAATGGACTGAACACTCTAATCAAAAGACATAGGGTGATAGAATGGATAAAAAAGCAAGATTCATCTATATGCTGCCTACAAGAGATTCATTTCAGATCTGAAGACACACACAGATTGAAAGTGAAGGGATAGAGAAGCATTTACCATGCGTATATAAGTGAAGAGAGAGCCGGGGTAGCAATACTTATATTGGACAAAATAGACTTTAAAACAAAGACTGTAATAAGAGATTAAGAAGGACACCATATATAATCATAAATACAACAATTCAACAGGAAGATAAACAATTGTAAATATTTATACACCGAACACGGACCCACCCAAATACATAAAGTAGCTAATAAAAACCATAAAGGAAAAAATTGATAGTAATACAATAATAGTAGGGGACTTTAACACCCTACTGATATCAATGGTTAGATCATCCATACAGAAAATCAACAAGGAAACAATGGCTTTGAATGACACATTAGACCAGATGGATCTAACAGATATATTCAGAACATTCCATCATAAAGCAGCAGAATATATAGTCTTTTCAAGTTCACATGTACATTCTTTAGAATATATCTCATATTAGGTCACAACAATGTCTAAAGAAATTTAAAAGGACTGAAGTCATACCATGCATCTTTTCCAACCACAAGGCAATGAAATTAATAATCAATCACAAGAAAAAATTTGGAAAGACACAAACACATGAAATTAACATGCTACTAGGCAATGGGTGGGTCAACCAAGAAATCAAAGAGGAAATAAAAAAGTACATGGACACAAATACACATGAAAACACACAGTGGTTCAAAATCTTAGGGATGCAGTAAAAGCTGTCCTAAAAGGGAACTTTATAGCAATACAGGCCTACCTCAGGAAGCAAGAAAAATCTCAAATAAACACCTAACCTTACAGCTAAAGGACCTAGAAAAAGAAGAATAAACCAAGCCCAAAGCCAATAGAAGGAAGGAAATAATAAAGATTAGAGTAGAACTAAATGAAGTAGAGACAAAAAGCAATAACAACAACAACAACAAAAAGAAATCAATAAATCTACAAGTTTGTTCTTTGAAAAGATCAACCAAAGTTATAAACCTTTAGCCAGACTCATCAAAAAGAAAGAAGAAAGAAAGAGAAAGAAAGAAGAAAGAAAGAAAAAGAAAGAAAGAAAGAAAGAAAGAAAGAAAGAAGAAAGAAAGAAAGAAAGAAAGAAAGAAAGAAAGAAAGAAAGAAAGAAAGAAAGAAAGAAAGAAAGACAATGGGACGCCTTGGTGGCTCAGTGGTTGAGCGTCTGCCATTGGCTCAGGGCATGATTCTGGAGTCCTGGGATTGAGTCCCGCATCAGGCTTCCTGCATGAAACCTGCTTCTCCCTCTGCCTATGTCTCTGCCTCTCTCTCTGTGTGTCTCTCATGAATAAATAAAATCTGAAAGAAAGAAAGAAGAAAAAGAAAGAAGAAAGAAGAAAGAAAGAAAGAAAGAAAGAAAGAAAGAAAGAAAAGAAAGAAAGAAAGAAAATGAACTCAAATAACAAAATCAGAAGTAAAGAGGGGAAGTACTAATGAATACCACAGAAATGCAAAGGCTTATAAGAGAATATTATGAAAAATTAATTATATGTTAACAAATTGGACAACCTAGAGGAAATGGGTAAATTTTTAGAAACATGTAGCCTCCCAAAAGTGAATCAGGGAGAAATAGAAAATTTGAACAGACTGATTACTATTCAGACTGATTACAATGCAATTGAATCACTAATCAAAAAAAAAAAAAAAAAAAAAAAAAAACCTCCCAATGAAAGTCTAGGACCAGATAGCTTTACAGGCAAATTCTAGCAAACATTTAAAGAAGACTTAATACCTATTCTTTTCAAAGTATTCCAAAATGTAGAAGAGGAAGGAAAGCTTCCAAATTCATTCATGACCAATTACCCTGATTCCAAAACCAGATAAATACACTACAAAAAAAGAGAACTACAAGCCAATATCTCTGACGAACATAGATCCAAAGACCCTCAGAAATATTAGCGAAGTGAATCCAACAATATATGAAAAAAATAATTCACCACAATCAGGTGAAATTCATTCCTGGGATGCATGTGTTGTTCAATATTCACAAATTAAAAAACATGATACATCACATCAAAAAGAGATAGGATAAAAACCATATGATCATTTCAATAGATGCAGAAAAAGCATTTGACAAAGATACAACATCCATTTATGATACAAACCCTCAACAAAGTAGGTTTACAAGGGAACATACCTCAACATAATAAATGGCACATAAGAAAAACCCATAGCTCATCTCATACACCATCTCATCTCATTGGCGAAAAACTGAGAACTTTTCTCTTAAGAGCAGGAAAAAAAGAAGGATGTCCAGTCTCCCACTTTTATTCAACATAGTACTGTATGTCCTGGTCACAGCAATGGGACAAGAAAAAGAAATCAAAGCCATTCAAATTGGTAAAGAAGTAAAACTGTCACTATTTGTAAATGACATGATACTGCATATAGAAAACAATCAACAAAAGTAAAAGATAATCTGAATGAAGAAGATATTTGGAAATGATATATCTGATAAAGGATTAGTATCCAAAATATATAAAGAATGTATACAATTCAACACCAACGCCCCCCCCCCAAACAATCCAATTAAAAATAGGCAGAAGATGTGAAGCCATTTCTTCAAAGAAGATATACAGCTGGCTAACAGACACATGAAAAGACATTCAGCATCACCCATTATCAGGGAAATGCAAATCAAAAATACCCTGAGATATCACTTCAGAGCTATCAGAATGGCTAAGATAAAAAAGACAAGAAACAACAAGCTTTGGCAAGGATAGGGAGAAAAAGGAACACCGACATGGTGGGAATGCAAATTGGTGCAGCCACTGTGGAAGATAGTACAGAGGTTTCTCAAAAAATTAAACTACCATATGATCCAGAGATTCCACTTCTGGTATTTACCCAAAGAATACAAAAACACTAATTCAAAAAGATATATGCAGCCCTATATATATTGCAGCATTATTTATAATAGTCAAACTATGGAAGTAGCCCAAGTGTCCACCTATAGATGAATGGATAAAGAAGAGATTATATATATATATATATATATATATATATATATATATATATATATATGTTATATATATAACATATATATATATACTTGGAATATATATGGAATATTACTCAGCCACAAAAATGAATGATATCTTGCCATTTCAACTACTTGAATAGACTAGAGAGTATAATGCTAAGTGAAATAAGTCAGTCAGAGGAAGACAAATACCATGTGATTTCACTCATAGGTGGAATTTAAGAAACAAAAAAAAAATGAACAAAGAAAAAAGAGAGAACCAAAAACAGACTCTCAACTACAGGCAACAAACTGGTGGTAACCAGAGGGGAGGTGGGTGAGGGGATGGGTGAAATAGGTAAAGGGGAGTAAGAGTACATTCATCATGATGAGCATGGAGTAATGTATAGAATTGTTGAGTCACTGTACTTTACACCTGAAATAAATGTTAACTATACAAGAATAAAAATAAAAATAGAAGTCTTCTAGCGTTTTTCTTTCTTGGTGATGTGTTCTGGGACAGATAGGGAGACTCTGTCTGATCCATGTAGGGTGAAATACAAGTTCCCTTTTAAAAAAATCAGTCCTGGGGATCCCTGGGTGGCGCAGCAGTTTGGTGCCTGCCTTTGGGCCAGGGCGCAATCCTGGAGACCCGGGATCGAGTCCCACGTCGGGCTCCCGGTGCATGGTGCCTGCTTCTCCCTCTGCCTGTGTCTCTGCCTCTCTCTCTCTCTCTCTCTGTGACTATCATAAATAAATTAAAAAAAAAAAAAGAAAAAAAAATCAGTCCTACTTTATGCATACAAGAAATAATAAGTAGTTGAGTTGCTCTCAAATTGGAGACTCATTTTTATTGTTTGTCCTATGGATGAATTAATGAATTCATTAAACGCACACACAGCACACACACACATATCCAGTGTATTAAGAGAAAGGGACAATGCTCACAATGAGCTCTCAATAGGCAAGAAAATTAAAACTTTTCTGGTTTTTGATAAATTTCCTAAAGTATCAAAAGGCTTCTCATGAAACTACATAGCTAAAAAAAATTTTAAACATAGCAACATAAATTTGGTATTTAAATAAGATGCTGTGGGATGCCTGTGTGGCTCAGCGGTTAAGTGTCTGCCTTTGGCTCAGGGCATGATCCTGGAGTCTCCAGATTGAGTCCCACATTGGGCTCCCTGCATGGAGCCTGCTTCTCCCTCTGCCTATGTCTCTGCCTCTCTCTCTCTCTGTCTCTCTCATGAATAAATAAATAAAATCTTTTTAAAAAGATGCTGTATCAATATTCTATAAGTAGAGTTATGCAGGAAAGTGTATCTGTGCTTGATTTATATAGTTATTTTTTACAGTACCTGTTAATCATAGAATTTTAGATTTAGAAGCTACTTTGAGGGGTAACTGGGTGGCTCAGTGGTTGAGTGTCTGCCTTTGGCTTGGATTTTGATCCTGAGGTCCTGGGACCAAGTTCTGCATTGGGCTCCCTGCAGGGAGCCTGCTTCTTCCCTGCCTATATCTATGTCTCTCTCTCTCTCTCTGTGTGTCTCTCATGAATAAAGAAACAAAATCTTAAAAAAAAAAGAAGATACTTGGAAGTGCAAAGTTTGAAATGCATATGAATCCCACATCTGAAAGACTTTGTTATATAATATATAAAAAACTATTTGAATAATATAACAAAATATTTTAAAATATCTTTTGTCAATATAGGAACACAAACTTGTTTTTACTCTCTTTAATCCCCTTGCTACAATTTGTTACTGAGTTTTATAATATCTCATTTTTTAAAAAAAATTTATTGATTGATTTTGGGACATAGAGAGACGGAAAGAGAATGTGCATTGTGGGGGAGGGCCAGGGGTAGTGGGAGAGAGAGAATCCCAACTCTCTCCTGAGCACAGAGCCCGACCTGGGTTTAATCTCACAACCCTGAGATCATGACCTTAACAGAAATCAAGAGTGGGATGCTTAACCTGCTGAACCACCCAGGCACCCCTCATATCTCATTCTTAAACACGCTTTGGATTTACTATACCTTTTTGATTCCCAGTTATTGAATTCTAATATTTTGTCCTTATTAATTCAAACCTGAGTTGGTAAACCAGCCTTTGCTGAGATAGGGACCAATAACGTAGAGATTGGATGCAAAGTGTGTCTGGCAAGAGGCTGGTGTGGTTGGGACAGAGGAAGCGAGGGCAGGGGAGTCATTAGAGTGATGGGAGATAAGTGAGAGGTGATGGATAGGCCATATCCTCAGGGTTTTATCATCATGGGAAGGACATGAGAGAAAAAGAAAGTCATCCAAAGGCCTTGAACTGAGGAGTTACAGGATCTGATTTCTGTTTTAAGAAGGTCACTTTGGCTTCTGTATTGAAAATAACCTGAAGGACAGCAAGAATCAGAGAGACTAGAGAGGAAGGGTCTGTTGCTATCATCCAGGGAGAGCTGATGGTTTTGGGCACCACCATGGGTAGCAGTGGAAGTGATGAGATATGGTCAGATTGTGGAGGAAATGCTGGCAGAATTTGCTGGTAGATTAGATGTGAAGTGTGAAAGAAGAGACAAGATGACTCCGAGGATTTAGGCCTGAGCAACTACAATATTTAAGC
Organism: Vulpes lagopus; assembly: GCF_018345385.1. Classification (NCBI taxonomy): domain Eukaryota; kingdom Metazoa; phylum Chordata; class Mammalia; order Carnivora; family Canidae; genus Vulpes; species Vulpes lagopus. The sequence goes on from NC_054844.1 coordinate 23,710,822, forward strand.
TGCTGGCAGATGTATGTATGTATGTATGTATGTATGTATGGATGGATGGACAATAACAAAAACAATAAAATAATAGATAATTATATATCCATTCATCAATACAGAGATGGATAGATTATCTATCTATGCAAAATAGTAGTGATTTTTCTCACTTAAAGTGAGACTGAGGGGCAGCCCGGGTGGCTCAGTGGTTTAGCGCTGCCTGCAACCCAGGGCATGATCCTGGAGACCCAGGATCGAGTCCCACGTCGGGCTCCCTGCATGGAGCCTGCTTCTCCCTCTGCCTGTTGTCTCTGCCTCTATCTCTCTCTCTGTGTCTCATGAATACATAAATAAAATCTTTAAAAAAAAATAAAGTGAGACTGAAATAATCGGAAAATTTGAGAGTGTAGCTAACTAGTTTACCTAAGGTTGTCTTACAAGAAGGGACAAGCTTGGCCTTGACCATTGCTCATTGTAACTGCTGAGCCTATTCCCTTTGCCCTATATAGCACAGTGGCTCCTGCACACATGTCAAATTTTTATTCAGCAAAAGTCCTGTACAGTGCTTGGGATTTTGAGAATCTGCAAATTTTACACAATCTAAGATATTTTATATGTATCTTGTAGACCTAATCAGGTATGCAGTGTTCTGGTGGTGTTAGTTGCAATCCAGAACTCCAGGTTCCACAGCCTACAAATGTGCAAGAATATAATGCTTTGATAAGGAGTAATGAACTTTGCATTTTAAGGTTTGTTTGTCAAATATAAAGGATGTTTGATTAAAAAATATAATTAACAAGGTTGAAAATTATTTGGGAATTTGAGGAGAATCAAACTGTGGCATCAAAGTTGATTATATCAGCACACTCTTATTTGCATTAGTTTCTTTGGGTCACTTAGAAAATGTAGATTTTCATAATAGAATGGATCTAATACTTATTCAGTAAGGAATAGTTTTCTTAGGGTGAGAGATGCAAATTTGGTGCTAGATATGAATTCTAAAGTATTACATTTATATCAGATTTCCAAAGTTTTTTTTGTATCAAAAGAAATGCTAGTTGAAACACTTTCCAAGTAAAATGGATTATACCTGCTGAAAGCATTACTGGTTCTCATTTAAGTTGCTGATTTTTTAAGAAGAGTGACCTTGGGGACAGCTGCCAGTTGGCACAGAACACAATGGAGAGGAGAAGAGAGATGTGAGCCAAAGCAAACACCTGAGTCTACCAATTGTATCCTGTGGACTCTTTTATGTCTCTATAAGGCATTTGGGGTCTTGGATTTGAAGATTCCTTCCAGAAGACTCATCCTCAGCAAACTCCCTGCTAGTTTAGATTCACTGGCATTTTACAAAACCTGGCAGTGTGCTTGGATCCTGCTTGTTAAGACTTGCAAAGTACTATGAACTCAGGCTGCAATCTTCAGCTGAATTTGGATATAGGAAATTAGCAATTACAAAGTGTTCTTTCTGCCAAAAATCACATGCTGCCACCATTACTTTGCTCTATGATGAAACAGGTCATTTTAATCCTTTGTAGCTGGTGGAACAATGTGTACTCACTCAACCAAAAGGGAAAATATTTCTTAACTCAAGGGAGATATTCTCAGCTACCATGTGTAGACTTACGTACATAATAGGAAAGGCAATCCTTTTTCCCCAAGTACAACTTTTTAAGTAATCTTGAAATGCAATTGGCAAAATCCCCTCCACTTTAATAAAAGATTGTAAATTCGCCAAAGTTTAATACCATTAGACCACACTAAACTGGGTTTTCAAGTGCCAAGTGAAAAGAGATGTGAAGCAATTAAACAGGAAATTGTGTTTACTTGAACTTTAAGATATTGCCTCACTTACTTTTTTCCATTGGCAAGGAATGCATGGCTGGAGTGATGCAAGACTGTTCACATTGTGCTGTTGATTGTATGGGGGATTGGTCGGATTCCTGAATCGAATTCTATAACTGATACCTTCACCATTATCTGATGCAACTTTCAAATTCTATGTATGAGTTAACTAGAGTCCATAGGATAAATTCACTTGCCATCTGTCACTCATTTAGCTATAGTCAGGGCTGGAAATTTTATCTCACTGTCTTGAATAGAAGAGAAAGACTCAGCCTCCAATGTTGTTTGGATGCTTATATCCCACCTTCTGCTTTTAAGTAAAATCCAAACATTTGAGAGAAGCTCTGGGGAAAGCATATTATCAAACGCAAGAAGTATTTATATTGTATACTACTTTGATTTTTTTCCTTGTTGTGCTTTTATTTTTTTCCTTCCATCTGTTTTATGATGAAAATTCCCCATGGTGGTGATACCTCTATTTGCTCAGCCACTCAAGTCAGAAACCAAGTGTTAAAAAAAAAAAAAAGAAAGAAAGAAACCAAGTGTTATCATCCCATCCATTAGATTACCAACTCTTAATCATTTGGCTTCTCAAATAATTCTTAGATCTTGCTTTCACTCTCCATCCTCGCAAGTAGTGCCTTAGTGCAGTACTTATGATTTCCCACTACAATACTGCATTAGTCTTTTATTGACTTCCTTTGCTTCCAATGTCTTATTTCCCAGTGACAAAAACTATCATTTGTCCTCCATTTCCATTTTTTTTTTTCTGTTTTACTTCCCTGCTTACCTTGCAGCTGAGTATCACCGAGTGACTAGGAGCTGGCCAATGGGAGGTAGGTAAAAGAGAGTCATGCGGTTCCTGAGATCTTATAGACAGTTGGTGTGCACACTTTGCCCTCTTTTACTACATCCCTACTCAGGTTTGCTGCCTGGGAGGTGGATATTGCCATCTTAGACATTATGAGAGCCACACCTGACAGCAATGTATGAGAGCAATAACATAGGAAGAGACTGAGTCTTTGACACCACGGAACCTCCAATGTCATATCAGCCCTGAAACTGGATCTCTGGACAAGGTTTTTAAAGTGGTGTTATTTGGAGTTACTGTCAATCAAGCCAATCCTAATGCTATATAGCCGAGCACTTAATTTCCACAACATCTTGAAGGTAATATTTCTGAAACATAGATTTGATCACATCCCCATATTTAAGTGGCTTCGTGTTGTTTATAGAATAAAGCTCAAACTCCCTTACAAACCTTGACAAGACATGGACTTTCTCTGGAGCCTCATCTCTTCTTCATGCTTCCCCTTTGTGCTTTACACTCCAGCAATACTGAATCATCTGCAATTTGCTGAACTCACTGTAACCTCCAGGCTTTTGTTCATCCTGTTTCCCCTGGCTGGAGATTTTCTATTCATCCTTTAAAAAACAGTTTGGATGATGCTTTCTTATTCTGGGATATTTTCGCCTAACACACTGAACTCTAATAGAGTTAATCATTCTCTCCTCTACATAACTTTTACCTTGTTCTTGTTCTATTATTGCCTTATACTACAAGCTAATTATTTTTCTATATGTATGCTTTCTTACCTGGACTATAAATCCATTGAAGAAGAAATCAGTACTTTTTCCACTTTCTTTCTTCCTTTTTTTTTTTTTATGGTTGGAGGAGTGGTTATTGCCTAGGCCCTCAATACCTGTTTGTTGAACTGAACTAATTTGAGTTGAACTCTAAGTGTGTTTTAGGAAAGAGAGTGAGAGAACAGAAAACTAAGTAAAAATTAGTAAAGTCTTTTTAAAAAATTAGTTTATATGTAATCAGCAATATGCTTGTATCCTAATTATTAGTATTTACTAAGCACCATGGCTTGGGCAGCAAATTTGAATATTTACAATTTATCTTGTTATTTCTTTTTTTAAAAGATTTTATTTATTTATTCATGAGAGAGGCAGAGACACAGGCAGAGGGAGAAGCAGGCTCTATGCAGGGAGCCCGAAGTGGGACTCGATCCCGGGTCTCCAGGATCAGGCCTAGGCTGAAAGTGGCACTAAACTGCTGAGCCACCCAGGCTGCCCTATCTTGTTATTTCATGTTATATTTCCATGAGCTCAGAAGACCAGAAGTTCTTCTAAAGCGTATATATTAAGATTACTGAAGAGAAAAGAATATAAAAGAACTGGCCATGCCTCTGAGGCAGTAGATGGAAAGTGTAGGTGTACTAAAGTTAATTCATGATTATAACAAACATAAAATGTTCAGGGATAAGGTAGCAATAGAGTGGAAATAAATCTACTGCCATAGCAACTAACTAGCAATTTAGTGAAATCTCCTGACTCACCTAGAATTAACATAGAGAGATTTGTAAATTAGGGTAAAATGGAAGACATAAATGGATTTAGATGAATGTTATTTTTTAGGTTTATTTAAATTTCAACTGATAATTCATTGTTAATTTGAGTTATAGGCAAAGTAATAGGACAACAGTAAGAAGGACCTCAAATGCTGGATCCCTCAAGATAGGATATGAGATCAGGCAAGTCTCAAAACAATGTTGATCTAAAGAAGCAGCCTCCCCCCAAGAAAAAAAGAAGCAAGACCTAAAAGAATATGTATAGTATAAAGTTCAAAGTAGACCACATTAGACTATATTGTTCAGAAATAGATACAGAGATGATAAAACTATCAAGAGAAGCAAGGAAATGATTGTCAGAAAAATCAAAATAATGGTTTCCTCTGGAGCAAAAGATGTCACTGAATTAGAGAAGAACACATGGGGCTTCTGGATTCCTGGAAATGTTTATTTCTTGATGTAGGTTGTACTTACATGAATATTCCCTTAATTATCTATTAAGTTGTACCTTGAAATTATTTGTTAAATTGTACATAAATGTTTCATGTGGCTTTATTTATATACTATTATATTTCACAATTAAAACAGGAGGAAAGCCTGTATATCAATAGGTAAAAATGAAATACTCCAAAATGAAAATGCACAAAAAAATCAGAACTGAATGGTCAGTAAGCATGAAAAATATGTTCAACGTTAATAATTAGGTCAATAAAAATTAAAAATACAATGAGATCCCATTTAGCACCCATCAAATGTGATTAAAAAGTATGACAGTATCTTGGTGAAGCTATGGAAGAACAGAATCTACTATATGCTGCTGGAAACCAAACTAAAAAAAACCCTAGAGCATTATCTAACAGAGCCAACAGAGTATTCTCTACAACCTAGCAATGACTGTTCAAGATATGTGTATAAGGAGATTCACAGAAGCATCATTTATGACAGCAAAATTTTGGAAACAACCCAAATGTTGATCAATAGGAGAAAGAATAACATTTCCAGGTATACAGCAACCATTTAATGCATCTGACAATAGTCAAAAATAAATTAACTGCAGGTACACACCTCTACATGAATGACTCATAAACACATTAAAGAAAACAAGTTACATAAGGAAAACAAGTTCAATTTTATATAAAATTGAAGGCTTACAAAATTATATAACATACACATAGACACACATGTTAGAGATGCATATATAAGTGGTAAAATTACAAAGTCTAAACAAGAAACTGATAAATACAAAACTCGGGGTAATGGTTGAAGGTTCCTATCAGGGGTTGACACTGGGGATGGGTACATAGGTGACTTCAAGACATTGTTAATGTTATGCTTGTTCTAGCTCTCTAGTGGTTCGTAGATATACTTTTGTTCATTTTACTTACTTTAAAAATTACATATCCATATATATTTAAAATGTGTTACATATTTCATTTTATACATTTTTACATTGAAAATAAAAGATCCGATTTTTTTGTTTTGATGTTCCAGGTATCTGCCACATTTCCAGGAAGATATTATGAGGTTTAAAATTTTATAGCAGGAATATTCCACATGGAATAATTATAAAAATGCTTTCAAGCCCATAAATTAGACTGAAGGGAGCGTAGATGGCATAAAGCAATTATTCACTGTGCAATTACCCCACATCCACTTACTTTGTGAGTCTCTGCACTAGCAGAAGTGTTACACACCAAGGCTCAGCCTAAAGCAGCGACCACTTATCCTACCCACGTTTCTAGAGAGCTGGCACATTTGTGGGGATTAAAACTCCAGAGAAAATTCAATTCTCCTCCAAAACAAAGCCAATGCCTTTGGAACACAAGATACAAGTTTATAAGAAAAGAAAATCAATACTTAATCATCAGTCCTCATGCTTCACTTTTGCTGAAGAGCAAGTTAATTCTTTTCTCAATGGTGGGTCAACATCTTAATGCCTATGCTAGAATGTTAGAAAGCATGTTTCAGGTGATAGTGTCAATAAGTTTGATAGCTTCTAATCATTCTCCTTTTACATCTAGAAATTTATTCTAATTAATAATACCAGAAAGAGGAAAAGTAGCCATATTAAATTTTAAAATCTTTTAGCCACTTCATAAATCAGAATAGGATGAAATAAGACTTGTAATTGGACAGCATAACTCAAGTTGCAACTTGTTAGTCCTAAATTTTTCTTTCTTAAGGCATGCATCCAGCTGAAAAAGAAAACACCCACAACTTTCTTGCTGACTGTTTTGGATCATTCTGACTTTCTCCTGTTCAGGCTGAGATGGAGGGGGAAAGTCAGTTGATAGAAGGGCATTGTAGCAGAAAGCATAAGATACTTAGAAGCAAATCTTGAGTTTTATTAATTTCTGAGGTGCTGAAGTGATGAGGAAGTCATAGGATTTCCTTTTCTTCTCAGTGTCACATTTGCCTCAGACCCACGTGAAAGAACTTATTTTAAGGGGCTTTTAATGACCGACAGTTAAAAGATTCAGAAGATTGTTTCCTAAGCAGTGTCCTTTACCAAAAGTAAAAAACACTCTGACCTAGTGAGGCTTTACTACATTCTCGTATATTTAGATTTTCCTGGAGCCCAAAGTTGTGCCTTTCACCTCGTAATTTGACTTTTAGTCTTCTTAATTTAAGTCACTTGAGAACTGAACACAGATGGGAAAGAAAAAAAGAGAGACAAGAGCAGTTGAAACAAAGAATTTAGGTTTAGTTTTCTTTTCTTTTTTTTTAATGCTAGCTTTTTTTTTTATTTGAATCATCTACAGAGCTGCTTCACTTTCTTTACATTGTTTTTTTTTTTAAGATTTTATTTATTTATTCATGAGAGACAGAGAGAGAGAGAGAGAGAGAGAGAGAGAGAGAGAGAGAGAGGCAGAGACACAGGCAGAGAGGGAAGCAGGCTCCATGCAGGGAGCCTGATGTGGGACTCTATCCCGGGATTCCAGGATCGCACCCTGGGGCTGAAAGCAAGCACTAAACCGCTGAGCCACCCAGGGATCCCCTAGGTTTGGTTTTCAATGTAAATTGCTGCGGTTTTTTTTTTCCCTCTTGCTTTATCTAACCTAGTCTAACAGCACTTCTGAAATTTGGACAACACAAGTAATACAAGTTTCTGTAAAGTCACACTGAAAAACATCTGGACTCTTGGCAGCAATGTGCCAAACAGAAATCAGAAGCAATGGAAATGTTCTGTATTGCTATAAAGAAAAAGTAGAGATAAATGAGTGGTAAAAACTTCTGCTATATCACAATAAGATGTTTTCTTTCATAAGTGTTGTCAGAGTTCACTGCTTACTTTTTTGATGCTCTCAATTATACAACCTTTAACTTTATGGAGCTCTGATTTAGTGTCACTTAATTTCATAAAAATAAAGCCAGATGGATAATTCTTTTAATGTTCAAAGTTCTATCAGGAATTTGTTGTCAACATGTGTTGACTATGTCAATAAGCATGTTGCAAAAGGTCTTAAAAAATAGTTACCTATATTTCAAAGTCAGATTTTAAAAACTTTCTTACAAAACCAGTTTGTTATCAGTATATCTGACTTTTTGTACTCACAGTCATATAAGGAGACAAGGAAGCGTTTGCACATTCATTATTAAATAAGTTCTAGAACCAGATTAATAGAATTTTTGTTAAAAGTCTCCCTAGAAATGATTTAATATATAGTCTTTTATTTCTAAAGTAGAAGAAATATACATTGGCTGAATAAAGAAAGGAATTCTATTATATTAGGTCCTCTAGAGGATATAGCAATATAAAGGTAATTTCTGCTTCATTAAGTTGATACCCTATTAGGCAAAAGGAGAAATACACACAAATAACATGGGTAAGACTATTAAGTGTCTTAAATGGATAAAGGAAATACTGAAATTTTAGAAAAAAGAACTCATCTATTCATGGTGGTATCTTAGATGGGAGAAGTGAGATTTTTCTAGAAAAGGCAACATATGATTTGACCATTGAAAAATGGATAAAATTTTGACAGAACTGTAAGTCAAGGAAATTACACATAGGGAATGCCATGGACATGTATAAAAATTAAGAGGAAGCCTGGAAAAGTGGGTTGGACTTGCATTCCAGGCTGAGAAGGAGCTACACAATTATGTGACTGAAAGAATTATATTCTGGAATCAATCCTATAACATTCTCAGAAGTGCATCCAATTTAACTAACAACCTCTATTACACAGAATCTGCTATCTCTTGAGAGTTCCAGTCCCAATTTTGTTTAGTTTTGTTTTTTGCTTTATATTGAGCTAAATAATTTTTCTTCTAGCTTCAACTTAAATGTTCAAATTCTACCTCTTATGGCTGCATGGAACAAAAGAAGTCCTTTTCCAAATGGCAGTTATTCAAATATTAAAGTAAACTATCTTTTTTAAAAAAAATTGTGATTCTTGGGGGGCCTGGGTGGCTCAGTTGGTTAAGCGTCTGCCTTTGGTCATGATCCTGAGATCCTGGGATTGAGCCCTAAAATGAGCTCTCTGCTCTGCAGGGAGTCTGTTTCTCCCTCTGCCCTTCCCCCCACTTGTGTATGTTCTCTCTCTCTCTCTCTTTCACTCACTCTATCTCTCAAATAAATAAATAAATAAATAAATAAATAAATAAATAAATCTTTTATGAAATTTAAAAAATAAAATTGTGATTTTAATGGCCAAAATATCTCCACTTCTTTAACCATTTGCTATATGACATAGTTATGGATCTTCCCCCATCGTGGTAACTGTAGTCTGATTGAATTCTGTTTCTTATATCCCCCTTTAGGTGAAACGACTCCATAGGACACAATTCTGATCTTAGTGCAGTCTACTACCCCTCTTATTCTTACTTTAGAATCATAATGTAACTGATGCAGTTTAAGAGTACTTCATTCAGATTTAGCTTAGTAGGCAATGCAAGGCCATAGAGGGCTTTTGCACACAGACTCACAGCTGGCAGTGGCTAAGGTTTTATTAAAGAAAGAAGAGATTGGGGATGCCTGGGTGGCTCAGTGGTTGAGCATCTCCCTTCGACTCAGGGCATGATCCTGGGTTTCTGGGATCAAGTCCCACATTGGGCTCTCTGGGGAGCCTGCTTCTGTCTCTGCCTATGTCTCTGCCTCTCTCTCTGTGTCTCTCATAAATAAATAAATCAAATATTTTTTAAAAAAAGAAAGAAGAGATTGAAGGGGGAGAATATTAGGAAAGTAGAACAATGGTGCAGGGAAAAGGCAGTGTGATGCTGAATTAAAGGAGTGATATTAAAGGAGTGATAGTGCAAATGAGATGGTGAATGGGGTATAGGGAAGTAGACCCCATGGAGCTTGGTAGCTCATTAGATGGAGGAGAGGGAAAAGACACAAAAATTTTCAAGCCTTTTAATTCGTACTGGGAAAATGTATGTCTCATTAATCAGGTATAAGGAGGAAATCTCAAGGCACAATTGGTTTTGGTGGAAGATGTGTTTAGTTTTGGACATAAGAGGTTTGAGGTTGGAGCAGAGGGTAAGATGGAAGGAAAATTGGGAAGACATCTTCCTTTATTTTTTTTTTAAAGATTTATTTATTTATCCATGAGAGAGACTGAGAGAGAGAGAGAGAGAGAGGCAGAGACATAGGCACAGGGAAAAGCAGGCTCCTCGCAGGGAGCCGGATTCCGGACTTGATCCCGAATCCCGGGATCACGACCTGAGCGGAAGGCAGGCACCCAACCGCTGAGCCACCGAGGCGTCCCACCATCTTACTTTAAGAGTTGAAATTGTGTGAGTCAAAATAATGTTTTAAAGAGAGAGAACATTGAGAAACATCTACCTTTAGGGGCTTGCAGGAGTCAGAAAGAGGAGCAAAGGAGCATGAGGAGAACCAATGTAATGCAGGGTAAGGATATCAAATGAAGGATAAAATTTTATCATCAAATGCCAGGGAAGTTCAGGAGAATAAAAACTAAGGCGAGGCTATCACATCTGGTGGTGTATCAGTGACAAATTATACAAGATGTTCAGAAAGGAGTAGGTGGTGAGGAAGGGGAGACCACAAAGACAAATGAGTTAAAAAAACATTGCCAATCAAGTTGAGGAGAAGATTAACACAATCAAAAGAAGCTATTTGATTGTTTTGATGGTAGGAGGTGTTTTGTTTAGGATGGGGAGACCTAAGAACAGGCAGTGAAAAGATATAATGATGAGGGAAGGATTGAGAGGAAGGAAATAATTACATTCTGGAATCTTTGACTATCTATGTAGATGAGTCAAGATAGTTAAGTACAATTCCTTAATTTTACTCAAAAATAATAGTTTAGCCCTAGCATTCAATATTCTCTTAAAGAACATTTTATAGTATATTACTTCAAAGGACAAAAATTTAAGGCACAAAACCCCCAAATATTATTGAGAAATAAAGGATGGCCTTTCCTTTCATCTCTCTGTCTTTCTGTCTCTGTCTCTCTCTCTCACACACACACATACACATAGAGCCATGAGAATTTAAAAAATACTTTATTGACTATTTTTCCAGGCAAGTGGTTTGATGAACCAAGTTAAGTACATATTGACCATAAAATTATTTCACACAAGCAAGTAAATTAAGTAAAATCCAAGTATTTTAGGTGCTGAAGCCTGATCCTAGGTCCTGTGGGAAGCAGAAGCTTTGCATTAAAAAATTAGAATAAGATTCATTTTATGCCAACCTGATTTCTTATTTAAATGGTTCTTTATAAATTTGGATTTCCTTTGCTTACCAATTTGGCTTCTTTCCCTTTATCATGTGTGGTAGAATTAAAGAGTAAATGTCTATCAAAGATATTTTCCCTTGAAACAGCAAAATTTCAGTTCAGAGATAGAGAATGTTTGTTAAGCTTGTTTTACCATTTTACCATTTAACATAACTATACCTACTCAAAGGTTTTTGTGTATATTCAATGACATAGAGCTTTTCTTTCTATTGCTAACTACTGAAATAAGAAAAATACTGCGGTTTTTTTAAAGAGAAATAGCAAAACCAGAATTTTTCAGAGAAATTCAAATGTCTTGTTAAAATAAATGAATAAACTGCCTGAAAAAAGAATGTCATTCCCTATAATTAACCATTTCTATGTGAGATATCTGTGATTCCTAAAACACACACACACACACACACACACATACAAACACCATGTTTTGTCAGCAGTACTGAACAATCACTTGTGGTTCTTGGAGTACCCTATGGTTTTCACACTTCTGGGCTTTGGACAGTTTCTGTCCCTTTGCCTATAATGCTTTCAAGTTGCCTATAACTGCCATTCAACACTTAGTTCTAGTAATCCCATGCTGGGAAAACCTTTGCTGAGTCACTCAGGCAAAATAAGCTCTAATCATATCTTATACATTTCCTTACCATCATCATCTGCTTGTTGTATGCCTAGTACTTTGCATGGTGCCTAACACACATAGGAGCTCCACATTTATTGGCTGAATGAAGCATCAATTAACCCATCTGGATGCAGAGACGTGGAAAAGGGAGACTGCACTCTGGAGTAACTTTTTAATAAAAAGATGTAGTTCCCTAAATGTACAGTTTAAAGGATATGTATGGTAGGCTGAATAACGGCTCCCAAAGCTATGCAGGTCCTAATTTCTGAAATCTGTGAGTGTTGATTTATAAGGGAAAAACAGACTTGGCAGAGGTGATTCAATTAAGGATCTTGAGATGGGTTGAGTATCCTGGATTAACTGGGTGGGCCAAATGATGTAATCACAAGGTCCTTAAAAGGAGCTAGAAGGAGATTTGACATAAGAGGGAGAAGGCAATGTAATGATGGAAGCAGTGGTAGAAACGGTGATGAGAAGAGAGGTGTGAACCCAGCAATGAGGAGAGCATCCAGAAGCTAGGATAGGCAAGGTAACATATTCTCTCCCTACAGTTTCTGGAGGAATGTAGTCCTGAGGATACTTCGATTTTAGTCCAGTGAGGTTCATTTTGGACTTCTGACTTGCAGGACTATCAGAGAATAAATGCACCTTATTTTAAGCCACCAAGTTTATGGTAATTTGTTACAGCAGAGGAAAGCAATACAGCATGGAAACCCCGCTTTCCCTCTAGAATTCCAAGTGCCCTTATAGCTACCTACCCCTGGCATAGTGTCTGGAGTAGAAAGGAATCAATACTAGTTTAGAGCCAAAATACCTGGGCTCAAGTCTTGATCTACTGATTCTTAGCAGGACATTTTTGTCAGACATAGATAGACCTACAGGGTATTATGTTAAATTAAGTAAGTCAGACTGAGAAAGACAAACACCATATGATTTCACTTATATGTGGAATCTAAGAAAACAAATGAATAAACAAACAAACAAAAAAACAGAATCATACCTGTAAATATAGAAAACAAACTAACGATTCCCAGAGGGGAGACTGTGGAGGGACGGGCAAAATAGATGAAGGAGAGTGGGAGATACAGACTTCCTGTTATGAAATGAATAAATCATGAAGATGAAAGGTACAGTACAGAGAATATAGTCAATAGTACTGTAATAGCATTGCATAATGATGGGTAGTAGCTACACTTGTGAACATATAGCATAATGATAGACTTTTCCAATCACATGCTGTACATCTGAAACTAATGTTAACATTGTGTGTGAACTATATTCAAAAAAACTTATTTAAAAAAATTCTACTTATTTATTCATGAGAGACACAGAGAGGGAGAGAGAGATAGGCAGAGACACAGGCAGAGGGAAAAGCAGGCTCCCCACAAGGAGCCCGATGAGGGACTTGATCCAGGACCCCAGGATCTCGCCCTGAGCTGAAGGCAGACACACAAGCCCTGAGCTGAAAGCAGACGCACAATGGCTGAGCCACCTAGACATCCCTCAAAAACCTTTTTAAAGATAATATCAAAAGGTTCATTGGAGGAAAATACAACATTCAATTACTACCTATCAACTTTATCTACTCAATCCTCTGGAACATTTCAATCCTTCTATAAGACTTTTCATGAAAAGTTACTATTGGTAAATTTGATCATTTCATAAATGAAATTCTAGTGATATTTTTTATAATTGGAGAAAAACTATTTTAATTGAGAATAATTTCTAAACTCTTTTGAAAATTCAAACAAAACTAGTGTAAGGTAATTCAATATGTTGTTAGGTTATCCTCATCACAAGGGCCCTGATAAGAGAGAGATGTCTGATAGAAGAGTCAGAGATGAGAAGGGGATGTAATGGTAGAAGCAGAGGTGGGAGATTGAAGATACTCTCCTTTCCTTGAAAATGAAGAAAGAGGTCTATGAACCAAGGATGCTGGTGGCCTCTAAAATGTGGAAAAGACAAGAAAAGAAACTCTCTTCTATAGCCTGCCAATACATCAATTTTAGGTTTTCTGACCTCCATATTTGAAAGATACTAAATTAGTGTTGTTTTAAGCTACTAAGCTTATGGTATTTTGTTATAGAAACAACAGAAAATTAATACTCTGAAAATAGAAACTTTGCCATTTTTATGAGGAATAAATTTGCTTAAAAGGTTTTATTTATAATTCTAGCTTTTTAAAAAATTTTTTATTTATTTATTTATTTATTTATGATAGTCACAGAGAGAGAGAGAGAGAGAGAGAGAGAGAGAGAGAGAGAGAGGCAGAGACACAGGCAGAGGGAGAAGCAGGCTCCATGCACCGGGATCCCGATGTGGGATTCGATCCCGGGTCTCCAGGATCGCACCCAGGGATCCCAATTCTAGCTTTTTTAACTTAGCATTTGCTGCAAGACATCTCTGTGCTAATCACATACTTCAATTAATACTCCAAAAGCTAAGAGATAAAGTTTATCTAGGTTTTAATTTTGTGGGAATTTGTTCTTATATCAATTTATGGAACTGAAATGCAATATGTTTAGATATATTTATGTTAACTTTTAATTATTAAAACAGAAATGTTTTTTTATTAAAAGATAATTTTGTCAGAATCAATGAATTTGACTTTTCTGAGGTTAAATGGTATCTGTCCAATCTATTTCATGGAATTGTTAGGAGCATAACATGGTGTTTTATCTATATCTATCTATCTATCTATCTATCTATCTATCTATCTATCTATCATCTACCTATCATCTATTTTCATTATGTAAATGGTTACAAAAGTAAATTATTATTATCCCTACTTACTCTTTTGGACTTAGGTACTGAAGGATTCTGGTAAAGTGTAAATGAGCCTCATTTGTTCATTAACTTTGTAGTTCAGTGCTTTAAATAGTTCCTGGCACATAACACTTTGTGCATAGTTATTGAGAGAATAAGTGAGTGGATGATTGCATAAATGAAATTGATGTATTAAAAAAAACAGAATTTTGTTGAGAATGGGTCAAGGGAAAGTAAATATTTGGAAGAGATAAAGCATTTGGAGAAGTTTAATGCATAGAGTAGCACCTATAAAGAGGAAAGAGAGCTACAGAAATGGCTGCCATTCTAACTCCACTTCTGGCTTCTCCAGCTCTTCCTACAAGCAACTCTGATGCTTCCTACAGCTCAGTCCTTGGTATTATCTGGTCTTTACAGATGCATTCCCTTGATAGCTCAATTCATCCCAAATCTTCAATTGTTGGGTCTCTGGGTAAAACCTTTAGTGCCCACCTCCAGCACACCTACCTGTCCATGGGTGCTTTTCCAAATATTCCTCAGAGTAGTGAAGTATGAACTGGAACTAAGACTAAAGTTTAATTTACCTTCAATGAGCCCATTGTGTGAAGCAAACTTGGTGCCCATTCTTTTTTGGGAGTTTTCCTTCTAAAATTAATTTTCAGAAACCCAGAAGAGAACATGGTAACATAGGTTAACTGCAGAAGAACAAATCGCATTTTGTAAGCAGAGTGTAGAGAGACAGTATCAGAATTCAAAGTACTCTTGGTAAATGGGAAAAGTGGCTGTATTAGCTTGCTAGGGCTGCCTTAACAAAGTACCACAGATTGGGTGGCTTAAATAACAGAAATTTACTTTCTTACAGTTCTAGATGCTAGAAGTCAGCATCAAGAGATGTTATTGGCAGGGTTCATTTCTTCTGAGGCTGACTTGAGTTGCAGATGGCTGTGTTCTCTCTACCTTCACATGGGTTTCCTTCTGTGAATTATACTGGATTAGGGCCCACCCTTATGACCTCATTTTACCTTAAGTACTTCCTTAAAGACCCTATCGCCAAATATAGTCACATTCTGAGTTAGTGGGTGTTAAGGACTCCAACATATAAATTTTGGGGGGGGGGACACAATTCAGCATAAAACAGTGAACTAAAGAGTGGCTAAAGATAGAATGAAGTTCATTTAAAAGGGAAGAACTTAGGTAGAAAAATAAAATCCTTGGTCACCAGATGAGGATGGGCTGGGTATGTACATATTGGGCAGAAAAAGTTCCTGAGGTCATTGTGAATAACATGCTGACCACAAGTCAGTGATGTAACTTAGTCAAAAGCATGATTTCTGGATATTTAAATAGGAGAACCCTAGTAGAATTTGTGAGATAATTCAGCAATTGTGCTTTGCACTGGTCAGTGATAAAACACCCTTTCCAATTCTGAACTCCAAAGCAAAGAGGGATGCGAAGATTTTGGATGTGATTCAGAAAAGAACCACATAGAACCATATATTTTAATAATTAGAAAGTAAAGACACTGAAATTTCTCAGGCCAGGAATGAAGAGGCTGCGGAGGGATTTATTAATGCTCATTAACTCAAAAATGGTCACTGGGAAAATGGTGATCAGTAGTTCTCCATACTCTAGAGAGTAAAAGGGAAGAAATTAAGATTTGCCATAAATTAAAAAAATTTGCCATAAATTATTTCTTAATGTTAGTAATTTAGTTGTCATAAGAAAGTATTTCTCATCAGCATGACAGGTGATAAAAACTGGAATGGTTTTTAAAAATTGTCTTTTATTTGAGGTGATTTTAGCATGCTTCTGCCTAAATTATGAGCATATGGAATATAATCATTCATTTACTTATTCAATAAATATTTATTAAGTGTCTATCATGTGCCAGACACTACTCCTAGCATAGCAGTAAACCAATAAAGTCCTTGTCCTTGTTTGCTTGCAATAGGGAAGACAGACCATACACACAAGCACACAGATAATGTTAGTGATAAGGTCTATGAAGAAAATAAAGATCACAGGATAAGAAAACAGAGAGTGATATGATTGATACTATTTCAGACAGTGTGGTTAGGGAAGGTCTAAAGAAGAAATATTTAAAGAAAGACTCAGATGAATCAATAATAATAACAACCAACATTTACTGAGTACTTACTATGTGCCAGACATTGTGCTAAACTCTCTATCATTTGATCCTTATAATAATTTATTTTACAAAAGAGAAACTGAAGTTCAGAGAACTTGACTAGAAACTTACACAGCTACTTAGGCTCTCAAACTCTGGCTAAGTCTTGCTTTTTTCCTAGCTGCTATTAATATTAATATTAATATTATGGCTGAATAATGGCCCCCAAATTAAAATTTTTTAAATATTTTATTTATTTATTCATGAGAGAGACAGAGAGGTAGAGCGGGAAGTAGGCTCCACGCAGGGAGCCCGAAGTGGGACTCGATCCCGGAATTCCAGGATCACGCTCTGAGCCAAAGGCAAAGACTCAACCAATGAGCCACCAGATGTCCTCCCAAAATTAAAATTAACATTAATCTTAATATTAAAGTTGGGGCCCTGTTGAGTATAGGGTTTCCTTTATTTCTAGTGAGTAGTACCTAGGTAATAGGTGAATTTTACAGAACTTCAGTGTCCCTGTGCAATCCTGAGTAGCCTTTTGGTTTGGGGACATCACCAATACCAGATACTCTACTGATGTTTGTCAAGTCCAGGAGGCTGGTATCTCAGTAGACAAGAATGGGTGAGACCTCATGGACCGGTGGAGGGGGAGGCCTTTACTTAGAAAATAGATCATTCATCCATGGTGATGGGGAAGGCAGGATATATTGGTACTGATGTAGGTGGTTGCATAGATGTGGTGGTAGGAGCTTGTTAGGAGGAGGTGATAAAAATTCAGAAAATAAGGATTGATGTTTATTTCCTTAGTGACAAAATAATCTTTCTTAGTGTGAAATGTCTAATCATACTTAACAGAAAACTGTCAAAAGGGATATAAACAAAAAATTTACATCAACTGAATGCCAAGTGATAAATAGGTGAATAATATTAGTCTCATCGGAGGCCATGTGGGGCCAGAGAAGGGAGTAGTTTACTCTTCCTCAGGGATCAAGGGAAATTTTGCACAATAAGCAAAATTTGAAACAATACTGGAAGGATATAATGGTAATGGGTAGACACCTTTTTTAAGTATTTAATACTCATAATGGTCTTATAAGAGGTATGGGGGGGATCCCTGGGTGGTTCAGCGGTTTCGCGCCTGCCTTTGCCTCAGGGCGCGATCCTGGAGTCCCGGAATCGAGTCCCACATTGGGCTCCCGGCATGGAGCCGGTTTCTCTCTCTGCCTCTCTCTATGTCTATCATAAATAAATCTTTAAAAAAAAAAAAAGAAAAAGAAAAAAGAGGTATTGGTATTGTTCCTGTCCCCATTTTACAGGCCCAGGGATTGATGTACACACTCATACAGCTAGTGTGTGCAGCAATGACAAACTTACCTAGACTCTAGGGCCTGCTCTCTCTCCATCATTTCTCTAATCTTAACTTTTTCAGATGAATACCAGCATGATTTTAAAACTGACTTCACAACTTCGTATTTGTCTCTCTGTGGTTGTTTATGTGTCAGATAACTGTAGGATTTTACTTGAGATGGATACTTTGATTAATCTCAACCAAGTATGCTGATTAAGCTTGCACTGGGAGTTTTTAGAAAATTCTAAGTCCCAGGCTCTACCCTTGAGGATTCTGATTTAATTGGTCTTGATTGGGGCTCTAGCATCAGTGTCTTTTAGAATAATTCTCCAGGTAATTCTAATGTGTAGCTGGAGCTAAGAATCGGTGACATAAATGAAAGAAAGGAGTTCTGAGGGGTAGACCAAAGAATTTGATACTTGCAGTACCATTAGAGTGATACTTGCAATACCACTGCTTTAGGTTAAGACTTTTCTCCCTTAAAATGGAAACGTTGTTGGGGTTGGAGCAATATGTTAATAAATCCCCTAGAAAGATCTTAGTGGGAGTGATTTTTTATCAATTCTCCTTTCTCCTCGTGATGAGACCTCCAGGAGGGTTGGCAGTATGGCAGCTAGGCCTAGAAAGGAAGGAGGCATTAGGAATAAGAGAAGCCAAGTTTGAATCGAAAGTCAAGAATTTGCTCTTTTCTTAATAAAATCATTTGACATCAATTTCAATATTTATCAGTGTAATTTAATGGACTCCAAGACCAAATCATCTGCTAAAATAATCTAATGATGACCCTAAATTAATTTCAAGATCATACTTTGGTTAGTAAAGTACAAAGATAGCAAAGCTATAATTTTCATGAAGGTAGGTGTTCTACCCTACTGTACCCATAGCACGGAGCTTAGTACATAATACTTAGAAGCCATTCATTAAGTAATAAGTGAAATTCATTGCCCATCTTCATCAATGTGAAATGATTTGCCCCAGAAGGGGGAATAAGTTTGATTGATTCATTGATAGAACATTCTATAATTAGCTTCAATTTATTTATCCATTTCCATATTCAGTGACATTTAGATTGTTCCCATATTTTCGCTATTAAAAACAATACTGCAAAAAACATCTTTGTATATGTTTGCCGGTACACTTATAAAAGAGTTTCTATAGAATATAGCCACAGAAGTAGAACTGCTGGGTTAGTGGTATGTGCTTGTTAATCTTCTTTTATTGTTAACTAGCTTTCCAACTTTATGCCCCAAATAATACCAAAATGCAAAATATAAAAATATAAAATATAAAACTTAAAATATAACAATTCTAAATGACAAAATATATAATAAACAAGCTAAAAGCACATTGCAACCCTTTTCACTTCTTTCCAGGGCAAGTAAAATACATAATAAACATATTCAAAGTTTGAAGTTTGCCTTGCATAAAATGGTTCATAGATATCAGCCACCATCACCTGCCCTTCAATACCCTTTGTGTCTGTCTTTGCCTTAAGAAGTTGCCTAGATGAATATTAACATCTCCAGATGGTTCTTCAGGGCAGTTTGGCTGGTGGTAGTCAGGCTGAGATCCAGGAAAGAATGATCTAAGACTGCAGGTGCTCATTCTGCCATTTTTCCAAAGTGAGTTCCCAGCCCTCAGCAGGAGTGGCAAGGCACAGGGCAGCCTGGAGCCTCTCTCTGGCACATCTCCCTTTTCCCTTACTGGTCATGCCCCAGGCACATCCATTTGGCTAAATGGATGGTCAATCTATCCTGGGCATAACTAATGCAAAGGAATTCTCACCAAGGCTGACCATAGATAGATTTGCTAATTCTTTCTTTTTTTGAAACATCTGTTGTAAGATTCTTGTCCTACATGTAAATTCTGGCTATAATCAAAAAACAGAATTAAAAGTGTCTGGCTCCTCTCAGGGAATCCTTTGAACTCCGTATCTCCAAAAACTTCAGCTTTATAAATATTCAAGAGATGTGAAATATACACGTAAGTGACCATGTGTATTTTATGATTCAGGTTCTCCTTTAACTCTGCTTGAAATTCAGATGCAGTATGCTGAGAAAAAGAAAAAAAAAAAAAAGCTTGGCTATTGCCATAGTTTACTCAGTTACAACAGAGCTGCTCTCCCGGAGAAAACTATGTTCCCACACAAGACTGTATTTTAGATGAACTAGCAACATCTATGGTGATTTTCCATACAGTGTTTTCAAAAGACATTTCAGCAAAACAAAACAAAACAAAACAAAACAAAAACCCCAAATGAGTCTTTCGTTATGTTATCAGGAACTTCAACATCCTCTTAGTACAATTCCATTTAATTCCAGCTCTCAATTCTAACTTTTACAGTAAATAAATACATTTTATGAATCCATCTTCTTTTTGGTTGTTTCTCTGAAGGATAGGAAAAACAGTAAAATAGACTTTCAATATAAATGTTCTTTTCCTTCAACAAGATAGGAGTAAATTTACTGGCTTTCCTGCCACAGAAAAACAGTCATATGACTCTTCCATCTGTCTGTGCTCCAGGTACGTAGCAAGCAGATTCGCACTGAGCAAGTCATTCAGTTTGACTTGCCTCTATGCACCTTTTCTTTGAACTGACTTCTTTTCCTCGTGTTGAATATAAATGTACTAAACTCAGTACTGCAGATTCAAGCACCAGGTCACCTTGGTTCTTTCAAAACCTTTTGTGAAAAAAAAGAAAAAAACCTTTTGTGGATTGTATTCATCTCAAAGCCATTACTGTTTGGTTTCCATATCTTCATTTGCTATAGTGATGGTAAATATTTATTGAATTCTTGCCACACGTCAAATGGTTTATGTGCACCGTGTTTCATAATTCTAACACTAGGCAATAGATATGTCACCCCAACTTTACAGATGGAAAGAAACCGAAGCATCAAAGCCTTAAGCAACTTGTTCAAGATAGTGAGGTAAGTGGCAGGGAAGAGACTCCAACCCAAGTGAACCGACATCAGAGACTGGGCTGCAAACCACTGCCCTGGGCTGCCTTCTTGTCTCCTCTCTTCATCTCTGTTCATTGCCATTGCCTGACTCTACAATAGCACCTTTTTTTCTGGTTTGTCCACTGAAGCATTCCAAGGTCCCAGGACAGTGTGTGGCATGTGAACACATAATAGCCATTTCTTGCATAAACAAATCTCTTTGCTACTTTTTGTTTTCACTTATTCATGTATTTGTTCATTGAAGAAATGTTTATTGGGCCAATAAAACCGGCCTTTTTCTACATACTTGAGATACAATAATGAACAAAGTCCCTCAAGAAGATGACATTCTTTTTTTTTTTAAGATTTTATTTATTTATTTATTTATTTATTTATTTATTTATTTATTTAAGAGAGGGAGAGACAGAGACAGAGATTGTGAGAAAGAGAGACATGATTGGGGAGCTGAGGAAGAAGCAGGCTCTCAGCCAAGCAGGGAGCCTGACATGGAACTTGGTCCCATGATCCTGGGATCATGACCTGAGCCAAAGGCAGATGCTAAACCAACTGAGCCATTCAGGTGCTCCAAGAAGATAACATTCTTGAGGGAGGAGGCAGAAATAAATATTTAATGTCAGGTTAGGAGTTGTAAAGAAAATAAATCAGGGTAAAGGGGCTAGAAGACAATATGGGGATGCTATTTTAGCTAGACTAGGGTAGGTGTGAAAGGCTTATCTAAAATGGGGACATTTGGGCACTCACCCAAAGGAGGAAAGGAAATGAGTCCTTTGGTTATCTAATGGGAGAGGGTCCAAATAGAAGAAAAAGCAAGTACAAAAGCCATGAGGTGGGAGCACTGGGGGATGTTCCAGGCACAATAGGAGGCCTGTGTGCACTGCCTTCCTCCACGTGAACATGGAGGAAAGCAGTGAAACAGGTGATTGGAGAAGTGGGGGAATGGAAAGCACTGGGCCTACAGGCCATGGAGAGGACCTCAGCTTTTAAACTGAGTGAGACAAAAACTAATAGAGGGTTCTGAACAGAGAATGGCTGTGATATACTTCCAAAGTAAAAAAGGGTCTCCCCATGGGGAGAAGTGTAAGAGCACATGTATGGAAGCAGATAGACCAGTCAGGGGCTGTTACAATAATCTGGGCTAGAGGTTGGACCAAAGTAGTAGCAACGAGAGTAGTGAGAAATGCTTAATTCCTAAATATCTTTCAAAGGTAGCATCATTTGCTGATGGAGTGAATGAGGGATATGAAAAAAAGAGAGGAACTAGCCCTATGATTTTCATCATCTGAAGGGTCACATATATTGAGTTGGGCAAGGCTGTGGGAGGGGAGGCTTGGGGCTGAAGGGGAATCAAGAGTTTTGATTTTGAACATGTTTCTCACCATCTAATTCTTAATCAATAAGGATTATATAAGACAGTAACTCAAGAACTTGAAAAATCCAAACACCCTCAGGATATACCAAGAAGGTAACCTAACTGTATGACTTGGCAAGTGTGAAACAAGCCGTGGTGAGGCCAGTGAACTAGGGAGTTCATGCATGATTCACAGGCACTGACATAAGACAAAAGGTTATGCTGGCCAATGTTGCCCTTGACCTGGGTTTGCGACCCCTGCAAAATGATACCAACATCATTGGCTTTTACTCAGTCATTCTAAGTTAATACTATTATATGTGCCTCCTGAACTGGGAAGGTAGCTGAATTTTGCAGGACAGGAACAGCATGTCCTGCCTTTACTCATCTATATATTATTCTTTTTTTTGTGTGTGTGTGTGTTAACTTTTATTTATTTATGATAGTCACAGAGAGAGAGAGAGAGAGGCAGAGACATAGGCAGAGGGAGAAGCAGGCTCCATGCACCGGGAGCCCGACGTGGGACTCGATCCCGGGTCTCCAGAATCGCGTCCTGGGCCAAAGGCAGGCGCCAAACCGCTGCGCCACCCAGGGATCCCTCTATATATTATTCTTAAAATAGAAGTTTGTGAGGCCCTTACTCTGTGTCAGTCACAGCTGTAGGAAAGACATGATAGCAGATGTACAGTGCCAAATAACATTTCAGATTATGTGAATACCTCACATAGTCACAGATGACCCCTGACAGTCTCAACTATGAAAACAAAATAAAACAAAACATAACACAAAGGCACTGAAAGGATCCTGTGTAGTTTAAATAGATGTCTGAAGTTGGACATTTGAGGATTAACTTACATGCTTAATTCATATTTTCTCAGGACCATCTTGTTTTACACATAATTTTACCATACTGAAAATCTGTTTTTGTAGCTCCAAACAGATAAATCAGAAATAAGTTGGCAGTAGAGGAAAAGGGAAGGCCTAATAAAGGCAGTCACATCAAGAAGGGTTAGATATAATAAGAAACACCACCACACTGCCTAGAAAAAAAAATACAATAAATAAATAAATAAACACAACTTTTAAAAAACGTGTTACTCTGAGGACATTTTATATTTCCTGTGTGAACGAGAAGTCTGTCTGAGCTTAATAAACCTGAAGTTTTCACTATTTTATTATTTATTTATTTATTTATTTATTTATTTATTATTTATTTATTTTCTTCACTATTTTAAAGCCTAGTCAGGGATGGCCATCTAGTAAGGTTTACACTGAACTTGTAATTCTGATTTAGAAGGTCAAGGAATCTATAATCCATTGAAAAGGTTTCCCTGGAAATTGTGAATGTATACATTTTAGAAAGAGTTGTTTCAGCTATTTGGAAAGTCCATCAAAGTGAAATACCTCATTCTGCAGTATACACCTAGCAGATACTATACTCTGGCCTGTATGCCACATACACGGCCATATGCATGGTCAACAGAAACTGAAAACACACCCTTGGGTATACTTCTTGTTTACAGGAAGTGCCTCAAATTTCTCACATCACTTGCCCCCTTCCTTGCTCCCATTTCCATTCCAGGGTGCTGCCAAGGTCTGGTCTACCTGCTGTCACCAGCTCTTTGTGGCCTGCATTTAGAGTTGGACCTGATGACAGAATTGAGCTCACCTGCATCCGACCTTTGGGTGTTTCCTGGGATGTGGCTGTGTGTGTTCACATCAGGTATGTACCTGTCTTCACTTGGCTTGTATACCTCAGAGCCCTGACTTGATTTGTACTGGCACTGGATCCAGCGGAACTCCCTGTGACTGCTCTTATAAATACCTTTTGCATATAAAAAGGAGAGATGTCACACCATGAATAAGGATGCAATGTGATTTGTTCCCGAGTTAGTGATCTTTCTTTTCAGAAGTAGTTAATTGATAGAATCATATCTCTTAGGCTTAAAAGTATCTTGGAAGTTTGCCATCAGTCTTAAACTGAATACTATCCACAAAGTTACCAAACTCTGCCAGTTTTCATTAGTCTACCTTATTTTCAGAAATAGTCATTTACAAGACAGAAAACTAGGAAGAAATAGTCCGTGGCTGTGGCACAGACCGAAGCTAAAGAGTAAATAAAAGGATTAAACTAATGGCCTTGGCTTGTTTAAAGTAGAAAAAAATAGCTAGCTGGCCACAGCTAGATAGCCTGATAATGTGGAACTACCTGAGCAACCCAAATCCACCAAGTTTTACAAGCTTAAATATCTTTTTAAAAATTTTTATTTATTCATTCATTCATGAGAGAGACACACAGGAGGCAGAGGGGAGAAGCAGGTTCCCTGCGGGGAGCCTGGTGCGGAACTTGATCCCAGGACCCCAGGATCACAACCTGAGCCAAGGGGAGACACTCAACCACTAAGCCACCCAGGTGCCCCTACAAGTTTAAATAATGTTAACTATTGTCCAAGGTAAAGGAGGATTGAGCTACCATTATTTGCATTATTCAGGTTTGTGTTCTTTAGTTTAAAACTAATGATATTTAACCATGTGACCTGAGTTTCAAAATGCACAGAGATCACAAACATTTTTATAAAACAAATTACCTGTATCCTCTGTCTAAAGGCAAATAAAATGGCAAACATCCCAGTATCCACACATTGCCCTTGCAATGGAAACTTTCTATTATTTTTAGTTGCTATATGAAAAAACTTGAGTTCTGTAGACCAAAAGTACATAAGCATTACATAGCTGCAACAGATTCAAGAATCTTGGGCACATACATACACACACACATAAACACACATACTAAATACACGTACACAAGTAGAGCAAGCGGAGTGTTAGTGGGCTTATTTCTGTAGCTAGGTCCTTTCCATTCATACTTAACTCCTTATTTCTTCCTAGCCAGCTAAGCAGAAAGTTAGTACGATGGGCTCCACTTGAGTAATAACATGACTGATTTCATAGCATCCCCACAAAACTCCCTTAACCAACAGCATTCAAAACTGCCCAGCCCGAAGTTTTTAATTTGTGCTTTTCAAGCATAACATCTTTTCAATACAACTCAGTAATACAAAGCAGTAAAATGATCTGACCTGTGTAATAACAGAGAATAAAGCAAGCTCTGGAGGCTGGGAGATGGCTATTCTGGTCCAAGCATAACCATCCCTTGGGCTCTGTTTATCTATAGTGTCAGGGAACTCACTGAACAATTTCTGTGAAATGGATTCTATCCTCCCATACTCTGGTCTGCTCTCTCTGATTGGTACTAGAACCTTCTCTGCCCCTTCCAGATGGACCCCTAATTCAGGTTCTTTCAAGGCCTGCTTAATTTCTTAAGCCTGCTCTTTTCAAACCCCTCTACTTACTTCTTATCTTTCTGTCTTCATCTAGGAAGTGGACTCTCTTTGATCAGAAACTCTTTTTTCATCCTGGTGATTGCCAGAGCCCTGCCTGAGCCTTGGCCTTACCACTGGCAGCACAGGCCCAGAGCAAGCCCCAGAGTCTGAGAGCCTGGGGTGGTTCCTCTGCCTCCCTCTAGTGGTTGCCTCCAGGAGGCTGGGCTGTACACAAAACCTGTTGCCTAAAATCACAATCTTCAAGAATCTGTGAATTTAAAACTAATAACTCCATCCTCTTCAACAGCTTGCTTATTTCTCTTGTGTTTTTTTTTTTTTATAAATTCCCTTCCTTTACTGAATGGAAAATAAAGTAGAATTATACTTATCTCTTCTTCCCTTTAGTGCACTTTTTCATTTGTTTGAAAGTTATGACAAATAATTTTGGGTCCCTCAAAATTGCCTAAGAAAAAAGTGTTCCACAAAAATGACTATTCAGCTACCTTTTCAAACTTCTAAACAAGCAATATCAAATCGTTTTATTTAAGATTTTATTTATTTATTCATAAGAGACACAGAGAGAGAGGCAGAGACATAGGCAGAGGGAGAAGCAGGCTGCTTGCAGGGAACCTGATGCCAGACTCAATCCCAGGATCCCATCCCAGTATCCCAGGATCACTCCCTCAGCCAAAGGCAGATACTCAACCACTGAACTACACAGGTGTCCCTCAAATCCTTTTTTAAAAGATTAAGTAAAGGGGATTTTGGGGATGCTGTCTCAGATTTGGGTCCTGGCTACACAGGTGTGTGTTAAGTTTATTAAAATTTATAGACCAGAATATTCATAATATTTATATTTTTGTATATATATATACTTCAATAAAGATTTTTTCAATTAGGTAAATGTGCTAT
This sequence comes from Vulpes lagopus, assembly GCF_018345385.1. Classification (NCBI taxonomy): domain Eukaryota; kingdom Metazoa; phylum Chordata; class Mammalia; order Carnivora; family Canidae; genus Vulpes; species Vulpes lagopus. Next base: position 23,737,120 of record NC_054844.1, read on the forward strand.
TATTTTAAGATGCTTCCATATCAATGACATTCCCTTATGTAAACAACAGATATAACTCTTTATTTCCATAAAAGTAGGAATTGCTATGAAATTCATGTTTTGTGAACAGAAGTACAATTTGATTAATATACCTAGTGATTCTCTGGGCTGAATTTCCTAACAGAACTAACTGAAACTGAAAAGGTTTGACCTTTCCTACTGAAAAAAAAAAGTATATATTATTTAAAGGTTAAAATACAGTAGAGATTGGAAAACCTGTTCCATAATTTTTTAGCACATGTTATGTTCTATGTCACTATTTCTCCATGTTTATTTACAGGCTGGAGAGTTCCATGCAGCTGATAGAATTTTCAACAGAATAATCATAAAAAATTGCTTCAACCCAACCTGAAATCTCAAAAACATTCTCGGAGAGTTTGAACATCACTTGAGAATACAACAGATAATGGCTTTTCTTGATTAAAGAGATTTGTTTCATGATTCTTTTTAAAAGAGCCTTTAAAGTCAGTCATTTGAGAAAATGTTTGATGTATTCTTGTGCTGTATTTATAGAATAGTAGTAAATCAGTAAGTCTAGTGAAGAATATTCTACAATAAAAAAGTATCTATTCCACAGAACCCAATTCCACGCCCAGAAAACACCCCTATGCTACCTGTTTTCCTTTTTCTGGGCCTATGCTACAAAGGAAATTTTACACGTTAACAAGAGGTTTAGATCAAATTTATTTGGCAATGTAATCTATCCCTTTCAAGGACCGGATTCTTTCCTTGTAATTACTGCTTATAACTGACAATAGTTTATTGTTCCACTTCTCATTGAGTGGTGATGATGCGCCTGTGAAAGGCATCCATGGAGGAAGGGAAGCTTGTTCTTTCCTTTTTCTTTCCTTTCTCTTTCCCTTTCTTTTTCTTTCTTTCTTTCTTTCTTTCTTTCTTTCTTTCTTTCTTTCTTTCTTTCGTGAAATGGCTTTGTACAACTCTAACTACAGACATTGTTTGTTAAAAGGAACAGTTTCAACTCTAATGATGACTTTTTCCTCTAGAGTACTGTGATCAATCATTAATTGTTCTTTCCATGTGTTATTTTATGTCACAAGAGAAATCTTAACATGTCCTAAATGTCCTTCAAGAGGATTAAAAACAGCTCTAAAGAGAAGCACAGGAGAGAATTACTTTATAAACTTAGTGAAAATACTTTTTGGAGAGAGGCCCTCCCACATCACACACAGTTCATTCAATTAAATTTTCCAGATTCCTTTTGAAATTGTGAATGATTTCTGTCATTTGGAATCACCAAAGGATACATTATCCATAAATTATCTAAATGTGTATATGTTTATTCCGTAGTGCATATAGTAATGACTACATTTTATTGCATATATTCATGAACATGAATTAACTTGGGGAAAACATTTTGCTTGCAGCCAATCCTGTTCTTTGAAAGGTAAAAATGTTATAAAAGGTGAAATTTGAATACAATGATTAAATTGCATATATTACTTTTAAATTGAAGTCAGATCTCTAGTTTTGATAAAAACCCATTTTATGCTTTCATAACTCACCATTTTAAATTGTATATCTGTGGATTAGACTCCACAAATAAGATGGACTTTATCTGTGTTTAATCATTCAAATTTCTTGTTCTAAAATAGGAGTTTAGAGACCTGGTTCTAGCTCTGGGACACACTAGCTATATGACTTTCAGTAATTGTAACTAATTGAAACTACAGTTTATTCATCTAAAAAGACTACAGCTCCTTCCAAATGCTAAAATTGCACAATTAAAAAAAAAAATAAAATAAAATTGCACAATTCCAGAGAATTATGCTTCCCCCTCCCCCACTCCCAGATGCTTACATACTGATTCCTGGGAACCTGGGAATATCACCTTACATGGCAAGACAAATTGCAGATGTGATCAAGTTAAAAATCTTGAAATGAGTATATCATCCAGGTGAGCCTGCTGTAATCACAAAGGTTCTCATAAAAGCAACACAGGAAAAGTCAGTATCAGAAAGCAGGGTATGTGACAATGGCAGCAAAGATTTGAGTTATGAGGTCCCAAATTGAGGAATGTCTGTAGCCTCTAGAATCTGGAAGAGGCAAATAATGGACTTTCCCCTTGAGCATCCAGAAAGAACTAATCCTGCCAACACCTTGACTTTAGCTCGATTAACTGATTTCAGACATTTGGTCTCCAGAATTGCAGAAAGATAAATTTGCATTGTTTTAAGTGACTATTTTGTGATAGTTAACCACTGGTGGATAGTTAACCACCAGTTATAGGATATAAAAATATTTTAGGGAGAAGCACTTTTCAGTGGTGGTATGAGTAGCTCTTGTAGACTCTGGTCCCATTGAAACAACCTAGTGAAAATTATAAAAGCAATTACCATCTAGAGCCCCTGGAAACTTTCCTAAGAACATACAGAAAATAAAAAAATATTTATTTAAGAGAATCTGCTAAATCTCATTAAAAACAATGAGTTTCTGGCATTTGACTCACAACTTGCTCTCCATCCTCTAGTTCAATGTAATAGAAGCTCTACTCCAAATGGGTGTGGTCAAGAAGATGAGATCTTTCTTTCTTCAGACTGCCATAGTTGGAGCAAATTAGGCAAGAAAATAGAATAAAAGTTATCCAGGTTAGAAAGGAAGAAGTAAAACAATCTCCATTTGCAGATATAATGAGCATGTTTATAGAAAATATTTGCAGATATAATGAGCATGTTTATAGAAAATATTAAGGAGTCCACTAAAAACTTATTAGAATTAATAAATTCATTCAGCAAAGTGGCAGGGTACCAGATCAATATAAAATTAAATTGTATTTCTACCCATTTGTAATTAACAATTGTTGTTTTATTAGTAATGAACAACCCAAAATCAAAATTAAGAAAATAGGGATGCCTGGGTGGCTCACCAGTTAAGTACCTGCTTTTGGCTCAGGGCATGATCCTGGGGTCCCAGACTCGAGTCCAACATCAGGCTCCCTGCATGGAGCCTGCTTCTCCCTCTGTCTATGTCTCTGCCTTTCTTTCTTTCTCTCTCTGTGTCTCTCATGAATAAATAAAATATTTTTAAAAAACTAAGAAAATAATTCCATTTCTAATGGCTTAATAAAATATTTAGGAATAAACTTAAGACATGCAAAATTACAAAACATTATTTAAAGAAACTAAAGACCTAAAAAAAAAATGTGGAAGGCATTCTATATTCATGAAATGGAAGACTTCGTGTTGTTAAGATGGCAGTCTTCCCCAAATTGATCTACAGATTCAAAGCAATCTTATAAAAATTTAAGCTGTCTGCCCTCCTTTTTGGCAGAAATTAGGAAGGTCTTAAAATTCATGAGAAATGTCTGAAATGCAAGAGATCCAAAATAGCAAAAAAGAACAAAGTTGGAGGACTCATGATTCTGGATTTTTTTTTAAAGATTTTGTTTATTTATTCATGAGAGACACAGAGAGAGGCAGAGACATAGGAAGAGGGAGAAGCTGGCTCCATGCAGGGAGCCCTATGTGGGACTCGATCCCGGGTCTCCAGGATCAGGCCCTGGGCTGAAGGCAGCGCTAAATCGCTGAGCCACCCGGGCTGTCCTGATTCTGGATTTATTACAAAGTTAGAGTAATAATGAATGTGGTGTTGTGGCAATAAGTTAAAGAGAACATACCTGAGAGACCAAAAGTAATCCCTTACATTTATGGTCAATTGATTTTGACAAGGGTGTCAGGGTTATTCAAAGGGGAAAGGATTGTGTTTTCAACAAATTATACTTGGGTAACTGGATAATCACATGCCAAAAAAAAAAAAAAAGAAGTTGGACCCTTCTTCACACCACATACAAAAGTAAAATGAAAATGGATCACAGATTTATATGTAAGAACTAAAACCATAATACTTTTAGAAGAATATATAGAAATGCAACATTATGACCTTGAGTTAGGGAAAGCCATCTGAGATATGACATTAAAAGTAGGAGTGGCAAAAGAGAAAAATAGATAAATTTGATTTCATTCAAATTAAAACTTCTGTGCTACAAAAGACACCATCAAAAAGTGAAAAGACTAGGGTGCCTGGGTGGTTCAGTCAGTTTAATGCCTGACTCTTGATTTTTGGCTCAGGTCAAGATCTCTGGGTTGTGAGATTGAGCCCTATGTCAGGCTCCGCACTGAGTATGAGGCCTGTTTAAGATTCTCTCCCTCTGCCCTCCCCTCCCCCACCACACACTCACTCTCTCTTTCAAAAAAAAAAAAAAAAAAAGAGTAAAAGGACAACATACCGAATGAAAGAAAATCTGTGCAAATCTGATAAAGTATATGTCCAAAATATATAAACAACTCTTGCAACTCAACAACAGAAAGACAAATAATCCAACTTAAAAATGAGCAAAGGATTTGAACAAATATTTTTTTCAAAGACCAATATACAAATGGCCAACAAGCACATGAAAAGATGCTTAACATCATTAGTCATTAGAAAAATGAAAATCAAAACCACAATGAGATACCACTTCATGCACACTAGGCTGGTTATGATGAGAAAAGACAATAAAAATGATTGTATGTGAACAAACTGCTAGCCACATACATTACTAGTGGGAATGAAAATGGTACCACCACTTTGAAAAACAGTGGCAGTTTCTGAAAGTGTTAAACATAAAGTTACAACTTAACAATTCCACACCTAGATATATACCCAAGAGAAAAAAAAAACATATGTCCACATTAAAACTTGTACATGAATATTCATAGTAGCATTGTTCATAATAACCAAAAAGTGGAAACAATCCAAATGTCCATCAACTGGTGAATGAATAAACAAAAGAGGTATATCCATACAACAGAATATTATTCAGTGATACAATGAAATGAAGTGCTGATGCATGCTACAAAATGGATGAACCTTAAAAATATTATGCTAAATGAAAGAAGCCAGTAAGAAAAGACCACAAATCATATGATTCTATTTACATGAAATATCCGGAAGAGGTCAATTTATAGGTACAGAAAATAGATGAGTGGTTGACTCCAGCTAAAGCACTGGGAAAGGAGAATGAGGAATGACTGCTAATGAGCTTGGGGTTTCTTTCTGGGGTGATGAGAATGTTTTAAAATTATATTGTGAGTTCACACGTTTGTGAATATATTATGTAGCATTGATATGTCTCAACAATTGCTAGAAAATTTGTTATCCAATGTTATATACCTGAAACTAATATATATTGTATGTCAACTATACTTCAGTTATAAATCAATCAATAATCAGCAACAAACAAATGCTGTTGTGTTCTAGCAAAATAACAAACAAACCACTATATGGCTAACTGGAACTCCATAAAGTATATCCAATTTCAGACTTCCATTCTTAGTGTATGAGAATGTGTTACTATTCTTTTTATATCACAAATTACATGTTGTAAAACCATATTTACTAATATTTTAATTTATAAAATGTATATATAGTAGGCTGAATAATGGCGCCAAAGCTGTCGATATCCTAATTCCCAGAACCTGAAAACAAAATTTTTGTTATTCAAGACATCATAATAGAAACAAAATATCACCTCATTGAAAGAAGGTGTCTTTAGTTTAAAGTGTATTTTAGTTTTCTGTTCATTCACTCATTCTGCAAACATTTATGGGATTTCAGGAAGTGCTTAGTATTAGGAATGCTTAGACAAAAATTAGTTTAAAAAATTAGTTTCTGCATTTACTATTATTCCTGGCATATAGTCTGTGCTCAACAAGTGTGTTTTCAGTGGATGGATGAATGACCATAGGATAGGTCTGGTAAAGACAGAAAGGTAAAAGCGTTCTGTTTATATTTATTTATTTATTTTTCCATTTCTCCACTCACCCCACTCTGGTAACCATCAGCTTTTTTCTCTATAGTTAAGGGTCTCTTAGTTTCTCTCTTTCTCTGTTCATTTGTTTTGTCTCTTATATTCCACACATGAGTGAAATCATGGTATTTGTCTTTCACTGACCTATTTTGCTTAGCATTATTCTCTCTAGTTCCATCGATGTTACAAATGGCACGATTTCAGTCTTTTTCATGTATATATGTTATATATATTAATCTGTTAATCTGTTGATGGGATGCTTGGATTGCTTTCATAACTTGGTTATTGTAAAAATGCTGCAGTAAACATAAGGGTGCATGTATCCTTTTGATTTGATGGTTTTGTATTTTGGGGATAATACCTAGTAATGCCATTATTGGATTGTAGGGTAGCTATATTTTTAACTTTTGAGGAACCTCCAAAGTGTCTTCCACTGTGAGTGCACCAGTTTCCATTCCCACCAACCATGCACAAGGGTTCCTTTTTCTCCACATTCTCATCAACATCTGTTGTTTCTTCCTTTTTTTATTTTAGCCATTCTGACAGGTGTGAGGTAATATTTCATTGTGGTTTTGATTTACATTTCCCTGATGATGAGTGATGCTGAACATCCTTTCTTGTCTGTTGGATATTTTGGATACTAACTCTTTTTTTTTTTTTTTTGGATACTAACTCTTTATCAGAGATGTCATTACAAATATCTTCTCCCATTCAATAGGTTGTCTTTTACTTTGTTGATTGTTTCCTTTGCTGTGCAGAAGTTTTTTATTTTGAGTAGTTTCAACAGTTTATTTTTGCTTTTGTTTCCCTTGCCTCAGGAGACATACCTAGAAAGATGTTGTTACAAGTCATTGTCAGAGAAATTACTGCCTGTGCTTCCTTCTAAGATTTTTGTGGTTTCAGCTTTCACATTTAGGTCCTTAAACCATCTTGAATTCATTTTTGTGTTTGGTATAAGTGGTCCAGTTTCATTCTTTTGCATGCAGCTGTCCAGTTTTTCTGACACCATTTGTTAAAGATACTATTTTTTCCATTGCATATTCTTGCCTCCTTTATTAAAGATTAACTGACCATATAATTATGGGTTTATTTCTGGGTTTTCTATTCTGTTCCATTGATCTATGTGGCTATCTTTGTGCCAGTACTATACTGTTTTGATTGCTATAGCTTTGTAAGAGAGCTTGATATCCAGTATTATGATACCTCCAATTTTGTTTTTCTTTTTCAACATTGCTTTGGCTTTGGGGTCTTTTGTAGTTCCATAGAAATTTTAGAACTGTTGCTCGAGTTTTGTGAAAAATGCTGTTGGTATTTTGATAGCAATTGCATTAAATGTGTAGGTTGTTTTGGGTAGTATAGACATTTTAACAATATTTATTCTTCCAATCCATGAACATGGAATGTCTTTCCATTTCTTTGTGTCATCTTCATTTTCTTTCATTAATGTTTTATAGTTTTTAGAGTACACCTTGGCTAAATTTATTCCCAGTTATTTTATTCTTTTTGGAACAATTGTAAATAGGAGTGTTTTCTTAATTTAACCTTCTGCTGCATTATTAATACATAAAGATGCAATAGATTTTGGTACATGAGTTTTCTTTCCTGCAATTCTATCCTACTAAATTCATTTATCATTTGTAGTAGATTTTTGGTGAAGTGTTTAGTGTCTTCTATATATAGTATCATGTCACCTACAAATAGTGAAAGCTTTACTTCTTTATTACCAATTTAGATGCCTTTCATTTCTTTTTGTTGTCTGATTGCTGTAGGTAGGACTTCCAGTACTATGTTGAATAAATGTGGTGAGAGTGAGCATCTTTGTCTTATTCCTTTCCGTTTTCAGTTTTCCCCCAGTGAGTAGGATATTAGCTGTGAGTTTTTCACATATGGGCTTTATTATGTTGAGGTTATTTATATTTATTTTTATAAAAGCATATTAAGGTCTTAAATTGGAATTTTACCAAAAGTAGGTAACATTTATGTCCCAATATCCTTTCCTTACAAGTTGGCTACTATAAACTTACAATTTTGCTGTAAACCAAACCACAATAACAAAATTATTGGCTAATATAGTAAGCTAGGTATAATGGAAAGGAATTGTTATCAGGAAAACATGGTTTTAAATACTGTCTCTGGAACTAACTACCAATGTAAACATGAGAGGAATTTTGGAAGTCTAAACTCCCTCCAGTTAATGGGGAATAATAGTAATACTCCCCTACTTAGGAAGATTATTAATAATGTGTGTTCAGAAAGCAGCATAATGTTTAATAAATGGCAATTACCTTTATTATGGTTATTTGCATTTACCTCAATTCAGCAAGTAATATAATAACTCTTTGTACTGTTATTTGTCCACAATGATAAATATTTAAAATGTATATTTGTGGAGTGCTTGGGTGGCTCAGTCAGTTAAGCATACAACTCTAGATTTTGGATTAGGTCCTGATCTCAGGGTCATGAGACTGAGCCCTGCATTGGGATCCATGTTAAGCATGGAGTCTGCTTAAGATTCTCTCTCTCCTTCTTCCTCCCACTGTGCATGCTTGTGCTCTCACTCTAAAATTAAAAAAAAAAAATTGAAATGTGTATTTGTTATGTCAAATCAAACTTTGTGATAAATAACAAAAGAAACTTTATGGAGGGAAGCCCTGGTGGCTCAGCAGTTTGGCGCCGCCTTCAGCCCAGGGCCTGATCCTGGAGACCCAGGATCAAGTCCCACATCAGGCTCCCTGCATGGAGCCTGCTTCTCCCTCTGCCTGTGTCTCTGCCTCTCTCTCTTTCTTATGAGTGAATAAATAAAATCTTTGGGAAAAAAAAGGAAACTTTATGGAACTCTAGAGTTGTACAGAAAATAATTTAAGATACACACAATTTAAAAATTAAACTATTTACTAAACTAAACTAATTACTGAAAACTTGGTCCATTGAGATTTCCTTGCTTTCCTATTCTAATCGTTTCTTTAAATAATAAATATGTCATTATTATTTGTATTATTATATATAACTACAATAGGACTTAATTTTTTTAAAAATAGCTTAGAATTATTTATACTAAAAAAATTGTGAATTTGCAATCAGAAACTCTAAAACAACTCTGTAATTCAAGGGCTTCTACTCACTGCATAGCCTCATTGATTCAACTATCATGCTTCATCCAAAAATTTTAAAAGTATTTCCCCAGTGTTAATTTAATTTTATGATTTAGATTCCATTAAAAAAGAATAAATGTTAAATAATCTAGGGGAAGGTTTGTTTCATTTGGGGTCTTGAGATTAGGAGGCTTGTTATTCCCAATACCCCATGCTATATCCTGAATGTTTATATCTTCTCCAAATTCTTATGTTTTTTAATTTTTTTTTATTATTTATGATAGTGAAACCCTCATCCCCACTCTGATAGTATCTGGAGGTGGGGCCTTTGGGAGGTTAGTACAATTAGATTAGGTCATGGAGTTGGTGATGAAGTTAGTGTCCTCACAAGAGGATGAAGAGACCAGGTTCTCTCTCTCTCTTCATCATGTGAGGATACAGTTAGAAGGCAGTCTTCATCAAGAACTGGATCATGCGGGGATCCCTGGGTGGCTCAGTAGTTTAGCGCCTGTCTTTGGCCCAGGATGTGATCCTGGAGACCTGATATCGAGTCCCACATCAGGCCATCAGGCTCCCTGCATGGAGCTTGCTTCTCCCTCTGCCTGTGTCTCTGTTTCTCTCTCTCTCTCTGTATCTCTCATGAATGAATAAATAAAGTCTTTAAAAAAAAAAAAAACTGGATCATGCTGGCTTCCTGATCTTGGACTTTCCAGCCTCCAAAACTGAGAAATAGATGTTCATTGTGTAAGCCTCCCTGGACTGGGATATGAAAGCCTGAATGGACTAAAACATCTCATTTTTCTTCTTACACCTCCCCCAGTATAAAGGCGCAAAATAATACACATTAGCTTTATTTTCCAAATATAACTTTCTTCTCCTTTCAAAAAATATATAAACAAACTTACCTTTTGATCTCCTTTTCCCTCCTTACTTTAGAAAAGCATTAAGAAACTTCCTTATGAAGTTTTGAGTCTGAGCTACCCTACCTGATGCTTAGTGGATTAATTTCATTCTGATGCCATATCATCAGTATGAACTTAACTACAACCAAATAGAATGATTCAGCATTCAGCAAATATAAGTGTGAAGCACTGTTCTGGGCATTGGAAATACCATACAACATCATAGTCTTGAAAGAAGAATAAGCTTCTCAAGGGTCTTATAATCTAGTGAATGAGACAGAAAACAAATAAGAAATAAACATATAAAGGTGGAAATTTTATATTGTGATAAGAGTTAAACAGTAAATAAGTCAAAATGGAATGAGTAAGGGGAGCTTTTCTAAAACAGATGACATTTGAATTGAGTCCTGCATGACAAGAAGGAGCAAGTCATGCAAAGAACTAGAGGAAAAGGCAGAGGGACCAGAGAAAGCAAAGGGACCTGAAATCTTGATGTAAAAATAAAAAGGAAAAATAAAAAGGAGGTCAATGTGGTGAATAAGCAAAGGAGAGGATGGTAGGAAATAAAAAAGATAAGCAAGGTCCTAATTGTAGAGGGCCTTATAGACAACAGGATAAACATGGGATAAAGAGGGAAGACGTAGGATCCAATTTACATGGTCTTTTTCAATAGCAAGGAAAATGTCCCTGGAGGATCTGCTGCAGATTTTTCTTTCAATTCATCAGCCAGAATTGTGTCACATGTACATTTTTATTTTTAAACCGATCACTAACAATAGGAACTGCACTAACATGATTAGGCCATGACTTTCACCTGGGTGTCCACTCATCTCTGGTAACTACTCAAAATTAAGGTTTCTTTTAGTAAGAAAAATGGGAGGAATGGCTGTTGGATAGGCTTCTGAGGAAACTGCCACGGAAAAATCTGTGTGTCATCCAAGGGTAGGTGACAGGTAGTCAGTTGATTATATAAGTCTGGGACTCAGGGAAGAGTGTCCAATGGCACTGTATATGTTTGGTGTTTAAGGTTATAGACTAAATGAGATCACCTGGAGAGAATATATATATAGATTTAGAAGACGGGCCAGTATTATGCTCTGGTATATCCCAAGATTTAGAGATCAGGTAAAGGTGGAGAAGCAATTAATGAACAGACTATAGTTAGTTGTAGGAGAGTGTTCATTTTAAAAGCCAAAGGAGAGGGACACCTGGGTGGCTCAGCAGTTAAACATCTGCCTTTGGCTCAGGGCATGATCCTGGAATCCCAAGATCGAGTCCCACATCAGGTTTCCTGCATGGAGCCTGCTTCTCCCTCTGCCTATGTCTCTGTCTTTCTCTCTCTCTATGTGTCTCTCATGAATAAATAAAATCTTAAAAAAAAAAAAAAGCTAAAGGAGGAAAGGAATGGATTGAACAACTAGGTCAGATGTTTCTCCGAGTATAATGAAAACAGAAGGAGTGTGAAGAGGACCTAGCAATAATGAGATTCTTGATAGCCCTGACAAGAGAAAACACAGTGGACAGTTAAGCAGAAACTTGGAGTGACCAGAATGAATGAAAGCTGAGGAAGTATTCTGAAGAGGCTGCTGGGGATAACCAGAGAAATGTAGCATAGGAAATCATGAGAGTCAAGGGAAGGTTTTGGCTATTACAATTTTGGAGATTATAGAACTTGTTTGTACATTGCCTGGAATGATCCAATGCAGAGAAAGACATTGGTGGTGTAGAATAGAGGTGACGGTTAACTATGAAACAAAATATTTGGAAAGGTAAAAGTGAGTGGAATCTGAGTATGAGTGGAAGGACTGACCTCTGAAAGGAGCAGATATAATTATTCCATTTCAAAAAGAAGGAAGACAGAGAAAATAGAAGCACAGAGACTGAGAAATGAGTGGACTTAATAAAACAAAAGCATTCTTTTAGAATGGCTTAGATTTTTTCCAAGGTCTGAGCCCAAGTCATGAGCTAAGAATGAGGAGGGAGAGAGTACAGGAGGTCTGGAGGGATAGGACATATGAAATGGTTATTTCAAAGACTCCAAAGGGAGTTTTATTAAGGAAAGATAGTAAAGCCCTTTGGCACTACTGAGGGTATATTTGAGGCTTGGGATCATAAATTTAAAGTGCAACCAGCAAACAGTTGTGATATAATCTCCAGTAGGGGCAGACATAAAGAAGACGGCTAGTAGGCTCATAAAGGGTTGGGGTCTAGCCAGGCAAGTATAGGAAAAATGGGGCCAGAGAATTAAATGTGTCTTCAAGTAAATTAATTTAATAATGGATCATGAATGGTAAGTTTGGTAAAAGAGAAGCCAAGTTAGGAAAATAGTGAAGATTGTGAAAAAGTAGCAGTATCAAAGGAGGTTTTAGTAAAATTGCAACAGAGGTTCTAGAGTAGAAAGCTGAAGGGATAGATGATAGCAACCATCAGACCAAGTACTCACTTTTAGGAGTTAGACTGCCCATACATTATGACTTTGCATTTTACCACAGCCTTTTCAAAAAGACCAAAGTACCTGCTGAGCCCAGCTTGCTAGTGAAGAGCATAATTATCTGTGGCTACGATGCAGCCATGTGATTAGGGAGTTGGTAATGTGCTATTTCAGCAATGACATGGTAAAATTGTCCACATAACATTAGATCCAAATAGGGCAACATCGTGGCATAAGAAAAAGATCTTGGGCTTGCAGTCAGAGCACTCTGATTGAAGCCCTTACTGTGACATGTAGAGGCTCTACATCTTGGAGCATATTTCTTAGCAACTCTGAATCCTGGATTATCCTTTTAAACCAAGATATGGCTACCTCCTTCATAGATGTTGTTATACACATTAAGAAGGACAATAATATGTAAAGTGCCTGGAAATAATAGGTTCTCACTAAATATTAATTACTGTGAAAATAAGAAGTCATATTCCTACTGCTACATGGCAGCTGTGAATCCATTTTGGAAGCTTGTGCTCTGGGTATAGGTGTGGAAGGCATGTGTCAACCAGAAGGGTAAAGAAAGGATTCTCCATATAGGGCCATCATGCTTGAGGGTGAAACCTGGGTTGATTATTGCATTATATTTAATAATTTTGATGATAGAAATGAAGATCTAATTTTGACAACTGACATTTTAGAGGTCAGACATAAAATCACAATACCTAGATTAACATTTTTTAGTAAATGAAGAACACTAACCTTGGAGACATAGTAGTGTGCTGGATGGTGCGGAGTGACAGCAAGAGCCAACCAGGTATTTGAAGACATTGTGTGGCAATTGTATTGCTATGTTTCTACACGGGCTCTGAAATCATCCTAGTCTTTGCCTCCCTTTGAGTTCCCTCTTACCTTCCACAGCCTTTTCCAGTTGCTCTGTGCTCTTATCTGCCCCTAATTTGTCATTTAATTGTTCCATCTTTCCAGATCCATCTAGGTTATAGGATTTAATCTCCTTTAAAAAAAAAAAAGATTTTATTTATTTGAGAGAGAATTTACATGAGTTGGGGGAGGGGGAGAGGCAGAGGGAGAAACAGACTCCCTGCTGGGCTCAATCCCAGGACCCTGAGATCATGACCTGAGCCAAAGGCAGATGCATAACCAACTGAGCCACCCAGACGCCCCTCTAACCTCTCTTTTAAATGGTCTTCCTCTTTCCTCTCAACAGACTGCCAGTACTCAACCTGTCCCCTCAATCTTTTGTTTTAAACTTGTAATTTTCTCAAAGCCTCTTAGAGTGCAGCTGGGTTGAAACTGGTGATGTCTGCCATTCATATGTGTTAACCCAAAGCCCCTGGTTTTTCAATGCTCCCTGGCTTTGATTATTTAATGAGGAAAAACTAGACTGAAAATATGCAGGAAAAAACATCAACCACATTTCAGAGAGAGATCATCACTAACTCAACAGGTGGCCAAAACAAAATTCCAATAGTAGCAAGCTGCAAATATTTTCAAATATAATGTCCTGGTGATCTTAGAAAATCCCTATAAAGTAAGTGAGGATCTACTAGGGCTTGAAAAGTTTAAGTGAAATCCACTTTTTCATAGAAATTTTGCTTTTAGACTAAGTATCTGCATTTTAATCTTTAAACTTTACAACTCAAGTAATAAAACTTTTCCATAACATGTATCTTTTACATATGAAAGGTAGTTGATATACCTTGTCTAAAACCCATCAACTAAAGAAACAAGAAAAAGGAAGCATACTTTTTTTTTTTTAAGGATTTTATTTATTTATTCATGAGAGACACAAAGAGAGAGAAAGAGAGAGGCAGAGACACAGGCAGAGGGAGAAGCAGGCTCCATGCAGGGAGCCTGATGTGGGACTGGATCCGGGTCTCCAAGATCACGCCCCGGGCTGAAGGCGGCGCTAAACCACTGGGCCACCAGGGCTGCCCAAGGGGGCATACTCTTAAAATGCCTTTCCTAGTATTCTGGAATGAGACTAATTTGGATTTTCTTCTTGTAATTCTCAAATGTTTACAGTGAGCTTTTTTAAGATGGTGGAATAGGGTTTTGATGACATTATACATTACAGATTGGTTGTTCCATAAAAATAATAAATATTTTTTTACAGAATTTCTACAATTCCACACAAACTATTTTGGAAATAGCTAAAATGTAAGTACAAAAGAATATGCGTAGTTAAACCTGTGACAGAGGGGCTGTGTCCATCTTTTTCACTCCTTTATTCCACACACATTGCATAGTTCCTCATACTCACCAGTTGAATGAATGAATAAATCAATCAATTTTATCATCTCCAGACTTTCCATTATTACATACTAAAAAGGCACTTATTATTATTTTAAACAAATTTATTTCATTTAAAGTCTTGAAATTGGGTAAACTCTCCAGTTGACTTTCTATTAATTCTCTCAATTGACTCTTAGACCCTGGTAAAAATGGACAATTTCATAGCACCTGTCAAGTAATTTTGAAAATTAGTAAAAGTAATCTTTAGGACAAATCTGAGGATGTTTTATCTTTTATGTCTTCTATTTTTTCCCCCTTTTGGCCTGCTATATTATTACATTACTATTACTAGAAGATTATTTGATTATTCAAGACAGCGAATGTAGTTTTTAAAAGATACAAAAATTTATTTTCACAATAAAAGTAATGCATATATATTGGAGAAATTTAGAGACCTTTAGATACCTCAATTTATACTTTAATGTCTTTCTTGTGTTTATTTTATACATGCATGTTTATTTCTACAATCCTAGGATCATACTATATATACCTCTTCAAAATCATTTTTCACTTCACTGTAGACTGTATTATGTTTTGCTTAAAAATAACATTTCAACTCATGTAATTTTCATTATCTTGGAGGTGTCATCTCCATATTCATGAAAAAATACTGTTCTTTCTTATCAGTGGTGATGACAAATATAACTACTTTCTAAAGTGTCAGGTGTTATAGAGCAGCAAGGAAATGAGGTAAGCTAGTTAATTACCTGATGGGAAAAATCCAGAATTTATTTCTCATTTACAAAATAGTCTGGACTCTGGAAATGCCAGTGCTGCTTACTCTTGCTGGCTGTTGAATGTAGCTCCACCCAGGCTTTAGCCTTTATATTCAGACCTGGAAATCTGGCACACAAAGTCATAGTAACAGCTCAGGCAGCCAGGTTTCCTTAGCTACACGTTAGTGAAGGGACAGGATGGCTGGCCTGAAATTCCTGCTACTGTAGGCTTAGTGAGGCCACTTGGAACGCACAGCACGAAGTCGGATGGTGCTCCTACATTGCTAGAGGGGCAGTCACCTTAAAAGTAAGTCAGCCCACGAGCTTACTGATCTCATGCCCTGGCAGGGCTCTAATAAGCTTTTATATGTTTTATGGCATCTTATCTACTTGATAAGTCAGTTTAATCATACAGAAAAAAATTTTTTTATTCTACCTTCTGTGAATTAGTCTGCAAGCAAAGGACTTCTGATTGTTATTTCCCTAAGTAAATTGTTTTCACATTACATATTAGGTTAATGAGTGCAATGGTCATTATAATGATATGTGTGTGTGCCTTGGGGGTTATTCTTTATCTTCCTATAATACATGCTGCATTTACTGATTTCCTATTTCACTTGATAAATACATACCAGGCACTGTGCTAAGAACTGAGGAATATTTGGAAGAACTCAATAACCTCCCTAACAGACCTCATATTCTAAAGCTGTGCTGTCCAATATTGTAGGCATTTAGCCACATGTGGCTATTTAAATTTAAATTTTAAATTAAAATTAAAAATGAAAACTTTAATTTCTTAGTCACATCAACCACATTTCAAGTGCTTGGTAGCCACACATAGCTAGTAGCTACCATACTGGACAGCACAGAGAGAGAGAGATTTCTGTCATTATATGAAGTTCAATTGGACAGTGCCAGTGGAGACACTGAAAGAATATCAAGGCTGTTAATAAATTATGTTTCTGTACCTGTCATATTAGATCCATCCTTCAAAACATTTTGATGACTCTCTCTGTGATGGTTTTATAATTATAGAAATAACTGTATGGAAACTTAGAGATTTAGAAAGAGGGTAATGACTAACATATGCTCATTGTTCAGGCAATTTATCTTCAAGTCTTTTATAAATGTATGCTACTGCAGTAAACATCTTTGAGCAAAAATACCAATATAGGCATTTGTATTTATAAAATAATTAACATGTCCTACTTTCAGCTAATATTTCAAAGCACAGTATATATTTAGAGCTCATTAATGATAATTGCTATAAATTCACATTTCAAATAACCATTTTTTAAAATTTAAATTCAATTAGCCAACATATAATACATCATTAGTTTTAGATTTAGTGTTCAATAATTTGCCAGTTGTATATAACACCCAGTGCTCATCACATCATGTGCCCTTCTTAATGTCCATTATCCAATTACTCCATCCCTCCACCCACCTCCACTCCAGCAACCCTCCGTTTGTTTCCTATAGTTAAGAGTCTTGTAGGGTCTTTCTTTCTCTCTGATGACTTCTCATTCAGTTTTCCCTCCCTTCCCCTATGATCCTCTGCTCTTTTTCTTATATTCCACATATGAGTGAAATGATATAACTGTCTTTCTCTGATTGACTTATCTCACTCAGCATAATACTCTCCAGTTCTATTCATGTCAATGTAAATGGTAAGTATTCATCCTTTTTTATGGCTGAGTAATATTCCATTGTAGATACATACCACATCTTTATCCATTCATCTGTCAATGGACATCTCGGCTCTTTTCAGTTTGGCTACTGAGGACCTTGCTGCTATGAACACTGCATGCAGGTGCCCCTTTGGATCACTACATTTGTACCTTTGGGGTAAACATCTAGTAATGCATTTGGTGGGTCATAGGTAGCTCTATTTTTAGCTTCTTGAGGAACCTCCATATTATTTTCTAGAATAGCTGTACCAGTTTGCATTCCCACAAACAATCTAAGTGGGTTCTCCTTTTTCTGCATTCTCGCCAACATTTGTTGTTTCCTGTCTTGTTCATTTTAGCCATTCTGACAGGTGTGATGTGGTATCTCATTGTGATTTTGATTTGTATTTCCCTGATGGCAAGGGATGTGGAGCATTTTTTCATGTGTCTGTTGGCCATTTGTATGTCTTCTTTGGAGAAATGTCTGTTCATGTCTTCTGCCTATTTCTTGACTGGATTTTTTTTTTTATTTTTGGGTGTTGAGTTTGATACATTATTTATAGATTTTGGATACTAGCCCTTTTATCTGGTAAGACATTTGCAGATATCTTCTCCCAATCTGTAAGTTGCCTTTTAGTTTTGTTGACTGTTTCCTTTGTTGTGCAGAATCTTTTTATCTTGATGAAGTCCCAATAGTTCATATTTGCATTTGTTTCTCTCGCCTTTGGAGACATGTCTAACAAGAAATTGCTGTGGCTGATCATGGATATTGCTGCCTGTGTTCTCCTCTAGGATTTTGATGCATTTCTGTCTTACATTTAGGTCTTTCATCTATGTTGAATTTATCTTTGTGTATGATGTAAGAGAATGATCCGGTTTCATTTTTCTGCATGTGGCTGTCCAATTTTCTCAACACCATTTATTGAAGAGACTGTCTTTTTTCCATGGGATATTCTTCCTGTCTTATAGATTAGTTGACCATAGAGCTGAGGGTCCATTTCTGGGTTCTCTATTCTGTTCCATTGATTGATGTGTCTGTTTTTGTGCCAGTACCACACTGTCTTGATGATTACAACTTGTAATATAGCTTGAAGTCTGGCATTTTGATGCCACCAGCTTTTTGAACATTCTTCTGGCTTTTCAGGGTCTTTTCTGGTTCCATACAAATTTTAGGATTATTTGTTCCAGCTCTGCAAAAAAAAGGTGTGTGTGTGTTGCCAGGGGTGGGGGGGGTGATTACAGACCAATATCCCAGATGAACATGGCCAAAATTCTCACCAAGATACTAGCCAATAGGATCCAGCAGTTCAAATAATCTTAATGATGATTTTGAATTTCAGGGGATAACTTCTTGTCATATCCAATTATATCATAATTGTAATTTAACAATGTAGGTGAAAAAGAGTTTTTTTTTTCTGGAGTAGAAGTGTCCATTCTGCAATTTTCCTCCTCACTTGCATTTGCATATTATCTTCTACTACCATTTGTTTGCAGGCCTCTTTTTAAGCCATGTGTCCATTTTGTTGAGGATAAGCTTAGTGAATACTAGAAAAGATGATTTGTAATTTCAATTAACACATCAGCTGCAACAGTTTGTAACAGGGCTTCATTGAAGAACCAAGGTGTGTACTGCAGTCAACCATGAACTCCCACTGTTCCTCCAGCTGTCTCACACTCTGCTGTCCTAACATGGATCAAGTGAGGGTATGATTATCAACACTTACTAAGTATTAGGAAATCTTATTTCTCTTTTTTGTGATAAAACTATAAATACTAGTTCTAACATTTTCTTCCCTCATTCCAATGGATTATGTCATCTCATGGGGTGTAAAACCTTGCTTAGGAGGCTACTCATTTAGACTATAGTGGAATGTTTTCAATCCCTTCATGTAATTTATGAATGGTATTCTATTGGCATCAGTTTTATCTAAAATTATGTTATGTTTAATTTATAACTCACCAAAATTTTAATAGCTTAACAGTTTATACGATACCAAAAGATTTTTATTTATTTTTATTTTTATTTTTATTTTAAAAAATATTTTATTTATTTTATTTGAGAGAGAGTGAATGTGAGACAGAGCATGAGCAGGAGGGGAGGGGTAGAAGGAGAGGGAGAAGCAGACTCCACAGGAAGCCTGATGTGGGGCTCCATCCCAGGACCCTAGGATCATAACCTGAGCCGAAGGCAGACACTTAATCAACTGAACCACCCAGGTGTCCCCAAAAGATTTTTTTTTTTTTTTTTTTTCCCAAAAGATTTTTAAACACAAAAAAGCATGCCTGGGATCTTATATACTTGGTCTACCTACAAATTTGATTATTAGCTTCCCAGCAGCCAGTGTAAATCAGAAAGTATGCACCCCAATAGAATGACCTCCATTTTACATTAGAACAAGTGTAGGCTTAAGAAAGTTTAAATAATTTTTCCAAGTTTTTCTAGCTTGTTGGTGGCAGACAAAAATGTGAATTCAGTTCTACCTAATCCCCCAGCTATTTCTTTTGGAATAAGGCAAGTTATAAATACATCTAGTTTTTAAGTGGGGCTAGTACTACTCATCATATAAATTCTTATAAGAAAAAAAAAATAAATTCTTATAAGAACTAAATTAGATAGCATGTTAGTTTCTGAGGGTTGCTATAATGGAGCAACACAAACTGGGTGGCTCTAAACAACAGTTCACAGTCTTACAGCCTGGAGGCTAGAAGTCCCAAATGAAGGTGTCAGCAAGGTTGGTTCCTTCTGAGGATTCTCAGTGAGAATCTATTCCACGTGTCTTTTAGCTTCTAGTGACAGCCAGCAATCTCTGGTGTTTTTAGCTTATAGACACCTCCCCTTCAATCCCAACCTCTATTTTCACATTGTATTCTTCATGAGTCTCTTCTCTTCTTCTTTTAAGAACCCCAGTGATATTGGATTAAGGGCCCACCATATTCCAGTATGAACTCATCTTAAACTAATGATATCTGTAGCAACCCTTTTTTTCAAATAAGGTCACATTCTGAGGTAGTGGGGGTCAGAACTTCGACATATCTTTTTGGAAATCACAATTCAACTCATAGCAGACACTATATATAAAATACTCCCTGCCATGTCTGGCACATGGTGAGTTTTCAACACATATGAGTTTCCTTTGCCCTCTACTAGATTGAACTTCTTAAGTGCAAGGACTTTGTCTTGTTCCTTTCTGTGGTCTCAATACCTTGCACACATTGTAGATATTCATTAACAATTTTAATAAATGGCAAACCAAAATCTAAAAGACATGGCGATGGGCAACATAATGCCTCGAGTCCTGCAAGAGCAGGTCAGGTGTTTGTGAACATTTTGTGGCAAAGTATCATGTTTTTAAATGGGTTTTAAAGCCATACTAGTTTCTACCTCCCTCTCAGTTCCCTCTTATCTCCCACAGCCCTTCCCACTTGCTCTGGCTTCTCTCCTGCCCCTAATCTGTTGTTTGATTATTCTGTCTTAGACTCATCTTGGTTTGTAGCATCTAATCTCCCTTTTAGATAATTCTACTTTCCTGTTAATGGACTGGCCCATGGATCTTTTCTTTACTTGTGATTTTTTTTTTTCCAAAGCTCTCTGAAGGGGCTGCTGGGTCGAGAGTAGTTATGTCTGTCAACTATATATATTAACCCAAAGGTGTTTTTCATACTTTCCTTACTTATTATAGGAAGAAAAAGTAGGCTGGAAATATGCAGCCTATCATATTTCAGAGAAATACCACACAAAGCAAATTTTCAGAGCTTATATATCATAAAACATTGTATACTATAGTACAGACTGATGTGAGTGGAAAGTTAGAATCTAAAATTAGTCTATCTTCAATTCTACCACTTTCATTATTTTCAGTTATAAACAACCACCAAGTATAGAAGATAATCTCTTGTAATTAATAGATAAGTTTTGTTTGTAATCATAAAACTAAAAATCTACCTTAGCACTGACTGTATTTATATATAAATGGATAACACTTGCAAATGATTAGAGTATGTAGATAAACTTTCCCATTATAATTTTCTTTTTTTTTTTTTTAAGATTTATTTATTTATTTGACAGGGTAAGGGTGAGGAGCAGAGGGAGAAGGAGAGAAAGAATCTTTTTTTTAAAAAAAATTATTTATTTATTTATTCATGAGAGACAGAGAGAGAGAGAGAGGCAAAGATATAAGCAGAGGGAGAAGCAGGCTCCACACAGGAAGCCCGTTGTGAGACTCGATCCCAGGGCTCCGGAATCATGCCCTGAGCCAAAGGCAGACGCTCAACCACTGAGCCACCCAGGTGTTCCAGAGAGGGAGAATCTTAAGCAGACTTCCTGTTGAGCATGAGCTCCATCTCACAACCCTGAGATCAAGACCTGAACCAAAATCCAGTCGAATGCTTAACCACCTGAGCCACCCAGGAGCCCTCCCATTATAATTTTCATACAACACACTTACTTATGAAATTTCTTCTGTTTAATGGAACTACTGAACTCCTCAATTTGTGAAACCCCAAGTGAAAAAAATTGTTGAATTACCTATTTTCATTAAAATAAATGTAATGAATATAGTTGGAAAGCGATACTCTGATATATAGAAAAGCAACTAAGTAGAGCAATGATTTTCCAAGTTAAATATGTTATCTTCTGATGACATAAGTTTTGATGACATGACTTATGATGACATGACTTATGATGACATAACTTATGATGACATAAGTTTTTCATTCTTTAAAATCCTTTCATAAGTGGTGCACCTGGCTGGCTCAGTTGGTCGAACACCCAACTTGATTCGGCTCAGGTCATGATCTCAGGGTCCTGGGATGGAACTCTGTGCTCAGCGGGGAGTCTGCTTAAGATTCTCTCTCTTCCTCTCCCTCTGCCCCTCCCCCAACTTGTGCTCATGCTCTCTCTCCCTCAAACAAATAAATAAGTCTTCTTTAAAAAAATCCTTTCATAAGTGTGTATGTGCCCTCTTTTTTCCCCATGGAGTCAAATCTTAAATCACTCATAAACAAGGTGCTAGGCAGCCCCGGTGGCTCAGCAGTTTAGCACCACCTTCAGCCGGGGGTGTGGTCCTGGAGACCCGGGATGGAGTCCCACGTTGGGCTCCCTGCATGGAGCCTGCTTCTCCTTCTGCCTGTGTCTCTGCCACTCTCTCTGTCTGTCTCTCATGAATAAATAAAAACAAAAAAACAAAAAACAAAACAAACAAACAAAAAAAACCTAGGTGCTTATTCTAGTTTGGACACCAATTTGCAGGGAGAAATGGACCTTGGCTAGTCACTTGATCTCTTCAGGGCCTCTCTTGACTTGTCTATTAAGGGCACTGAAATATATTATTTTTAGGTCCCTTCCAACTCTGTAGTCTCAGATTCTATAAACAGATAAGTAGTTTTAAATTATATTGTTCGTCTCCCTACCGAAAGTTATTTTTTAAGCAAAATGAAGCTTACACATTTTTAAATGGCCAATAAATCAGGTTTGTATTCAAAAATAAATAAAATCCAATCCACAAATTGACCCATACAAATAATTATAAGAGAGAAGCATGCTAGGCATGGACCCCTGATAAGGTTTCTACATGGTGCCTTTATAAATCCTGCACTGATTTCTTAACTAAATGAGGTCCTTCAGGTTATGCTGTGATTTTCAATATTATGAGAGCAAAGGACATATTCAGTGAATTTCCATGGTTGATTCTGCTCAAATCATTTTGCATATACAGCAAGCTGAATCTATTTAAGGACAAAAATCCATTCACCAAAGTCACCTTCACAAATTTTAGCAAATGTGTAACTTAAAGCAGTGCTTACAATATACTAGATTGATTAGAAATAAAAAAAAGACACCTTGAAACTGCATTTAATTTTGAACTAAATTTACAAGGCGGTATATGAGACTGAGAATGCCTTTTTCCATGCTGATTGCATCAAGTGATTTGAACAAAGTAGCAAAAGGGGTCGTTAGCCCCTAAAGGAGCAATTAGGTAAAAGTGCTGTACTTTACCCACTGTGTAATGTATGATGTTTCTGGAAGGGTTTCCGTCCATGTCAAACCGATCAAAATAATAAATTTTTCTTAAAGGGAAACTAACACAATTCAATACTCTAGCTAGCTAGCCAACTAGCTATCTTCTTACCTACCTATCTTTGTATCATCTGTATCTAAAGTTCCCTTCCTATAGGAAGACTTTGGCAAATACTTTGGCAAATCGAACTATTGCTATATTGGGCAATATAGAGATTACATCTTGCTTCAAAAATAGTTTTTTAATGCTGATGAAAATACAAGTTTATATAACTTTCAAAATCTGTGACCTGGATTCTTTGTGTCTTCTTCTTCTTCTTCTTTTTTTTTTTTTTTTTAACATCAGGCAGCTTTTTCAATGAAATAGTTCTAAACATACTAAACTTTTTATACATGTGAAAACACTCCTATCATCTGAAAAGCATAATACATACTTCAAAATTACTAGTAATCCCACCAAGCTAGAAGGACAGCATTCCAGACGCTGGAAATTTCCTTCTAAAGGGACTCTAAAGTCTCTGCAATTGAGAATTAAGAAGATGACATGTGGTGAGATAATTGATAGTGAAACCACTCATTTTAGTATATTGACTTTGAAAAGAAAGAGATCATTAGAAACTAAAAAAGCAATAGGTAAAAATTATTCTCCAAAATAGGATGTATTTGTGCCTATCGAAGGTACCTGGGAAGGAGGAGATACTGCACATGCTAAAGAATGGGCAGATGTGTGAGGAAACCAGTTGTGGGAGAGCTGAGGCAATGGGTCAGCACAGGAGGCTGTGACTAACAGCCTTGGTGATGGGTTCCCCTTCCTTTGTAAGAAAATATAAAAAGGGGAGAAAGAAGGAATACAAAATGGCTATGTGTTTACCTGGATACTCTGTGAGGTACTTTAAAACATTTTATCATTTGGTCATTACAAGCACCTGGAGATAGATGATAATCCTCATTTTACAGATGCCTTTACATAATTTATCTACTTATGCCTAGATAAGTAACTTATCTAGTTATATGCCACACCAGTAATAAGTGACAAATATATCCTTTTAGGACACAAACCCATGTTCATTTCCCATTTTACTGCTTTGCCTTACACAGGAAAAGGCTGAGGAGTCAATGTAGACATACTGTGAGGGTAGAAAAAGAAATGAAGGATAAGATTGACAGTGGCTTACTTTTATCCCAGCATTAAGAGAGGATATGGAGCTGAAGGTTTAAAGAACAGATAAAAACTTTCATCTGTGACACACAGATTAGTCTGTAAAGCAGCTCTCCTTAATCTAGCTCCTATTGACTAGCTGTGACTGATTAGAATTTCGAATATCAAATCCTATTGATTTAAGTATACTTTGTCTTTATGTCTGCATAATTTTCAATTAGGAATAATTTTGGCACTGTTTTTCTGTGCCTCCATCTCTCTGTCAGCAGTTAAGAAATTCACCAGAAAACTTCAAGCACTTTGTTGATATTTTTTATAAATAATTCCATTTTAAAGCTATCAACTCTCACCCAATTTATCTGCTTTGTTCAGATCATTTTCATTGAGTTTCTTAGAGAGTGTGCAACTTACAGTAAAGTACTCTATACTTTGGCAAATCGAATCAAATCAGTGGCAACAATTATTTATTGAACATCGATATTCTTGATGTACCGTGGGCAGATTCATCTAATCATGTGAAGATGATAGAGTACACCAGGATGTTGGCTGGTAAGTAAAATAAGCACTCAGAACAATAATGGCCTGAAAGGACCTTCTGTCCTGCCAAGACTTAACTAGCTACGGGAGAGTACCAGCCAAGCAGGCGAGGCCTGGCATGTACTTCAGCCAGCTAGCAGCAGCATGAGGTCTGGACAGTGTGTCAGGTAACAGCACTAACAAGCAGAAGAGAAGGGTGTGTGCTCCAATCTGGCACACAGATGCATGAACGTGTACTGGGACCTCAGTGGCAAATGCCAGTATACAATAAGAGGAAATAAGTACTTTGGCTGTAAAAACTGACACAGCCTCCCAGAAAGTAGCCAATAGCCTAAATATGTAGTCAAAAGTGGTGTGGTCATATCAAGTTCTAGTTCAGCCTAGACAGATACCCAAAGGAACACCGAAGCAATGAGAATCCAGATTTCAGGGAGTAGGGACCCATAAAGTCAGGTGAAAAGCAGCGTTGTGGGACCAAGTGATTAGTCTCCTTGAAGACTTAAACAATGCAACAAGGCTGAGCAAAAATGAGCAGGGTGACAAGGCCCAGCTAGCCAACTGAGCTGAAGTAGAAGGAAGGACTTCAGCACACTTATGTGTTCAACAAAAGTCCAAGGCATAAACACAGTTGTACAGAATGGACCAGTATGGCACAGGTAGGCCAGTATGGCACAAGTAGGGCAGAGATCATTCCCAGATTTCTGGATCTCTTGTCTATATCTACAAGACTAATTCCAGACCTTATCTGCTTAGGTTGAAGTGGGAGGAGTAGGAGAGAACAAATGCTTCCCTCTGTCCTGGTTTGACTGGTATTGGTACTACGCCAGACTGAACTTTAAGGGAAAATGCTTCCATGAGTACAAAGGAGGGGGGTGAGGAATGTGCAGCAGATGGAAGTCAAATAGCTTCTGCCTAATTTCATGCTTCCTGTTAGGTATAAGTCAGCAAGGATAACAGCCTGCAGGCAGAGCCCGACCAGGACTGGGACACACACTGAGTTACTGGGATCAGAGACTGTAAAAGTTTCCTCAGTTCAGGGGCCTAGGCAGAGGTGGGAGACATCATGCCAGGTCAGTGACCATGACACTGACTGAGATCACCTTTCATGGTGACCCTTCAAAGCTTGGGGTCATAGAACGAAGTAAGGGTGGAACATTGGAGATGCCAGTGCACTGGCCAGGAAGTGCCCAGAAGAGCATGCTAAGCAGGACCATTCTGCATTCCTCATTCCAGTTCTTTCTTGGGGCTCAGTAAGCCTTGGTTGGTTAGTCCATCTCTGTACCTGATTGTTGCTTATGGATCTCTGGAAGCTACTTCAAAATATTTTAGCTTATTTACTTTTGAATTTCCACCAAAAGCTTTTTTGATAAGCAATAAACATTTTTAAATTTTTAAATTGAATGATTTTTAAAATTAAACGTTTTCCAAGTGCTTACTATGTACAAATCATTTACCTTCAATGTGCTCTCCATGAAAAGAAAGATCTTGACCTGCTTACTTCCATACATTTTCAACCAATAACATTTGAACACTTATATAATCCATCTCTTTATCCATTACATTTCTCTTCCCCAAATGGAACATGCTTCCATGTAAAGATTAACCATCTTTACCAACCTGACCAAAAGAAAAAATAAATCAGCCTGGAGAGTTTTGGGGCTTTATCAAAGCAAATTTCTGTTTTCAGAAATCTCTGCTTTTATTTGCCACACAGAGGAAATCCAAGCTGGTCTGTATAGCAATTTCTCGGGAATCTCTATTTTCTGGGAAATCTTGATGTGATTTGATTCAAGAGTCCCTAAAGGGTGGAAGGACAAAGGTATTGATAGTGTATTTCAAATTCTTCCTTGATTCAGAGAAGCTGCTTTATACCAGTGCACTGTCCAGGAAGAAACTTTTCTAACTGCTCTCTTCTTCACCCCTAGCCTTCACCACAAATTTGCATGCACACACACACATGCATGTAAATGAGAACAATTTTTTGTTAAAAATGTAAGGCCACAATGACTCTGTCACTTACATCTAATCAAACAGAATCATGGGCAAGGATGTAGGAAAACAAGAAATGACATAGTGTGTCAAGATGACCTGACCAAAATAATACAAACTGATAAACTATTGAAGGCAGACAAGTATTTTAAAAGTCAAAGTAAAACCTTGCTCTTCTAAGAACTAAATGGCAGCTAAAAAAAAAATAGCTGAGACTTGGTCTGGATTCTGGAATGTGAACAAATAAGAAAGGCGAATGAGCCCATAAACAGGTTTGGCTGAAAGTTAAGGAAAACAAAAAGAACTTGAAAGAGGCAGATCAATGCTGTAAACCTGTAAGCAAGCACAGGACATTTCTGAGATGGAAAAAATTATAATCTGCACAATCTCCACAGTCTGTACATTTCAAAATAAATTAATTATTGTAGAAAAGAAAGGAAAAATGTGGTAACTCTGCAATTTAATAAAATAAGTATCCAAATCCAAAAAAAAAAATAGTTTTACTAGCTTATTCACATTTGACTTCAATTTTCCAGGATTTAGAATGTGAATAGAAGTCACCCTTCAGAGAGGACCATATCCTAATATCCTGTATGTACACATGAGCTCTGCCACTAGTTAATTGACTGATGGGATCTTCTAACAGACCATTGCTGCCTGCTTCATACAGGTCATACTGTTAGAAGAAATGGGCTGAAACACAGTGTTTCACCACCCAGAACTTGTGCTAATGATGCCCCCCTTGCCAATTCTCTGAATTGGAAAGAACTGAAAATGCCCTAGTGTGAAGAGTATTAATGGGAGTATATGGAGGATTGAGGGTGGTAAAGAGAGAGCTGAGCCCAGAGCCTGAGCCTGACAAGCTAATGTCCAAATAGCTTTTTGCTAATATTTCATCAGAACTGCTATAGGCCTTACTTTGTCAACTGTCCACCTTGATAGGGTCCTCAAGGGGATTTGACATAATTCAGTCAATTCAGGAGTGCAAGATTAACCCAAGATTGATGATATGACCTTGGTAGTCTGAAGATTAACAAGTACTTAAAAGAAACTCCTTCCCCAAAAAACCCAAACAACCCACACAAGATCTTTAGAGGAGGAAGACAGCAGTTTGTAACCCTCAGAAATGTATCTGTACGAGGTTCTAGAATTAAGATTTCCCAAGAGTTCTGTGTGAGCACCCTGTTTTGGGTAACCCTGAGTACTGTAAAAACACAAATTTCTTTTTTTTATAAAAAAATATTTTATTTATTTATTCATAAGAGACACAAAGAGGCAGAGACCTAGGCAGAGGGAGAGGCAGGCTCTTTGCAGGAAGCCCCATGTAGGACTCGATCCCAGGACTAGGATCATGCCCCGAGCCAAAGGCAGATGCTCAACACCTGAGCCACCTAGGCGTCCCCACAGATTTATTTTTTTTAATTATTTTTTTCATTTCTTTTTTTTTTTTTAAAGATGTATTAATTATTTGAGAGAGAGTGTGTGCACCCGAGTCGGGGAGGGCAGAGGGTGAGGGAGAGAGAAAATCTCAAGCAGACTCCACTGAGCACAGAACTCAAAGTGGGGCTTGATCTTACCACTTTGAGATCATGACCTGGGCTGAAACCAAGAATTGGAGGCTTAACTGACTGAGACACCCACGTGTCCTAAAACATACATTTCTATGTTACTCCATATAGTATTTATGACGCACCTTAGAATCATTTGCAGAATATAATCTTCATTCCAGGCAAAGAAAGTAAACAGTTCAATTATAATGCATGCCAAATGTTGACAATCAGAAAAACAGTAAGTATGTTTACCATAATCATTGCAGTTGCTTTATGGCAATATGAAAATATAATGCCTACATGTTGTCCAGCAAAGTTGCCAAGTCAATGCCAGGCTCTTTATGAGACAATAAAGAATAAATACAATCTGATAAAAATACAGAAATTGTCATACTGGGTGGTCCAGTGTTCTTAGTAGCTCAGTCATCTACTGCCAGTGCAATTTGTCAGGGAAAGGAGGGCTTGGTTGTTCTCCCTAACTGTAGGGCCTTTTTCAGATTTTCTTTATCCCATGGCTGTACTTCTGTTTTGTAGGCTCCTTAGCAGGCTGTACATCCCAAACCTTTAAGCTTTTCTTAGTTGGTAGGATTGGCTCTGCCATTCACAAATCTGTTCAAAGTCTTTTCAAATCTATTTTCTTCCATTACTAACTCCCCAAATCATAAATTCTATAATAGAACTTGCTATCTGAAACTGTAAGCCAGAGAGTAAAAATTTTAAGCCTTCTTTTCTCTGTGAGAAACTACATGAAGATATCCCAAAGGTATCTTTTTTTTTTTCTTTTTGCAATCAAGCATATTTGGAAAACTAGGGAATTTACTCAAGAGAGGTGAATTGAAGGTCTAAAAAAACTGAGGGCCTCCATTAGCCATATGAAGGACCTGCAATATTTTAACTTGTTGCTCTGAGTTATTGCTCACTTTTCTCAGCAATGATTGCAGTACTTGGCAAATAGAGGCTACTATTCAGTCTATATTTACTTTTAAAAACATGACTGATGCAGTATATTCACATAATCTATGTCTATCAGACCTAGTTGCAGGTCAATTAAAATGTTAAGATTTTTTTAAATTTTTCATTATTCCCTCTTCTTTCAAAAAAATTCCTATTACTATCTTAATATGCTTTATATATATTTTTTCATAGCAGCTATTACTATCTGACATTATGTATGGGTCTATCTGTTTGGTTGTGGCCTGTCTCTCCCAGAAGAATGTGAGTCCATGATGGCAGTAATTTTGTCCATTTGTTCAAACACTGCATCAGGAGCTGGAATAGTCCTGGGTATATAGCATGAATTCAATAAGTGTTGGTTGATTGGTGAGGGAATGAATTTTCATTCATACATTATCATCAGCCTAGTATTTCCCCCCAGAAAGAGGACAAGGCCAACTGAAGGGACTCAGAATCCAGTCAGGCCAACCAAGAGGTCACAACCCAGGCACCAACAGGTCATAGATGGCACACTCTGTGCCCTGGGGGCCAAGTTTACATCCTTGGTGCTCCCCTGCTAGACATCCTTTTGCAATGCAGTTCTTATTACTGCATTTATTTTCCCTACCACACAAAAACATAAAGACATTATTTTTTTAAAATTTTTGAATAAAAAATAATAATAAATAAAACGTTCCATTTCTGGCAGGCCAGAGAAACTCTAGTCTTCATATTGATAATCTGTTGCCATAATAACAATAACAAGCTTGATTTTTTTTTAGAGAAGAAAAAAAAAACATTTTCAGTTGATCTATTGAGGGTCTCTTCGTTTTTGTTTGTATTTATTTGTGTGCATAAAAAAAAAAAAAAAAGACTATCTTATCCTTAAAAGTCTTAGTGGCCAATCATTATAACTGCCTTGATGTCTAATTTTCCCACAAAGGCTTATTTCAGGGAGGGTACTTCTCATTGGCAAGTAGGATAGCATCACCTTCATTCTATAGTCCCTTTAAGAAAGTAGTCTGCTCTATTTCCGTTTTACAGATGAGTAAAGAAAAGTATCACATTTTGGGTGATCTATGTCAGCCCAAGATGAAAACAACTGACTCAAATGATGAGAA
Source organism: Vulpes lagopus (assembly GCF_018345385.1). Taxonomy (NCBI): domain Eukaryota; kingdom Metazoa; phylum Chordata; class Mammalia; order Carnivora; family Canidae; genus Vulpes; species Vulpes lagopus. The sequence continues at coordinate 23,767,388 of NC_054844.1, forward strand.
TCAAAGAAATCCAATTAGAATAAAAAGATTATTTGTAAAGCTCTGCAGAGGCTCTGGTTCTTTTTTCTTTTTCCATTTGGCTTAGTTTTCTACTGACTTCATAAAATAGAGAGTTTCAACACAGATGCCTATTTGTGAGGTGAGTAACAATGGAGAGAATGGAAGTGATTGAAGATGGGGTGAGCATTCATAAGTGTTTGGGGGAAAACTGGATTATTATTTTAGACTAAATGGTGTTTGGGAAATTATATGTAAAGCTTTGGGGGAGCGACATTTTCTGGAACATGTTTTGTATTTTAAAATGCAGGCAGATTATAATAATCAAATTTTTTTCAATATAAGTAGTATATAGCAAAAAAGAATACTAAATTACTTTTATAGTGAATAAACTTGAATAACAATGGATTTTATATCACAATCTAATGTTTATGGTTTTCTTTTTTTCAGGTTTGGTCTGCCTTTCCTGATATATTTTACATTTTTTGAGGATGTGAATCATACCTTCTTTATTTGTACCCAATGAAATGTTTATTCATTTATCAATTTCTCTAGTATATACAAAAGTAATTAGTGTTTTATTTTCCTTAAAAAATAATGTTTATTGATAAGTATTTATTTCTACTCTAAAAATAATACACATTTAGTTTAGAGAAATGGAAAATAATAAAAAATACAATAGAAATTTATTTTCCAACTTGGAAATAACTTAAACTAATAACCTTCAGTAAATTTAATTTACCTCTTCTTTCTTGTTTTATATAAAATATGTTTTAAAAAATCTAAACCACATTTGCCATTTCGCATTGTATTCAGCTTATTTCCTTTGACACAAGTTTATCATTTTCCACTTACGTGCAGTTAGCACAATATAAAAGCAAGAAATGAAAATAGAACACCTTACATTTTAAATTAGAATGATTCACAAACTCCTGCAATGTTCCTTCTAAAATGTATTTTAAAAACCACTCAGCTATTAAGAACTTCTAATGCAATAAACAGAATTGCCTGAAGCCCTGCTCTTAAGTACAAAAAGAGGATGATCTTTAGGTGTTGAGTTCTATCTCCCTGCTCTTCCTGCTTCAACTGCAGCTTGTCCTTCTGTCAAGGAGGCCCCAGTATAAGGAAATGGTGCAGAGTGGCTCAACCCCATGCCATCGTTTCATTTCAGTGATCCACACATGCAGCTCTCTGCTGTATCCCAAATATACCATCCTGACTTGCAACTTCTTTGAGCTCTTCTTTTCAAGATATCCCAGTCAGAGCCCCCATCAGAACCACCACTAGCACCATCAATGCACCAGCTCTCGCTACTATCACACCACAGCTTTTCCTGCACAGTATTAGCTTTCAGGAGTCATTTTATTTTCTGGTTGTTTTTTGTTGGTGGTGGTGGTAGTGGTGGTTTATTCATCTTGTTTTTAAAGTAAAAGCTTTGACACTCTTTAAAGTAGTGAAATGGCTGAATCACTCCTTATGAGCTATGAAAAAACATCTTCAGTTTATAGAACAAGGTGATATTTTATCCCTCCACTTTTTTTTAGAGGGGGATGGAGGAGGGACGGGGAGGGAAGGGGAGCAAGAGAGAGAGAGACAGAGAGAGAGAGAATCTCAAGCAGACTCCATGCCCAGTGTGCAGCCAGATGTGTGGCTTGATCTCACAACCCTGAGATCATGACCTGAGCCAAAGTCCAGTGTCTGATGTGTCACTGACTGAGCCACCCAGGCACATCTTTATTGCATTATTTTATTTCTAAAAGAAATAATAATTTTAAGTTTTCCAATAAATCTGAAATTTAAAAAATAAAATAGGAGTTTCTAGCTTAAAGATAAAAGAGCCGTTTGTTCTTAGGCAGTCGCCATATTGCACTGTGTAGCATACGCAATAGAAAGTGAAACACTGATCTTCCTATAGGGTGGCCCAGTATCCAATTTTGCCTGGGACTGCTCCAGGTTAGTGGTAGGTTTAGTGGCACTGAAATTCCCTGGTCCTGGTAAGCTCCTCAATCTCAGACATACCAAGATCATTGGTCACTCTGTCACTCTGAGTGTTGTCCAGTAAGATATGCTATATTTACCGGCTACTGATGTTAATGATGTTGGCAGTATTTTCTAGGGAATGAACAGTAGTTGAAACAAATCAAACTTTTACCCACTTTATGGTCTAATTTCTGTCAAATGTAGCTGTAAGATATTGAGGTCGTTCTGGGACATGTGTTTGGCCCTCTACATTTCTTATAAGACTATGTGATCTGAAAAATGTTTGTTAATTGCCTAAAGTCCATATGTTGATGCATGCATAAAATAGCAATTTGATAAAATTGTGAAGGCTTCATTTTCCATTGCCATTTTGTTTCTGGCTGTTAGTTCTGAATTGAGCCAAAGCCCAGACAATTCCAAACTTTATGTCTTTCAGATGTGATTTTTTTTTCCTCTAAGATCTTTAGCACACTGAGGTCTCTATTAAAGTTAACATTTTCCTATGGTTCTCAAGAGCAGTTTCTCTATACCAATACTAGGCATTTCTCCAGAGGCCTGAGAAAGAGTACTCTGGTAGGTAATACTGTAACTGAAGAACACACGCCATCCTTTTGCCTATCAGGAAAATAATTACCCACCGAAGAACTTCTTTTTCACTCTTTTAAAGACTTTACTAGCAATTTGACCTTGCTTCAATGCTCTTTTGCATATGCCAACACAGTGCAATATGGTCACTGCCTCTTAATTCATCCTGGAGTTCAAGACTATATGCCATGTAATTGTCAACATCCTGATGCACAAGTCATATTTTGTTAATATAAAAATTCATTACTGTTCCGCATAGGGAACAGAAACATTTTTATAACAGCTGGGGAAAAAACGTATGATTTAAGAAAAAATAAAAATATACTGACATTTCCTTTTCAGTGTGTACTAGTCTATAACTTGCACCCAGGAAACTCTACAGTGTTGATGTCATTACTTGAGCATCTGAGCATCTGGAAAATGGAAGCTCATTGTTTTTGGCAAATTTCACTCATACATTATAATGTATGGCAGTTTCATATCTCAGAATTTAACTTCATTGTAGATTGAGAGGCACTATTGCATTTATTTCCTGATAAAAATATCAGCATTTTTTAAACTCACTAAATGTTTTGAATTTAAATAGTTTAAATGGTGACTAACATAATTGCTATGGGACAATATTTTATTTTTAGAAAATATTTCAAGAACTGTATCATCACTCAGAAATTTTGGAATTTATTTTATACCTCAGATTAAAGAGCCACAACTTTAATGCCCCCATAGAAGATAAATGGAATGTTATTTTGAAATGCCATTTTAAAAAGAGCTTTCAGAGATGCATTGTAAATAACTAGATTCCTTAAAACTTATCAATTTATAAATATTATGTGAGGATTATATTGGCTCCATATAGCTTTTTGAGGGTTTGAATTTTCTCTGGAATGTTAGCGATAAATGCATAAAGAATTGTGCATTATGTCAAGTTGTAAGTAAAAAGGCAATGTAGCCTCATATGCCCTCATTAGAAGTCAGCTCTGTCAGAGACTTACTGGGCCACTTTGGACAAGTCACCAAATCTGTTTAAGCTTTGGCTTTCTCATCTGTAAAACGGGGAAGATCTTAATCAAACGAGATAACATACAAACAGCACTTAACACAATGTCTGGCAGGTCTCAAGCATTTGATAAACGATAGCTGCTATTATTAATTTCATTAATCACCAGAGATATTGGGATGCACAATGGAAACAATATTCTTTTTTTTAAATAATAAATTTATTTTTTATTGGTGTTCAATTTACCAACATACAGAATAACACCCAGTGCTCATCCCGTCAAGTGCCCCCCTCAGTGCCCATCACCCATTCACCCCCACCCCCCGCCCTCCTCCCATTCCATCACCCCTAGTTCGTGGAAACAATATTCTTAAAGCCATCTCATGCTGCTTTCTCTTCATAAAATTCTCTTCCCAAATTATGACAGCTGACCAACCAGACTTCCAGATCCATCTCAAATGTCATTTTTTTCAAGAATCCTTCTCCTCAATTTATGTGAACATTCACACTTTTACATGCACAAGTACTTATCATTTGTCTAAAGTAAAATGCCAAAATACACAAAGGTATTTAGAGTTCTTTGTGTTCTTTCCTCTTTAGGGGCAGGGGTTCTGTTTTACTTATGTTAACATTCCCCATCATCTAAATTCCCAATGTCAAGTAGGAAAGAAAAGGGAGGAATATGGGCAAGTAAAATTCCAAGCAGCATATGAAATATGCAGAGAAAGTAGTGTAAACAAAGCGGCTCATGTTCAGAAGAGGGAGGGGTGGTGACTTGTGGTTGGTGTGATAACATAATTTGTCTGGAGAAGTGGCTTTTAAGTGGACAAAAAAGGCTCAAGAGGATTTCAAAGGAGAAAAAAGGAGTGAAGGCAGTTTCATGAAGAAACAAGTGAACCAAGAAGAATATGTCAGTTTGATTGGAGCAAGGTGAGTGTGTGACTGGTGGGAGAGAACTCCAGGAAGGAAGCAGTATGATGGGGAGAACCACAAAGGGCATGCAAAGGAGGTTGGATTTATTTTGGGGTCTGTTGCCAAAAGCTGGGAGAGGAAGAAGTGACACAGAGAAGAAATGCCACTGCCCTCATCGCAACCTTTTAATTCTGAATTCATCAAAACTCAGATAACTTCATTTAATACCTCTAAAATATCTATTCCATATCCGTCTCTTCAAGATAGCCAACTATGCCATGTTACTAAGTCCTTAAAGTATGTAAGGCTAGCAGCGAACTACAGCTCTTGTCTCTGCCATAGAAAGTAAGTGTCTGCCCTTCTGGTTAAGAGCATGGGTTTGGGAGGCGAAGTCTTAGTTCTGCCAGTTAATAAAGACCGATCTCAGGAAATTACTCAACCACCCTAAGTCATAGTCTCTTCATTTCTGAAATTAGATAGTCATCGTATTAACTCATGGGGTGCTATGGAGTTTAAATGCCACATATGTAAGAGACCACAGAAATTGCTTATGTGACATTATGACTCTTCATTGCTCCATCCCATCTCCCTAGTTCATTAAATCTGTCATTTTATTTGACCTCCAACTATTAATACTGTTTTTTCCATTCTCCCATATGTTCAACGATCTGATTGGGCTCTTTCTCTATTATCAGGGACATTTCAAGAAAGGTTGATCCATTCAAAGGACTTAAGCCTGAAAAGAGAATAGTAAAGGAACTATTTATGGAAGTATGGATGGATTAGGAAAGCAAAGATGGTGGAGCACCACTGAATGGGAAATCATGATCAGCTCTAGGTTTATTTTTTATTTATTTATTTTTTTAAAAGATTTTATTTATTCATTCATAGAGACACACACACAGAGAGAGAGAGAGAGAGGCAGAGACACAGGCAGAGGGAGAAGCAGGCTCCCCACAAGAAGCCAGATGAGGGACTTGATCCAGGACCCCAGGATCACGCCCTGGGCTTCAGGCGGCGCTAAACCACTGCACCACCGGGGCTGCCCAGGTTCACGTTTAAAATGCAAGAGGGGGATCCCTGGGTGGCGCAGGGGTTTGGCGCCTACCTTTGGCCCAGGGCGCGATCCTGGAGACCCGGGATCGAATCCCACGTCGGGCTCCCGGTGCATGGAGCCTGCTTCTCCCTCTGCCTGTGTCTCTGGCTCTGTCTCTGCCTATGTCTCTGGCTCTGTCTCTCCTTCTATCTCTCAAGAATAAATAAATAAAATCTTAAAAAAAAAATAAAATGCAAGAGGGACATAGGTGTCACTGGGGTCAGGTGATAGCTAGAATTGTGGTCTGATAGGAAAGCAGCCACCCTAGAACAGCAGTAAGGCGGGAGGGAGCATAATCCAGCCTCTTTCTCCTCCTTCCTTCCAATCTTTTGCAAGTGACTCTCATTGGCTGAACCCAGTTGGAAGCAAAATAATAACAGAGCCAGGTAATGGATGCAGTCAACAGAGGTCAGTTTTCTGGGAGCAAAAGCAGGGCAGAGATGGACAGAAAACAGATGGTAGAATGTTGTTAGAGCTAGGACAAAACGTGCTATTGGATTTTGGATAAGTGGTAGAAGTGTGGGAAGGAACTGAAACATCTCAAGGGAAAAGTCCCATTACCCTCATGACAGATGAAGGAAATAAAACTCAGAGGGGTAGTGAATTGCCAAATTTTCCATCTAGAGAAAGGAAAAAGAACAGAGATTCAGATCTTTATATGGTACGCCTATGCTGTTTCCCACTACACCGTGTGGCTCTGCTCAGACTGATGGCTGAAATTATCTTGGTCTCACTTAAGCAATTTCTGCTCCAGGATAAAACAAGGATAGGAAATCATATCTTGTTTTTTGCCCCTCCTTTAGCTCTCTACTCGTTTGGTCTAAATCCATTCATTGTGGTTTTCCAACTATCTTTCAGAGTTTCTTAAAGATTAATTTTAAAAGTTGACAAAATCCAAACTGGATTCTCTTCTTTTTAGGGAGAGGTTAGGTTATAAATAAAATATGAAGGCATCTGAAAGAGAGAAATTGAGAGAGAGAGAGAGAGAGAGAGAGAGAGAGAGAGAGAGAAAGAGAGAGAGAAGGAAGGAAAGAAGAGAGGGAGGGAGGAAGAAGAGAGGAGGGGAACAGAAAAAGGGAGAGGTAAGGATAGAAGCTTTGTAAAAAAAAAAGTTTAAGGATAATTATATGTAATAGCTAAAAACTGGAGACTAACCAAATGTCTATCAACAACAGAAGAATGGAAAAACAAATTATGGAATATCCATGTAATGTACTATTATACAGGAAGGGAACTAAGACTACAAGCAACAAAAGGAATGAAACTCCTAAATCTAGTATTTTTTTTAAAGATTTTTAAAATTTATTTATTAATGAGAGACACACAGAGACAGAGGCAGAGACACACGCAGGCAGAGGGAGAAGCAGGCTCCATGCAGGGAGCCCCATGTGGGACTCAATCCTGGGACTCCGGGACCACGCCCTGAGCCAAAGGCAGCTCAACCGCTCAACCGCTGAGCCATCCAGGCGTCCCCTAGATCTAGTATTAGGAGGAAGAAGCCAGATTCCATTCATATTTCAAAAGCAGATGAAATAGCCTATGGTGTTAGAAGATAGGACAGTGGTTATTTAGGGTCTGGGAAATGACTGGAAAGGGGTTTCTGTGTTGTTAATAACTTTCTGATATTTGTCTATTTGTTTTTGTTTGTTTCATCTGAGTGGTGGTTGTACAGATGTGTTCATTTTGTGAAAATTTGTTCAGCTGCCTGTCCTTTATGATTTATGCTACTTTTTATATGCACAGTCATACGAGTTCAGATAACTAGTTGCATTAGTCAGTTTGCTACCTTAAAAAATCTATTTCCCCATATTTCTGTGGCTTACAATACAATTATCTCTTTGTGGTAGACAGAATTCTAAGAAGGTCTGAATGGTCTCTATCCCTTGGTGTTACTCATGTGATTATGTTATGTTACATGGCAAAGGGATTTTGTAAATGTAATTAAATCTATTAATTAGCTGGTTTTAAGATAGGGAGATTATCTGGGTGAACCTAACCTAATCACATGCACCCTTTGAAAGCAGACAGCTATCTCCAGCTGCTGGTCAGAGATTTGCAAGGAAGGAGATTCAATGTGTCAATGCTGGCTTGAATATGGAAAAGCCACACTGAAAAGATCTGAGAATAGCCCCCCAAGAACTGAGAGCAACCCCTAGGCAGCAGCCAACAAGAACATGGGTCTTTAGTCCTACAATTACAAGAAAATAAATTCTGCCAATGACCAGTGAGCTCAGAAGAAAATCTGAATACCAAATGAGAACCGCAGCTGATGCTCTGAGACCAGCCCCGTGAGTCCCTAAGCAGGTGATCCGATAGGGTCATGCCCAGCTATCTAACCTACGGGGGAACTGTGAAGTAAATAAATTTGTAATTTTAAGCTGTTAAGTTTGTGGTAATTTATAATGTAGCAATAGAAAATGAATGCACACTTGTTCACATTTTGTCAGCTTTATGTTGGTAGCTACTGTCTTTGCACAACTTTGCTCCATGTGTCTTTACATTCTGGGACCCATATTGAAGAAGCTTCCCTATTTGGGACATTCATAGGACAGAGGGAAAAAAGCAAGTGAATTGACAAAATACCATGATGGCTCTTAAAGGATGTAGTGTTCATCACATCTGTTTATATTCCAGTGGCCAAACTGGTCACACAGCCTTGTGCAAAGGGGCAGGATGTATAATCTCATAGAAGAGGGCAGATTGAGTAATTCTAAAACGTAATACAATCCACCACCATAAAACATTAGAACTCTTGTCTAATAGGATAGAGCAAAGTCTTTGGGGTCAGAAAGACTTGAGTATGAATTTTGGTACCATCACATTACTGGCTATGTGACTACAGAGAAACTAGGAAAATTTTTTGAGCCTGTCTCTTAAATGGTAAATACATGCCTTAGAAAATTGGTGTAAATGTTAAATATACCAGTATAATGCCTGATAAATATTTAATAAATATTTAATATATGTTGATAAATATTAGCCTCAGTCTCTTGTCTCAAGGATTAACCAAATGTAATTCTTCAAAGGAAAAAGTCAGGGAATGGAAGCCACATCTAAACATACTTCTTTTTTTTCATTTTCCTAATAAACTAATGTAGAATCCTAATCGCATAATTCCTTTATATACTATCTCTTTGAACATTGTAGTAATAAATCACTGACAGAAAAGAAATATAATATTACTCTTCTGAATGGGATTGTTAAATATAATCAATATCAGAGGTGGGATTATCCTATAATTACATTTTTAAATTGATGATTCACTTTAACATCTATTTCTGGTTTATGAAAGGGTTGTCATAAAACCGTACCTGTTGCAGCTGAAAAACTAGCCAAGTCAAACAGTAAATAATACTTTGTCCTCAGACTGTTTAGACTTTATTTTTAACTGCCCTGATGGTTTTAAACACTATTTTAGGTTTTCAGTTCACAAATACTTGTCATTTTTAAAGTAACTATTATTAGTTGTTATTGTTTAAGTCTCAATCTACTATTTAGGGTTTTAATTTTTTCTTATTACACAAAAAATAATCATCTCTCCCTCTCTCTCTCTCTTTCTCATACACACACACAAAGTGAAGTTAATGCACTTCTTTCCTCAGATGAAGGAAAAAGCCAAGTCACTCCAAAAAAAAAAAAATTTAAAAACAACTAACTTACAAGCTGAAGATAACTGTAGTCAACATTTTGGGGTGTATTCTTCCAACTTTTTCCCTAGATAGATAGATAGATAGAATGTGTTTGAATTTCTGTATATTTACATTTATTTACTTCACAAAAATGGGGTGATATATTCTATTTTATGACCTATTTTTTCATGTATGCATATACATATATACCACTGTTTTAATGGTTTCAGTTAATAATTCTATGTACATTTTTCAACCAATATTCTTATTTAGATTATTTGACAATTTTCTATTATCCAGCCTCATAAACAGAGCTTTCACTAGGCTATACATATAAACTAGAAGAAGCCAAGGTGTAGGGCTTGTTGACTAGAGCGCCAGCTGGATTTTGGCCCTATTCACCCCGACTCACCCCTTTGATCAGATCCCATATATGGCAGCTCTGCTCTTAAATTTCCAAATATACCAGAAATGTTAAAGAACAATAAGCATAGAATCTCTCTATTAGAATGGATGAGCCTTTATTGAAGTCTTGAGCCATTTTGTATTATCAAGAGTTGCCAGATGGTATATAAAAGTACTGTCGTTTCCATGATTTGTCTTTATTGACTCATTAAATTCTCTGTGAAATCAAAATTAATTAAAGTGCCATAGATTTTACAGTTCATAGATGCACATAGTGCCCTGTCTCCAGTGTTATCACAAACATGCCCCTCGTTAAGGTACTCAGGTGCTGTCTTTTTTTTGTCCACAACAAAAATTAAAAGAGGTAACCTGGTGTCCTGAGTCTTTTTTTGCTTCAGACCAAGAAAATGATTGCTCATAGAGTCCCCAAAAGAATGGCCAATAATGACTATTGAAAGCCTTGATGAAGCCATTGTTATAGAAATATGACTGACTTTATGGGTGAAATAATCACATATCTATCTATCATCTATCTATCATCTATCTATCTATCTATCTATCTATCATCTATCATCTACCTATCTATTTCGAACATATAAGGAATTCAGTGGAAGTTTCCATCTGCTTCTGTTAAGAACTCCCTTTGGAGACACTACAAGGCCAATTACCTAGGAGTTGGTGGACACTGACCTCTAACCTGGGCCCCTGGTCCCAAGCTTCTGTTGTCTCCTCCTGTGCTCCAACTGTCATTCTTATGATAAATGTTCTATTGCTGGTCTCTTTAGAGAGGAGCTGTTAAAGGAAAGGGAAGATTATTTGCGAGTGGGTAGGAAAATGTTCCAACAAAAGAATGAAATGAAGTAATTAGCTTCCTTCTATATATAAGCATCAGCACTGCTGCCAAATCTTCAGACTGTAGTGAGCGAAGAAATAATGACATTGCTGATGCAAGGCAGAGTCCCCTTCAGTCACTGACCAATCATGGGTAAAGCCACCCTCCTCTTTACCCCATGGGAGGATGAACGTTGGTGGTGCCTGAAAATAGGATACTTCTCATCTTACTAAAACATTTAAAAATGGGAACCACTGCCCGAAAGGGATGACTATGTAAGATAAAAAGCCCTGAGGGAACTTTATTTATTTATTTATTTTAATTTTTATTTATGATAGTCACACAGAGAGAGAGGGAGGCAGAGACACAGGCAGAGGGAGAAGCAGGCTCCATGCACCGGGAGCCCAACGTGGGATTCGATCCCGGGTCTCCAGGATTGTGCCCTGGGCCAAAGGCAGGCGCCAAACCGCTGTGCCACCCAGGGATCCCCGGAACTGAAGTTTTTAAAGATGATATGCCCCTTTAAGAAGTGAGGGATCTGTGGGATGGTATTGACTGATTGTTCATTTTTGCTGTATATTAAAGGTCTTGCTATGGCCTAGAATAAAGCTCAAGAGAAACAATACTATCACCCTATTCTGGTGAGCCTAAGGTCCGACAGGAATCTCAAAGCTATGAGGAAAGGCTTCTTAAACTTGACCTGTGCTGTATTATTTTAGAAAATGAGGGAAGATCATGGGTTGTCTATTTCTCATAGACAATTTGACATTGTGGATTATTGGAAAATATGAATGCAAGAATGGACAATTGGAAAGATTATAGCAGAAGGATAAAAAGAAGAATATCTGGGCTTGACCCTAGTCAGTTACAAGTTAGCTGTTAGCTTTGTCTAAGAGATGGAATGATATGGCTACTATATGGAATGAGGTTTCTTCACTTTCATCTGGAGGAGAGAGTTGAAGAAAGGAAACTGGTGGGTTTGCGGAGGGCCTGGAAGTGCTTTGTGGAAAAGGATGCCACCAAGTATGGAAATTAATAGTTTACTTCAAGGAGTACCATAAGAACTAACCAAAGAGTTTTTAAAGAATAGAGGTAGTTGGATGTGGATGGTAAGAGTTAAGAAGAGTGAGAAGAAAAAAGAAAAAGCAGAAAAGGTAAGAAGTTTACATTTTGAAGTTTTTCTTAAACTCCCTGGCCTCTTACCTTCCTACTTCTCTATCTCAGGTCTAACCTTCCAAATAACACTGCCCCTAGGAAGCGTCTATTCCTAGCCTGAATGAAATGTCTTCATCTGGGTCCTTAAACTCACAGTGTCCATCTCTCATCACAAAGGTCTGCAATGACCCAAATTTGCTTATCTGTCTATCCGGTAGTCCCTGAGCCTCATGAGTTCAGTACCACATACCCATTTTGCTGCCTGCTGTGGTCTTAGAACCTAGAGCAATGCCTAGTGCATACTGAGTGTTCAAAAGTATGTTGAATGAATAAATTGCAGGGGGAGGGAGCAGGAGTCATAGGAGAGAGAATAGCCTGATGAGAGAGGAGCAGATTCATGGGATGGGCAAGGTCCATAGGTAGAGAATTGATGCAGTTTGGGAATTTAAAGAAGCACCACAGAGTGTGAGAGAGTGGCAAAGACAGGACTTGAAGGGCAACTGGGATTGATCACTAAGAGCCCTCAAACCATGTGAAAGAGATTAGAATTAATGCTGAGGATAGTGTGGATACATTGACAGGAGTTGGGAAGTAATGTGATTAAATTTGTCTGTTTAGGAAGAGAAGTTGGGGAGTAATGTGATTAAATTTGTCTGTTTAGAAAGAGGAAGTTTGCTGCAGCTTGGAAAACTGATTGGAGAGGGGCCAGCATGGAGGCAAGGAGCTCATTTAGAAGACAGTTGCAGATATCTATGGGAGATATCATCCTGGGTTGAGCCATGTAGTGCAGAAGGGATAGAAAAAGTGAATGAATTTATGAACTAGTTCAAAAGTAAAGTTGATAGAGTTTTGATATTGATTGGAGAATAAGGAATAAAAAAGAAGTTAAAATCGATAGCTATATTTTAACATTGATAGTTTGAGCAAATAGATACTGAATGGTACCATTCACTAAGATAAGCAAATAAGAGAGTATTTTTGTGCTTTTGTAAAATAGCTTTGGGCAAGTTAAAGTCAAAGTGCCTCTGCAATATTGAAGAGGACACATCTGGAGGCAGTTTAATATGCACATCTCGAGAGCTCAGGTGAATAACAGAGCTGGAGACACAAAAGTGGTGATCATGGGCAGAGGTGGTAACTAAAGCCAGGGAAATTGGGATGCCTGCGTGGCTCAGTGGTTGAGCATCTGTCTTCTGCTCAGGGCACTATCCTAGGGTAAGGCTCCATCCCAGGAGTCTCACATCAGGCTCCCCATGGGGAGCCTGCTTCTCCCTTCTGCTTATGTCTCTGCCTCTCTCTGTGTGTCTCTCGTCAATAGATAAATATTTTTAAAAACCTTAAAAAAAAAAAAAAAGCCAGAGAAGTTGATGAAATTGCTCAGAGAAGTACGTAGAGGGAGAAGACATGAAGATTTGGAACTCTGAAGAATGGACACTTTTTTTTAAGGGCAGAAAAAGAACCCTAAAAAGAGTAGCACAACAAAGCAGTCTCAGAGATAGGTATCACAGAAGCAGAAAGAATTCATTTCAAGTAGAATGAGTGGTCTAAATATCAAAGTCTATAAGAAGTTGGGTTAACAACTGAGACAATGTCAATTAAATTTAACACCAATGCAGTAATTCATTACTTTTATATAAGAATAGCTACAGGGGATCCCTGGGTGGCGCAGCGGTTTGGCGCCTGCCTTTGGCCCAGGGCGCGATCCTGGAGACCCGGGATCGAATCCCACGTCGGGCTCCTGGTGCATGGAGCCTGCTTCTCCCTCTGCCTGTGTCTCTGCCTCTCTCTCTATCTCTCTGTGACTATCATAAATAAATAAAAATTAAAAAAAAAAAAGAATAGCTACAATAAAAGTTTTGGAACAGAAGCCAGATTACACTGGGTTGAAAAATGAATGGGAGATAACAGTGTGAATACAATGAGTATGAGCAAATATTTCAAGAAGTTTGACTATAAAGGGGCAAGTACTTCCATAGTTTTCAAAGCCCTTAATGATCCAGTCACTATGGGAAGAGATAATTGGCAATTTGTTGTGGCCCAAGAAAGAACAAAAAGCAAAATAGACCCCCAAGAGCTATGGATAAAACCTTGGAGGGGGTGGTTTCAGAAGGCAGAAAAAAGTGAGTTTGCTGGGAAAGTTCCATTTTAAACTCTGATATGATGAATGGTATTTTGCTGAGTTGAAAATACACAAAAGCAATTAGAGAGAGGAATGGAATTGACTGAGGTGCTCTGGCTGAGATGAACATTTTAGGAGTTCTATGCAGTAGTGGCATCTATGACAGTCCACAGGTATAAGACTTCCAGGGGAAAAATGTGAATGAGAGAAACAGACAACCAAGGACAGTAATGTCACAGTAATCCACTGATATTTGTCACCTAGGAAATAGGTACTCTCCCTAATTGGACAACTGGATAAGGACAGTCAAAATATCATTTTTATCTAGACTTTTAAAACTTTACCAAATTATCATGAGAATAGACACATTTAAACTTTTGATTATTAAAGACAAGTTTATGCCTCCATCCACAGGCTATATGTTGCACAATACTCTTGACTTTACAACTTGAAATTCATTCAGTGAAATTTATTCAGATATCTTTAGTATTTTCTGTATTACATAATTTCTATAAACAATATATTTCCCACTATAAACTACTATTTATAAGTATGTAGTAAAATTGTGAGAGATACAAATGTAGAGTTCAGGCTCTCTCTGAATGGATACTGAATGGTGTCATGCGTTTGGGCAATAGCCAGAATGTGGGTGACTGACAAGAGTGCTGTATTAGGAGGTGGAACCTGAAAAGGTGAGTGGAAGTCAGACCATTACATGTCTTCAATGTTCTGCTAAGTACTTTTAGTTTCATTCTGCAGGCAAGAGAAAATCACTGAATTATTGTGGGAAGAGGAGAGAGGCTTAGATCTGAGTTTTAGAAGGAATTCTGCTAATTACTTGGCTCTTAAAACGTTTTTGTTGGCTGAATGGAGAAATTAGACTAAAGATGGGGGTTAGGTCGAAGGAAAGGTGCTATTACTGTTTGGAAGATAATGAGAGATAAGGTGGAAGTTCTCTCATTCAGTAAAATCAGGGACCAAATTTGGTCAGTCATTTGCAAAACTTATCAAATCAGAGAACAACAACAAAACAAGATGTTTACCTTGGATATTTATAGTTTAACTTAAGACACATATGAGTACATTTATCCTGCAATTATATACGAGAATGTTAAGATCCCTTCTTTGAGTACGGTTTGCTAATTGGAGTTTTGTATTTTTTTTCTTGCATGAACCACACCCGTGTTTCTGTTTCTTTAAATTGCAGCAAAACAGCAATTGGAATGTAGAATCTTAAAGAAGTTTCCATAAGAGTTTTCCCCAATCATTTTTGGTTCACCTTCTCCATACTTATATGGATTATAAAATTTTCAGCCACTTATTCTCATCTTGTCTTTCCAACAAATTCAGCTTAGTTTTCATAGAAAGAGCTCTCTTCCACACTCATATCTCCTTAGTTTAAACAGTATTTCATTAAATATTGTAACACAATAAAAAGTACAATTGAACTGTCTGGCTTAAGAACAAAATACAACTCTTTTTTGGTAAACACGCAACTAAATTGATGGAACCAGGAATATTCAGCGTTCCAGGCAATCTCTTACTAGTTTCCAGTGATGAGTGTGTAAGAGAATTGAAGGGTGTTATTAATGACATGATCTGACTAATTGGGGATTGGCTAGCTGTGATGATCTGAGCTGGGCTACAGCAGTGGAGATAGAGGAGAACAAACAGAAAAGGCATCAAGACATTGGTTACCTTTGGAAATAAACAGGCTTGAGTTCATATACTGACTTTATCACTGATCTCTAAACATCCAAGTTTCCGTTTTATTACAAGTAAAATAAGAATGAGGCAGAACATAGTGAAAGATTGGGAAAATGCACCTAATGTACTTAGCATGTGCCTGACAAAAGTAAATAATTAATATGATATTAAGTCAATAGAATTTGATGTTGAATTCAGGAAAGTAAAGAGTCAAAGATGACTCCTTATTGTCTTTCTTGGCTGAATAAAAGATAATAATACCACTAACTGAAATGGAAACACAAGAGGAGAAGTAGGTTTGGCAGATAAAATAATAGTGTTAGTTTTGGATGTATTGAGTTTCCTGGTGTGATATTCATATTGAGGTGATGAGAAGGCAGTTGGAAATGTTATTCTGACTTTCAGTGAGAGATCTTGGTTAGTGATCTCAACTCAAAGTCATCTACACAGAATGATACATGAAGCCATGAAATGGATAGGTTTGGGCATAAAGGGAATGAGGACACGGCAGGTTAGTTGTCTGGGGAAATACACAATCAGACATGAGGCAAAATCCAAGATACAAGAGGAACCAGCTGGGGTAGTTAGGCAATAGTGGCATGTTCAGGAGACATAGATATAGGTTTAGATAATTAGATGACTTCCATCTAATCTTGCGCATTGTCTTGGCCCAGCCTCCCAAGCCTCAGACAACTTTTTCACTCCAGAAGCATCTTAAAGCTCTCCCAATAGCACTGAAGAGTAGGTGGCTATGAAACATAGTAGTTTCATAGTAGTTTTTGAAAGGGAACATATATTTCATAGTAGTTTTTGAAAGGTAAGCAAGACGGAGAGGAATTTTTTTTCTAATAGTTAGGGTTAGGGCTCAAGAGAAGACTTGAACACGTTTCCAGGTGAAGGGAAGAGAACCAGTAGAAAGAGAATTTTTTTGAAATTAGAAATCAAAAATGGTTCACTTTGAATATGAGATTGTAGGTGATTTTTATATTCATTTTAGTTCCCTTCTGTATTTTACAAATTGTCTGCGTTGGGAATATAAATAATGGACTTGGAAAAAAATATTTTCTCTTACATCAAATTGGGGTTAGTCTATGAAACAATGTTCCAGGAGCATCTGATAGGCTCAGTCAGTGGGTTAAACATCTGCCTTCAGCTCAGGTCATGATCCCAGGGTCCTGGGATTGAGCCTCCACATCAGGCTTTCTGCTCAGCTGGGAGTCTGCTTCTCTCTCTCCCTCTGCCCCTCCCCTGCTCCTGCTCTCCCTCTCTCTCTCTCTCTCTCTCTCTCTCTCAAATAAATAAATAAGTAAATAAATAAATAAATAAATAAAATATTTTTAAAAAATGTTCCAGAAAAAGTAGAATGAGGTGATAGAGACACTCCTCCCATTGAGAAAAGAAATAAAAGAGAATGACTTAAGATTCAGAGACATTTTGAAGTGGAGGTGAGAGAACTTGAGGGAAATCACATTGTTTGGCCTCTATATTTTTAAGTAAATTAAGAGGCAAGGTAGTTTGCTGAAACCAAGGAAGAAATATAGGCCTAGAATACAGAAATAAAATGTTTTTAAAATTCAATATGAGAAAAAAAATAAAATAAAAAAAAAATTCAATATGAGGAACAGAAAAGGATTTACCTTGAAATTGGTAAAAAAAAAAATCATTGCAAAGAGCTGGAGGCCCAGCTGAAGTTGGATAATATGTATGTATAGTGTAGCCAGTTACTGAGTTATCTCCTATGGCAACACTTACCCATCTATATAGCCCCTGCAGTTAGAATTCGCCAGGCAGATGTCAGGGAGTCAGCAGGTGAGGAAATCTAAGGTAGCCCCCATGCCCACTCCCATGAAACCTGCTCTTTTCTTGTGTTCTCTGTCTCAGGCAATGATGCCACCAGCACTTCTGTTGCTAATTACAGGAACCTTTGAATCATCCTAGGTCCCTCTTTCTCTTTCACAAACCCCACCTAAACAATCACTAAACTCTGCCTACTTCTTCTAACCCTTCTCCCACCTTTACCGTCACCATGCTCGTCCAGACTACTCTCATACTCTAGCCCTGACTATTGCCTTGGCCTCTTAACTGCTCCCTCATATCTGTTTCTGCCTCACTCAATTCCATTCTTTGCACTTTGTCTTTTATTTAAAAAAAAAAATCAAGTGTTGTTTCACTCTTTTAAGACCCTTAAAAGGCTTCACACTGCCTTTAGGATAAGGACCAAAATTCTCAACATGGCCCACCAGGCTCTTATGCTCCGGCTCCTGTGACATCTCCAGACTCACCTGGCATAGTGCCTCTCCTTGCTCTCTATTCCACGGCCATATAAGCCTTCCCTCTGCTCAAAAATATGGAGATGAAAAGTGACCAATAGAAGCAGAGATGGAGGGTTTGGACAGATGCTATGGACTTCAGAGAAAAGGAAAATAATAAGATAAAACATAAATTAGACTGAGCATTGACCCAGAAGGGTTGAATAATTTAAACCAGCAAGAAAAGAGGTGAAATTTACATCTTGTCTAGCTTTCCCAGTGCTTAGGGGCTCATGAGGAAGCTCAGTTCTATTTTAAGGAATAAAAACTAAGATCCTTCACAGAGCACCAGACCCTGTACGACAACAGTTTCTGGGACACTTTCCCTGGATGCCCTACAGCATCTCACCCTCAGCAGCTCCCTCCTCAGTCTCTACTCCTGTGCATCTCCGTAAGCCACACCTGTGCCAGAGCCAAGCTATCTATCCTGGCTCCTCTCATACCTGGTCCTACTGACATGGCCCCTCAGGCCTTCTGAGCCAGAGGCTCAGCTTACTCTTCCCCCAGTCTCGTTCCCTTATCCAGTCTCTTCTCCCATCTACCCTCAGCTCAGATACTAGGTTAGTCTTTCTGGATCATCAACACCATCACAGTACTCTCAGGTTGAAAAAGAAAAAAAAAATAAGTAGTGGAATGTAGGGAAAAAATGCTGAGATTGTTTACTAAACTTGATACAAGGAGCAGGGAGGAAAAAAAGGAATGGCCTGTGTTTCAAAGGATTATGATTCAAGTGGATTATCAGAGGAAGGCCAAATTTAAGTCATTTGTATCCTTAGTTTTCCAATAATTGAATTAGAAAATATGATAAGTCAAATATTTCTCTATATAGCTGTGAAATGGTTGGGCATTGAAGACAATACATATTAGTACAAAAAGCAGACCCTTTTTCTTAAATGAGGCACAAATTTCTGTAAAGCTTAGATTAACTTCCATACAAAAATTCCACAAAAATTTTCAGGTTTTTGTTTCATGATAACAAGGTAACACTTAGGATGGTCATTGGGAAAAAAATGCCTTGGAAATTGGTTGAAACTCAGCAATGACTCAAGTGAGATCACCGGATGATATGTACAATTGATGTTCTCTCATTTCCTGACTTGCAGGTGACTCAGCCCTTGTTCAGCAGGGCCATGGAGACAAGTCATTGCTTGTGGCCTCAAAACCATATTACACAAAATTAGGTGCTCATAGTCCTCTTTTCTAGTGGATAGAGGACACAAAAGAACCGTATCTCAAACAGCATATTTGTTTAGGAAAGAGTCTTATTTCTAGGGATTATGGGAAGGGAGTCTCTTTCAACTGCTTTATGTAAATACCAAAGCACTTTTCAAAATGTTATGAGAGCATCAAATAACGGTTGTTATTTGACAAGTGAACAGTGGTTTTCTTTTTTTCCCCAAGATTTTATTTATTTATTCATGAGAGACACAGAGAGAGAGAGAGGCAGAGACATAGGCAGAGGGAGAAGCAGGCTCCCTGTGGGGAGCCTACCACAAGACTTGATCCCAGGACCCCAGGATCACGACCTAAGCCAAAGGCATACGTTCAACCACTGAGACACCCAGGTGCCCCTAAACAGTGGTTTTCAACTAGCTTCACAAATTATAGCCCCGAATCTGGCAAGCAAAGACATTCAGGAAATGCTAAAGCCTCAAGCTTTACATGTCATTTGTCTATATAGAAGATTGATATCCCATCGTGAGCCTAAACTTGGTTCAAACATTCTGGATGTGTACTGAATGATATCCTGAAGCACTTTTGGAGGACTCAAAATCTTGATCAAGAAACACATTTTCAGTTAGAAGAAATAACTCTGAGTGCAGTCTTCTATTTAGCCTCATGGATCACAACAGGATGAGAGAGGGAGAGAGCTGGGAGCTTGATTTGGCTCCTAAGATAGCATGACCCAGAGGGTTCACATCTCCCTTCATTTCAGACCTTCATTCAGCTTTAGTGCTACAAAAAAGTTTAATGGTATCACCCAGTGTGAGATATAGGATCAGGAGCCACACCTGGCAGGAGGGGATTTGTTAGGACCTTCACTGTGGACTGTGAGAAATACTTGTGGAGGGTAAAGGCTAAGACAATTCACAAATTTCAGGCTTGGCCAACTGATAGTGGTAATGGTACTTCCTGATATAGAGAATAAAGGAGAAACATGATGAGTGGGTCAGTTTTAGACATGTTAATTTTGAGATGCTTAAGAAATTTCTTAGGGAAGGTGTTAATAAGGCAGTTAGAGCTTTAGAGAGTGTTGGGTAGAGCTATAAATTTAGTGTCATAAGTTTAGAGATGTCAGTTGAAGTAATGAGGAGATGGTTCAGAGAAAGTATGTGAAGAGAGCAAAAAAAGACTGCAAAACCCTAGGATTATCCATACTGAAAGGAGTAGTAAAAAGTGAGCTCACGGGATCCCTGGGTGGTGCAGCGGTTTAGCGCCTGCCTTTGGCCCAGGGCGCGATCCTGGAGACCCGGCATGGAATCCCACATCGGGCTCCTGGTGCATGGAGCCTGCTTCTCCCTCTGCCTATGTCTCTGCCTCTCTCTCTCTCTCTCACTGTGTGCCTATCATAAATAAATAAAATAAAATAAAAAAAGTGAGCTCACTGGGAAATGTTTGAGTAACAGAGTAAGCTTAGACGGCACAAGGAGATCTGAAGGAAGTTGCTACCCAAAGAAATTACACTTAGAACTAAATCTGCAGTTGTTTTCAGAAAAGTATATTATTTTTTGTTTCCAGGTCTTCCTTTTCAGAGGAACTAGTAACCTCAGAGTATTAAATCTGAAACTGGATTTTCAAATAAAGGAAATATTTTTAAGGACTTTAAGGATGTAAATCAGCAAGTAGTTGAGCCAGGGAACAATAAACAGTCATTAGCTGAAACATGGCAATGTAAATCCTAGAAACTTTTATTTCTTTTTAAAAATTGATAGTCTAGTAAGACACTAATAGCATAAAGAGTCACATTAATTGGTGCTTATAAAGTGACTAATCTCTTTATTTCCTTTCTAGTCATTTGAAACATTCTATAAGATGCCCTTGTTAAAAAGAAAAAGTATTTTAAAAGAAACTTTACAAGAGCTCTCATTTTGCAAGGTTTTAGAGTGTGGTGGCATGATTTTCAGCATCGTAAGTCAACAACAGCCAACTTTAAATCAGACATTTTTATGTAGGTTCAGAAGATATGCAGGACTGTGAACTCTAACACTGAAATTTCAGAAAGTAACTCTTCCATTTTTTAACTAGAAAATAAACAGATTGCTAGCTTCTTTGTAAAAAGGTCCTACATGATAAAAAATGAGG
Organism: Vulpes lagopus; assembly: GCF_018345385.1. Lineage (NCBI taxonomy): Eukaryota > Metazoa > Chordata > Mammalia > Carnivora > Canidae > Vulpes > Vulpes lagopus. The sequence goes on from NC_054844.1 coordinate 23,788,414, forward strand.
ATAACCGCTTTGCCAAGTCCTTCTATTTTTTCCTTCCTTAGGAAGAAATGAACCACTTAACATCTGCCCTTACATAAGATGGCATGGAGCTCTATGCCCCAGTCCCACATTCTCCATGTCCTGTCCCATGAGGAATCCCATCCACAGCAAGCCTCTGTTCTCCAGAAGAGCTCAGGTGGGATGTTAAAGAGGATGATGAATGCAAACACATTACTTATGGGTCTTCCCTATACATTTCTCATGGTACTGAGAAGTTAGAAGATGACCATGACTTCAAAGTTGGTTTCTCTACTTATTGATTCCCAGAACTCCAAAGTCCTCAGGAACTGAACAAACAATTGCTGAAACTAGCAATTAGTAGGCCCCATTTCCTCTTTGTCTATCCTTGGCTGGTTCTAATGATCTTCCATCTATATGTTCAGTCTTGCTCTTTTTGGACCGGAAGTATTTACAAGCCTTGGGCCCTTGATCTCTTCACAGTCAGGAAAGTTTAATATGAAATGTCCTGGAGGGAAATCTGTCGGCTTGTACTATGCTAGTAAGCATCCTGCTGCCTGCCATACATTAGGGTGTGAAGCCCTGTTACTGGCCCATATATTGCCTTTACTTCTCTATGATGTTCCCAGGGGTCTCCTGTACTTGCCTTGACTTTGAGAACTGGCCTCCTTTGTCCTTGCTGGCTCTACCACACTTGAAGCTTTGCCTTGATTCTAATTCAGAGGCCACGTCTCTGCTATTCTTATATAGGCCAACTGGATAGAGCCTGTCAATCTCTATGAACTCACATCATGGACTTCCATGGCTGACCACTTACTAGAGGCCATTACAACCCTAAAACTTGGTGCTTTCTGCCTCCCAGGTGGATCTGTCCTGCTACCCTGGAATTGGTACAGGTCTCCTTGGGCCAGGCCTACATTACTAAGGGGGACAATAGCAGATTAATTACACTGCTCTCTGCTCTAATTTGCTAAGAATAAAAACTTGATGTATCCCTAACAGATTCCAAATTATGCCATTAACATCTAATATACAAGAATGCTTCATTCTACATCAAAACTATGTCATTAATTATCTGTTTAATGAACCTCCTTGATAAAGTAAATACATTTCTAAAAGATTTTATTTATTTATTTATTCATTCATTGATTCATTCATCAGAGACATGGAGAGAGAGAGAGAGAGAGAGAGAGAGAAAAAGGTAGAGACACAGGCAGAGGGAGAAGCAGGCTCCATGCAGGAAGCCTGATGTGGGACTCGATCTGGGACTCTGGGATCACACCCTGAGTCAAAGGCAGATGCCCAACCACTGAGCAACTGAGGCATCCCCAGTAAATAAAATTTTTTAATGTGTTTAGATCACATGGATGTGGTACCTGAGTATTAGTAACAACCTTTGCAAATAATTTTTTTTTAAGTAAACTAACCTGGTCCACAGGTTTATCCATGACTCTCCCAATTTTAGACTGAAAATCCTACAAACAGATGTTTGCTTACCCTAGGAAAATTAGTCTCTCTTGTTGGCCTTGATCTGTATGCAGAATGAGAAAGGACCCAGCAATAACTATATATAAAATTATAATGTGATGATTCTCTTTTAAATTGCAGCCTCTGGGGCACCTTGAGCACTTCAGATCACATTGTGATCCTGGGGTCCTGGTATGGAGTACCGCATCAGGCTTCCTGCAGGGAGACTGATTCTCTCTCTGCCTATGTCTCTGCCTCTCTCTGTGTATTTCTCATGAATAAATAAATAAAACCTTTTAAAAAAATAAAATAAGTTGCAGTCTCTTCATGTCCATTCAATATACTGTAACTACACAGTGCTTCCAGCTAAATGGGTCCTTTCCACTTAGACCACTTTTCTTTCCAAGGGACCTTTTTCATTCCCTATGTGACACATTCTGTTCCAAAGATCATCATTAACACTGCCCTCTTGATTTCAGAAGATCATCTTGACCCAGACAATGACCCTGGCTCTATGGGAAGTCTTTTATCCAAGCCTAGCAGTTGTCCCTGTTTTCTTATTGTTTTGACTGATGCATTGCAGAGTCCCATTTTCTCTATCCTACAGCAAGTGTTTTAAGTCTTTAAACCAGGAAAGGAGCAGAGACTCAAATGCTAGTGTAACCCAAATAAACAGTCCTTTTTGTTCCTTATTCTGCAGTACTTCTCATAGTCTTAATTTGCTACACACTATATACTGTCAATCCCCAAAGGAATCAAGGGTGTTCACTGTTGCCTACACATACTTGATAATGGATATCTTCAGAGAAATAACATTATTAATACCTTGTGGATATGATGTCAGGCTGTATAAAGTTTGAGAAATGCTAGTATAAGAGTTTTCCTTTGCAGGACGCAGACTTGCATGCCAGACTTTGGTGCCAGAAAGCTCTGGGTTCAAATCTTAGCTCCAGTGCTTTTTAGTTGGATGATTTACTTACCTATCTGTAAATCTTTTATTTAATTATATTTCCATATTGTTATTATTTTTTTTAAAAGAAAGCATGTAAGAAAGGAGAGAGTTTTAAAAGTAATTTTTGTTTCCTCTTGTATATGCCTGGTATCTACCTGCTGGGACTATTGTAGGGATTTACAGGCTTACATATGAAAAGAACCTATCATTCTACCTTAAAAACTTGTGTGGTTGGAACATGAACATCTCATTCCAATGACTATACCTATACCCCATGAGATATTAATAAATCAAAGCTAGAACTAAGAACAGAAAGCCAATGTGCTATGATTTAAGCAGAGAGTGCATGTACAACATCATTATCTACCATTTCAGGATTTCTTTCCTTTGAGACTTAACATTTTTATCATGTTAAATTGTTATCAAATGACCCCTTAGTGACATTGTTCAAAAGATAATGACATTGAGAAAAAGTAAATGGATAGAGTAAGAAGAGAACCAATGTGTATTTTTTGTTCTTCTTTGAGATCCATACAGCATACTAGCTAGTAAAGTCTCCTTTTAGGGACAGTGGTGCAAAAGGTCATAAAGAAGGCATTAAAGATACAGTTCCAGACCCTTCATACTCAACAAATATGGGATGAGAGGTTTAGAGCCCCAATTGTTAAATTCTTGAGCTAATTGTTCTTTTTGGGGAAAAACTTTCAAATCTCCACTGTCTTATTTCACAGACCAGATGTGTTCCAGAAAAGCTGACCTTCATTCAAGCTTATTAAGCATATTCCCATGGGCTCCCATTACGAAAACAGAGATACATTTCCATCTAGGCCTGTACATAGTCTATCATTATATAGTAGTGAAAAGGATCCCAAATTTTGTCTGCTATGCAATGCAAGGAATGGGAACTTTTCCCCTTATGAGACTTCAGTTTATTCTTAAAAATGGAGATAGTGATGATGAGGAGGAGGAGGAAGAAGAGGAGGATAATGTCTTTCCTCAGGGTGATTGCCAGGAACAAATTAAACAAGTTAAGTGGAAAAACTCTATTAAACTCCTACCACTCCAAGGATAGGAATTGTGTTTGTCTTGCTCATCATGGTGTTTCTAGGATGATCTCGGTGTTTGGTGTGTGGGTGGCAGCCAGTCTATCCATGTTAAAAGGGTAAATTCGTACTTTATAAACTCAAAATCTCTGAACAAATTCTTGTTTGATTTTTGTTCATTTCTTTATGTATCTTAAGAGTGTTTTATAACAGTGTTCTAGGACCTTTAGATTTTATTGCATCTACTGTTAACTCCATTTAATGTAAGAAAGAACTTTTTCAGATCAAAAAAACAAGTAGGAATAATGTCATCTCTTTATATTAGGCAGTTCTGCCCAAAAAAGAACCATTAGTATAGTTAAACTGTCCACAAATAACATTATTAGCATTTATCGAATGCTTACTGTTTTATGTGCTTACATGTAATAACCAATGAAATCCTTATAATTGCCCATGGGACAGCTATTTTTATAACAGCCACTAAATAGGTGAGAAAATTGAGTAACAGAAAGGTTAAGTAACTTCCCAAAGATTACAGAACCAGAATTCAAACCAGGTCAAGTGGCTCCACAGCCCTTACCCATAACCATCACACCTTGTTGCCTTTCTTAGTTCTTAATATTGTCTTTATTTTTCACTAGAGAAAACTTCATCATAAACTAGCACTGGTCTGAAGTCTAGAGAACCAATGATTTACTTTACTTGAGGATTCTTTTTGTTCTAACTATCCTTTCCTCTGAAACTCCACACCCCAGGAATTTCATCTACAACTTGGGATAAAAATGATAACCAGTTCTGGTCAGAAGATGATAATGTAAAAAAAAGAAAATATAAAACAGAGGCAGGCTTCCATTGGTAAAAAGAAGAAAATCAGAAGAAAAGGGAATAATACCTATGCTAATAGAGGGGACAATGTATCAGGAGCCATGAGCAAAATTAAAAGGGAGTTAAGTCAGTAGCCTCATGTACTAGTTGCTAAATTGTGGTGGAAAACCTGAAAAATGTACACCTATCCAATGGGCAACCTGGCAAGTGTTACCTTATTTAATCCACAAGACTGAAAAGAGCCAAGAGCATGAGTGGAATTGCACCAAACAGAGAAGAGGGTTTAAATGAAACTGAACTATACATACTTGGGGCCTCTCTTCAGTTTTATGAACAAATCAGTGCATAGGTAAGCCATCGTGTGGTCTATGCACTCTTGGGTAAACTTGGTTAGAAGCAATGAGGATTTCAGGAACAAGCATTTTCCCTTTGCTAGCTGCGTCCATGCCAGGCTCTGCCGGTGAGAAAGAGGCTGACTGTGAGGCTGAAGGGAGATGTGGGTACTTCCTTTGTTTCTTCCATACATCCTGGCTGCTTCCTATTCCTTTGGGCAGCTCCCCAGCACTTTTTTTTTCATCTGCAGTAGGTATTCCAGTGGCAATTGGTTGCAGCTTTCAGATTTGTTCCTCTTCACCTTCCCAGGAACAGCTTTAACAATCCCTTTCAGAATTACCAGCCAGTTAGTGCTCCCTCCTTAGAGGTCTGGCTCAATAGGGCAGGGACCCTTCCTCGTAGCTTTTAAATTTGGATACTTCCAACTTCTTGTTTTTGTTTCCACCATGTAGGACTGGGGGCTGTTTCCTACAGTTACCTCTAGGTTCCCTTTTGCCTTGTCAGTTCTCCAATCACCATTTGGTCAATCTCTTTGTTAAAATGGTATGGTTTCTGATTTATTGGCTGGACCTTGGTAGAACAATATCCATACTCATGTGTTTTTTGGCACTTATTATATTATTTATTTCCTTCACCTGACACTTTGCATTTGCAGATTTGCATTGTTGTAGAGGGTTTTTGTTTGTTTTCTGTATGGGTTCTGACTTACCATTTAGACAAAAATTTCTGGAAGCACAGAAAAAAAACTTACAATATTCAGATTCAGAAAGATATAGATTTAAGATCTGGTTTTTCCATTTCACAAAATAAATCATTTTGAGCAACTTATTTAACATCTCCATATGTCACTTTCTCATCTATAAAATGGTGATAATAATGACTGCTTCATATTGATGTTGAGAGGATTTAACTACTAAAATATATATAAAGCACCTTAATAAAGGTACTCAATATGTAAAGGTGCTCAGCAAATGGCCTTTCAGTTTATAGGTGTCTATGCATGATTGCCTAAGATACTGACTTGTGCACAGTAGGCACTCAACATATATTTGGTGGTAATGATGATGATTTAGGGTTTTTGTATTTATGACTCTGTATCATGCCATTGGACATTGGCTTATACATAGAAGCTCTCAATGAATATTTGTGGGTGATGACAAATGTAAGATTAGACTATCTGATTAATAACCCATAACACATTATAATCCATCTCTTGTATATATTTACTAAAAAATTGATTGCTGCTCTGTCTGCAAAGAATTTCAGAATGTGCTATTTGGCTGAAGGGCTGTCTTACCTCTATGAAACACCACATATGGACCATGTACTAGTACAATGTGTTTGACACAAATGGTCTGTCATCTGTTCAAGTACCCCTGCTGTGAGGAAAGAAATGAAACTCTTTCCAGATGATGTTCCTTGAGGAGAAAAAAAGCAACTTTCATTACTAACTCTTACTATGGAAATGGCAAACATGCACCACCAATAGTTCCCAGGAACACGGAACAGCCCTGAGGACAGTCTAAGTGTTTTGGTAATAGAACAGCAGAATGTGAATTCCTGTAGCTCCTCTGATTGCCCTTGAAGAGTCTGAAAGCAGAGTTGCATGTTTAATCATTGGGAAGGAATAATATAGATCACAGTGCCTGGGGAGGGAGCACCATGAAAGTCCAGCAGGCTCTGCTGAACACTCCATAGTGTTAAATGTTTTGTTGCCCTGCAGCTTGCTTGCCTTAGATAAGGGCCATCCTACACTAAAAGTATAAGCAATTAGAATCCTCTAAGGGTTTCAGGGAGCTTTCTTAGCTGTTTCAGCTAGTCTTTAGAATATATCTATATTGAGCAACATCAACAACAAATATCTAGAATATTTACACTTATATTTCTATGCACTAAGCTTATTAAGAAATTGGACAACAAGGACCTCCTGGTTGTTACTGAAGGAAAGGCATTCTGTCAAAATGGGCTAGTTCAGAGAAGTGACATTCAATTGTGATATCTGAAAATAAGTCATAACTCTGGAGTTTAACTTTGCTGGTATTAAAATGCTGCCCTCCTCACCGGCCTGGTCAATCAAAGGCGTGTGTCTTAAATATAGTAGTTCTTAAGCATTAGTGCATGTAAGAATCACCTGGAAGGCTTGGGAAATCACAAATTGATAGGCCCCACTCTCACATTAGAGCCTGAATGGAATTCCCAAGTGTATTAGTCAGCAGGTTCCAAAGAAACAGAACCAACAGGATTGACTGATTGATTTAAAGAAACTAACTCATGTGGTTATGGAGGCTAGGAAGTCCCAAGAGCTGCAGTCAGTAAGCTGGAAACTCAAGTTTCAGTCTCAGTCTGAAGGCTTAAGAACTAAGAAAGCGAATGGTATAAATTCTAGTCTGAAGGCTGGCAGGCTTGAGACTCAAGAAGAACCATTTTTTTAGGGCAAGTCCAAAGGCAAGAAACAAGATGGTATATCCCATCTCATGCAGACAGACAGGAATTCCCCCTGACTCAGCATTTTTCTTCTATTCAGGTCTTCCATTGATTAGATGAGGTTCACCCACATTAGGGGGGCAATCTGCGTTACTCAGTCTACCAATTCAAATGTTAATCTCATCCAGAAACGTCCTCACAGACATAGCAGAATGTCTGACTAAAGGTCTAGGTACCCCAGGGCCCAGCAAAGTTAATACATGAAATTAACCATCACACCAAGCAATGCTGCTGCTGCTGCTAGTCCAGAGTCCACACTCCAGTAACCAGAATTTCTAGAGAAGAAATTGGGTCAGGAGTAGAAACTCATTACTTGCTTTATCTGTATCACAGCCTGGTACCTAGGCAGGTACTTTAATAAAAAATGTATTGAGTGAGTAAATAAAGTAATTGAAGAAGGGAAGGGATTGAAGAAGGGAGAGTACTGTGCTAAAAACTTTGTAGTATTATCTCAATTGATTCATACAATAACTACCTTATTCCCATTTTACAGATGAAGAAAATGATTTGATGCTTTGAGGAAGTGGTTGAGCTGGAATGGTATCTAGGTTCTCCCTAGTTCTAAAACCTTCCTTCTTACTGTATACTGACTGCACCACAAACATTTATAGAACATCATATATGGGCAATTCTCCATGCTAGGGAAAACCTTAAGGCATTTATCATCTAGTGAGAGCCAATATTTTATTTTTTAAAAAGCCAAACACCTAAAGAAATTTGGAATAGAAGATCGGTCAAAATGTTACTGGAATGTAACATTAAGGATTAAAGGAGTAGGTATAGTGGTTTTAAGAGTGTAGATTTCAAGATCAAACTATATGGGTTTGCATCCCATTTCCAATAATCAAAAACTGTATTACTTGGCCATGTTACATAATCTCCTGCTGCAGCTTCCCCATCCATAAATATTCACCTCATAAGGGTGTTTACAACCTCTGGGTTGGATTACATTCTCACAGGATTAAGTAAATTACCATATGTAAAACATTTACATAGTGCTATTCACAGGGCAATCAATATATGAGTATTATTATCATTATTACTATTATTATTACATCCTCAGTGCCCAGCCCAATGCCTGACATGTGAAAGATAACCTGTATATAACTTATGAAGAATACTAAGAACCCATACTCTCTACAGGTTATAGCAGTTATGTATACAGCAGGTATATTTTGCTATATAATTGACCTTCTGGAAGCTCACTCAGTCTTTGGATGGTTTCTTCCTTTCCTAAGGCACCAAAATCAATAACATGTTATTAATACTTCTCAAAGTGCCTGCTTATTACTGGCTCAGTGATATTATATTAATATGGCTTTGATGTGCTACAGTATTAAACACAGAGTCAGAAAATGAGAAAAGAACCCTGAAATTTGCCTGAAATGTCTGTTTTCAGTTCTTAAAGCTGAAGATGCTCTTAAAACCTTAAGAGTTTTAAAAAAAATTAACCAGGAAGAACTTTTGAATTTGCCTTTAATTAATACCCTATGTATATGAATTGCAGGCAACGACCTCTTGTTTTGCTTTTCAGATCAACTGAATAAAAATCACTTGATAACTCAAAACTGCACTCATACTTTTGTTAAAAAGGGGCACATTGCCAAAAAAACTCATAGCAGAGCATATGAGAGCTGAGATTTGTTCTCTGACATTTAAAAGTATACCTGAGCTCTTTAGCACACGGATACTGAATATTCAACAATGGTCTGAGATTTCCAGTGCTGCTGCCTGCTTTGGCTCTTTAATTCCTAGGATATGCCAGGGTTGCACATTAGCATTTAAATGGACAGCCAAGTCCTGCAGAAACCTAAAATATATGTCACACTAACTGGCTTCAACTCCTTCAGGGGCTGTGGAGTTTCTTTGCCTCTTCTGATGTTTCAACATCTCTTTCAACTTTTGCCTTTGTGGATTTGGGATGATCAGTTATCTGCAAGATTTATAACCAACAGCTTTGATGTTAGACAGATGTATGGTGTCAACATTCTGCAATTCAAGAAAACTCTCCTTTTCCTTCAGGATGTAATGTTGTGTTTTTCTGTCTGCTGACTGCTCACTTTAATAAAATAAAGCAAACTTCAGGTCCCTGAGTTTCTCTCAGGAAAATTTTAAATTAGCCCTCATTCCAAGTTGGAACTTAATGTGGTATAATGTCCCTAAGCTTCACTAAACCATCAGACCACATCAGAAAGGGCTCAATTCTCCATACATCTAAGATCGATAGCTACATATGTCTCAGCAGTAAAAACACAAGTACTAATTACTGGAGTACTTTTATTTGGATGTGATTACTTGCCTACTGAAACTCAGACTAAATATACAACTTAAGTCACAGGTTTCTCAAAAAGCCATCATTGAATCTATCTTTTGACCTTGAGAAAGGGATAAAGGTTAAGTCTTATCAATATTCCTAGATAACCTTATCTAGTGAGCTTCCCTTAGGGCCACTGCAAGAAGCACCTCACTAATGATCACTTTCATGACATTACCTAGCGCTGTCCCATATAGTAGCCACTTGTTATATCTGGCTACCTAAGTTAATTTAAACTCCAGTTCCTCGATTGTACTGTTCACATCTCAGGTACTCAGTAGCCACATGAGGCTATTGAATTGGATAGTGTTAGATATGGAATATTTCCATCCTTTCAGAAAATTCTATTGACAGCACTGATGCAGAATCTTAGGATTTAAGGGACCTTAGAAAGGTCAACTAACCATTGGACTGGGACTGAGGAATCTCTGATATCTAGGACCTTCAGTGACAAATTATGACATTCCCTAGAAAACTCAGAGCCTAAAAGGTCATCCAGTCCAACCACACACCTAATGTAGATATTCCTTCTGTAGCATTCTTAACTTTGGACATTTCTGAGCCTGCTGGCTCAGTGATGTTATATATTAACTGGGGTGGCTGAAGCAGGCAGTAACTGGAGAATTATAGTAGAAGATTAAACTAAAACAATAAATGGGTACTAATTTTCACCAAGAGGTAGAAAGTACACAGAAGCAAGCAGACTATTAAGGCAAACACAACAAAATGGTCCCACCCACTGAAAGGGAACACATTTCATAAGCAGCCTATGAGACAGGTAATGAGACTAGCATCAAAGGCACACAAATCTTAGAAACCTCTGGTGAGTCAGGGTCCTTTGTCATACAGGCAGGGTTCTATCGAATTACTTTTTTCCCAAAAGGAATAAATAAACTGCAGTCATTGAATTCAAGAACTGAAAGAAGCCTTGGGGATTTTCCAAGATTCCACAGTAATGGAGAAAGTCCATATTGCTTTTTCTAAGGGCAAAAGCACAGATTAGTCTCAATTCCTGTAAAGAAAATTAATGACATTTTAATTGAGTATTAAATTTTTATTATTTCTCCATGCTTTTTGTTGAATGCTGTTAAAAATATTTTACTTTATATCATTTTATATTTGAAGTTGCTTCCTATTGAGAAAATTATCAACAAATATTGAATAGGAAGATGGTTTAATGTTATCAGATAGCAGATGGAAGCAGAATTAGTCTTATTTTGCTTTGGCTTCTACAATCAGAAGAATGACCACTTAATGAAAAGAGTATAACATCATTGCAAGGGGGAACTGAAACCCAATTTAGGCAAGGAAATGGAAAGAGAACATCGAGGGCTCCTTAAATATGGTGAAAACTCAGGCTCTAGACAAAAAAGACCTGTAGGTTCAAAAATGTTTCCACAAATGTGTAATTTTGGGTAAGTTATTTTACCTCTCCAATCCTCAGAAAAGTCAATCTATAAAACAGGGATTATAACAAACTATCTCATAAGGCTAGATAATATTTATAAAGTGCTGAGAACAGTCTTACTTGCTTTGCTCAATAAATGTTATTAATTACTATTTAATTATCATTAAATTACAAAACTGATTTCAAGTGTCCACATCTAGATGAATTATATACCAGGGTAATGAGTAACTTGCAGAAATATTTGTTGAATGATGAACACCCAAATTACAAGTCCAGCACCCACAGCTTAGGACTATTGCCTTAATCAGTAACATAAAATATCTGCACTCAGACACTTGCCAAAATAATGTTTCACGAATGTCAGTCATTTGATGTGATGAGCATCTGTATTAATTTCCTATTTCTGCTGTGATAAATTATCATAGGCTTAAAACAAGAGTAATTTACTCTTACAGCTCTAGAGGTCAGAAGTCTAAACAAGTCTTTCAAATGGATTTAAAAATCAGGTTCTTGGCAGGAGTGGTTCCTTCCTGGAGCTTCAGAGGAGAATTTGCTCCTTGTATTTTTCAGTTTCTAGAGGCCCCCCATGTTCCTTGACCCATGGCCCCTTCCTCACATTACTAAAGCCTCTTGCTTCCTTGTCATATCTCCCATTCCTGTCTTTGACCCTCCTGTCTCCCTCTTAAGAAATCTTGTGTTTACATCATTGGGCCCTCTGAGATAATCCAAGATAATGCCATCTCAATATCCTTAGTTTAGTCACATTTGCAAAATCCCTGTCACCATATATGTGAACATTTATAGATTCTGGGATTAGTATGCTTTGGGGGGGCATTATCTAGCCTCCTACATCCTCCTCACCATTTCATGTTTTCCATGTTTGCTTACTAGTATACTATTACTTAATATTTGTCTTAAATTGTTTTATTGACTTAATTTTATCTGTGAACTCTTGATATCAATGGGCTAGTTATATATTTATTATTAAAATATATAAAATGATATTATTAAAAGTTTTGCTTATTTTCTAACATCTTTTGGCTATGAATGATATTATATGACACACTGTAGGAAACATTGATTATAAATTCTGCTCTAAATTTACATCCTTCAAAGATTGGGGGACCTTTCTACAATATTAGATAATTAGGAAAGTCTAGCCTAGTCTAATGAGCAGGCTTCTTATCTTCTCTTCTGAATTCTTTGAGGTTTTTCCCAGTATTATTTTAAATACTTGAAGGCATGGTTTTTAACTCATATTGTTTAAGCTAAGCAGAAATTCCTTGACCAAGTTACAGCTTAATGTTAAGTTCTCTACTGTCAAGGAAGGTAAATAAAAGAATCATCTCCTGGAACTGCATTTCTGATCCTTTGCAAATCCACAATTGGAGATATGACCCATAATGGTAGTGAGCGTTTGTACAGGTAAACAAGTAATAAATTCCTCTTTGAGTTTAGTTCCTGGAAGAAAGATGGTATTAAATTTATTGGATTTCCTTTGTCATAAAAAGAAAACAAGGGAAAAAATAATAGCCTAATGTGTTTCTGTTTTTGTCTGAGGTGCTAAACATAGTCAGATTCAAGGTACAGATGAAATCAGCTCAACTCTGAGACATTGGCAGCAAGATTCCTTTGCTTCCCATTTGTGAAGTATATTGTTTTAAGGCCTAGTTGTTTTACTTTATATTGTGTCCAGTCTTGTTTGACATAATAATATACAAGTCCTATTGTGACAGGAATTATAATTAGGTGGATTTGAATGTTTTATAAAAAATAAATTCCTGAATCCTGAACTATATTTCATATTTTAAGAAAGTAATTCTGTTGGGGCATGAGAATGTAACCACAGAGAACCTGATCTAGTCCCAGCTGCCATATTCCCAAATCCATCCCCCTGTTTGCACTAAGGCTATGCTTCTCATGGGGTCCTCCCAGAAAAGGACTGAGCATGGCAAGGCTACTAAAACGGGTCCATTCTTGGGAGATTCAGAATCTCTTTGACAGCCAGTTTTGGTTTGAGAACTCTGTGAGTCTTGCTGAAATTTCCTTAGGTTGCATAGTAATCTAGGATCCTTCCATCTGATTTTCCTTCCCTTTTCTTATTCACTGTCCTTGCATTGTCGTCAGAAGAATGTGACTTCTCTGACTCCCATCCTTTTTTCTCTCACAGGCTTTTCCTTAATTAAATTTATATGTATTTAATCCGGGTGTGGCATCAACCTGTGGAAAGATCTAGATTAAGAAGTTTGTAACTTTCTGATGCTTAAAATAATCAGAATACCTTAAATTTTGATTTTATTTGAAGGTAGACAAGCATCTACTTTATACAGTGACTGTGCCAAGTTGTTTGGTTGTGTATTTGTATATCTAAAAAGACAGGACATAATACAAAGCTTTGTTCTGGGCATATTGAAACTTGGGGATGTATCTACCTCTTGGAGTATTTTGATGCAGCTTCCATGTGGAATGAACAACTTAGGATCTATATCAGTGTAGCATAGTTGAACTGTTAGGCCATCAAAAGACTGTTGATAGAATGATGAATGATGAAAAAGACTTCAGTAGCTATTACAGTGTTTCGTAATGAGATATAGTAGATAGAAAAAGAGTTATCATAGTGCTCAGGTATGAAGTAATTGAGACTGGATCTTGCTGACAATCTATTTAAGACGGAACATGGGAAAACTGAAACCACAATGATATTGAAGGCAAAAACCAATTAAAATAAAAGAACAAAACTTGCAAAGAAATGATGTACTTGAATAATTGTCCTGAAATTTCCTTTTAAAAGACAGAGTGCTTATACGTAATACTCAACTTGGAGAAGATATAATACAAATAACTTTTAGTTTCTTAGATGCTTCAATAGCAGCTATTTCCTTGCGTTAGCCCATTTTGACTGATAGGACTTTAATCTTCATGTCGCAGGCCCTGGTGATATTTTAGGTTGTAACAAAGGGGCAATCTCCCATGCTTTAAATTTTAACTCCAAACCTTAACTCTTTCAAATTCCAGGGTTATTCCTGGAATTTTGAATTGAATTTCTTGAACATATAAGCAGACTGCAAAATATATGTTCATAATAAATGGCAATTTTTAGGACTAAAGTATTCATCATACATATATGTTATTTACAATAGACACCTTTCAAGCATCTTATACCCTGTGTTATAGCATAATCTCTTTAAAGTTGGCTTTATATAGTATAGACAATCAGGGACAACTGATTCTTTTACTATCAGTTTGTTTAGAAGGAATTAACTGATAAGAGTTGAGTCACTGGTGCTGAGCAAGAATAGTGCTCAAGGGAGTCTCATTTTCACTTTCTTTTATTTATTTGAGAGAAAAAGAGAGTGCAATTGGGGCAAGGGGCAGAGGGACAAGGAGAAAAGGAATCTCTAGCAAACTCCCCCCTGAGCACAGAGCCCAAGCAGGACTCTATCTCAGGATCCTGACATCATGACCTGAGCCAAAATCAAGAGTCAGATGTTTAACTGATTGCACCACCCAGGCACCTCAGGAGTCTCATTTTAATAAAACATATGAATCAGATATTGTTGGTAGATATAAATTATGTTTGAAATTGTTATATTAAAAATAGAAGCTGTTATAAAATATAACAATAAGGTAATTTATAGTTTAATTTTTTTCAAAGCATTTCAATTGTCTAAGTAATTGAGAGGGGTGTTTTAAAGAGGGTGGAGTATTGAAAAATAGGAAAAGCCATGGAGATGTGGAACTATTCCCTGGTAGTTTTTTTTTTTTTTTAAGGTATTTATTCATGAGAAACACAGAGAGAGAAGCAGAGACACAGGCAGAGGGAGAAGCAGGCTCCATGCAGGGAGCCAGACGTAGGACTCGATCCTGAGTCTCCAGGATCACACCCTGGGCTGAAGGTGGCGCTAAACTGCTGAGCCACCTGGGCTGCCCATTTCCTGGTAGTTTTAACTTTCTTTCTTTCTTTTTTTAAAACTTGATACCATGGTAATAACTACCTCTAAAACATACGCATAGTAGAAAGGAGAGGTCGGAAATTGTGGAGATAATTGTAAAACCCATTATAATGTTGTGTGATTATCTTAAACACAAAAATTCTGTAGATGTACCATAGTAATAACTACCTCTAAAACATATGCATAATGCAAAGGAGGGGTCGGAAATTGTGGAGATAATTGTAAAACCCATTATAGTGTTGTGTGATTATCTTAATTCTGTAGATGTATTTTTAGCCATAAAATACATACTGCTTGAAAGAGGAAAACATTCTGCATTTCTCCTGTACTTTTATTCTATTACTCTTAATACTTCATTTCTGACACCCAATGTGTGGGTTTTCCACACCAAACTATTTTCCAGCTTTCTGGATACCAACTAGGTATCCTATAATTTAACTTATTACTGAATTTGCATTACACTCCACAAGGTAAGGGATTAGTGCCCCCAAAATGTCCTCTCCCCTCAACTTCAGATGCCAGTTACAAGTCCAGGTTGTCATCTGTGCTTGTGACTAATCGCCTCTAAATCAGAGATACAATGACCCTCTTTCAAGTTTGATAATTTGTTAGAGTGGCTCATAAAACTCAGGAAAACAATTTACTAGCAGTTTATTATAAATTGGATACACTCAAGAACAGTCAGGTGAAAGAGGATGAGGTTTGAGGGAAGGGGCATGTCACCCTCCCAGCATCTCCATATGTTCATCAACCAAGAAGCTTTCCTAATCCCTTTGGTTGAGATTTTTATAAAAGCTTCATTATGTATGCACAATTAATTAGATAATTAGCCATTGATGATTAACTCAACCTCTAGTCCTTCTACATTCTCCGAGGTCAGAGGGTGGGGATGAAAAAGTTCTAACCCTCTAATAACATGGTTAGTTCCCTTAGCAGCTAGTCCCCATCCTGTGATTATCTAGGGGTTTTCCAAAAGTCACCTCAGTGACATAAACTCAGATGTGGCTGAAATGTGTTTGAAATGAATATCAAGACACCTTCATGACTCTTATCACTTTGGAGATTCCAAGGATTTTAGCAGCTCCCTGCTAGGATTGGGACTTGTTATTCATAACAAGAGATACATCTTTAGCCTTTGTAGCTCTTATCACTTAGGAAATTAAAATGGGGCTCTGGCCAAAAAATGGAGACAAAGACCAGATATACTTATATTGCTTATTATATCACTATATCACACTATTTACTAAAATCTTTAACCATGGCTCTAATCTATAACTCAGTTAGAAATGAGATTTCAATAGAAATCCATTTTGCATTGTGATATGTTCTATGGTAGTAAAAGAAAGAGCAAGTGTTCCTAAATGTAAGCCCCTTTTTAATACTAGCACTTGACAAAGCCTCAAGTTTCACATTTCCACTTTAGTGAACTGGGAGGACATCTTTACAAAGTTGGTGTTAAAGAGAGTACCATCTGAAAGAGGAAAAATAATAAACAAGGAGGATGGGCAGTAAAGAGATTTTAGATAAAAAAAAAGAGAGAGATTTTAGAATCAGGTACATTTTTTAAAAAACTGAAGTTGCTTTTAAGTAGATAGCAAATAGATAAGCATCAGCAAAAATATCACCAGTGTCTCTGTAGAGGGAAAAAGTAGAAAGACGGTAGTTAGAGGCTGGAGTTACCTAATTACTGAAATGGTTCCTGGAAAGGAAAAAGAGTCCTACAGTCCAAACATTCAATAGCAATGGAAACTAGCAGCCAAAGGAATTAAATTGTGATTTTATTTTCATCTCTGGATTCATTGAAGGTAGTTATATAGGCAGCTCCCAAAGACAGTTTAACTGGTAGCAATGCTCAGAACATTATTACTCTACTCTTAATATCATCATTGATAATTCTGTTTTGGCAACTCTGGTATGACTGCTGTTATTTCAATAGCTAGAATAAAATATCTTCTTACATAACATAAAGTCATATTTTGTGTATTTTTCTTCATGTCTGAGTATCATTTACCAGGTACCTATAATGACTTAGATTAGATGTCCTCTAGGCATCTGTTGAGTTCCAAAATTCTTTGAGTCTATGAGGTGCAAGAGACATAGTGCTTTCTTACAGAAGACAAATAAATGGAGATTCGAAGTCCTGGAGTAACAAGAAATTGATTTATCCTTACTTTAAATGAATATAAAATATATAGGGAAAAAAGTTTTCAGATATTGGGCAATAGACACCACAGGAATGTAACCCCCAAGGAAAAGGACACAAATAAGATAAGTTCTAGGCCTGCACTGTCTTATGACCCAGAGGAAGTTTCTAGACAGAACAAGAGACCAAATGCAGTATGGCAGTCTCACGATGTTGAAAGTATAGGGATTGGAGTTTAAGGTGACCAAGATGACTAGACTTTATAGAACAGTGTACCAGAGAGAAGAGAGCTGTGTATATTGAGAGAGATTTCCAGAAATTTGCAGAGAAATTTGCAGAGAAATTTGATTTTTTCAGCTCTAATCAGTGCATGTGTATGAAAAAACTACCCAAGGCTGGGGAAGGAAAGAGCTACCAGAAAAAGGAGGCAAAACAATGTGTAGGAGTTCTGATGGGAATAGTTTGTGTTCCTACTAGCCAAAGTAAAAAGATCTTGTAATACATAGGGCCTTAGGAAGAATCCCCAGAAGGCCTTAGTAGAATGACTAAAATAACCCTATACAAAAGCTGCTCTGCATCCACTCTGGTTAAGCTTAAAAGAGAGTCTCTCAATCACTTATTCTAAGTAAGTTAATGACATACAGAAGAAAGTCAAATGCAATTTACAGGATGACAACAAAACCCAGTACCAAAAATATAGAATTTGCAATGTTTAGCATCCAATTACAAATACCAGGTACGATAAAGAATCATACAACTCAGCACCCAAAAACCAAACAATCCACTTAAAAAAATGGGCAGAAGATCTAAATAGATATTTTTCTAAGGAAGATATACAGATGCCCAACACATACATGAAAAGATGCTCAACATCGTTAATTACCAAGGAAATGAAAATCAAACCACAAAGAGATATCACCTCACACCTATAAGGATAGCTATTATCAAAAAATAAGAAATAGCTAATGTTGGTAAGTATATGCAGAAAAGGGAGCCCTTGTACACTGTTGGTGAGAATGTAAACCAGTGCAATCATTATGGAAAACAGTAGGGAGGTTCCTTAAAATACTAAAAATAGGGCAGCCCGGGTGGCACAGCGGTTTAGCACTGCCTGCAGCCTGGGGTGTGATCCTGGAGACCCGGGATCGAGTCCTATGTTGGGCTCCCTGCATGGAGCCTGCTTCTCCCTCTGCCTGTGTCTCTGTCTCTGTCTCTGTCTCTGTCTCTGTCTCTCTCTCTCTCCCTCTGTGTGTGTCTCTATGAATAAATAAATAAAATCTTTAAAAAAAATACTAAAAATAGAACTGCAATACGATCCAGCAATACCACTTTTGGGTACTTACTTGAAGAAAACTAAAATGTGAACTCAGAAAGATAAATCCATCTGCATGTTCACTGCAGCATTATCTATAATAACCAAGATATGGGGCAGCCCGTGTGGCTCAGCGGTTTAGCACCGCCTTCAGCCCAGGGTGTGATCCTGGGGACCCGAGATCGAGTCCCGCATGGGGCTCCCTGCATGGAGCCTGCTTCTCCCTCTGCCTGTCTCTCTCTCTCTCTCTCTCTCTGTCTGTGTCTCTCATGAATAAATAAATAAAATCTTTTTAAAAAAGTTTAAAAAAAATAACCAAGATATGGAAAAAACCTAAGTGCCCATTGATGGATAAATGAAAAAAGAAAGTGTGGTATAAATGGAATACTAGTCAGCCATAAAAAGAATAAAATCTTATTATTTACGACAGCATGAATAGATCTTGAGAATATTATGCTAAAATGAAATAAGTCAGAGAGAGAAAGACAAATACTGTATGATCTCACATGTATGTGAAATATTGAAAAAAAACACAAGTTCATAGACATGGAGAACAGAGTGGTGTCTACTGAAGATAGGGGATGGGTAGAAGAAAGGAGTTAAAGGGGTCAAAAGGTAAGAACTTCCAAATACAAATTAAGTTAAGTCATGGAGTTGTAATGTACAGCATAGTATCTGTGGCTAATAATATTGTATTGCATATTTGGAAGTTGCTCAGACTGTAGACTTTAAAAATTATCATCATAAGAAAAAAAAGGTTTGTAACTACGTAAGGGGACAGATGTTAATTAGACCTATTGTAGTAATAATTTTGCAATGTATATAGATATCAAATTATTATATTGTACAACTGAAAATAATAGATATTATTTATTTATTTATTTATTTATTTATTTATTTATTTATTTATTTATAAGAAAGAGAGAAAGCATAAAAGAGGGACAGAGGGAGAGGAAGAAGCAGGCTCCCTACTGAACAGGGAGCCCAATGTGGGACTCAATCCCAGGACCCTGAGATCATGACCTGAACTGAAGGTGGAAAGAAGCAGAAAATATGACCCATAACTCAGAGGACAATCAAGATAAACAGACACAAAAATGGAAGAGATGATGATACCAACAGACAATGGCCAGTGTAATTAGGCCCACGTGTTTAAAATGGTAGAATAAAACATAATCATTATGAAGAGAAAAGCAAAAGATATAAGAAGAGCCTGTACAGAATGGCTAGATTAAAAAATATATATGATAAAAAATATCAATTGTCTTCAAGATATAGCCAAAGAAGTTATGTGAAGTTAAGCATTGAGACCAAAAAAAAAAAAAAAAAAAAAAGACTGAAAAAATTATTCCTGGGACAGTAAAGTAGTCTAATATGTATGTAATTAAAGTCTCAGGGGAGAGAAGATGAGAAGATACAGGGACAGAAAAAACTGTTTGAAGAAAGAATGCCTAAACATTTTTCAATTTGCTAAAAATGATTAACCCAAAGATCCAAGAAGCTCAACAACCCAAAGCAAAATAAATATAAAGAAAACCAGTGAAAGTCACATTGTAATCAAATATCCAACAACCAGCAATAAAGAAACAATCTTAAAAGTAGCCAGAGAAAAGTAGACACATTGCATACTCAGGGGCAAAGACAAGAAAGACAAAAACAAAAAAACAAAAACAAAAACAAAAACAAAAAAAAAATTGGAAATATCTTTCAAGTACTATCAATCTAGAATTCTATACCCAGATAAAGTATCTTTCAAAAATCAAGGCTAAGTGGAGTCTTCATCAGACAGACAAAACTGAGAGAACAGACAACTACAATTGACTTCATGTTTTTCATATAATTTGAATTATTGGGGAAAAAATATTGCATTACCTGGAACTAGCAAAGATAGTTCAGTCTTCTTTGAAATTTAAAGGCTTATCCTCTCCCACTCTTCCTCACACAGCATTACAGAGTGAGTCCATGTTAAATAACCCCAAGATATGAGCCTATGCATTCCTTTTTTTTTTCTTAAGATTTTATTTATTTATTCATGAGAGACACAGAGAGAGGGAGAGAGGCAGAGACACAGGCAGAGGGAGAAGCAGGCTCCATGCAGGGAGCCTGACATGGGACTTGATCCCAGGTCCCCAGGATCACACCCTGGGCTGCAGGCGGCACTAAACCACGGTGCCATTGGGGCTGCCCAAGCCTGTGCATTCCTAATACAATGTAAAGGATCTCATCTCATCTATCATACTTTACCATAGTATGATAAATTGTACTATCACACAGCTTCTCAGTCTAAAGATTACTAACATTGTAAGATATGAATCACAGGAAAGAGAACTCTCTTCTTTTTAAACAAAGGTAAAACTGTATCAGTTTCCTCATATCTAAAACAAAGAGATTCATATAGATAACATCTAAGGTTCCTTCTATCTCTGAAAGTACATAAGCCCAAGAAAAATGCGGGCATAACAATTTACTAAATAAGAACTCTGCAATGTTACTCCTCTCAAATTAATAAATACATAATTATAAATTGTGATAAGTATCACACAGGATAAAACGTATTGATATCAGATAAAATAATAGGGGACCTAAGAGAGGATGGGGAATGCTATGGACTGAATTGTATCTGCCCCCATAAAATTCTTATATTGAATCCTTAACCCCTAATGTGATAGTATTTGGAGATAGGATCTTCGCAATATAATTAAGTTTATTTATTTATTTGTTTATTTATTTATTTATTTATTTATTTTTATAATTAAGTTTAGATGAGGCCTTCATGATGGGAATAGTGCCCTTATAAGAAGAAACAACTTTCTCTTTCTCTTTGATCCATGTGAGGATACAACAAGGTGGCCATCTCTGATCCTGGAAGGGAGCCTTCACTAGAACCTAAAACCATGCTGGCATTCTGATCTCAGACTTCCAGCCTACAGAACTGTGGGAAAACAAATTTCTGTTGTTTAAGCCACCCAGCCACCTGTCTCATTTTGTTATGACGGCTCATGCTAAGATTACAAACTGTCAAGTAATGCCTCTCTTATGTAGTAACCAAGTAACATTTCAGCTGAGATCTAAAGGATGAGTAGAAACTGGAGTGAGAAAAGGATTTCAGGTAGGAAATAACATGTGAGAGGAACTGCAGCTAAGACAAGAAGAGTACCTTTGAGGAATTGCAAGAATGATGAATCTATCAAGATTGAGGAGGAGAATTTGGGGCCGTAGAGGTAGGCAGGGGCCATATTAGACAGGTGCTTGAAGGCAACAGTACAAATCTTGGTCTCTATCCTATGTGCAAGGTTTAAAGCAAGGTGATAACATGAATACATTTTTGTCTTAAAAAAGACTGATTACATTCTACAGGAGGGCTGTCCAATAGAAATATATTGCAAGCCACACAGGACATTTAAATTTTCTGTTAGTCACATTTTAAAAAATATTTATTCATGAGAGACACAGAGAGAGAGAGGCAGAGACACTGGCAGAGGGAGAAGTAGGCTACATGCAGGGAGCTTGATATGGGACTCAATCCTGGGACCCCAGGATCACGCCCTGAGCCAAAGAAAGATGCTTAACCGCTAAGTCACGCATGTGTCCCTATTAGTCATATTTTTAAAAGTAAAGAGAAATCTATCAAATTATTTTTAGTGATAGATCTTATTTAGCTCAACATACCCAAACCATCAAATCATTATCATGTCAATGTAAAAGTTTATTGACATCTTACATTTTTTTCTGTACTAAATCTTTGAAATACAGTGTGCATTTTTTTTCCCTTGTGTGTATTTTAAACTTACATCACATCTCAATTCAAACCTGCAGCATTTCCAGTGGTTAGTAGCCACCTGTGGCTGGTGGCTACTGTACTGGACAGTACAGACTCAGAGAATGAACTGGGGGGTAATGGAATGGGAGCAGAAAGTTCAGTTGAGAGATTACTGCAGAAGTCCTAGTGACATTAAGTGTTGCATTAAGTGTTATAACAACAGAGATGGCAGGAAGTGAAGAGATTTGAGATTAGCATGGAAAGAATTAATAGCAATAGAAATGAAGGAATGTGAGGAAAAGCATTTAAAAGTAAAATAGAACCAGAAATAAACCATAGGATAATTCTAAGACTGATCCTAATTAATGCTTTGATCTTATATTTACTCTCATAGAGGTGCCTTAAGCAGGATATATATTTTCACTGTCACTTATGATTTTGTTATTTTCTTTTTTATCCTTTCAATTTTGGTCAACTGCTTTTTTGACTTGGTCTGCTTCAAAATTCCTGTTCCTTTTTCATCTGTATAGTTAATTCAACTTGATTTAACACATATTATTGAATGACTGATTTGTGCAAAGCTTTGTGCCAAACACTGAGAAGATTAAAAAAATAAGAAATGGCACCCATTAAGAAGTTGAGTCTAGGGGTTCCTGGCTGGCTTCGGTGATCAAGAGTCTGACTCTTGACTTCATTTCAGGTCATGATCTCAGGGTGGCGGGATCAAGTCCGGCATCTGGCTGCCCACTTGGTGAGGAGTCTGCTTGAGCTTCTTGGATTCTCTTTCTCCCTCTCCCTCTCCTTCTCCCTACCACTCACTCTCTCTCTCTTAGATAAATAAGTAAATCTTTAAACAACAGCAACAACAACAACAAAAGAAGTTAAGTGTAATATATGAGACCTAAAACATTTATTCTTTTTCTTTCAATTTTTTTGGCTGCTTTTTTTTTTTTTTTTTTTTTGTCTGTTTGTTTGGTGTGGCAAATTCACAATAGGCAGTTTATTTTTAGAATTTGATCCAAAATCCAGAAAAAATAAATAAAAGGAGCTGAGTCCCTATTATGTTAGTACACAAAATAAACCAAAACTAATCAACATTTACCATGAGATCATTTAAATATATTTGCAAATGATCTGATAAGGGAAACATGATTTACAATATGGGAAACTTCTACCAACCAAAGACTTAAATGCAGTGTCCTGTAGGTCATCTAGACTATATTAGCATGGATGAACCAAGTGGTAGGTCCAAAATGCATTCCTCAAACACCCTCCTCAGAAGCAGACTTTGATAACTGTCTGTGGTAAAAAACACCAACTCCTGTTCTTCATAATACTGTATGGTCACTTTCTCCATTTTCTCCCATGATGATGAGTCCATTTTAAATACTTCAATTAATCTGAAAATATTCCAAATCCACAGAATAGCAGACGTTTCCATTCTTGCATCTGCAGATTGTGCAAGGAGATCCAGCCATGTTCAGACTAACTGCTAAGCCTTGAAATGCCACAGCTGTCCAGGCAAGTTTTTCTGATGTCATAGGCAATGTTATCAACGAGGCAGAGGTCACTGACCCGGCAGGGAAACAATGCCTTTCCAAGAGGGCTGTGTACTCCCAGCTCAAATTGGAGTAAGTGGCCAGTAATCTATTTCTTCTTCGAGACACCAGCACTGCTAGCAGCTGTGACTTCAATTCTCTCCACTTTGATAGAGCTTGTGTCCATTTTGATCTAAATATTAACTTGTGACCCTGGTGTCACACTTTGGGCAACGGAAAAAGGTCAACGTTTGGATTCCAGCAATCACAAGCTGTCTATTGGCAGGATATCTTTTGGTCCTTGCAGGGACAGAGAACACCAGTTTCTTTCAAGATCAACCTGCCTATTGCACTGCAGCTCTCCATTGGGGCAGTCACCAGAGCAGGAGGGCTTTAGAAAGGCAGATGCAGTCAAATCCCCATGCCAGGTTGATGAAGGCAGAATCGCTCCAACAGGTATGAGTTCTGAAGGCGCATTCATCAACATCAGTACAGGACTCCATCCTCATAAAAACTGCTTCTGCACACACAGTGGTACTGCTATGGCAGGTTAACGCAGCAGGTGTGGTTGTGGCACTCAATGATCCCCCCTGTACATTCATCAATGTCTTTCTCACAGTGGGTTCCTTTGAAATCCAGAGGACAAACACATTTGAGGAGCCACGATGTTTCATATCTGCTGTCCTTTTGGCAGAACATTCTGCAGATGGTCCCATTCCCCAAGTAGCCCAGTTTGTAGGTGCAGCTGTGTCCCTGGACAATGTTGGCACAGATGGCATTCTCATCACAGATGTGTTGCCTGTGGCCACATTCATCATACTTTGTACAAGAGAAGTCATCTACACGAATGTATCCTGGGACACAGTCATAGCGATATAACCCAGGCAAGTT
Organism: Vulpes lagopus; assembly: GCF_018345385.1. Taxonomy (NCBI): domain Eukaryota; kingdom Metazoa; phylum Chordata; class Mammalia; order Carnivora; family Canidae; genus Vulpes; species Vulpes lagopus. Next base: position 23,812,834 of record NC_054844.1, read on the forward strand.
GACACACACAGTATTGGCAGGACAGTAATGCATTTTAGCTGCACACTCATCAATATTTTCATGGTAGGCAGAGTCTCTCTGGCCACAGATGTACCATTCTCGCACTCCCAAGTAGCTTCTGTATTCTAGTTTTTGCACTGTAAGTTTTCACCACATTTAGGTCTGTGTGCACAAAAGTTATAACCTCTACTGCATGTGATCATTTTCTGAGCAGTTCAAAGGTAGGTATGCTTTTACAATTTTTACTGAAACTCCACCTCAGCATTCCCAGCATCTCTTAGTTAAAATCCACTGGCCTTCTGCAAGGACATTTCCTGCATAGATATGTTTTGGTCAGCAGACTTTACAGCACTGGTTAGCAAAGTGCATGGGGAGGTAGTCTAGGGAGCAACTGAGAGGGGGATAGGACATCCTTTGACACTCTACAGCACCACTTTGCATGTTCAGTTCTTGCAGTGATCACCATTAACCCAGAAGACTTAGTCTCTATAGAGCAATCCACTCACCTGGCTGGCAGATCTCATAATGAGAGTTTTACAGTTAACTAGGTCTTGTCACTGCATAATTTAGTTTTGTTGGCATCTTGGTCAAAAGCCCCTGAAAATCCATTATTCCTTAGGCCAGGCTTAAGAAATCACTGCAAGTTGGACAAATGTGATTCAAGTTCAGCACTATGTTATGTATACATTCGGCATAAAGATAATATTCCAATGTCAGATGATTCCTTTGAATAAGCCATGCTATTGGTTTCACTGACCAACATGACCTTGTGCCTCTGTCTACCATCCAGTACGAAAGTGCTTCAGTCCTAGGCTTTCCAATATAGTTGTATCAAATCTCATCCCTCAGACCATTGCTGTCCAATTCAAAATAGCTGTGTTCCAGTTCTCAAATGGACAGTATTACTTCTAAAGTCAATGATTTCTGCTGCACAGTGGCCAAGAAGAATAGCTCTTATTCCAGAACAGCTGACTTCATTTCTTCTAAGAACAGTTCTTATTCCAGAATAGCTGAATTAATTTCTTACTCACATGAGGGACTACATGGACCTCTCTTTGTATATCTTGCCTTCTCTAGGTTTCTTCGGTTCTTGTCCCCCTCCTACATCTTCAAAGTCAGCAGTGTAGCATCTTAGACTCTCTCTCTGCTTCTATCTTCATGCTGTGCCTCTCTTTATCTTGTCTTCACTGTTTAACAATTGTTTCCTGTTTCATCCAGAACATTCTTAGAGAATTTGTAAATCCCTATTTTTGGTAGAATGCTTGCCTGATCATTCCTCAGGGTCAGTGAGAAGAACAAAAATCACTGTAGGCATTTTGAACAAAATGGGGTTTAACACTGGGAATTAAAGATTTACTAAACAATCTGAAGTGCTAGGAGAGCAAATGTTAGGGAAGCCCCTGAAAACTTTCAGGAAATCTAGAAGTACAAGAATACCAAGAAAGCTGCCTTTGTTGACCTTAGCTACTTCACCAAAGTGAGTGTTTTTCAGAAAGGAGTATCTTTGGAAGCCATGGGCAAAACTTCATGTTAACCATCTCCTAATCCTCACCTGCCTGCCCATGGCTGTCTGCCCATGACTGAAGAATAATGGATTTCCCCCTCTTTTTATATTTCAAGGATAAACCTCTCATTTGAGAATCTAACCTAAAATCTGCTGGCTAGGGATCCTGGTAAATGTAGTTGCCAGGATCCTCCTTTGGAATGGAAGGTAGAATTTAGAAATAGGGTGGGCATGAAACTGAGTTGAAATATATAACCAGGCACATGTAGATTAGGCATATTGTTCAATCTGTGATAAAATATCATATGTCTATAAGTCTTAAATATCAATTTTAATTTTGTACTCCTAAATAAAATTTCAATTAGATTTCTAGCATTTGTATCTTGAATAATGTTTCTTTCACCAGAATCAGAAAGTATTTAGGGAGTTCAAAGGCAATTAAGCCATAAAAATGTATTTGAGAGATTGAATATACAAATGGAAAATGGATAGACCATATACAAATATAGAACTTTGGCTTACAACCTATAGCAACCTGCCCAGGAAATGAACCCCTTTATGTACAGTAAATAGCCCAGGAAGCCAACTAACTTTAAGTCAGACTTACAGGAAGCCAGATTGCTATCTCTCATAACAATCCAGGAAGCTAAGCAATAACTCCTGTAACAATCAGACCAAAATGGCCAGTACTTGATTCATAATTGATAGCATCTCTGCTTTTTGTCCCCACTTCCAGTTTAGGACCAAGTAGAGAAAGTCAAGTACAGACCCCTAACCAATCATGAAAGATGCCTCACTTCTAGTTGGCCTGCCTATAGCTTCTCCATACCAATAGACTCCAATCAGGACCCACCTGAAGCCTTTCTGAAGACTTTTTTTTTTTTTTGTCCACTCTGAAGCTTTCCCAACTTTGCTTTTTACATTCGGTTAATCTTTATTTCTACAGTATTGACCAAGCTAGAATTTGATATAAAAAGAAACTGTATTTTGCAAAGGAAATAATGCACAAACTTCTAGGCACCAATTTTCTCATAGGTAGCAGGCACTATGGGACAGTGGTTAAGTGCTTGAGTTGTAGAATCAGAAAATTAGACTTCAACTTGTATCATTTCCACTGTCTAGCTATATTTTTTAGGGTCATTAAGAGAATTAAACTAGGTAATAGTTGTAAACTACATTATCTAATTTTGTGTTATCATTATATTCTCTTTCCAATCTCATGACCTCCATCCTATTCCTCACATAAATTACCTCTTGCTTCATCGACCTTCCTCCCCCGACCCCCCAGCCTTTCTTCAACTCATCTAACAAGAAGCAACCAAGTAAATCTTCCTCAAGTGTTATCATCTCATTCCTCTACTCACAAAACCCTAGGGCCCTAAAAACATCCATAATATAGGGATCCCTGGGTGACTCAGTGGTTTAGTGCCTGCCTTTGGCCCAGGTTATGATCCTGGGGTCCCAGGATTGAGTCCCACATGAGGCTCCCTGTATGGAGCCTGCTTCTCCCTCTGCCTGTGTCTCTGCCTCTCTCTCTCTGTGCGTGTCTTTCATGAATAAATAAATAAAATCTTTTTAAAAAATCCATACTCTTCTTTTTATATCTTCTCAGAACTCTCTCTCTCACACAGAAAATTACCTTACATTCTAGCCAAATGCATATATTCACTGGTCTAGAGATATTCCACAAAGTCCCATGCAAATGACCACTTTTCCTCCATTGCTCATATTTAAAATAAACCACATCTCTTTTCTTAATATCTGAATCTTACATTTCATTTACAATCCAGCTCAAATCCTCTCTCTCCCATTAAGCCTTATCAGACAACTGCATTCCAGAGTAATTTCTTCCTCTCTAGAATCCTAAAGCTTTTACTAGATTCACTGAGTCACATTCTGATTTGCAATAGAGACAATTTCTCATGTATGTGTATCAAAACTCAGTGAGAAAATAGTACTTCTACAGGCAGGGCCAGTAGTCTATTCTTTTATTGTGTATTGCCATATACGTAAGCATACAACTGTAATTGCTATTCAGAACTATGTTTCTGTTATTGGTGCCAAACACTTCATTTTATCTGATTTAATTTTCTTCAGAACTCTTGTGGGAGGGGCTATAATTGGCCACTTATCAGGCAAGAAAATTTAAACATAGAGAGGTTGAGTTATTTGCCCAAGGTCACAGAATTAGTAAGATAATTTGAACCACCTAGGTATCTCCAATTCCACAACTTTTGCTATTAATAACATTTTGTGGATTGCTTAAACATATTGCTTTATGAAATCTTACCAGATACACATATAAATTCCCTCTCTTTATTTCGAATGTCTCCACAGGAACCCCAAATATGAGATTCATTTTAGAGATCATTTATTTCTATAGTAGAATCAACTTCCTAAGACATTTTTCCTCAATCTGTGATAGAAACCTTGAAATAACCAGAAAGGCTTCAAAAAGTATATTTACTTTACCATGTCGGTTCTTCAGAATTGAAACACGGCAGAAAAAAATCACATGAGGCCATGCAACATCTTCCTATTTGCCATTCATTCCTATTTTGAGCAGAATTTGGATGCCACTATTCACCCAAAATTTTTAGGTGGGTTTTAGAATATATGTCTTAGGTCCTAGATAAAAATAAGAATAGTTGTTATTCATAGCATTTTAGTAATAAATTACAATCAAAACTAATGTAAAATTTCAAATATTGAATATTCCATAAAGATTTATTGTGAGGGAGGATATTTTTGGCTTTTTGATTCATTTGATTTTTGTTTTTTTTTTTTTTTTTTACCTTGTCTCTCTCAATAATCTTTGATATACATTCATTTTTAAGATGGTGTGGAAAAGTAGAAGCACAGTGGGGTTGGAAAAAAACCTTGTCCAAAGTATCTTACAGTTTTAAATTCTTTAATCAGAGAAGCATATGAACTCTCTTGAGTTTTACTGAATTAAAAAAAAAAAACAAAAACAAAAAATCACTTAATTTTAAACCTGACCATTCAAGAATATTAAACTGACTTGGCTCTTTTGGCAATCCATGGTAAGGAAAGTTGGGAAAATCCAATCCTGACAAAGAAATTCCAATTCAAAGAGAGTAATGTTAAATAAAGATCTTTCTCAATATACACTTAAAATATAAAGAGGCCATATCTTTATTTTATGCTTGTTTGTCCTATAAAGATACAAATGTATGGAAAGGAAATGAAAATTTTAAATCAACATTCAGTGGTAATTAAAAGCAATTGTAGTCCTCAGGCTGTTTCTTTCCAATATGATCCAGTGATCAGAAGGAATTGGAAATGATTACATTTTAACTAGAAACACATTTCTGTCCAGCACTGAGCTTCCAAGCATGAAAAAGGCACAGTGGTGGCCCCTGTTTGTGTTTCCATCTGGGGCTCTAATTTGAACTTCAGTGATTATTCTGCCAGACTTCTGGCTGTGCAAAGATCCAGAAAGTCAAAGCCAGCATATTCTTGTATGCTGTTTCATGCAAAAAAATAAAATTGCACCAATTACCATGTTTGCATTTTGTAGAATGGCTCTATTTAAATCGATTATAGGTTAAACAAGAGCATTTGTAAAATTCACAGCTCAGAGTTAATCTGGCTTTATTCCAAGGCACCCGATCTGAGAAGTAAGTGATTGCAAGCACTCTTGGAAACAAAAAGCTAGCAATGGCCTATAATGGAAAACAGTTTGAAACAATTAAATTAAGCCTGCTTTTCAAATTAAGAAATTCATCCCATTGCTGGCCTTTCATTTGAAAGATTTCTTCAGATCCCATTAAAAATGCTCATCTTAAAAAAAAAAAAATAAAAAAAAATGCTCATCTTAAAAAAAAAAAAATAAAAAAAAATGCTCATCTTTTTATGATATTTAGTTCGTGCTTCCAAAATGATATCGTCATCAGTGATAAGGATAAAAGCAATGAGAAATGTAATGCCTCATGCCAGGAATTACTTGGTCATAGAAAGCACCTGAAGGCTGTTGTAGTTACTCTGACTTGAGAGCTCCTGGCGCTGGGAATTCTGTTTTCTATGGCCAGGAGAGAATGGTGAAGTCATAGAAGTCTTGAGGGGGGAAAGAGAATAACTTTGTGATCCCTAAAAAGCTTGGCAACTTACTATATTTGATGTGATAAGTACAGTCCTTTCATTTTCTTATTCTAAACACACATGAATCTTTTTGATCAATGAATCTTTGCTCCTGATTCTTATTCTGAGAATCTAATCATTCCTTAGAACTTTTATATAAAGTTTTAAAGGATATGATGTCATTCTTGGAGTTTTCAAAATTTGTTTACAAGGTATGAAAACTGAAGGCCTATAAAATAACAGAGTAAGAGCTTCTTTATCTATAATCCTTTAGATATGTTTTGTTCCCAACACATTTTCCCCAGAAAGATAAAGGGTAGAAATGCTCTAATGAGAAAAGCAAATTACTATTTTTGGAAACAAGTTAGATGCCCTCATTCATTTCATTTCATTTCATTTCATTTCATTTTCACAAATACACATATAATGCTTCCTATGTTCCAGGTACCATTCTCAACACTTCTCAAATATTAATTCATTTAACCTATCCATCAACACCATAAAGCAAGGTACTATTATTAACCCCATTTTACAGATGAGATGGAAAGAGGGGTTAAGTAATTGCCTAAGATCATACAGCTGGGAAGACAAAATGTTGAAGTTCTGCAGTCCGTCTCATGTTTATAAGGAAACTTGATGGTGTGAACGAGCATATGGCCCACATAGACTATCAACAAAAGCTGTTCAGTGGCATGGGTTTTGAGAACAAATGGTAAAATCATTCTGTATTTGGTTGTATGAATTTTATAGCTCAGAGGTGATTTTTCATGTTTGTCATGTAAAGGGTAAAATATTCAAATGCCGCCATAAAATCTCTAGCTGCATCTGATGAGAAAAGTATACAAAAGTCAGATGTTTTGTCTGGCTTTTCTCATTAGTATATGATAGCAAGGCTAGATCTTTAAAATATAATACTAAGATGAAGATTGAAAGAAAATTATATAGATATAAATATCTATATATTTCACAGTACAACTTATGTAAATCTATAAAAATATAAGCAACATAAAACCATAATATATGTTTTACAAATACATATACAAAACCAAAAATGGATACATAGCAAACACATTAGAAGAGTTTAAATAAAACAGGAGCAGAGTTTTACAGGAATCATTAATCATAGACTGAGGTTTGTGATTAACTCAACTCTTTGCCCCCAAGGTCTGAGGCAAGGAGAAAGCATTTATCTATTTATCCATGCGTGTATAGAGTCCTCTTATCTATGTATGCATTCATGCCAACAAAAGAAAGTGAGAATGTTTTCTGTGTTGCTGATACTCATTAGATTACTTTATTATATAATAATTATTAATCATTGATAGTAGGAGTTCTCCCACATTTTGGCCCCAAGATATTTTACACCATGTAAATTATTAAGGACTCTAAAGAGTTTATAGCCTAGAGACATATGTCTATATCAATTTGTCTGTTGATACTTATCATATTAGAAATTAAGACTAAGAAGGTTTAATTACTTATTAATTTAAAAATAACAGGAAAACCTCATTACATGTTAATATAAATAACTTATTTTTAATGAAAAATAATTATATTTTCCAAGACAGGAAAATCTAGCAAGAAGGGTCATACATATTTTTGCAAATATTTTTGATATTTGGATTAACTAAAGATAGTTGGATCTACATATCTGCTTCTGCATTCTATTTTTGGCATGTGTTGCTTTGGTTGAAGTATATAAAGAAGATCCAGCCTCACACAGATGTGTAATTAGTAAAAGAAAGAATATTTCAAAGGCCTTTCAGATAATTGTGGATCTTACTTTTTGATATGGTACCAAAACTTGACAAGTTATTAATGGTTATTGCAATGTGGAATCAGAAACCATATTAATTCACTTTTTGTACTGTGTTACATTAAAATTCACTAGTGTATGTTATACTTTGAATGGGTCTTTTACTAATGCATGCTTTGTAACAGCATGCATTGATCATTTGAAAATTACTGGTTCACTGAATTATGCAGATCTTCCAAATGTTGACACATTTCATTAAGCAATATCAAAATACTACCTTTGTTAATATCCATATAATAACTACAAATCTCATCCCAAAAGTGTCTTTTGAATTTGGGGAAGCTCCAAGCTCACGGTGGCAGATACACATTTTTCCAAAATTTGAATTTTCATTTGAAAGTTTAAATGTTATTATTGGCACTTGATAACAATTATTTTTCTTTCATTCATTTCATTCATTTTTTATAGAATGATAGTTTGTAGACATTCTTTTAAGTAAAAGTGTTATTAAGCCTGCAACTCAAACAATGGTTTTTCCTATAGGCAACTTTGTACTTTGGTATGCAAAAGAAGTACTTAATGTGTACAGAATATTTAAAAGACATGTAGGCTGAAATTTCATAAATTTTCACTGCTTTGTCAAGGACATTTTTAAGTAAGACATCTTTCTTTTAACAGTGAATCCATGGCAATAAAGAACACAATGTCTGATCCTATCTACTTGATTCCTGCAAAGACACCAGCACATTTCCCTACAACCAGGATATAGTAAATAGAAAATAATATCTTACCATCATTATGAAACTAGTTTTGGTGTCACGGGATCCTCAGGGGTCCAGAGACTGCACTGTTATTCCAAAACATGAGATTTATTCAAACCCAGCACCTGAAGAATTTACATGCTAAATATATGTATCCTAAAATACCTAATGAAATTTAGAGCAGGTACTTCCTGACTCTCAAGAATGAATCCAGAGTTTTCAAGACCATCTGTTCCTTAATTAATCTTGTTTGCCTTAGTTATGTTTGGAACAGTGATTTTTAAAAAGACAAATATTTAAGTGCATTTTCAAACTTTCTTAACTTTCTGTTCCCAAGGACTTCACAGCTTCCCCAATGAGATTACCAGTTAAATCAGCGGACAGTTCTTTGCTTTATCGCTTATTCAGAAGGTGGTTCTGAGGCTGTTTCAGACCTGATCTGGGTCACTGATCAATACTTAATCAACTCACCCACTACAATTCACTAAAACAGTTTTTTGGAGTTGTCTGTTTGATTCCAGTTCCCAGTCCACCCCTACTCCATTAAAATCTGCAGAAACACAAGTGTTTCTTGCCACATATGTTCTAGTTCTTGCCCTTGAAGAATATTTTTTTATAATAAACTTATTTTTTATTGGTGTTCAAATTACCAACATACAGAATAACACCCAGTGCTCATCCCGTCAAGTGCCCCCCCCCAGTGCCCGTCACCCATTCACCTCCACCCCCCGCCCTCCTCCCCTTCCACCACCCCTAGTTCATTTCCCAGAGTTAGGAGTCTTTATGTTCTGTCTCCCTTTCTGATATTTCCCACACATTTCTTCTCCCTTCCCTTATATTCCTTTTCACTATTATTTATATTCCCCAAAAGAATGAGAACATATAATGTTTGTCCTTCTCCAATTGACTTACTTCACTCGGCATAATACCCTCCAGTTCCATCCACGTTGAAGCAAATCATGGGTATTTGTCGTTTCTAATGACTGAGTAATATTCCATTGTATACATAAACCACATCTTCTTTATCCATTCATCTTTCAATGGACACCGAGGCTCCTTCCACAGTTTGGCTATTGTGGACATTGCTGCTAGGAACATCGCGGTGCAGGTGTCCCGGCGTTTCCTTGCATCTGTATCTTTGGGGTAAATCCCCAGCAGTGCAATTGCTGGGTCGTAGGGCAGGTCTATTTTTAACTCTTTGAGGAACCTCCACACAGTTTTCCAGAGTGGCTGCACCAGTTCACATTCCCACCAACAGCGTAAGAGGGTTCCCTTTTCTCCACATCCTCTCCAACATTTGTGGCTTCCTGCCTTGTTAATTTTCCCTATTCTCACTGGTGTGAGGTGGTATCTCATTGTGGTTTTGATTTGTATTTCCCTGATGGCAAGTGATGCAGAGCATTTTCTCATGTGCTTGTTGGCCATGTCCATGTCTTCCTCTGTGAGATTTCTCTTCATGTCTTTTGCCCATTTCATGATTGGATTGTTTGTTTCCTTGGTGTTGAGTTTAATAAGTTCTTTATAGATCTTGGAAACTAGCCCTTTATCTGATATGTCATTTGCAAATATCTTCTCCCATTCTGTAGGTTGTCTTTTAGTTTTGTTGACTGTATCCTTTGCTGTGCAAAAGCTTCTTATCTTGATGAAGTCCCAATAGTTCATTTTTGCTTTGGTTTCTTTTGCCTTCGTGGATGTATCTTGCAAGAAATTACTGTGGCTGAGTTCAAAAAGGGTGTTGCCTGTGTTCTCCTCTAGAATTTTGATGGAAACTTGTCTCACATTTAGATCTTTCATCCATTTTGAGTTTATCTTTGTGTATGGTGAAAGAGAGTGGTCCAGTTTCATTCTTCTGCATGTGGATGTCCAATTTTCCCAGCACCATTTATTGAAGAGACTGTCTTTCTTCCAGTGGATAGTCTTTCCTCCTTTATCGAATATTAGTTGACCATAAAGTTCAGGGTCCACTTCTGGATTCTCTATTCTGTTCCATTGATCTATGTGTCTGTTTTTGTGCCAGTACCACACTGTCTTGATGACCACAGCTTTGTAGTACAACCTGAAATCTGGCATTGTGATGCCCCCAGCTATGGTTTTCTGTTTTAAAATTCCCCTGGCTATTCGGGGTCTTTTCTGATTCCACACAAATCTTAAAATAATTTGTTCTAACTCTCTGAAGAAAGTCCATGGTATTTTGATAGGGATTGCATTAAACGTGTAAATTGCCCTGGGTAACATTGACATTTTCACAATATTAATTCTGCCAATCCATGAGCATGGAATATTTTTCCATCTCTTTGTGTCTTCCTCAATTTCTTTCAGAAGTGTTCTATAGTTTTTAGGGTATAGATCCTTTACCTCTTTGGTTAGGTTTATTCCTAGGTATCTTATGCTTTTGGGTGCAATTGTAAATGGGATTGACTCCTTAATTTCTCTTTCTTCAGTCTCATTGTTAGTGTATAGAAATGCCACTGATTTCTGGGCGTTGATTTTGCATCCTGCCATGCTGCAAATTGCTGTATGAGTTCTAGCAATCTTGGGGTGGAGGCTTTTGGGTTTTCTATGTAGAGTATCATGTCATCGGCGAAGAGGGAGAGTTTGACTTCTTCTTTGCCAATTTGAATGCCTTTAATGTCTTTTTGTTGTCTGATTGCTGAGGCTAGGACTTCCAGTACTATGTTGAATAGCAGTGGTGAGAGTGGACATCCCTGTCTTGTTCCTGATCTTAGGGGAAAGGCTCCCAGTGCTTCCCCATTGAGAATGATATTTGCTGTGGGCTTTTCATAGATGGCTTTTAAGATGCTGAGGAATGTTCCCTCTATCCCTACACTCTGAAGGGTTTTGATCAGGAATGGATGCTGTATTTTGTCAAATGCTTTCTCTGCATCTAATGAGAGGATCATATGGTTCTTGGTTTTTCTCTTGCTGATATGATGAATCACATTGATTGTTTTATGAGTGTTGAACCAGCCTTGTGTCCCGGGGATCCTACTTGGTCATGGTGAATAATTTTCTTAATGTACTGTTGGATCCTATTGGCTAATATCTTGTTGAGAATTTTTGCATCCATGTTCATCAGGGATATTGGTCTGTAACTCTCCTTTTTGGTGGGGTCTTTGTCTGGTTTTGGAATTAAGGTGATGCTGGCCTCATAAAACGAATTTGGAAGTATTCCATCTCTTTCTATATTTCCAAACAGCTTTAATGGAATAGGTATGGTTTCTTCTTTAAACGTTTGATAGAATTCCCTTGGGAAGCCATCTGGCCCTGGACTTTTGTGTCGTGGGAGGTTTTTGATGACTGCTTCAATTTCCTCCCTGGTTATTGGCCTGTTCAGGTTTTCTATTTCTTCCTGTTCCAGTTTTGGTAGTTTGTGGCTTTCCAGGAATGTGTCCATTTCTTCTAGATTGCCTAATTTATTGGCGTAGAGCTGTTCATAATATGTGTTTAAAATCGTTTGTATTTCCTTGGTGTTGGTAGTGATCTCTCCTTTCTCACTCATGATTTTATTAATTTGAGTCTTCTCTCTCTTCTTTTTAATAAGGCTGGCTAATGGTTTATCTATCTTATTAATTCTTTCAAGGAACCAACTCCTGGTTCTGTTGATCTGTTCCACAGTTCTTCTGGTCTCGATTTTGTTGAGTTCTGCTCAAATCTTTATTAACTCTCTTCTTCTGCTGGGTGTAGGATCTATTTGCTGTTTTTTCTCTAGCTCCTTTATGTGTAAGGTTAGCTTTTGTATTTGAGTTCTTTCCAGTTTTTGAATGGATGCTTGTATTGTGATGTATTTCCCCCTTAGGACTGCTTTTGCTGCATCCCAAAGATTTTGAACGGTTGTATCTTCATTCTCATTAGTTTCCATGAATCTTTTTAATTCTTCCTTAATTTCCTGGTTGACCCTTTCATCTTTTAGCAGGATGGTCCTTAACCTCCATGTGTTTGAGGTCCTTCCAAACTTCTTGTTGTGATTTAGATATCATGATGACACTAAACTCATACCGTTCATAGTAACTCTTAACATGAACGGGCTTAATGACCCCATCAAAAGGCGCAGGGTTTCAGACTGGATAAAAAAGCAGGACCCATCTATTTGCTGTCTACAAGAGACTCATTTTAGACAGAAGGACACCTACAGCCTGAAAATAAAAGGTTGGAGAACCATTTACCATTCAAATGGTCCTCAAAAGAAAGCAGGGGTAGCCATCCTTATATCAGATAAACTAAAATTTACCCTGAAGACTATAGTGATAGATGAAGAGGGACACTATATCATACTTAAAGGATCTATCCAATGAGACAATCCTCAATATATATGCCCCAAATGTGGGAGCTGCCAAATATATAAATCAATTAATAACCAAGGTGAAGAAATACTTAGATAATAATACACTTATACTTGGTGACTTCAATCTAGCTCTTTCTATATTCAATATGTCTTCTAAGTACAACATCTCCAAAGAAACGATAGCTTTAAATGACACACTGGACCAGATGGATTTCACAGATATCTACAGAACTTTACATCCAAACTCAACTGAATACACATTCTTCTCAAGTGCACATGGAACTTTCTCCAGAATAGACCACATACTGGGTCACAAATCGGGTCTGAACCGATACCAAAAGATTGGGATTGTCCCCTGCATATTCTCAACCCTTGAAGAATATTCACAGGCTCCTGAAACTGGTACTCAGGATATTTTCTGTTTCTGCACCCTCCTCCTCACCATCCATCCCTTTCTTTCAGTGGTTATGGGGTATTCTCTTTTAATATCAGCCAGGTAAGGAAAGTATAAATGCCCATAACAAATATAATATATCAAGAACGTGAATAAGTTCTAGCCCACATTTAGTCAGTGAACATTTCTTGATGCCTCATGAAGACACTGGACTGATGTAGGGGATTTGGGAATACAGAGAAGAGCAAGAACATTATAAAAAAGGGGAGGTTATAGTTCTTAGCCTCCATAAACTGAAAACATGTTTGAGAGAAACAGTTCAGACTCATGTGAAAGGGCAATAATGAATTAAGGCGATATCTAATGAGAAGTCAAATGAGCAATATCAAGTCAGTGGTGTTTCTACAACTCCAAACCCACTCCTGGTTGCATGGCCTTTGTGCTTGATGTTCCCTTAGCCCACAAATTTCTTCCCTCAGTGCTCCACATTTTATGCATCTCTGTGCTCAAATGTCACGTTAGCAGGAGGGACTTCATCCTATCCAAAATAAGAGCCCCTATTGTTTCTTACCCTATTTTATTTTTCTTCACAGTTATCACATCTGGTATATTTTATTTCTCTGTTTGGTGTTGTCTGCTTCACTTCACTTCAATGTAGGTTCCCAAGAGCAAGGACTTAATTGTTTGGTGTTGTATCTCAGGGCCTAGACAGCTCCTAGTACATAGTAGGACACAATAAATATTCACTGTTTGAATGAATAAGTGAGTGAATGCTATAGAAGCTCAGAGTGGTAAGAGGAGACCCATGGTACTAACCAGGTGGTAAAGAAACACTTTGTAGTCTGAGGTTTGAGCTGGGCCTTGAAGAGTGTTTCTCATATGTAAGACCAATGAGAAGAGTATTCTACTTGTCTTATATAACTCAAGTGAGGTTCCATCTTCTCAAGCAAGCCTCGTTGGAGCTCTAGGGGCTCCCTAATTCTTCATGTTCTCCCCAATGGTAGAGTTCACTCTAGTGTATTTTATCTCCCATTTACTTGTCTGGCTGCCCCAATAGAATATTAGCTCTGGTATGATAGGGGCAATGCCTTAGTCATAGTTGTATATTCAGTCATAGCATAGATCTTGTTAGCCTCTAAAAATACTAGTTGACTACGTGATTTATTGAGCTAAATAGAAAGCTCATGTAGAGAAGTGGAAAAATGTAATATGGACCAAATCATGGTTTGTGGAGCTGAGACACGGAGTTTGGGTTTTAAGCAGGGAGATGCTATGATAATCTATTGTCTTAACAAAGGCCAATATGAGCATGTGTCCATGATGAAGCAACTGAACGAAGAGTTAGCTTGAGAGACAAATTATAACCATATTGCAATGCTCTAGGCACAAAATAATAAAGGGCTTTATTTACAAGCCTAGTGGCAATGAGAATGTTCATGAAGGCACAAATATAGCCAAATTCACTAATTTTTTGTTAAGAGGAGCCATAGATGAGTGCACATGTTAAGCCTGGATGACTGTGAAAGGTTGATGCAGTCACTCTAGCTCGTGTTCCAAATCTTAAGCCTCTTAAAAGAATTTTTGGCAAACTATTCACTATAATGGCACAATTTATTTTAGTATACTTAATGGTAGACTCTGTCAGAGTTCATTTATACAGCCTATATTCTGATATTAAGCTTTTAAACAAAACTTTAAAATTCTAAGATCAAATTTATTTCCTGATTGCTGGTAGTTATCTATAAAAGAAGTTAATTTGTAGGAGATAAATGTAGAGATAATAAAATATTAAATTTCATCAAATTCTTCTTTGGAAATATCACAGAATTCAGGGCTTCAAGAAACCTCAAAGCAGATAAAGCAAATAGGATTTCTTTCTCATGAGAATCTAAGGCTGCATGGAGTCAATGAGTGACTCATGGGCTCGGCTAAGGTAAGGGGTAGAAGAGATGGAAGCACAGATTTTTTTTTCTCTTTCTGCCTTAGAGATCAGTTCTGGTGCCTTCTCTTTGGCAAATAAGAACGTTGCAATAAGCTGGAGGGAAGTGAGGAGCTACTCAAGGTCACAGGGCTGATCAGAGGCATAATTAGATCTGGAACTCAGATTTCTTGATTTTCAGATAAGAAGGCAGAGTAAAAAATAAATAAATAAATAAATAAATAAATAAATAAATAAATCAGTACTTCTTAACAGGAATAGGTAAGCTTTAGAACCGAGGCACAACTTTAGTCCTCTATATCTCCTTCCTAACAAAGAGGAAAATAAGCAAAGAATAACCAGAAGCATTTTAGGGATGATAACAGGATATAAAAAATCTGAAATGCTAGAAAATCCATGGGAAGAAGAGGGTCAAAGGTAGGGTCTCAACTGGTTACATACCAATTTTCTCCTTTGTACTCTGAATCTGGAGCTCTATCATAGTCATATTTTGCTAACCAAAAGCATATGTTGCTTAGAATTATGATATTAGACCTATCCTTTCCATGCCTGGTGCAGTTGCATTTTTAAGCTCCAAACATAGATAGATCCAGGGGTACATATGACAACATCTTAATTTAGTCTTGCTTTTCTCTCTCATCTCTGCTTTTTTCTTCTTTGATTCAGTTTTTAGATCTCTTCACATGGTAGCAAATTAGCCACTATCCTATCTTCTTAACAACCACAGCCAGAGGTCTCTTCAAAGTTGCAATAAATGCCTCCCAAATTGAATTTCATTGGCTTTTATTATGTCATAGGGCCTTCTATGAACCAATTGTTGTGACTAAGGGGTTATTGTCCAAACATGGGCCATGTGCCCACAGATAGAATGAGTAGATTGGCCAATCGCATCCAAATTTCATGGACCTTAGTGAGAAAGAAAGTTTTCCTAGAGAAAAATCAGTGTGCTCTTTGTAAAAAAGAGAGAAAATAGGTGTTGGCTACATACACCTTGATGGCAGCTGTGTCCACTATAGCTGTCCAATATACCAATTAGACATAGTTCAAGTCAAAGTGTATTCCCTCTAAGGAAACATGTGATTGGAATTAGGCCTGGAATGTTTTAATGAAATGAAGCAACTATACAGATCCTGTTCCACGTCTCTTCCTTCTTTTCCTTTCTCTGCATATCCTCTCTATTCTTCCTGAAATATTTGTTCAGCTTAAGCATAGTGTTTGCTTTCTTCTAACTTCAGCTTGTCAGTGCTTCAACTATCTCTCACTGTGTTCTTTTAGCTTCTGCACTGGCTGCTAATTGCCTCATTCTCATTAGTTTCCTAATTCCAAATTCCTTTTTTTTATTATTATTATTTTATTTATTTATTCATAGAGACACGAGAGAGAGGCAGAGACACAGGCAGAGGGAGAAGCGGGCTCCATGCCGGGAGCCCGATGTGGGACTCTATCCTGGGTCTCCAGGATCACACCCCGGCTGCAGGCGGCGCTAAACCGCTGCGCCACCGGGGCTGCCCACTAATTCCAAATTCCTAAGAAAGGAAACTGTAAAATCATTGCGTGCCCATGTCAAAGGTGATATGCTACAGGCTAGACATTTCAATCTATGGATTGCCTACCAGTCCAGCGCTAGTTCTTATTCTAATAAGTTTAATGAAAGTGGAAAAAAATGGTCTTAACACCCTTGGTCAGAATATAGGCAGTGAAATTTCCTTTTGCAAAGTGAGCTGGAAGAACAGGTTTTGTTACCAAACACAGTATTGACCTAGTAGCTTCACTTTACACCTTCTAGTACCCTCTCATCACCCACTCACACTGCATTCTTCTTTGGGAAAACATATGCAATCAAAAAGGGACTACTTCATTTTCCCATCCACAAATCACCAACCTACATTCCTTTCTAAGGCAACACTTACCACTTGTGCTCTGAATCCTATCCCACTCCTCTTCTCAAAGATTTCCCTCCAACCGTTACCAGTTTTTCAATATATTATTTATTTCTCTGTTTTATTATCTGTGTCTTCCAATTTATGTCTTTCCACTAGAAAATAAGCTCCTTGAGACAGGATGCTATGTGTTTCATTTGATACTATTTCCAGCACCTAGATTAGTTATCCACAATTAATTTTTGTTGTTTGACTAATTTGAGTGTGGCAGCTGCTCAAAAATAGAACTACTCTTTCTCTTATTTCCTTCCTTTAAGTTTGTCCTGCATTTATTTGGGAATAGCTTCTGTTTAGAGAATTTTACTATAAACACAATACAGATAAAAATCTATTTGGTGGAAAGGTATCTTTGTTTTGTTAATCTTGAAGATAACTAATATACCAATGTGTATATGTTTTCTAAAAAGATGTGTTTTCTGATGTATTTCTTCAAAACCTGCATAACTTAATAAGTCCAGAATGTTCTCAAGTTGATGATCTTTCTGTTATGTATATTTCAGGAATAAAATAAATGAAAATAAAAAACTCTTATGGAGCTTACAATCTAGTAAGATAAACAAAATTATGTGTGGAAAGATGCTTAACATTTTGGTTTATAAAATGAATTATTTGAAATAATCCAAATGTCCTTATCAAAATGCCAGTCAAATAAATCATAATTGGTGAATAAGGATATTTATTACAGCATTTCTGTAATTAGAAACCTAAAATAAAATAATAACTTTTTTTTTTTTTTGGTTTTCTGACTTAAACACTCAGAAAAGAGTTATTTCACAATTTTAAAACAGTAATTTTTCTGTATATCTTGGGTAAGAATATAGACTAAGGACAGAATAAATGCAAAACAAATCTTCTAAATATCAAAATTCTATTCAATAACCATAATGTTAACATTAACATATTATTTTTCTGAAACTATAAGATAAAATAAATAAATAATTATATTATTCCATTTAGGAACCAAAGTTTTCAGTGAAAGTGGAATAAGACAAATATAAACCAAATAAGTAAAAATCATGTAGCCAAATTTGAATTGGAAATATTAGTACAGACTTCTTAAAAAAAAAAAAAAAAGACTTCTTAACTATTTTCCTAGCTTTGACTACGAAAACGACCTGGAAGCAATGGTTTAGCAACTAGACTAGAGATTCTAAATACCATTCTCCATTAAAAGGAACCTTGGAGGGTTCCCTGGGTGGCGCAGCGGTTTAGCGCCTGCCTTTGGCCCAGGGCGCGATCCTGGAGACCCGGGATCGAATCCCACGTCGGGCTCCTGGTGCATGGAGCCTGCTTCTCCCTCTGCCTGTGTCTCTGCCTCTCTCTCTCTCTCACTGTGTGCCTGTCATAAATAAATAAAAAAAATAAATAAATAAATAAAATCTTTAAAAAAAAAAAAGATATTTAAGGAACCTTGGAGAAATCACAGATGTCCATATCCAGAGCAGGAAATATACAAGATGAACACAAAGCATCTCTTGCTCTAGTATGTCCTGAAAGGAAGTCAGGAACTAAGATGCTCTCACCACCCAAAGACTGGACAATTTGAGAATAGAAAAAAAAAAAATAAAGCAGTAAACTTGAAACATATTAAATATGTTTTAAACCACAAAATAATACTTTTACAATACTATTTTTTAAAAGTCCATTGGTGAACTTTGCCAGATGTTAAGGAGTTAGCTCATTATTCTGATTGATAAAGGAAAGAATCAAGCATTTATATATGTGCCTATTCTATACTTCAAGATAAGCAAATACATAGTTAATGTAGAAGATCTGTCCTTTACAGAAAAAACTCTAGCTAATAAATGAAGAAATAATTATAAAATTGGATTATCCCTATTTTGTAACTCCTAATGAAATAATTGATTTAGGTGAAGATCACAAATAGTTGCTAAAATTGTTAGGTGAAAAATTGATGAGATGAAAAGATTTGGCTGACAGTACTTTAAAAAATCAATCAATCACAGCAAGAGAGACAACTAAGCACATGTCCTTCCTAATGTGATGAAATAGAAAGTAGACAACTCTATCTACCTGCAAAAGGAAAAAAATCAAATGTGAATCTGTTCAGTTTATAGAAATACAAAGGACTGAGGAACACAATAAATAATACCACAGGAACACAAATTAGCAAAATTCACAATATGAGATACTCTTTAAGTTTTCTCAATAAATGCAAGAAAAACAAACAGAAAAAGATGAACCTATATATTAAAAGAACACTGGGAATATAACAACAAAATGCAATATATAAACCTGCTGGGATCCTCATTAAAACATACCAACTGTTAAAAGAGCAGACAGAAAAAAGAGAGATGAAATTAACATATATTCTCAAAACCATTATTACTTTTTCCAGAAGGGATATTATGTTTGGGAATATGTTTTTTAAAACCCAAAGAATCCTTATCTTGCATGAATTCATAGTGTAGTATTTACAAATAGGTGAAATTATTTTTGAAATTTAGTCCAAAATAATCTAGCATGTATAACTAGGGAAGGGAATGGGGATACTAGGGGAGGTGAAACAGATTAGCCTAATGCACATAGCTATTGAAGCTGGGGGGATGGGTGCATGTCAATTCATACTTTTTATATGTTTGACAATTTCTATAAAAAACATTTGAAGAAATTATCTCAATATCTTTATTCCATTTTCTTTCAGTTCTTTCTGGAAAACTATAACATGACGCAGAAATAAAGGGCTATGAAAATCCCTTTTCAGAACAATATGAAATCTTAATGAATTCCATAAGCATTAAATCTTCTCTACTCTCCATCAGTTATTTTAAAAGAAGACTATTTCATACATCAACTGACATGAAGCATTTGTACAATGGACCCTTGACTAGAAGGTTTTGATTTTACATAAAGGAAATATAATAACTGAGTCAGAAAAATATGGATTTAAAAAAAAACACAGATTGGTTTCCTCTAAAGTATCATTCTATTAATTTGACTCTCAGTAGGACTAATGTATATTTTACAATTTTCCAAACATCTGTCACTGTATGGTGACTAAAATTTTGATTTTTTTTCCCTGCTCAATCAAAACAATAGAATGTCTTCCTTTAGACTAAAATCAACACTCCAAATCCTTCCAATCTTATTTTCTACAATAAATCTGTCATCTATCCTGTGCCTGAGCTGACAATGGCTTGGCCTATCCCAACAAATTGACTGACATCATCATCTTGAATCATCTTAAGTCTCCTAGGTAAATATCAGAATAAAATGATTCAAAAGAATGAATGCACTGCAGCAACTAAGGATAATTAAAACAAACTTTATGCAGTTCTACATTTCTATCTAGTAAGCAGAAAAATAAAGATAACACTTAACAAATGAAAGATGAAATAGAAGTAGGATGTTACCACCATGTTCAGAGCAACTCCTAAAAATTGTATATCATATCCAAATAAAGGCAGAGATATTTTTTCAAAGATGGAGACTATGTGCATGTACATATATATATATATGTTGTCATAGTACAGGCAATATCGCAGAATCCCTGAGAGTTCTGCCATGGTTTGTGCAGAAAAATTCTTAGGAAGGCCCTTTGGATGGCCTGGTCGATTGAGCATCTGCCTTTGGCTTGGGTCATGATCCCAGGGTCCTGGGATTGAGCCCCACGTTCGGCTCCCTGTTCAGCAGAGAGCCTGCTTCTCCCTCTCCCTCGGCCCCTTCCCACCCACTTATGTTCTCACTAGCTCTGCTCTCTCTCTCAAGTAAATACATTAAAAAATCTAAAAAAGGGGATCCCTGTGTGGCTCAGCAGTTAAGCCCCTGCCTTCGCCTCAGGGCATGATCCTGGAGCCCCAGGATCGAGTCCCATGTCAGGCTCTGCATGTAGCCTGCTTCTCCCTCTGCCTGTGTCTCTGCCTCTCTCTGTCTCTCTCTCTCATGAATAAATAAAATCTTTAAAAAAAAAAGACTATGCCCCAGGCTACTTTATAAGCAATACAACAATATGTTTAATAGTCATAGATCCAGGGATCTGACTGCTTGGGTTCAATTATCAACCTTACTATGAACTAACTGTGTGGTTGGGGGTATATTACTTATCTTCTACTGTTCTCAGTCGTGTCACCTATGAAATGAAATTATTTAGCCTCGAGACATAATAGAACTTTCTTCCCAGGTTCTCATGAAGATTTTTTTGATGAAGCACTTAATGAATGAACTATCCACAGCACAGCACTGGTAATGATCCATTGCTTTTAGTGCATAGTTACCAAAGTGAAAGGCCCCATCACACTGATATTTTAAATCACTATATTTGGGTTGAACCTCTTCTTGTCAACAGAATGTTTGTCATTGTCAAGTCCATCATCCATTGATCCCTTTCTCCATGTTAGCAGAATCCTGGACTTTAATGGAGCACATTGTCACCTGGAGTAAAAGACTACACTTTCCAACATCATTTGCTGGTGGGAGTGGCTACCACCTATGTTCTAGACAATGAGAATCAACTAGAAGTGTCTCGGACTTACAGGAAATTTTCTGGAAGGAGTTGTGTTGACCCTTTCTTCTTCTCCATCCTGCTTCCTGGAATGTGGATGTGATAGCTGGAGCTAGGTGCCACCTGGACCAGAAAGCCACGTTCTGAGAATGGCAGAGTAGCTGGACAGGAGTCCAAAACCTGTGTAACTCTAGAGCTGCCTTACTAGCCCAGGATGTCTCACTTCCAGATCTTTTCATGTGAGTGATAAATTAAGTTCTGGCTAATTTTAATCATATGGTTTTTGTTTTGATTTGTTTCATTATTTTTGTTGTTGTTTTATTACATGCAGTCAACCAAGCCCTTTAGATATGGTCAGAGACAGCAAACATTGGCTGAAAAATACATTTCATTTGTCAATGTCTGTCAATCCATATGCAGGTGAGAGGAGAAACACAGACTAGCAGAAGATATTTATCTGAGACTGTGACAGATTAAGAAAACTATCAACCAAGTAAAGACATACAGGCACACAATTTTTTGAGGATTATTAAAATCAATATATGGCTCTGAAGTGTCATTAATATGTTACAGTAAATAGTATACAGGAATTCTTAGGAGACTTCAGACAAAAGAAGTAGATAAACTGAGAAGAAAGGACATCTGGAGATATTGTTAATGGCTCTGGAGCATGAGGAAAGGAAAAATTTATGCAATTCTTGGGGCTTGAGAATGAGCCAAAGTATTTTGGCAGCTGAGCACTGAAAGTCAGTAATCTATAATAAGTGAGAGCCACTATACCAAAATTGTTCCTAGAATGAATCCACTCTGAATTTAATAAGGGAAACATTCATCCATATTGAGAATTATTAATTTAATGGCAACCTTTCTTATTTTGTTTGTTTCACCCATTGTGGGTCAAGGCATGCACACTGATTTATGTTTTAAGAAATTGTTGGTTTTCTCTTTTGTAATAGCAAATGCGAATCTAATGCAATCAGCACTAAAAATCCTGTCAGTCTGGCTGACCTGGAATTGTCTGTTAGAAGCTGATTGATGGGTCTCATGTTGTGCTTTGTGTAACAGCCAGAGCATGCTAAAACACTTGCCTCTACATTGTGGTTGATCCATCTCTTCAATAGTTGATTTTTTAACAGATTTTTAATTGTACAACATATCTTATATGTATATGCAGCCCCTTGCTATCTTCTCATTATATTCCCAAGCTGTAAAGAACCTTCAACATTCCTCTGGAGCAGCCCCTGGTTCAGGTAGAAGTCAAATGGAAAATACTGGGTCTGGTGATTATCTACAAAGCTTTAAAGCAAAGCTCCTCTATTACAGACCTCATAACTAACTCAATAGTCCAGTCTATTACTTTACCACTTGCTAGAAGTTCTTTATACAAAATTTCAAAATATATACTGTTTCAATGTACTCCTTTCCTCTTGTTTGATTTTCTGTGGACATAAGGAATAGCTGATCAGAGTCTTCATGAAAAGTTCTTCCTATTCTTGAAAACAAACCAGGTCGTCCTTGATCTTCTTAAAGCTAAACAGCTTCAATTCTTTGGACTTTTTTCACATATCATTTGCACTATTTGTAATTTTCTTCTCAGTATCTATTCCAGTTTCTCCGCATTCTTTTAAAAGTCTGATGCCTCAAACTGGACACTTGATCTGATAAGCATGTGACTAATATGAAGTATGAAAGAAAGGTCATTTCCCATATATGACATAAACTTAAATATTTATAAAATATAAGGATATAAATATACACACGCACACATATATATATGGATTTTTCATCTTTAGCACAAACATGTGTACCCACGCATACGCACATACACACACACACAAACACATATACATACCATATGGTCAGTAATGGAGCCAAATCTATTTTCTATATACTTCTCTTTAGATGGTGGGGTTCCTGACCTATATTTGTGTTGATGGGTTTAAGAATACACCAAGACTTCATCCCTTTTAATCTCTATTCTGGTTATGTATGTGCTACCTGGGTATATTGTAATAAGAAGGTTGTGACAATAGCTACAGTTTAGAAGTTTCAAACAAGTGTAGAAACTATTTCTAGGGAAAGATAAGGAATATATAATATAAAATTGGTCTCTGAGAAAGTCTGATAAATAATGGTGAAGAGCTCCAAGATAATTGAATATTAACTATGTGCCAAGCACAGCGCTCACCTAACTCTTGCAATAAGTCCAAGAGATGGATACTTTATTTCTTTTATAGAGTTGAGAAAAATAAGTTACAAGAAAGTTAAGCAATTTTTTGGAACTATGACTATGGGAGACAAGATTTTAACCCATGACTACCTGACTCCTGGACTTGTGCTTTTAATCATTACATTAAAGTACCTAAAAACATGGATATGTCTAAAGAAAGGAGAAATTGGGTAAAATTTCTCATATTGGAAAAACAGAAAAATCTAGACAATCTAAAAGAACTAACCAATAGTATTGCTTCATCATACAAGAGTTTCCATACAGTGCTTACCTTTAGCTTGAAATAGTTTTAGCATTAATTCTAGAAGAGTGGTATTCAGAGTCCACTTGGTTATTGTTTCATTGGGAACAATAACTGGTTTTTTAACATGAGGATTGAAGTGTTTTTGTAATTAATGTAGATGCGGACTTGGAATTAACCTAGAACCTAGAACCAGGCAGAGTGGAGAATTACTGCTGTATAATGACAAACACTATTTTAAAAGAGTCTGCTTACACACATGCCAAACCTATTTGGGATTTTATTTTTCAAATGTTCCCCAGATGGTTTAGCAAAGGAAAAGTGTATCTAGAGAAGGGATTGGAACAAGTGAGGCCAGATATTAACAGAAAGTTAGGGATGTCAGATTTACCAAATAAAAACACACAAGATGGCTAGTTAAACTTGAATTTCAGATAGACAACAAATAATTTTTTAGTGTAACCTTGTCCCAAATATTGCATGTATACTCATATTTAAAAATTATTCATCATTTATCTGAAACTCAGATTTAACTGGGAATCCTGCATTTTATCTGGCAACTCTGAATCCAGACAGGGTCATATGAGTGTTCATTGTTCTTCATTCAACTTTCCTATTAGTTTGAAAAACTTTTAAATAAAAATATTATATGCTTTCTATATATTTATGTATGTAATCATGTCAGATTTCTTCACATTAATGACAAATTCTGTTGTGTAGGAAAGGGAGAATGATTTACATTCTAAAACTGCATTTACTTCATGAAGATATTGGGATAAGAGTGGGATAGATGAAACTGGCAAGAGGGACTCAGCTTTACATCGAGTAGTCTGACTTAAAAGGTTTTTTGTCCCCATGGGCTCATGACTCTCCTTCCCTGTCCAGAGACACCAGGGCAGCTTGGGGGCACTGAAAAGAAAATTGCGTTAGAACTCCATCAGCATCAGATGAACCAAGCAGATCAAAATAAGGCTCTAAAAATTAAACTGCCTTCGGAATCACAACACACAGATCCATTTAGATGCTAAAGCTAAACTTGCTGAATAGAAGATTTAAATAGGATCCAGAGGATCCAGAGTCTCCTAACATAACAGACAACATGTCCAGGGCACAAAAAACAAACAAACAAACAAAAAAAAACAAAAAAAAAAAACACCTGTCACACCAAGAATGAAGAAAATCACAACAATCGATTGACACCAACCTCAACATGAGTCATGTGTTGGAATAGTGTGACAAGGCTTTAAAGGAGCCATAATAATAATGCTTGAATAATCAAGTACAAACTCTCTTGAAACAAATGAAAAATTGAAAATCCTGACGATAATGTCAATTCTCTTTGTATTCTGTGTATTATTACACTAAGTAGTATTATTCAGTGGATAATTTAAGATTTCTTCAAACCAAAGTTTTTAAAGCAAATGTAATAGCAGTAAATACAGCCAAAATAATGTAATATAGATTGCTTAATTAAGCACAATGAAAAGTCCAGTATAAAAGAAATGATGTTTGGAAGGTCAAGCGAGGCATACAAGTTATCTGTGCTTGTTTGGGATTTCTACTTTTAGAATAGTAGTGTTAGAAACAAAAGAATGACTTCAAAGTTATACTAATCTAAGCAAGTTATGTGATTGCCTTAAGGCTATTGCCAAGAATTTAGAAAAAAGATCAAATGTCAGATGTCTCTAACAAACTAAAGCTAGGCTTTCCAATCATTGCTCTACAATGGGAATTGAAGCACCATAGAGATATACAAATGATTCCCCAAATTATTTCACGAAGTTTTATGCCAAGTAGAGGCGAAATGTTGCAACCTCAACATAGATGTAGTCTCTACAACCCCAAATGCTAAGAAGACGTGTGCTAAGACTATTGAATTGAATCACAATTAGCCAATCGAAGTGTTTGGCAACCACAGATGTGATTAAAACAAATATTTCCACCTTGGAAACTTTCCTAGCCCTAATAGATATTATAATAGCAATAATTCTAGCAGGAGTTTATCGTGCACTTACTATGTACTAGACACTGTGTTAAGAATTAATTTGCATTATCTCATTTAATGCATAAAGCAACTCTCATGGTAAATATTATCCCCATTTTACATGAGGCCACACTGTTTGTTTAAGAAATCCCATTTGCTTAATTTAATTCCTTATTAAATATAAATCTCTGATCACTCTATAACTGTATCCCTTAAGCTGAACATGATCCCACTTTAAAATCATGAGAGCAGACCTTAAGGAATCACTTGATGTCACTAGCATTCACACTATACTTCCCTAGGTCACTAACCTGCAAATGCATTTGAAGGTAACCAGGTACAACTTCTTAAACTTCCAACCTCTCCCTCCTATCCTCACTCTTAGCTGGCTACTTTGCTTCCTACTTTACTAAAAACATACACTCAGAAGAGAAATTCTGAATCTGCACACTTTGCCATACTATCTGTTACCACAGATGAACTGTGTGCTCTGTGTTCCAGTTTCAAAGTATCCCTGTGCTCTGCGTTCTTATTTCAAATAATCCCTCTCCTTCTTCCTTAGACCTCACCCTCTCCTATTCAAGAGCATTCTCCAGCAATTCTCCCATTTTGCCTACATTATTATTTTTTTCTTTCTACTGAATCATTCTTAATAGCATATCCAAATATACTGTTATTCTCCCATCTTAATTAAACAAAATAAATAAACACAAAGACAAAATTTCTCTTTCATCCCTAGCTGATGTATTTATAACAAAAAAGATTTGTTCATACTTGCTTTCTCAAGTTCTTCTCATTCTCTTTAAAACACACTCAATTCTCTGTGTCTCTCAGGAGTAAATAAAGAAATCCTTAAAAAAAAAAAAGGAAAAAAAAAATAAAACACACTCAATCCTTCCACACTGAAAATGTTCTTACCTAGGTCAACAATGACCTCCACATGGCTAAATTCAGTGCCCAATTCTTAGTCCTGTTTGTACCTGGCCTCCAGCAGCATTTGATACAGTGGATCAATTCTTCTCTTTGACATGCATTTCTCAGTTGGCTTCCAAAACACACAGTTGATTTGCTTCTTCCTTCAGTCTCCTTTGCTGGTTCTCCCTCATATATCCAGCCTCTTTATATTATTACATCCAAAGCCCAGGTCTGCTTTCTTCTATTCTCAATCTTTCCTCACTCCCTTAATGATCTGATCAAGTCTCTTAGTTCTAAATATCTCCTTTTCTGCTAATGACTCCCAAATTCTTATCTTTAGGCTACACCACTCTCCTGAATTCCAGACTTGAAATATTCAACTGCCTACTCTCATTTCCCTTTTGATATCTCAGAATTAGTATATCCAAATGTCCAAAACCAAAAATTTTTTAAGGCTTTTATTTATTTATTCATGCGAGATACACACAGAGAGAGGAGACATAGGCAGAGGGAGAAGCAGGCTCCTCACAGGGAGCCCGATGGAAGACTCGATCCCAGGACCCTGAGATCACAACCTGAGCTGAAGGCAAACACTCAACCGCTGAGCCACCCTGGTGCCCCAAAACCAAATTTCTTACCTTTGTCCCATATCAGTCATAGTTCTGGCAAGAAACATTTGGTACACTTAATATACAGAATTTGAGAGCAGTTTCATAAGGTAGCTATTTATAGAGTGTAGGAAAACAACAAAAAGATAGTGCAATCTCCCAGTGCCAATGATGGTGGCTATTGTCCTACCAACTCTGAAATGCAAAGGAGTAAAGGAAAAAAACAGTTGTTACTACAGGCATGATAGAAAACAGAAAGAGGTGTGAAGAAGGTCAACTGACAAGGGCTGTGGTGGAGTATAACCAGTTTAAAGCAACTCTTCCTTCCCTCAAATCTCTCATCAGTTTTCCTCATTGACTACACAAAGCTGGAAAGCTAGAGAGCAAGAGATCAGCTGGTGTATTCTTTAGAGGTTGGGGCATAGAACAGAATGGAAACAGATAGACAGTAGGTTTAGAGAGGAAAATAAAAAAATATCCTGCCCACTACCAAAGCAATTTCACCTAGAGTCTTCTCGCTATCAATTGATGGAAAGGCCATCTTGCTTCTTCTAAGCAAAAACAAAGTGTCATCTTTGACTCTCTTATATCTCATCTATCAGAAGATCTCATTGGCCCTACCATCCAAATATATCCAGACTCTGACTTCTGGAAATGAGAAGTGTTCTAGTGAGAACACTTCTTGATACCTCCACTAGTATCATCCTCACTGAACCACCATCATCTCTTGCCATTTCACAACTATCAGGTCTCCCTACTTCCATCTTAACCCTGTACATGAAATTGTAAACCTAGTAAACAGAGTAAGTTCATGTCTTTCTAGAAATTTATCCATTTCATCTAAGTTTTCTAATTTATTGGCATATAATTGTTCATAGTCTTCTGTATAATCCATTTTAAGTTTGGTAGCAATGTCCCCTTTTTAATTTCTGATTCTAGCAATTTTAGTCTTCTCTATTTTTTTTTTCTTGGTCACTTAGCTAAAGTTTTCTTAATTTTATTAATCTTTTCAAAAAAAATCACCCTTTGTTTTTATAGATTTTCTCTATTGTTTTCCATTCATTATTTCATTTATTTCCTCTCTAATCTTTATTATTTCCTTTCTTCTGCTTGCTTTAGGTTTAGTTTGATCTTCTTTTTCCAGTGTATTAGGTGAAATGTTAGGTTATAGCTTTGAAATTTCATCTCTTTTGATATAGGCATTTATAGCTATAAATTTTCCTCTAAACATCATTTTAGTTGCATCCCATAAGTTTTGGTATGTCATGTCTTCATTTTCATTCATCCCAAAGTATATTATAATTTCCTTTGGAATTTCTTCTTTAATCATTAGTTACTTAGGAATATGTTGTTTAATTTCCACATACTTGAGGGTTTTCCCATTTTTTTCCCGTTATTGATTTCTAACTTTATTCCATTGTGGTCAGAGAACATATTTTATATTATTTTATGCTTTTTACCCTGTACAATTTATTATGGTCTAGTACATGGTCTGTCCTAGAAAATGTTCCATGTACACTTAAGAATATATTTTCTAAAAGAAAAAGAACATATTTTCTGCTCTTATGTGTCCTATCAATGTCTGCTAGGTATTGTTGGTTTATAGTTTTGTTCAAGTCTTTGGTTTATAGTTTTGTTCCAGTCTTTAATTTTCTTGTTGATCTTCTGCCTAGTTGCTCAACCCATTATTGGGGCTACTTAAGTTTCCAACTATTATTGCTAATTTAGCTTTTGTCTCATGTATTTTAGTGCTATGTTGTTAAGTGTATTTGTTTATAATTATTATATATTGCTGATACATTGGCTGTCATCATTATGCAATGTCTCTCTTTATCTCTAATAACATGCTTTGTTTTGAGGTTTATTTTGTCTGATGCTCCAGATTTCTTTTAATTGCTATTTGCATGATGTGTCTTTTTTTCTATCCTTTAACTTTTAAACTAATGAATTTTTTAATCTAAAATATGTCTCTTATAGACAGAATATAGTTAAATTTTATTTGTTTTTTATCCAACCAGACAATCTCTCATAGGACTTTTGATAGGACTATTTAATCTATTTTCTTTTAATGTAATTATTAATATAGTTGGATTTACATCTGCTTTTTAACTTTTTTGTCTTCTATTTATCTCATGTCCTTTATTGTTGTTACTTTACTTCTCCTTCACTGCTTTCTTTTGTGTTTAGTGAATATTTTCTAGTGTAGCATTTTAATTTTTCCAATGATTTTTTTTTCACTATATTATTTTTTGAGTTATTTCCTTAGTGGGTGCTCTAGGGCTTACCTTATCTTATTAAGAATAGTTCCAAAAAAAAAAAAAAGAATAGTTCCAGTTTTACACTAATTTAATTCCAGTGAGTTATAGAAATATTACTTCTATTTAGCTCTACTCCTTTCTCCCCTTTTTGTGGTATTGTTACTCTAAGTATTACATCTCTAAATGTTAGAAACTCATAACTACACTATTATAATTATTGCTTTATATAATTTTGTGTTTTTTAAAGAAGATGAGAGGAAAAAAAGAAGAGCAAGTATACACTCACAACTTTAGTTATCATTCTTATTTATCATTTTCACTTCTTTTCATTTTTTCCTGTAAACTTGAGTTACCATATAGAGCCATTTTCTAAGCCTGATACACCTATCCATCTTCTTAATACTATTGTTAATAATTATATTACATTTTATGTTATAGGCCCCAAATACATTATATATGTATTCTTTTATACAATTATTTTTTAAATCAGTTAAGGAAAGAAAGAAGAAATATGCATTTATAGTGTCTACATTGTCTTTTATAATTGTACAACTATTTTTATTATTATTGCTTTTTAAAATGTGTATCTTAATTATCATCTGAGAGGTCACTTGCTTTTAAACTAAAGAACTTCCTTTAGTATTTCTTCTAAGGAAAGTCTGCTAGTAGAAAATTTGCTTAGATTTTCTTTGGGAATATCTATTCTACCTCCATTTTTAAAAATATAGCTTTGCTGGATACAGGATTCCTAACTAATTATTGATAAACTTGGATTTCATGCCATTAATGAGGCTTCCTATTATTGAGGGTTTGTTTAGACAGCTTTTGTGAAATCTAACCTTTTATTAGCTTAAAACTATGACAGATATCAGGGCAGCCCAGATGGCTCAGCTGTTTAGTGCCGCCTTCGGCCCAGGGCATGATCCTGGAGACCTGGGATTGAGTCTCACATCAGGCTCCCTGCATGGAGCCTGCTTCTCCCTCTGCCTGTGTCTCTGCCTCTCTCTCTCTGTCTCTCTCTCTCTGTGTCTCTTATGATTAAATAAATAAAATCTTAAAAAAAAAAAACTATGACAGATATCATCAGAAAGTGTAAACTGAGGTCCAGTACCCTCTTTTGAAATGTATTACTGTAGATCTGGGAATAGAAAGGATGGTTGGCATTTGCTCTATGCAGCTGAGTCTGACTCTGGATGTTTAAAATAAAATTCATGGATTGACATAATATTTTATAAGTATTTGTTAGTATAATGAGTTCTTGTAGCAAAATGAGGTATAATTTTCCAGGTCATATTTTTTTCTTTTTTAAGACAAATATAAAATCTGCCCTTAAGTTCTCTACTTCTTATTTTTCAAATATTATAGTTTGTATTTCTGCAATGACTTCAGTCACCTGGAGTTTTCTAAGCACTTTAAAGATGAACATGAAATAATTCATTATGTTGCAAATATCAACCTGTCTTCTTTCTTTTTCACACAGGGGTTAGAGCTCAGGCTAAAGCCTCCGTGCCCAAATTTTTCTACATGATTGTCTCTAAAGCCTAGATCATTGTGAACCTCTTCCTTTTGGATAATTCTACTTTCTTAGTGATCCATTCAAATTATGATGGCTGTTCTTCACACTGTTCTAAGACACAGACAAGGTGCATTAACCTTTTTAGTATGTAGACTTTCAGGCTAGATCTGTATTCTTCAATCTGGGTTGTATATTAGAATAATAATTGAGAGTTTTTTAAAATGCTGATAGCCAGCCTGAAACTAATATAACACTGTATGTTCATCATACTTCAATAGTAAACAGACAAACAAATTGATGGTTGAGTCTCACTCAGATTCCGGCTTAATTGATTACAATGGAGATTGGTATAGATATGTTTTAAAAACATCCTGGTTGAATTTAATGTGCAGCCAGAAATGAAACCCATAAGTCTAAAAATTTAAGTCTTGCTGGGCCCTGAGGAACTATAATTTTGGAAATTACTTTTATCTTCCATATTTATACTTTATCTAGTACAGCTTGATCAATAATTTTGATTCTGAAGACCGTAAGAGAATGCCTGCAGTCTGGTGGATGCTGCATTTTGCTAGCAATATGGAACTGAACATATATCCCACTTTCACATAGTTTTGGGTATAATTATAATAAGGACAAGACAGACATTGAATAGAAAATCACAAGTGCAAAAGTGACCATAGAAGACATTTATACCAATAGGAAAAATTATTCCTTCTCACTTTACTCCTAAAACTTGGGTGTAATGAGAAATAAATATTCATTGTGCATTTGAATGATGTCAAGATACAAAAACTATTGAGTATGACTGATTAAGGAAATAATTTCAGTTAATAAATTTAACCTTTCAATGAAAGTGCATTAGCAAAGATTCTTTCTCACTTTAATGTGAAATGCGTTGAGACCTTCATTTCTTCTTATCACTTATCTACTTATACAAGTGACTTGTATAAAAGAGATAGAAGGGGATCCCTGGGTGGCTCAGCGGTTTAGCACCTGCCTTCGGCCCAGGGCGTGGTCCTGGAGTCCCAGGATCCTGCATCGGGCTCCCTGCAGGTACCCTGCTTCTCCCTCTGCCTGTGTCTCTGCCTCTCTCTCTCTGTCTCTCATGAATAAATAAATTCTTTAAAAAGAAAAAAAGAGAGAGAGAGAGAGAGAGAATATCTGACTTCCAGAGAGATATTTGTCCTTAAGAATCTGTGGATTATCAGAATTCAATGATTATCTGGAAGGATAAGAAAAGCTGCAGGAGATGAGAAGGGAGTTCACTCCAGGAATATATACTTCCTATCTGCTCCTTGATCTTACCAAGCTTAGAGAGTTGGTACCATTACTTAGAATGGTTTCATCCCAATATTGTGTGGCTGGCCCTACTTGTCATTCAGATCTCAGTTTAAACATTACTCTATTAAAATGTACCTGAAGTTTGTTTTAATCAAGAATGGTAAAAAAAAAAACACAGACTTGGAAATAGGTATCATAAAGAAAGAAGATTTTTATATTCATGCATTGTTAGAAACAGGAGGCATGACACACAGGGGAAGCACCAAGGTCAGTCAGGAGGCAGAGGAGTGAAGGGAAAGTATGGGTCCAAGGCTTTGTTGGCATTTTCACAGGAAGAATGGGCCAGGAAGATATCACTTGGTCTTGGGTGATTTAGGGCAAGGGGATAGTGTCCTAGACTGCAGAAGCTTGAAAAAAGAAATGATGAGGATATTGACTCAGGACTGGTTGGTCTGCTGTGTCAAGGAATTAGTTCACCCTAAGAGGGGCAGTCTCTCCAGGATTTGCAAGGTCTCAAGATGTCAAAACATCATAAAACACAGAAAATAAAAAACACAACTATTACAATCACCTCCTCAAAGAAGCTTTCCCTGATCTCCCAAACTGAAGTGATTAGCAGTCATTCTATCCATCAGTCTATTTTAATTCCCCCCAAATACTTCTCTGATATTTTTCTATTTCTATAATGGTTTGTTTATTCTTTTCTACCACTAGAATAATATTTTCATCTTATTACTTCTTTATCTTCAGTACTGAAAATAGGGATACATGTAAAATATTCATTAAATACTTGTTGAATTAAATGTATGTTTTCCTTAGGAGGGAAACTGAGTGGGGAAAAATTAGAGAGGAAGACAAACCATGAGAGACTCCCAGCCCTGGGAAACAAACAAAAGCTTGCAGAAGGGGAGGAGGAGTGGGGGGATGGGGTAGCTGGGTGATAGGCACTAAGGAGGGCACTTGATGAGATGAGCACTGGTTGTTATACTATATGTTGGCAAATTGAATTTAAATAAGATATTTTTTTAAATGTATGCTTTCCCTTCTTAGATTTCCCATTTTCTTCCCATATCCTCTTCACTGTAATTGTTATGAGTATCAGCACAAATTTAACACCATGATCATAAACTTTCTCTATTTCTAGAACCTCCAGAACATTGTTCCTGGAAAGCCACAAAGGTCAATATAAGGGCACAAGGAGAGAAATGAGACAAAAGGTTTGCTGCACGTAGAAGGCAGAAACTGATGAGACTATTGATGACAAAGGAATGGAAGGGATGGTAACAGAAGTAAAGTGGGCAGTTGTGTGGTGTCACTTGAAAAATTTTATTTTATTTAAATTTAACTTCATCCATTCATTTTTATTCAAAACTCCTTATTATTTACCTTCCTCATGCTAGGAAACAAAGTATTCTCTAATTTTAGAAAGAAACATCATTAAGTTGCTTCTCTATACACTCTGTGCTGGTCATAGAAGTACCGTTTAGGTCTCACATTTAAAAAAAAAAAAAAGTAGAAAAAACTAGAAAACTAAAGACAGTCCTAGAAGGCACAGGCTGCATTCAAATACACGTAGACAACTACATATGCTAAAATATATATATATAAAATATTTTATTTATTTATTTATTTATTTATTTATTTATTTATTTTTAAAGATTTTATTTATTTATTCATGATAGACACAGAGAGAGAGAGAGGCAGAGACACAGGCAGAGGGAGAAGCAGGCTCCAGGCCAGGAGCCTGACCTGGGACTCGATCCCAGGACTCCAGGATCACACCTTAGGCCAAAGGCAGGTGCCAAACCGCTGAGCCACCCAGGGATCCCCTCAAAAGATATATTTGACAAATGGACTCAATATTAAAAAATTGTGGCTTTTGAGTTTTCCTTCCCACCACATAGTGCATTTAATATATATTTGTTGAATGAATGAATTATAGAGGAAAAAGAACAAAGATCTGACTAGCACAAAATCCTTGTAGAGCTTTTACTAAAACAGAGTTAATGAACGTTAGGATTAATGCTGCAAAAAACGCAGTGGTTCAGTTTCTCTTAATTATTTTCGGTGGCAAAGAAGCTGATGATTAAGAAAATCATAGAACTTGGTTCCAACACATTCATAGTTAATTTTAGAATACAAATTACATAAATCATAGTCTTTACATTCAGCAACTATATAAATAGGTCTAAATTCCCTGGGAAGTAAGGTAAGCATTGTTGTTGTTATGCCTAGGCATGTGTATATGTGATTGTGTGTGTGTGTGTGTGTGTGTGTGTGTGTGTGTGTGTGATTGGCTGCATAACAGATGTAGAGAAAAATGATGCCCAGAAAAAGAGAATTGAACAATAGTTGTATAAACATCAGTAATACAAAGAAAGTAAAGAGAAAAGAGAAGCCCCAATCTATAAACACAGCTAGATGAATAGCCTCAAAGGGACTCCCTCTAGTCAAGATGCATAGATCTGATTCTAATAGGCCCCTTGGATACTGACGGCAGGCCTCTGATGTATTAGCTGGTGCATCTTTATTTGCATATTAAATACATAAATAACCAGCAGTGCAGGGAAGAGATAGAGGGACAAATAGGAACATGACATTGAAAGGGCATATTCATCTAGTTAAAAACTCATTGGAACACAACCAGACTCTAGTGTACAGACAAAGACTCATCTTTTTGTAGCAGGGCCTGAATCCAAAACAAGATCAATCCAAAACAGTGCTCACCTGACCAACACAGCAAATGGGGCTGGAAGACAATTTGCAGATCATTTGTGTGACTCTCCTTCACTCACAGAGAATTAAACTAAGGCAGGCCAGACTGATTCAGATAACATTAACAAGTGTAAGTTATGAACCATGCTACAGCATATAAAGGATGAGTGAGATATGGTATTATTAAAGGGCTTTGCCATTTATAGGGGAAGGGGTACAGATGAATAGTGAAATTCTATATAACATGATGAGTGGAAAGATCTAGGTTTGTACAGAATGCTGTGGAGGCCCAAAGGAGGTGTAGCAAAGAGGCAATATGGTAAGGGATTTCTCTAGTAATCAGCTGCAGGTAGTATAAATTCAATCTAAAACAGCTTAATTTTCTCTGATGGTGGGGAAAATTTACTCTATGCACTTATTAGTTCACTCTGTACACTGCTTTATGTCTGCACTTCGGTCCCTTTACAGTTAGTGACCTAGAACCAGGTTGCCTATTTTATGACTAACCCAGAAACCCCATGGAAAGCCACTCTTAAAAATTTCTCAAGATTCCATACAGGTTCTGCCATGGGGCAGCATGACATTTTCCCCCAATCCAGATTTTTTTTTTTTTTAAGATTTATTTATTTATTTATGATAGACATAGAGAGAGAAAGGCAGAGACACAGGAGGAGGGAGAAGCAGGCTCCATGCCGGGAGCCCGACGTGGGACTCGATCCCGGGACTCCAGGATTGCGCCCTGGGCCAAAGGCAGGCGCTAAACCTGAGCCATCCAGGGATCCCCTCAATCCAGATTTCTAAGGGCAGCCCTGGCTGAACCCCTGCCTCCAATTCCTCTTGAAACAAGAGACTAGAGTCAGCATTTCTATTAGGTAGGTAAGTGAGAGGTTTTCTTCTCTGTTTATAAAATATAAAACAGGTTCATGGTTTTATAACAACACTTATTCACTCAAAGTTCAACAAACATTAAGCCAAATCCTGTGTGAGTTTAAAGTGTTCTGATCACCAGTTCTGGTGTGTATTAGTGGAAGGTTTTCTCATACTAACAAGAAATTCTTGGGATCCCTGGGTGGCGCAGTGGTTTGGCGCCTGCCTTTGGCCCAGGGCGCGATCCTGGAGACCCGGGATAGAATCCCACGTCAGGCTCCCGGTGCATGGAGCCTGCTTCTCCCTCTGCCTGTGTCTCTGCCTCTCTCTCTCTCTCTCTCTCTCTCTCTGTGCGACTACCATAAATAAATAAAAATTTAAAAAAAAAAGATCTCTCTCTTAGATAGATTAAACAAGCCATCTCTTCATGTGGATTTGTGCCCTTTAAAAAAAAATTCTTGGACAGTTGGGTGTCTACAATTCAGCTGACACTATCAACTGGAAGTAGCATCAAATTCTACAGGTTAGTGGATCCCTCATACAAGACTGCTCTCCACCCTGCCCCACACTTCAGATGTCAATTACAAATCCAGATTACCATCTGGGCTTTTAACCAACCAGCTATGAATTACAGGTCCCAATGACTCACTCAAGTGGAATTAATATGCTAGAGTGGCTTAAAGAACTCAGGGAAACATTTTACTTACTAGGTCACTGGTTTATTATAAAAGGATATAACTCGGAAATAGTCAGATGGAAGGGTTGTTTAGGGCAATGATGTTGGAAGGGGTACAGAGCTTGCATGCCCCCTCTGAGCGAACCACTCTCCCTCTGTGGCCACATTTTCACCAACCCAGAAGCTCTCTGAACTCTAGGTCCTTGGGTTTTTATGGAGGCTTCATTCTATAGTCATGATTCCATTGGAATTTCTTGAGTAATGAGAGCAGTAAAGTGTTTTTTGTTTGTCAATGAGTGACTTTAGAGAGTACTTAAGGATGGTTGCCAGAGGAGGCAATCATGTGATTAAAGGGTTAGAACTTTCAGTGCCACCTTCCAGACTTCTGAGAGAGCAGGGGAGGGGTTGGAGAATGAGTTCAACCACGAGTGGCCAGGGATTCAATCAATTATTACTATTATTACTAAGTTTGAAAGAAAAAAAAATCAGTGATTAAACCAGCAAAGTAATTTTAGATGGTGATAAGTATTATGAAGGAAATAAAATAGGATTATGAAAGAGAGTGACTGGGAAAGTTACTTTTTATTGGGTCATCAAGGAAGGCCTCCCAGAGACATGGCCTTTATGCTGAACTAAGCAGATCAGGGGAACAGCATTCCAGGCAGAAGGAACTGCAGTGTAAAGGCCATAAAGCAGGATCATGCTTGAAATATTCCAAAAGAAAAGGTAGGCAGTGTAGCTAACCAAAGGGAAGAGTGAAAGGTAATGAAGTCAAAGAAGTAGGCAGAGGCCAGTTCACAAAAGTCCAATGTCCACATATATGATCCATTATAGCACATGGCCTCACAAGGCATGGACAAATATTAGACAAGGGTGGTTAAATGTCACTTTGTTTTCCCAATCCTCAGTGTAGGAGGAAAGGGATCTTCCACAGGCAAAGAAGGGGAGTCAAGAATAAAGTTTCTTATCACTCCAGGTAGGGTACAAGCAGAGAGGGAGAAGGAATTGCTTTGAGAGTTGAAGATTCTCCAAAAGACTGGACCTTTCCTTGTCTGATAGAGGAAAAATCTAGTCTACCAGTGGATCCAATGTAATAGCAAAAGTGAACCCTGGATAGTAAGTAGCTTGTTGACTCAGGCTGTGCTGGAGAGATGGACTGAACCCTTCTATGGAGAAGACAGGGCTCAGGGGCAGAGCTGCTCATATGTGGTAATTCACTGCTTCTTTTAAAGCACAGCTAAAACCAGTGAAACCAAATTCAAACTTCAGTATTACAATCAAATTACCTCATGCTTTGTATATAAAGCTTATGGACCTTAATTTAGAAGGTGAGCCCCCTCCTCCCTAAAAATGTTTTATTACCATGTAGTATTTATAATATTTACTTAAGGTGAGGATGCTCCAGACCCCATGAGTAGGGTAATCATATAATTTATTAAATGGATTCAGGAGAACAAAAAAAGGTGCTATTTTTTAAAAAGATTTATTTATTTATTTATTTATTTATTTATTTATTTATTTTAAAAAGAGAGATAGACTGGGGAGAAGCAGAAGGAGAAGGAAGAGACAATCTCAAGCAGACTTCCCACTGAGTGAGAAGCCCAACTTGGGGTGGGGGCACAGCAATCTCAAGACCCTGAGATCATGACCTGAGCCAAAATCAAGCATCAGATGTTCAACTGACTGAGCCACTCGGGTGCCCTGGAAGTGTTATTAATAAGAATCTTAGAACAGTATAAACTATGAGTGTATTGGACAATTTGGGACCTATTAAGAAATTATCTGTCCCTTTCTAAGACAAAGACCACCAGAAGGTCTTGAGATTTTATTTAAGTGAGGTAAGAAGTCATTAGTGAGTTTAATCAGGGGAATTACATGGTCTGATTTATAGTTTCAAAAGATCTCTCTGACTTTTGTGTGGAGATTGGATTGTAGGGGCAAAAAGAGAAGTAGGGAACATTTTAGAAGGGTTTTGCAATAGTTTAGGCAAGAGAAGATAGAAGTTTGAACAAGGGTGAGACAGGTAAGACAGAATAAGTATAATAAGTATAATAAATACTTTTGAGGTAGAGCTCATAGAACTTATCAATGGATTAAGGTCTAGGGATGAAGGAGGCTGGGGTCCAACAGCATGCATTACTGAACAGATGAAGTTGACATTTACTGACAGTAAATGACAGTTTTCTTTATGTGTCAGCAACAGTGTGTGTCATATCTTTAGCTTGACCAGGTGAGAGTAAATAACAGTAACAACAATAATAACTAACCTCTTTTGACTGTCAGATACTAAGCACTTTATATGTATTGATTTAATCCTCCTAATAACCTATGAGATACACATGATCATTCTCAACAGTTTACAAATGAGTGAGCTTTAGCACAGAGAGATTAGGTAACTTAAGTCACATAACTAGTACATCACAGAGCTAGGGCTGGATTTTATTGATTTGGGGCTCTGATTCCAGATTCTGCTTTTTAACCCCACGCCATGCTGCCTTTTTGTTTAACCACATGATTTCTAATTCTAATCATTGGCCCCCTCAGTAGCATGCTGTTGGAAACAAGGGTCTCAAATGATAGAGTATGAGTTGGCTCACCTCCAGTTGCTCACTGAGATTGGAACACATGCCCCTCTTTCCCAAAGATGTTCAGAAAGAGAGCCACTGAAATCAGAGGGTCATGCACTCATAAAATGGGACTGTGATTCCACACAGCAAGCAAACATTAATCCTGCATCTGTTGTAATTTATGAACTAGCAGGGGGTATGTTATCTTCCTTGTTGTATTAATTATTGTATTATCTTGTTGTTATTAATTGTAATTAATCATTACAATTAATTACAATTACAATTGTAATTACTATTATAATTAATACAATTATCTTCCTTGTATTAATTATCTAGGAGGCAGTCCTGTATGTACCATAGTTTAAAAGACTGTTCTAGAGTCAGATTCCTGGGTTCAAACTCACCACTTGTTAGCCAGGTTAGTTTAGTATATGACTTAACACCTTTCTGTCTGTTTCCCCATCAGTAAAATGAGAATAATAACACTATCCCAGAGACTATCTAGTATTTCGACAAATCCCTTTCCTTCTGGCGAAAGAGCTAGACTGTAGTTCCGAGCCTCTAACGTGGTCTGGTATAGCCAGATGATGCTGGCTCTTGGGAAAAGGGACAAGTGATGGATGCCACCTTCAGATCTGGCCCATATAAATCTTCTAAATTATACTCTATGCTCTTTCTTTCCTGACTACTGGATGACTACAGAGGATTTAGCAGAGAGACTCTGAGCTCCCAGGGGATGGCAGAACCACAGACTAGAAGGTATCTGAGTTTCTGAATAAACTTGTGGAAGACCTCCTGCTGGGTAGTACTATTTACTTTGGACTTTGTATAAACCAGAGTAAGACTTTATTGTGGAAACCAGTGAGAGTGGGGAGTTTGTTTATCAGAGTAACTCAAATTACTAATCCACATCAGTATATATACCTACCTCAAAGGATTACTTCAAGCACTAAAGTATCTATAAAGTACTGGTATAAAGGTGCTCTTAGAATAGAGAAGAAAAAGATTCTCTTTTTCCAAATTTTTTGTTATAGCAAGAAGATAATGTAGACCTCATCTGAAACTGAAATCATGGTTTTCCATGTAAGGCATCTTATTGTGATTGACAATACAGCCTATTTATACACAAAAATAGATGTAAATAGACTATATAAAATGAGCAAAATAACAAGGAGGTGAGCAAATGTGACCCAGGGAAGTTCAAAAGACTGTGCTCTGAAGGTTTCTCTCATCCTTCCCAGAGTTCCCATGACCTTAGTGTGCAGTCAGGGCTGTGGGATCTGTATAGCTCAGTCTCCCAAATGTGTTTGCACAGGCTTGATAAAAAAAAATTAAACCAATGGGCTTATTACAACCCATTGTCTTTCTTTGGGGTAGAGGTAGACTCATTAGTAGTAACCTGTGACTCCTATAGCAAGGGGGCAGAAGAAAAGATTTTAAAGAAAGTTGACTATATCATATAGAATCAGAGATATATGTTTAGAAATGGGAGTCATTCTTGAGGGATGTTTAGATTTTCCTTTGAAAATCTTCTATTATTGCTGTAAATATAAAATCCCAGAAAAACTTCAGAGATTCAAAAGAACATTCAGCAAGGGATCAATTACAGTTCTACCCAATTGGAATATTTTGAAAAAAAGACTTAAGCAACTTGATAGCTCACTTGTATATTTACTTGCTTCTACCCACCCTACCAAGTATTCTTTAGACTCTTATTGGCAAATACATTTCTTGAAACTTGATGTTAATTTTTTCTGGTTCACCTTCAGGCTCTTAAAATGTTGTGCTCCATCATCATCATTCACCATCTTATATCTCTAATGTATCACAAATCTTATTTTATGATATAGTATTGTCAGCTGGTACACTGTTTAGGTGACCCAGAGAATAATATTTCATGGACATCTAAAGGGGACTTGTAGATAAATAAGCCTATCAGTTCAAAGATATTCATATATACATAGAAATGTCTCCTCATTGGAAATTTCCCAATGTACCAAAGTGTGTCTAATATAGTAAGCACCCAAAGAAAAAGCTCCTTACAAAACCTCATACAGATATGATCCTAAGGAAGCCATGGTCACTTGGCTTAGTCTCAGAGGGCTGTTAAATTCAGAGATATGTAATCCAGACAGGACATCCAATATTTACATACATATTTCAACATTTTCAAAGAGGATACATTACATAAACAACAAAACATATTAAAATCCTTCTTTCCTATTTTATTATGCCCCAAGGCCTGGAAAACTGCTCATTTTCCATCCCCAGAAGAATTGCTTATGCTTCCATATCATTCTATCATGCAGATTTCTTTCTTTACAAGGTTCCTAATTTCTTCACAGAGCCCCCTAGCAAAAGATGTGCCTCACTACAGACCTGTGGACACTAGTTCTCTTTTGTGCTCTTCTTTCTGTAAAAAAAAAAAAAAAAAAAAAAAAAAAAAAAAAAAAAAATCCACCTGCTTTGTTATTGGCCTTTCTATCCCATCATCATTCCATCAATTTTGTATCATAGAAGCCCAAAGAATTGCCTGGAATTGGTGAAAATCTCCTCTATTTTCAAGGAAAGATAGGGAACTGAGCAGGCCAAACCAGAACCTTCCTCATATGCTAATTACTTTTGTCCTATCACACCTATGTTGCCTGTATAGGCTCATTTCCAAAGAGCCTTCTAATTCAAAAGCAATGCTTTGTAGAAAATAGAGACAGTCATTTGCCTCTGGTAAATGATTCAAGAAGTCCAACATGATAGCACCATCTCTCAAAGGCTTTGCACAGCTGAGCTTTAGGTTAACATAAAAAGTCCCCGTCTGTCGCCTGGTAAAAGAAGAATAGCTTATTCTCCTACTGGGACTAAACTAAAAGATGCGGCTGTTCCATCATATTTAGCAGTACTCCTATAATGCACAAAAGCTTCTGTGGCACTGATTAAAAGGAGAAAATATCATCTGGCTTGAAGAAAGGGTCTGTAACTAAAACAAAAGTACTCTCACCCTTGACTAAACATTTACTGTCAACAATCTGTGTCTGTATATGCCCAGAAAAACAACACTCCCAAACACACATACACATAAACACAAATGTCCTATTCAGAATAAATCTGCTCCAAGAAACAATTACCTAGGAATAATTTTTCTTTGCCTTTTAAGCTAAATGCTTTACAAATGAACATCAGGATTAAACATGCCTCCTTCAGTAATGGGGGTCCACAGTCCACTTACGCTGCCAGTTTTCAAAAGAAAAAAGAAAAAGAAAGAGGGCTTATTTTCTTAGCCCTTATTATGGTCATTATGTTGGTCATTATTTCCACAAATAGGTTTCATTTATCCAAAATTAACTGTCTAGGGCAGCCCAGGTGGCTCAGCGGTTTAGCGCCGCCTTCAGCCCAGGGCGTGATCCCGGACACCGGGTATCAAGTCCCACATCAGGCTCCTGGGTGGAGCCTGCTTCTCCCTCTGCCTGTGTCTCTGCCTCTCTCTCTCTCTCTCTCTCTCTCTCTCTCTCTCTCTCTCTCTCTCTCTCTGTCTCTCATGAATAAATAAATAAAATATTTTTAAAAATTAACTGTCTAGATTCTTTACCCTAAGCTTCAGTTTAGTGAAGGGCATAGACCTGATTTTCTTTGTGTGTGTGTAATATCCTTGCTGTGGACAAGGAATCTCTCTGCACCTTGATCTTCAAAAACTGGAAGGAGTTCATCCCAACATAACCATTATTTATAACACAACTTTTCTTTCTTGGATTTGAAGTCTTATTTAAGTGAGATCCAAATGTTGGAAACCTTGAATAAAAGACTTTTTCTTCCTTGTGACAATATAAATAAAATATTTCTTTATAAACAATAGATAAAACATTTTTTGTTTTATTTCCTACGCTTTTAATACCTCCACAAGGGAGAAATACCAACCTAAAATATGTTAACAGTATTTACACAATGTTATATGTCAACGATATCTCAAAAAAGCTAGAAAAAGATGTTAATGTTTTTACTATTTAAGAAATTGTTACTATAATTTACAATTAAAATTATTTCAGTTTAAGCCTTATACATTTTTGAAATGTTTTCTTTGTTAAATAACTTAGGAAAGAAACAGAAATTATTATGATAAATGCATTTAATAAATAGTCCTCTGACTTCCTTATTTTCCAATGTCTTGAAACTGTATTCCAAAACTCATTCATTCCTATTAAC
The DNA here is from genome assembly GCF_018345385.1 of Vulpes lagopus. Lineage (NCBI taxonomy): Eukaryota > Metazoa > Chordata > Mammalia > Carnivora > Canidae > Vulpes > Vulpes lagopus. The sequence goes on from NC_054844.1 coordinate 23,856,025, forward strand.
ATCCCTATATTAAGTGGGTAAGTTGTTTGTTAAAGGTAAAAGAGAAAAATCTAATTATATATTATACTTACTAGTTTCTTAATTTTGAGGTTTTCTACCCCATAACCTTCTATTTCATATACCATTTAAAATTTCTCATTTTATTTTTTTAAGATTTTATTTTTTTTATGCATGAGAGACAGAGAGAGGGAGAGAGAGAGAGAGAGACACAGGCAGAGGGAGAAGCAGGCTTCATGCAGGGAACCCAACGCGGGACTCGATCCCGGGTCTCCAGGATCACGCCCTGGGCTGAAGGCGGCGCTAAACTATTGAGCCACCGCGGCTGCCCTAAAATTTCTCATTTTAATGGGTCTTTTAAATAACGTTACCTCATTTATTTTTGTTTCTTAAAAAGGAGGGCTTTTACCCATTTAATTTGTTATTTATTGCCCCAGTATGGCAAAACCTCACCTACAGATGCTTAACAAAATTATCTAAAGATAAATCAAAAACCTTAGATTCTGCTCACATTGTAATGAAATGAATATAAAAGCAAAATTGGATTACCCGTCTAAGTCCTATGTTTGGAGTTGAGTGAGGCTCACATTAGAATAATGGAGATAGTCTGGAGCCTCACATTGCAAAGAAGAGAGAGATTTGGAAGCAATCCCAAAGGAAAATGATAAACATGTTCAATTATTGAAAAATACATCAGATGGGGAAAGCAACTGCTCTTGCTTAGCTTAGAAAAGAGACTTTGTTCACACATGGTTCCCAAGCACATTAAGAGGAAGATAATTAGCTATTCTCTTTCTCTGTCTAATTAGAATAGATGCACAAAAATATTTGTAGAAAACAATTGTGTACAAAATTGTTTAAATTGTTTGAATATTTGGGCCAAAAGTTGAGTTAGGTTAGATATGTCAAGAAGAAAGGTAGGAAATAAAGCTGACCTTATGAAAAATCATCAAACAAGAGACTTGCCTATTCTTTGGCTTTTTATGCTTCCATACCAACTCAGTAACCCTAATCTTCCCATTCTGTAAGGCGCCAAAGAACCTTGTTATTTTTTCCCCATTCCTATCAAATCTATCTCAGTAGAAAATCTGATAAAGTAATCCATATTATGGTAAGTAACAGTTCATTAACACTTAGATATATTACTCCTCAATTCAATGCAATAAATTTTTTTGGAGCTCTCACTGAGTATTAGACTTTGTTGTTATGCTTTTAAAAAATGTTTTATTTATTTATTTTAGAGAGAGTGCATGAGCAGGGGGAGAAACAGAAGGGGAAGGAGAGAGGGGGGAAAGGATCTCAAGCAGACTCCTCACTGAGCATGGAGGATGATGCTGGGCTCAATCTCACAACCCTGAGATTATGACCTGAGCTGAAACAAAGAGTCAGATGCTTAACTGACTGAGCCACCCCGGTGCCCTGGATGTTAGGCTTTGTATTGGACTCCTTATAGACTATTTTTGAGAGTCTAAATTGCTATAATCACTTTTAAAAGCAATTTGACATTTTTTGTAAAGGTAAAATATATAAACTAAAAACCAGCAATTCCATTCTGGTATGTATATCCAAAAAGAGAAAAATCACAAGAATATACACACAATAGTGTTTATATTACCAAATCAATGGGGGAAAAAAACCAAAAATCCATTAATGGAAGAATGGATGAATAAATTGTGGTATATTTATATGATGAAATAACCTATAGCGGTGAAAATGACTCATCTGTAGCTAAACAATATGGCTGAATCTTACAGATGTAATATTGAGTCAAAAACAGAAATACTCATATGATAAAAATCTGTTAATATAAAAATTTTGAACTAAAATATGTCTGAGAATACTTGCATATATAGTAAAAAGAGAAACCCCAAATTTAAGATTATTGTTCCTTTAGAGGAAAGGGGATGAGATGGGATTGAGAAATGGCCCACAGGACACCTCAAAGTAATTCATATCTCTTAAATCTATGGCTAGTACACGTACGTCAATTTTATTGTTATTCTTAATATTTTACACACATGTAATATTCTTTTCTTGTTATTAAATATTTAATTTTTTAAAGTAAAAAGAAAAGATTGAGTTTCCTTGCACCATTATAATTTTTACAGCTGATTATTGTTTGAAAGAGTGAATTTTCTGGGGCCAAATATATACACGAAGTTTTAGACATTATTTTTTTTACCCTATTTTTAAGGTAGTTTACCCCCTTCTATGGGTGAAGAAACGGATCCACAATGTGTAAATTATGGTCCCAGGGTCTTCGGGATGAATAGAGGTGTGTGAGAATTTGAAACAATGTCACTCTGGTTCCAAAGTCTGGGCTCTTTCTGCTCCACCAAATGCTACAAAATGTTCTCCCACAAACTACTTCATTTAAATCTTAATAGCTCTCTAGGGAAGGTATTATTAAGTTCATTTTTAAGGTGAGGAAACTCAGAAGAATTACATGCCTTTCATATAGTCTTGGTGTACAAGAACTTAAATCCAAATCTTCTGATTCCTAAATTCAGTGATTTAGTAACCAAAACATTGTCATGTTCCTGATGATAAATCCTAGAATAACTGGGGTAGAGGGAGGATTTAAATTAACTTGCAATACATAACAGAACCACCAGAGTGGTTATCTGATAAAAATCTTTTCATTTTCTTTCCTCTAATATAAATAATCAAAGTAATATTTACCAAGAACGATTTTATATTCTGGTAATTTTAGAAGTGCTGACTAGTTTTTCTAGTTCCCAAATTCCTAACTCTCATGTTCTAATTCCTAGAATGGGAAACACAGGCAGAGAGGTCAAATGATGGGTTCAAGATCATAGAGAGTTCTCAGCAGTCATACCTTCTGACTGCCAAGTTCAAGCTTTGATAATCTAAATTGACTTTGCTAAGCAGGAAACTCCTACTTATTTCTTCATATCCACCTCAACATCTTTCTTATTTCATCCCACAAGGACTCTAGTACTTTGTTCTGTCTGCGGTAAGAGACTCAGTCTCTGTTGGCCAGAGAGTCAAGAGTACAAAGTGTACACTTTACGCTGGAATGCTATTTTGATTCCACTTGAACAGTGGGATCTTGCAAACATGTCAGTACTGTGAACTCTTACTTTCTGATAGTTTATTTTTAACCCAAAATAATTTATGTAAAAAATAAATAGGGGCTCTGGTTCAAAATGGTGATGTGGGATGATCCTAAACTCACCTCCTTCCATGCACACACCAAATTTACAGCTATATATGGAATGATTTCCTGTGACAAAACAAAACAAAACACCTAATAACCTAGAGGAGTGACCTCTTCACAATGGATACACAAGGGGGAAATCACATCAAAGCAGGATGGAAAGGCTGAGACACAATCTTGCCATAAGTCCCAATTGCTGGTGTGGCAATTTGCATTTAGGAACAAACTCAAAACTGGGACCTTCTACCCAAGGAATGAAGTGTTCATACTCCACATGAGGCCCTCTAACTTTTAAGGTTGGCACCTGAGAGACAAACCCCCAAAACACCTATCTTTGAAGACCAATAGGGCTTGTACTCAGGAGACCCATGGGGCTGTGGTGAACTGTGGAAGCCGTTCTTAAAGGGCTCACTCACAGTCACCTGACCCATGGCCCAGTACAGAAAGGGCTCACTCACAGTCACCTGACCCATGGCCCAGTACAGAAGCAGCCCTTTGTAAATAGCCCAGACTTTGTGTGAAAGAGTCTTGTTTCCTAATTTTGAAGCATTGGTCTGAGGGGCAGGGGCTTGCTGAGGGATGGAGGCTGGTAGGTACCATCTTCCTGCTCTCTCTCTTCCTTGCTAAAACCAGTGGGCACTATTTTCTTTTTTCCTTTCCTTTTTTTTTCTTTAAAGATTTTATTTATTTATTTGAGAGAGAGTGAACACATGGGAGTGGGCAGGGGAAGCAAAGGGAGAGGGACAAGCAGACTCCATGCTGAACATGGAGCCCAATATGAGATTTGGTCCCATGACCCTGAGATCATGACCTGAGCTTAAGTCAAGAATCAGACACTTAACCCACTGAGTTACCCAGGTGCCCCTTTTTCTCCTTTTTCCTTTTTTTCTCCTTTATTTCTTTTATTTATTTTCATTTTCTTCTTTTCTCCTTTTCTTTTTATACTTTTTCTTTTTTCTTTTTTTCTATGGAAACCATCTCTGCACTCCTTCTCTGCCTCTGTCTAGTCAGTGGTCATCATTTTTGCATTCTTCTTCTGCTGCACACCAGACTGTCAGTATCTTTCAAAGGGGAGCTTCTACACACGTCTGGGGACCCAGTTCTTGCAGTTGCAATCCATGAAACACCCTTTGATTGGCTGGCCCTGGAGGTCAAGGGAAACTTGCATTCAAGATGACTATAACAATCAGAGATTCATTTCTTGGCAGAATTTCACTCCCAGTGTCCTGCAGAGATAGCCGACTGAAACACACTCCCAATCTTTCTGAGAAAGAAGCCTGTCTGTATGTCCAAGCCCTTTGGCCTGAGGGGCAGGCTTCTGTTTTGGCACATTTATAAGGGCCTACCAGCCAAACTGTGGATGCATCTTTGTGGTCTCTTTCTGCCTTGCTACAGTTTGCCTGTGTCTTCCAGAAGGAGCTTATACCCTTCTCTGGTGGCCTGATTTTTCTTTTTTAAAAATATTTTGTTTATTTTATTTGAGAGAGAGAGAGAAGCACAAGCAGTGGGAGGAGCAGAGGGAGACAGATAGAGAGAGAATCTTAAGCAGGCTCCATGCTGAGCATGGAATCCAGCCCACGTGAGGCTTGATATCAAGCCTAAGATCATGACCTGAGTTGAAACCAAGAGTCAGACATTTAAACAGCTGAGCAATCCAGCTGCCTCTCTGGTACCCTGAATTTTATGGTGCTGCTCTATATCAGTTGGCTCTGATAGCCAGTGGTGCTTATGTTTGTGGGTCCCAGAGGACTATAACCTACAGAGAAATAATTCTTTATCAGCTACCACCCCAGGGCACATCAAAAGGCAACAGACCCAGAAGCTCAATCTTTCTATGGAAGAGGCCTACTAGCTTATGGTTATAGCTGCACTCCCAGGGGCATGCTTCTAATTAAACATATACCTAAGGGTCAACAATAAAACCTTCTCTCTGGAACACTAGCCACTTCAAGTCAGAAAACAGTAAACTTTAAAATTTAGGAGATTTCTTTTTTTTTTTTTTTTTTTAAATTTAGGAGATTTCTATCAGTGGTTCTCTTTTAATTTTATTTAAAATTGTATTTAATATGTATAAATGTGGAGGAATTTGTAGTCCCTGTGCCTATAGCTCTAGGAAGCATGAAGGGCATATTGTAGGGTGTGGAGAAGTATGGAGATGGCAGATGTAGAAATCTCAGAATTTTTTTACTTGATTGGGAAAGTCATAATATAAACCTCTATCAGTTGATCAACTAATCAATCCATTGATATATATATGTTCATGTAGAAACATGAAATTTGTATTCATATACAAGGAGTAGCCACAGACAACGACAGATAGTAGTGGAAAATGCAACACAGATCTCTCATTTTTAACACTGCAATTTAAATCTAAATAAAGATGCTGCTTGAGTTAGTCTGGAATCTAGTATCTACATTAGATTTTATCCTAATGTCTTATATTAAGAAGTCTGAGCTGTTCTAATGTTATTGATAGCAAAAGTTTTGAATGAGATATGTAACAAGTGCTTAGTGCATTTCACATACATTCTCTTATTTAACTCTCAAAACTTTCACAGGATATAAGTATTGCTATTATCCCCTGCATTTATTCAGCAGAGGAAACTGAAGCTAGAGAGGTTAAATGCCCAAGGTCACAGAGCTGGAAAGTAGTGGAATCTAGATTCAAGTACACATCCTCTGGCTTCTCAGTTGCTTTTCTTCCCAGCTGCACAATGATGAATCAGAAGCACCAAAAGTCTACTTTAACAACCAAAAATCTGATTCTATTCTGGTAATCCTAATGTTTTCCTGTTTCCAAGTGGAATAATGTGTATTATGCATTTTCTAGGAAAAGAATAGTGGTGTTGAGGAAGACACGTACCTCTGCTTTCTGAGAAACTGTTCAGAAATTTTCCAGATCATGTCATGGGAATAGCTTAACCCCAGACCCAAGACATTTAGGTGAGCCAGGATGGAATGTTCTGTGAGAGGAAAGGGTCAAGCAAATATTTCATCTCTTTGATACAGACATTGTCCTTTATGTGTCCTTTGGCCTGAGAGAGCACAGAACAATAAGGTCAGCCAAACAGATGTGAGGGCAAAGCTCACCATGTGCTAGCTTTCTTCAGACACTATTATGAACATCAAAGACATCTTTGAAGTTCAAAAGGAAAAGTCATAAAGACAGCCTGAGGGTCTGTGAACCTGTGAAGGGCATGATTTCCTTGTCAGAAATGCTAGGATTTGAAGGGAGGAATTAAGAGTACAAAGAGACAAGTTACAAGAAAACTGAGCATCTTAGCTTCACTGATCATACCATGAAATGGTAAACTCCATGAAGACAGCCAGTTCTTTACAATCTACCGAAAGCCTAGTTCAGAGCAAGTAGTATATAGATAATAATTCATCCATATACATATATATCCATTTATTAATATGGATTGATTGAATGATTGATAGAGCACCTATTATATGCTTTTGTTCTAAGTGTTAGAGATATAGAAGTGGATGAACCAAATTTCCTATTCAAGAAATTAACAAATCAATGTAAATGTATATTATGTTAGGTAGTATAAGGGCTAGTAAGAAAATTAAAACAGAGTAAGAAGAAAGAGAATGAAGATAACAGACTGGGGAGCTAAATAGAGATAAGAACATGATCAATTAAGATGTTTCTACTAAGAGGCATTTAAACAAAGAAATTTGAAGGAATTGAAGGAGTGACCATGAAGATATGGAACAACAATCTAACATAATCATTTAATGATTTTAATTTCATAATCCCAATGTCTCCAACCCCTACTTGCTTGAGTGTAGGATGTCCAGAGTCTCCCTTCTGAATCACCAGGTTCATTGTCACATGTTCTTGAATTAAACTTGGTAACCATCTTAACAGCCTGCTCTATACATGTAACCATATAGTATCAGTTTTTATATCAACTAGTGAGTACATTTCCTTTTCTATTTGTTGGTCATTTTCCTAAAAGGTAAATAGTAATGACTATTCCCATCTCTTACATCTAAGATAGTTTTATGACATTACATATAATAGAAAAGAAATTTGAAGCTTCTACTTCAATTTGAACTGTTTAAGTCTGTCCTAATGGAGTACTAGAGAAGTTTTAAGTCATATATTTACTCATGTGGATAATTCAGGTATTGGATAACACTTTTGACTGCCATATAAAAATGATATGTATGAGCTTTCGAATGTGCAAATAATGCTACTAAACTGGCATCAGTAGAAAATGGGTTTTGACCTATTATTACTTGTTCACATTGAGATGCATTATGGTCTTTTACTCATTCTGAGGAACCAATGTGAGATATTAGTTAATTAGGTTAATCAGGAAAATTATATATTATACATGTTTCTATGAGCCATGTCTCCTTCTATAGGTTCCAGCAGAACATAACATTGTTGGTGGTAGGCTATGAAATACACATTTAAGAAGGAAAATTTATTACCAGAAGTCTATTTGGACTGTCTAGTGTGAGACATCTTAAAAAAAGAAAACAAAATTGGACTTTGCTAACAGATTGAGATTTATTTTTTTGTTTTTGTTTTTGTTTTTTTTAGTTTTTATTTTTTTATATAAATTTATTTTTTATTGGTGTTCAATTTGCCAACATATAGAATAACACCCAGTGCTCATCCCATCAAGTGCCCCCTCAGTGCTCGTCACCCAGTCACCCCCACCCCCACCCACCTCAGATTGAGATTTAAATCTCAGCTCTATTATTAGCTGTATGTTTTTGTAGAAACTATTCTAGATTCTATTTTTTCTATAAATTGAGTTCATGGAATTGATCTCATATTGTGGTTGAGGTAAGTGAATTGAACATAGAGCCCAAAGGAGTGAACCTCAATTAAGTGTTAGTTTCCACATTCCACTAAAGATCTACTTGTCATAATATTTCTAAAAATAGTTAACTATGTCCAACGAAGATGGAGTAAAAGGATATGGATTTACCCTCCTATCTAAAACAACCTTGTAAATGGACAAAATATATTAAACAACAGGACCTTATATAACAAAGGACAATGACCTTAAGAAAAAGAAAATAAGCAAAGTAAGCCTTATAATTACTGCAGCTTACTACTTTGAAGAACATTTCCTGGCCACAGCATAGATAAGGGAAATATAGGCAGGGTCTGGCAATCTCCCTAATGTAAGGAGACAGAACTAAGAATCTGAGGAAGTAGTTCCCAGGGCAGAGTACAGAAGAGAAGAGAGCTGCAGACAGGACTCTGAAGAACTACAGAAAGTCCCTGTACTGATTAAACATGGGTATGAAGAAACATGTGTATGAAGAAAAATTATTAGAGAAATATGTCTGAAGCTTACAAAGGGCAGGAATAGTGCCTAATCCCAATAGCCAAGATGGAAAACTTTATAATTCATGGGAAATGGATTAGAATACTAATAAAAATTTTGCCTTAGCAGTAGAGAAAACAACCTTAGATGAAACATTGCTCTGATCCCTCTTAACAAAATTTAAAAGAATGGTCCAAAGGGATCATCTATTTCCAAGTAACTTAACCATGTCCTAAAATAAAGTTCAATAGTAATTATAGGAACACAAAAATATCCAGCACCCAACAAGGCAAATTACACAATGTCTGTCATCTAACCAAAAATTATAGGGCATGCAGAAGAGGAAAATAAAATGCATAATGAAAAGAAAAATCAATCAAAACTGACTCAGAGAGACACAGGTGATAGAACTAGTAGATATGAACATTAAATCAGTAATTATAGTTATATTTCATATGCTCAAAAATCTAAGAGGAAAGGTGAACATATTTTTAAAAATATTTTATTTATTTATTCATGAGACACAGAGAGAGAGAGGCAGAGACACAGGCAGAGGGAGAAGCAGGCTCCACACAGGAAGCCCGATGCAGGACTCAATCCTGGGATTCCGGGATCACACACTGAGTCAAAGGCAGATGCTAAACTGCTGAGCCACCCAGGCACCCCAAAAACTGACCATATTAAAGAAATGGAATATATAAAAAAGACAAAAATTAAACTTTCAGTGATGAAATTTCTGTTAATACTGGGTGAAATTAAGAGATTTGATATTTCAGAAGCAAAGCTTAGTGAACTCAAAAGCAGTTATAGAGACTATACAACATGAAACACATTGAAAACTATTTCAAGTATCCAACTTTATGTATGATTAGAGTCCTCAATGGAGTAGAGCAAAAGACTTGAAAAAAAAGGTCAATTTTTTTCAAATTTGATGCGAACTATAAATATACATATTTAAATACCTCAACAAACTTCTAGCATAAAAGCAAGAAGAAAACTAACCAAAAAAATCATAATAAAATTCCTTAAAGAGAAAATCTTAAAAATCTTAAAATCTTAAAGGCTACAGAGGGGGAAGGGGAATTATATGGTACATACATACAGAGGAATAAAAATGAAAGTGACAGCAGATTTCTTATTGAAACCATGTAAGCCAGGAAGTACTAGAGCAACATCTGTAAAGTGCTGAAGGGAAAAAAAGCTGTCAACCTAGAATTTTTCACCCAATGAAATTATCTTTTACAAACAAAGATGAAATAAATGCTTTTTCTACATATAAAAGTAGATAATAACAACCTGACAGTATAACTACAAATATGTTTTAAAAATCTTTTAAGTAGAATAAAATAATATCTGGTAAAAACTTGAACCTGCAAAAGAAAGAAAGAAAGAAAGAAAGAAAGAAAGAAAGAAAGAACATCAGAAATGGTAAATACTGGGACACCTGGGTGGCTCAGTGGTTGAGTGTCTGCCTTCAGCTCAGGGCATGGTCCTGAAGTCCCAGGATTGAGTCCCACATCAGGCTCCCCTTGAGGAGCTTGCTTCTCCCTCTGCCTATGTCTGTGCCTCTCTCTCACTGTCTCTCATGAATAAATAAATAAAATCTTTAAAAAAAGAAATAAAAAAAAAGAAATGGTAACCACTTTGGGAAATATGAAGAACTTATTCCTTATTTAAATCTCTTTAAAAATTAATAGACTGAAGCAAAAATATTAATATGCATTATAGATTTTATAACATATATAGAAGTAAGATGTATAACAACAATAGCGCAAATACTGAAAGGGTAGAAATGGAAGTGTGTTTTATAAGGATCTTATAATATACTTGAAGTTAATTTTAAAGTTAGACTGATAAATGTATAGCCATAAACCTTAAAGCAAACTAAACTAATGCAAAAAGTTAGTCATAGCTAATATGCTAACAAAGCAGATGAAATGGAATCATATAAAAATACTCAACTCAAAGCTATATGATAGAAAGAAAGAAAATGCAATAAAGAACACAAGAGGCAGAAAATAAATAGCAAGATGACAGATTAAAATCACCTGTCAAAAATAAAATAAAATAAAATAAAATCACCTGTCATGGAATGTACAAGGTCTGAACAAATAAAGGCAGAACTTACATTAGGTAAAACAGACTCAACTATATGGTTTGGTATGCGAGCTGCAAATAAGTTAAATGTAAAGGAAAATGATATAATGTGAACAAAAAGAAAGTTGTAGTGGCTACATTAACATCAGAGCAAATAATATTACCATCAATAAAGAAATGCATTTCTTGATAAAGGGGTAAATTCATCAACAAGACGTCATAATCCTAAACATTAGACACCTAATAACAGACTTTCAAAATATGTGAAGTACAATATTTATAACTGTGAGGAGAAATAGATAAATCTACAAATATAGCCTGATATTATTTATTAGCTCTAGTAGTTTTTTGTGGGTTACTCAGGTGGTTGGGTCAATTGATTTTTTACACGTGTAAAGGTAATCTAGTGGATAAAGGGATGATGTTGGAATAATTGAATATTCACATGCAAAAGAGAAACTTTGGGCCATTCCACAAACAATAAATATACAAAAAAAAAAAAAAAAAAGCACAGTCCATAAAAGAAAGAACGTTGATAAATGAGACTTCATCAAAATTAAGAACTTTTGCTCTTTGAAAGCCACTGTTAAAAGAATGAAAAGATAAGTTGCAGACTGAGTGAAAATATCTTTAGAACACATATCTGATGAGGAACTTGTATCCCAAATACATAAGAAATTATCTAATCTCAATCGTAAGAAAAGAAGCAACCCAATGTTTTTAAAAATGGGCAAAATATTTGAATAGACATTAATTAAAGATCTCTAAGTACCAAATGAGTGCATGAAAAAAAATGCTCAATGTCATTAGTCATTAAGGAATGCAAATTTTTAAAAAAAATGAGACACCATTACACACCTCTTAAAATGGTTAAAATCAATAAGCCTGAGGATGCCAACTATTGACAAAAAAACTAGAAGTCTTATATCCTGCTTGTGGGACTATAGCATGGTTCAGTGATTTTAAAAAATAATCCAAAAGTTAAATACACACCAATTGTGTAATTCAGCTAATTCCATTTCTAGATATTTACTTAAAGGAAAGAAAAGTATATGTCTATACAAAGGCTTGCAGACAAATGTGCACCACAGCTTTATTGTAATAGCCAGACACTAGAAATAATCCAGATGTTCATTAACAGGCTAATGGACTAACAAATAGTGGTATATCCATAAAAATTGAATATATTTAGCAAGAGAAAAGAATGAACCATGCATGCAATGACATGGATGAATCTCAAAATATTTATGTTGGATAAAAGAGGCCAGAACAAATAGAGTACATACTGTGTGTTGGTCAGTTTGAATGCTACAGCAAGTTACCATAGACTAACTGGCTGAAACAGAAACATTTATTTCTCATAGTTCTCACAGACTACAAAAAGTTTGAGATCATGAAAAAAAAAAAAAGTTCGAGATCATGATGTTGGCAAATCAGTGTCAGTTAAGACCTGATCTGTAGATGGCTATCTAGTTCTAACCTCACACCAGGGAGAGCAGAGCAGAGAGGAAGCAAGTTCCTGTCTCTCTTCTTATAAAGGCTAACTCATAAGCCCTCATGACCTTATTAGCTCCCAAACCGTCCCCCCCCCAACACACACACACAAATGCCATCATATTAGTGCTTGAAAATATGAATTAGGAAGGACACAAACATTCGGCTCATACATAGTATATAATTTCCCTTATATAAAACTCTACAAAATCTAAATAAATCTATAGTGGCAGAAACCAAACCAGAGGTTACTTGGGGATGAAGTTGGGTTAAGAGCAGAAGAGTAGAATTACAAATAGATACAATGAAAACTTTTAATTTTATGGACATGTTCATTATCCTGACTGGGATGATGATTTCACAGGTATATAAATGGTCAAGTCTTATATGCTAAACTTGAGTGATTTATTGTATATTGTATTAGTCCATTCAGACTGCTATAACAAAATACTACAGACTGGGTAGTGTATAAACAACAAAAATTTGTTTCTCATAGTTCTGGATGCTGGGAAATCCAAGATCAGGGCAGTAGTATGATCATATTCTGGTGAAGGCCCTCTTCCCGGTTCATAGCTGGTGCCTTCTACCTGTGCCTTCACATGGTAGGACAGGCTAGGGATTTCTTGGGAGCCTTTTTTACAAGGCATTAATTCCATCCATGAGGGTTCCATACTTATGACTTATATCCATGAGGGTTCCATACTTATGACCTCCCAAAGGCCCCATCTCCAAGTACCATTTTGGGGAGTCAGGATTTCAACATATGAGTTTTGGAAGGACACAAACATTTAGATCATATTCATAACATATATAAACATTACTCCAATACAGCTGTAAAAAATACTTAGATCCAAGTTATTTGAAATAAACATTTTATAATTGCATTATGCAGTACTTCTCTAAATATGTCCCTCAGGACTAACATTCTATGGATTTTAATAGGTTTTACTAAAAAAGAGGATTCCATGGTTTAATAATTGAAAAAGCCTGGGATTAACACACTAATTGATTTATTTTGGGTAAGACTTCTGGGAGATTTTAATATGCAAATATGCATTGTGACTCTTCAATAGAGGAGAGTTATTCAGTATTTCCCTAACTAATTTGACCATAGAAATTTTCTTCTGAGACTTTTTTGTAGGAATCACATTCCTTAAGGCTTTACTTTAGAAAATGCTGGCATAAGACATTATGATGATTTAATAGTAGATACAGTTGCTAAGGGTTGCTGGAGGAGAGATGGGTGGGGTGATCATGTAACTGGGTGATAGGCATTAAGGAGGGCACTTGATGGTAGTAGCCTGGGTGTGTGGTATTTTTAAAAATATTTTATTTATTTACTCATGAGAGACACACAGAGAGAGGCAGAGACACAGACCAATGGAGAAGCAGACTCCCTGCAAGGAGCCTGATATGGGACTTGATTCCAGATCCTGGGATCACGCCCTGGACCAAAGGCAGATGCTCAATCGCTAAGCCACCCAGGCATCCTGAGCCTGGGGGTTATATGCAACTAATGAAGCACTAAATTCTACCTCTGACACTAATGATACACTATATGTTAATTAAATTGAATTGAAATTTAAAAAAAAACAGTAGGTATAGTTACTATAGTAAGAACTTTGAACTTTCTTCTCAAGAAGTATTATAATTTATGATTAAATAATGTGACCCTCATATAAATTCAAATATTTGAGAAGATTTTTCAAATACTTAAAAAATTATTTGCCAGAGGATTGCTGGGAAGATGATGGAGTAGGAGGATTCTAAGTTCACTTCATTCCAGGGATATCCTTAGATAATAGCCAATTCAGGGCAACTAACTCAGAAAATGACCTGAAGACTGGCAGAACAGACTTTCCACAGTTAAGCACAGAGAGCAGGCCATATTGAAGAGTATAAAAGGGGCAGAGATATGATTGGGAACCAAACTCATGGGACACTAACCACAAATGAGAGGGATTCTACAGGCACAGAGAAGAACAGGAGCAGATATCACACCTGGCATTCTGGCACAAGGGAACTTCACTGGGAAGACAAGTCCCCATAACACATGGCCTTCAAACCCAGTAAGGCTTACAGCAAAAGAGTAAATGAAACAGAGATAAGCAGTATGCCTGATTAAAAAAAAATTGAAAGTGATAGTGATAAACTCATTAGAAAGGAGAAAAGGATAAAGAATTTCATTGAATCTTCAACAAAAACAGCAAATTTTTAAAAACTATCAGAAATAACTCAACTGAAATAAAAAATACACTGGAGAAAATCAGTAGCAAAGTAGGAGGGTCAGGAGAATAGACCAGCAAGCTGGAAGACAGAGTGATGGAAGGCAACCAAGCTGACAAAAGGAAAAGAGAGTAATAAAAATGTGAGTAGCTCAAGGGAACTCAATAACATCATCAAGTGTAACAACAGTTGTATTAGAGGGATCTCAGAAGGAGAAGAGAGAGAAAAGGGCATAGAAAATTTATTTGAAAAAATAATAGCTAAAACCATCTGAAATCATATACTTAAAACATGGTGGGGAGGAATAAAAATTCAGTACTTTTAGAATGGGTTGAAACTTAAGAGACCATCAATTTCATAAAGACTGAAGTACGCATAATATGTCATATATGAACTTAATGGTAACCATAAATCAAAAATCTATAATAGATACTCAAAAAATGAAGAGAAAGGAATTCTAGCATATCATTATAGAAAGTCATCAAACTACAAGGGAAGAAATCAAGAGAAGAAGAAAGGAAAACAAAGAAGAACTAAAGAAACTAGGAACTAAGGAACAAAAAACGATAAAATAAGTAACAAAATGACAATAAGTACATTCCTATCAATAATTATTTTGAATATAAATGGACTAAATGTTCAATCAAAAGACATAGGGTGACTGACTAAAAAAAAGCAAGATCCATCTATATACTGCCTACAGATGACTCACTTCATACCTAATGACATATGCAAATCGAAAGTGAAGGGATGGGGAAACATTTATCATACAAATGTAAAGCAAAAAGAAGCCCTGGGTAACAATATTTATATCAGACAAAATAGGCTTAAAAAAAGACTGCAATAAACAAACAAATACCTAATGATAAAGAGAATAATCCAACAAGAAGATATAACAATTCTAAGTATTTATGCACCCAACATAGGAGCACCCAAATACATAAAGCAACTATTAACAAACATAAAGTATGAAATTGATCATAATACATTAACAGTAAGGACCTTATCCACTTATATCAATAGATAAGTCATCCAAGCAGGAAATCAAGAAGGAAACAGTGGCTTTGAATGACACACTGGACCAGATATACCTAATAGATATATACAAAAAATTCCAACCTAAAATAGTAGAATACACATTTTTTTAAAGTGCATATGGAGCATTCTCCAGAAGATAGGTCTCATCAAATTAAAAAACACTGAAGTCATACGTATCTTTTCTGGCCACACTAGTGAAACTAGAAATCAATTGCAAGAAAAAAATCCAGAAAAAGGACAAATATGTGGAGGCTAAACAACATGCTATTAAACAATGAATGGTTCAACCAAAAAAATCAAAGAAGAAAATAAAAAAAAAATACATGGAGTCAAAGGAATATAAGAACACGATTGTCCAAAATCTTTGAGATACATCAAAAGCTGTTCTATGAGGAAAGTTTATAGCAACACAGCTCTGTCTCAAGAAGCAAGAAAATGTTCAAGTAAATAACTTACTGTTACACTTAAAGTAGCTACAAAAAGAACAGACAAAACTCAAAACCAATAGAAGAAAGGAAATAATAAAGATTAGAGTAGAAATAAATGACATTGAAACTAAAAAAAAAAAAAAAAGAAAACAATCACAGATCAATGAAACCAGGAGCTGGTTCTTGGAAAAACTGAACTGTTAAACCTCCAGCCAGTCTCCTTAAAAAAAGGAGTGGGGAGGACTCAAAAAAATAAAATCAGAAATGGAGGAGAAATAACTGACACCACAGAAATACAAAGGACTATAAGAGAATATTATGGAAACTATACATCAACAAATTAGACAAACTACAAGAAATGGATAAATGTTTAGAAACATATTACTTTCAAAAACTGAATCAAGAAGAAATAGAGGGCAGCCCCGGTGGCGCAGCCGTTTAGCGCCGTCTGCAGCCCAGGGTGTGTGATCCTTGGGACCCAGGATAGAGTCCCACATCGGGCTTCCTGCATGGAGCCTGCTTCTCCCTCTGCCTGTGTCTCTGCCTCTCTCTCGCTCTCTCTGAATGAATAAAATAAATAAATCTTAAAAAAAAAAAAAAAAGAAGAAGAAGAAATAGAAAATTGAACAGACCTATTACTAGCAGTGAAATTGAATCAGTAATTCAGTTTTCTATTTCAGAAGAAATAGAAAACTTGAACAGACTTATTACTAGCAGTGAAATTGAATCAGTAATTCAAAAAATTCCCAACAAAAAAAGTCCAAGCCCAGATGTCTTCAGAGGTAAACTTTACCAAACATTTAAAAAAGATTTAATATCTATTCTTCTCAAACCATTTCAAAAAATAGAACAGGAAAGAAAGCTTCCAAATTCATCCTACAAGACCAGCATTACCCTAGTACCAAACCAGGTAAAGACACTACCAAAACAAAAACAAAACAAGAAAGAAAGAAAGAAGAAAGAAAGAAAGAAAGAAAGAAAAAGAAAGAAAGAAAGAGAAAGAAAGAAAGAAAGAGAAAGAAAAAGAAAGAAAGAAGAAAGAAAGAAAGAAAGAAAGAAAGAAAGAAAGAAGAAGAAAAAGAAAGAAAGAAAGAAAGAGAAAGAAAGAAAGAAAGAAAGAAAGAAAGAAAGAAAGAAAGAAAGAAGGAAGGAAGGAAGGAAGGAAACTGTAAGCTACTATCTCTGATGAATATACATGAAAAAATGTTCAACAAAATATTAGCAAACTGAATCCAACAACGTATTTTTAAAAATCAGTCACCACAATCAAGTGGGATTTATTTCAGGGATTCAACGGTGCTCCAATAATTACAAATCAAAGTGACATATCTCATTGATAAGAGAAAGGATAAAAACCATGTGATCACCTCAATAAATGCAGAAAAAGTACATTTGACAAAATACAACAACCATTCACGATAAAAACTTGCAATAAAGTAGGCTTAGAGGGAACATACTTCGACATAATAAAAACCATATATGGAACACCTACAGCTAACATCCTACTCAATGGTGAATAACTAAGCACTTTTCCTCTAAGATCAAGAACAAGATAAGGATGTCCGATCTTACCACTTTTCAACATAGTACCATAAGTCCTAGCCATAGCAATCAGACAAGAAAAAGAAACAAAGGGGATTAAATCAATAAGGAAGAAGTAAAACTTTCACTATTTGCAGATGACATGATACTATATATAGAAAACCTAAAAAACTCCACCAAAAAAAACTCCTAGAATTGATACATATATTAAGTAAAGTCATAGAATACAAAATTTATATACAGAAATCTGTTGCATTTCTATTCACTAAATATTAAGTCGCAGAAAGAGAATTTAAGAAAATAATTCCATTTACAATTGCACCAAAAATAATAAAACATCTAGAAATAAGCTTAATTAAGATGCAAAGACCTATACTCTGAAAATGATTATAAAACTGATGACAGAAATTAAAGATTCACAAAAAAATGGAAAGATGTTTCATGCTCACAGATTGAAAGAACAAATAATGTTAAAATGCCCATACTGCGCAAAACAATCTATAGATTTAATGCAATCACTATCAAAATACTAATAGCCCACTTTTCACAGAACCACAAAGGACTCTAAATAGCCAAAGCAATCTTGAACAAGAAGAACAAAACTGTAGGTACCACAATCCCAGATTTTAAGATAGAGTACAAAGCTGTAGTGGTCAAAACAATATGGTACTGGCACCAAAACAGACACATAGGTCAACAGAACCAGTACAAAGTCTAGGAAAAAACCCATGCTTATCTGGTCAAATAACCGACAACATAAGAGGCAAGAATATACAATGGGAAAAAGAAAGTATCCTCAAGAAATGGTACAAGGAAAACTTGACAGCCTCATGCAAAAGAATGAAAATGGGCCACTTCCTTATACCATACACAAAAATAAACTCAAATGGATTAAAGACCTAAATGTAAGACTGAAACCATAAAACTCTTAGGAGAAAATCTAGGCAGTGATTTCTTTGACATTGGTCTTAGAAACATTTTTCTAGATTTGTCTCCTCAGGGAAAGGAAACAAAAGCAAAATTAAAATATTGGAACTATACCAAAAGAAAGCTTTTGCCCAGTGAAGGAAATCATGTCCATGAGATTTTTAAATTTTTTTTGTTTTGTTCAAAACAAAAAGGCAACCCACTTAATGGGAGAAGATATTTGCAAATGATATAGGCAACAGGGGTTAATATCTAAAATATACAAAGAACTTACACAACTCAACACCAGAACAAACCCCAAATAATCCAATCCCCCCAAAAATTAAGGATCTGAATAGATGTTTTTCCAAAGAAAATATATGAAATGGTCAACAAGCACATGAAAAGATGCTTAACATCACTCATCATCAGGGAAATGCATATCAGAACCACCATGAGATATCACTTCATATCTGCCAGAATGGCTAAAATCAAAAACACAAAAATCAACAAGTGTTGGTGAGGATGTGGAGAAAAAGGAAACCTTAAGCACTGTTGGTGAGAATGCAAACTGGTACAGCTGCTGTGGAAAACAGTATGGAAGTTTCTTTAAAAATTAAAAATAAAATTACCATATGATCCACATCTGTAATTCCACATCTGGGTATTTACCCAAAGAATATAAAAGCACCAATTCAAAAAGATATATGCACTCCTATGTTTACTGCAGCATTATTTATAATAGCCAAAATAAGAAAGCAATCTAAGTGTCCATGGATAGATGCATAAAGAAGATGTAGTATATATACATATGTAATATTATTCATCCATAGAAATGAATAAAATCTTGCCATTTGCAACAACATGGATGGATCTAGAAGGTATAATGTTCAGTGAAATAAGTCAGAGAAAGACAAATACCATAGGATTTCACTCATTGGTGGAATTTGAATCAGAACAAAGCAAAAAGGGGACAAACAAGAAAAACACAACAGATTCTTAAATGTAGAGAAAAAAAAACTGATGATTATCAGAGAAAAGGTGGGTGAGGGGATGGGTGAAATATTTAAAAAGGATTAAGAGTACACTCATCTTGATGAGCGCTGGGTAATGTGTAGAATTTTTGAATCACTATGTTGTACACCAAAACAAATATAACACTGTATATTGATTACACTGGAATTAAAAACAAATAAATGAAAAAAAATGAATTTTCTTAAAAAGAGTACACTTATCATGACGAGCACTGAGTAATGTATAGAGTTGTTGAATCATTATATCATATACCTGAAACTAAATAAAACTGTATGTCAGTTATACAGTTATACTTCAATTCAAAAAATTCAAAAAATATATAGTTTGCCAAATGAATAGCTCATGTTCCTCAATGAATGCTTCACATGAGATACCTCCCTTTTAAAAAAATGACAACTATTGTTCTGAGCAGTTTTAGGTTTACAGAGAAATTGATACAATGTACATAGAATCCCCATATTCCCCTTATCACTTACCCAATTTCCCCTGTTATTCACATCTTGTGTTAGTGTGTTACATTTGTTATAATTGATGAGCTATTATTGTATTATTATTACCTAAAGTCCATAGATTACATTAGGATTCACTTTCTGTGTTTTACATTCTATGGTTGGACAAATGTATAATGACCTGTATCCACCATTTGCAATATGATACAGAAGTGTTTTACTGCCCTAAAAAGTCCTCTTGATCCATCTATTCATCTTTCCTTCCCCCAAATCTTGCTAAACATTAATTTTTTTCAGTCTCTATGGTTATGAAGTGCATATTGACAAGTGAAAGTAGCCAGTCTGAAAAAGCTACATTTGTGATGTATTTGTGATGCCAAATATATGAAATTCTGGAAAAGACATCATAACTATATATGTAATATTCTACTGCATGGATATACCATAGTTTGTTTATCCAGTCATCTACTGAAGGGCATCTTGGTAGCTTCCAAGTCTTAGCAATTATAATGAATATCTGTGATCAGTTTTTCTACAATATCTGTGCTCAGTTTTTGTGCAAACATGTCTTCATCTCATTTGGGTAAATATACCAAGGAGTGAAATTGCTAGATTGTGTGGTAAGAGTGTAAGTTTGGGTTTGTAACAAACTGAAAACTGTCTTTCAAAGTGGCTGCATCATTTTGCATTCCCATCCACAATGAATGAGAGTTGCTTTTGCTTCACATCATCATCAGTATTTGGTTTGACAGTGTTCCAAATTTGGGCCATTTTAATAGGTATGTAATGGTGTATCAATGTAATTTTAATTTACATCTCCCAGAGGATGTATAATGTAGGACATCTTTTCATATGCTTATTTGCCACCTGTATATTTTCTATGATGAGGTGTCTTTTTAGATCTTTTGGCCATTTTCAATATGATTGTTTTCTTATTGTTGAATTTCAAGAGTTCTTTATATATTTGGAATACCAGTCCTTTAGCAGATATGTGTTTTGCAAACATTTTCTCCTAGTCTGGATTTGTTTTTCACAAAAGACAAGTTTTCAATTTAATGAAGTCCAATATCCATGTTTTCTTTCAAGAGCTATGCTTTTGTATTGTATCTAAAAAGTCAATACCAAATCCATTGTCATCTAGATTTTCTTCAATGTTATCTTCAAGGAGTTTTAAAGTTTTGTGTTTAACATTTAGGTCTATGATTCATTTTGAGTTAATTTTTGTGAAGGATGTTAGGTCTGTGTTGACATTCACTTTTTTTTTTTTTTTTGCATGTAGAGATATTCAGTTATTCCAGTATTATTTGTTGAGAAAACTATCTTTGTTCTATTGTATTGCCTTCACTTCTTTGTCAAAAATCAATTGACTATATTTTTGTGAGTCTATTTCTAGACTCTCTATTCTGTTCTACTGATCTATTTCTCTGTTCTTTCACCAACTCCACATTATTTTGATTACTGCAGATTTTCTAAAAAGATTTTATTTATTTATCTAAGAGAAAGCACACAAATGGGGGGGAGGGGCAGAAGGAAACAAAGAAGCAGACCCCCTGTTGAGCAGATAGCCCTACATGGGGCTCCATCTCAGGACCCTGGGATCATGACTTGAACCAAAGGCAGACACATAACCAACTGAGCCACTCAGGCACCCCAATTACTGCAGCTTTATAATGAGCCTTGATATCAGGTTATATCTGTCCCCTTTGTTCTTCTCCTCGGCTGTTCTGAGTTTATTGTGTTTCCATATTAACCTAGAAGAAGTTTCTTAATATTCACAAAATAACTTTCTGGGGTTTTGATTGGGATTACATTGAATTTACAGATCAAGTTGGGAAGATCTGACATCTTGACCATACTGAAACTTTATACAAGGGATCTTTTAATGTTAATAAAACTAAGCACCATAATTTCCTTCTTGTAGCTTTTCTTTTCCTAGTTTCTTTCTCTTTCATTCTTTCTTTCTTCCTTCCTTCATTTCTTTGCTCCTTCCTACTTTCCTTCTTTCCCTCTCTCCCTATTTCTTTTCTTTTTTCTCTTTTCTTTCTTTCTTTCTTTCTTTCTTTCTTTCTTTCTTCTTCTTCTTTCTTTCTTTTTCTTTCTTCTTCTGACTTCTTCCAATATGTCCTCTTCTCTCTCATTTCCTTTTTTTGCACTATAAAACATAATTTCTGCCAAGAGCTTACAACCTAAAATAGAGAAATAAAAATCCCAGGTATAAGATGGATAAAGTGTGGTAGGAAGGAAAAAAGGTAGAATGAATAATATGCTGCACTTCATCACCTACACAAAACCTTAGCATGTTGTACAATACCTTTTCAAGGCACTTACTTGATATTAGTTAAATAAACAAATGAATGAATGACTTGGAAATATGACATCTTAATCATTTATCAGTAGCAGAGTCCATTGACATTAATAGAGCTTCTTTGAATTATTCTTGTCTCTGGCTATGTTTAGATTATTGACAATTCCTTATACATCTAGTTCTGTAAGTACAAAGTATGCTATTATATGTTGCATCAAAAATATATTCTTTCTAAACTAGTATACACGCATCCTTAAACACAGCAAACAATAGCAATAATACATTTCTCTGTATGCTTCAATTCATGAAACTACCAGTGATGAAAAGGATGGTATTTTGATAATAGCATTACAATGTGGTATCTGTGGGTGGATCTATGACTCAGAGATTGGATTTTCTTCTCACCCAAGGTACTTTTGATAAGATCTCTTAAAATGCAATAACTTTCTCATTTCAACTAATTATTTTTCTCTGTAATGTACTAAGAACCCACTCTTTTCTCATGCTAAGTATTAAAGTTGGGCCATCCAGAATAATATTCTTGAAAAAAAAATCTGAAAGAAAATTTGGAAGGGGAGAAAGTGTGAAATAGAAAAGGATTTTCCAACCCTGTAAAACAGTTCCAACCTTTTAGCAGGAGCATATAATGACTTAATAATAATAATTTAACAATAATCCATTTTCCAAGGCATGTTCACAAATCTAACCTAGCCTGTCACATGAAACCTGTGAAGGAGAGACCAAATGATTCACCTAAAATCAAAGTGGTAGGGTGCCATCTCAAACCCAAATCTCCATTGTTCTTTTCACTTATGTCTGAGTCTTCAAGTCATTGTCATTACAAAATTATGCACTGTCATCACAAAATTATACATCTAGTAGATAAGAGCTCTATATCAAGAGTCTAGATGAAAATCTTAATTTTGAACTTTTTCTCATATTACTTCTCCTCTGCTGCCAAAAAGAAAAGTTATACTTTTATTTTCTCAATTTGGTAAGTAACCAAACTTCTTACAATTCAAAGCAATAAAATTTCATTGGCCACCATAAGCAATAAAATAAATAGTGACTTGCTTTTCCACTTTTGATTGAAATGAGACTTATATAAACAAGAAATTTTATGAGATATAGAAGTAAACATGTATTTTTCTTGTACTATTTGTCTCCCCATGATCCACAACTCTGTGCTAATTTTCAATGCTACAATGAATCACAGTCCAAAATTAAGGGATATCCTAACTACAAAAAAAAAAAAAAATGAAAGGAGATACTTCTCAACTAAAATTATATTTGTTTGTTTATAGAGTATGTGACTGTGTAGTACAGAGAAGACTATGCTTTAATGTAAAGCATAAAAAGCCTAAATGTTTGTAATCAATTGTTCAAAATCAAATGAAAATGAACTATAAAACTAAAAAGTTGGAGTAATTTTTAAAAATAAAGCCAGATGTAAGTCTTAAGAGTGACTTGACTTATACTATTTTTAAGTTATGAAACTAAGAAAACTGCTTTCTTTGGGCAAAGTATTATAACCATGGTATAGTAGTTTTTAGAGAATTGGGTGCCAGTCCTGGATCCACTACTAATAAGTACTTTATGGGCTCAGTCTTAGCATCCTCATTTGCAAAATAGTAGGTTGGGACTAAGATATTTTTCATATCTGATGTTCTACCATTCTAGATTCCTTGGCAAGGACTTCTAACTACTGTGAGAACCATGTTTTTATTGATTTCTCAATGTTGCATATTTTAATGAGAGATGTTTTCAAATAGTGAAATACATCACATCAAATGTCTGAATTGCACTAAGTTTACAATGCACTTTTGACATACAACATCTTGTTTAGTCTAATTATAGCAAAGCTGAGTTAGGAGTCACGTACATAGCATCATTGTTATCACCTACCTCTGCAAAGACAAATGAAAGACATGAAAGCAAATGCTTTCTATGAACTTTGCGTATTTCTAGTAAATAGGAGTTATAAAATTAACAGTCCTCGATCTCAGGAAGCTGCATCTCAGACACATAGAAGAGACTAACTTATGGTGCATTGAAAGAAATAGGCCTTCCAAATGTCCAGGATGATGTTCAATGTAAGAGGGAATGAAGCTCATGAAACTTGAGTCAGAAATGTGCTGAATCTTTTAAGATTTCTCTGGAAAAAGTTACAACCAATTTTCATATTAATTTGTATAATATTATTTGGATGGCATCTGTTCAATACCATAGCTTTGACACTGGACCATTAAGAAAAAACGTTTAAGGGAAGTATAACACATGTTTAGAGAAGTACACAAATCACAAGAGCACAGGCTAATGAGTTTAAGAAAGGAGAGCATCTCCAACGTCCCAAAAGTGCCCTTTGTGTCCTCTGCTTGTCACTAGCACCCAAAGCAATCACTATCCCGGCTTCATTTCTGAATTTTATGTAAATGGTATGATATAGTAAGTACTGCTTTTACCCAACATTAAGCTTCTAAGCTTCATCCATATTGTTGTGTATAGCTATAGTTTGTATGGTCTAATTGCTGTGGGTATTCAATTACATAAATATATTTCAAATTTCTTACCTATTCTAATGTTGATAAGTATTTGGATAGCTTCCAGTTTCTGGCTATTATGGATGATAGTGCTATTAACCTTTTTACATACATTTTTTAAAGAATTACACACATTTTTTGACAAACATAGCTATGCATTTTTAAATCTTTCCTATGCCCAGGGTATGCATCTATTCAACTATACTGGATATTGAAAAATGCTTTTCTGAAGTAGTTATACCAATTTATACTCCCATCAGCAGTATATGAGAGTTGCCCCATCCTCACCCCCACACCTGTTACTAAAGCACTTAATGACATTTTTATTTTTCATGTACCTTATAGTTGTAAAAGCAAATGACTTTGAACCAGTGAGCTTTTATACATTAAAAAAATGAAATAATCTGATTAATTTTGCAGTAAAGATATGCTAAATTTATCCTAAAATTTTTGAGAAAATATTAAGAGCTTTTTTTTAAGAGCTTTAAGGAAGATACAAAACATGGTTTTTCTCTCTAAGTATGCTGTTTGTATGAGAAAGCACTTAGGTGACATCACTGCTGTGATATGAGAGTCAGAATCAACCAATGATTTTTAGCTGAAGAGTTCTAATAGTAGTCTGGGAGATATGGAGGTTTACTAACATGAGGAAAGTAGATATTTTGGAGGGGTGAGGAGTGAAGTAATTTCCCTGAACTATGTGTATGAATCCCAGGAAGAATTCATTTTGAGATACTGAAAATTAGGATTTTTATTCAGTTAATAGGGTGAAAGTAAGTTGGGTAATATTAGTCTAAGAAATTCTCAAACACTGATTATTTCTAACCTCAGAGGTCACAATTCTTCCCAATGTCTCTATCAGAGGTCTAAAAAATGTCATTTATAAGAGTAATCAGTGAAACCAAAGGTGCATTCACAGCTCAAGTCATATTGTGGTTTAGAAAAAAATTAGAATAATTATGGACCATTTGTCTTCATTTTTTTAAGCTTACACGATGAAAAGCTTTAGTTGATATAAGAAATGATTCTCCCTCAAACAAAGTAGAAAACTCAGAGCCATGAAAATCCAAAGCACTGTTTAGCAGCTACAGTGGTAGGAAAACTCATCTTTCTAAGTCTCTTCTAATAAACTAGCCATTCCCATTTTTCTTTACTATTAGATGATCTCATCACCTTATATTTGGATTGCTTCAACTTTTCCTTCTTCTAGCTATTGCTTTAAATTTTTCTTCTGGAAAAACAATGCAAAGACATGTCCATATACTTTGACATCTAGAAATCACCAAAGTTGACTTAGTCATGAATCCCTTTATTGAAAAATATTTGTTGATCTCTGTTCCAGAAAGGTTCCAAAGATAATATTTTGAAATCACTAATATAATCTGATAAGTAAAATATTTTAAGTGCTTAGTATAAAATTTAAATGAAGTTTACTATATAGCCCTTTCTAGATATCTCTAATTATAGACTGTATTTCCTTCTGATGAAAAAATGTGGAATATATAACTTCTGAATTTCTTCAT
The DNA here is from genome assembly GCF_018345385.1 of Vulpes lagopus. Classification (NCBI taxonomy): domain Eukaryota; kingdom Metazoa; phylum Chordata; class Mammalia; order Carnivora; family Canidae; genus Vulpes; species Vulpes lagopus. Next base: position 23,882,086 of record NC_054844.1, read on the forward strand.
ATTATGAAGATTCAATGAGCCCATTAAGAATACTTTTCTCCTCCCTCCCTGTATTTAAATGAAATGACTCATGTTTGCATTATATATTTTTTAAAGATTTTATTTATTTATTCATGAGAGACACAGAGAGAGAGGCAGAGACATAGGCAGAGGGAGAAGCAGACTCCATGCAGGGAGCCTGATGTGGAACTTGATTCCAGGACCCTGGGATTATGATCTGAACCAAAGGCAGATGGTCAACCACTGAGCCACCCAGATGTCCGTATCTGCATCATATTTAGAGCACACTGTAAACTCCATCGGGAATGAAGTTTTCTTTATATTAATCATTTCACAGTATCCAATATAATGACACATATAAAAAGTTATATAATGCTAATTATTTGATTTGTTAAGAAATAAAAAGAAAATGATGATAGCTAACTTGTATTGAGCACTTCCTTCCAATGTGTCAATCACTATGTATGTATGCATTTATTTTCACACGGACTTTTAACAATACCCTCCAGAATCATTACCCCTGTAACAGATGAAGCATCTGAAGATCTGATAAGGTAACTCACCCAAGGCCACTTGAACAAGGTCTGCCTACGCCCTTAATCACCACGCCTTCCCAAAAGAAAGTGCCTTGGCAAAAGGGGAGGGAGTGTTGTCACAAGAACACTGACTAATCATCAACAAAAGGTATATTTCCATTTACATCTCAACTACTGACCACTGAAAACCCATCAGTACATCAGATATCCATTCTGAGGCATTCTCATGACCTCATTATAGTAGTAACAATTTTTCCTTTTATGTCTTTCATTTCAGAAAGAAGTCATGTGGGCAGCCCTGGAGGCCCAGCGGTTTGGCGTCGCCTTCAGCCCGGGTCGTGGTCCTGGAGTCCCGGGATCCAGTCCTGCGTCGGGCTCCCTGCATGAAGCCTGCTTCTGCCTCTGCCTGTGTCTGCGTCTCTCTCTGTCTCTCATGAATGAATAAATAAAATCTTAAAAAAAAAATTGTTTAAAAAAACAACAAAAAGAAAGAAAAGCATTATTGAAGTGATGCTCTCTTAATTAGAATTTTGCTCTTATAAAGACTAATATGAAGGTGATAGCTTAAGTTCTGAAGCTGAACCTGGGAACACAAATCATAGATTGGTTGGTTGGACCATTTTTGCATTCAGGACAACTAATATTTAGAATACAAGGTGCAGACAGTAAGTTTCATGGGAGTAGGGGGGAGAATGCATTAGATACAGCAGCCACCACAATTCTAAAATATTAGTCTCATAACTGAGGTTCAAACAAAATTTTGTGGAAGCTCAAAGAAGGAAGGGAAATAGTGTTTGAGTGAGTGTTCTTCCACCTTCAAGCACCCTACTCAGGATGCCACTGTAGTATTGTGCCCCTCAGCTCCAGGTCTATCCGGAAAGAGTGATTAAAGCTGCGCTGTTCGGAAATTAGGGGTAGGGGATCACTACAGCTGAGGTCTTTTGTCTCATGGGCAAAGACTGGGTGGTAAAGCCACAGCTGTTTCATTAAATCATGCAATCAGGGTTATTTTAATGATTAATGACACTATCCCCATTTAAGACCAACATAAGGAAATACATTTTAAACTGCAAGAGAAATAGGTTCCCAAGTAGAAAAAAAAAATCCTGATATTAGTATCTAGTAGACATAGTCATAGTCACAATTTATTGAGCACTTACTCTTGGCCAGACACTAGTAAGAACTTTATAAGAATTATTTTAATACTCATAAGACCATGAATAAGTATTTTTCCAATTTTTCAGATGAGGATATTGAAGCTTGACACTGCTAGAAGCTTCTTTCAGCTCAAGCAGTTAATTGGTGGCTTAGCCAGCCTTGCCACCCAAGTTGACACAACTAAAAAGTCATAGATGGGGGATTTGTTATCTATAATCCAAGAGTACAGTAAAATAACTCCTGTACAGTATTGCTGCATCCCAAACCCTCTGCCCTTTGACATTTTTCATGCCTCCAGTTTTTGTATGTATGGAAAGAAGACTCACATTTCAGTTACTGGAAAGGTAGATAGCAATACTCCCCACACCTATGCAAGTGTTCCCCTAAGCTGCTTTGTGATGCCTAACAGCAGCCTTTAAAAGCAGTGCTGACATGAATGTCAGGCACACTCTGATACCTAAGGATTAGGGCAGATTGTGTTTCAAAATAGACATGGTTTACACTATATCAAGCCTAGCATAACCAGACAAAAGATGACCCAGGCTCCTCTTTGTACCACAAAAACTTTCTTTCTAATAATAAAGCATTTCTCTATAAGTACAGTCTTACAAAATGATATGTCTTCTCTCCTCCTTGAGATAAGGTAAGTGGAGAAAGAAAAAATGTAATATGGAAATAACTGATATAATTATTTCTTCAAATGTCTAAATCCTGTAAGCATATAAATATAATCCTATACTTGTGGAACACAAATTCCCAGAGGGCAGGAATGTGTCTTGCTTATTTCACTAATCCTCACAGTTCCTAGCAGAGTGATCTGCACTTAGTAGGCACTAAGAAGTGAATTGAGTCAATGAGTTAGTTTATTCCAATTACTTGATTAGAAAAAAAAGAAGAAAAATCGTTTGAGAAATAGTCTCTCACAATTTCAAATGAGACCTCTTTTATAGTTCCTTAGAAATACAATATTCCATTTAGAATTTTGGTAGGGATTTAGTAAAGGTAACTTTGTGCCTTAAATATAGAATCTGCCCAAACTCTTCAACTATATTCTCCTTCTAAGAACTTAAAATGTATTTATACTCTCTTTGATTCATTATTATTTAGAAATAAGCAGAGAAAAAGCATATGCACATACACTAGAATCCCAAATATAATCACATGAGAATGTGAAACATGTTTCCAGTTAATAATAAACAGTATTTCTGACTCTGATATTCATGATATTTCAAGTGCAGAGACCATGGCATTTCAGGATAGCAACTACCACAGAGATCTACTAATAAACTCTCTCCTTCCTCAACTAATAAGCAAGAAAATTGAAACCTGGAGGGCTACAGTACCACTGCCTAACGTGACACAACATGTTAGTAGTTAATTGAAGACTAGAAACCAAGTTTCTTAGCTCCTGGTTCAAGTTGCCTTTCTCCAAAGTTGATCTTCCAGCTTTTCCAGACTAAATCAACTCCACCCCTTTTGACCTGACAGCCTCTCCCAGGGGATCAAAGAATCAGCCCCATTACAAACAGGGTTGTTTGGTGTCTTGTTATTGTTGTTGTTTCCTTAAAAACACATGTTTCACACCATTTCTTCTCAGGGCTTTGGCTTTGAGATTTTTTTTCACTAGTACATAGAGATCTTACTTTTGTCAACAGCACACTTCAAGAGCGAAGCAGTCACATGATTGCACCTTGAGCAAGACATTGAAAAGGAAGATTTGTCTGATAACCTGAACTCTTTCATGCCAGGGGACATTGTAACTCAAGAAAAAGTGTTCTCTCTTCACTGAGGAGTGGATGTTATTTAGTTTGTTTTAGAGCTCTCTATTCTGACAAAAACACTTGCAATAAAATACTTTCAACATTATGTGGCAAAAATAAATAAAACAAATAAATATATAAATAAAGTGAAGCCTATCTAGAGGGTACTTTAAAACCCAACATTCCCATTATGCACCAGCTTACCATTCTCTGGATAATGACTAGAGTAGTAGTTTTAATAGTTCTATTATTCAGAGAACTGTCACAGGGTTAGCTAAAATCACTTAAGGACATATCCCTTAATATTTTAGGATCATGGTATTTCTCAAACAGGCAAACATGGGGAAAGAAAAATCCAACTCTACAGAGTTAACCAAATCAGATTTTCATGCAATATAGAACAAGGAATTTATTGAGAAAAGGAAAACAAAACGAACGCTTGGTCCGAGACCCAGCCTCCAGCTATAAGCCATATCTTTAATAAGGGTTCACTTGGTGGTCACTTCAATAGTGCAGCAACTTACAGAGAATGGTAAGTTGGTGCATAATGGAAAAGTTGGGTTTAAAGTATCCTTTAAATAGGCTTTATTTATGTTTTTATTTGTTTTATTTACTTTTGCCACATAATGTAGCAAGTATTTTATTCCAATTGTTTTTTGTCAGAATAAAGAGAACTGTAAAACAAACTAAATAACATCCACTCCTCAGTGAAACACTTTTTCTTGAGTTATGATGTTTCCTGGCATGAAAGAGGTCAGATCTATTTCTTCAAGAATATTTTCCAATTCTCCAGGCTTAAAGGAATCAACAGACGGAGGGAAAGAGAAGTGCATGCCAGAAGTCCCTGTATCACACTGGGTCTGCATTTACTCCTCTGGAGTCCCTTGTTGTCTGGGAAAGGAGAGTGAGCCTGGTTGATACAGGGGGACAGGTCTGCTCAGTGTTCAGTCACTTAATGTCAGCTGGCTGGGGCAGGACTCCAGGGGAGAACAGTTTATCAGCCACAGAGCTCTTGGGAAAGCTCACCACTGAAGAATGGGCCCCAGGGGAGCAGAACACTATCAACTCAACCATCTGAGTTCTGCTTCCTATTATGACTCCTTTTACCAAGAGAAATGATTTCCTAGTGGTTGGGCATGTTTAAATTTATTGCTTTATTTGCTGCCTATTGAATTAAGGAGGAAAATCCACCACAAGAATTCCTTAACAACATTGAAAGGTCATTTGTTTCATCAATTCTGTCCTTTCAGAGCACTCTTTCTACCTAGAATTTCTCTAATGGCTACTTAATAATTCTAGCATTTGGTCTCAGCAGTCTTCTCTGCATGAAACACCTGTTTTGGCAAAGTTCAAAAGGCCTCTATACTCACTAAAAATGATCTGTTTGGGAGAGTGTTTTTTTTTAATAATTCCAAAGTTTTCATTTCAATAGTCAGCATACCCACATTCAAGCAATTGTGAAACAAGCACATACGTTTTAATTATCTAGATCCTTCAGGGTTATTTCGAAGAAATTCTTCCACTGATCTGTATAAGTGACATTGAGGCCAAAAAAATTTCTTTTCAATAATATAAAATATTATTCACATTATATTCTTCCCAGAAATGATGTTTTTTTTTATTACTATTCACAATAATGAATAGTATAATGATTACTAATCTATATAAGGTTACATTAATTCAAATACCTGGTTCTCAGCAATAGTATTTTAGCTGCATAATAGATTGTATGTACTCAAATTTATTTCTTAATGTTCATTTAATTCCTAGATACTCCACTATATATGATAGTCTTCTTAGTGATAGTATTATGTCTAGTTTGACTTTTTGACCCTCATCTACCACCCATTATTTATGGCTATTCACATATTTTAACTCATTTTGAGATAGTCTGTTCAATTCTGTAATGTACAGGGTGTAGGTCCCATGAGGAGTCACCAGGACACAAAGTTAACAGATTCTGACTTGCAGCTGGACAGAGATTCTCCTCTAGCTTCCTACCAATGCATTAGGACCCTGCAAGGGTCCTTGATCTGATGCCTCAAGTTCAATAAACTGGAGGTACCAGTATGTGGTGCAAGTATTTGGCAACATCTCAAATGAAAGGCAGCAAAACACAGTGGAAGGTGGCTTTGAAGTCAAATTGAGTTTAAATCCTGCTCTGACACTTAATCTGTGAAATAACCTTGGGGAGGTTATTTTACAGTTCTTTGACTTCTGGAGAGAAAATTAATCATAAAGAATTATAGTTGGGTTTAGAATGGTTGGCTATGCAGAGTGGTGGTTAAAGGTGCAGCCTCCTAAGTTCCAGTCTGGTCCTGTCTGCCACTTTCTAGTTGCTCATCCTTGGGCAAGTTAACTTAAATCACTTTACATCTTTATTTCCTCACCTGGTGATAATAGTTAACTTCTCACAGAGTTTTGGAAGGAATTAATTTTAAAAATAAATGAAAATCCTCTTTCACAATATTTAGCACATAGCACTCAATATTAGTATTTATTTTTATAAAATTTATTTCAGGTTCCTAGCATTCATAGGTACATAATATCCTAAGTCCAGTGTCTTTTTCATCCATACTCCTGTCCATGGTCTCTTTTCTCTGTTTCTAACTAATGTCAGAGGCCACAGTCATGAGAATGGAAATAACTACAGAGCTAGTGAAGAGAACTTATATTTATAAAATCTCCTAGAAAATATATTCTATTTTCAACTTCGTAGGTATTATTTTGAAGCCCTTAAAACTATTTCTGTCTTTGAAACACCCAATCCCTCAGCCATATATTTTCAAGAAAAAGCATCCTTTACTCTCTCTCCTAAAATATCTGTTTATTTTTTACTGAAACAGTTGTAACTGGTGTGAACACTCAGCAATCAAGATACTTTAGAAATGTTTTTCTATTTTCATTAAATAGTGTTTATCCCAAAGAGAAATGCTTTATGCCTTCAGCATAACTTTTAGAATGATACATATTTATGACATAATCGTATGCCACTTTTGGAACTTTTTGCATTTAAGTTTCTAAAAAATGATATTTACATAAATTTTCCTCAGGCATTTGTGTAATTCTCTCAAGCACACTCTTCTATGATTTTACATATACATATTCCTTTCATCTTCTAATAGCAGATTTGTTTATCTCCTCATTCAATCAGAATATTTTAGATGAATACTGAAATAATTATTGGCTTTTTAAAAATCATGTAATCACAGCTGAGTATGGCTGTAAATGATATACATATTTTATCAGTTTTAAGATGCACTCATTCTTTATAGCAAATTTCATATAGATGGGTTTTTAAATTACTTTTGATATATAGTTTATAAATGAAGGTGTCTTACCTTTACTACCATCTAGAGAAAGTTTACTGTCAACTTAGAAACTTTGGAAACATGGAGAACATTTCCACTTACTATCAGTCTATAATTTATGCATATATTATCTGTGTATAAGTGTACTTTTATATACATCAATATATTAAATATAAATACATAGTATTATATATTATATTAGCAATAGGATATGTTACTAATACAGCTAAGATGCCATCTTTCTCTAATTCTTCCTCTAATAATCATTTTCACCCTCTCCCTTCTATTATCATCACTGTTGATCATGATTATTGCACCATCCATACCCATTCAGTAATCATGCTAGGGGATACCAAAGGATTCAGTGTTTCTGTGCTCTGCATTCCTTCTCATAGTCTCTCCATCCTTCCCTAGCCTCTATTGCTAACCTAACATATGTTCATGGACACATGCATGTATATGCAAGCATACACATACATACACACACACACATACACGATACTTCAAGTCCATGTCTACAGTGAGTGTTGCCTTAACCATGTTTAAAAACTTATATGTTATTTTCTGTTGTATTTTTACATAGGTAAATTATACATATATGATAAAATATATATTAGTTTATATATACATCTATATCTTTGAGTATATCCATATAATAAGTATGTAATTACATACATGACAGCACACAATTTTATTTCCTTCTTTTTAGCTAAAAGTTGTTTTTCTTTCAGATGTTAATATGATGCACACAGGAAGCTAAATATTCTCCCAATTCTCACAACCTGAGAGCAAACTTGACACAATTCACAGACACTCTCTTTCTGTGTACAATATTTCTAGGTTGTAACTTGGAGCAGATGGGAGTTGGAAGTAGGGGAATGGCACAGAATGTCTTAAGGATTTCTTTATATGTGCAGCTGCAGTCCCCATAAATATTAGGTTTGGATGTTTTCTACACTGCATTTAGGTATGTCAAAAGGAAAGAGAGTTAATAAACATAAGCTGTGAGAAAGTCAATCTGTTTTCTTTTTGTTTGTTTTTTTTTAAGATTTTATTTATTTATTCATGAGAGACACAGAGAGAGAGAGAGAGGCAGAGACACAGGCAGAGGGAGAAGCAGGCTCCGTGCAGGGAGCCCGATGTGGGACTCGATCCCGGGTCTCCAGGATCACGCCCTGGGCTGAAGGCAGGCGCTTGACGGCTGAGCCACCCAGGCATCCCGTCAATCTGTTTTTTTTTTTTTTTTTTTTTTTTTCCGTCAATCTGTTTTTAAGCATAGTTGCAAAGACTATTTTATCCCAAGTTCCTTTCTCAGTACTGAGCACATAGTAGGCACTCAAAAAATACATAGATTAAGTGACTGACTGACTAAATGAATGAATGAATGAATTTACTGCAATCAAGGTTCAAGCAAAAATGAAAAGTGGGGGAAAAGAAATTTCTTTTCTTTTTCAGGGATTCATCACTATGTATTGTGAAGACAGAGAAGAAAATCTAGTGGCCTAGAACTCATGTGCTATTTTCCAATCATGCAAAAGAACTTCCCAAGTTTTCCATTAAAGAATTGGAGTCCTGATCTGGTTACAGAACCCTAGATGTGGACTGAGATCAAAGTTGAAGAGAGGTCACTTAGTCTAAACATACTCATATTCCTTAATCAAGAAGCTTGTGAACTGATGAAAACCTTGTTCTCTCCATTTGGCCTCAGTCAACCTATGCAGAAAGCTCCGGAGTCAACAGCAAATATGTGAAAACATAATTCATACCTCATAATGACAGTCTGGTATTATCAATAGTCTCCTGATCCTAGTGCAGCTACCTCATATTAATGATTACTCCTAAATGACCTACTAAAATCCAATAGAAACATCTTCTACACAAGGAGTAAACACTTTCTAGATTTAATACTAGTACTAAAAACAGGCTGGGAGGCTTGGCCGCTGCCACCTTTAAAGAAAGTGTCATCCAGCAATTTAGCCTTTACAATCTTTTCAGAAGTGGGTGGCCACCTTAGGAATAGCCTCACAAAGGATGCTTAGAATGCAATTGACCAGGCTTCTCTTTGGACACTAGAAATCCAGCTGACCTTCCTGATCTCCCCTGACTCAGCATTTGCTTAGACTGTTGTATTTGCATACATTCCATGCAGTCTAATTCTTTCTAACTTAGTAATAAAAACATGGCAAGATGGCATACACACCATGTTTCATGCATTTTAATGTCCTAATATTTGTTAACTTGGAATGAAATATAAAATATATCCAGTTTTAGCACCCTAGCAAGCTGAATGCCTGGCCATCTGTTCATTTCTAGCTTTTATACTTCTTAGTCATTTCACTTCTGCTTTTAATTCTAACTGCCACTTTTATGCTGATGGCACAAATCCTGGGACCCTTTTTAATGCCATTTTCAGTCGTCCTTCTGACCCTTGGCTCATCTAAAATGATGGCTTAACCTCAGTTGCTTTTAAATTTATGTTTGTACTCAGGAAGTGTTTTCTTGAATAATACAATTCTATTTTTTTAGATCTTATTTTCTGTTTTTCTTTTCTTCACACTGGCTAACCCAGTCCATAGTGTGGTCCCTAGCGCTGTCATTTTTTCTTATATGTCTTATTCTCTCCATTTCATCATAGCTGAAACTTTCAATCACATTATCCCATTGCACATTATGATTTTGCTTTCACACACTCTGCTTAATTAAATAATTTGTTGACACACTCAGATTTCTGTTTACTCTAGCCCTGGCATTCCAGCCAAGATGATTACATCTAGGGCTTCAGGATCTGCCTGTGGTAAAATGCTGAAGTAGGGAAAATCTGTTTTTGAGCTTTCTCCCATAGGGCTTATTAACTCTATTTCCTCTCTTTTCTGCTTCATTTCCCTTTTCTCTCTTCTCTCTCTTTTTCTCCAACATGTGACCTGATCATCTATCTTAGATATTACATCCATTACTGATTTTATTTAATTATTTTTTAAAGATTTTATTTATTTATTTATTCCTGAGAGACACAGAAAGAGAGGCAGAGACACAGACAGAGGGAGAAGCAGACTCCCTGAGGGAGCCTGATGTGGGACTCGATCCTGGGAGTCCAGGATCATGCCCTGAGCTGAAGGCAGATGTTCAAACGCTGAGCCACCCAGGCGTCCCACCATTATTGATTTTAAATACTCTCCTTTATTTGTCATTAAACCCTAACTAAAGTTCATTGTCTCTATATGGTTAAAATATGGTGAAATTAGCAAAATCCTATTATTACTAAAGTATTAATAAATAATAAGCTTATCAGTTTTTAAGCACTTAAGTTAGTTCAACTCTGTTGAAAATAAAAAGAACTTATCGAGTATCATCTGTGCTCAGGGCATCATCTGAGGTGCTAGGCATATAAAGGGGAATAAGATATCCGTCCCTGGTCCATGGAATCTAGTAAAAAAAAACAGGCACAGACAGAAAATTACAGTATGTTATGATGGGTTTCATGGCAATTGGAGCACAGGTAATAGGCAACTACTCTGAGCCACCCTCTATTTATAAATTCCATTTCCTTTCTGAAATGGGTGTTATTTCATCAGATTTTTTATTAATAGCAATTTTTTTACAACTGCTGAGAAAACACTATATGCCTGGCGTTGCTCTAAATACATAACATATACCAATTCATCTAATTCTTATAAGTGATAAATGATACTAGTAAGTTGACACAGCCTCATTTTATAGATGATAAAATTAAGACACAGAATGCTACATTATTTGCTTAGAACCATGCAAATAATGTCAAAGATGTCATTTAAATCCAGTCAGTTTGGCTCTAGAGCAGCACTTTCCAAAAGAATTTTCTGGGGATAATCAAAATATTCTATATCTGCACTGTTCAATAGAGCAGCCACTAACCACATGTAGCTAATGAGCATTTGAAATGTGGCTATTTGCAAAAGAGAAATTGAATTTTTAATTTTACTTAACCTTACCTAATTTTGATAGCCCTAGCTCCTGACCTGCTGTTCAATTCTTCATCACTAAGTTTTATTCTTTTCCAAACCAATGTGATAGTGAAGTGAAAAAGAGGAACCAGTTTATACAAAGATATTTGGTGTGACTTCCCATCAGAGATGTTGACAATTTAATAGTCTGCTCTGGAAAATACTTTAACCCCTGAAGAAATAAATGCTCTCAAGGTGGAATAATTAATATGCACCTGAAATTTAAAGGATGTACCTCTCATCATTAACCTCTCATCAAGGCATGTTCATCGGTAGATGAACAGCAGGTACCAGTTACCTTGTCTTGTTCCTCCTAATACTATCAAGAGAAAGGATGATAAAACTCTACAATTAGAACTTGGGTAGAATTTAAGTACTGTATTCTAAGCATTGTGTATTTCCAGCCAACCAGAGACAAATTCAAAATATAAGTTCAATGTGGAGAAGGTAGGGAAAAGCTCTTTACGGTAATAATAATAATTTTGGCAACAACAATAATAGCATTTATTGAACATTTTTTATGAATCTAGCAAGCAATTTCAATGGATTATATATTTGTTATCATTTTGTCCCTACAACACTGTAAGGTGGGAATTGTGATGCTTCCAACTTTGCTTTGCTTTTTCTAGGTTGCTTGGGCTATTCTATGTTTTTTGGAATTCTATACAAATTTCAGGATTGTATGTTCTAACTGTGAAAAATGCTATGGTATTTTGATAGGGATTGCATTAAATGTATAGAATGCTTTGAGTAGTATAAGCATTTTAACAGTATTTGTTCTTCCAATCCATGAGCATGGAATGTCTTTCCATTTCTTTGTGTCATCTTTAATTTCTTTCGTCAGTGCTTTTTAGTTTTTAGAGTACAGGTCTTTTACCTCTTTGGTTGTGTTTATTCTAAATAGGATTGATACCAGAGCAGCCTGGGTGGCTCAGCTGTTTAGCGCTGCCTTCAGCCCAGGGCGTGAGCCTGGAGACCCGGGATCAAGTCCCACATTGCGCTCCCTGCATGGAGCCTGCTTCTCCTTATGTCTGTGTCTCTGCCTCTCTCTGTGTCTCTCATGAATAAATAAATAAAATCTTTAAAAATCAATAAATCAATAAATAGGATTAATACCTTAATTTCTCTTTCTGCTGATTTATTATTGGTATATAGAAGTGCAACAGATACTTGTACTTTGCTTTTGTATCTTACAACTTTCCTGAGTTCATTTACCAGTTCTGGCAGTTTTTGGGGGGAGTCTTGTGGGTTCTCTATATAGAGTACTATGTCAACTGCAAATAGCAAAAGTTTTAATTCTTCCTTTCTGATTTGGATCCCCTTTATTTCTTTTTGTTGTCTGATGGATATGGCTATGGACTTCCAGTACTATGTTAAATAACAATGGTGAGAGTGGAAAAGTGGAAAAGCTCTCAGCTTTTTCTCATTAAGGATGATATTAGTTGTGGCTTTTGCATATATGGCTTTTAGTATGTTCCTTCTAAATCTACTTTGTTGAGAGTCTTTATCATGAATGAATGTGATACTTTGTCAAATGCTTGACCTACAACTATTGAAATGATCATGTGGTTCTTATTCTTTCTCTTATTGATGTGATGTATTATGTTGATTGATTTGCAAATATTGAACCACTCTTGCCATCCAGGAATAAGTCCCACTTGATCGTGGTGAATGATTTTTTTAAAAGTATTGTTGGATTTGGTTTGTTAGTATTTTATTGAGGATTTTTGCATCTATGTTTATCAGGGATATTAGCCTGTTAGTTCTCTTTTTTAGTGGAGTATTTATCTAGTTTTGGTATCAGGGTAATGCTGGCCCAAAAATGCATTTGGCAGTTTTCTTTTCTATTTTTTTGAAATAGTTTGAGATGAATAGATATTAACTCTTTAAATGTTCAGTAGAATTCACCAGTGAAACCATCTGGTCCTGGACTTTTGCTTGTTGTTGTTTTTTTTTAAATTACAGATTCAATTTCTTTGCAGGTTATTAGTTTATTCAAGTTTTATATTTCTTCCTGTTTCAGTTTTGGTAGTTTCTATCTTTCTAGGAATTTACTAACTTCTTCCAGGTTATCCAATATATTGGCATATAGTTTTTCATAATATTCTCTTATAATTGTTTGTATTTCTGTGGTGCTGGCTATTATTTCTCCTCTCTCATTTGTAATTTTGTTTATTTGGGTCCTTTCTCTTTTCTCTTTGGTAAGTCTGGTTAGAGGGTTATCAATTTTATTTATTTTTTTTTCAAAGAACCAGCTCCTGATTTCATGGATCTGTCATTCTTTTGGGGTTTTTAAAGTTTCTGTATCACTTATTTCTGCTCTCATCTCTATTACTTTCTTCCTTATGCTGACTTTAGGCTTCATTTGTTGTTCCTTTGCTAGCTCTTTAAGTGTAAGTTGGATTGTTTATTTGAGGTTTTTCTTGCTTCTCAAGGTAGGCCTATATTGCTATATACTTTCTTCTTAGAACTGCTTTTGTTGCATCCCAAAGGTTTTGGACCGTTGTTTTCATTTTCATTTGTTTCCATGTATTTTTATTTCTTCTTTGATTTCCTGGTTGATGCATTCATTGTTTAGTAGCATGTTATTTAACTTCCATGTATTTGTGTTTTTTTCAGATTTTTTTATTGTGGTTGACTTCTAGTTTCATAGCATTTTGGTCAGAAAAGATGCATAGTATGACTTTGATTCTCTTGAATTTGTTGAGGCTTGTTTTGTGGCCTAATTTGTGATCTATTCTGGAGAATGTCCCATGTGCACTTAAAAAGAAGTGTATTCTGCTCTTTTGGGTTGGAATGTTCTGAGATACTATTATGTCCTCTGGTCCAGTATGTCATTAAAACCATTTAAAAAAAAAAACAAAAACGTTTTCCTTATTTATTTTCTGTTTAGATGATCTGTCCATTGATATAAGTGGGATATTAAAGTCTCCTACTAATATTGCATTGTTATCCATTAGTTCCTTTACATTTGTTATTGTATTATGTTTTATGTCCCAAGTTAGGTGCATATTTACAATTATGTCTTCTTATGGGATTGTCCCCTTTATGACTATATAATGCCCTTCTTTGTCTCTTTTTACAGTCTTTATGTTAAAGTCAATTTGTTCAATAGAATTATTGCTACTCCACCTTTCTTTTGACATCCATTTGCATGATAAATTTTTCTGACCTTCACTTTTTTCTTTTAAGATTTTATTTATTTATTCATGAGAGACACAGAGAGAAAGAGAGAGAGAGGCAGAGACACAGGCAGAGGGAGAAGCAGGCTCCAGGCAGGGCGCCCAAGGTGGGATTCGATCCCAGGTCTCCAGGATCATGCCCTGGGCTGAAGGCAGCACTAAACCTCTGAGCCACCTGGGCTGCCCTGACCTTCACTTTCAATTTGTACATGTCTTTAGATATAAAATGTGTCTCTTGTAAGCAGCACATTGATGGATCTTGTGGGGTTTTTAAAAAATTTATTTATTATAGTCACACAGAAAGAGAGAGAGAGAGGCAGAGACATAGGCAGAGGGAGAAGCAGGCTCCATGCACCGGGAGCCCGACGTGGGATTCGATCCCGGGTCTCCAGGATCGCGCCCTGGGCCAAAGGCAGGCGCTAAACCGCTGCGCCACCCAGGGATCCCGATGGATCTTGTTTTTTGATCCATTTTGACATCCTATGTCTTTTGATTGAAGGAGCAATTAGTCCATTTACATTCAAGGTAAATATTGATAGATGCATTTATTGTCATTTTATTACTTGTTTTGTCATTGGTTCTGGAAATTTTCTCTGATTCTGTTTTGTTTTTGTCACTTTTAGTTTCTCCTTTACACTCAGTGAGTCCCCTTTAATATTTTTTGCAGGGCTGGTTTAGTGGTTATGAACTCCTTTAACTTTAGTTTGTCTGGGAAACTCTCTCTCTCTCTCTCTCTCTCTTTAGAGCATAGTCATCCATCTTTACCTTTTTATTTGTTTTTTTTTTTATAGATTTATTTTTTATTGGTGTTCAATTTGCCAACATATAGAATAACACCCAGTGCTCATCCCATAAAGTGCCCCCTCAGTGCCCATCACCCAGTCACCCCCACCCCCCGCCCACCTCCCCTTCCACCACCCCATGATAGCCTTGCTCGATAGAGTATTCTTGACTGCAGATATTTTCCATTCAGCTCTTTGAATATATCATGCCATTCCTTTCTGGCTTGCCAAGTTTCTGTTGATAAATCCCCAGCTAGCCTAATGAGTTTTCCCTTGTAAGTTAAAGACTTTCTTTGTCTTGCTGCTTTTAAGATTTTTTTAAATCACTA
Organism: Vulpes lagopus; assembly: GCF_018345385.1. Lineage (NCBI taxonomy): Eukaryota > Metazoa > Chordata > Mammalia > Carnivora > Canidae > Vulpes > Vulpes lagopus. Next base: position 23,897,124 of record NC_054844.1, read on the forward strand.
TAGTTTGTAAATTTAATTAAAAGTTAATTACAATATGTCTTGGTGTTGGCCTGCTTCTGTTGATTTTGATGGGAGTTCTCTGTCTCCAGGATCTAAATGTCTGCTTCCTTCCCAGGTTAGGGAAGTTTTCTGCTATTATTTCTTGAAAAAAGTTTTCTACCCCTTTTTCTCTCTCTTGTTCTGGAACTCCTATGATTCGAATGCCATCACATTTAAAGGAGCCTTTTAATTCTCTAAGTCTATTCTCGTGTGTTATAATTTTTCTTTCTCTCTTTTGTTCAGCTTCATTATTTTCTATTATTTTGTCTTCTAGGTCATTAATTTGTTCCTTTGCTTCTTCCACCCTGATGCTCATTGCATCAAACCTGTCTCCAATCTCATTTATTGTATTTTTCATCTCTGACTCTTTTTTTTAACTCTTTTGTCTCTGTGTTAAGGGTCTTACTGATGTCTTCCATTCTTTTCTCAAGCCCAGTAATTATCCTTATGATTTTTGCTTTAAAATCTGTCAGACAGGAATCCCTGGGTGGCGCAGCGGTTTGGCGCCTGCCTTTGGCCCAGGGCGCGATCCTGGAGACCAGGGATCGAATCCCACGTCGGGCTCCCGGTGCATGGAGCCTGTTTCTCCCTCTGCCTGTCTCTGCCTCTCTCTCTCTCTCTCTGTGACTATCATGAATAAATAAATAAAATCTTAAAAAAAAAATTATAAAAAAATAAAAATAAAAAAAAATAAAATCTGTCAGACATGTTACTTTTATCTGTTTCACTTAGATCTCTGGCCATGGTCTTACCTTGTTCTTTCATTTGGGATAAATTCCTCTGTGTTGGAATTTCTGTATAAGTCTCTGCCTTCTTCTATGTGTTAGAGAAGCTGGTTATGTCTCCTGTTCCTGAATGAAAAAGAAGTCATGTAGTGCCCAGGGCCTGGCATTTCAGGGACTATCTCAGGCTTATGCTACTTGAACTCTGCTATTGTGTTTTGACTGCTTTATCCATTAGGCCAATGGTCTCTGCTGCAGAGGCTCTTCTTGTCTGCTGTTGGCAGTGTTTGGCCTAAATGTGGTGCATTTTAACTAGGTGTGCTCTGGTCTGCTTATGAAATGAGACATGACACCAACTTCATCAGAACTGAGACCCTGCACAACTCTGAGCAGATATAGTGTGAGCAGAGCTTTGTGCTGTTCTTCTAGGGAAGGGGCCTACCATGCTAGGACTGAGGCAAGCTTGACTGAGAAGGGCAGCTGTGCCAAAGCATGGGGCAGGGGGTGCTTGGTATAAGCAAGTTAGGCAGTCAGTGTCAATGCTGATCTTCTTCCCTCAGGTGGCTCTCTGTGTTTATGCTAAGGGGTGGGGAAGGGAAATGGCCCCAGCCAGCTCCTTTGTCCCCAGAGGTGCCTACAAACAGAACAGTCGGAAGAGTTAATAATCTCCCCACTGTGTGCCCCAGGTGCTTTTCAGATTGCTGTTTCCATACTGTCTGCCCCAGGCTGTTTGCCTGCCTTCTCTCCAGGAGCAGAGTAGTGCCCTCTGGGCTCTATCCCAGTTAAGCCCACTGACCTTTAAAACTTCAGGCTTTAAGCCCTGTTTGTTGCAAGAACTCATGAAATTCAGCCTCTCTCATTTTCCAAGCCAATGACTTTGGGAAAGCATTCGCCTTTTGAATTCCTCTCTTCCTCTCTTCCTCTCTTGCTCTTCTTCTCTCTTTGTCTCTCTCTTCTCTAGAACCAAGGCTCCCTCCTGTTCACAGCACTTATGATTTGTTTCTCTCCCAAACTACATCTCTATACTTTCTATCTTCTTTAATGTGGCCTCCTCTCTCCCTTTAGTTGTGGAGTTTGTTCTGTCAGTTTTCAGGTTGACTTCTGAGATATTTTGGGTGACTTGATAGTTACCTAGTTGTGTTTGTGGAATGAGATGAGCCTAGGGTCGTCCTACTCTGTGGCCATCTTCCTCTTTTCTCTTTGCACCTCCAGTATTTGTACCCATTTTAAATTTATATGAATTTCTTTAATTCCATGTCTTCTTTTTCTGAAAACATTTCATAACATTAAGATAATTTCTTTTAGGTTTTAGTCCACAAACTCATTCAAGGATTTATTATCCTTCACATGCTAAGCACTGCACTAATAGATAAGGAAACCCTCACTCTAGTCATGGTTTAAAAATATAAACCCTGAGAAAGCTATTTAAGCGTTCTGTGTTCAGAGCACCAAAATAAAACTATGTCATGGCTCTCAAATGCTTATAGAGCCAAGGAAATACCATAAATGAATTTGAAGCTAAGACATTTCATTTACACAGAATCCAAAAAGGCACATTCTTCACTTCCACCAAGAAACTTGCTCTCTTCTATTTTTTTTTTAAACACAAAGCCCTCTCATATTTTGTTTTCCTCTTTTTTTCTTTCTTTCTTTTCTTTTCTTTTTTGGAGAGAGAGAGAGATAAGGAGGAGGGGGAGAGGGAGGGAGAGAATCTTAAGCAGAGTCCATTATGGAGCCTGACATGGGGCTTGATCTCACAACCCTGAGGGTCATGACTTGAGCTGAAACCAAGAGTTGGCCAGTTAACTTACTGAACCACCCAGGTGCCACTTGTTTTCCCATATCTGACAGAGTCAAATATTTTCCTTTCTTCTTAAATTTACTATAAGAAAACAAAACTACAAATGCAATGGTCAATATCAACAGATCATTGGCCACAATATTACCAATCCATCAAGGAATGCCAGGATGGTGCACACTGGAAAGCCAAAACCCATCTACAAGAAGCATCTGCTGCTCACCATGTAGAAATGCAGGCCCAGTACTGCCTAATATTTCAAATTTTCAAGAGAAAGCCAACATATAGGTTTTTATTTGAAAATCATTCACTTGAAAAATGTGGGCAACCAATTCAAAGAATTATAAGAACATAACATGTCATCACTGTGGAGAATAAACAACATATAGTTAGGGCCAGCTGCAGCCTAGGGTTGTCAGTTTAAGACATTAGGATTAGTTGTTCTCTGTTTTTTCTTACTCAGTTTTATGATTTTCATTAGAAATCCTGAGATTGGGATCACAGTGGCAGGAATCCAATTAAAATCACAGCTACAACTCCCAAAGAGAGTCTTAATGTTACCTAGGTCTTGAAAGAAAAAAAAAAAAAAGAATCATCCTAGGAGACATCACTCATTACATTTAATAAAGTAGCTGGTAATAAGAAGCTTGGACCATTGGACCCAGCAATTGCACTACTGGTCATTTACCCCAAAGATACAAATGTATTGCTCTGAAGGGGCACCTGCACTCCAATGTTTATAGCAGCAATGTCCACAATAGCCAAATTATGAAAAAAGCCCAGATATCTACCAAAAGATGAATGGCTAAAGAAGATGTGGTATACATATGTATAATGGAATACTACCCAGCCATCAAAAAATTAAATCTTGCCATTTGCAATGACATGAATGGAACTAGAGGATATTATGCTAAGTGAAATAAGTCAAAGACAATTATCATATGATCTCACTCATACATGAAATTTAATAAACAAAATAGAAGATCATGGGGAAGAGAGGAAAAAATAAAACAAGACAAAATCAGGGATGAAACAAACCCCATAAGACACTCTTAATCATAGGAAACAACCTGAAAGTCACTGAAAGGAGGGGTGTGGGGGGCATGGGGTAATGGGTGATGAATATTAAGGAGGGTACACGATATAATGAGCACTGGGTATTATATAAGACTGATGAATCACTGACCTCTACCTCTGAAACCAATAATACATTATAAGTTAATTGAATTTAAATTTAAAAAAAATTTTAAAACAAAGAAGCTTGAAAGAAGATCATTAACTGATAAATTAGGAAATGCATGTGTTTGGGTGCCATTTATAATTCTCTTGAGATTTACAAAATAATAGACTTGTGATATTTAATGTTGCTAATATTGATTGAAAGTTGTATAAGTTTTCTGAAATGGAAAGATCACTTGATATATTATTGACCAAGTCTTTACATCATCAGCATCCATATATTCCCATGTCACAAAATGCAAAGTAGGACTGATTATATTACTTAGTCCCATAGGTTCAGTAGACACATGGTTTCCATTGTGATATGCATACACTATATCAGCTTAAGGTATCTCCAAGTGACTAATGGTACCTAAAAATAGTTTCAGAGAAGACGAATTGTCATGCCATTTATTAGCCATATGTCCTTCGACATGTTCCTGAAACTCTCTGGACTCTTTTTTTTCATCTGCAAAATAGGAATTTTTGTGACTATTAATCAAAACATTATATGCAAAAGGCTGACATAAGGTAGGTACACTCAGTAAATGTTCATTGAATTAAGAGTGTGAATAACCAACTGGCTTTGTTTAGAAGACTCTGGAATATCTAGGACAGGGTTTCTCATGAGAATATCCTAACAAATTAGGGAATTAGTGGTGGGAAAAAATGGAAATTAGAGTATGCACATAGGAAATTACACAGAGCCCAAATTTTATCTCTATAGCAGCCAGACTGTCAAACTTTGGACTAACCTTTGGGTGGATTCAGATATACAATTTATACTTTAATAATAAAAGACACTGAGAAAATCTAAAGACGATTTTCACATTTTTGGTAACAAATTCCTTTAATATTTGTGCAGTTTGTTGTATCTCAGATCATTCTTAAATTTTGACTTAAAAAGGACCCATTTTATTATCACATCATCAGGGCAGAAATTAAAGTAGAACTGATACAGCTAAGGGGGATCAGGGCAGGAAACTCATACTATACAAGCTCAGAATGTGCCAAGGATTCAATTTAGTTTATGAAAATATCAGAGACTGTCTGTCACAGCTGCTCCAACCTCATGAGACTCTCTGTCCATGACTCCATGAAATCACTGCAGGTGGCCAGTTTCTAGGCCATTACAATTCTTTAAATAATAGCTAAAACAAGATACAAGAGCATTTATCAAGCATAGAACTGAAGATTAGAAGAAAACTTTTGGCTGGTAGATGCCTATAACTTTTTGATTGGTTGGGGGTGGGGGTGGAGGATCCTTTTAAAATAAGGAATAATTTAGAATTTCTGATATTCTGATATTCTGATATTAATAGTTGGGACTTATGTGAGTTTTTGATCTTGGGTAATTGCCCTTCCAGTACTGTATGTTGTTCTTCTAAGACTTGCATCTAACCTTTGGCCCATTTTGGAATCTCTCCTGCCTTAAAGATGGTGTACAGATTGCCTGAGACATAGACTAACAGCTGTGTTTTTTTCTGGCAATTCACATACTTTGAATATAGGTCTTGGCAGTTAAAATGCAGCCTGAAAACTCTGCACTGAAGTTCTTCGAGAATTTATCAATTTGTGTTTAGGGACTTTTCAAATGGAAAAATGAAGTCATTCATGTTTTCACAGGCAGTTCCAAATTCCAAATTGTGTCAAGGGTAAAATGTTTCTGTGTTTGAAGGGCCAAGGCAGACTTACATAACCCAGAAGAGGACAATATAATGCTACCCCAGGAACAAAATATAAGGCTTTAAAATTTTGCTATTCTATAACTTTACACAATAGGAAGTGGTTCTTCCTCACCCCTTAGGGAAACTGAATTTGGTTTTCATAAAAACCTATAAGGCCCAGAGAATTAGAAATTCAAATACTTATCATAAATAAAGAAGGTTTTGTTTTATATTTTCCACATTTGGGTAACTGTCTCTCCAAGGAGTTTTGCCAGTGACATGCTCTATGAGTTTTTCAGTGTTGCTACTGGTAATTGTGATCTGTGTACTTTTTCTTTTCTTTCTTAAAACAATGGAGACTTCAGAGCCTTGAAGACTGACTGCTACATAAATTCACAGAATTCATTAGTCAGATATTTTTCCAAGCTAGATTCTTCTTATTAGTCCATCTTTCACTCATGTTTTAAGCCCTGAAATGGGATGTGGGCTACATAACATTAAAACCCAGGAAAGGGTAGGGTACATTGTAATTGTTGAGAAGTTGAGAAGTATATGGAGGGCTTTCTATTTGTGGTAAAGGTTTACATACTTGTGTTTGTACACAAGTAAGAGTTTCTACAAAGACAATGAGCTGGTTAAACTAGTAATAGCAAATAAATAAATAAGTTTTTGGTTGGTTTGGAACTAAGGTATTCAAGAGGTAAATTCTAGAAAAGGAATTGAGAGGAGATGAAAATATGGATCAACAGGAAGGGGTGCATCATATCATTGAGTGAATATCCTGGCTTGGTTTTTAATTCCAGACTCCATGATTTTTCTACAACACTGTGCTGCATTCTTTCTACAACTATTTCCATTTGGGAACCCAGCAACTGATTTCAAACTGTAAGTATATACATTGGGAATATGTGCAAGCAATGAGCTTGGTGAGGAAAAATGGTGAGTAAAAAACACTATTCACCTTTAAGAAAAATTGAAAAAAAAATTGATAAGACAGCTTTTCTTACAGATTCTCTGTGCCAATTTTTTTTTAAAGCAAATGTTTCTAACAGAAACTCTGATACACACCCTAAACCACCACAGTGAAAGCACAGGATGTTATAAGAAAGAATTTAAGAAGAAAATATTAAAGAACTTGGAACTCAAAATCTCCCAGAAGTTTCTTTCATTTTCAACAGAATAAAATCATGAAAACTCTGTAACCAAATACTTTGTTTTAAGGGTGGGACAAGATATATTTTTTTAAAGGTTATAAAAGCCAACCCAAACTTTTATTCAAACTGATATTATTTGTTGTGATTTGCTTGGCTTTATGGCAAGCACAGGTAGACAAAATGTTCTCCACAGAGCCTGAAGATGGAAGATAGAATGGTCATCCCATTTCCCTTTAGAAGGTGAACAAACAGAATGTATTAGCACAGCAGTGCCTAAAATGATTATGCCTATCACCCACTTTCCTGTTTCTTCACCTAAAATGACATAGAAGCCATCTATGTTTTCTTGCAGTGTTTTAATTAGAATATATTTTTTCATGTTTCATTTTTCCATTGCTCTGTCTCAATTTGGTTTTCTCAGTAAATTAGAAGAAAAACTAAGAAATCAGTAATACATAGAATTTCATTATCTATAGTAATTTGTGATTTGGAGTAAATAAATTTACTCACTTTATGTGTTTGAAAGTTTAATACAGTTCATGTTAGTCTGCAAGTATCTGGACAGTTATAAACTTCAGAAGGCCTACATTTTTAAATTTTCTCCTAGTTTTTTATTTCACTATATACCATTTATTTTCATTTACTGAGATAAGAATTTATCAAATTAATTTATACTAAAGAAGTAGCATTCATTTATTTCACAAATATTTATTAAACATCTAACATATGCCAGACAATAACTAGACACTGGGATATAGTAGTAATATCTATAAAGAATCTTTGCCCTTACTAATCTATAATGATCCATCATAGAATACAGACAAACAAGAAATAAAATATAGGGTGCTATATTATAATGACAGTAGTACTTACAGAGAAGTACATGTCAAGAAGCATCTAAGTTTAGGTGGGATCAGGAAAAGTGTATAGAAGGTACATTCCACAAACATCTCCCTTCTGGGTATTTTTCAGTACCTAAAATTTTTCTCATTTGTTTGTTTCTACATTTGTTGTCGTTCTGCTCCCAATGTACGTAAACTTCTTAAGGACAGTGACTGTTTTGCTCATTCTATGTGTCTGGAGCCTAAACAAGGTCTGGCACACAATGGGTACTCAGTAAGTATTTGCTGACTGACTAATGGTAAGAAATGATGCTGAGAATGTAAATGACAGCTTTCTACGTGATGATCAAATGTCATTTCCCAATCAGTGGAAAGCATGGAATGATTTTCAGCAGGGTATCACAGCAGCTCCTTGGAGAAAATGGATCAGGCAGGAAAAAAGTTGATGAACTTCAGTAAGGGAGCTATGCCCAAATGTGAGTTAAAAACTTGATGGCAATGGAGTTGAGAGAAATGAAAAGATTTAGGAGGCATTTAAGACGTACCATCAACAGTGATTGGATGTGGCTCAAGGAGGGTGGGGATTAGTCCAGAAGGATTCTAAATCTGAATCCCTGGATAGTTCGATGATGTTAATAGTATTCATGAAGATAGGAAGCAAAGGAGCAAGAAGTTTTCTAGGGGAATATGAAGAATTCAGTTTTGAGCATATGTATTTTGAGGTGCTTCCATGATATCCAAGTAAAAATGTCCAACAGATAATCAAATACACGAGTCCAAAGCAGAGAAGGATGTCTGGTCTAGAGATAGAAGTTGAACTTCTAGTTCGATATTGACATTCAGTTGAATCCCAAACTTGTTAGAAAGTTGCAACAGAACAGAATACCTTTTCTTTCCATTTTCATGACACTTGGCATGCCACACTTGCTAAGCATTAGCTGCTGCTGATGACAACTTCCTGGTGTCAGACTAGTCTTCAAGTTGAAGTGCTGAACTGAACTGACAGGGGCCTGGCCTAGTACAATTTCCAAATTGCTTGGCAGCTGAAAGAGGTGAAAAACTCATTACCAAGCCATCTGTCCTGAGGTTCTGTCCTGATTTCTAGGCCAGAGAAATTTGAATAATTCTGAGAGAATTTAAATAGCACACACAGATCAGTAAATTCATTCGCTATCAGCTCTATATCCTAGTTTTTCCAACTTAAATAAAACCTCAGGAAGTTGAGCAAGGTGGCAGTATTAGCAAGTTGATACTCTAGAGGTAGCCTTCATTTCAGAAGAACACATAATTTTAAGAGGATCAGAAGTATTCATTAAGTACACTACATTTTTGTTACTGTTAGTTTTTTCCTCCAATTTCTATGATCTGCTTTAATCCTATATTGGGGTATTCCTGTACAATAGCATTAAAGAATAGGCAACAATGAAATTAATATAATGGTCAATTTGAATCTCTTGCTTCTTGTAGAGAAACTTTTTTGGATTCAGCTTTTCTCGTCTATTTCTCTCTAGTCCTTTCCTCTGCTTTTTCTTTCCACTTTTCCTCACTGTCTCTCTTCCTCCTTCCGTTTCTTTCTTTGAATATTAAAAGAGAAGGAAATTTTGAGTCAGATACACATGGGTTTGAATCAGATCTTGAATTTAGTTTAGTTAAATGGTCTGAAAGTGTTTTCTAAGTTTTAAATAATTAATAATAATAGTATTGATAATTAAAAATACCATGGGGTTACTATGAGGGCAAGATGAGAAAATATACATAAAATCCACTGCATAAAAACGGCTCACAGTAGGTATTCCATAAATATAGTTTGTATTCTCTTTCCATTTCCATTTTCCTCCATTAAGAAGGTTACTGGACCTCAGCATAATAAAACTTGTTAAGCACTGTTAAATTAGGTTCAGTGAGTGATGGAAGAGAAACCTGGATGATAATGGGTTCAAAAAATGAATGAAAAATAATGATCTATAGACAGTAAGTGACTTAGCCATTCTTTGGAAAAGTAGACGAGGGCAAAGGAATATAGAACAATGGAGCCACACTATGAAAGAGAATGAGAATCAGGGAAAAATTTTTGTTGGTGATTATTGGTTGTTTGATGGAAGTTTGAGTATCCCCATAACAAGGGAAGGAGGAATATAAAAATGAAAGTGACCAATAACAGAGAAAATACCTTAAGGGAATAGAATATAATAGCAGCACTGATAAAAGTTAGCTATAAAAACAAATAGCCAAATGAACACAAACTTTTTTTGGACAGTATATAAGCAGGTCCTTTGGAGACCCTGACTCGCTATGACCTAGAACTTCAGCCTATTATTATTAGCCAGCCGGACCAAAGAATTCAGTGTTCAGGGCTGAACTATATGCAGCTATATATAGGGGCCGCCTATATACAGCTGTCTTTTCCTAATGCCTGAAATGGCAATTACTTATTATACATCAAGTGGTTCGGAGCCATAGAGCTTAGAGACTATCTTCAGGGAATTCAGACATTAATTTGAATGTGAGTTCTATAACCTATTATTATTATTTTAAAGATTTTATTTATTTATTCATGAGAGACACAAAGAATGAGAGAGGCAGAGACATAGGCAGAGGGATAAGCAGGCTCCTTTCAGGGATCCCGATGTGGGACTCAGTCCCAAAACTCCGGGATCACACCCTGAGCCGAAGACAGGCGCTAAACCGCTGAGCCACCCAGGCATCCCTCTATAACATATTATTTAAATAATCTTAGGAGGGCAGCCCCGGTGGCGCAGGGGTTTAGTGCCACCTGCAGCCCGGGGTGTGATCCTGGAGACCTGGGATCGAGTCCCACGTTGGGCTTACTGTGTGGAGCCAGCTTCTCCCTGTGTCTCTGCCCCTGTCTCTCTCTCTGAATAAATGAATAAATAGATCTTTAAAAAAAATAGTCTTAGGAGAGTTTTAAATTTTCTTTAAGCTTCAGTTCTTTAACTCAAAGTAAAAGTAATGGCTCCCACCTATTATTGGAGACAATGTACGTCAAGTAATTAACAATGATTAGCACACAGGAAAAAATTTTCTTTGTGGTGTTTTAGAGTACTGAATTTTCCTATTTGCTTATTATTGAATATTTTTTTGTCTTCTTTCCATAAAACATTGAGCACTTCTAATATAATGTGTTTGCAGAAATTTGAGCTGGTATCACCATCAATGGTGCTATTATAGGGTGGTGGAAGGAGGAGATTGCCCAGGATTCTGAATGTGGTTTGAGTCAATAGAACTGTGACATTCCCCCCCAAAGAAATCCAGGCCTTCTGTGCCACAGACGGCATGTGACACATAACTTATCCATGGTATCCAGCCTCAACAAAAGAAAAGAAAGAAAATTTTCATTAAAACTTTTTAATGCTTAAGACATTATCCTCTGGAACTTTAATTAAGACTTTGACATCTAGGGATCCCTGGGTGGCGCAGCGGTTTGGCGCCTGCCTTTGGCCCAGGGCGCGATCCTGGAGACCCGGGATCGAATCCCACGTCGGGCTCCCGGTGCATGGAGCCTGCTTCTCCCTCTGCCTGTGTCTCTGCCTCTCTCTCTCTCTCTCTCTCTCTGTGTGACTATCATAAATAAATAAAAATTAAAAAAAAAAAGACTTTGACATCTATTCATCTATTTTTTTCAGATTTAAATCAAACTGATTTTTTCTCAATGTAATGGCAATTATAAAACCAATAAAAGCACAAAATACAGAAATTCAGAGGTAAAAAGAATGTCTCATTTAACAGTTTCATTTACAGACATTATTACTATAATTATCATGATTTAATAATTATTGTATTTAGCTAGTAGTTTTGAGTAGGCCAATAATATATTTTTAATGTAACAAACTCAAAATGTAAAAAAAACATAATTTATTAATAACCCAGTTTTTACATTGTCTTTCCTTAATCCTGAGTTCATATTCCACCTAGAAAAGGCAGACTCTATTAAAAAAAAAAGAAAAGAAAAGCAGACTCTAACATTAAGTCCCACCTGTTACATAATTAAATTGAATACTGAAGACTATTTGGAATTGCTTAAAGTAATAGGGCAAAGGGGGGCTTAGGAAAGACCAAATAGAATGATTGTTTGATATAGTAAAGAAGCACTTCTCAAACTTTCATGTGGATGTAAGTCAGCTAGAGATCTTGTTAAAGAGCAGATTCTGATTCAGTAGACCCAGAATGGGATCTGAGATTTTGCATCTCTAACAAACTTCCAGGTACCAAGGATGCTATTGTTCCCCCACCATACTCTGGGTAGTGAGGAAGAAACTAGAATCCAGTAATGAGTGAGGAAGGACAATGGTATGTGCCTATAGCTCAGCATCATAGAAAACCCCTGAAAACTCAACCAGCAGCCACCTGGCATCTGGAATCTCTTATCTTCTAACATGACAGCTCTCTGACATTCTGATGCTTATAACTGACTTATATCCATCCATAGGCAGAAGTCATAACCTCTGGAAATGTTTCTTTATCTAGAAACCTGATGGACATTGGTCAGATAGCTAGAGAGAAGTAACAGTAAAGGTGACATCGTCTCCTGAGTTGAAAGAGCAAAAACAAGATCAGGAATCTAATCAACTGCCTTTATCAGAATTGTGCCATTCCATATACCTAAAACTCTGATACGTCAATAAAATCTCAGTAAGAAAAATAAAATGATTGGGCCATTCTTCACATATTCCAATGGTGACTCTAAAGGTAGATCACTTGAGAAAATTATAACAAGTCTTTCTATTAAGATTCTTTTATGATCAGCCTATCATTATAAATAGCTCCTCTCCATCTTTCTCCAGTATAAAACAAATTCAGATTCACATTCAATTTTGGTAGGCTTTAATTCTTTTTTTTTTTTTTTTTAATTTTTTTTAATTTATTTATGATAGTCACAGAGAGAGAGAGAGAGAGGCAGAGAGACAGGCAGAGGGAGAAGCAGGCTCCAGTCACCGGGAGCCTGACGTGGGATTCGATCCCGGGTCTCCAGGATCGCGCCCTGGGCCAAAGGCAGGCGCCAAACCGCTGCGCCACCCAGGGATCCCTGGTAGGCTTTAATTCTTTACTAAATAATTTTATTTTAGAGGGGATCAAATAAAAAATACTTGAATATCTGAAAACCTTAAAGACACATTCTCTAGTGAATTTAGAAGACTGTCAAAAGTGTACTGTGCATGAAGATGTTTACTCAGCAGGGAACTTTCAAAAATATTTAAGTGTTTTATCTTTAACAGCCAAAGAGAATGTCAAAAGCCTCGCTTCCTGGCTAGACAACAAGCATCCTGTCCTAAGCTTAGCCAAGTACAGAGCATATCATTTCAATTGTTGCGTGAGTGATGGCGTAAGTACGACAGCTGACACCGTCACCAAACTATATTCTTGGAAAAAAGGCAATCTATAAACTCAGAGAGGAAGATTTTGCTAGCTGAGTGTTTATATCTATATTTGCCACCTGGGGAAAATAATAGCTTTATTTTAGAATGTGTTGTATAAGTAATGATATATCCTAAATTTTACAAAGGAATAGCAGATGCTTTTGGTTTTTTTCAGTCATTGCCATTTTGTTTTCTGGGTATGTTAATGTAAAATTACTCTCCAAAGAGTTTTGCAAATTTATCTGTACCCTTCCTCTGGGCAAAAGAGTTGTTGCAATTACTTCAGAAATGGAAACCCTGATTTCTGTTTCGCAGGTATTTTTGAAGACACAGCAGCACAGTGGGACTTATGTTCACTTGTCTTTGTTCCCCTGATAAGCAGGAAAGCATCCTGGAGGGGAGAGAGAGGCACAGGCTGTCACTGGGAAGCTAAGGTTCATGTTCCCTGTGAGAGCCATCTCTGTCACTAACATGATGCTTTACTTAAACTACCCAGACAAAAATAGATCTGCACTTGAGCTGGGAAAGCAGTGGGGAGGAAATGTATAAAACTACAAGTTTAAATATTTCAGCTCTGTCTGTGAAAATGACTACTTGTTTGTCAGTAACCTTAATCAGATTAGTTCACTTAAACTGCCACAAATTGATCCACCTTTCCTATCATCCAAGTGAATTACTTTTAAAATGATAATGAACACAGTCAAAGAAAATGTAGCAAATTAACTTGAAGCTGACACTCTATCAATTTGGACCAACACTGATGACATTTGGATAGGAAACAATATTGAATTAAAAGCATATTTGCCCTTTTAAAAAATAAGAGGTAAATTTCAAAACAAATAACCAATTAATAATGATTTAACTGTATCAATGAACTTGTTCTAGGATGTAATTATTAAAATTAAAGCTACAATTACCTTTTCTCCATTAGGCTCCAATTGTTTTATAGGGATTGTTATCTTTCCAATTAGATTATAAACTCTTTAAGGGCAGCAATAATGCATTTTTCATTTATGATTTAGAGCTACATCACAAGATCTCTGTGCTACCCATAAGCTCAACATGGATAGAGAGGTGGGAAAGGATTCCAATCTAGCCTCTAAGGAGTCCTCCATTTGCATTAAGGGGATAAAACATCCTCTGTGTCATCAAATTCCTAATTACTCTATTTCTTTTTTGCCACAGCTAGATTAAACTAGACATATAATGGGGATTTGGTGACAGAGGGAGAAGGCTAGGACATTTCATACCCTTGTCTCACTTTATGATTGTGGCCCTGATGCTACAGAACTCATTGTGCTACTTCTGAGAACTGAATGTAGTAAATCTGACCTTTCCTGAAGTTTAAATTTCTATTCCTATACTTTAATAAAATAGAAGTATCTCTATGCAGTGATTCTTGGTATAGCCATTTATTTTGTAGTTATAATACCACTAATATTTACTATTTATTGGGCATGTTTTAATGATGCATACTCTAAATAGATTATGTAATTTTATATACTCAAAAACCCTATGAAGTACCTATTGTTAGTGCCAATATAGAGATAAAGAAGTAGAAGCATCAAGATCTTAACTCTTCTCAAACATCTGAAAAGTGAAGGAAAAAGTATTTGAAACTGGGTCTGACTACAAAGCCGTGCTCTTAATGTGAAGGTCTTGAACATCTGCAACTTCTTCTCATCTTAGAAAATAAAGCATCTCTATGTTTGTCAGGTTGTATGGCTACTGAATAAATGCTGTATAGTGATATAAGGAAATAGATGGAACAATTATTTGCTTCAAGTACACCTAAAACACTACCATAAAAATGCTTAATGAGATGCAGTTGAATGCTGAGATGTAGTTGCTACCTTCAATTGATTTAAAAAAAAAAAAAGAACTCAGCCTTGTTGGATGATAGATCCTGAATAATTTATGAGACAAGAGATAGACTAGATTGAGAAAACAAAATATTTTGTTCCTTCTCTCACGAGGTCAACCATAATAGAAAGCAAAAGAATGGTTGATGCAAACACCAGAAAAAGAGTGAAAAAGAGAAGTCACAAATTGGGAGAAGAGACTTGTAATGCACAGAACTCACAAAAAGAACTTCTGCAAATGAATCAGAAAAAGAAAGAATTCAATAGAAAAATGAACAAAAGGCTTGAACAGGCTCTTCACAGAAGGGTAAATACAAATGGCCAATACAAAGAAAAAGATATACTGTCTTAATAGAAATCAATAGAGGTAAAAATAAAATCTCAGTGAACTACCATGTTATATATGCCAGATTGGCAAAATACTACAAGTTGGTTGAGAATATGAAGTAACTCAAGCACTTACACAAGGCTGGTGGGAGGATAAATAGATATGACTACTTTGTAAAGCATGTTGACATTATCTAGAAAGTTGTTTTACAAAAAGAAAGAAAGAAAGAAAGAAAGAAAGAAAGAAAGAAAGAAAGAAAGAAAGAAAGAAAGAAAGAAAGTTGTTTTACTCCTAGATGTATGCCATAAGGGCATATATCCCTTGTCCCATTGGGGACAATGTCCCATTGTCCATGTATGTGGCGGGGGGGGGGGGGGAAGCTCATAGCAACACTAGCGTAATAATCAGGAAAAGAAAAGAAAAAGCGTAAAAAGAGAGGCATCTCAAATATCAATCAACAATAAATGGATACATAGATTATGGTGTAGCCATGTGATTGAATATTACATAACAGTGAAAATAAATACATGTAAAGCTACATGTAATAATGTGAATGGGTCTCAGAAACTAAGGATTAAACAAAAAGCTGTTGCAGAAAAATACATGAAAAAAATTTCATTTACAAAGGTCTTTGACATGGAAGATTAAGTGATATAGCAAAGGAATGATAATGCAAAATCCAGGCCAGGACAAGGATACTCTATGCAGAAAAAAGTAGAAGATGAGACTTTGAAAAGACTCTCACCAGACAGCAAAAGTAAATGTAGCATTTTCTTCTTAACTTAGGCAGTGGTGTCCAGGTGTATATTGCATTATTATACTTTTTCAAATTTTTTGTGGCTTTTTTTCAACTATAGGAAAAGAAATATAACACAAAATTGACCATTTAACAACTTTTAAATGTACAGTTCAGTGGAAATCATCATTCTTAAATAAAAAGAATTATTTTTTTTGTCTAATAATATTTGATTAAAGGGGTTTACAGCAATACTTGGTGATAATTATATCACTTTCATATCTTTGGTGAATTTTAGCCAGTTCATGATTGTAAGAAAAACTCTCATTTTGGTAAGTTACTATATTGAGAAACTTGGTTTTCATTGCTGAGAAAAGTACATTGAGTTAGTCTGGGGTAAATTAATATAATATGTAGAGGAAGATTAAGATGTTCCATCTCAGGCAGCTCCGGTGGCTCAGTGGTTTAGCACCACCTTTGGCCCAGGGCGTGATCCTGGAAACCTGAGATCGAGTCCCACATCAGGTTCCCTGCATGGAGCCTGCTTATCTCTCTGCCTGTGTCTCTGTGCCTCTCTCTCTCTCTCTGTGTGTCTCTCATGAATAAATAAATGAAGTCTTAAAAAAAAAAAAAGATGATCCATCTCTTGAAATAAATAAAAAGTAGCAATATATTTGCAATGGGATCTGAAGGTTCAGTAACACCTAGAGTTTATCTGCTACTTGTAGGATCAATTGTAAAACAAATTTAAAGTCACATAGTCATTTTATTGCATTCATTACATTTCAGTACTCTTTATAATTATTATTATCTCTTAATTATTACTAGTCCAGTAATTTAAAAAATTGACAGTTGCATCTGTACATTTCCCAAATATTACGTAGTTAAAAGTAACAAGTAATTGTTTTATAATGCTTTCCATAATACCAATCCAATCATTCCTGTGTTCTGTGAGGAGAAAGGATAAAATAGCAGGTATGAAACCCAATGGAGTTATTTCAAATTTTCCATCAACTCACACTTTCTAGCATTATTGATCTCATCTCTTTCTCCAACGCTAGGATTTCTCCAACGCTAGACCCAAGCTTAGCAATTTCTTGTTGCAGTTGTTCATTTGTTCCCTGTGCTCTTGCAGCATGACTTAATCATTTGTTTAAATCCATTCGTAACTCCAGAAACAGCAGGAAAAAGAAAGGGAACAGAGCTGTGTTAGGCAAAAATTTTCTGTTTTGTAATAAAAGAAGCCATTGAACACCAAAGCTGATTATGAAACAAACCAAATCAAGGTCTGAAAATTCCACCAGGGAATGAAGCATGAT
This sequence comes from Vulpes lagopus, assembly GCF_018345385.1. NCBI lineage: Eukaryota > Metazoa > Chordata > Mammalia > Carnivora > Canidae > Vulpes > Vulpes lagopus. The sequence goes on from NC_054844.1 coordinate 23,914,184, forward strand.
GGGAATTTTCAAGTCCTAATTTCTTCTCTGCCTACAGGAGTTCTTGGTTAAAAGCAATGTATAAACTCAATTTTAAAAAATCTGGCAAGACTTCAAAAAAAGTAGCTTAATCTGCTATATTCTATGACATTTGATAGCCAAGTCATGCTTAAACAAGTTCGTTCATTTAATAATTACAATATATTATCTAATACATTTGCTTTTTATAAACTAGATTTTTTTTTCATGAAGTATTGTTTGTTCAGATTTTTTAAAATCTCAGTTTCTTTACAGGATAGTTATCAATATTCACCATGTGTAATTTTATGTTACACATTTATTATTAAGGACTTAGCCAACAATGCACCATGAAGAATAATGATAATACACTTTACTGGTTCTGCTTCTTTGAGATTTTAATTAAAAGTAACCACATGGCACCAAGAAGGTGGCATACAGATGATTTATGAGAAACAACATGGCAATGTAAATTAAAACTTTAAACAACTGTTTCATTGAACAATAACTATGTTTCTTTTTTTTTTTTTTTGAAGTGAACATAAAGTCAAGATTTTATTGTCTGCATAACAAAATATGAAATTTAGAACTGGATCACTTGGCCCTTTCTCTTCTTATCTCCTCCCAGTTCAAAATGCTTGCATCTCTTAATAGCCAGCATTCTCTTAGATCTGCAGTTGGGCTCAACACATTCAAGCCTCAGCACAATCTTCTTTGTAGTTTTAGCCTTTTTCCAGAAGATCGGCTTAGTCTGCCCACCATAGCCACTCTGCTTCCGGTCATAATGCCGCTTTCCCTGGGTGTAAAGAGAATCTTTGCCTTTCTTGTACTGTGTCACTTTGTGGGGTTGGTGCTTGCCACACTTCTTGCATAAAGTCCGGCAGGTTTTAGGAACATTCACCATCTTTGCGAGAGCGCTATCGGCACGGAATAACTGTTTCACTGCATTCTGAGAGGCTAGATCCACTAGATCCACTAGAATCCATTGGATGACAAATCTCAACTTCCACATTCTCAATTGCAGGAAGAAATGAAATACTAAATGTACTATCTAAACCTATTATAATTTATGGGAGCATTCACTTAAGCATTTTCTGGAAATTAATATCTGGGGTAATACACACAGTCCCAATTTGATGAAATTGCAAATAGTGATGCTTCACTAAATTTCTATAAATCTCTGATATGCTTTCCTATAAAAAGTAAAAATATGTGTATATTACAAATATATGTGTATATGCATATATATATATATATATATATATATATATATATATATACAGATATACACACATACACCTACCCACATACACACATACATATATTTCCTCTACCCTATCCCACCCATACTCTAGGTGGTACATTTTTAGTCAGTGAGATCTAGCCAACACATTGTATTATACACATATTTCTAGCTAAAGGGCATTAGTGCACCACTACCACACTGCAAAGGCCCTCTCTGCCAAAGAGTACTCTACCTGATTTTCTTAAGTTAACTAGGTTCTAAAACATGTATTGTTTACTCTGTTGTAACTGCTCTATTATTTTTTTATGGTGAAGTTTTGACCCATGATGAATGACAATAAGTCAAAGAGTACAGAAGTAATATTTTTTTAAATATTTTTTTCTTTATTTATTTATGATAGTCACACACAGAGAGAGAGAGAGAGAGAGAGAGAGAGAGAGAGAGAGAGAGAGAGAAAGACAGCCAGAGGGAGAGGCAGGCTCCATGCACCGGGAGCCCGACGTGGGATTCGATCCCGGGTCTCCAGGATCGTGCCCTGGGCCAAAGGCAGGCGCCAAACCACTGCGCCACCCAGGGATCCCCCAGAAGTAATATTTACACAAAGGTGGTGAGAGGGGGGAAGCAGATCACAAGGTGTTTTCAAAGAAATGACTTAGGAACCAGAAGTAAAGAACGTAAAGCACATATTAAATTTTGAAGGTCCTTTGATCTACATAAACATCATAAGCATCATTGCAAGGTGGATAATTAACCAGCAAAGAGAGATTTTCCATGTTAATTGTCTGGAAAGCATTTCCATAGGGCTGTCCCCCAAAGAAACCACTGAGAAATGATCCTGCCATTTCTGGAGATCCATCCCCAGAATTAAACCATCTTTGTGATGTCCAAAAGTTTTCCAGAGGCATGGTCTATTTTGGGAAGTGATTTAAAAGATGGCTTTTCATGGGATAACAGTATTCAAAAAACTGACTGGACGGAAGGCACGTTACAGAGTGAAGGGATGGACTACATCTGGGGAAAGTAAAAGAATAAAAAAGAGGACAAAATGTCAAGAGATAGAAATAAATAATAAACTGATGTAAGTTTAAATTTCATGTCTAAACTGGCACAGTTAATATAAAATGGAAGCCACTCTTCCGAGGTTGTTGAGAGGCTTTGAATGGCAGAAGACAGTGGATAAATTAGTCCATAATGGTTAATCTTGCTCAATCAACAAACAGTGCCCGGCATGTATGTGTGTGTGTGTGTGTGTATGTGTGTGTGTATAGTAAGTAGTTAGTGAATGAATCCACAAATAGCCCACATCACCCAAGTAAAATCAGCCTCTATCTAGGAAGTAAAGGCCAATCTTGTTTTCGAAATTGTAGGTAAAATGTTATAAAAATTGTACTAGCAGGAAGATTCTATATGTATACATCTTACTACCTTTGATGTTAAAAAAAAAAACAATTCTAAGATATCAAAGCTAAGCTATATGTTTAATCAGAAAACAAAGGAGTTTTCTCATAAGATGTATACTCAAGGGAAAACTTATGAGAAACCATAGGGGACATTTATGACTTTTTTTCCTAAATTTTTAACCTTGATATGTCTTTTATTAGGCCTACTTCACAAAAAATAGGCCCATGGCAATCAATCAGATTGAGTCCTAGAAACAATATTTTGTTTCCAAAAGTTGAATCTGTTTTCAAAAACATTTATTTTCATATTTTCTACAAATATTTCCCCCTGTTTATTTCCACATCTCATATATTGAGAGAGAAAATATGTGAACTCTTCCATACACCTCCTTTTACTTTCACCTTTCTCACACACAAATGTAATCAGGGGGAAAGAAAAGTTAAAGAGACATAAGAAAATCCACTTTGCAATAAATAAAACAGTGTTTAAGCTCTGTCAATTATTTTACCTGCACCTACCAAATATTCAGAGGTTTGAGGGGTGAGGTTGTGGAAGAAGAGGCAGAGGAAGTGGGAAGGCCCCAAAAGAGATACATTCACTCTGTCAGCAGTGACCAATCTTACTGACCAAGCTGGAGACATCACTGCCAATAAGATGCAGCTCCACTATCATAGAACTGTCATTCTAAAGATAGGAATGCAAACAAATAAATAAGCAATAATAAAATAAGCATAAAATTGGAAATGTTATGAAAGAAACAAATGAGAGCTGGAAGGTAGTAATAGCTGTTGAGTGTATTGGTAATGGAGATGTACTTTAGTCAAGGCCAAATGAGGAGATAGCTATAGGAAGGTGGGGAAGCATTTCCCAGGGGAAAACAACCAACACTACTGCTGCTGAGGTAGAAAGAATGTGAGGAGCAATAAGGAATCAAGAACAGACACCCACAGTGACCAATTCCCCTTCTGCAAAGATTGTTCTGGTTGTCTTAAAGAGAATGGACTGGAGGAGTCAAGAGCAAAACTGGAGGGGTTGTTGTAGAAGTCCTGGTAATAGAAGTGGCCATCAGGACCAAATGGCCCAAGGAGATGTAAAGAGTGAAGAGATGTGGTTTGCTGCTGGAGTGGGAGTGGTGACACAAGAAAAGGGAAGACTCTACAGTGACTCCCAGGCTGCAACCTTAAACATTTGGGTTGCCAGGGCTGGCATGCACTGATACAAATAAGATCAGACATTGGGAAACAGATTTGGGGGAAAGGCTTGGGTGACTGAAATCAAGAATTCCATTTAATGCTCTTTCAGTGGATTGATTCTGTAGATTTATTCTGTCAGAAGTGGCCATGAGCATAAATTCACTTAAAAATAACCTCATTGTTGATCCTGTTTGAGCCATGAAATATCTGCTTTGTAAAATAAGATTACAAAACTAAATACTGTAATTATTCCTCTCAACCTCTTATAACAAGTAACCATATGAGAACTATAATGATTCTCAGTGCACAGCACATTTTGAGCTTCACAGAGGAAAGTGCTGATAATATGTGGAAGGGTCATTAATTTAGTATCCAGAAATGCATTATTGGATGCAGTAGTGCTAAAAATAAGAGTAGAGATCTAAAAATACTAGCACAGTCGCCTCCCATATAAATGCTCCCTCTAACATATTAACAAGTAATATTGCTCCTGTTCATGTATCCTGGCCTAGATTAAGAGTCTGTGAGCATTAAAATAAGTAATTTGACAAAGCTTACAATCTAGAAAGGTATTAATTAGTCCATTATATAGTCAGGTTCTTGACTAGAGGACTAATTATTAATTGTACAGAATTACTCATAGAAAGCTAAACATGGGTCTTCATGTGATATCAGTTGTTTCATTACATTGATTTTCAATGGTTTGTATGAAATAGTGCATGCAATAACAGCTATTGCCCAAATTTCATTGTCCTCCGAGGCACTCATCAACCAAACTGATGAGATATATAACTCATTCTTGAATATTTCTAGAGAATTCCCAGTTGGATCAATTTAATAAACATAAAGAAAATGTGTACCATGTGTCAGAAACTGCAAGGGGCTGAGGATACAAAGTTTTTATAAACTGTCTCAAATCCTCACTTCTATTTTTAAATAGTAGCTAATATTCATTGAGCACTTAGTGTGTTCCAATAAGTGTTTTAAATAGGTTCAAGGAATTACTCAGAGTCAGTTATTTTTATACAAATTTCCTCACATTACAAGGAATAGAATGACCAACTTTTCCCTGTTTGCTTGGGACTGCCTCAGTTATTTTTTTAAATTAAGGTGAAATTCACCTAACATAAAATTAATCATTTTAGATTGTATGTTTTGGTGGCATTTAATACATTCACAATGTTATGCAATCACAACCTATCTAGTTCCAAAACATTTTATCACTCCGAAAGACACTCTCTAACCCATTAAGCAATCTCCTATTATTCCTTCCTCACTCCAGCTGCCAGCAACTAAAAATCTGTCTCTTGTCTATAAAGATTTACCTATTTTTGACATTCCACATACATAGAACCATACAATACATGACCTTTTGTGCCTGGCTTCTTTGACTTAGCACAATGTTTTTGAGGTTCATCAACATTGTAGCATATGTCAATACTATAATTTTTTTGTAGCTAAATAGTATTTCACTGTAAGTATATACCTTATTTGTTGATTGTCAGTGTCAGACATTTGGGTTGTTTCCACCTTTTAGCTATGGTGAACAGGGCTTCCATGAGCATCCATGTACAAGTATTTGAGCACCTAATCCCCATTCTTTAGGGTATATACCCAGGAATGGAATTCTGGAATCATATGGCAATTCTATGTTTAATTTGTTGAGAAGCTGCCCAACTGTTTTCCACAGGGGCTGCACGATTTTATATTGCCATTAGCAATACACAAGTGTTTCAGTTTGTTCACATCCTTGTCAACACTTGTTATTCTCCAGTTTGTGTTTGTGTGTGTGTGTGTGTGTGTGTGTGTGTGTGTGTGTGTAATTATAATCATCTTACAAGGTGTGAAGTGGTGTTTCTTTGTGGTTTTGAGTTTCATTTTTCTAATGAAAAATGCCTAATGATGGTGAGCATCTTTTCAGATGTTTATTGGCCATTTGTCTATCCTCTTTGGAGAAACAACCATCAAGTACTTTGTATATGTTTTACTTGTATTGTTTGTCTTTTTGTTGTTAAGGTCTAAGAATTTGTATATATTTTGAATTTTAACTCCTTATCAGATGTATTATTTACAAATATTTTCTCCCATTGTGTAGGTTGTCTCATTACTTTCTTCATAGCAAAAGTCCTAAATTTGATGAAGCACAATTTATGTTTCTCTTTTTGCTGCTTTCAGTGTCATATCTAAGAATATATTGCCAAATCCAAGATCACAAAGATTAGGCCTACATTTGCTTTTAAGAGTTTTATAGTTCTAATTCATATATTAGGTCATATCATTTTACATTAATTTTTGCATATGGTATGATGTAGGGGTACAATTTCATTATTTTGCATGTGGATACTCAGTTGCTCTAGTACCATTTGTTGAAGAGACTATTTTTTCCCACTTCATTGTCTTGGCACCCTTGACTTAACTGTCAATTGGCCTATGTTTGGCAGTAGTTTTTGTGACATTGGCTGTAGAAACACTTTTCTAGATATGTCTCCTCAGGCAAAGGAAACAAAACCAAAATTAAACTATTGAGACTACATCAAAATAAATTGCTTTTACATAGTGAAGGAAATCACCAACAAAACAGAAAAGTAATTTACTAAATGGGAGAAGATATTTGTAAATGATGTATCTGATAAGGAGTTAATATCCAAAATATATAAAGAACATATACAACTAAACACCAAAATATTAAATAATCTAATTAAAAATGGGCAGGGGACCAGAATAGACATTTTTCCAAAGAAGATACACAGATGGCCAAGAGACACATGGAAAGAGGCTCAGCATCACTAATAATCAGAGAAATGCAAATTAAAACTACAATGAGATATCATCTTACACCTGTCAGAATAGCTAAAGTAAAAAACACAAGAAATAATGAGTGTTGGCAAGAATGTGAAGAAAAAGAAACCCTCATGGGAATGCAAACTGGTGGGAATGCAAACTAGTACAGCCACTGTAAGAAACAGTATGGAGGTTCCTCAAAAAATTAAAGATAGAATCACCATATGATTCAATAATCCCACTACTGGGTATTTCCCCAAAGAAAATGAAAGTACTAATTTAAAAAGATATATGCACTCATATGTTTCTTACAGTATTATTTACAATAACCAAGAAGTATAAGTAACCCAAGTGTCCATCAATTGATGAACGGATAAAGGAAGAGATTATATATATAAATTATACATATATGTTATATGTATGTAATGAAATATTACTCAGCCATAAAAATGAATGAGATCTTGCCATTTGCAATATGGATGTATTAGTGGGTATAATGCTAAGTAAAATGAGTTAGTCAAGAAAGACAAATACCATATGATTTCATGCGTGGAATTTAAAAAACAAAACAAATGAACAAAGAAAAAGAAGATTCAAACAAAAAGACAGACTCAAATACAGAGAATAATCTGATGGTTGCCAGAGGAAAGGCGGGAGGGGGAGATGGCTGAAATATATAAAAAGGATTAAGAGTACTCTTATCTTGGTAAGCACTGAAAAATGTAGGATTTGTTAAGTCATATTGTATACATGCAACTAAAATAACACAGAGTGCTAATTATACTTCAGTAAAAAAAATAAAATAAAATAAGAAGCTACATTAAATACAAATACAGCACAGTGAGATTTCAGTGTGTTCTACACATACATATTTTGTAATGCTTATACAGAATGGTTTAACAAAACTTCTTACAAGATATATCTAAGAAGCTACATTAAAGACACAATAGCATAGTGCAATTTCAGGGAATGGAACATGTTCCCATTTTGTAATGCTTATACAGAATTTTTTTTCCAAAAAAGATTTTTAAAAAAGAAAGAAAAAAATCAATTGGCCATACATGTTTTAGTTTATTTCTAAACTATCAATTCTATTCTGTTGGTCTATATGTCTGTCTTTATGCCAGGACTCAAACTCTCACTTCTTTAAGTGGAGGCGGGTAAGGCAGAGAAAGGTTCATACCAAAAAATACATACATCTACAAAAAATGTAAAAAAGAGCATCTATCATTCAGGAGCTCACAGCCTAAATCAGGAATGTACAATCCCCTTAAATGATACAAAATATGTTATGAAAGTACACATCACATTTGTCTAGGGAGAGGGATCCATAGTTTTCCTTAGATTCCCAAAACAAACAAAAGAATGAAAATTAAGAGAACATTCTTAATCCTAAGTATATATTAGAATCCCCCAGGAAGCTTTTAAAAACTACTAATTCTTGGAAGTCATACCTATAGGTTCAGATTCGATTACATGGGAGTGAGGTCCATGTATTAGTATTTTTTTTAAGATTTTATTTATTTATTCGAGAGAGAGAGAGAGACAGAGAGAGAAAGACACATGCAGAGGGAGAAGCAGCCTCCATGCAGGAAGCCTGATGTGGGACTCCAGGATCACGCCCTGGGCCAGAGGCAGGTGCAAAACCGCTGAGCCACCCAGATCTCCGTATTAGTATTTCTTTAAAGCCCCCAAGTTATTGTGATGTGTGGCCAGTGTTAAGAACTCCTTGTCTTTTTTTTTTTTTTTTTAAGATTTATTTATTTATTCGGGAGAGGGGGGGAGAGAGAGAGGCAGAGACACAGGCAGAGGGAGAAGCAGGCTCCATGCAGGGAGCCTGACGTGGGACTCGATCCCAGGTATCCAGGATCACACCCCGGGGCTGCAGGCAGCGCTAAACCGCTGCGCCACTGGGGCTGCCCAAGAACTCCTTGTCTAAAGGGAGAATCATTAGTATCATAAATGATATCATTTACTATATACTATATAAATAATTACAATACAGTATGATGAATACCAAATACAGATATCTATAATAACTGTTCTCTTTTCCCTTAAGGTATCATAGATTATGAAATTTCTGATATAATTTGGAGACTGAGAAGAAACTTTAAGAGAATTTTTAACTCAAATCCTTATATATATTTTTATTTTCTCTATCTGTTTCTGGATGCTGCCTCAAAATATCTTACTGAGCCATGTTTGACTGCAACCTCAGAAACGCTGAGCCAAGGCCACCAGCAAAGCCTCTCCTGGGTTCCTGACCCTTAGAAATTGGGTGAGACAATAGATATTTGTTGTTGCAAATAACAAAGTTTTGGGATTATTTGTTATGCAGTAATGGAGGATAATGCAGATGGCAAGTAAATATCTAAATGCTGTATAAAATAAGCATGCTCTCCATGAATGTCCCCATGTGTAGAAGAAAGACAATGGTTGGCCTTGTGGTGAGGAACTTGGATTCCAGTTGAGCCTCATTAATTGCTCTGTAAAATGGGAATGATAATACTTATTTCCTTGTCCAGAATTGCATCACATGTCCACACCTAAATCAATTATGGCTCATCCCTTTGGCTTAGGCTGGGGCTGTGACTGGTTAGAGGGAAATAGATATATACAGAGCATCAGGGTGTACTTGGACAAAGTTCTCATGTTTTTTGAATAAGATTAGAAACCATCTCCTATCATCACATACTAATAACATGACCTAGAATAAATTGCCTCTCTAAGCCTCTCAGAACAGAAACATTGATGACAGGTCTTGAGTGCTTACAGTGGGTTAAGTAAATAAGAGAAACAAATAAACACAAAAATTATAATTTTTTAAATGTTACATGCCAAAGAAGCTTTGGAAAGATAATTTTGATGTAACTGCCAAAAGTGTTCTATATTTAGCATATAAAATTTAGAATAGGGCAGCCCCCATGGCGCAGCGGTTTGGCGCCGCCTGCAGCCCGGGGTGTGATCCTGGAGACCCGGGATCGAGTCCCACGTCAGGCTCCCTGCATGGAGCCTGCTTCTCCCTCTGCCTGTGTCTCTGCCTCTCTCTTTCTCTCTGGGTCTCTATGAATAAATAAATAAAATCTTTAAAATAAAATAAAATAAAATAAAATTTAGAATAGAAGATTAGCCTTCCCTAATGCAACCACCTATAGCAATGGCAGGAATGAATTATGTAATGTGATGGTAGTACTAAGGAAATTAATAGTATCTAAAATATCTTCCAATCAGTAAAAAGGAAGAATATTTTTCAAAAGTTGAAAAATTGCCTGCTGAGGACTTCTAAGAGAATCTGGAAATTTAACTGAGGAGATTTTTTATTCTAGTTAATTGATAACATGACACCAATAAAGAATTATTTCCTAATGCCAACACATGGATACAAATAAAAAACATAGTATGGTAAAATTTAACTTTCTTCAGCAAATGAACAAAGAGCAAAATAGCAAAGCAAAGTTTCCTATAGATATAACTGAAAATAAATTACAGGAGAGTTTTATAGCACTTAAAATCTTCAATTTTTATAGATTTCCAAGTTTGCTGAATAAGGACTCGGGGCCCATACATTTTTAGACTGCATTTTTTTCTGTGCCACAAATGATTTTCTATATATCTTTTTTTCCAAAGCTAGTGAATAGTTAAGTTTCACTGTCCCTTTGTATGAGCTGTATCCTATAATATGGGTAAAGAAAACAACAATAGCACTTTATGGGCTTTATATAAAGTTAGTGGAAAAGAGATCATCTGGGTAGTTATTATTTTACAGCTTCTCTTAGGCATTTATTTGGTAGCTCATGGGACACGCAATGTACCATGGAAGCAAGAGTTTGTTTTAACCTTTAATAGTAGCTTCTCCCTAGATCCTAGTTTGGACATTCAAATCAGTGTTCACACTTGAAGTCCTATAAAATGTGGAGTGAGGAGTAGGGAACACAGGTAGAATAGGTGAGACTCTTACAAGAATCAAAATATCATAGTACTGGATTCTGGACATTTTTAATTCTAAGTAGTCTAAATATTTTCTTGTTAGGTAAAACTTGAATGATAACTCTTCATTAAAAGAGTACTGGGGGGTAGCTCAGTCAGCTAAGTATCTGACTTGATTTTGGCTCAGGTCATGATCTCAGGGTTCTGGGATCCACCTCTGCATTGGGCTCCCCACTTAGTGGGGTGTCTGCTTATTTCCCTTCCCATCTGCCTCTCCCCCTGCTTGTACTCTCTCTCAAATAAATAAATCTTTAAAAAATTTTTTTTAAATAAATGATAAAAGAGTACTAAGTTTCTAATATACAATATGTCATGTTTGCTTGTAGATATGTAGATATCTACATACAGATACTTTATTTTCAGTTGTAAGATTGCTTTAGTTAGAATTCTAGACTCAGGAGTTATTTGTTATTTAACCACTTCATGCCTCAGTTTCCTTGCCTATAAGTACTTATTTGAACTCTGTAAAATGAGGATAATATCTACCTTATATATGATACTGGTATTAGGATTAAATGAGTTAATACATGTCAAGTAGTTAGAATAATGCCAGGTACAAATATTAGTATATTTTTTATGAAAAAAAAGTAAAACTGTATATATTCTTTTTACTCATCTCTAACTCTTTTGTGCAAAACCTGTTTTTTACAGCAGTGGCTGCTGTGGTTTCTAATCTTAGCATGGAGAGTTTATTTAACTGGATGTAGGAAGGCCATGGATTTACAGTGTTCTGATCCTATCACACCCAGGCCTCTGCTTTACACTCTAACCTCTTATGACAATGACAGAATCACTGCCATCCAACTTGCCTGGCTGCTTCTACAAAACAACTTAATTCTCTGTGTCCAGCTCACGGGGAACAGATGTTAAAGTGAAAAAATAACACCATAACAATTTCCCCTAATTAGCACCTTTGTAAGTAAACTGAACAAGAAGACTGAACTGTCCTAGAAACTAAATTACCCTCTCATTTGTGGGCGAACCTTCCAGCTTAGGGGATGAGTCATTACAGTGGAGATAACTCCTCCGTGCCTCTTCTGTGAATAAATGGAGGCTTCAGTCTTTCAGGTTCTAAATCTGGCCATTTCTAAGAGTACTTTAATCATTCTCCATTTTTTAAGAGCCCATGTTTTCACACTATCTTTCTTCCTTTTTTTTTTTTTTTTGGCTTCTTCTCCTTCATAAATACAAAGTGAGATAACTGTACTTTTAACATTATAACTGACTAAGAAATTCCACTATTTTGATGACCTCCTATCAGGAACAGCATAAAAATATTACCAGGGGCGCCTGAGTAGCTCAGTTGATTGAGCGTCTGCCTTTGGTCCAGGTCGTGATCCCGGGGTCCTGGGGTTGAACCCCATGTCTGGCTCCCTGCTCAGCAGAGAGTCTGCTTCTCCCTCTCCCTCCACCTCTCCCCATGCTTGTGCTCTTTCTCTCTCAATAAATAAATAAAATCTTTAAAAAATAAATAAATAAATAAATAAATAAATAAATAAATAAATAAAAATATTACCAAATTAAGAACTAGTAATCTCTTAAAAGAGAGAGAGAGAGAGAGAGAGAAAGGGATTGAGGGGAGGGCGTAACCATTTTATCACAAGAAGTTCCCAGTCAAAATCCCATCATACCAATGATGATTTTAGATGTTCTAACATGAAATCCAGTATTCATTTGAGAATATTTTCTCCTGACTTAACATGCAGTATCCTCTGATAGCATTAATTTTAATATAATGAAAGGAAACTCTAGCATCTCAACTATTTCATTTGCATGCTATAATTTCTATATGATTCAGTTCCATATCAATTTGAAGCCCAGGAGCCGAAAATAAATGTATCATTATCACCAAATTGCATAATTTTTTCTCTTTATAAAGATGAATTTATTCTTAAAATAAATTTATTCTAATCCAGCTTGAAATACCAGCCACTATCACAGTAGACTATTCTGAAGGCTAAAAGAAAAGCTAAGGGGTCCTCTGGTCTAAGTCAGATCACTTTTAGAACCCATCAAGGAGAGGGGTTTCAAACCCCATCTTAGGATTCCCAAAGGAAAGAAATTCCATAACATCTCCCAATAACTTCTTCTGCAGCTTTGACTATAGGGTATGACAATATAGCAATGAAATATATATCCATAAATCAGTCTTGAAAATCTTTCATATTCCACAAAGGGAATTTCTCAGGTCACTAAACTAATATTTTACTTTTCCTGCATTAGACAAGTTTGTTTTTTTTTTTTTTTAATTTTTATTTATGATAGGAACACAGTGAGAGAGAGAGGCAGAGACACAGGCAGAGGGAGAAGCAGGCTCCATGCACCGGGAGCCTGACGTGGGATTCGATCCCGGATCTCCAGGATCGCGCCCTGGGCCAAAGGCAGGCGCCAAACCGCTGCGCCACCCAGGGATCCCTAGACAAGTTGTTAAGATGAAATTTTAGCAAGTTGTCTTTTATTGAGCCTCTTATTTTCTTTTTCCTTTAGTGTATTTTAATAAATGACATAATTCTTACTAAAAATTCTTTATTTTGACTTAAAGGATTTATTGTGAAACTGCCCCTATGGTGATCTTTAATCATTGTAGATAATATTGTTATCTATGATATTCTTCTAAAAAAAGGCCCATACTTATTCTCTCATGTAAAAGGAAGGAAGGAAGGAAGGAAGGAAGGAAGGAAGGAAGGAAGGAAGGAAAGAAGGAAGGAAGGAAGAAGTAAAGGAGGGAAGGAAGAAGGAAGGAAAGGAGGAAGGAAGAAGGAAGGGAAGAAAGAGGGAAGGAAGGAAGAGAGAAAGAGAGAAGGAACAGACCAATACACATTACTGATTGGTTATGGATAGCTGGAATATTTTTGCTGCAAGAATACTAACCAATCCTTTTAGGAATTTGTTTTGTTTTGTTTTTTGTTTTTTTGTTTGTTTGTTTTTTTTCTTTTAGGAATTAAGTACAAATGCAAGTTTATGAAAGTCTATCAGTTTTTATAGCTTATAAGATTGAACGTTCCTTTTTCAAAAGGACTCATAAATGTTTTTGTTTCACAAAGAATGTTTATCTTCTTGAGTTTCTTTCATATGCTCCTAAAGAGCAATGTGGTTTTGTTTAGTAGGTATTTATTAATACCCACTATCTATCAAACACTGTGTTCAAGGATGGAGATACAAAGATGAGTAAAACCAGATTCATACCCGTGGAGCCTGCAGTCTTGCAGGAACCACCAACACATAACAAACACATCATTTCCATGCAAGGTGCAAGTGCCATAAGGTAAGCTTCTCCTGGAGTATGGGAGGCCAAAGGAATATGACGTCAGGGATGGCTTCCTAGAAGAGTTACTGTAACTAGCAAAATTTCTAATTTATTTTTTAAGAAAATAGTCTGTGTAATAGAAAGTTTAAAAATACTCAGTATTTATGGCAGGGAACTGGGAGGGCATGTATTAGAAGGTGAGAGCAGTAGGAGGCAGAGTATAAATCAACTGTGTCACTGACAAAAGATTTCATCTAAAACGCTCAAGCAGAGTTGGTGAACATTCACAGATATGCTGCTAAAATTCTGACACAATCACAATCTGTTTTTTTTCCACACCAAGCAATTCTCTGACACTGGCCGAATGTCCTACAATGCAACTCAATTCTGACACTATCTATCTGAAGGTAGCATAAGGTTCCACAGATTAAAGGTTCAGTCCCATAAGACCGGCCTCCCTACCCCACCCACCAACACACACACTTTAATTCCAGGTTTCTGACCCACCAGCTATAAACTGGTGCTTCCCATGACTCCCTCCTTGGGTTTGGTTAATTTGTTCAAGCAGCTCACCGAACTCAGAAACATTGACCTATATTTACCAGTTCATTATAAAGGGAGATAGCTCAGGAACAGCTAGATAGGAGAGATATTGTTATCTATAGGACAAGGATATAGGATATTGTTTCTATAGGACAAGATATAAGAAGGAGCATACAGCTCCCACGTTCTGAGTGTGCCACTCTCCTCAAACGTCAATATGTTCACCTACCCGGAAGCTCTCCACACCCCATTCTTTTGGATTTTTATAGAGACTTCATTACATTGGCATGATTGATTAAATCATTGGCCATTGGTGACTGAACTCAATCTCTAGCCCCTCTTGTCTCCTAGAAGGGGGTTCCCCTGGTAACCTACCCTCATCCTCAGGAACTAGCCAAAAGTTACCTCATAACATAAACTCAGATGTGGTTGAAACATGTTTGTTATGGATATCAAGACACCTTTATCACTCTTATCACTTAGGAAATTTTAAGGATTTTAATAGCTCCCTGCCATAAATGTGACTTAGAGCAAATACATATTTCTTATTATAAATCACAGTATCACAGTCCCCACCCTGGTCTTCAAACACAAATCACTAATAGCAAAATAATCATAAAAGTCAAAAGATATTGGCAACATTACTAAAATCTCATTCAGTTATCAATAACTATCCAGACCATAATCATCATATCGTATGAAAATGTCTTCTAAACTAAGGCCACTCAGGTTTTCAGGCTTCCTTTCCATCTTCTCAGGTTCCAAAAGCAATAGCAGCGCCAGCAATATATGGCTTCACCATGGGAAGAGACATACCATTTCTTGCTCTGAGGCTTTTTTGAGATGTTAATTTAATATTACATTTCCCTCATTACATAACCCATTTATTTATTCCTTTACCCATAGCTATTATTTTTCTTTCTCTCTGTTTATATCCAAACTTTCACCTGGGAAGGGACATTAGATTCAGTCACTGTGCTGGTCTAGATTGCAGGCAGCAATACTAGTCTAGAAAGTGCCTCCCATTCTATCCATACTTACTATGATAGGTAAGTTTACACAAATGCAGAACTAGTGGGCTTGTTTTACCACCAGGCAATATAGCTGCATTTACTGTTAATCCCAATTTTGCCAGATGGGGTAAAGGCTCCCCGCCCCACCAGGTCCTTAGGAATTCTGACATAAATATTAAAAACATAGTGACAGTTTCTTACTTAGAAATTATCCCTGGTTCCAACCCCTGTAGTTGCAGCCCTATGACCACTGTATCAACTCTACTTATTGTTTTCTCCCAAAGAAGACTGCATTATTATCACTTGGATGCTTTAAACAGAGAAATATACTTGAAGCCATACTTCTGGAGAAAGGACTAGAGAGCATCTCTGCATTTATTTTTAAAACAATAATCCTAGATCAGGGCAGCCCTGGTGGCGCAGTGGTTTAGCGCCGCCTGCAGCCTGGGGTTTGATCCTGGGGACCCTGGATCAAGTCCCACGTCAGGCTCCCTGCATGGAGCCTGCTTCTCCCTCTGCCTGTGCCTCTGCCTCTCTTTCTGTGTCTCAATGAATAAATAAATAAAATCTTTTAAAAAAATAATAATCCTAGATCATTGTTTCATAAGAAACTTCCCTCTATCCCCTGGGTGGACCAGTATTTGGTAATCACCTTTTAAAGAAATGACTCTCAAGTTTTGATATATTTAAGAATAAGTGGGGTTGGGGCACCTGGGTGATTCAGTCAGTTAAGCAACTGATATCTGCTCCAGGTCATGATCTCAGGGTCCTGGGATCAAGCCCTGAGCCCTAAGTCACATTCTCACATTTGGTGAAAGTTTTAACACACAGCAGACATTGGTCAGTGCCCACCCTTACTCCTTTGGCTTCTTCCAGCTGCCAATATTTACATCTCTGGCCTGAGGACATTTCCCAGAACTGAGGGCCAAAAGCCTTACATAACAAACAAAATAGAAGAGCCTGGATGAGCAACCTCAGAAGCAGCCCTCAACCAACAGCTCTCAGGGACTCACATGTATAAATGTTCCAGCTCCCTGGCTCTTTGGTGAGGTGATTCTGGGGCATGTGCTTACCTGCAATGAATAAGCTCTAGCTGCTCATTGTGGTAGCTGGCTTAATAATGCACCTTTCATACACTGCCTTCCCTTCCCTGTATTCTTTCCCTATTCCTCTTACACTGATGTGCTAAAGCTGGCTCAGACCAGGTCATGTGAGCCTGAGAGCTAATTGTTAATTTCAGGAATTTTGCAAGCCAGATTACTTCATGTTGTAGCTTGAAATAGGCCATAGTGGGAGTATTTATACCCCAGAAATGGGCTATAAAGGAAGGAAGGAAGCCTTCCCCAAGAGCCAGTTGTTAAACATTTACCATTAGACCACTAAATTATGATGTTGTCATTATTCACTTGTTCTATTAATTAGTCAATCTTACTGCAACAAGTAGACAAGGACTGGCAGTAGATCAAGGTTCACTTCAAGGTATGCCTCATAAAACTGTACTGGATTGTAAGAGATCAAGAAAGATGTTGCCTAGATAGGTCATCTTTCCATTGGGCTTTGCTTGGGGGTTTACATATACAAATAGTTTTAGGAGACTAAATTTTCAAATCCTCAACTTTCATAAGTGCTCTTTCCAAAAATTGATTTGCCAAAGAATGAGGCTACTTCTCCATGGTCCTTCTCCCCATTTTATAGAGAAAAAGAAATTCCTTCACACACACACACACACACACACACTCACACACACACACACACACACCCCAAATCTCACTACTGGGCATTTCTCTGGGTCTCCAAGAAACTTTTTTCTCTGGGTAAAAGTCTCCAAGGCCCCAAACAAAGTCATATAGGGAAAGACTTATTTGGAAGAAGACTCCTTCCATTATCAATCAAAACATCTTGAATACACAGAATCTTCTGTTCACCCCTGTTTTATATGTATCTACATATAGATAAATAAATATATTTTTATTTTATTACAATATTTTAGAACATAATATTTTATATATTTAATAATACACAATATATAAATATACGTGAATATAAATATATATAAACATAGTTGTTAAGATGAAGTTTACATTAAAAAGGAAAATATTTTGACCTCTTTTGAAATTTTCCTGAATTCAAAACAATTAAGGAAATACAGATTAATAACTCTGATTCTTTTTGTTGTAATTGGAGTGCTTTACAGGACTACCTAAAAATTTAAGACTTTGAAAGACCCCGTAGCTATAAATTTTACATGCCTTCTTTGCTATTTAGGGTGCTTTATCCAGTAAGGTAATTAAGATACATATAGTCAAATCATATTGTAAAATATTTAGCCAATTACATGAATTCTCATTTCATTTTACAAGATATTCAATATTTTCTACTTCTTAGTAACAAAAAAATGAATTTACTGAAACTTACAATTAAAATAAATTTTAGATGTCAACTTAAAAATGACTGAAAGGGGATATAGTTTTTAGGAAAATTCATTTACTGGGCACAGGAGCAAAGAAGTTTGGCATTTCGAGCTGAGGCTACTTTCACAGATCCTTACTATTAGCCTGGGAAGTCCAGCATCTACAGAGGTGGATTCGACAGGGGCAAATAATACCCTTCCACAATATCCAAAAGAAAGAAGAGGAAAAAAAATCCTTCTGAAAAATTTACTCTCTGCAAGTGTTCATCATAATTGTTATTTAACAAAGTGCCTTCATTGATGTGTGAAAAAAAAGTTTGTGAAAACAATCTAGATGTTACTTTTAAAGCACTGTGATCTTTGAAAAAAATTATGTATTTATTCAAATATATACAAGTGTTGCTCTAACTTTATCAGCACATATGCTCAAATATACACATCTGAATATTGACTTTTATCATATTTAAAAAGAGTGGTAAAAGGAAAAAAGGAAACCCTCTAATTTCTATGAATAGTCATTAATCCACAGCCAAGAGTATATCTCATTGCTTTATTTTTTCAAGCATATGAAAAAGTTAGCTTTTTTTAGATCCTATGATCTAAGTGTACCTGATGTAAGTTCTACTATGGAGTCATACCAGATAGTAAATGTCTCTATTTATAGTATCAAAGCAGTAAATGTGTTTCTAACATAGGCTAAGCCTGGGTATTTATGAGGCACCTGCACAGTCTTTAAGAGTTCATTGGCAGAACACATTGAATCATTTCTTCTAAAAGCATCTACTAAAAACAACCCTCTTTTCCCTCTTTATTAGGAATTCCAGAAGTTATGGTCTCCCATAAAATCGAAATCACGTGGAAGTAAAATTTATATTCTTCCAGAAAGTTCCTCCCAGCATTACAGATGATGTATCTGTGGCCCTCAAACTCTGTGGCAGCCATCTATAGTGACTGTTCCAATAAAATTCTCAATTTTAACTTGTTTTGGCAACTTGATGATTACATTTAGCCAGGTTGGAAGTGTAGCGGCAAATAACATTTCCTTGATCAAGAAAAGAGAAAGTGAAAAAAAAGAAAAAAAGAAAAGAGAAAGTGTGCGTATATGTGTGTTTTATCAAACAGCAATCTAGGGCCTCTGGGTGGCTCAGCTGATTGAGCCTCTGGCTTTTGGTTTCTGCTTAGGTCATGATCTCAGGGCTGTGAGAAAGCCCGCCATGGGCTCCTGCTCAGCTCCAGGTCCACTAGGGAGTTTCTCCATCTCCTGCTCTGCCCTCTGCACATGCACACACATGTGTGCTCTTTCTAAATCAATCAATCAAATCTTTAAAAAAAAAATCTAAATGGCTACTCTTTGTTTAAATAACTGTAGATATTGCCTTACTTTTTTTTGGCATAAACAATGTAAAGAATGGCAAGAAATAAACTCTGTTTTAGTGGAAAGAATCCATACTTATTTTGTTTTCTAGAAATGGGTGAAATAATCTATCCTGACAGTTCATCTACTTGTGTATGTTCTCTGGGACTTCCTCTTCTAGGTGTTGGCTCCTCCAGTGTTGAGAAATGAAGAAATGGGACCAATGCCTCCTTACTTGACAGAGCAAGGAAGGCTGCAGTTCTGACTGTTGTCAGTTCTGTTTCTCTAACCAAGAACAACTGGCTTTGTTGCTGTCTGTGTGCCTGGGGCCAAACACTGGTCTGGAAAACATGCAGTTCTTTGCAGGACAGCCTCCATTGCAAGGTTTCCAGATTTGGAAGGAGGGCTCTGGACAGACTACCCACCCACTCTTAGTTCCCACCCCTGGCCATCAGCCCCACAGTCTCTTGCTTCAAAGAATTCCTCTTCCAGAAAATAGTTTAGCCCCATCCCTCTCAACTTTCATGCTCTTTTCAGCCTAAATGGAGGAAGTACCACTGTGTCTGTGCAACTTGCTCTTCCAGGCTGTTTCTTTGCAAATCTTTCTCTACTTGTCCCAGGAGCAACTAGCACTCAGCAGGCCCAATGGGTCTCAAATTTTAATGAAGAGATCCTTAGTTTCTCACTCTGTGAAGGTGGGGACAGCAGAAGAGTTCAGGCACCCTGTCCCCTGCCATCCCCCATCTATTCACGCCCACCCTCTCCACCCCACCTGCCCCATCCCCACAAACTGTCTTGGCAATCTTGAGATCTCCTTTCCTTGGTCTTGGGAGGTGATAATGCATATATATGGAAAGAACAGCTTCTCTCCACAAAGACAGAACCTTTCTAAAGGCAGCATTTTCCCTCCACTCACACAGACACACACACACACACACACACACACACACACACACACAGTTTACTTGGGGAAGCTGTAAAGCTGTAGGATGGGGAAGCAGGGAAGGTGGTTGGTTATAGAGCTGGTTCTCAGCACCAGCACCTCTCACTATACCCTGGCAGCACTCAAAATGTAGGATGTGAGGTATTTGGTGCCCTTAATCCCTCAATAATACATAAGGAACAACATTTCTATCCCATTATGCATGGAATGATCTAGATAAGTCACTAGGCAACTTCCTGACTTTAGGTACATTTGTTTGTTTGTTTTTTTTTTTTAAATGCAGATACCCAAGCCATGGACCCGATCAATTAAATCAATTTCTGGTGAGGGGATTCAAATACCAGTATTTCTTTCTTTTTTTTTTTTTTTTTTTTTTTTATGATAGTCACAGAGGGGGGGGGGGGGGAAGCAGAGACACAGGCAGAGGGAGAAGCAGGCTCCATGCACCGGGAGCCCGACGTGGGATTCGATCCCGGGTCTCCAGGATCGCGCCCTGGGCTAAAGGCAGGCGCTAAACCGCTGCGCCACTCAGGGATCCCCTTTAGGTACATTTGAGAGAGAGTTCTGGACTCCTGCTCTTGCCTTGCTGATGTTCAACCTTCCTGCTGATATTGACACTAGTCAGGCAGTTCACTGTTTCTCCTTAGTCTCAGAATAGTACCTGGTATATGGTACAGATACAAGATACAGACCAAAACTTATTAACTCAGGTACTCTCATAACATAAAAATATACAACAAACTCAGTGAGGGTTAAGACCTAGGAGCAGAAACTGACAGCTAAGGTCATCCTATCATTTTCCCAAGGACCTGTGCATATACCCTAGTTCACATCTGCCAGAAACAGCCTTCTCTGTATATGCATTTTATACCAAGCAGAATATTCTTGAATTACTCCCCATCCTCGCTCAACCCTGAGGGAAAGAGCATGCTGGATTCCCTTGAGTTGTGGTTACTTCCATGTTTATATAAAAGATGTATGCTTTTCCTCAGGTGATAGATTTCTTTTTATTTCATTGGATGTGCATTTTATCCAAATCCCAACACCTCAAGGCAGAAGTCCAATGGCAAAGCTCTAGCAACATCATTCTAAGTGGCACCAGAGTTAAATGTATAGAACTATCATTTTTACAGAAATCAAAATATATGCATTAAGGCAAGGCTACTGCCCAAGGCTCCTGTGTTTTGGGGACCATAGAAAACAGATACCTGTGTAGCAACTGAGGTGGTATCTATTGGAGGAAAAGCAATAGCTGAGTAGTTGGTGAAAGGAAAAAAATCACAAGGTCTTGAACACATAATTCTAGAAATCTATAATTTCTAACAGTTATCACCAAGGAGAAGGGATAAGATTGTCCCTTCCCTAAGACACATTCTCCAAGAGGTCCCTGAGACTTCTTTTCCCTACAATGGTTACAATAGCACTGCCCTTAAAGGTTTTATTACCAAAATTCTGCCTGTTTCCAAATGTGGATGGAGGAAGGAAAACGAATGAGGGATATATTTGTATGGAAGTGACTTCAAAACTCTGAAATTATGGAGCTGTTATAAATGAGCTTCTACATGGTTATGACTCCAGAATTTTTTTCCAACTCTGAATTTACAGGCACGAAATTTATTTTTCCTTGGCCACAGATATACATCTGTTAATGAAAGTGAACTTCAAAACATGTTTCTTTTCTCGAGGTTTATGTCATGAATGAGCAAGGGAGAAATGGAACTATCTAGGAAAACCACTGCATGGTTCTACCTTCTTTTTAAGTATCAAAAATACAACATCACTCCATTCTCAATTATATTCTTATGTACAAAACACATAAAAGATTTATAACTGATTTCTTAATTTACCTGCCTTGATAAAAAATTTAGAGTGTTAACAACTCATTGCATTATAGAATTATAATCTCTAATTTGATTTCCTGGTAGTATACAAGAATTAATCTGTCCTTCCCCAGTTGAATGTGTCAGTAACTCCTTGGAAGTAAATTGCTCTTCACAGGAATATTTAGAGAGAAAACAAACAAACAAACAATCTTATTCTCTAGGAATATATTTTATTATATATTTCTAAATATGTAGTTATATATGCAGATTGTCCAAGTTTATCAGGATCATTTCTAAACACTGCCTTAAAATAGTGCATAAAAGTGCATGGCACATATTAACTAAGTTAACAATCCTCCAACTTCACCGGGTCCTACAACTCTTGCACTGCTCAGCCAATACTAACAAACTATAAGATCCAAATTTTATAGTGAAAAAGCCATATTAAGAATTAACTAGCAAGTTCTAGGCACACAACCCTGTCTCTTCTCCAGAGAAATGGAAAGTTAAAATAACATCAATAAGCTGCTTCCTGAGCCCTTATAATGCTGGGTACAATGCTAAAGTCTTTCCATATACTTCCCACTAAATTCTTGTGACAACCCTATGAGGTAAGTATTTTAGAGATGAGAAAATTCTCATTCTCTAATAAGAAAAAGCCAGGGACTGAATTGCTTCGACTTGATTCACCCAGTAGACGGGGGTTAGGCCCTTAGAAGCAGAGTTAAGTGTAACAACAACTTATTAGTCTATAAGGCCTGAAGTTAAAGATTTCGCTTGGGCTTTTGCCTCTTTTCACACATATGACTAGAAAAGAAAGAAAATAAAACATAAGGCAGGATCCTAGAAATTTTTTCTGCTCTACGTCAAGTTTTTAAAAGGTTTGACCAGGAGGTCCTTCATAGTCCCATTTCTATTTTTTTTATTCATTTCATATTTAATACTGAAGTCCTAAAAATGATAGAAACTGTTTCTCTTTCTTAGTGAAAACAGGTGACTGTAAAAGTCAAAAAATATCAGTGTCCCTCTGATCCCATCCTAGATTTTCCTGCTGTCAGGTGGATCCATCATAAACAGTGTATCTCTGAACTCCAGGTATTTGAAAGTAGAAGACACGATTGCATATATAATAATTAGCAGCACAACCTAAAGAGTTTATCTCACTCTGAACAGCTGTTTCCTCCAGACTCAGGGCCAATATTAAGAGAAAGTCAACATATTTACAAACAAGATTTAATAACGCTCACAAGAATAGATTTTGCCCCCAAATAGGGAAACTACACATTGTTTCAAAAGGTTATAAATGCAGTGCCTGAAAAATCCGGCAGGTAAGCAGCAGGACTAAGAGTCTGTTTTTGGAATGGTCTGCTAGCAAATAGGACAGAAGCAAACTTATGTTCAAGAAGCATTTCGTCAAGGGAGTATGGGAGGGACAGCACTATTTACATCCCAGTCTGCAACTTCTCCCTTCTCCCACCCTTAGCACCGTCTGGTCATCTTCTTGAACTTCTCATAGTGATAGTCGTCAGTGGCCTTCTCATTAGCAGGACGCTTGCGGTTAGGAGGGGGCCGCTCAGGCTCTGGCTTCTCGGTGTCACCCACTCTCAAGGGTCGGGCTTTGGGCTCATCTTCGTTTCTCCGTACGGGGGCATTGAGCTCCTCATGATAAAATCGGTTGTGCTGCACATAATTCACGGCCACGTTGGTGGGCACAAAAGATGTCTCACTGTCTTTCTTCTTGTTCTGCTGCTCTGCCAGCAGACGGGCCTTGGCATCCTCCGTGGAAACGATATTTTTTATTCTAGCATCGTTGCCCAGGTCCACCTCGGGGATGTCGCACAGCATCTGGTTGGAAAGCATCTCTTCGGTCTTCTTTGCTGAGGAAACACGGATGTTTTCTGGAAGTTCGTAGAGACAGTCCTCTGCAGTCTTCGGCTTGACTTTCTGTTCTTCATGTTCCACCAATCCCTTTCCTCTTTTTCAGCTCTGTCTCAATGGACTTCATCATGTCGGCATCCTCATCCCTTCTGTTGGTTTCTGCGGAAAATGACGTCCCCAGGTGGAGGTCTTCCTCTTCACTGATCTTATCTCTGCCTCTTTCCTTCAGTTTCTTCATGTCCACCGTACCACCTGCCTTCATCTGAAAGGGATCATCCACTAGGGTGGTCTCTTCTTGTACCTTCTCTCCTACCAGCAGGGCCACAGCACTCACCCCGTTGGGCCTCTTCCTCAAGTTTTGCACCTCGCGAGTCTCTTCCAGTTTTAATCGAACCTCCTCTGAGTCCTGCTCATCTTCCTCCGACTCCCCCGGCGCCGGCGGAAACTCTTGCGGGTGACCCGCATGGTAGCGCCGGCCCCGCGGTCCCGCCGCCGCGCCCCTGTTCCCGGGCCAGGGCTCCATAGTCCCATTTCTAAAGGGAAGGTGGGACAATCTTGCAGATTTAGTTTGCTCTGACTCTCCTTAACACTGAGATGTATGCAAATAGAAGCTCCCTCATGAATATGTAAGCAGTACATATTTTCCAAATGTCCGCGTGCATTAACAGCTAATGCAGCATTCCCCCAGGAACCTTTTAAAAATCTGCCTGATGTTAGAGTGAAGGGCTTTTTTTCCTTCTGCAACACCCCAATTTTAACATCCTGTGATGTATAGTTGTTTTACATATTCTTTCATAAATGAGAAGAATTTCAAGGAGTGAGTGACAGGCAAATCTCAACTTATCAGGGGTGATTTCCCTGCACAGGGCAGCTGGTGAACCTGACTTCTGCATTCATGGAGCTAAATCCTGCACCAGCTGATACACAATTAAGTGTAGCATCATTCAGTCTAGGCTGTCAGAGAAGAAAACACCCAGGCCTCATCATATTTCTGTGCCCAATAAAATAGAAGGTATGCTAATGAACAAAAGTGATATAATATGAAGCCACAGGATCATGGAAATTTAGAATGAATGCTTAGATGAGGTTTATCTATTACATCACTCAGGCAGGAGTCCCATTTGCCTAGACATAAGAAACAACATTTATCTATTGCTATGTGACAAAAGGCCACAAACTAGCAACTTAAAACAGTGCCCATTTATTATCTCACAGTTCCATATGTCTAAAAGTCTGGTGGTTTTGGCTGCATCCTACAAGGCCAAAGTCAGAGTGTCAGCTGGGCTGAACTCTCATCTAGATGCTCTGGAGAAGAATCTAGTCTCAAGTGCATTCAGCTTGTTGGCAGAACACAGATCCTTGCTACTGTAGGACAGGAGCCTCCATCTCCTTGATGGCTGTCAGCCCAAGACTGCTCTCAGTTTCTCAAGTTCTTTGAGCCAACAATAGCACACGAAATGTTTCTTGGGTCTTGAATCTCTTTCTCTTCCTCTTCAGCCACTAGGAGGAGAAAGCTTGGGGCTTTTAAGGGCTTATGTGATTAGATCAGATGTACCTAGTTAGGGCACTTGGGTGGCTCAGCCTGTTAGGTGTCTGCCTTTGGCTCAGGCCATGATCCTAAGGTCCTGGGATGAGTCCCACATGGGGATCCCCGATCACTGGAGAGTCTATTTCTTCCTCTGCCCTTCTCCTCTGCTCGTGATCTCTTTCTCTTTCTCTCTCTCAAATAAATAAATAAAAGTTTACAAAAGAAAAGATATACATGGATAAACTCTTTTAAAAGTTAACTCTGGGGGTACCTGGGTGGCTCAGGGGTTGAGCATCTGCCTTTGGCTCAGGGCGTGATCCTGGAGTCTCAGGATCGAGCCCCACATCGGGCTCCCTGCATGTAGCCTGCTTCTCCCTCTGCCTATGTTTCTGCTTCTCTCACTGTGTCTCTC
Organism: Vulpes lagopus; assembly: GCF_018345385.1. Classification (NCBI taxonomy): domain Eukaryota; kingdom Metazoa; phylum Chordata; class Mammalia; order Carnivora; family Canidae; genus Vulpes; species Vulpes lagopus. Next base: position 23,939,940 of record NC_054844.1, read on the forward strand.
AAGAATAAATAAATAATTTTTTTTAAATAATAAAAAATAAAAGTTAACTCTGCCATATAATATACCACTTTTCAATGACTCTTGAGGAACCAGTTTAGAATTCTGCCTACTACATCTAGCAAGCAGAACTAATACAAATATTGTCAGACTTGTATCCTCAAAAGATCAAGACATTGTAAGAATAGGCAGAAGCTGTTAGAAATAACACTGAGAATCATGATTAAATTTCTGGACATGGAAGTTTCAAAGTTTCAAAGTTAGACTGAAATGGTAAAGAGTCCTTTGAAGAGAGTTGCAACATTACTTTAGCAATCAATTTTCCTTAATAGATGGTTTTAGAAGACACTAAACTCTCCGACCTTGCCTTACAAAAAATAAGAAATGATAGCTGTCCTGCTGACCCCTACATCTTTAATTCAGCAACCCCTTGATATCTGTTCCTTCATTCCCAGCTGATGTCTTTACATTAGCCTTGACTCATATTGCACTCCATCCCCTGACCTGCTCCCCCCAGTTCCTGAGTCCTTAGCGCCCATTCCTGTTTACGGCCTTCTATCACCCATCAGGCTCCACTGGAGCTAACTGCAGTAGCTCTTCCCAACCAGGTCTGCATTGCTTCTGGCCATCATGTAAGCAACCTCCCAGAAGCCACGTCTCTCTGCTAAGCCAAAGGGCCCCTGTGATTGACTTCTCTCAGCATTGCATCACCTACCAAGGAAATCTGCCCTATCCTCAAAGAATAACTGGTTCTTCCCTAGCTAAACTTGTAACTCTTTAATTCCTGTTGTTTGCCATCCGTTCTTATGTACTTGTTCTTCCATTTACGCATGATAAAAATTTATCATCTACTATTTATTTTACTCAATTGCTTATTTAAAATGACCTGTGACTCCTTTACATTTAGATCAATATTCTCTCTTGGATTAGGCACACTTGCAGGTCGGCAAGGTACCAGCAAGTGTTAAAATGCTTTGCGACCTATATGCCCAGTGATGAGGATGTTCGTGATGTTGAGATATTCTGGTTAGACATCCCCAATTTAATGCCTATATATCACCCAGATGCCAAAGCCAAAACCTAAAAAGTTAAGATGAGCCCAGGTTTATAAATGGTAAATTGCCAACCACATTGTTGGAAGTTGAGAAGTTAATAGAAGTTAAGAATTTTGAGATGCCCTTTCCTATTTAACTGGAAAAAGTTGTTCCTAACTAATTTTCTTGTAAGTACATTCCCTGGTCCCTACAAATTCAGAGACCAATGTCAGAAATCTTTTTTTTTTCTGAATATTAAACATGTATATTTTATCTTGATTTTGATTTATTGAAAAATTCATGCAGGTAAAATAAAGTGTTTTTCCTTAGTCACTGCATTCATTTTAAAACAGTGTTGACCTATCACAGTTTCCTAAGCTAAAATGGCAAGCCTTGTGAAATTTCACTTTTTTTATGAGTAAACTTTATCAAAGCAGAAAACTTTGCTTTGAAAATAAATTTTGAGAGCAGCCCAGGTGGCTCAGCAGTTTGGTGCTGCCTTCAGCCCAGCGTGTGATCTTGGAGATCTGGGATCGAGTCCCACATCGGGCTCCCCGCATGGAGCCTGCTTCTCCCTCTGCCTGTGTCTCTGCCTCTCTCTCTATCTCTGTGTGTGTCTCTCATGAATAAATAAATAAAATCTTTTTTTTTTTAAAAAAAAAAAAGTAAAATTTGAGAATCTAAATGTAAGCATAATCTTATTATTTTCTAAAAATAAAAAATATTCTAAGTATTCTTGGCCACAGGTTAAAAATTGTTGTTAACATCATTTAAAATGTTTTATTTCTTTTCCTTCCACATCATTAAATAAGTCGTCCCTGATTCCAGATAACAAAAGTGAAGCAGTATGGCGAATGAGGGAATCAGTTTCTGATAATATTTCCCAGATCACCATAATCAACTTGGGTAGCAGGCATGGTGGAAGCCCTCAGGAGTAGGAGAGAAGGGTTTTCATTCAACAGCAATGTCATTACCAGACCTTTGCCCTGGACTTCACCCTGCAGAATCCCTGTCCGGTCTTTTTCCTGCCTACTGGATCCAAAATAAAGCTTTGTAGCCAAAATATTCAGTGACAGATGGCTCATTTCATTGTTGTAATGTCACCCTTTGGGTCTCTGAGGGGATGCTTCCAGGAATAGAAAGCAGGACAAATACAGGACTGGACTTAGAATCTAACACAATCAGGGTTTCTCCAGCCACTGATATAATAAAGAACTTCTAAATTCTTTTCATCTAACAACATGAGTGGCCCCTCTTCTCTATATATGGTAATTAGTACAAAGACTGTGGCAGAGATTCAACCCCTCCTCTGACCCTGACAAGTTCAATGATTTTAAGCCTACTCCTCAATTTCCTTATAAGTAAAATGAGCATATAATTGTATTTAGCAAAGACGCAAAAGTAAAAATAAACATGTGAAGCTACATCAAATTAAAAAGCTTCTGCACAGTGAAGAAAGCCATCAACAAAACAAAAATGCAACCTATTGAATGAGAAGATGTTTGTAAATCATATATCCAATAAGGGGTTAATATTGAAGATACATAACTCATACAACTCAACAGGAAAAAAATAATTAGCTTTGGCTAAGAACCAAATAAATGGTAATTAACATTTTCCTCCTTCTCTTTGACTAATTTGGTTTTGTATAAAAAACAAGAGGCACAACATAGGAAACCTATTAATGGAAATGATATTTTATTGATATATTTTTTTAAAGATTGTATTTACTTATTCATGAGAGACACACAGAGAGAGAGAGAGAGAGAGGCACAGACACAGGCAGAGGGAGAAGCAGGCTCCATGCAGGGAGCCTGATGTGGGACTCAATTCTGGGTCTCCAGGATCACCCCCTGGGCTGAAGGTGGCGCTAAACCACTGAGCCACCCAGGCTACCTTATTTTACTAATATTCTTAATTCAGAATGGATTTAGACTAAATAAGACTAAAGTCAGCATCTTATTGTGTTATTCTAAAATGGGGATGAGATGGGGACAGTTTCCCAATGAAACAGGACTCAAAAGACAGTTATTCTTTCTACTGTTGAGATCTCTAAGGCTATGGGAGATTGTAACTTAGTTCTGGTCACATCTAAGCACCCTTAATAAAATTTCTTATAGTGCTTATTAGAATTGGTTCTAAATTTCATTTTTTAATTGCTTCCCTTTTTGAGAAAAGGTATGAACTTTTTCCAGCACATGCATTTACAAAGTTATAATTCACCAAGATTCTGGGTTGTTTTTTTATTGTGGTGGTGGTTATTTTTCATTTTTTTCTCTAATTTGGCACATTCTAATCTTTTCCCTAAGGTCTGTATTTATATTGCTATTTTTCAGTTTGTCTTGGTATCATTGGTTCATCATCTGGCACCTGAGTCAACATGGTTTCACCACCATTACCTATACAGCACTACCCTATCTGAATAGATCTCACAACTGCCCTCCTCTGTTTTTTATGCCTTTGCCTGGGTCTGCTTTCCCATTAATGTTACCTGCTCCTAAAGAATGCCTTGAGGAAAAAAAAAAAAAAAAAAAAAGAATGCCTTGAGGAAGTGATGGTGCTTCCCAAGAGTTTTAAAATCTTGACGTTCGTTTGAGTTTAGCCACTGTGTATCACTGGATTCCTAGCTTCCTTTCCTCAAGACTTTTTTTTGTTTTGTTTTTAAGATTTTATTTATTTATTCATGAGAGACAGAGAGAGAGGCAGAGACATAGGTAGAGGGAGAAGCAGGCTCCACGCAGGGAGCCAGACGTGGGACTCAATTCCAGGACTCCAGGATCACACCCTGGGCTGAAGGTGGTGCTAAAGCGCCAAGCCACCCGGGCTGCCCCCTCAAGACTTTTTCCAAACTGAGAGTAACACCAGAGGTTCCCTGAGTAGCTCAGCGGTTTTAGCGCCTGCTTTCAGCCCAGGGTGTAATCCTGGAGTCCTGGAATCGAGTCCGCAGGCTCCCTGCATGGAGCCTGCTTCTCCCTCTGCCTGTGTCTCTGCCTCTCTCTGTGGGTCTCTCATGAATAAATAAAATCTTTAAAAAAAAACAAAGACTTACACCAAGTTAATCAGATTCATGTTTTCTAAAGCTCACAAGCTTTCTCTCTAATGATTAATTTGGTCTTGATGACATTTATAGTTAATCATTAAGTTCCAGAATCTTTACATATTTTACTCTTAATTATTATGATAACTTCATGTATTAATAAGTACTATTATCCCCATTTTATAGATGTGGAAACCAAAAATCAGGGAATTTAAGTAACTTCCCCAAGAGCCTATAGTAAGTGGCTGCCTTTCCCACTAGGCCAATATTTCCCAAAGAGTCCCTTGGAGGACATAATAATTGTTCTCAAATGTATGTATGTATAAAAGTTATCTGACATGTTTATTAAAAATGTATCCCATCGTCCTTCAGGCTCCATCCTCCAGATTCTGATTCAGTGGGTGGACCCAGGCTCTGCCTTTCAACAAACTCTCTGGCAGATTTTGATGCAGGCCATGTGTGCAGCCCCCCAGCTCAGGAGAGATGCAGACTGACTTCATTCCCAGTTATTTACCAGCACTTAATGAAGTACTGCATTTCCTGCTTTTCTTCTCCTTAAAGCCATAAATTAACCAAATTCTGAGATTTACTTTTATAGCAAAACTTAAGCTGACTGGGGTTTTCCAGAATTCAGGTTTTGTTGGGAGGCCGAATTCTAGCCTGAGGATCAAAAAAACTGGTTTCTTTGTCCCTTTCCTTTGCTGACTTCTTGCATGTCATTTGATAAAATAACCTTATTGTGTCTCATTCTTCTCCTCTATAAATGGAATGTGAAAATTCACGTCTACTACTCACTGAAAAGACCTCTAAAGACGAAAACTGACCGTGGGAGGAGCATGAAAAGCTCCAGGCAAAGAACATGGCGTTGAGTCCTCAAGTTTCAATTACTCTTTTATCTAAGTGGAGAATACTGATTTTATTATGGTTGCCATTTATTTCACAAAACACAAGGAATAACGTATTTTGTTGGCATTTGTGAGACTGGCCTACAGTACTTTGTAATGCACAGGTTTTTTGTTCTTAGAAAAGTTATTTTAAGCCTATATAACTCATTTTCTTCATGTGTGAAACTGGAAGACATAATAATATTATCAACTTCATGCAGTATTATCAACTTCATGCAGTGTTATCACTTCATGATTTGCATAAATGAGATGTGATGAATTACTCAGCCCAAATATTTTCATTCTCAATAGCCTAGCTTCCAGCTATTGATAATATCAGTATATTCATGCTTATGTCCCTGTTTTGCAAAAAACAAATATGAGGCTGTCTCTACTCTTAGGAAAGTTACTCTGAAGCAGATGAGAGAATCTAATCTGATACCGAAAACAACAGATTTGGTGGGATTTTCACAATGGGGAAAAAGAGAGAAAAGCCAGAAAAGTGTATATAATATGACCCTACCTTTTAAAAATGATTTTAAAACAATTACCAATTCCTCAATAGCTTTGTATATATCCATTAAACACACATATAAAATATGTGTATATATATTTATATAATACATAATTTACTAAATGTACACACACATCATTAATATAAGATGTTTTGGAGAGAGAATAAAGAAAATAAAGTAATAAAGAAAAGGAAGGAAACAAGAAAGAAACATATTCTTAAAACATATTTTAAAAATACATGGATGTCCATGATTTTAAAAAAATTTGTAAAAAATAAATAAATAAATAAAATAAAATAAATAAAAAAAATAAAAAAGCATTTGTGATTATGATCCCACCTAAGTAAATTTGCATTTGTGGGTATGTATAGAGATGAGATACATAACAAAAGACAAAACACCAACGGGGGCTATTTCAAGGTAATGAGATTTAAGTGATCTTAACTCTTCGTCTGTATTATTAGACTATTTTTATGATGACATGTTATTTATAATAACTGGAAACATTTTACAGATGACAGACTGTGTCAAAATATTTATTATTGTACATGATGTATTGTTTAATTTTGTCTTTTCAAGTGGTCTCTAAAAGGTATGAATTATTTTGAAATGAGAAAAATGATATTCTTCAGAGATGTATTCCCAGTAGTAACAAACTGCAGTGGAAAAAAGATATTCTTAATAGAAGGCCAAGGCTATTTTAGGTACCCAAATAAGGCAAAGTATATAATGAGCTGGTTTTGCCAGAACAAATTCAGCCACTCTTCTTTTTATTTTTTCTTTTCCTTCTGTAGATGTTTTGAATTATTTAAATCTTGGATTTGTTGAAAGAATCTATTTTTTTCAATCTTTACAGTATGTTTTTACTTATGTTTTCAACTCATTATTATTTTCTACAACTCCACATGTCCCAAGTTGAACTCATTATTTCCTTTCTGCCTCAACTTACTTATCTTCCTGTCTCCTTTTTTTAAGAGGTATATGATCACCTTCATCAAAGTCACCCAAACTGGATATCTGGGATCCACCCTGGATTCCTCCCTCAGGATCCAAAGAGTCAGTCATTTCTATAGATACTATATCCATCAGATCTCTCCTTATTACATCTCTTCTCCATAGCAATTGTCCTCATTGGTCCTACCCAGATTGCAGCAATTATCTTTAAAATAGTCCCCTATCTCTGCTTAGAAAATTTGATCAAGCAGGAGAATGTCTAAATTTCTACGTTAGGCAAACAGATGTGAGTTGTTTGCCTATCTTCGGCTCCTTCAATGAAACAATCTTTTCAAAACATGCTGTCTTGAGGACTGTCAGTCACAATATTCTCATCCTGCATGATATTACAAGCCAGGCAGTGAGAGCTTCATTCTCTTAGGCTTAATGACTGGTTCAGGGATGGGTTTATGATAAGTAAGGTCAGACAATCTGTCCCATTATTTCTCTGCTAAAAATAGAAGAAAAACTCTCTCTTGCTTTTGGCAAGTTACAGATTAATAAACTGTGATAGTAAGTAATAAAATAATAATTATAAAAAATAAACTGTTCTGTTAAGACTTATTTCCTTAAAACTTTCTAGGAGGCCATGTTCAAACAGTGTAAAGACATAGAGCAAGCCAATTCTTTTATTTGTCCTATGAGTAAGCAAAAAGTTGTCATCTGGTTGGGAACCAAGTCCAATTTTAAAAAGGTAGCCAGATTAGTAGTGATTTATGATGATTTCTACTGTATTATCAGTGTAGTCATTCTTAAAATTAATTACAATTTCTAATTTCAATGAGGTTATAAATATCTATATTTATCATCCCACATTAGAGGATTGTCATAGCAATTGTCTATTTTTTGTTCTTTTTATTGATTAATAATATGCATAAAGAGTGCACAAAGTATAGAGCTTAGTAAATGTTCACAATTGAATATAACTTTGCTACTATAAATTTTTATGCACATAAATAAATTTTAAGATATCTAGAGTCAGGACCATGTTTTCATTTTTCTCAACACCTGATTCAATCCCAGGCCTATTGGCAATGCCCACTATTGATGTCACTGTATTTTACCTGCCAGACATTTTATACTTGAAAGTCATCAGGTAAAAGGATAGAAAGGATAAATGCAGGACATTTATTTAACAATATTTCTGTCAATAGCTAACAATTATCAAATGCTTATAATTATCGCAGTTTTGCAGATTAGGAAACTGGTAGATGGAGATATAAAAAGTGACTGAGATCAAATAGCCAGTAAATTGAAGAGTAAGAACCCAAGAAAAAATTCAAGTTAAACCATTGAGTCCTTCCACTATGATAATTACTTTTTTCATTGAGATGATAAAAACTTAACAATCTTTCTAAAAAGCAAGAGACAATGCACTTTACTTTAGTAAACATTAACAATGATTCTGTCTTGAAGGAAGAAAACAGTTGAGTGAACTCTAAGCATCTAAAATTCTGAAAAAAAGACAAGCAAGAGCACATGTTATAATTTAAGACTTACTTTTTTTTTTTAAAGATTTTATTTATTTATTCATGAGAGACACAGAGAGAGAGAGGCAGAGACACAGGCAGAGGGAGAAGCAGGCTCCATGCAAGGATCCCGCCGTGGGACTCGATCCCGGGTCTCCAGGATCATGCCCTGAGCCAAAGGCAGATGCTCAACCGCCGAACCACCCAGGCATCCTAAGACTTACTTTTTTATTATAGCTATCTTCCACTTCTTCCTGGATCCAAATTACCTCTACAGCACTGGCTTCTTTTCCATATTGTTGCTTATTTGGAACCTCTGGAATCCTCAATTTGGGCTCTCTTCCTGATGGGTGGTATGATGCTTCTGAGTGGGCAGACTGTCTCTCATCTCTTGAAATGCCTATACATTTTATTATAAGACAATAAATGAGGTCAAATTGTCCTTGAAGCCATTGAGAAAATCCCAACCAAAACCCCACAAAATCACATTTACTCAAATTGCTTAAGGTGAAGAAATTCTTCAGGTTCTTTAAGATATGTTAGAAATGGAGAGGGTGGTCCAAGATGGTAGCACAAAGACCCTGAACATACTTCCTCCTATGGACATGCTAAATCTACAACTACATATGGATTAATTCCCTCTTTAAAAATGTGATAACTAGCTGAACACCTTCCTCCACAACAAGGGATAAGAGGGCTAGGAGAAGGGTAGGGAGAAAGAGGAATAGGAGAGGAAGTCTAACCAAAACCTACACATGGCAGCATAAACCAGGGAGGGATCTCATGGACCAGAACCTCTCCTTGAAAAGTGAAGGGTTTATGCCCCACATTGGGCCCCTCAGCCTTGGGACCTGCACCAGCGAGGAGGCATGAAAAACGTCTGGCTTTTGAAATTAATAGGGCTTTTATCCAGGGGACCCAGGGGACCCAGGGGACTGTGAGAATCTGAGATACTCCTTTTGAGGGGCTCCTGTGTAAACTCACTCATTCCAAGAAGCAGGGCAAAGGCACCACAGTTTGAGAAGTGACTGGATTATTTGTAAGGGTGACTAAGTTGCTAATTTTAAAACATCTGTCACAGGTGCATTAATTAGCTGGGATTTTCCTTGGGGGCAAAGCACTGGAAAGTGACATTGTTTTTTTTTTTCTTTTTTAAAAGATTTTATTTATTTATTCATGAAAGACACAGAGTGAGAGACAGAGGCAGAGACATAGGCAGAGGGAGAAGCAGGCTCCATGCAGGGAGCCCGAAGTGGGACACGATCCCAGATCCCAGGATCACGACCTGAACCGAAGACAGGCGCCCAACCACCGAGCCACCCAGGCATCCCGAAAGTGACATTTTTTTGCACTCTTTCTGCCTTGTTAACATAGGCAGGCACACATGGACACAACCTTAATAAAGCTATAGCCTTGCCTTGCTCCCAGAGGTCATCCCAATCCTCACTAAAGCCATAGGCACGCTTTACTCCTAGTGCTCTTCCCTGGCATTATTAATACTGCAGGCATACCTGCTCCCAACACTTTTTCCTGGACTCAATAAAGTCACAGGCAACCACAGCCTTATTAAAGCCAGTGGGAGTGCAGTTCACATGGAGAAGGCCTCTTGATTGTCTGGCTCTGGTAGTCAAGGGACTTGTGCTTTTGGACCTCAAGGGTCTATAACAATAAGAAAGACAGTTCTGGGCAGCAGACAGCACACTGAAATAACACCCCCAGTCTGTACATGAAAAAGGCCCACTTAATTGTCCTAGAGCTTCACCCTGAGGGACAGGATTCAGGTTTGCCCCTGATCTAAAGGCTACAGAGCTGTTCTTAGGGAATATAGGCAGGGACATACTATGTACACACCTTCCCTTGGCCTCACCAGAGCTCACTGGTACCTCCCAGAAAAGTGTTTAACCACTTGCTAAAGCCCCAATTCTTGCAAATGTTTCTCAGGGGACACCTCCAGATCTTTTATCTAGGGATCAGCAGGATCTATGATTGCGATACCTCACAATAACCCCAAAGCAAAAACTTACATTAGATACACAAAAGATAATGAGATAGGAATCTAAAGTAATACTAATATTCATAAAACCACAAAAGAAGAAAGAGAAGAAAGGAACACAGAGGAACTACAAAACCTCTAGAAAACAATGAACAAAATGGCAACAAGTACATACCTATCAACAATTACTTTAAATGTAAATGGACTAAATTCTCCAAAGATTTAGAGTAACTGAATGGATAACAAAAATAAAAACAAAACAAAACAAAGCAAAACAAAAACAAGACTCATTATTTTCCCACAACAGACTGACATCCCATCTAAAACACACACACAATGAAAGTAAAAGGATGGAAAAATGATTTTCCACACAAATGGAAATAAAAACAAAGGTAATATATGACAAACCCACAGCAAACATCATACTTAACAGTGGAAAGCTGAAAGCTTTGTCTAAAATCAGAAATAAGACAAGGATGTCCATTTTCACCACTTTTATTCAACATTGTATTGGAAGCCCTAGCCATGGCAATTAGGTAAGAAAAAGGAATAAAAACATCCGAATAGAAAAGAAAGAAATAAAACTATCACTATTTGCAGATGACATCATTCTATCTATAGAAAACCCTGAGGATTCCACCAAATAACTCTTAAACTAATAAATAAGTTCAGTAAAGTTACAGGACATAAAATTAGTATATTAAAATTGGTTGTACCTATATACTAATAACAGAAATTTATCAGGAAGAAATTTTTTAAAAAAACATTCCATTTGCAATAGCATCAAAAAGAATATAATACCTAGGAATAAAATTAACCAAGGAGGTGAAATACCTGTAGACTGAAAATTATATAACAATGACAAAATAAATTGAAGATACAAATAAATACAAAGATATTTCCTGTTCATAAACTGGAACAATTAATATTGTTAAAATGTCCAGATTACCAAAGCAATCTACAAATTTAATGCAATCTCTATCAAAATTCCAATGGCATTTTTTTCACAGAACTTGAACAAATAATTCTAAAATTTTATGGAACCATTAAAGACCCCAAATAGCCAAAGCAATCTTGAGAAAGAATAAAAGTGGTGGTATCATGCTCTCTGATTTCAAACTATACTGCAAAGCTATAGTAATCAAAACAGTATGGTATTGGCATAACCACATAGATCAATGGGACAGAAAAGAGAATTCAGAAACAGATCCACACATATATAGTCAATTAATCTATGACAAAGAAGGCAAAAATATACAATGAGGAAAGGACAGTCTCTTCAATAAATGGTTTTAGGAAAACCAGACAATCACAGGCAAAGGAATGAAAGTGGACTGCTATCTTACACTATACACAAAATAAACTCAAAATAGAGTAAAGACTTAAATATAAAATCTGAAACAATAAAACAAGAAAATATATGCAGCAAACTCTTTGACATTAGTCTTAGCAATATTTTTTTTTTTTTTTGATCTGGCTTCTCAGGTAAGAACTACAAAAGCAAACAAAACAAAACAAAACCAAAAACAAATAGGACTACATCAGACTAAAAGGCTTCTGTATAGTGAAGGAAACCACCAATAAAATAAAAAGGTAACATTCTGAATGGGAGAAAATATTTACAAATCACATATCAGGTAAGGGGCTAATATCCAAAATATATAAAGAACTCAATAACAAAAAACCTGAACAGTCTGATTTAAAAATGGGTAAATAATTTGAATAGATATTTTTCCAAAGAAGACATACATAGATGGCCAATAGGCACATGAAAAGATGTTCAATATCACTAATAATCAGGGAAATGCAAATCAAAATCACAATGAGATATCACTTCAAACTTGTTAGAATGGCTGTTATCAAAAACACAAGTAATAACAAGTGTTGGTAAGGATGTAGAGAAAAGAGATTCCTTATTCACTGTTGATGGGAATATAAATTGGCGCCACCACTATGGAAAACAATATGAAGATTCCTCAAAAAATTAACAATAGAACTACCATATGGTCCAGCAACACCACGTCTGGGTTTTTACCCAAAGAAAATAAAAAAACTAATTTGAGAAGATACATGTTTACTGCAACATTATTTACAAAAGCTTCCCAACACCATTTGTTGAAGAGGCTATCTTTTTTCCATTGGATTTTTTTTCCTGCTTTGTTGAAGATTAGGTTCATTTCTGGGTTTTCTCTTCTGTTCTATTGATCTATGTGTCTGTTTTTAAGCCAGTACCATATTGTCTCGATGATTACAGCTTTGTAACAGAGTACAGTACAAAGTACAGAGTACAGATGCTACCAGTTTCAGTTTTCTTTTTCAATATTTCTTGGGCTACTTGGAGTCTTTTCTAGTTCCCTACAAATTATACAAATTATAGGATTACTTATTCCAGTTCTGTGAAATACATTGATAGTATTTTGATAGGGGTTGCATGAATGCATAGCTTGCTCTAGGTAGCATAGACATTTTAACAATATTTGTTCTTCCAATCCATGAGCATGGAATGCTTTTCCATTTCTTTGTGTCTTCCTCAATTTCTTTCATGAGTATTCTATTGTTTTCTGAGCCCAGATGCTTCACCTCTTTGGTTAGATTTATTCCTAGGTATCTTACGGTTTTCGGTACAATTGTAAATGGGATAGATTCCTTAATTTTTCTTTCTTCTGTCCCATTTTTAGTGTATAGAAATGCAACTGATTTCTGTGCGCTGATTTTATGTCCTGCCACTTTGCTGAACTCATGTATGAGTTCTAGCAATTTTGAGGTGGAGTCTTTTGGGTTTTCCATATAGAGTATCATGTCATCTGCAAAGAATGAGAGTTTGACTTCTTTGCCAATTCAGATGCCTTTTATTTCTTTTTGTTGTCTGATTGCTGAGGTGAGGACTTCTATATACTATGTTGAACAATAAGGGTGAGAGTGGATATCCTTGCCATGTTCCTAACCTTTCGATTTTTCCCCATTGAGAATGATATTCACTGTGGGCTTTTTGTATATGGATTTTATGATATTGAGCTATGTTGCCTCTATCCCTACACTATGAAGATTTTAATCAAGAAAGGATGCTGTGTTTTGTCAAATGCTTTTTCTGCATCTATTGAGAGGATCATAAGGTTCTTATCCTTTCATTTATTAATGTAGTGTACCACACTGATTGATTTAGGGATGCTGAACCACCTTTGCAGTCCAGGAATAAATCCCACTTAGTCGTGGTGAATAATACTTTTAATGTACTGTTGGATCCTATTGGCTAGTATCTTGGTGAGAATTTTGGCATTCATGTTCATCAGAGATATTGGTCTGTAATTCTCTTTTTCAGTGGAGTCCTTGTCTGGTTTTGAGATCAAAGTCATGCTGGCCTCACAGAAAGAGTTTAGAAGTTTTCCTTCCATTTCTGTTTTTTTGAAAGAGCTTCATAAGAATAGGTATTAATTCTTCATTAAATGTTTGGTAGAATTCCCCTGGGAAGCCATCCAGCCCTGGACTCTTGTTTATTGGGAGATTTTGTATTACTGCTTCAATCTCCTTCCTGGTTATGGGTCTGTTCAGGTTTTCTATTTCTTCCTGTTTCAGTTTTGATAGTTTATACATCTCTAGGAATGCATCCATTTCTTCTATATTGCTTAATTTTCTACTGAACAGTATTGGGAAAATTGGACAGCCGCATGCAGAAGAATGAAACTGGACCATGTCCTCACACAACACACAAAAATAGACTCAAAATGGATGAAAGACCTAAGTGTGAGACAGGAATCCATCAAAATCCCAGAGAACACAGGCAGCAATGTTTGTGCCCTTGGCTGTAGCAACTTCTTAATAGACACATCTTCAAAGGCAAGGGAAACAAATGCAAAAATAAACTATTAGGAAAAAAAAAACTATTAAGACTTCATCGAGATAAAAAGCTTTTTCACAGCAAAGAAAACAGTGGACAAAACCAAAAAACAACCAATAGAATGGGAGAAGATATTGGCAAATGACATATCAGATAAAGGGCTAGTATCCAAAATCTATAAAGAACTTATGAAGCTCAACCCCCAAAGAACAAATAATCCAATCAAGAAATGGGCAGTAAACATAAATAGACATTTCTCCAAAGAAGACATACAAATGGCCAACAGACATGTGAAAAAAAAGTTCAAATCTCTCCGCAACAGGAAAATAAAAATCAAAATTACAATGAGATACCACCTCACATCAGTCAGAATAGCTAATATTAACAAGTCAGGAAATGACAGATGTTGGCAAGAATGCAGAGAAAGGGGAACCTTCTTACATTCTTGATAGGAATGCAAGCTGGTATAGCCACTCTTGGAAAACAATATAGAAGTTCATCAAAAAGTTGAAAATAGAGCTACCCAAGATCCAGCAATTGAACTACTGGGTATTTACCCCAAAGATACAAATGCACTGCTCTGAAGGGGCACCTGAACCCCAATGTTTATAGCAGCAATGTCCACAATAGCCAAACTATGGAAAGAGCCCAGGTGTCCATTGATAGATGAAGGAATAAAGAAGATATGGTATATACATTCAATGAAATACTACTCAGCCATCAAAAAGAATGAAATCTTACCATTTGCAAAGATGTGCATGGAACTACAGGATATGCTAAGTGAAATAAATCAATCAAAGAAAGACAATTATCACATGATCTCATTCATATGTAGAATTTAAGAAACAAAACAGAGGATCATAGGGGAAGAGAGGAAAAAAATAAAACAAGACAAAATCAGAGAGGGAGACAAACCATAAGAGACTAAATCATCGGAAACAAACTGAGAGTTGCTGGAGGGGATGAGGGCGAGGGGGATGTAGGGTAATTGAGTTGATGGACATTAAGGAGGGCACGTGATATAATGAGCAGTGGGTATTATATAAGACTGATGAATCACTGACCTCTACTTCTGAAACATAGGTTAATTAATTGAATTCAAATTAAAAAAAAAAAAAAAGTACCGCAGGGGGGAAAATTAATTAAAAAAAAAAAAAAGAAATATCTCTTGCACTTTCTTTCCCAAAACAACTTTCTTAATAAATGTCCAAACCAAACCAAGTGGTAGTAACCACACAAGTCATGCCAGTCTGTGTTTGCTTTACTAAAATGGTGATCTTAAGAATGATGAATGGATGATGATTCCATTAAGCTGTCAGCCCAAACTACTAGGCATGCAGCACTGTAAATTACCGGTTTCTTCACTGTGCTCCCCTTATTTTCAAATATTAGAATAGGATCCAGATAGGCTCAGAAGGACCCCAGAAGAATATTCTCTGCTCTACCTGCCCTGCCTCCCTACATCCTGCAATCTCACAATGACATACTTCAATTCTCATCTTGCAGGAGTCACAAGGTCAAATTGGTTGGTTCTATGCAGTTCCAAACAATAGTTGACTTTTAATATGTAGTTTTTCCTGAGTTATAGTAACTTTAATATTATCACAAATATGCATGAATATTATTTCTTTCTAAACAAATAAACCAGAGAGATACCCCTGTCATAGTCAGAAAAAAAACATTTGGTTAGGCAGAGTGATCTCTCCCATCAGTACAATACTCAGCCATTAACCAAAGCTGCAGGTGGATGACTGAGGTAATGGCTGTTAGATGGTTCGAATTAAAGAAATAATATCAACTGCTGAACATGTGCTATGTTCCATTTACAATGCTTATCTCATATCTTACAACCCCTGGGTTAGGTGCAATTGTTTTCCTAATTTTACAGATGAGGAAACAAAAGCTTACAGAACCTGCAAGTGACACTGCTAGCCCAGAACTAGGATTCCAACCCTGCTTCAATTTTTAACTCTAGAGTTAATTTTAGACTTCACACAGGAAGCTGTTCATGACATTGGGCCAAACACATAGAGAAATCAAGCTTGGTCCACCACAGAGAAGAAAATACTGGGGTTTTTTTTTCCGAATATTTGATATGTCTATGAGGGTGTTACACAGGCAATTGAACCTAAATTCCATTATGAAACAAAAGAAAAACTAAAGAGCATGGAAAGTTGGTACTCTTTCAGGAATAATAATAATTAGGTAACACCCTAGAGGCCCCCACTAAAGGCTCTGCCTTTTTTTTTAAGTTTCCCATCTGTACTCCTATAGGCATGAAATTGAAAGAAGACACTCCCAGGCCAAACAAATCCAAATTTCCTATCTGAATTCTCTAGAATGTCTCCTTTTTCAACCTACTTATTTTTATTTTATTCTTTATTTGATTTCAGTGCATTCTACATCAAAGCAATAGTTCCCAGGCTCTCTTTCAAGTCTTTAAATTTCATTGCCTTTATTCAATTTATTCTCATTCTATTCTATTTTCATTTTTATAGTCCATCTTACTCTATTTTTTTCCTGTGGCTGTGAGCATTATGAATACCTCTGCTCCTGTCCCTGTGAATGTTATAAATCCTCTGCCTAAATCATCTCTATTTTTCTCACTTTCTGTCTGGCATAGCTAAAATAAACCCCATATTTGCATAATAGATAACATCTATATAAACTCTTGTGTATATATTTGCCAAAGAGGCAAAAATATATTTGTTAATTCATGAATTTATTTGCAATTGAGATTGTAGGTTTATTCCAAAGTATATATATAGATTCTCTGACATTTAATTACACATCTAGCAATGATTTTTTAAAAGAATCATTAGACAATGAATTATATTAAATGACAAATACACAAAAATATCACATAATAGTGATAATTATAACTGATAATGTATCACTTTGATAATAGTGATAATTATAACTGATAATGTATCACTTTGATAATGATAATAAAGATGGCAGTGATGATAAATCTATACACTAAATACTATTATACTTGTATACACACACAAAAAACCTATCTTCCTTAGGTGACAGTAAATAAACCTATAATGAATGAGCCTATGAAGATGGTTGACTGTAATCATCCCACTATAATATTGTCTTTTGCACAACTCCTACTTAGTGATTTTGAACTCAATGTATTTCCAAAGGCATTGTCAGATGCCAGTGCATACGTAAAGAACACAAAAGAGAAAAAAATAGAACAAGTGCCTTAAAACATTATCAATTATCAATAATTTTCTACTAACAACATCTGGAAAGCTGCAAAGTAATTCCCATTGCCCTCTACATTGTAGATAATCTAGGTTCACATTTACTTACTTAACTGCTGCTGTCAGGAGGCTCTGTTATTACCGTTTATTATTTATGGAGTGCCAACAGGATTTTAAGACTCTAGACTGATAGGACAAATGAGATGAGGCATAAAAACCCAGGAGTAGGTGGGAGTATTAAGTTCTTGCTCTGTTTTTTGGTTTGTTTCTATGCTACTTTCCTGGATGACAGAGGGCAAAAGCATCATTATTCTTGATCAGAGAAGGAAGGTAGGAAAAAGAAGAATATGTGGTCAAAGTCAGGACATGTCAAAGAAATGGGAAAAAATGCCTTAATTCATCTATTATAATTCTAGCATTAGGAAGGATAGTATTCTTTTGACTCCCAGAAAGAAAAAAGAAATCCAAGAAATGAATTTGTGAAGTCAAACTTAATTTAAGAAAATAAATTGAGTAAGAAAAGCGAGGATTTGCTTCGATGCTTAGTCAGTTGAATTTTATTAGTGCTCTTTTTACTGTGAATTATGTGATACATTAAAATACTTAATTCATATTCATTTGCCATTAATTTAGTTAAATGGCTCTGTGGGCCACTCTTACTATAAAGACAACTAACAATAATGATAGAATTGAGAAAGATATATTGCAGCCCATGCATCATTTTTCAATACTAGAGGTAAAATAGAGTCCAGGATTCTGCAGCCAAACTACATAGGTTCAAATCCCAACTCTGTCACTTACTAACTGTATAACCATAGGCAACTTACCTAACCTCTCTGTGTCTCAATTTTCTCATCTTTAAATATGGATAATAATAGTATCTATCCCATAGAGGTGTTATAAAAATTAAACTAGTTAACATATATAAAAATTTAGAATAAGTGCCCTCTATATATTAGGCACTATTTAAGTATCTGCTGTTATTTGGAAGATATTTTTGAAAAAATATATGACTAATTATGACATTCAATTCTTGTTTTAGTAATACTCATAAAACCAGAAATAGAACAAAATTCTTAATTTTTGAGGTATCAGTTAAGAATACTGTTGGTTGAAAATAACAGAAAACTCCATGAAAGGTGGTTTAAGCTACAAAAACATTTTGTGTTTATTTAAAAATAATCTCAGAAGCATCCAGTCTCAGAATTGGGTCAGTGAACCAAAATATAACCCTGTGCTCAGGCTCATTCCAGCTTTGTGTTCTTTTTTTTAAGATTTTATTTATTTATTCATAGAGACACACACACAGAGAGAAGCAGAGACACAGGCAGAGGGAGAAGCAGGCGCCATGCAGAGAGCCTGACATGGGACTCGATCCCAGGTCTCCAGAATCACGCCCTGGCCTGAAGGCAGCGCTAAACCACTGCGCCACCCGGGCTGCCCCCAGCTTTGTGTTCTGACCATGCTTAGCTGCCAGCTCTTCATTCTCCTGCTGGTTGCTTATGATTAGAAGGGCTGCCATAGGTCCACACATCAAGACTAGATACAGGGAAAGGAGAATTGCCACAAGTTCTGTACTCACATATGAACTGACACCTATCTCTTAAGAGGATTCAAGTTATCTCTCTCTTAAGACACTAGCAGACATCCTGCAACAGAAGTAACAGGCTCTCATCTTTAATGAGAGGCCACAAAATGGCTTTTGGGTCAACTCACTAGCAAGGTCTGTTACTTTGATAGAGACAGTCTATCAGAAATCAACAACAAATGTCACACATATGGTAAGACATTTAAAGTATTCTGATTGAAGCTCAGAACAAGAAAACCTGCTTATTTACAGATATTATTCAATACTTTTATGGAGGCCCTAGCCAATGGCCATAAGCAAAGAAAATTAAAAAAATAAATAAATAAAATTTAAAAATTTAGATTTGAAATGAAATAAAAGTAAAATTCAATTCCTTTGTCTCATTAGAAACATTTCAAGTGTTCAATGGCCTCATTTGCTAGTGGTTACCATACTGGACAACTCAGAGAACACTTCCATCATCTCAGAAAGTTTGATTTGACATTGCTGTAGTTCAAAGATAAAGTTGTGAGTATCTATCACCCTTTAAAATGTGAGTATTTGTTGCATGTTCACTTACTCTATTGACAATAATCTACTGAAACACACAAGTGCACAAAATGTATGTATAAAATTGCAGTGTTATTAGGAGTACTCAACAACTGGAAATGATATATAAGTACCAATCAACAGAAGGGGATTTAATAAATTATAGTCCATTCACATTGTAACATATCATATCATGAAATATTTGAATGACATAGACAGACCTATATGTAATAATAAGGAAAAATGCTTGCCATATATTGAGTAAATCAAGCAAGTTACACTTGTAGAGTATGATCCTATTTTGATTTTAAACTATGTGTAAGCTTGCATAAATTGTATACATACATTTGCATATGCTTCAGGATCAGGGCTAGGGGAACATAAATGAGGTGCTTAGAGCACAAAATATAAGGTGCTCACATTCAATGCCTCTTTATTTTTACACACTAGAAGCCTCACTCACTGTATCAGAGTGGCCTTGATGTGGGACTTGAAAAACCTTTGAGAAGAACCAAACATGAGTAAAGGAATATTTTCATTTAACTCTTTTTACTTATATGTTATTTGATTTTTTCTTTTCTTTTTTTTTTTTTTTTTTAAGGAAAGAGGCAAACTGAAGCAAATTGTTTAATGAGGCCTGTATCCAAGGGACCAATGGCTACCACACAACAATGAAAGACCTTCTTTGGCCTGGGGCCCTGTAGAGTGCAGCAGCACATTAGTATTTGAGCTAGTGTTCAAGTTCACTTCCACATAATTTCACAGAATTTTCACTTATTTTATTAATTCTCCAACCCTTTGAACAGAGGAAATACTATCAACACTGATTGTCTGAATGATCACACTTACTTTTAAGTGTATTTTTTTAATGTTCTCAATGCTTATTAGTAATAGATCTTCTAGGGTCAGTTTCTGTATAATTACCATGTAATTGACTGAGCAAAATTTTAATGACTCTTTAACAGCACAGA
The DNA here is from genome assembly GCF_018345385.1 of Vulpes lagopus. Taxonomy (NCBI): domain Eukaryota; kingdom Metazoa; phylum Chordata; class Mammalia; order Carnivora; family Canidae; genus Vulpes; species Vulpes lagopus. The sequence goes on from NC_054844.1 coordinate 23,959,999, forward strand.
AAGTAGTCAGTCATTTGCCAAATAATTACATTAGCTGAAGTCACTGATCTATGTACCAATGGATATTCAGCTAATCATGGAATCTCTAACGTGAATATGAGTGACTTCAATATTTTTTCTTTCAGCCTATTTATCTTTCCTTCTGACCAATATTCATTCTCTTTGCTGTTTTGTTTTTCCAAGTTTTGAGCTTTATGTGATTATTTAAATGAGATTTGATAGCCTAATTTTTTTCAAGAGAGCATATTTGTTGTATCCTATTAGCTTCAGTAATTAAAACTAACAATTGGTTTAGCTTTATTTTATTATGCATGTTTTAACAAAAGATAGAGTAGGAAGTGTATCCTGTGTTTTATACTGATAATAAATTGACACAATCTTTTTGCTATTTTTATATTATCTCCATATGGTGTGAAATATTTCCATTGTGTTTTGTTGTTTTTCAAAGACAAGACTAATAGTTTCCTTTTCTGTTTTAAAACCTTCTGAACCCACCCATAAAAAATTCAACCCATAATTCCAGCACCCAGATTCACAATTATAAATTAATAGGCTGAAATAAACAACAAAACACATTTCAAAATACAGATTAACTGGTTTTTATTTTTCCCAAGTGTAATTTTAAAGACAAATCCTCTGCTGTGATGTCAGCATGTCATAAGTCAGTTTATGGAAGAGTGAATCCTTTATCTAAGTCAGCCAGTTGTTTGGGCTCCATTATGCCAAACAATGGATTTGATAATTTTTCCTAGTGACTTGACTAATTTTGGTAACATGAACATACTGATAGTTGCTTAGAAATTAAAAGTAAGATTATGTCAATTTATAATTTTAACCAAAATTCCATTTCAATGGGATAGGTGCTTACTTATTCGTTAGAGAGTAAACAAACTAAATTAATATTTTAATATGAAGTAAACTGGCTCATGTCTTTGGATTCACGTCTGTTTGTAAATTTTATCTATGTTTCCTATTTAAACAAAGAATGAAATTACTTTTAAGGAAAAGAAATTAACTATTTTTAAATTAGCAGACTCATCCTATTTCAGATATGTGGCTATTTTCTGGTTAGATTAAGTTGCATGAAAAATAACATTAATTTGTTTCCTAATACAGTTAGTTAGCCTTGAAAATTTTAATTTCTTTTTTTTTTTTTAATTTTTATTTATTTATGATAGTCACAGAGAGAGAGAGAGAGAGAGGCAGAGACACAGGCAGAGGGAGAAACAGGCTCCATGCACCGGGAGCCTGACGTGGGATTCGATCCCGGGTCTCCAGGATCGCGCCCTGGGTCAAAGGCAGGCGCCAAACCGCTGCGCCACCCAGGGATCCCGAAAATTTTAATTTCTTAAAGTCCTTCAGCAGTATGTTATTTCCATTATTATAATTACATGGAAGCATTTGTCAATAATCTCTATCGAATATTTTAGATGTTTCTTTCTGGACCTTAGTTTACCTACTTACAAATAAATTTAAAATTAGAAAGTTAAAAGAAAAAATCTCTATAGTTCTAAAATTCTATAATTCTATCTGAATTTTGAAATGGTCTAATAAAATATATTCTTGCTTCAAGTTAATTTGATGTTTTTTCTTTTAAAATTTCTGCCTAATTACCACATTTCCTTGCCACTATTACAAATTGGCTACTTATTACTATCACTATTTGAATTAGGTGTGTTAATAAGATACCTTATTTGCAAGGGATGGAAACATCGTATCATGTTAGTTTAAAACAAAAAATGATGGTTCATATATCTGGGAGATTCAGGGCTTACTAGCTTTGGGTAGAGAAGCAGAATCCAGGTGGTCAATTGCCGTCAGGTCAATTTGTCTCTCTCCATGTCTAAGCTCTTTGGTTTGGGTTTATTTCCAGGCATATATTTTATGTGTAGCATAAAAAATGCCTGCCATTAGCTTCATTTGTCTTTACACCCAACTCAGGCAACCACATTGTTGCAAAAGTGTACATATTTCTTGATAGCTCTAAAGCCCTGGGACCAACTCTGTTTGGCCTGATGTGGGTCATGCAGCCAAATCTGAAAGGAGTCCAGTGGCCAAGAGGATATATATTCTCATTGCCTGACCTACATCACACACACCATCCTGATATCAACTATTTTAATCACTAAAGTCACTCTGTTTGGATCCATGTGGACTTGGAGTGAAGGAATGATCCCCACCACCACCACCCCCCAAATTAGGTATGCCATATTTAAAGAAAAAGGAATGTGGGGCGGGTAAAACCACAAGATGTCCACTGTGTCAACTCCCAACTTGAGTTCCTAAACAGTGTACTCTACTATCTCATCTATTTGTGCAGCTGTTGTTAATGCAGTTGAGATCAAATGTTTGGTTTATGACACTGACTTGATATTTTCCAGAATCTAGTATCTTATATGCAGTGATGGAACATTTTTAAAAACACATATATAAAAAAAAAGTATAAAATACATACTATTATAGAAATATCTTTTGTCAGTATTTTTTCAATAGTTTTTTAAACTTTTCTATGTATTATCTAATTTATAATTTAGATCAGTAAACATTATTCACTTGTTCCCTTTCCAAACTTGTAAGATTTGAGACCTAGTAAATTTTCTATTTGTCCTTAAATTATTTTATTTTATTTTTATTAAAGATTTTTCTTTCTTTTTTTTTTTTAATTTTTTTTATTTATTTATGATAGTCACAGAGAGAGAGAGAGAGAGAGGCAGAGACACAGGCGGAGGAAGAAGCAGGCTCCATGCTCCGGGAGCCCGATGTGGGATTCGATCCCGGGTCTCCAGGATCGCGCCCTGGGCCAAAGGCAGGCGCCAAACCGCTGCGCCACCCAGGGATCCCCTTAAATTATTTTATTACTAAGCTCTTCACGGGAAAAAATTGTTCAGTAAACTTGCTTTATGAAATCCACTTACAGCATCTACCTACTTATAGAAAAATCTTTATATTATCAATTAAGACCCTGTATAAGATACAAAATGGACATACAATAGTCAGCAACTAGATTCTTTTTTTTTTTTTTTAGGGTTTTATTTATTTATTCATGGGAGACATAGAGAGAGAGAGAGGCAGAGACATAGAGAGAGAAGCAGGCTCCCTGTGGGGAGCCCAATATGGGACTCAATCCCGGATCCCAGGATCACACCCAGATCCAAGGGCAGGCCCTCAACGGCTGAGCCACCCAGAAGTCCCTTTAAAAAAAAAAAAAAAATTGGGGGCAGCTCAGTGGCTCAGCGATTTAGCGCCGCCTTCAGCCCAGGGTGTGATCCTGGACACCTGGGATGGAGTCCCACTCCAGCTCCCTGCATGGAGCCTGCTTCTCCCTCTGCCTGTGTCTCTGCCTCTCTCTCTACCTGCGTCTTTCATGAATAAAATAAATAAAATCTTTAAAAAAATAAAAATAAAAAAGATTTTATTTATTTATTCATGAGAGACATAGAAAGAGGCAGAGACATAGGCAGAGAGAAAAGCACAGCAACTAGATTCTAACATGCTTATCATTTCTAAAAATTGAATTTTAAGCCACTAACCTTTTCAAGCAAGTTTAACAAATATCTAAAATTGTTAATTATAAAAATAAATTTAGCACCCAGATTCAGTGTCTTACTGGTACTTCCCTCAGCATTTTAATTGTATATAATTGATCATGATTTATCCAAAATGTGTTTACTATAAGTTAATGAGTTCTTTAGAGAATTCACACTAGTGGGCCTTCTCAGACAAGGTCTACTGTGCTTGAAATGAATAGTATCATTTCAGATGCAAATCAAGAATAGATTGGAATGTAATGTGACTCACTGAGCCAGATATTCCGCACCTCCGAATAGTCTTTTGTTGTAATTAAGCACCACTGGCTACCTTTAGGCTATTAGGGAACCTATTTACCAGGTTAGCCAGCATAAAGAACGAGTAACACTTGTTCCTTCTTTCTTTAAGGAACATGACATTTATTTCTCCTGGCAGTTTAACCAGGTTCTGAGTAGGTGACTTTTTGCTTCTTCAGATAAATTATGTAAAGATACTCAATAAATCAATGGCTCTAATTTAAAATATTTGTAGCACTGGATAAAAGCCAGCTGCCTCTTTTTCATGGAACCTTTACAAAAGTAACAGTCATCACTTGCCTTTAAATATATATGTATATATACATACATATATAAAAATATATTTAATATTTAGCTATAAAAATTGTGGGAAGACCTGATCTACTGATTATGGAGAAAGCTATTGGGGAATTCTCATGGGAAAAATCTTAACAAAAGTGTTCAACTCCATTGCATGAAGGAAAGTCTAGTAAGAATCAAAAAATGACTCTACCCTCCTTTCCAAGTAATAAGCAGGAATTATTGCTGAGAGGGATCAATGTCAGGTCAATGTACTACTAGAAAGGCCCTTAGAACAAACCAAAGGATGAGGGCAGCAGGCCATGTTTTGATTCTCCCACCTATCCCATTTTCCCCTTTGGTGAAATTTCCCTAGATGTCACATATCCTGGATATAGTATCCACGATCATGAGAACTGATCCATGCAGTGGATATATATAGATATATATATATATAGATATATATATATATCCATGCAGTGAAGAGTAAGAAAGCACATAAGTCTTCCATTTCACAGACCAAGTAAACAGGATCTGACTCTAGTGGGAAGCAGCCCAGAGAATTACCTGGGAATCTACCCACAATAAGGATGAAGGAACAAATATAGTGCTTAAGAGCTTGGACTTCAGTATTTAATTCATTCATTCATTAACTTAATTAATAGATTGGTTAAAGGTACCTCCAAGGGTACCCTTACCACTCACTAGATGAATGACTGAGGAAAACTGTCTTACATTTCCATTACCTTCTTTCCTTAACCAGAAAGTGGACATAATAACAGTATCTATAGTGTAGGGATATTGTGAGTTCCTGGCACAAAACTAAGTATTCACTCTAAAATAGTGATAAAACAGTAGCCCAGAGACTGGCAATGGTGTTGCGAAACCTGACTGACAGAGAAGAGTTAATAAGGAAACAGAGTGTCCCTTTAGTGAAGTCAGCCACAGTGTGTCACAGCATGCAGGGAATGGGCATCCATCCACACCCACATTGGGCGGCCTGTTAGCCAATTGGCCATCTTTCTAAAAATGGAACATGTGGTTGCAGTGCAAGACACCATCGAACTGACTTCAAGAGTCCTTAGCAAAGCTTAATCATAGATTAAAAAGTAAAATAAATAAACTCTCTGATTTGAAAATAATTTCTCTAAATCATCCAGTCTGTTTCCCTTTCCTAGGCAGGACTTAAACATCTCAAAAAAGTGTAACACGAGTTTAATTTCAAGTATCTTAGAGAAATAATTTTCACAACCTCACCTACCAAGCTCTTTGAGCAGCTCATAATCTTTACCTCAGAAAGATTTAAAAAAAATTTTTGACTGGGTATACAATGATCATTTCTAATGCATAGTGATATTCTGTCTCTAATGGCCAATTCTTATTCTTTCTGAAGGGTTTATTTCCTTTAACCAACTTTTCAGATCAGTACATTGAATTTTTAATGAAAAAATGTGTAATATTTTAAGTTAGAGTTCTACATACAATGTCATTTTTAGAGCATTTGGATTTGAAACCATGGGCATGAATTTCAGTTTCAGCTTCCCACCACAGTTCAGTTTGACTCTCATAAAAAGTGAATAGTCTCCTATTCTCCCTTCCAAAATATACCTTGGTTTCATTGTCCTCAGCTATCCCACACATTAGACTCACCCAGGGAGCATTTAAAACATTCTGATGCTGGGGCCCCACCCCCAGAGAATCTGAGTTAATTGCCCTGGGGTGTGGCCTATCATTGGCTTGTTCTTTAAAATTCTTAGGTGATTCTAGCAAAGTTGAGGACCAAGGGTCTCTGAGGAATTATGTAGGGAAAGGCATCAAATACCCCTTTCTCTTTCTTTTGTCCTTTAGTTTCACAATTTAGTCATTTTAAGAAAGATTATAATATGAACATGATCTCTTTAACTAAGAATACTCAGATGACTACATAATGATTCTTTTTGTTTGAGTGATTTGGAGAGCAATGATATAGTAACTCCTACAGTTACTACATAAAATGGTCTCATTAATTGTATTTTAAAATTATTCAAACTGTGTTCACCAGCTAATGAACTTTTTTCCCCTCTATAAACCAAAGCAGACACAAATTTCTTTCTTTTTTTTTTTTTTTTGCTAGACACAAATTTCTCTAAAAAGTAAGTAATGACCATATTTCACCTTCCACAGAAAGAGGTATTCTGTTTCTAATAACATCGCCACAAGTCTCCCAGGTATCCAGACCTGATTTTTCCATCTCTACCACAGTGCTTTGTAGTGAGTTAAAAAAAGCTCATTTTATTTTTGATTTACAAACAAAAATACCCTATTTGGTGATGGGGGTTTGGGTAATCAATGCCTCCTACTATTTTATAGTGATTTTTAACTATGATTCTGTTTGTGAACTCTGCCCCTGCTGTTTCTGGAGCTGTTGGGTTCCTGCCTTTCCACACTGTTCACCAGATCTTCATTTAATAAATATTTCTGGAGCACCTAATATGTGCCACCTACTATTTTAAACTGTGGACCTACCATCAAGCAACACAGGCCAGAAGAGCCAGTTCTGTCATGGAGATTGCTCTTCAGAAGGGGAGACAGGATAAAAGACAAATAAATAAACATGAAAATGTACTCTGTGTAGTAGAGAGAATGTAACAAGTCACAATCTTGTATTCCATACAACACACTTTGGGAAATTTTGGTCTCTATGTGCATCTAAATAAACTTTCCCCCTCCCTGGTTGTCACAGACTCTAAAATGACTTAGTTATTTAGTACCAAGAATTCTTTCACTTCCCTCTTACCAACAAACTCCTATGGAATTAGATCTAGCTTAACTTTCCAGAATTTCATCTGTTGAAAGCTCACTCCATCCAACTCTTTCATCATGAAGTTCAGGAGAGAAATGTTGAGGGCAACCCGGGTGGCTCAGCGGTTTAGTGCCGCCTTCAGCCCACGGCGTGATCCTAAAGACCTGGGATAGGATCCCAGGTCAGGCTCCCTGCATGGAGCCTGCTTCTCCCTCTGCCTGTGTTTCTGCCTCTCTCTCTCTCTCTCTCTCTCTCTCTCTCTCTCTGTATCTCTCATGAATAAATAAATAAAATCTTAAAAAAAAAAAAGGAGAGAAATGTTGAAAGGCACATGCTGTAACATTTCAACTGAACTTATGCTTACTTGGAAGTCTTAATATGTTGATTATTTTTCTCTTCTCTGTCATTTTTCGGTTGGTTTTTTACTCTAAATTTTCTTCCTATTCTAGTTCGTACACTGACCAAAGATGGGATTTTCCATCTCCTTCTATTAACCTGGATATTCTTTCTCTTCACCCAGCACCTGAATTCAGTTTGGCCAGTATGATTTCCCTCCACTCTTCTCAAGTTTTGTCAACAAGCCTGGAGGCTCCACACTATCAGGACTCAGCAAATACATATGCTATTTCCAACTCTGTTGGTATATTAGTTATTCAACAGTATTTACTGACCATCTACTATGTTCTAAGATCCATATGATGCACAAGGGTTACAAAGATGAACAATATACGGCCCATTTTCTATGAAGTCTACTGATGCTTTAAAGCAACAGGGGATAAGGCCAGTTGGTTAAACACACACACAAAACTATTTAAGTGGAGGCTCATAAATAACTGAAGTATAAAATATTCACTTTAAACCCTTAAGTATATACTGACTTACCAAATTTTTTAGATACAGGGTCAAGGTCTTTTCTTTCATTGCTTATTGGAATTTTGCATGCTTCTTGTGTAGCCATAACACATCACCTATAATTTCTAGTTTTAAGTTGCTTAGACTAAGAATGCTATAACACTATAAAAGTATCTGGGTATCAAAACCATTTAGATTTTTGGGGGGGTTTTTTCTCCAGTTTTCTTGCTCATACCTATTCTGATAGCATTTGTTCTAGCATTTCATTATTATAGTCTTTCCAAAGTACTGATACATTTTCAAGAAACAACTCTCTTTCATTCCACACTTAATATTTCATCAGTCTAATGTTTAATTAAATTACATGTTTTAAAATATCAAGTATAATTAATATAATCAAGTTTGAGTACAAACATGACTGACTCTTGGTAAGTGCACACCCCAGGGGAGGGAAGCAAAGACATGCAAACAAGAGGGAGACCTTCCAGCTGGGAGCATTTAGTGCACCTTGAGTTATCTATCACAACATTTCAGAGACAGCAGGAATGCTCCAGTTAATTTGCCAAGCTGCTTAAGAGATCTACTCATATTATATTATTGTAATACAATATAAGTGGTTTAATAAAGGCTTATGCAAATTGTTATATCTTAAAAGGATCCTTCCCTGTTAGCCAACAAGAATGTTGCTGTTTTGGACTTATTTCTTCTTCTTTCTCCTTTTCTTCCTCCTCCTCCCCTTTCTTTCTTCTCCTCCTCTTCCTCTTCCCCACTTCCTTTCCTTCTCCTCCCACTCTTTCTCCTCCTCCTTCTTCTTTACCTTTGATTATTTCAAGTTATCTTATGGGACAAGCAATATAATTGCATAGTGAAAATTTTTTGCAGTAAAACAGTGAAAAGTATCTCTGCTACCACTGCTGGCCCTTTTTCCCAGATGCAAATGTTACCAGTTCCTTCTGTGTCCTTGAGGAGTTTTTTTAAATGAATATAAAAACACATCAAACACATAATCACATACATCCTTTTTCCTTTTATAAAAATACAAAATGTTAGCATACTAGTTCTGCCACTCCTAGGATGAGTTTTGAAATTTTCCTTCACTCTCATGGGAGACAGAATTTTCATCAAGCAGGTCAAGAACTTGTCAAATGCCCTGTGTTTAGCTGACTAAGGCTTCCAGCTGATGACCAGATTATGTCCCCATTACTACTATATCTTGATTCTATGCAAGTTTTGTAAAATATATCAAGAAGACATCATCTGTTTCCTCTCTAAGGTCAGTTCAACATCATTTCTTTCTCATTTATTCATTTGTAAAGTATATATTTGGTGGACTCCCTTAGAGGTGTATCTTTTTGACATATAGTACTGTTATACCTTCCCTCCTATTAGATTTTCAGTTATCACTTATTTGGTGCATGAGATAAGTTATTTCAAGAAAATACTTCAAACAAGTCTTGGTATTTCCCTTTAGCTTATATGTGTGTATACATGTTGCAATGTGTATTCATTTTATTTACAAGCCATGTGCTTTACATTTGTTGTGGTATTTGTATTTTTAAGCAATACTTCCAGTCTTTTTAAATTATTTTCTCATGTGTGTCACTGAGAAGTTCTTTCAGTCTTATTTTTCTTTCCATGTCCTGTTTTTCTCCAATGAAATCAGCATCATGGCTTTATCTTACAACTTGTTTTGCTTTCTTTACATTTTCAATGTAGAACCCTCTTAAACAAGCCAGCTAACTCTGGGAAAATACATTTGTTCTTTCCCATTTTGCAATATGTAAGTCACCCAAGAGCCTATCATTCCAGGATATTAAGTCATGGTCCAGGTATCTAATCCATTTCACTAACACTAACTGTATTGTCAGTAGTTCCCTTCCCAGAGATTCCTCTATCTTTTAAATGTTCTACTCCAATGAAAAAGAAACAATGGAAACATGGCCTATAATCCACTAGTTTCCTGCTTAAAAATTCACAGACCTAAAGATATGTTCCTAATCTTTTGTTAGTGTCTTTTTTCTGTTCAAGAATAAACAATTTGTTAATTTGCCATCTTTGTTAATTACTTAGTTACTTCATCCAACAAATATTTATTTAATGCCCAAGGGCTGGATTTATTAAAAATTATTAAATTTGACAGTAATTTATTATTATATAGCTATAGTGTCTATAACTTAAACTGGTAAATATTACATAAAAGTATGTTACAAAAGATAAAGGATTGGTGAGGAAGAAGTAACTAAATCTGGTGGGTAGCAAGGTAGTGGAAGCAAGTAGGAAGGCTTTACAGAAGACAAAATCTGGGATTTTAGAAATAAGTAGGAATCTGTCAGGCAGGTAAGGTAGAAAAGCACAAATAGAGAACAGGTTTGGGTGTTAGACTGATCACGATAATGAACTAAATTCTGCACATATAGATTTTGAGGTAATTATAAGCTATTCAAGCAGAGGAGCCCTGTAAGGTATGAGAACCATTAGTCTGAGTCCAAGAGTGAAGACTGAATAAAACACAAGCATGGGTAATTATTAAAGCTAAGTTTGATATGGATTGAAAAGTTAAAAAAAAAAAAAAAGAAAAGTTAATAAAAGTAAACAAGTGGGGTATCTTGTATTAAACACTCTTTCAAGTAAGAGGTAAAATTTAGGATTTTTAAAATCCATTTATCTGTCTTAACAGGATAGTAATAGAAAAATACACAGTGCTAGTAATAGAAAACATTAGTAATAGAAAAACCATAGAACTTCCAGGGAAGATGATGGAGTAGGAGGACCCTAAACTCACTTCATCCCACAGATACAACTAGATAACACTCACACCAGAGCAAACAACCCATAAAAGGACCAAAGACTGGCCAAACAAACTCCACAGCTAAATATAGAGAAGAGGCCACATAGAAAGCATAAGGACTCTGTAAGAACCTAAACCCTGCAGGTCTGAACATGAATGGAAAGAGCTGTGGACAGAGAGGGGTGAGAAACAGACTATCACATCAGGGAGTGTGCAAAGGGAAACAAAATCCCCATAGCATTTGGCTTTGATAATCAGAGGGGCTGAATTTTGTGAGTGCTTTCAACCAGTGGGACTTAAAGCCTGGAACTCTCAAAAGTAGCAGGCTCTGCTCTGCAAGGGACCAAAGGGCTATAGGAAGCTGACTCCCTGTCTCTAAAGAGACAGCATAGCAAAGAGCCTGCAGAGATACAGCTTAGAAGTAGCAGTTTGAAAAGCACCAGGGGCTCATAGGAGAAAAAGTTATCTACTAATCTCAGAGTTCATTGAGGGATTTCTCCAGAAACAAAGGAGCTGCAGGCACCATTTCCCACCCCTGCGCTTCATTATAAACACACAACCACTTGCAGGAACCAGTGCAGAGCTTGCACTGACAACCTAACTTGCTTACACCACACCTCGCCCCCACCACTAGCCAGAATTGCCTCAGTCCCAGTGCTGTGGATCCCCTACCCCAGAAGACCCATGCAAACCTTGCCATCTGTCTCTTGCCTCCCCCAGAGCATGCACAACAGCATGCTAAAACTGTACACCCTGCCAGTGCAAGCTCTGTGGAACAGCCTCTTGCCTGCCTGGTTTCCACAGCAGCTGGCTGACCCAGCTCTTCTGCCTAGTTAAAGGAACCAGGACCTTTAACTGGTTCCCAATGCCAGGGAAAGGACCCACCAATGCCACCTAGTTAAAAGTGCACCTCCTGCCCACTACTTTCAAGAGCAAGAGACATAACTGACTCTCCTAACAGAGAAACTGATTCAGAGAGTTTTGCAAAATGGGGAGACAAAAGAATATGTCACAAATGAAAGAACAGAATAAAACCAGAGCAAGAGACCTAAGTAAAATGGATATAAATAGCATGTCTAATAGAAAACTTAAAATAATGATCATAAAGATATGCACTGGACTTGAGAAAAGAGTGGAAGACATGAGTGAGACTCTTAAGACAGACATAAAAAGAACCAATCAGAGATGAAGAACACATTAAATGAAATTAAGAATACCCTTGATGGAATAAATAGCAGGCCAGGAAAAGCAGAGGAATGAAATAATGAACTAGAAGTAATTAAACTGAACAAATGAAAAAAACAGAATTATGCAAAACAGGAACACACTTAGGAAACTCAGTGACTCCATCAAGCACAATAACATTCTTATCATAAGGATCTCAGAAGGAGAAGAGAGAGAAAAGGGTGCAGAAAATTTATTTGAAGACATAATACCTGAAAACTTTCCTACCTGGGGAAGGAAACAGATACCCAAATCCAGGAAGTACAGAGATCCCCCAACAAAATCAATCAAAGGAGGTCTGCACCCAGACATATAGTAATCAAAATGGCAAAAAAAAAAAAAAATGATTAAAAAAATGAAAAGCATCAGGAGAAAAGAAGACAGGGATGCCTGGGTGGCTCAGCTGTTGAGTGTCTGCCTTCCACACAGGGCATGATCCTGAGGTCTAGTATCCAGTTCCACATCAGGCTCCTTGCAGGGAGCCTGCTTCTCCCTCTGCCTATGTCTCTGCCTCTCTCTGTGTCTCTCATGAATAAATAAAATCATAAAATTAAATTAAATTCAATTTAAAAAGAAAAGAAGACAGATTCCCAAGGGAAATTCCATAAAGCTACCGGCAGGTTTTTCAGCAGAAACTTTGCAGGCCAGAAGAGTTCCATGATATATTCAAAGTTTTGAAAGGGTAATATCTGCAGCTAAAAATATTCTACACATCAAGGCTATCATTCAAAATAGAAGGAGAGATAAAGAGTTTCTCAGACAAGCAAAAACTAAAGGAGTTCATGACCAATAAAAAACCTTCAAGAAATATTAAAGGGGACTTTTTGAGTGGAAAGGAAAGGCCAAAAGCAATAGTATAAAAAGTATGTAACACAAAAGCAGGAAACAACTATTTATGTATATACCTAAAACATGAAGGAGAGAGGAGTAAAGAATGGGTTCAAACTCAAGCAACCATCAACTTAATAAAGATTGCTATATGCCAAAGATGTTATATATAAACCTAATGGTAATCACAAATCAAAAACCACTAATACCTATGCAAAGAATAAAGAGAAAGGAATCCAAGTGTATCACTAAAGAAAAACAGCAAACCATGAAAAAGAGAAAGAGAAGAAAAGATTAGAGAAAAACTACAGAAACCATCACAAAACAAGTAACAACATGGCAATAAGTACAGTTATCAATAATTACTTTGAATGTAAATGGACTAAATGAGCTAGAAAAAGAACAACCAAAAAAAAAAAAAAACCCAAAACCAGTAAAAGGAAGGAATAACAAAGATTAGAGCAGAAATAAATGATATAGAAACTAACAGCAACAACAAAAACAACAATAGAACAGATCAATGAAATCAGAAGCTGGTTCTCTGATAAGATTAACAAAATTGATAAACCTCAGCAAGATTCATAAAAAAGAGAGAGAGAAGACTCAAATAAACAAAACACAAATGAAAGAAGAGAAATAACAACCAACACCACAGAAATACAATTATAAGAAAATATTATGAAAAAGTATATGCCAACAAGTTGAACAACCTAGAAGAAATGGATAAATTCCTAGAAACCTAATTTACCAATATTGAAGCAGGAAGAAATAGAAAATTTGAACAGATCAATTATCAGCAAGGAGATTGAATCAGTAATCAAAAAATTCCCTACAAACAAAAGTCCAGGACCAGATCATTTGTGATTCACAGGCAAATTCTACCAAACATTTAAAGAAGAGTTAATATCTATTCTTCTCAAACTATTCCAAAAACTAGAAGGAAAACTTCCTATTAGGCCAGTATCACCCTAGTACCAAAATCAGATAAAGAACCCACAAAAAAAAGAGAACTATGGGCCAATATTTTCAATGAATATAAATGCAAAAAATCCTCAACCGAATACTAGTAAACCAAATCTAACAATACATTAAAAAAATTGTTCAACAAAATTAAGTGAGATTTATTCCCAAGATGCAAGGGTGGTTCAATATTTGCAAATCAATCAACGTGATACATCACATCAATAAGAGAAAAGATGAAAACCATATAATTATTTCAATAGACACAGAAAAAGCATTTGACAAAGTACAACATCTATTTATGAAAAAGCCCTCAACGAAATAGGTTTAGAGGAAACATATTTCAAAATGAAAAAGGCCATATATAAAAACCCCACTGTGAACATCATACTCAATGGAAAAAAACTGAAAGCTTTCCCCCTAAGGCCAGGAACAAAACAAAGATGTCCACTCTCATCACTTTTATTTGACAAAGTACTGGAATTCCTAGCCACAGCACTTAGGCAACAAAAAGAAAATAAAAGGCATCCAAATCGGAAAGGAAGAAGAAAAACTTTCATTATTTGCAGATGACATGATACTCTATATAGAAAACCTGAAAGACTCCATGAAAAAAAAAAAAACCTAGAACTGTTAAATGAATTTAGTGAAGTTACAGGATACAAAAATCAATGTGCAGCAATCTGTTGCATCTCTATACACTAATAATTAAGCAGAGGAAAGAGAACTTAAGAAAATGATCCTATTTGCAATTGTACCCAAAAGAATAAAATACCTGGGAATAAATTCAACCAAGGATGTGAAAGACCTGTGCTCTGAAAACTATAAAACACTGAGGAATACTAAAAAAACAAACAAACAAATAAAAAACTGATGAAATAAATTGAAGATGACATAAAAAAATGGAAAGGCATCCTATGTTCATAGATTGGAAGAACAAATATAGTTAAAATGTCAATCCAAAGCAATCTACACATTTGATACAATCCTTATCAAAATACCAACAGTATTTTTCACAGAACTAAAACAAACAACCCTAAAATTTTATGGAAGCACAAAAGACCTGAAATAGCCAAAGGTATCTTGAAAAAGAAAAGCAAAGCTGAAGGAATCATAATATCGCATGTGAAGTTACATTACAAAAGTGTAGTAATCAAATCAGTATGGTACTGGCACAAAAATAGACTCATAAATCAATAGAAGTGAATAGAAAATCCAGAAATAAACCCACAATTATATAGTCAATCAATCCTTGACAAAGTAGAAAAGAGTCTCTTCAACAAATGGTGTTGGGAAAACAGGACAGCTATATGCAAAAGAATGAAACTGGACCACTTTCTTACACCATACACAAAAATAAACTCAAAATGGATCAAAGATCTAAATATGTGACCTGAAACCATAAAATTTCTAGAAGACAACACAGGCAATAATATCTCTGACATCAGCCATATCAACATTTTTCTAGATACATATCCTGAGGCAAGGGAAACAAAAGCAAAAATAAATCATTAAGACTACATCAAAATAAAAAGCTTCTGTACAATGAAGGAAACAATCAACAAAACTAAAGGCAACTTACTGAATGGGAGAAGATATTTGCAAATGACATATCCGATAAAGGGTTAGTATCCAAAGTATATAAAAAACTTAAAAAACTCAACACCAAAAAATAAATAAATAATCCAATTAAAAATGGGCAGAAGACATGAATAGACACTTTTCCATAGAAGACATACAGATGGCCAACAGACACAAGAAAAGATGTCCAACGTCACTCATCATCAGGGAAATGCAAATCAAAACTACGATGATACATCACCTCACTCCTGTCAGATGGGTCAAATCAAAAACACAAGAAACAAGTGCTGGCATGATGTGGAGAAAAAGGAACATTCATGTACTGTTGGTGGGAATGCAAACAGTGCAGCCTCTGTGGAAAATAGTATGAAGATTTCTCAAAACATTAAAAATAGAACTGCACTACAATTCAGTAACTACACTACTGGGTATTCACCTAAAGAATACAAAAACACTAATTCAAAGAGATACATGCACCCCTATGTTTATAGTAGTATTATTTACAATAGCCAAGATATGGAAGCAGACCAAGTGTCCACTGATAGATGAATGAATAATGAAAAGGTGAAAATATATTTATATATATGAATTATTATTCAGCAATAAAAACAAATGAAATGAATTTGCAAGGACATGGATTGAGCTGGAGAGTATAATGTTAAGTGAAATTAGAGAGTGAGAGAAAGACAAATACCATCTGATTTCACTCACATGTGGAATTTAAGAAACAAAACAAATGAGCAAAGGAAAAGAGAGAGAGAGAGAGAAACAAACAAACAAAGAAATATACTCTTAACTATAGAGAATGAACTGAGGGTTACCAAAGGGGAGGTGGGTGGGGGGATGGGTGAAATAAATTGTTGGGGATTAAGGAGTGCACTTATGATAAACACTGGGTGATGTATGGAATTGCTGAATCACCATATTGTACAGTTGAAACTAATATACACTGTATATTAACTATACTGGCATTAAAATTTTAAAAATAAAAAACAATAGAAAGAGCAAGAGAAAATAGTAGAAAAAGTATATAATGTCCTTAGGGCCAAGAACAGCAACTCCAGCACACTTTGCTACTTATAACCCTAGTTCTGAATCATTCTTTTCAATCTTTTTTGTTAATATTACAACAGATCCTCCCTGAAAATTAGACAGACTATAATCAATAAGTTACTTCAGGTACCTTCAACTGAATTGACCAAATCTTTGCACCCATTTACTAATTTAACACTTGGTCTGTAACTTGCAGTTACTGCTATCATGATGACCTAGCAACTGGATACTTTTGGATATTTATGAATGTCAGAGGAATAATGGGCCAAATGTGACAAATGATTATTCAATTAACCCTGTGATTTGGTTGCAAAAGTTATTGATTATTTAGTATTTTAAGTTTAACAATGAATTCAATATAAATGAAATAACTTTAATATGTCCTCAATATGTCACTCTATCGGCTGGGAGTAGCTTCACTGTTTTTTAAAATA
This sequence comes from Vulpes lagopus, assembly GCF_018345385.1. Classification (NCBI taxonomy): domain Eukaryota; kingdom Metazoa; phylum Chordata; class Mammalia; order Carnivora; family Canidae; genus Vulpes; species Vulpes lagopus. The sequence goes on from NC_054844.1 coordinate 23,976,604, forward strand.
TTTTATCATAACTATGAAGTGGCTTAATTTACAAAGATGAAAAAAAAAAAGCAAGACGTTCTGAAAATTCCAACAAGGAGACACCAAAAATCATCTATGAGAAAAGGAATTCAGGCAAAGCAGAATTGCAAAATGCTGTGCTGTTTCATGAGGGAAGCACACCCACAGGGGAGAAACTGGGCTGAATGAATTTTCCTTTTGTACAATTCAGGCTATATAGGAAAATTGCCAGGGATGTGACAGAAAGCTAAGCTTTCAAATTCCTTTCACTTCCTTGCCATTTTCAAGAGCAAACCAAATATGTTGAATCATTTTGTCTAACATCATTTCTACCACCCCATGCTCCTTTATAGACTGCAAACTGAAGACATTCTAATTCAAGTTACAAGGATTAAACTTTGTTCAATTTAAAATTGTATCCAGTACCTAGGTTAGCTCCTGGTCGGTGCAGTTGGTCAAATATTTGTTAAATTAAATAAATACATTTTAGCTATACCCATCTCCATGCAAAAGGTCTCTTTTGCAAGCCTACAGTGGAGTTAGTTAGATGAGCAATTCTTCCTCTAGTCTAACCTATGAATAGGCCACCATGATGCCTTCATATTCTTCAGAATTTTATGGGGAAAAAAGCACATAAAAATGTAGATCTAATAGATGTGTGTATATGTTGTAAAAACCTTATTTAAAACACTAGTGACAATGATAGTAAAAGCATCTATTTACTTTCAAATTCTGCTTCAATACACTCATTTTTTTTAAGCAGCTAATAAACTCTGGGCAAGGACAATGCTGACCCCATTTCTTTTGCCTCACATAATCTCAGTCATTATTGCCATCTCTATTATCATTGGCATCTCTATTTCATTTCTCTTTACAATCCAGGACAGAAATCATGTTTATATTACATACCAATCTTCTCTCCTTACTTTGTTCTTCATTGTACTCTTCTTCTCTCCCTCAGAGACCAATTATTTATCACCTGCTATATGTTAAGTACTGGAAACACAAAGGCAAATAATACTTAGATTCTATTCTCAAATAGTTTATAAGCCTATACAGTAAATCAACAGTCATAATAATTGTGAAATGTACTGTGGTTCGCATGTAGAAAAGTCAGATAATTCTGACTTCCTAAAAGAGGTAGCACATGGACTTGAATGACAAGTTGAAGTGAAGCAAGGAGGTAGCCATGTGCAAAGTAGCATGGAAACAAGGGAAACCACAGCACATTCAAGAAATAAGGAGTTTTAAAGAAGACTCTAGATAATAAAAGATGAGATCAGTAGCTAGACAGAAGTAGGTAGGACTAGATAAGATCACTTAAGTCTCTATGCCATCCTAGGAGTTTGACTTTAACCTGAACCCTCTCTATAACATTTAGTTAGAATAGCATTTTCCGTAATAGAAAAGGGTTCTCTGATAACACAACTGAAAGTATACTGAAGGCAGAATAAGAATACAGGCAGAAACACAGTTTAGGAGAGGCTGTTATTGTACTTTAGAAATGACATCAGAATTATGGTACTGAGAGAGGGGAAATTTAGCTCAAAGCCCTCCAACTAGTTGGGAGGAGATGACCATAATCCTCCAGGAAAGAAATGATGTTGTCCTAAAACAAGGCTGGGGCAGTAGATATAGGAAACAAAAGAGATGAATTTAAGAGATTTTCTCTCTCAATTTCTATACAACATGCCTATTGTTTTGAATTTCTTCTTAGAATCTAAGTATATGTGAGTGAAAACTGTTGACTTTCCTGTTTTATAGACTGGATAAAAATTGTCTAATGTTATTTTCAGTTGTAGGTATTTGAGATTAAGATCTAAATATAAGTACACTTATAACTTATAAATTTATAACTTACAAATGTACTTATATTTAAGTACATGTAAGAGTGGTTATAACACTTATAACCAACTCTTACCTGGAAGTACATGCTATAAAAGAACTTAATAATCAGTCAGAATCCTAGTGAGCCAGCTTCCTAAATGGACGAAAGTATTTGGTAGAAAAAAGAGCTTGAAGAGTGAACCTGTTAAAATGTAAGTTAAATCATCTCACTCCTACTCAAAATCTTTCAATGTCTTTCCATCTTGCTCTGAGTAAAAGTCAGTCCTTTACTTTTTATTGATTTTATATTAACAATAGGCTACACAGGAGTAGGAACATGACTGTCTGACTTCAATTCTTCCTGTCCTACTACTCTTTCCCCTTCATTATGAGGTGGCCATGCTGGACTCCTCGCTGTTTCTCAAGTCCACAGGCACACTTGGGCATTGAGGACTTGCTCCTCGTTTCCCAATTATTCTCCTAGCTTGCTCCCTCACCTCCTTCAGGTTTTTCCTTACCTTATCACTTTATTTAAAAATAAATATCTCTCTCACTCAGCATTCTCTGGTCAATTTTTTATTTTTCCATAACACTCATCACAATCTAATAAACTTTATATTTTACTTATCTTGTGTAATATCTATCTCCATCTCTTCCACAACTAGAGAATAAGTTCCATGAGGACAGGGATGTTTAATGTTTTTCTTTCTCTCTAGTGCTTAGAACAATGCCAGGAGCATTGTAGAAACAAATGAATAAACTGCTAATTGACGTGACTGTCAATCATGGTGTTTGTTCCAAAGACCTAATGGATTGACTAGCAAAATCATGACCATGGAAAGAATCCTACAGTTAGTTATTGTCTTTTCCATCAGGAAATCACTAGCAAAGTCAGATATAGTCTGAACTGTTTATATGAACACAGAATTTTATATAAGGCACCATAATTAGAACTTGGTTCATAATAATTAATTTTTTTTAATTTTTTTATTTTTTATTTTATTTATTTATGATAGTCATACAGAGAGAAAGAGAGAGAGGCAGAGACACAGGCAGAGGGAGAAGCAGGCTCCATGCGCCGGGAGCCTGATGTGGGATTCGATCCCGGGTCTCCAGGATCGCGCCCTGGGCCAAAGACAGGCGCCAAACCGCTGCGCCACCCAGGGATCCCCATAATAATTAATTTATAACCATCTTTGCATGACAATTAATGACTATAAACCTGTTTTAAATTCTTTAGCATGGTATAAAAGCTGTGCTTATTCACAACTGCAGCTTTCTATCCTAACTGGTAACAACCAAATGCTCATTATTCATTACCATTAAGAAAGCTTTTTGTTGAGAGTAATTCCATTGCTTTTAGCTTTGTGGTTAGACATCTTAGGGTCCTAACTTGAAGGTGATCGTGTCAGTTGAAGCAATCATCACAATTAACAAAATTAAATTACTGAGTGATACATCCAAAGACTCTTTTTATAATGGTCTTAATTTTTGGAAGGTTTTTATTGCTATTTGATCTTAAAATACATAAATGATTGCTCATTATAAAAAAAACAACTAATATAGACATAGAATTTATTTTTATTTTTATTTTTATTTTATTAGACATAGAATTTAAAAGAAAAAGTTTGCCTTCATCCTTCTCCCTAAATCCTGTCCTCCCCTGAAGTAACAAATATTAGTGGTTTGGCATATATTTTTCTATGCTTTTCCTAAACATTTACACAAATATGTACACCCAGAGTTTTAGTTTTAGAAGATATATATCTATGCAATATAGATATACATAATTATAATATATACATACACAAATACATATAATCATATATAATTTTTTTGAAAAGTGATTTCTTTACATAGCAGTGTGTTTTGAACCTCTTCCACATCAGTACACACTGAGTTCAGCAATTATATATCTAGATTTATCCTACTTTCTTGATTTAATTACTGAAAGTGTCCCAACCATACATAAGTATTATGAACTATAGACAGGTAGGATCTGCCAGCTAAATATATTGTGAATTATTTTATTTTATTTTTATTTTATTTTTTTAAATTTTTTATTTATTTTATTACAGTCACAGAGAGAGAGAGAGAGAGAGAGAGAGAGAGAGAGAGAGAGAGGCAGAGACATAGGCAGAGGGAGAGAAGCAGGCTCCATGCACCAGGAGCCCGACGTGGGACTCGATCCCGGGTCTCCAGGATCGCGCCCTGGGCCAAAGGCAGGCGCCAAACCGCTGCGCCACCCAGGGATCCCTTGTGAATTATTTTAATTGTATATATCATTTCTCTAAATTTTACATTAATTCCTTATCTTTTCAATAACAAATACTTTATTTACAACTTTGAGTGCAACAAATAAATAGGTATTGAATATAAATCACTCTAGCTCTTAAACATAAAATCTCATTTCATTAGAGGAAGCAAAACTTAATCAGATTCTTTTGCATTTTTCATATTTTGACTACATCTCCTAATTTGATCTTCAACAAATTTCATCAAGGTTGAGTTAACTTTCATCCCAAGGTCAACATGGATCACATTGTTTGTGATTCTAGTATGGAGCTGACACCTAAAATGTTAGCTGTATAATTTTTTTCAATAATTTATGAAGAAATGGAGATAATAGGCTTCCTCACTGGAGAAAATGTTTAGTGATTTCCAGAGGGATAGAGAACAAGCAATTTATATATGTATATTTATATAAAAATATGTATATTATATACATATATAAACACTCTTAATATTCTGTAGACAAAAGATTTTCTTGAATTACTCTCTCACATGAATATATACTATTTGTCACACATGGTTGTCAAATAATATTTCTCTTTTGTTTATATGAAAAAGCCATTTAGTGAGGTATTATCTTTTCTCTGAATAAACACATTGTTCTTTAATTAACAAAAATTAAATATAAAAATAGAAGTTAACAACAGCAGGAATTCTGAATAATAACACGATATTCATCCTTTAGTTATAATAGTCTTTGTGTTTTATCAAAATCCCATTACAACTAACAACAGACATTAGAATTGGATTTCAGCATTTTGATTATAACCTGATTAATATCTAAGAAATCCTCATAATTTCCACACCTTTTAACGGGTGATTTTTTAAAAAGCCAGGGATCCCTGGGTGGATTAGCGGTTTGGCGCCTTGACTTTGGCCCAGGGCGTAATCCTGGAGTCCAGGAATCGAGTCCCGCATCGGGCTCCCGGCTGGAGCCTGCTTCTACCTCTGCCTGTGTCTCTGCCTCTCTCTCTCTCTCCCTATGTCTATCATGAATAAATAAATAAATAAATAAATAAATAAATAAACAAACAAACAAACAAACAAATAAATAAATCTTAAAAAAAAAAAAAAAAGCCAAATCTGGGCGTTCAAAAAATACCAGAGAATAGCAACTGGATATAATTGATCTCTACCTATTTAGGATCAATTTAATAAACTGTGGTAAATTAGCTGAACTGAAACTTTCAGGCTTGGCCAATTTATCTTTATATATGTACTGACACATTCTCAAACAAGACTTCCAAATTATCAGATAAATATTCCTTTTATAGTAATTCTACACCTTTGTCCACTTTGCATAAAGATCGCCTACACTAATTTATGACATTCTGCATACTCTTGAGATTGTTCATAGGAGTTCACTAATGACAGTCTAGGTGTGAGGAATAAAACTTGGTTTTCCTGCTATTTGACTCTATGCAATTGTTATAATTCCCTCGGCTCAGATTCAAGTTGTAATTGTTATATGAGATGGGATGGGAAAGACAATTACTTGCTGTCTCATTCCTCTGAATATTTCAAAGCATTGTCATCATAACAGAAGCTCTAATGGTAATCACGGTCCATCTTTAAACCTGAGTGAAAAATTTTAGAAAGAAAAAGATCTTTTAAAAAAAAAAAAATCCCAGAGTAATAAAACATTAGTCACAGCCAATCCGACCCAAATCTCAGTTTGATAGAAATTAAGCTTGTTTTCTGCCAAGTTTGATCATAATTTCTAGAATGTAGTCCTTACGAATGCAATCATTCACATATTTTAAAACAAGATATTGATTGAAAGGTTTTTTAATTAATTAATTAATTTATTTATTTATGTCTTACTTACTTACTTACGAGAAAGAGACAGAGACCATGTATGCAGGGTAAAGGGAGAGGGAGAAGAAGAGAAGTAGATTCCCCACTAAGCACAGAGCCCTATGCAGGGTTCCAATCTCACGACCCATCATGACCCATGATTCATGACCTGAGTTGAAACCAAGAGTCAGATGCTTAACTAACTGAGACAACCAGGCACCCCTGATTTGAAAGTTTTTAACAATCTGCAATTAAGGTGAAAATTTGATTTAAAAAAAAAATTCACGTATATGAAGTGTCCAGAAGAGGCAAGTCCATACAAACAGAAAAGTAGATTAATGGTTGCCCAGGGCTGGAAAGCTGAGTAAGGCTTTGGAGAGAGGGGAGAAATGGACTGATTGTTAATTGTTATGAGGTTTCTTTTAGGAGTGATGAAAATGTTCTAAAATTGATTGTGGTAGTGGTTTTTCAACAGTGAATATACTAAAAACCACTGAATTGTCTACTTTAAATGGGAAAATTGTATGTGTCAACTATAGTGCAACAAAATTGTTAAAAATGTCAATAGAGATTAAGAACAAAAATTTTTAATGATATAGGCAAATTATGTGATAACATTAAGGGAAAAAGCTGCAAGCAAAATAATTTATCCAGATATGTCCAATTATATGTAAAATATATAGCATTTATTTCCTAATTTTCTTATTTTCACTTAGTCTATGAAAGTATTCATTTGCACATTTTCTTCTATTTTTCTGTGTATTTATCTTATATCTCCTTAACTTGGCAATAGGAGCCTGTGACCAAAACTCAATACTGTATTTCTTTCTTGTTTCTCACACAGAACCTGCTAAGGTCATTTATATCTAGTGAATAATAAAAAGCATTGCTAACTTATTAGACAGCTGATTCTAGTATATTAAAATTTTAGACATATGACTCAATACATACATTTAAGAAAAGTATTTCCATCTTCATGATGTGGAGTTTGGAATAAAAATATATTTGCTCTACTGTATTTAATTCCAAATGTTTTCATTTGTATAATTTGCACCCAGTGTTAGATTGAAAGAAAAGAAATTATTTGGAAGTATCTTTCAACCAATTTCATTCTTTATATTAAAGATATAGTTGAAGCAATTAGATATCAAAGTAATCTGAGAAAAGGAAAAATTAGATTGAAAATAATCATACTGGTAACAATAACTACATTATAGAGCATTTATTCACATTCCATAATTTATTATTTCATTAAATTATCCCCCAAATCCTAAGAGATAAGTATTATTCCTATCCCCTTTTTTGCAGATAATAAAATAGAAGTTTGCAGAGTTTCAGTAACTTGCCCAAGTTCATAAAGCTTATAAATAACAAAGATTCAAACTGAGGTTTAGTTGATTCCAGAAACTGAGCTTTAAACCACAAAGCTATATATCTTCAATTTGCCAAGAACATGTTGTTTTTGAAAATCACACATTTCAATCACTTCTCTCCTTTTTGGAATTAAGTTCATTAAAGATTTAAAGAAGTTGACAAGTTACACTGAGTATAAAACCAGGAATATTGTCTCTCCCTTTTTTTGCAAATAAAAAAATGAGGTATTTTGGAAAGATGTTTTTCCTAAGCTTCATAACTTTGGTGATTTTGGACTAGAAAAGGTAATTCCACCGCATTTCAATCCCTTAAATAAACTTAGCCACCTTGCTGAGTCACACTAGTCCCTCCTGAAGAGTACCCTCAATATCTGCATTAAAGTTTCAGAACTTCTCAAGCCCTGCTCTTTTGACACCACCTTCCCCCCTTATTTTTTATTCTTATCAAACTCTTCTTCTTTATGAAGACTTTTGCTTGGTAACTCAGTTTTGACTCTAGCACCAACAGAATCTGTTCCCTGGTCCAATGTGCTAACATTTTGATAAATGATACCTCACTCCCCTCCCACCTCTGAGCTACCTGGACCTCACTTTCATCAAACCACACACACACACACACACACACACACACACACACACACACACCTGACAAAAGTAGGCAGGCTATGCTAATGGAAGCAGGCAACACACACTTCTCTCCAGCAATACCTCTCCAGGTCACATTTATAGAGACTTAAGCATTATTTAGGAGGCATAATCTTAGATAGAAGAACCTGAGAGCATTTTCTGACCTCTGGGGAGGGAGTACAGGGAAAATATGGAACAGAAAGGATTCTTCAAAAATCCGGTAAAATTCTGCAGATTTATCTTAGAAAAAGCCTCTAGGGAAGAAATCCTTCAACAATTCTGTGTCGTTCAGTTCAAGGTCCAATAATATTTTGTGGAAGGAATAGCTCACAAGAAGGCAATTTCATTTTTTTAAAGATTTATTTATTTATTTATTTATTTATTTATTTATGATAGAGAGAGAGAGAGAGAGAGGCAGAAACACAGGAGAAGAGAGAGAAGCAGGCTCCATGCCAGGAGCCCGACGTGGGACTCGATTCCGGGACTCCAGGATCGCACCCTGAGCCAAAGGCAGGCACTAAAACGCTGAGCCACCCAGGGATCCCCAAGAAGGCAATTTCAAATCAACAAAATCAAACTAAGACACCAGGGAGTGGGACAATGTGAAATAAATGAAACCAGAGGGAATAAAATTTAGGATTTGTTGGCAGCCTCTGTTGAAGAAGGAAGAAGAGAAAGAGGAGAGGGAAAGAAGGAAGGAGGGAAGGAAGGAAAGAAAGGAGGAAAAGGAGGAAGGAGAGGGACGGAAAGAAAGAACTGGGGAGGAAAAGAAGGCAGGCAGGGAAGGGAGGGAAGGAAGAGGTGGGGGGAAGGAACTATTCAGTCTGGTGAGAAAGACATGAACTTTTTATTAAAAAATATGTCAGAAACTGAAATTCCATTACTGTTTCTAGCAAACTAGAATGTTCTTTCTCTTTTTGCTCAGTCATTTTCTCCTAACTCTTAATCTAACCTCTTCCTTCAGAGTTCATGATAAGTATTTTTCTTCACTATGATATTTGTCATGCATATGTACAGCCTTTGATTCTTCTTGCATAAACGTAAGCAGTTGCATACTGCCTGGTCCATCTCCCTAACCTCTACTATTCACTCTCTACCTCCCAAATGCTTGGGCTTCCTCTAGCACAGCTACAATCACATCTTCTGCTCTCAATAATCATAAAGTACAAATCTGTCTGGCAGAGAAGGCCAAACATGACTTGGCCTCAACTCATACTTCCAACTGATCTTATTTCTCAGCTCTTGGCTTCTTATTAATAAACTTCAAGGTTTTGATGGCACACAAGCAATAATGCCCTCTGAGTCCCAATCATGGGCACCTATCTAGTTGTCTTTCTATCAGGAGAGTGCTAAAGGAAACAGCAGAAGCAGCTCCTCCCCAGAGAAACTCACAGCCTAATGAAGGCAAAATTAACCTCAGCAATGAACTTAGAGTTATACTGAAGATGCACTTGCACTTACTCAGATGCTTTCTAAAGAAGATCTGAAGAAGGGCAGAAACTATAATATATAAAGCACTTATGAGGCAACATTAGAATCATATATGTGTGAGGACTAAGTATAGGTAATACTGCTCATTAAGCTTTGTACTAAAACTGATGGGAAAATCTTCCAAATACATTTGTGTTCATTTACAACCCTCTTTTATCCTGATCCATGCAAGGTGAGACAAATTTACCCTCTTCTTTAAGGAATAGTTGTGAATAGACAAGAAGATGTGAGAGACAAGATGAGATTCTGATCATGCTGGACTAGGTCATTGCTACTATGAAGTTAGCCTACAATTTCCAAATAGGCTTTCAAAATAATGGGGGGGGGGTGGCAGTGAGGGACCCATCAAGCCAACATCTCTTGATCCTTGAAAGAACTCACTCACCAAAAGCCTTGTTACTAGTTACTCAACTAGTGTGTCAAGGAAATTTACTTTGATGAATACAAACAGGCATTTTTTACAACCACCATTATTTATAGATGCAAATACTGTGTAAAATATAGTGCCTAAACTCAGCTGTGATTTAATACTACCTATTTCCATAATGAGTGTTGAAAGGATGGATTAATAGAGCCTTCAATTAGACATGTAGTAATAATCTGGGGGCTTCTTTTTTATGAGTTTTTCTTTTTTTTAAAGATTTTATTTATTTATTCATGAGAGACAGAGAGATAGAGAGGCAGAGACACAGGCAGAGGGAGAAGCAGGTTCCATGCAGAGAGCCCGATATGGGACTCGATCCCGGGTCTCCAGGATCAGGCCCTGGGACAAAGGCAGACACTTAACCGCTGAGCCACCCAGGCGTCCAATCTGTGGGCTTCTTCAATTATTTGAATTAAAATAAAAATTGAGGATTAAAAATTATAGGGCTCTCCATAGAGTTAACAGTAAACCACCAAAAAATTGTATATATAGCAAAAAAATTTTCATTGGCTTGTGTAAACATGGCATTATATTATAAATAAAACGTAGTAACTCAAGAAAGAAAATATATGAATTTGTTCAGCATTCAAATGTAGATATATGCTTGTAACATAAAGAAATTGATTACTGGTTGGACTTGTTTTGAACTAATAATGAAATAGGAAACCCTCGTGCCAATATAACTTACCCTATCCCCTAAACATTAGGGGGATAGATTTTTCCATTTTGGAGCTAAAGCAAGCAAGAAAAATGTTTGCTTTTTGTTTGCATTTTACATAACTCTAAATCACTTCAAAAGACTTTAATATTAAAAATATGTTTAAATATTTTAAATTGTTGTCATATAGATTTAAAAATAATTGTTTGAACTAAAGTCAAACTCATTTGTGTGTGTAAACATTGTCATTATCTCACCACATGATTTTTAATTTCTTTTTTAAAAGCAGGCATTTTCTACCTTAGTAATATGAATATAGTTAACAAGCTACCAAAGAAAACTTATAGCTCAAATAGACAGCAATAGAACTGACTGAATTTCATCCCTCTAAATTCTTCTGACAGAGAATGTGCAAGCATGTGGTTTTATTTACAGTTTCTCCTTCCTTATTTACGTTTCCCTATAGATCACTATGACTTAAAAGTACGAGTTCATGTTTTTTTCTGGAAGTTTCGAAGCATAATTACAAAGAGTAGCAGAGAAAACACAGCAATAACAGTGCAGTGGTTTTAGTGACCATTTCTTGAGCCAATGATCACATTCTGCTTGATGTTACTATTATTATGTTTAAACCCCCTCAGGATGTATTTTCTTCATCATTCTATCCTCCACAGCACCTAGCTATGCACATTATAGATGTTCATTATTTGTTAAGTGACTGATCAAATAAATGAAGATCTAATAACTGGAGTCATACTTCTATTCAGAAGAGAAGAGTGGAACAAACTTACCTGTATGCCTTTCCCAAATGAAATGAAAAACTGGATTGCAATAGAAGTAGTTTGGATTTCATTATGACTAGTCAAGGTCCTTCTCAGTTCACTTTACTCTCAAAATCACAAATTGAAAAGAGACAAAAGTATGAGTGTGCCTCTTAAATTTCTTAGAAGCTTTTTATTATCCTGATGAAGAATAAATGACTTACACAATTTAAGGGGTTTTCAGAGTTGACAGTCTTATGGAGGATATTTTTGTTTTATCATTAAAGTACATTCTCTAATCCCTTCTTTACACACACATACACACACACACACAAGTACACACAAATAGACATTACATCTGAAGAAATTTTGGAGTACCTCCTAATGTAAGCCTGACTCGTTATAGATTGGTGCTTCCTAGGGTTTTGTCTTTGGCCACCTCTCTACTTTGGGATGGAAACCCACTGTGGCACAATATCCATGTGGGCCCACCATGAAAAAAAATACAATGTGAATTTGAACCTCCTGCCTATTGTGCCATGAGTAACAAAATCCTTTGTCTTTGACCCAGGAGTATTGTGTCCAAGCATTTATGAAACTCTAGCAGCCTAACTTGTTAGCTTGCAAAGTGATTAAAATCTCAGACTCTTCACAGTTTGTGCCACTTAGTCCTTTTCTATTTCCTTCCATCACCTATACACTGAAGTCCAAGTGCTATAGGGCTCAATGATCTCAGTGGACCTGTCCCTCTCATCCCATCATCTACCATTCCCATCTTCATAATAGTTACTCATGATCCACAGCTGATCATAGCTCTCCAGTTAGCATATCCTATTCCGTGTCTTCCCATCTTTCTCATCTTCTCTCTTCTGCCTTCTAATCTAATTAAAATTGCCTTCTAATCTCCCCAACCCACTTCTTCTTTTTCCCCCTTTCCCACCTCAAACTTTCTTAGCCTGCCACCTTCTTTTCATAGCATAAACACAGTTTAGGTATCCATCTGAGAGCGTCCATCTGAGAGCGTCCACCCATCTATCCCAACACTAAATTCAGATCCCTTCTCAGAGCACCCTGAGAATAACTCAATCATAGTCCTTGCCATATTTTTGCGAGTGTCCATTTGTGTGCCCGTCTCATGCATCAGACCCTGAGTTACATGAATAAAGGGACAGTATCTTCTGCATCTTGGTATCCCCAGCACCTCATTTGATGCTGGCACCTGTCGATGCTCAGTAAATACTTGCTGAACTGGTAAGAACTGAAATAAACCAAACCGATTTTATTAACTCTAATGCCCTTAATTCTTACTCAGAGAAGAAAATAATCCTTTTCATTTGTATTTTAAACTGGGAAAATTGCTTTCCTGCTTCCTTTTTAAATACTATTTTCCCTTTTAGAATATGACTTATTAAGATTTAAGTCTTTCCAGAGGAGGTAAGAATTTAATAAAATGCTCTATAGAGATTTTATATTTCTCCAAATCTAGTTTTATTCTCTAAACTGTATTGGATTAGTCATGTGATTCTTGATATTAGTAACTGAAAAGAAAGTAGCCCAATTCTTTAACACTAAGCATTTAAGGATTATACTGAATAATGCCAGAGAATATGGGTCATGTGAATAGAGTCAGCATTGCCTGAGTGCTCTGACTCCTGGAGACTCCCCCCCACCCCCACCCCCAGTTAGGGTATTGCATTATCAGCTCTAGAGCAAATATTTTCTAGTCTTTAGTTAATTGTGTGGGACAATGTGTCAGTCACACTGATTCAAGAGGTGGGGGAGAATGTCATCATTAGATTTTTCAGGACCATCTCATATAAATGTGTGGTGAGTAATCGATCTTTAGAAAGCACACAGAGAGCTCTACCACCAGGCCTTCTGGAACATCCCAAATCCATTGTTAGTAGCATTTAAGTAGTTAATAAATGGTGGAGACTGCTTACCATTCCCTTGAGTACCTTAGGGAAGGATTTATCCTTTTAAAAAATGAGGAAGAAAGTTAAAGAAAAAGAAGGGTGCGGAGGAGAACAGACCATTGTTAGCATACTTGGTTTTCAAAAGTTCCTTTATATTGTTTCATTGACACACATAAAATAATTACAGGCAACGCAGTTTCTTTTCTTTTCTTCTTTTTTTTTTTTTGGCAACACAGTTTCTTATCTAGAAGCTAGCACTGGTATGTTGAGGCTTCCAGATAATCCCTGCAAGCTCAAACGAACCCATCCACAATGCAGTTCATAGACCAAACACTGTGCCATACACCCAACCAAGGAAAGCTATGTCTAATGAAACTTGGTTAAAATATCCTTGAATATTTTATTGAGTATAATATTTATAAACTCTAGGGAAAAAAGAATTCTCTCACAGCTTCTCATTGAACTTTCCAGATAATATAATCTCTGGTCCCTCTGAACCTACATTAAGAATTCAACCAATCAGTCAATCTTAGAATTCGATCAATCTTAGAATTGCTGCCATCAAAATACTGTTATTTTTTAAATGGGGTGGTAGAAAAGGGATATGTTCTATCTTCACCTCAATCAATGTTACAAAACCAAAATATGCCCCCTCCCTAACTCAAAGGCAGAGCCCTAGACTAAGTACAAATCCATATTGCATCAGGACAACTCTTCAAAAAAACTAGCTTGTCTTTTTCTGAATCCTCTGCTTACTACCAGTGGAAAGTATAATGCATCAAACTACCTAAATATAATCTGCCAATGTGTTAATGAATTAATGACTTGAGAACTACATATTTGGACTTCACATAAGTGGGAGTGACTCCAGGATTTGAAATATCTTGTTGAAACATTTGACTATGAAAAATAACAGATGATACATACTATAAGAACATATTTCTTATCATCTTACTAATACTGTGGTATTGGACAGAAAGTCTAGAAATGCCTAATCTCTTTTGCTTTCTTATAAAATCTTATGGTTAGTATATCTTTTTTAAGACAGCAGGAAAAAATCTTTAGGTAAGCTTATGGAAAAAATAATTTTATTGTCTATTTCAGAAGATATTGGTAGTGACATATACATATGCAAAATGTTTTTGTCCATTTCCTAAAATAAAAATTTTATAAAAGAAAAAGTTCAAGATCTTGAAAACTAATCAATGCACATAAGATTCTATGCATACAGATGCTCAGTAGGGAAATATGTTCAAAATAGCTAGAAAGTAGCTCTCCAATAATGTTGACAATGCAAGATTATTGCAATATTTGCAAAAGAGAATTGCAACAAAAGAAGACTTGCATATTTAATTCATTAGTTTTAATTCCTTCCTGAATATCAAGGGGATTAAATTCCATTTGCATCAGACTTTGGTGTTAATCCTAAGAATTTATTAGCCCCTCTCCACCATTGTTTCATAAATACTTACTTTTTTCTTTCTAGAAGTTCTGAGATTTTAACCTCATTGGTGCCAGAATATCAGTGTAGAATCACTATATTTTCAGGCTTGGATTCCTGGAGCAGGTACAACCAGGTTTGTTGTGAGTTGTCCCAGGTAGCAGCTGTGCTGACACTTACAATAGGAATGTTCTCCATTTAACTTGGCATGGTCTACTGCCTTAAATATATGAGTAAATAACAGGCAAGGGAGAACAGCCACTCATTCAAATCATCTATTGTATGAGTTTGTGCTTGACTGGCTCAAGTATGCTTATTATAATAGATTTTTAGATATTCAGATGGCATCTGGTTACACAAGCATGGTGGTAATTATAAAATCTATAGCCTATCGTGCAGATCACAACCTATTTCCCTGACTACCATCTTCTTTGTTCTAAGAAGGATGACCATTTTAAGATAAAAATTCTGGGTCTGTAGGATGCATGATATAAAAAGTTGTTTTCATGGTTGTTTATCAATTCTACTATCTTAGAGACACTAATTTTCTGACTCATCACAGCTTTTTATTTTTCCCTTAGAAGAGTTCTACCATATTGTACATTAAGTTTTCGGTATGTTGATGTTTTTCACATTTTTACTTTACAGCTCCATTTTACATTTAAATTCCTATGATGGTTGCATCCTTGAGTTGTAGCTTTGCATGACAACATTTACCCCAGTGCAGATAAGAAGCAGGCGCATTTCAGCACTTCTGAGGAAGTCCTGAGAAGCAAAGTTCCACTCATTCCAAAGGTGGGGTTTTAATGACAACGCTAATCCCAAAGCAAGGATTTCAATTGCAAATGACTTTATAGAGACCTAGAAAAATATTCTATTTATAGTCCATGCTGCAGATAAAACAATTTAGTGTTTATTTGTATTTCTTATGACAAGGAAATACAAATCTAAATTAGCTCCTTATTATAAGAAAAACAGTAGCTGTCTATAATCAAGGAAGGACCATATGTCTTAATTCAAACCCGAAAAATTGAAATTGATAACTCTTAAATAAAAAATTCCAGCTGCTGGGGATCCCTGGGTGGCTCAGCGGTTTAGCGCCTGCCTTCAGCCCGGGGCATGATCCTGGAATCCCGGAATCAAGTCCCACATCAGGCTCTCTGCATGGAGCCTGCTTCTCTCTCTCTGCCTGTCTCCGCCTCTCTCTCTCTGTCTCTGTCTCTCATGAATAAATAAATAAAATCTTAAAAAAAAAAAAAAAAAAGAAGGCAGGAAGTTAGTATCCTGAACTTTAAAAAAAAAAAAAAAATTCCAGCTGCTTGCCCATCCTTTTTAAAAATGTCTTCACATAACTGGCATGATTTAAGATTGGCTCACTTCTTTCCAGTTTGCCAGAAATGTTCAAAAGTAGCAATAATATTTGCTTTCTTAATGCAAAGGACTCCATCCAGGTCTTGTCAGCAAATCATCAAATCTATTTATCCAAATTTATCTGCCTAGATCCTTGCTTCTAAATGCATTTAAGCTTAAGCCACTGATAGTTTTGACATATTTTATGTTTGCATATTAGATTATTCTGCTGTGCTGTTAAAAATCCATCTTCAGGGGGTGACTGGGTGGCTCAGTTCATTGAGCAACAGACTCTTGATTTTGGCTCAGGTCATAAGATCAAAGCCCAATGTTGGGCTCCCCACTTAGTTGGGAGTCTGCTTGAGGTTTCTCTCTCTCTCACCCTCTGTCCTTGCCCCACTCCCACTCTCTCTTTCTCAAAAATGAATAAATAAATATTTTAAAAAATCCATCTTCAGTGAAATGAGATTAGATAATTTCTAATCTTTTATGTTCAAACTTTCTATGTTATTGAATTCTCCAAGGAAATGGGTACCGTTTATAATGGCAGTATATTTTATGGTTTACAAGCCTTGAAATCTGAACTTCTTTCTTAATCATGTCTATAGTAATGGCTAAGGCCTTTTACTTTCAATTACATAGGAAACATAGTTGGCATTGCGACCCAAGAAAGGACAAGTTCAGATGGGAACAAACAAATTAAAGAGTTTTTATTTTTTTCTTTTTTATGATAGTCACAGAGAGAGAGAGAGAGAGGCAGAGATACAGGCAGAGGGAGAAGCAGGCTCCATGCACCGGGAGCCCGATGTGGGATTCGATCCCGGGTCTCCAGGATCGCGCCCTGGGCCAAAGGCAGGCGCCAAACCGCTGCGCCACCCAGGGATCCCAGAACAAACAAATTAAAAGAGAATACTAGCAACATCCTATGAAGTAGAAACGTACTAATTCCCTGTTGTCATTAAATTGAAAGTGATATGAACTAATGAAAGCAGCAAATCTAGGTGTGACATGAATATGGAGATTCAAAACATACAAAGGGGAAAATAAGAAGTCCTTCTGCCAAGGTTGCAATCTGATGAGATATCACCATTTTTAAAAGAAGCTGAGCTTCCAAAGAAACACACAATCTCACTGGTGTTTTCACGAAAAGTTGTATTGGGAAAAAAGGAAAGACAGCTGTCAATATCCTAGCAATAACAGAGGTGCCTGTGTTATATATACAGGAGATTTGACTGAAGAGAAGCATGAGTAAGAGAATAGAGGTTTGAATGTCTCTCTGTATTAGTAAGAAATTTAACTGATTCACTAACCAGGGTTTGTTTTTTTTTAATTATTTTCAGTTTTATTATAAATTTAAATATATGTGAGATATATTCTCCTAGATATACACCAAATTCTTCATGGTGACTATTTCTAGGAAGTGACATTTTGGGGATATACTGTATTGTTTATTTTTTTATGTGCATGTATTTTATGCAATAAAATGTATGCCTCTTTTCTTTGAAATTCATACATAGAAACTATGATAAATCCTGTAGTTTAAAAAGACAAAAACAAAGACAAACCTATCCTGGCCATCCATAATAAGACTTCATTTATCCTGAGCTAAAACCCTTTGACAAGTTTAATAACTAAAACTTATTAGCTTTAGTTATTTTGTGGATTTTTTTTCTCTAAAATAAATTATTTTAAAGTAAAATTCTAACATAATATGGGCAGGCAATATATTGTTTCTAATGTTGCTGCCCCTTTTTATCAATAAAAATGCAGCCCAGTACTAAACTCAATCACAGTCGGCCAGGGGATACACCATCATAATACAGGATTTACCAATTTTCCCAAAAGCTTGCTATAGGCAGGAACCTCAGGGATTTCTTTCACTTTCCATATTTGCATTTCCCAGTAGGACACAAGTGACAGAAAATATATGTATATGGACGGAGTCCAAAGGACCCACAATTCACAATATTTGGGGTACAGGGTGAGCCAGAGATTAAAGTTGCTGTAAGCAATAGCTTCTATCTTGGCACTTCCTGTCACCCCTCAAAAATAATCATTCTATTTTGGTGCCAATCTTACCCCTGGTCATTTCATATACATCTCATATAAACTGTATCTAAAATGTAATTCACTTGATTCTCACTCTTTGTGAAATGTTGCAGGTAGGATTATCCAGAAAATATTCTAAAAGTGAAGTTTGCACACAGGATGTTATAAGGTGTGTTCTTGGGAGTTGACATCTATACTGATGTGAAGGAAGTAGGACTGGACAAAAGAAGCAATTGGGTTGCACTGAAGTTCTATCAGAGCTTCATCCATCCTGTGGTGACTTCTGCAGCTGGAATGGCCCTGCCAAATTGTCCCAAATTGGAGCAAGATCAAAAGGCAGTCCCCTGAGGGGACCAGTCTTTAGATGTAGGCAGGGTAGCACATTGGGAAAAATGGCTCTTTCTAGCCCAGCAGAGTCATCAGTTATAAGAAGTCTGCCATTTTACTCCCAGCAGCTAGAGGAGTTAGTGCTTCTATCCTGAAGGGTGGATCTGAGCAGTGCTCCACAGTGTCCAGAACATCAACTATACTAACCTCTTTCTATAACAGCAGTTATCAGAGTAAGTCATTTAACTGAGGCTCTTCTGTTTGGTTCATTTGTACACTCTTAATGTGATACCATGCATAAATATTCTCTAGCTCATTCATTAATTCTTTCAACTTGTTTCAATCCAACAATGATGTGTTGAGTACCTACAATACGTAAAGTACTGCTTAGCTCTGGTGATACAGAAATGGATAAAGCATACTGTAGAAGAACGATAATCATGTTATAAAATATTTATTGAGCTTTTACTATGTGCTAGATTCTATTAATCTCATTTAAATCTCTAACAACTTCATAAACTAAATTCTATTTTTCTCCCCATTTTTCAGTTGAAAGGACTTATGAATTGAGGGGTTTAGTAACTTTTCTAAGGCCACTAGGCTAAAATGGTTTGGAACAGGGTGTAGACCCCAACAAAATGGCTCCAGAACTAGAGCCCCTAACCACCAGGCCTGGAGAGTTGGAGAAAACATGTGGATGGATGTGGAAGGATGTGATATGGAGAACAATTTGGGTGATGATTAGGATTATGGAGTTGAATGAGGCTTAAATAGCACTCTAGGCAGAGATCTACTACTGACAAAGAAGTGAGGTGGAACCACAAGTAACACAAGTTTACTAGAGTATAAAAGTGCAAAGCAGGGAGTGGCAGAAAATAAACTAGAGATGGAGGTGGGGCCAGGTTGCAGTGAGCCTATATGCCATGCTAAAGAATGTTCACTTAATCCTGGTCAATGGAAAGCCATTTGATAGCTTAAATAAGGAAGAAGAAACTGAGATTTGAGCTTCAAAAGATCTCTCTACCTGGTGGAGGATTTAGGGTACAATGCCATGCTGAGGATAGGTAAATTAGTTGTGGGGGAAGAAGGAGAGGAGACACTAGCATGGCTGGCAGCTGACTGGGTCCTTGGTGTTGTTGCTAACACAAGAAATTCAGAAGGAAACTTAAAAAAAAAGATTTTGTTTATTTATTCATGAAGAGACACAGATAGAGAGGCAGAGGCCAAGGGAGAGGGAGAAACAGGATTGCTGCAGGGAACCCAATGTGGGACTTGATCCCAGAGCTCCAGGATCACACCCTGAGCGAAGACAACTTTGATGGGGAGAGGATAGGGCAGACTGTGATAAGGAAAGGCCAGAGGGTAAATGTTTAATTCAGGTTTACACTGTGTTTAAAGAGATTACAGAACATATATGTCCTCTGGGCAGTTGTATATTTCAATCTGAAGTGCAGATAAGAGGTGAGGGCTGGATATAATTTGGAGACTGATTAGAATGTGATAGTTAAAATCATAGGGTTAATATGCCATTATAGAAGTTTTCTACATTAAGTGTTGAAAATAAGAGCAATAGACTGAGTACCAAACCTTAGGAAAGGATAAGCAAAGAAGAATTTACAAAGGAAGACAACGGGTTAGAGAGAGAAGTACCCAGTATCAGAGAGAGAGAGAGAGAAGAGAGAGCATCTTATGAGAGCTTTACAATGAAAAGAGTAGTCCCTAGTGTTAAAGGCATGGATAAATCAGATAATTCCAGTGCTGCAAAGTGTTATTGGGGTTTGGCAATATGCAAGTCATTGCTGAATTTGCCAAGAGCACCTCTTGGAAGTGAAGATGGTAGGAATCCTCTTACCCTGAGTTGGCAGGGTGAATGGGAAGTAAAAGGGTGGAGAAAATGGTGCTGAGAATTCATTCAATAAGACTGAAAGGAAATGAACACAAAATGCGGAGCCAGTATGAGAAGGACATTGCTTTAAGAAAAAAAAAATTCTTAGACAGTTAATAAATGATACTAGGGAGACAGAAATGCTGAGATCTGGTCCCTACCTTAGAAACACAAAAAGCCATAGTAAAATGTGATGAGAGTGGGAACAGCAGTATGAACAAAAAAAAATCACAGGAAAAGGAAAAAGGCCTGGACTCTGCTTAGAGTTCAAGGCAAGGGAATAAGTGAATTGGCAGAAGATCAACAGATGATCAACAGAAAATTGAACAGCTGTGGAACAGCATGGAGAAATATAAAAGACAAGACAGGCACCTTGGCTGAAATGAATGTTCAGCGGTGCTGAGTGCAAGAGATTGGGGGAGGTGAGAGATAATGCTAGAAAGGTTAGACTGAATTCAAATCACAAAGGGCTTTGTTTACCACATTAAAAGTTAAGCTTTTTCTGCTAAGTGATGGAGGAGCTTACTGAAGAGCTTTAAGTATACTAAGTAATAGGAAAAATTGTGTTTTATACACTGGTAAGAGTATTACTGGTAGCTTGGAGGGAGCAAATCAGGAGTTAGGGAGACAAGTTATGAGACCACTGTCATTTATGACAAGGAGGTGGTTAACACAGCAATGATGGGAATGAAGAGGAAGGACAGATCTGAAAGAAAATTAGAGACAAAATTCACAGAATATGATTATACTGAAGGGGGGTGGGAAGGAAAGGAATAGTAAAAGATCATTCCAGAATTCTGAATTGGTGGCCGGATAAATACCATTAGAATGAACTGAAACATAGAACCTATAGCAGTATTGTAAAGTTTAGGTATTCCTGAGTGGCTCATTCAGTTAAAGTGTCTGCCCTCAGCTCAGGTCATGATCCCAGGGTCCTGGGATCAAGCCCCATGTTGGGCTCCCTGCTCAGTAGGGAGCCTGTTATTCCCTCTGCCTCTGCTGTTCCTCCTGCTTGTGCTCTCTCTCTCTGGCTCACTGTCTCCCAAATAAATAAAGTCTTTGAAAAAAAAATAGTTTACAAAATATAATGACTTTGATCCTGAGATGCCCATGTGGCATCCAAGAGTACAAACATCCAAGTACCCAGTATAATATGCATGTGTGGAGTCAGAGAATGGATGGGATTTGTGGGTAGAAATTCAGTGGATGGTAGATAGAAGAATGAACACACAGAGAGGAGAAGCACCTGAGGACAACATCCTGGAAAATATACATAAAAAAGGCAACAGAAGAAGTGGTAAATGTTTGGACCAGCCATTGTGGGAAATAGGAGGGAGAAAAGGCCAGGGAAAAGTATAGGGATTATTACGTGGCATTGAGCTTGACCTACAATGGGAAATTTACTTTTGCAGGGGTTCTATCTACAGGGCTTATATGGATTTATATAGCAATGTTAGGTGACCCTAAAAGAATAGGTGATTTGAACTTGGTAGGAAGTTTTCTAGGTATATATATAAGTCAGAAGGAAGCAATGTCAAAAAATTTGAAGGTACAAATCTTTTTGTTGTTAAAAATTATAAAAGTAGAAGATGGCAGAAGAATGGGGACCTGTGTTTCATCTGGTCCCTTGGATTCAGCTACATAACTATCAAATCATTCTGAACACCTGTGAATTCAACCTGCACTCTAAGAACGGAATTGCTGTGATTCTACCAATAGAAAAGTGAACACTTTCTGCAAGGTAGGAGGTGCAGAGAAGTGAATCCGAGTTGATACATGGACAGATCAACCGCAAGGGAATGGGGGGGGGGGGGGGCTCCATAACCTGGCTAGCAGAAAGTGACATAGCAGTGGAGATCAAAATCAGAACTTTTAGAAGTCTGCTCCTGTGAGAGAAGTCCCTACCTGAAAGGTGTTCAGGTGGCAAAGCAGAGCAGAATCCTAGGTGGGACAGTATGGTTGCAGGATCCCCAGGGTCACAGAAAGAATGGGGGGTGGCCAAGTGTAACAGAGTTCCCAAGCATTAGAGGGGAAGCTGGCCGCAATTAGTGAGCCCTGGAGTGGCCTCTCAGCTAAGTGTTGCCATAAACCTTAATTCTAGCACAACTGGGCAACCACTCTCCAAGCAGGGACCCAGCAGGTGACAATGGCTGTGGGATTCAGCTCCTTCCCCCAGGAGGAGTGGAGAGGATGTGCCCATGGTCAGGGAAAAGCTCCCCAAGCAAGGGCCCAGCAAGTAGTGGGCCACAGTGAGACCCCCCCCCCCCCCACAGGTATGGGTTTGCACCACAGGAGCCTGTGAATTTGGCACACGTGAAAGGGATTGACTGCCTTTCTCTCAGGGTGTACTAAAGAGTGGGGACCTCAATTGTTCAGCTCTGGGGCTGAAGATCGGGGTGTTGCCATTTTTTTACTTTTTTTCACCTTCTAACACAGTGCAAAAAGCCCCCAGGGAACAAAAGCCACATAAAGCAATGCGAAGCTGGACCCCTGGCAAGGGCAGGGCAACTCCACCCAGGCAAAGAAACCTGAGAATCAGTGCAACAGACCTCTCCTTGAGAAGATCAGCAGGATCCTCAGGGAATACCAAGTTTACAGATCACTCAGAACCAAAAAATTCCTATACTAGGGGAAAATAGTATATAGAATTAGAGGTTTTTTCCCATAAGTCTTTAGCCTTTCTGTTTAAAATTTTCTTTTTTGGGGATCCCTGGGTGGCTCAGCGGTTTAGCGCCTGCCTTCGGTCCAGGGTGTAATCCTGGAGTTCCAGGACCGAGTCCCATGTCAGGCTCCTTGCATGGAGCCTGCTTCTCCCTCTGCCTGTGTCTCTGCCTCTCTCTCTCTCTCTCTCTCTCTCTCTCTATCTCTCATGAATAAATAAAATCTTTAAAAAACATTTTCTTTTTCTTCTTTTATTCCCTTTTCTTATTTTATTTTATCAACTCTTTTTTTTTTAAGATTTATTTATTTATTTATTCAGAGAGAAAGAGAGAGAGAGAGAGGCAGAGACACAGGCAGAGGGGGAGAAGCAGGCTCCATGCCGGAAGCCCGATGCGGGACTCGATCCCGGGTCCCCAGGATCACACCCCGGGCTGCAGGTGGCGCTAAACCGCTGCGTCACTGGGGCTGCCCTTATCAACTCTTTTTAAGTCTTTTTTTAAATTTTCATTTCATAGATATATTCTCCTTTTTTTGTTTCCTTTCACTGTATTCAATTTTATTTTTGTATATATATATAACTTATGTTTTCTACAATTTTGGTATTTCGTGTCTTCTAACAGACTAAATACACTCAGGACCAAGTGGATCACCTGTCTTGTCCATTTGTGTGATTATATTCTCTCTTTCTTCCCTTTTCCCCCCCTTTTTCTTTACTTTTCTGGTTTCTGACTTCTTCAGATTTGTCTAGGGTGTATCTGGCTTGGGTTGCGTTTGATATTTTTTATTTTGTTCTCTTGTTCATTCTTCTCTGTGCAAATGATGAGAAAGAGGAATTCACAACAAAAGAAAGAAGCAGAGATATGGATATAAGGAAAATGTCAGAAATGGAATTCAGCATAACAATTATAAAATTACTAGCTGGGCTTGAAAAAAGCATAAAAGACACTATAGAATCTTAGTGTAGAAATAAAATCTAATCAGGCCAAAATTAAAAATGCTTTAACTGAGATGCAGTCTAAAATGGATGCACCAACAGATAGGGTAAATGAGGCAGAAGAGAGTCAGTAACATAGAAGATCAGATGATGGAAAGGAAGAAAGCTGAGGAAAAGAGAGAAAAACAAGAGACCATGAGGGGAGGCTTTGAGAAATCAGTGACACCATAAAGCAAAACAACATTAGAATCATTTGGGTTCTAGAGGAAGAAAAGAGATAGAAAGAGAGGGATGAAAGGTATTTTGAGCAAATCATACTTGAGAACTTCCCTAATCTTGGGAAAGAAACAGGCATTCAATTCCAGGAGGTAGACAGGACCCCCCCCCCATATCAATAAAAACAGATCAGCACCCCAACATATAGTAGTGAAGCTTGCAAATTTCAGAGATAAAGAAAAATCCTGAAAGCAGCTCAAGATAAAGACTCCTTAACCTACAAGGGTAGGAATATTAGACTGGCAATAGATCTATCCACAGACACTTGGCAGGTGGGAAAGAGCTGGCATGATATATTCAGGATACTAAATGAGAAAAAATATGCAGCCAAGAATAATTTATCCACCAAGGCTATCATTCAGAATAGAAGGAAAGATAAAGAGCTTCCAGGACAACAAAACTAAAAGCATATGTGATCACTAATTCAACCCTGCAAAAAATATTAAAGGGAGAAGTCCCCTGAAAGGAGAGTCCAAAAGTAATGTAGACCAGAAAGAAACAGACAATCTACAGAAACAGGGACTTTACAGGTAATACAATGACACTAAATTCATATCTTTCAATAGTTACTCTGAATATAAATGGGCTAAATGCTCCAATCAAAAGACACAGGGTATCAAATTAGGTAAAGAAGCAAGAGCCATGCTGTCTACAAGAGACTCATTTTAGACCCAAAGACACCTCCATTTTGAAAGTGAGGGGTGGAGAACCATTTATTATGCTAATGGACATCAAAAGAAAGCTGGGGTAGCAATCTTTATTTCAGACAAATTAGATTTTAAACCAGACTATAGTAAGGGATGAAAAGTGACACTGTATCATACTTAAAGGGTCCATCCAACAAGATCTAACAATTATAACTATTTATGCTTCTAACTTGGCAGCAGTCAAATATATAAATCAATTAATAACAAAAATTAAAGAAACACATTTATAATAATACAATAATAGTAGGGGACTTCAGCATACCACTCACAGCAATGGACAGATCATCTAAGTAGAAGATCAACAAAGAAACCAGGGCTTTGAATGACACACTGGATCAGATAGATTTCACAGATCTATAGAGAGCATTCCATCCCAAGCAACAGAATACAAATCTTCTCAAGTCCACATGGAACATTATCCAGAATAGATCACATACTGGGTCACAAATCAGATCTCAACAAGTACCAAGACTGGGATTATTCCTTGCATATTTTCAGAACACAATACTTTAAAACTTGAACTCAATCATAAGAGGAAATTTGGAAGGAACTCAAATACTTGGAGATTAAAAAGCATCCTACTGAAGAATGAATGGGTCACCAGGAAATTAAAGAAGAAGTAAAAAAATTCATGGAAACAAATGAAAACACAACAGTTCAAAACCTTTGGGACAGCAAAGGTAGCTGTAAGAGGGAAGTACCTTGTAATACAAGCCTTTCTCAAAAAAAAAAAAAATAGAAAAGTCTCAAATAAACAAGGTAACCTTAATCCTAAAGGAGCTGGAGAAAGAACAGAAAATAAAGCCTAAACTAAGCAGGAGAAGAGAAATTATAAAGACTAGAGCAGAAATCAATGAAATAAAAACCAAAAATCAGAACAGATCAATGGAACTAAAAGTGAGTTTTTTGAAAGAATTAACAAGATTCATAAATCCCTAGCCAGATTTATCAAGAAGAAAAGAGAAAGGAGCCAAATTAATAAAATCATGAATAAAAGGGGAGAGATCATGACCAACACCAAGGAAAAATACAATTTTAACCAACTATATGTCAACAAATTTAGGGAATCTGGAAAAAATGGATGCATTCCTAGAAATGTATCAACTACTAAAACTGAAACAGGAAGAAATAGAAAACCTGAACAGATCCATAACCAGCAAGGAAATTGAAGCAGTCATAAAAAATCTCCCAACAAACAAGAGTCCAGGTCTGGATGAAATCCAGGGGGGATTCTACCAAACATTTAAGATGAATTAAGACCTATTCTTCTGAAGCTGTTTCAAAAATAGAAATGGAAAGAAAATTTCCAAACTCATTCCATAAGGCCAGCATGACCTTGATCTCAAACCAGAAAACCAGAATTAAGACCTATTCTTCTGAAGCTGTTTCAAAAATAGAAATGGAAAGAAAATTTCCAAACTCATTCCATAAGGCCAGCATGACCTTGATCTCAAAACCAGACAAAGACCCCACCTAAAAGGAGAATTACAGACCAATATCCCTGATGAACATGAATGCCAAAATTCTCACCAAAATACTAACCAATGGTATCCAATAGTACATTAGAAGGATTACTTACCACGACCAAGTGCGATTTATTCCTGGGCTGCAAGAGTGGTTCAACATCCCTAAATCAATCAGTGTGACACACTACATTAATAAAATAAAGGATAAGTACCATATGATCCTTTCAATAGATGCAGAAAAAGCATTTAACAAAGTACAGCATCCTTTCTTAATTAAAATATTCATAGTGTAGGGAGAGAGGGAACATAACTCAATATTATAAAAGCCATATACAAAAAGCCCACAGTGAATATCATTCTCAATGGGGAAAAACTGAAAGCTTTTCCCCTGAGGTCAGGAACATGGCAGGGATGTCCACTCTCACCACTGTTGTTCAACACAGTACTAGAAGTCCTAGCCTCAACAATCAGAAAACAGAAAGAAATATAGTGATTCAAATTGGCAAAGAAGAAGTCAAACTCTCATTCTTTGCAGATGACATGATACTCTATATGGAAAACCCAAAAGACTCCACCTCAAAATTGCTAGAACTCATACATGAGTTCAGCAAAGTGGCAGGATATCAAATCAGTGCACAGAAATCAGTTGCATTTCTATATACTAACAATGAGACAGAAGAAAGAAATTAAAGAGTTGATTCCATTTACAATTGTACCAAAACCCATTAAATCTCTAGGAATAAATAAGAGGAAAAGGATCTGTACTCTCAAGATTACAGAACACCTCTGAACAAAATAGGGGAAGACACCAAAAAAAAAAAAAAGGAAAAATATTCCATGCTCACGGATTGGAAGAACAAATATTGTTAAAATGTCTATGCTACCCAGAGCAATCTACACATTCACACAACCCTTATCAAAATACCATCAACATTTTTCACAGAGCTGTAATAAACAATCCTAAAATTTGTATGGAACCAGAAAAGGCCCCAAATAGCCAGAAGAATGTTGAAAAAGAAAACCAAAGCTGGTGGCTTCACAATGCCAGACTTCAAGCTATATTACAAAGCTGTAATCATCAAGACAGGATGGCACCAACACAAAAACAGACATATGGATCAATGGAACAAAATAGAGAACCCAGAAACAGACCCTCAACTGTATGGTTAACTAATCTCAACAAAGCAGGAAAGAATATCCAAGGAAAAAGGACAGTCTCTTCAACAAATAGTGTTGGGAAAATTGAACAGCCACAGGCAGAAGAACAAAACTGGACCACTTCCTTATACCATACACAAAGATAAACTCAACATGGATGAAAGACCTAAATGTGAGAAAGAAATCCATCAAAATCCTAAAACACAGGCAGCAACCTCTTTGACCTCAGCCACAGCAACTTCTTGCTACACATGTCTCCAAAGGCAAGGGAAACAATAAAAAATGAACTACTGGAACTTCCCCAAAATAAAACGCTTTTGCACAGCATATGAAATAGTCAATAAAACTAAAAAGCAACCTGCAAAATAGGAGAAGATATTCTCTCTCTCTCTCTCTCTCTCTGTGTGTGTCTCTCATGAATAAATAAATAAAAGATAAAGGTCTACTATCCAAGATCTATAAAGAATGTATCAAATTCAACACCCAAAAAACAAAGAATCCAGTCAAGAAATGGACCAAAGATATGAACAGACATTTGTCCTAAGAAGACATACAAATGGCCAACAGACACATGAAAAAAATGCTCCATATCCCTTGGCATCAGGGAAATACAAATCAAAACCACAATGAAATACCACTTCACACAAGTCAGAATGGCTAAAACTAACAAGACAGTAAATAACAGATGTTAGCAAGGATGCAGAGAAAGGGGAACCCTTGGGCAGCCCGGGTGGCTCAGTGGTTTAGCGCTGCCTTGGGTCCAGGGCCTGATCCTGGAGACCCGGGATTGAGTCCCACGTCAGGCTCCCTGCACAGAGCCTGCTTTTCCCTCTGCCTGTGTCTGTGCCTTCTCTCTCTCTCTCTCTCTCTCTCTCTCTCTCTCTCTGTGTGTGTCTCTCATGAATAAATAAATAAAATCTTTAACAAAAAAAGGGGGGGAACCCTCTTAGGCTTTTTGTGGGAATGCAAGCTGGTGCAGCCACTCTGGAAAAAAATATGGAGGTTCCTCAAGAAGTTAAAAATAGAGCTACCTATGACCCAGCAAGTGCATTACTAGGTATTTACCACAAAAATACAAATGTATTGCTTTGAAGCGGCATCTGAACCCCAATGTTTAGCAGTAATGTCCACAATAGCCAAACTGTGGAAAGAGCTGAGATGTCCATCAACAGATGAATAGATAAAGAAGATGTGTATACACATACACACACAACGGAACATTAGCCATTAGAAATGATGAATACTTATCATTTAATTGATGTGGATGGAACTGGAGGATATTATGCTGAAAGAAATAAGTCAATCAGAGAAAGACAATTATCATATGGTTTACTCATTTATGGAATATAATAAACAGAGCAGAGGATCATAAGGGAAGGGAGGGAAAACTGAACGAGAAGTCATTAGAGAGGGAGAAAAACCATGAAAAAATCTTAACTATAGGAAACAAACTGAGGGTTGCTGGAGGGGGGGGGTTGGTGGAGGGAGGGGGTAATTGGGTGATGGGCATCAAGGAGGGCACAAGGTGTGATGAACACTGGGTACTATATGCAACTGATGAATTATTGAACACTACATCTAAAACTGATGATGTACTATATGTTGGCTAATTGAATTTAAATATAAAAATGATAAAAGTACATTTTGGAAAATAGGAAAAAATCTTCACATTTCCATCATCTACATAGCTATCTTGATCGGTTTATCAACTTTTACAAAATATACATAATTACAACCATAAGCATCTATCCTTTTATTTTAAATAAACATTATAGGGGATCCCTGGGTGGCTCAGCGGTTTAGCTCTGCCTTTGGCCCAGGGCGCGATCCTGGAGTCCTGGGATCCAGTCCCACGTTGGGCTCCCAGCATGGAGCCTGCTTCTCCCTCCTCCTGTGTCTCTGCCTCTCTCTCTCTCTCTCTCTCTCTCTCTATGTCTATTATGAATAAATAAATAAATAAATCTTTAAAAAATAAATAAATAAACATTATAATGTAGGCATTTTCCATGTTGCAGCATCGCTATTATAATTAATCAATGGATTGTTAATAAGTGTTTCAAATTCCAGTTTTGGGATACTCCAAATCACAGATCAAGATCTTCATTTCTGTGAAATGAAGAAGAGGATTATAAAACATCCACTAAACTGCCAGGAATAAAAAGGAACATGACTCACTTTTAGTCTTACCATTAGAGACCCATGGTATTCTGATGTATATCTCTTAGACATACATCTCTTATCTTGATGTAGCAAACATTACTCCTCCCCTTGGTCAACTGTGTTCCTCAACCATTTGAAATTAGGGATACTAACATAAATTTGTTTAGAGTACCAGTCAAGGTCTGTATCTAGTAAGTGCAAGAATTACATTAGATGGGTCTTCAGCCACCCCCAGAAACCAGGGCTTCCCTTTAGAAGTATACTAAAAAGATATTCTATATATTCTTACCCTAGACACATGATAAGGAAGTTATAAAATTTCATGGGTTCTCATTTTTCTACCCTTTTGTATTCTCCTGGGTTAGAAAAGATTTATTTTAGGTCTGCTGAAAGACTGGATGATTTAGTGGAGTGAGAATTTATTTTACTTTTTTGCAGAACCCCTGAAGTCTTCTCTGGCAAGAATGGATCCAAAGACACGTGAAGAAAAATTCTCATTGTTCAAGTTAGAATTAAAGATGTACTAAAATTGGCAAAAATCAAAATATACACTCAGAATCTTGAGCCTGTGTTTATCATGGTGAGTGCTGTGTTAATGAGTCTTTAAAAACATGGTCTTGATCTGTGATCTGGAGTATCCAAAAATTAAAGTTAATTATAATTGTAATTATATAAAAATTATATCATATAAAAGCTATGTTACATAATTGAAAATGCTTCCATTATAATATTGAACTGTAATGTTAAATTAAAATAATAAATGATTATATGTAAGCTATGGTTGTAATTATGTATATCACATGGAAAGCAATACACCAATCCAGATATGAGTTGTGTAGATGGTGGGAATGTGAGGATTCTCCCCCTCTATCTTCCAAAATATAGTTATACTGTTCTTACAAAAAGAAAATCCATCTATGTTTGACCCAGCTAGGAAATAGGTAAAGTAGCATATTCAATAGATATGATTCTATATCATGGGAGCTTATAAATTTTTTCCACTAATGACCTTCATTCACCTCTGCTCTACTTTGAAAAACCAAGCCCTAAAGCTTGCCTCTCACTATCTGGAACAGCTAAGTGCCTGAAACCTGAAATCTCGTATTCCATCCCTAGATGTCAGCAGCCTATCTTTCTAGCTTTTTCATGTCTTTACCACGATACTTGCTTTTCAATATCACCAAGAGCTACTATTCTTTCAGTATCACTTTATTCTTAGAAGACCCCATTTCTCCTGCCTTGACATCTCCAGATCTTTGATTCATCAATTCCATCCCGGATGACTGATATTCTTCTCATATTTCTTTGTCTAAATTCCAAAGTATTGATTTCCCCTTACAGATGCATTATATTGGAAGAAC
The DNA here is from genome assembly GCF_018345385.1 of Vulpes lagopus. Taxonomy (NCBI): domain Eukaryota; kingdom Metazoa; phylum Chordata; class Mammalia; order Carnivora; family Canidae; genus Vulpes; species Vulpes lagopus. The sequence goes on from NC_054844.1 coordinate 24,007,545, forward strand.
ACCTAATTCAGGAGACTGAACCCCACCCAGGAGGCAACTTTGACCACTACAGCAGATATTGGCGATGGCCTTCTCAATATCCTTCTTCTTTACTAAGAGAATCTGATTTTCTTTAGCATACTATATGCATAGCCAAAGATTACTCTCTTAAAAATAGAGGTAACTATTTTTAGAGGCAAATGAGATATACTCAGTAGTCATCTGGGTAGGTGTTCCAGAAAGCTCTTTAAAGGAAGTTGACTCTTGGAAGGTGTGCTCCTTTGGGCCTTTCTCCTTCCTTCCTTCTTCACACTTTTAGCTGAGATGTGATGGCTGAAGCTTCAGCAGAAATTTTACAACCATGAAGAAACATTAAAAATGTATCTGCACACTAAGGATAGTGAAACAGAAACCAAGAAGGAGCCTGGGGGCATTGACAATATTGTATAATTATGACATAGACTTTTTTATGTGAAAGAAAACGAACCTCTACTTTTTTTAAAGTCACCATTATTGGATAATTGTTACTAATTTGACAATTCCTAATAAATACACCATTCATTCATGCACTACCATGTATTTGCTGGCTGGCTGCTTTGAGTTCAACATTATTTTAGAAGTTTGGGTAAAAACAGAAAAAGTATAAGAATACCCTAAATACTCCAAAAAATTAGAGTAAAAATATATCCCTCTTTCTTCTATTTAAGGAAAGACAGACATATCTTTTTTTTTTAAGACAGACATATCTTAAACATTAAGATAACTTCACAGCAATATAGCATATTTTTCAAGTACATTAAAAAGTATAGGCTATAAGCACTGATGGTTATCAAAGATGACAGAGGTGATCCATGAGTTGTAGTTATTGAGAAAAAAGGTGATGAGGCTTGAGTTGAACTTGAAAGAAAAAAAAAAAGGATGGAGGGTAAGGTTAAAGCATTTCTCCTCATGCTGTGAGGAAAATCATGAGCAATGGATCAAAAAGGAAAATAAAAGCATAAGGTCAGGAGGTACTAAGGACCAGTGTGGCTAGCTGGACTGATTTTGTTGTAAACCCCCCTTAGGTAAGACAGTCAGCTTCTCTCACTGTTCTGGAGCATTCCCTTCTTCAAAAACACCACATGTTTATGGCATGCTCAGAGATTGCTGGTTGAACTCTATACAACACTATCAGTGGCACACGAGGTTTATGACTACAGAATATTGACCTTTCCTCACAAGGTTCGAATGACAAATTACGTGGGATTAATATTTCATAGCCCTTGGTTTCCATGTCTTAAATTGTTAGCCAATGGCCACAGTGTTTGTGCTAAATGAAGGCACTCTTCATGTTATACTGTATGGGGCCCTCCCTGACGTGGTGGGAACTGCCTGCCCATGGCTTCCTTCTGTTCAGTCACTGTGACTTACTGGTTTTGTCCTATTGTGGTGTAGTAGCTAATGTATCACATTGTCAGTAACGGCTTTGCTGTAATCTTTTACCAAACAATGTCATAACCAGAATACACTCCTCTTTCTATGATCACAGTTCAGACAGCTACACTGGCTATTCAGTCACTGAAGTTACCTGGAGACAATATTTAACCATCTGTGTACCACTGGTATGAGAAAGAAAATCACTGACTGCAGTAAAAACCAATACATTTCTATTTTCTTCCTTTTCTCTCCAGTACAGATTCTGACATGCCTCTAAGCCTCCAGTTAACTGACCCTTTTCCTCATTACTTTCTTTTCTCATGACTCAGTTCCTGTTTCTTTGAGTCCTTAATAATATTAAATGGTGTTTCTCAGATTTCTTCTACAGCCATTTAGGATTTCAGCATAAAGCTAATCTTTCAGTAACTCAATGCCTTGACTAATGGCCTTAACCTGCACAAACACTCTTAACCTGTTTTTATTTTGACAACCTGACTTCATTTTCTAAAGCCTGCTGCTGTTTAAGAAAAAATATCACAGACTGTCTTCTAGGCATGTTAGAAACCAAATTTATATAACCTGAGTGGGAAAGTCCCTTGGGAGGCTTTTGGGAGATGAGAGAGAACAGACCTTTATCCATTTCTGCTTCAAGATGAGGACTGATGCTCTCATACTTAATTCTGTTTCTGCTCCAGACCTGAAAGTGGGTGGCAAACATCTGGATCCTTCTTTAATTGGAAGGCACTAAAGCTAACCATTTTCACCAAGAGAACAATCATTTAAGCAATGGTGGTCTCTTCTGAAGGCCCCTAGTAAAAACATGAAGGGTCTTGGGCAGCCCGGGTGGCTCAGCGGTTTAAATTTTTTTTTTTTTTTTTTTAATGATAGTCACACAGAGAGAGAGGCAGAGACATAGGCAGAGGGAGAAGCAGTCTCCATGTAGGAGCCCAACATGGGACTAAATCCCAGAGCGGTCCCTGGGGGGCGCAGCGGTTTAGCGCCTGCCTTTGGCCCAGGGCGCGATCCTGGAGACCCGGGATTTAGTCCCATGTTGGGCTCCTACATGGAGACTGCTTCTTGCTCTCTCTCTCTTCTCTCTCTCTCTTTCTGTGTGTGTGTGTGTGTGTGTGTGTGTGTGTGTGTCTCATGAATAAATAAACAAAATCTTTTTTTTTTTAAGATTTTATTTATTCATGAGAGACACACAGAGAGAGAGAGAGAGAGAGAGAGAGAGAGAGGCAGAGACACAGGCAGAGGGAGAAGCAGGCTCCACACAGGGAGCCTGACGTGACTTGATCCTGGGTCTCCAGGATCATGCCCTGGGCTGAAGGCAGGTGCTCAACCCCTGAGCCACCCAGGGATCCCAATAAACAAAATCTTAAAAAAAAAAAAACATGAAGGGTCTTAAGTACCTAGTAAGTTTACCAGCTTCAATGTTAAGTATAAAGGAAAAATCCTATAAATGATATTTAAAGGCAAACCTTTTTGACTTTGGACTCTCACATTATGCAATTGTACACTGCATATTTCTATTCAAGATCTTAAAACAAATGAGAAGTTAACTATTCTGCTGCAGTTGAAACTCATACCAGCTGTGAGAGAAAATTCTCCACTTCCTACCAGGAAGATTAGAGGCTGTTTCTAACAAGGCAAAAACTAGTTATTAATGTTTTCTAGTTAAATAAAGACTTTGCGTTATTGGGGATGTGTAAGCAATTAGCTCCTGCCATCACACACAAGATACATAAAGTGGATTGTAGGAGAAGTGTGGGTAGGAGCATAAGTAGAGCTCTATTTAGCCACACCTAAACTCAGTTTCCTGCCTTTTAGGGAAACATCTATCCCAAGACATCCCAAATAAGATGCAAGATACTTTAAACCTCTTTTCACAGAGAGTCAGTGTGGATTGGGGATCTAGACAGAGTGCTTCAAATACTTGCTCTAGCACTTACTGACTGTAGATCATGAGCAATTCACGAAAACTCTTTGAGCAACAATTTCCCATTCTGTAAAACAGTATGAATAATACCTACTGTGCAGAGTTACTGGGATGTTTAGCAATAACATATATAAAGCAGCTAGCATATAGAAGGCTTTAAGTACCTGGTAAATATTGGTATAAACATAACAAATCTCCATGTTTCTCTCAAAACACACAAAAGTGCACACACATGCACAGTGGGGTTAAGGGGGTGGGGGTAGAAGAGAAGGGGGGTGATTCTATGTTGTTGAGAAAGAGGAGGCCTGTAGAAGTATGCTTTAATTACTTTGTCATTTCACCATCTAGGAATAATATAAACTCACCTGAGCTATATATAGGCTTTATATCAAGAGTCAGCTTCCACTCAGAGAAATATATTGTTTTAATTTCCCAGAGAATGGGCAAGAAATTTTCTTGAAGGGAGAGGGAAAGGGAAAGGTTGCCCATCAGCCATATCCTCTCTGAGAGGTTGACCGGGTCTTATCTACCTGGATGAGCCACTCCTGCAAATTTTTGCAAGAACTTTGGTAATCCAGCCATGGAAAGGAGTAGGAAATGTGAAGGAGAAAAAGGGTGAACTTTTTCTCCCTCATTTCTGATTACCACTCCCAACTGTATGTGTGTGTGTCTGTAAATAATGTCATTTTCCATAACAATATCTGCCTTTTCAAGGTAGAGAAACAAAGCAAGTACCTCCTTTTTTTTTTTTTAAAGATGGAGCTTGATTTTATTTTTTTAAAGATTTTATTTATTTATTTATTCATGAGAGACACACAGAGAGAGGCAGAGACACAGGCAGAGGGAGAAGCAGGCTCCATGCAGGGAGCTCGAAGTGGGACTCGATCCCGGGACTCCAGAATCACGCCCTGGGCCAAAGGCAGGCGCTAAACTGCTGAGCCACCCAGGGATCCCCAAGTATCTCCTTTTTAAAAATACTATCTACGGCGCCTGCCATTTCACCATGACTCTCAGAGTGGATACAGGGTGAGCTGCCCAGATTCCCCAGCAGGCTAAGTCTCTAGTCCTCGCTGCTGCTGGGAGAATTGCCTGCTGACAACTCAGAGCTGACTCTTTCCCCAGGAATTGCCCTCAAAGGGAGCTGCCTTGTTCTCGTATGGCAGCTACTTGACATGGGGGTACAAACACCCTGAACCCTTGCCTCAGTTGAGGAAGGGCCATTCCAGCTCTGGAACTCTACAAGGGATCTGCTGAGACCTTTGTTGAAGCTGTATCATGATTCAAATCTTCTCCTGTCTCCTCTGAGTAGATACTGGTTCTTCCCTATTTCCCTCACTCCCTTATGGTGTTCCTGAGAGCTCTCCCCAATTAACTTCCTACATGCAAATCTCTATCTCAGAGCCTATGTCAATGAAATTCAGCCTACAACAGTGGCCTTCAACAATAATGGGCAGAATCTGGTAAAAACTGCTGCTGGCAAAATTCATGGCAGTCTACTAATCATATGCATAGCTTCCAGGGAGTGGGCATGCTGGGAGTATCTATTCACTAAAGGCTGACTGGAGACTGCATTTATCATAGAAGCAGCCTAATGGAGGAATTAAACACCTGGGCTTTCAAGCCAACTGCTTAGCAGAAATCTCACTTTTGCCACTTGATGGTTATATAACCTTGGAAAAGGCTTTAATCTCTGTGTAACTTAGCATCCGTCTTCCTTTATAAATTGAATCTGTAATAGTACCTACCATATAGATAGTACATACTTAATAAAAGTGTTGGGAGGATTAACTGCATCAACATGTGTAAAGAGCTTAAATTAGTCCTGGCCCATAGTATACACTCAGTAAAACATAAAATTTAAAACATTTGGATAATCCATGTGTGTATCTGTATTTAGGAACATCCAGGTTATCAGAGCATTTGTATCCATTGCATACTTTTTTGTTTTATTTATTTAAGTAATCTCTACATCCAACATGGGGCTCAAACTCATGACCCCAAGATCAAGAGTTGCACATTCTTCCAATTAAGTCAGCCAGGCACGCCTCCATTGCATATTTTTATTTCCATTCCTTAAAAGAGTAAATTCCTTGAGAGCAAAGATAATATACTAAATTAAATAAATACTAATACACAACTCATTCATTTATACACATCTATGTATATGTAAATGCACATGTGTATACATAGAGTTTGAGTATGTGTCTAGCTGCCTCTCTAAAACTCTATTTGTGTAAGGATACCACATAGAATCAGAGATGTAATGACCCTGGGCAGAGGAGCTAAAAAGGACAGAGGCACTGATCTCTCCATTGTGCCCTCCATTGATCTGCACTCTTCCCTTGGGTTCTGATCCCTTACTTTGAGAAGGCTTCCCTAGCAAACAAAGGAGCACATAGAGGACAGGACCTAGGTCTTGGCCTGAACAGCTCTGGCTCATATCTAAAGATGTACTATGGAGGGGCACCTGGGTGGCTCAGTCGGTTGAGCATCCAACTCTTGATTTTGGCTCAGGTCATGATCTCAGGGTCCTAGATCAAGCCTGGAATTGGGCTCTAAGCTCAGTGGGGAGTCTGCTTGAGGATTTCTCTCCCTCTCTCTCTCTGCCCCTCCCCCTCACTTGCATTTTCTCTCTCTCTCTCACGCCCCCCCCCAATAAATAAATCTTTAAAAAGAAAAAAAAATGTATTATGGAGACAAAGGGTTAATCTGCACATTTGGTGCTTGCAATTGTGATGATTTGTAAGACAGTAACTTTGATATGTTATATTCATTAAATGATTGAAACAGATTGAAGACAGGACTATAGAGAATCCAAGGGGAACCTGAGCTTACATGAGTCCTGTAGGATGTGAAAGAGAAATTTGGCCCCAGCTCTTGAAAAACTGGATGTTTGCCAAGCATTTCTTCATTGTGTACTTCCAGACTACATGTGCATAGAAAGCAGAAGGGAATGATAAAATGCCAGTCATTGTCCACTTCAAACAATTCAAAATGCATCCCAAGGCAAGCCTGGGAAATAGCAATGGCATGAGCATTGTTATCAAATACAAGGAACAGTAATAATAATGAACATTAGGAGAGTGCTTTACAGATTACAAAGTATTTTCAAAAGCAGGATTTTCCATCTTCATGATGGAAAACCACCAGAGAAGCAGACATGTTGTTATTGTCGATATTACTACTATCTGCAAATGAAGGGACTTAAATTGGTTCAGAGAACTTCTCCAGATCACACGTCTAAGCCCGGACTCACATGCAATGGTCACTCCAAGCCCTGGACACACTCTCCTACCCAAAAATGCTCATCTCCAATAGTACCTCAGTTTGATGCTCTCCGCTGAGCTATGTCATCATAGATCACTGAGTATGTAATATAAGAGGTGAAGTAAAAAGCATGAACCACTTACTTCACACAGATACATTATTTCTCCCATCCAAAACAAGGCCACTCACTCAGTATCAGAGATTTTTTTTATGGGTGTGTGTGAACAACCAAATCTGAGATTCTTTCAAGACCACCTGACTTAACTCACTGAACTGGAACGCATTTTAGTGTGTACGTAGAACATTCATGCTCTTATACTTAATAAATTCAGCCTTTGTTTCCTATGAGACCAAAACCACTCTGAGACCAAGTTACTCCCTCAAGAACTTTTTAAGAAGTACACAGACCTCTTAGTGTACGAGGGTGAAGGAGTTTGAAGTAAGGCTAGGGCTATTGAATACTGACCCCTTATAATTCTGAGCAGAAAAAGAAGAATTTTATCATTGTAATTGTCATCATGAATTCAATCTCCTTGTGTCCCACCATATCCCATGAACATTCACTATCTTTACTATCTGACCTAAGCATGGTTCTATCTGAAGCAGCCATGACAATTTTCAAGTATATTTTTTATGTAAAATCATAAATGCACAAGCTGCTGAAAAAAAAAGATAAAGGAAATCTAGAAAGGCTTGTTATGCTTACCTAAATGTTGCATTCAGGTGTATAAGGCCTCAACCAAAGAAAAAATATGGCTATCATATTCCATGAGGGAAATGTGGGTTAAATATTCTTTGTTTATTTAATATTCTACTTAGTTTTCTTGATCCTATAAAGCTATTTTCATTTCTTAAACTTCTTACTAAAGCCCACAGAGAGGATGAAACCTGAATTTGTTATTAGGATATACTCAAAGCTTAGATGTGTGATATATGATTCGGGGAAGCATATATCTGACTGCTGCTATGTAGATCTCACATTTGTTCCAGTTTGATTTGTGAGAAGCTATTCTTAAGTTGTTCTACTTATTAGCTATTCTGATCTCTAGGGTGTTCATTTATGGCATGCCAGAGGGGAACATAATATTAGGAGCAGATTTTTCTTAGAGCAAAGTGGGAAATCTGCATGAACTTTTTAAACAGAACTTTGAATGTACTCCAATCTGGAACACATAATTATTTCATGCTGACTAAAATCAAGAAGTAAATATGTGACTATACTCACAGATGTAATTACAAATTACAACCTGTGCTGCATCACTGCCTTCTACTCAAAGATACTCTTTGTTGGATTTCTTAAAATGATGACTCCTTATTTCTGTAATTTAATGGAATCTTGAGAATAATGTAACTGTGTCATTTCTAGACAATTTGTGGTGCCTGGTGACATTTGTTGGAACCTGAGGAACATTTCTAATGACATTAAAATATATTCACAAGCATACATAAAAATGTTTTTATCTTCTTTTTCTCTTTATTTAATATTCCTTTTAAAAACAGGAGAAAGGAATAGTCTATACTAACTCCTGATTTCCTTTTCAGAAGTGTTACTGAAACTCATCATTTTATGAATATAGTTTGAATTATTTTTACATAAATGTGTGATAACTTATGTTTGTCAGAAAGAAGCCCATTTGCCACTTTCCTGTCCATTAACTCTGCCTCTGAGATATTGCTTTAGATTTTCCCTATGTACCTGGCATCCTTCCATATAGAAAAAATGTTGTATCATTTGTAAATTTGAAGTTTTGACTCATCAATAAAAATTTTAAGTAAACCCAATTCTAGTACTGATCCCAGGTAATCCTACTCTTTACACTTCTATATTATTTAGAAAATATTTATTCTTCCTTTGTTTGAAGTCTCTAAGCTAGTCTTTTATTCATGTCAGAATTTGTTCTTCAATCCCCTGATAACTTTTTAAAAATCTTCCTTAAAATCTTGCCCTGACCAAATGTTTATTTGTATCCTTAGAGGAAAATAAACCTTTCCTCCAATAAATTATGTTTCTTGGACATTTAATGAGTCTCTATTTAATCTTGGTTTCCAACAGTTTTTCAGGTATAGAAATGCACTCTAGGATGTAGTTTCCATTTCTGTGGCCCTTCCATTATGGAAGTCTGTCAAGAATGTTCTAGCATAGGGCAGCCCCGGTGGCTTAGCGGTTTGGCGCCGCCTTCAGCCCAAGGCATGATCCTGTAGACCCAGGATCGAGTCCCACGTCAGGCTCCCTGCATGGAGCCTGCTTCTCCCTCTGCCTGTCTCTCTCTCTGTCTCTAATAAGTAAATAAATAAAATCATTAAAAAAAGAAATTATTTAAAAAAAAACAAGAATGTTCTAGCATAGCACTACAAGTGCTCTACAACCTTTTCTCCTTATCCTTTAATATCCAAATCAAATTTTATCTCCTCTGTGAAGTTTTCTATGACTCACCTTATTCCTATCATCCTGCTTGCATGAACAAAACCAAGTGTGTTTGGGAATCAGTGACTAGGAATACTTGTCTTCAAAGTCCAGAGGGAGAAAACTGGTTGGATGAGTTCAAAGAGACATTTTAAGGCAAATAGGTAGAACAGTAGGAAAGTCTTCGTTAAGCAGCCTTGGCCATCTTATTGCACAGTGGCTTTGGATCTAGCTAAATGAATATAAAAGTAATTACATTTATAGATATTGGGCTATTCATGTATTCCATTTCTTCTTCTTTCTTCTAAAGTGAGCTTTAGTGGTTTGAGTCGCAAGGAGTTCGTCAATTTCACATATGTTGTTCATTATATGCCTTTATCATTCTTTAAATGCTGGTGCTAATGGAAACCAAATTAAAGATAAGACTTATCAAATGTATAAGAAACATAATCTAATTTGTTGGATCTGTAGTGAAGTTCCCTTTTTCATTTGTAATATTGGTTTTAGTGTTCTCTCCCCGTTTTTTCCCCGCTCATCTGGATAAAGTTTTATCAGTATTATTATTCTTTCAAAAGAAACAGTTTTTAATTTCATTGATTTTTTTCTTTTGTTTTTCTCTTTACTCTTTCAGTCATTTCTGCTCTTATCATCATTATTTCCTTCCTCTTGCTTATCTTGAACTAAATTTGCTCTTCAAGTTTTTTAAGATCATTGATTTGAGACCTTTCTTCTTGTCTAATATAACCATTTAATGTAATAAATTTGTTTCTGAGCATTGCTTTGGCTGCATCCCACACATTTTTATGTTGTATATTCATTTTCACTCAGTTCAAAATATTTTCTAAATTTTCTTGTGATTTCTTCTGTCATCCACAGATTATTTAGAATGTGTTCTTTAGATTCCAAATATCTGGGGATTTTCCAGATAATTTTTTATTGATTTTTTTGTTCAATTCCTGCTTCCATCTGGTCCTGAGTTTGAAGTTAGGACTCTGATCTCTGTCTGGGCTGTGATGATGGGTCCTTATTAGGATTTAATCCCTGAAATATGCCCTCCAGCTTCATACCCTGAACCTCTTGCCCTTTGGTAGTCTTCATGGGACTCATCTGGATGTGTCTGATTCTCTGTCTTCTACATGATGTGATAGAGGAATCATAAACAACAGTAAATCTGATAGGAAATCAAATGCAGATCAATTAAAAGTCTACCAAAGTGCATTAAAGGTTTGACAGAACTTAGATAAGTAATATAAACAGAGTGAACTCCAAAAATAGTAACTGAGGAATAGGGCACTGGTTAAGGACCCTTGAAATATATGTAAATAACATATTTTCCTAAAAATCTAAATGTAATTACTTCTTTATCGAAAAAGAATATACTAGAAAAAATTTCAATTAATCTCAAATGAAGAGTACGTGAAGAAAAACAGCTGAAATATATAGGATCCAATGTCTATCTACACTCCTTATAAAGTCTTCAGACAGACATCTTACATAATGAAGCACAAACAAACCAATTCATAAACACTTCTCTTAATTTGAAGAACGTTATGATTGATATTCATGGAATCCAGGCCCTATTAAAATATATCCTCTTTATAGAATGGAGCAAATTACAACAATCAAGGGAGATGCTTAAAGAGGCAATTAAAACACGAGGATGTTACTTAATCTGATTACAGGCAAAGTTGGGGCTTACCCTAGGTCGGCCCCTTCTGCTTCCTAAATCATAATTCCCCTTCCAAGATAGCCTGAACAAAGAAAATAGAACAGCTCTGCCTAATAAATTGGGTTATAGCCATAGGTACAAACAAAAAGGGTAGCTTCTGAGATGAATTTTATCTATTCAGAAAGCACAGAATCTTTACTCATTTGTGAAAGTAACATTTATTTTTAATACCGTGCATTTATTAATATACTTATAGTACTAACTGTGTTTATAGGGTTTAAGCTATCATAGTTCGTATCTGAAAAATTTGATGAAAAGTACTACAGAGATGCCAGATATTTTCATCAAGACTGTTACAGTCATTGATTTTTTAAATCAGCAAATTCATTTGTGATGCTGCTGAAGGCAACCAATCAATTTTCCTATTGTTTTAAGTTATTTGTCATTTTGGGAAATGAAAAATAATTTTCTGGTAAAAAATTAAAACATAGAATTTGTTTTTTTGGATAAATGTTGTGACACTGTCTGGTATCATTAATTAAAAGAGGATTGACTAAATTTTGCTAAAAGTCTTTGGACATCAGATTTTAAAAATGTTTTATAATCATAAAATATATCCTAGACATAAAACCAGATTCTAATCTATAATCAACATGACACAGGAAACTTGGCTGAACCAGAAAAAAGAAAAGGCAAGCAAAAGGGTTAAAGAAAAAAAATGGAAGGTTTGAGGGTGAGGTTTTAACTCTTAGAAAAGATAAAAACCAGTCGAATAATCAAAACTTGTAGTTATTTATTATAAACATAGCAGAGAGATTGAATTAAAAAAAAAAAATCTTGACTCACTGGCCATCTGCCCACACTCTCTGTACTGCTGCTGCTCTGAGGAAAAATAAATACATCCTGGGTTCAACCCAGAAACACTGGATTTAGTATTATTAACATTCTCACTAATGTGCCTTAGTCAATCTTTCTGCAGTCTAGAAAAATATGATAAATAAAAGTCAGATGATAGCGTATAAACTGATCAGAAAGTTTGATGTCATATTTATCATTTCGGGGTTTTTGTTCTTGTTATTTGATTTGGTTTGGTCCCATTCTACAATCTTAACATCTAGAATTCCATTTCAATCTCAACACTATACTGTCCCAGCTTTTAAAATGAAGCCTGAAATATCACTTAGAACAGTGGCTGGTGAAGAAAACAATAATAAAGTTTGTTTTATTTGACAAGGACTTACAATGATATTATTGTCCACACATGTCTGTCTATAAATACTGTTGTACATTTTGCAGCTCTTTCCCCTCAAGTATAATCTAGGTTTGGAATTAGTTGATCAACTCGTTACCATGGATACTGAAAAATCTGGCAAAGTGACCTAAATGTAGATTGTGGGTAAAACTGCACAGTTATCTGTTGCTGTAGCTGATGCCAGTGCTCTGTCCTCATTAGGAAGAAGGCAAAGGGGCTCAATGTCCCCAAAGATCCTCACCCCCATCTGTCCTACTCTTACCTTTTACCTTGTTTAGCTCCTCAAGCTCTTTATAGGTTCTGAACTCACAGGTTCTGCTGTCTACTTGCACAGGAATCTAATGATACTACCACTGGTCCCAACTATTTGTCTCTGGGATACTGATGTCTGATGTCTAGAGATTTACTCATTTCTCTATCTAAAATAAGTTTGGAAAATGTTTTCTTTTGTTTAAGCTTTAAAAAAAAATGCTTTATCCAGAAAAGTAGGAGGAAAACAGTGAATTTAGAAACAAAACTTCAAATTCTTGTTCTACCCTTAACTCACTATGGACCTTGAGTAAGTAACTTCACTTTTAATTACATATTCAACCAACATTTGCTGAGGGACTACTGTGTCAAACATGCTTAGGAAACAGGTATGCAAAAGACAAAGATGAAATAATTCTTGTTCTCCAAGACTCATAATGGAAAAGAGAAGATGGACATCTATATCAATGCTCACAAAGCTGGGTGACACAAATCATGATAGAGGGAAATTAAGGAGTTCTTAGAGGTCATCTCACCCAGACTGGGAAGATCAGGGTGGGCTTCTAGGAGAAGAAGAATCTAAGGTTAGGCTTGAAGGATGAGTAGGAAACAACCAGTCCAAAAAGAAAGAAGGAGATAGAGGGAGTGCAAAAGGAGGAAAGAGTACAATGATAATGGCCCTAAAAAGAAAGAAATATTATCCTGGCATTCTACTTGACCCACCATGAAAAACTGTCATAATATAAATGTTATTAATTAGCTTTTAAAGTCAAACTGTAGATAAAAGTATGTCAATGGTTTCAGCACAGAATAGTTAATAACATTAAATGTCAACATTATTTAAATATATAAAAGAAAATTATCTAGCCTATGACCTAGTAATCCTACTCACAGGCTTACACAAATGAAAATATATGTCCAACAGAAACTAGAACAAAGATGTCATTAGCAACTTTATTCATATTAGCTCAAGCTGGAAACAATCAAATGCCTATTAATAGTGAAATGAGTAAACAAATTGTTTATATTTATACAGTGCAATACTATTCAGTGATAAAAAGAAATAAACTATTGATACAGACAACATGGATGAATCTCAGACATTTTACTGAGAGAAAAAGTCAGACACATGCACAAAAGACAATACCATAATTACATTTATGTGAAGTTCTAGAAGAAAATCTACTCTGTGGTAAAAAAGACTGGATAAGTTTTTGCTTCTTGAAAAGGCAAGTGACTGGCTAGGAAGGAGCACAGGGGAAATTTCTGGGGTTGAAAATAATAGAGATGTGGGTTACACAGGTATATGCACTGATTAAAACTCATTGAATTGCAGTTCGCTTTCTGTGAGGGGATGGCAACTCAATGTGAGGACCCTGTGCTTATCTTATTCCACAAAGGCAACCAACAGGTGTCAAACTGTAATAAGTGCCCCAGAAGTCAACCTGGAGACTGGTCCAACAGGCTCCACACCTGAAGGTTGAGAGGAGGCCACGGCCATCTGAACGTGGTTCGGGAGAGACAGATCATAGACCCTGTGATGAACAAGGAGCCAAGGTCACAAAGGGAGCCAAGAGATGGGCTGGCACATGGCGAGTGCATGGGGAAGGCAGGTCCCCACAGCAATTGGCTTAGAAAGCAAGGGGGCTGAATTTTGTGAGTTCTTGCAATAAGCAGGGCTTAAAGCCTGGAGTTTTAAAGGTCAAAACGCTTGGCTGAGATAGAGCCCTGAGGGCATCATACTGTTCCTGGAGAGAAGGCAGGGCAAACAGCCCACAGACACACAGCATGGAAAGAGCAATCTGACTAGCACCTAGGGCACACAGTGGGGAGGTTATTTGCTCATCTCAGAGTGTGTCTCAGAGAGGCAACATTCACAGAGACCTCTCTGGGAACAAAGGAATTAGAAGGCACCATTTGCCTCACCTGCCCTCAGTGTAAGTACAGGGTCACCTGTGGCAACCAGCTCAGCGCTGACACTGGCTATCTAGCTTGCTTACACTAACCCCCTACACCCCTTTCAATTCCAGCACAACTGCCCTTCCCAGTTACACTTGCCTCAGTCCAGTTATGGTGACTGCCCACCCCCCAAAAGATCAGTACAGATCCCTGCCAGCATGGCATCTCCTGACCCAGGAATTTTGCAGGGCCTTGGTTCCAGCAGCAGCAGCAGCAGCAGCAATGGGTCTTATTTCACAAGCAGACCAGAGCCACCTAGTTTTAGGCCAGGGACTAAACACCACCCACAACAGGCAAAGAGAGCCTCTGCGGATGACCAGCCTGAAGGATAAAGTGGCCCATCGAAACAACAGAGCACATGCAGCACACATTGCAAACACTCCCTGAAGTGCTAGGCCCTGGGGAACAGGGAAAACTATAGGATCTCTTATTCATAGGCCATTAAGAGATGTAGCTGACTTTCCTAACACAGAGAAACAGGTACAGGGACTTAGGCAAAATGAGAAGACAGAGGAATTTGCCTCAAATGAAAAAAACAGGACAAGGCCACAGCCAGAGATCTAAGCAAAACAATAACATGCCTGATGGAGTATTTAAAGCAATGATCAGAAGGATACTCACCGGACTTGAGAAAAAGAGTGGAAGACATTTGTGAGACCCTTACTACAGAGGTAAAAAAGAACCAATTAGAGATGAAGAGTGCAATAAATAAGATTAAAAGCACATTTGATACAATGAACACCAGGCTGGAAGAAGCAGAGGCACGATTTAATGGCCTAGAAGACAGAGTAATGGAAAGTAATCAAGATGAATAAAAGAGAGAAAAAAAGAATTATGTAAAATGAGAAAAGATCTAGGGAACTTGGCGACTCCATCAAATATAATAACATTCATATTATAGGAATCCCAGGAGGAGAGAGAAAGGGAGAAGAGTAAAGAATGGGTTTGAACTTAAGTGACCATCAACTTAATATAGACATGCAGAAGATGTTATATATAAACCTAGAGGTAATTACAAATCAGAACCACTAATAAATATGCAAAAAAATAAAGAGAAAGAAATCCAAATATATCAATAAAGCAAAATAGCAAACATGAAAGAAAGACAAGAAAACATCAGAGAAAATCTTCAGAGACTACCACAAAACAGGTAATAAAATGTCAATAAATAGATAGCTATCAATAATTACTTTGAATGTAAATGGACTAAATGCTCTAATCAAAAGACATAGGGTGATAGAATGGATAAAAGAATAACACCTATCTATTACACTGCCTACAAGAGACTCATTTTAGACCAAAAGACACCTGCAGATTGAAAGTGAGGGGATAGAGAAACACTTATCATACAAGTTGATGTAAAAAAAAAAAAGCCAGAGTAGCAGTACTTATATCAGATAAAATAGACTTTAAAACAAAGACTGAGAAGAAAGGAAAAAATAAAAAACTAACTAGAGACAAAGAAGGACACTATATAATCATAAAGGGACCAGTCCAACAAAAGATGTAACAATTATCAAATTTATGCACCCAGCATGGGAGCACTCAAATACAGTTAATAACAAAGATAAACAAACTAATCAGTAATAATATAATAATAGTAGGGAACTTTAACACTCCATGTACATCAATGGTTAGATCATCCTAACAGAAAACCAATAAGAAAACAGTGGCTTTGAATGATACTGGATTAGATGGATTTAACAGATACATTCAGAACACTTCATCCTAAAACAGCAGAATACACATTCTTTTCAAGTGCAGATAGGACATTCTCCAGAATAGATCACATATTAGGCTGCAAAACAAGCCTCAACAAATTCAAGAAGACAGAAGTCATACCACGCATCTTTTCTGACCAAAACACATGAAACTAGAAGTCAATTAAAAGAAAGAATTCAGAAAGACCACAAATACATAGAAGTTAAATAGCATGCTACTAAAGATGGGTCAACCAAGAAACAGAAGTAATTTAAAAAATACATGGGAACAAATGAAAATGAAACCACAATGGTCCAAAACCTTTGGGATGCAGCCATAGCAGTTCTACAAGGGAAGTTTATAGCAATATAAGCCTATCTCAAGAATCAAGAAATATCTCAAATAAACAATCTAACCTTATATCTAAAGAAGCTAGAAAAAGACCAACAAAAGAAGCCTAAAGTTAGCAGAAGGAAGAAAATAATAAATATTAGAGCAGAAATAAGTGATATAGAAACTAAAAGGAAACAATAGAACAGATTAACGAAACCAGGAACTAGTTCTCTGGAAAGATCATTAAAATTGATATACCTCTAGCCAGATGTATCATATAAACAAAATCAGAAAGAAGAAATAATAACCAACATCACATAAATATAATTATGATATTATGAAAAATTATATCCAAACAACCTGAACAACCTAGAAGAAATGGATAAATTCCTAGAAACATATAACTTACCAAGACTGAAAGAGGAAGAAATAGAAAATTTGAACAGACTAACTACCAGCAGAAATTGATTCAGTAATCAAAAAATCACAACAAACAAAAGCCCAGGACCAGATGGCTTCATAGGCAAATTCTACAAAACATTTAAAGAAGTGTTAATACCTCTTCTCGAACTACTCCAAATATAGAAAAGAAAGGAAAACATTCAAATTCATTCTATGAGGCCAGAATTATCCTAATACCAAAACTAGATAAAGATACCACAATAAAGAGAACTACAGCCAATATTTCTGATGAACATAGATGCAAAAATCTAAACAATATACTAGAAAACCAAATCCAATAATACATTAAAAAAAATCATTCCCATTACTCAGCCATTAGAAACGACAAATACCCACCATTTGCTTCAACTGGATGGAACTGGAGGGTATTATGCTGAGTGAAGTAAGTCAATCGGAGAAGGACAAACATTATATGTTCTCATTCATTTGGGGAATATAAATAATAGTGAAAGGGAATATAAGGGAAGGGAGAAGAAATGTGTGGGAAATATCAGAAAGGGAGACAGAACATAAAGACTCCTAACTCTGGGAAATGAACTAGGAGTGGTGGAAGGGGAGGAGGGTGGGGGGGTGGGGGTGAATGGGTGACGGGCACTGGGGGGGGGCACTTGACGGGATGAGCACTGGGTGTTATCTGTATGTTGGCAAATTGAACACCAATAAAAAATAAATTTATTATAAAAAAAATCATTCCCCATAATCAACTAGGATTTATTCCTGGGTTGAAAGTGTGGTTTGATATTTGCAAATCAATCAGCATGATACATCACATCAATAAGAGAAAGGATAAGAACCATATGATCAGGGGATCCCTGGGTGGCACAGCGGTTTAGCACCTGCCTTTGGCTCAGGGCGCGATCCTGGAGACCCGGGATCGAATCCCAGGTCGGGCTCCCGGTGCATGGAGCCTGCTTCTCCCTCTGCTTGTGTCTCTGCCTCTCTCTCTAGCTCTCTCTCTGTGTGACTATCATAAATAAAAAAAAATTAAAAAAAAGAGAACCAGAGGATCATTTCAATAGACACAGAAAAAGCACGTGACAAAGTACAACATCCATTCATAATAAAATCCCTCAACCAAGTAGGTTTATTTATTTATTTATTTATTTAACCAAATAGGTTTAAAGGGAATATACCTCAACATGGTAAAGGCTATATATGAAGAAAATCACAGCTAACATCATCCTTAAAGGGGTAAAACTGAGAGCTTTCCCCATAAGGTAAGAAACAAGACAAAGATGTTCAGTCTTACCACTTTTATTCAACATAATTCTGGAAGTCCTAGCCACAGCATTCAGACAACAACAACAAAAAAGTAAGACATCCCAATTGGGAAGGAAGAAGTAAAACTTTCATTATTTGTAGATGACATGATACTCTAATATAGAAAACCTAAAAGAACTCCATCAAAAAAACTGCTAGAACTGTTAAATGAATTCAGTGAAGTCAGAGGATACAAAATCAATGTGCAGAGATCTGTTGCATTTCTATACAATAATAATGAAGCAGCAGAAAGAGAAATTAAGAAAATGATCCCATTTACAATTGTACCAAAAATAATCAGATATCTAGGAATAAAGCTAAACCAAAGAAGTGAAAAACCTCTATTCTAAAACCTGTAAAAAAATAAAAAATAAAAAATAAATAAAAACTATAAAACACTGATGAAAAAAATTGAAGATGACACACAAAAAATGGAAAGACATTCCATGCTCATGGATTGGAAGAACATTATTGTTAAAATGTCTATATAACCCAAAGCAATCTACACATTTAATGCAATCTCATCAAAATACCAACAGCATTTTCCACAGAACTAGTAGAACAATCTTAAAATTTGTATGGAACCACGAAAGACTCTGAATAGTTAAAGCAACCTTGAGAAAGAAAAGCAAAGCTGGAAACACCACAATCCTGGATGTCAAGTTACATTACAAAGCTGTAGTAGTCAAAACCATATGGTACTAGTATGAAAATAGACACATAGATCAATAGAACAGAATAGAAAACTCAGAAATAAACCCACAATTATATGGTCAATTAACCTTTGACAAAGCAGAAAAGAATATCCAATGGGAAAAAGTCTCCTCAACAAATGGTGTTGGGGAAAACTGGACAGCAACATGCAGAAGAAAGAAACTGGACATGTCTTACATATACACAAAAATAAACTCAAAATGGATTAAAGACCTAAATGTGAGACCTGAAACCATCAACATCCTAGAAGAGAGCACAGGTGGTAACTTCTCGGACATGAGCCATACTAACTTTTTTCCAGATAGGTCCCAAGGCAAGGAAAACAAAAGCAAAAATAAACGATTGGGAGTATATCAAAATGAGAAGTTCTTGCATCATGAATGAAACAATCAATAGAACTAAAAGGCAACTTTTGGAATAGGTGAAGATATTTGCAAATGACATATCCAATAAAGATTTAGTATCCAAAATACATAAAGAACTTCTAAAATTCAATACCAGTAATAATAATAATAATTCAATTTAAAAATGGGCAGAAGATACCAACAAACAATTCTCCATAAAATAGATCTAGATGGCTAACAGACACATGAAAAAATGTTCATCATCACTTACCATTAGGGAAATGCAAATCAAAACTATAATGCCATTATTACCTCACATGTGTCAGAATGGCTAAAATCTATAATACAAGAAACAACAGATGTTGGTGAGGATGTGGAAAGAAAGGAACTTTGTGCACTATTGGTGGGAATGCAAACTGGTGAAGCCACTGTGGAAAATAGTATGGAGTTTCCTCAAAAAGTTAAAAACAGAACTACCCTAAGATCCAGCAATGGCATTGTTGGGTATTTACCCAAAGGATACAAAAGCACTAATTCAAAGGGATACATGCACCCTGATGTTTATAGTAATATTATTTACAATAGCCAAGACATGGAAGCAGATCATGTGTCCCTCAACTAATGAATGGATAAAGAGATCACACACACACACACACACACACACACACACACACACACACACACACAGTAGAATATGGCTTAGCCATAAAGAAGAATGAAATCTTTCTATTTGCAAGGATATGGTTGGAGCTAGAGAAATACGTCAGAGAAAGACAAATATCATATGGTTTCACTCACATGTGAAATTTAAGAAACAAAACAAAGGAGCATAGGGGAAAAGAGAGAGAGAGAGACAAATCAAGAAACAGACTCTTAATTACAGAGAACAAACTAATGATTACAGAGGGAAGATGGGCAGGGAGATGGGTAAAATAGGTAATGAAGTGCATTAAGGAGTGCATTTTGTCATGAAGAGAGAGGTGATGTATGGAATTGTTGAATCACTATATTGTATATCTGAAACTAATATAAGATTATATATTAACTGGATTTAAAATAAAAACTTTAAAAAAAAACAAATGAAAACTTATTGAATTGCACACTCAAGATTTGTGTTTTCATTCTATATTTTTAATCTAAAAACTGAAAACAAATATACACTTTATTTAGTAGGTTTGCTTTTTTTTTCCCACCAGTATAAGTTAGCCATTCTGATGCTACCTCCTATGTTCTAGGCTTGAGCAAAATTCTAGGGTTTTGAAAATAATCAGAGCCAGTTTCTCACTGTTGAGGATTGGGTAACAAATACAGAAAGAAAGAAAACTAAAACTATGTCATTCAATGAAAGAAAACTGCTGTCCGATATGGTAGATATTAGTCACATGTGACTTTTGAACCCTTAAAATATGGCTAGCCCAAATTAAGGATGTGCTGTCAACATCAAATACACACTAGATTAGAAAGTCTTAGTACAAAAAAATGTAAAATATCTTACTAATAACTTCTTATGTTGAGTATAATGTTGAAATGGTAAAATTTGCTGATATAATGGGTTAAACAGTACATTATTAATATCAATTTCAATTGTTTCTTTTTATTTTTATAACATGGCAACTAGAAAGTTTATCGTTACATATGTGGTTCATATTTGTATACACTGGACAGTACTGAAATATATTGTAGCTTGTGTACTGAACTGGAATTGAAGCTATCATATTCTAATATGTGACCTCAGAATTCTATCTATCTATTATCTATCTATCTATCTATCTATCTATCATCTACCTATTTTTTCTTCTCTGAAAGGGCCTGGAAACAATGATATACCAGTAGCAATAAGCATACCTAGCACCCAAATCTTGGTACCATCATTCTCCATTAAAAGGAAATATAGGGGCAGCCCGCGTAGCTCAGCGATTTAGTGCCGCCTTCGGCCCAGGGTGTGATCCTGGAGACCAGGGATGGAATCCCATGTCGGGCTCCCTGCATGGAGCCTGCTTCTCCCTCTGCCTGTGTCTCTGCTTCTCTTTCTCTCTGTGTGTCTCTCATGAATAAATAAATAAAATCTTTTAAATAAATAAATAAATAAATAAATAATAAATAAATAAATAAATAAATAAATAAATAAATAAATAAATGGAAATATAGTTGCTTGGAGAAGTGGCTGATCTCAGAGCTGGGGGAGAGAAAGTACAGGATAAGCCTGGAACATCTTATTACACAATAAAGTAAAGAATTGGTATAAAAATGATAGGGTATATAAAAATGACACAAAAGAATCACTGGGGATCCCACTAGCCAAATCTAAGATAATCTGAGCATCAATATAAATGATGATAGCAATGGATAATCTATTGAATAAGAATCCATAAGTCCATGTTCATTATAAATACATAAATAGATATATAAATAATTCCTTTTACTATATGTCACCTAATAAATACAGAAAAAAATAGAGGTAGAAAATTATCAATGGATAATAAAACCAGTGGGTAAAAGTTTGATGAGAAACAGCATGATTTACCTATTTCAAAGTATCTTCCCACATATTAATTATAAAGGGGTAGACTTCTTTAGTTTAGAAGAATAATTTAAGAACTTTGCAATTGAAAAAATTATCACACAAACTAGAAACGAATTATGTTACCTTGGTGTTTTTAAATAGCCCTAAGAAGGGACGCTTGGGTGGCTCAGTGGTTGAGCATCTGTCTTTGACTCAGGAGACGATCCCAAGGTCCAGGATCAAATTCCACATCAGGCTCCTGCAGAGAGCCTGCTTCTCCCTCTGCCTATGTCTCTGTGCCCCCACCCCCCCCCCGCCTCCGGTCTCTCATGAATAAATAAATAAAATCTTTTTAATAAAATAAAAATAAATAAATAAATAGCCCTGAGAAGATTCAACTTTCCCTTCCTAATCCCAATTTGATGAATGAAAATTAACCTAATCTAAGTTTGGTTTTTGAATGAACATTAGAGTCATTTGAGTTTTCTTTTTTAAGATTTTATTTATTCATTCATGAGTGATACAGAGAGAGAGAGGCAGAGACAGAGGCAGAGGGAGACGGAGGCTCCACGCAGGGAGCCCGATGTGGAACTCGATCCCTGGACTCCAAGATCACGCCCTGGGCCAAAGGCAGACGCTCAACCACTGAGCCACCCAGGCGTTCCCATTTGAATTTTTTTTTAATGAAATCTTTGTAAGATATAGAGGCAGGAAGCCTTCACATCCAGAGGAACATGGCACTAGTGGACACAATTAAAAATACCATTTACAAAACTAATTAGCAAATTTGGGCAGGAAGCAAATAAAAAAGAATAGAGGAAGTTACATAGTCATTTTTCACAGTTACACTTGTTATTATCATGCCTTACATTGATATAATTTTAGTAGTGTCAAAAATCTTTTGTAAACCTTGCACTGATACTTCCTAAAATACTTCATGTAATTTTAAAAGCCATAATACATCATGTAGGTAAAGAGTTTTATAAGAATGGGCAAAAGTAGGAAATTATCTATAAAATTAGGTATTCTATTCTTAAATAAACTCAACAACAGAAAAGTATAGCTTATTGCCTAAACAACTTACACACTAAAGAAGCAATAATACTATTACCCACACACATTGGAATCAGAACAATTTAAAGCAAGAGAAAAGAAGTCAGTAACTTTATGATATGGAGCCCCAAAATTTAAAATCCAATTATATGCCACTTGCTGTACAATTAAAAACAAGAGGATCAAGTGAATTTACTTTCCTGTCTATTTGTTTTAAGATAACCTCTTTTCAAAATATTTGAGTTGCTTTCAACAGAGGGCATATAGAATATGTTACTCAAAATGGAATTTTAAAACTTTCCATGTTAGATCCCTAGCAGGTTTGGATATGAGAGGAAGTTGCCTGTTTTCCAGAGTTTTCTGAAAACGCAAAAGAATGTTCATGGAAATGAAAACCAAAAATCTAGTAGTTGACTCCAAGGGAGTTTAAAAACACAAAAGCTTCTTAATGAAAGGGTTAAGTGCTATCATAAGGACTGTAGGTAGGAGTAAAATTAAATAAATAAGTTGGAAAGAAAAACTGGCAGACACTAGGAATCTTTGAAATTCAATAAACATTTATCTTTAGGATCAAAAGAATCCCAAATCCTTCATTGTCCAAAACTTGTTGGCCTTCACTGAAACACTTCATAAGGACTATGAAGTAAGGTATTTCACAGATTCCCTAAACTTCAGAAGACCAAGAAACAAGTCATTCTGATCTTTTGGTAAGTTTTGGTAAACATAGTATCGTCTGCCACAAAAACATAATCATCAGGTTTATTTGATTACCAAAGCTTTGAGAGCTGCAAATAATTTGCTGTGTTGTTTTAGTGTATTTATTACATGTATTCAAAGAGATGCTACTACATTTTGTGGGGAGGGAGCAAATGTGAATGTTTGAATAGACTGGTCCTGTTCTTTAGTTTCTTTTTTCCTTTCTGAAGGTGTCCAAATTTTAACTTGAGCCATTTACCAACAGAATAACTAATGGAGGGACACCTGGGTGGCTCAGCGGTTGAGTGGCTGCCTTTGGCTCAAGGCATGATCCCAGAGTCCCAGGATCGAGTCCCACATCAGGCTCCTTGCGTGGAGCCTGCTTCTCTCTCTCCCTGTATCTGTCTGTCTGTCTGTCTGTCTCTCTCTCTCATGAATAAATAAATAAAATCTTTAAAAAATAATAACTCATGGACATAGGTATACAGAAAATGTGTGTGGAAAGTAGCAAGACTGGCTACAGAAACAACAGCATGAAAGCGTTTTCAATAAAATCAACTGAAGATATCTACAGTGACTATTTTAAAAATACCATTATCTTTTTTAAATATTTTTTTAAAATATTTTTAACACAATTTAAAACGTTATAAAAGAAAAAGAAAATTCAGACCAACTTGGAAAAGGAGATCGTGTAAACATGCCAACTCTGAGCATTGTCAGAGTTGCCATGATAGTTTCAAATGTGTTGAGCATCCTGGCAGCCAGGACAATGAGCGCACAAAATTATAAAGCTGTATTATTGGAATAAGAAAATATCCTAGTTTCTCAAAAAAGTAAAGGCTTTTCTTGATTTAAAATTCAAAAACTATTCCTCATGTGAAGAAATGAATAATACTATAATACAGCATGTACCAACTTCAATTGGATTTCTATTACTAATATCAAAAGATTGTCTATGGCTTATGACACTAAAGTATTGCTCAATGAAGGCAGTCCTAGGAGGGTTAAGGAAAGGTTACTAAGCACATAGCCTCCCTGTGCTCTAGGAAGAATGCATTAAGTTCTCTAAAGTACATCTAAGCGAATATGTTTTTCCACTTGATTATATCATATCATATAAACATAGTCAATGGGAAGAAAATTTATTGATTAGTTTGTTGCATGAACATAGAAACAAAGTCTCTGAAAATTGGAGAGCTTTTAAAGATCTCTTAGTCCAATAATAAATTAAAGCAGCTAATGTCATAAAAGGCATCTCTGATAATCAGTATAGGAACTTGGCTGGCACACCATGATGGACACTTGGATTACTCTCTCAAAAGTCCATCTGCTCTACTGTTGTAGACAGCTCTTTTTTACATAATGCTGAAAACTCCTGGACTGTAATATCTACCATATTTTACAGTCTGCCCTCCAGATCAACAGAGCAATCTTTCAAATGTCAGAAGATACTTTTGATTTGCTACTTCTGCCTCACCTTCCCTAAGCTAAACATCTTCAGTTTATGCTATTTGTCCATTCAAAATGATAACAATATTACTTAAAAGTCATGTAACACTTTAAACTTTTTTCAGTGCTTCCTATACATGATCTCATTTTACCTTTATAATACATCTCTGAATGCTGTATATCAGGTATATCACACATGAGAAAACCAGCTTGCCCAAAGATCGTATTACCAGTTTATGCCAGAATATAGACTAGAAGCTTCATCTCTTCACTCTCTTCCTAGCTCTGAATTTAAATGAGTATTTATATAAACATTCACTAACCACAGTAAATATTTAGGATAAAAAAATTTTTTAATCCATTTTCCTAATATTAAGAAAATAATTAGGAAGATACATTTATGGTAAACAATGCCTAAAAAGTCACAAATTTTTTCAAGTGGCAAGAATTTTATGGGTGTTTAGAACTTCAAGTAGATTAAGTGTTTCTTTTCTGTTTCTAGCTAAAAAAATTTGAACAACTATAGGCTTGAGTTCAGGTTAAACTTTCTGATCATATTTCAAATATAAGATAATATACCAATATAAACCCTCTGGTCTGCCAAAGAAAAAGTAGAATCCTTAGAGTAATTTTAAAAACGTGTGGAAGTTCTAGGATTTTTTTTATACTTCAGTCATCTCAGATACTGTTTCCCTGCTGGTTTCCCAATAGTCATCTTCATCCACTCAAATCTGTTGAGTTCCTGAGCATCTGCTGATTCCTCCTCTGTGTTTACAGCAAGGAATGTCAGAATTCAAACATTTTTCCTTAAACAGCAACAATAAAAACTCATTGCATACATAAAATTTCACCTGTTGGGATAAAATCCATTAGGCCTTAGAACTGAATAGAAGGCACTCGATTCAAATACACAGAAGCAGCAGTCGTTAACAGTATATAATTAAAGCAACAGCTTTAAAATGTGCCTTCAAGGGCATTTTAACAAAGTCTGATTTAAAGAACTTTACTGTGCTAAGGAGGTGCTCTACTAAGCCTAAGTACATTGAAAAGTCAAGTGTTGAGGGCTCTCCATGAGGGACACCCTGCCCATTATCTGTGGTATGGAAGTGTGTACCTATGACAGAACTCTTGAGTGCAATCTAATATTGTTGTGACGGGGCAGAAGCAGAGTCAGAAAGGCTATCAATCTCTGTGGGAACTAGAGCCCAAGCCTCTGATGATGTGATGAGCTGGGGACTTGTGGCAGGTAGGACTACTGAAAGTAGAAGCCTGACTACACAGTCTGTTTGAGTAGAATAATCCTGCTTTTTTAGTTTCTTATTTCCTTTCTGAACGTCAATTTGAGCCATTTACCCAACGGACAAACTAACGGACATAGGCATATAGAAAATGAAAACTAGTAATTATGCCCTCTAACTACAAAATGGTCACAATCAAATCAAAGGAGAGCAGACTGGGAAGCCAAGTACAAAATTTAGGTCAACGAAGCCTCTCCTTGAGATACCAACCCAGCCACCAGCCAGGCCCAATTCCAACTGTTTAGTCTTGCAGGCAATGGCCAGTTGTTGAGCACCAGTGATTCGAGTTACCATCTTACCAAAATACAGGATGTGGCTCCTTCATCTTGCATCTTGCTAGGATTCTTAGTAAAGAATACCATTCCCCACTCCCCAGTCTTTGGTGTGTTTTCTTTCTAGAAGCAACAGAATCACTGGCAGGTAACAGGCTCTAGAGTGAAACATTCTACTTTTAACCTAGATTTTCCCACTTTTAAGGAGGAGGCTATGCCAGGCTTCAATGGCTGTGTTTTTCTCCTTTCATGTCTTCTCTTCCTCGCTGGAAGTTTTTTTTTTTTTTTTTTTTTAAGATTTTATTTATTTATTCATGAGAGACAGAGAGACAGGGAGAGAGAGAGAGAGAAAGAGAGAGAGAGAGGCAGAGACACAGGCAAAAGGAGAAGCAGGCTCCATGCAGGGAGCCCGATGTGGGACTTGATCCTGAGGTCTCCAGGATCATACCCTGGGCCGAAGGTGGCGCTAAACTGCTGAGCCACCTGGGCTGCCCTGGCTGGAAGTTTTATAAGAAAAGGCCGCCCCGGAGGAAACATGTCCATCTGGACTGGACTGCTGGATAAGCCTGCCTATTTCTGAGCTGCAGTATTAGGAAAATCCACAGTTGCTGCACTCCTAAGCCACATTATCCCTTCCAGCCTTAATCAGTAATAAGTATGGTATTCTGATCTCCGTCTGTCCTATTCCTTGTAAGTGGCTTACAATTAAGAACCACTTTTTAACTGCGTTGACCTTGGAAAGTTATTTTACTATAGTTGTCATTATCCACTCATATTTGTCAAGTTTTGGGGCATCTTCTGGCCCTCTTTTGGATGTTATCATTATTTTGTTAACCTGGTAGATTGTGAATGTAAAGTGCCTAGCACAGGGCTTTGCATTCAATTAAAGTTTACCTTCTGCTACTATGTTAATTTTAATCTAGTCATCACCAACATCTTCTAAATTCCATCTTCCCTTTAACTTCCTCCAATAAATTATCTTCTGTCTTTCCTCAGTCTTCAACACTTTCTTATGTCTCTAGACATTGCCCTAAATCAACCTAAATTTTGTTCTTAAAATGTAGTCCCAGGACCAGCAGCATCAGCATCTTCTGGAAATTTGTTGGAAATGGAAACTCAGGCTCCATCTCAGATATACTGAAGCAGAAACCCTGAGGGTGGAGCCTAGCAATTTGTGATTTAACAAGCTGTTCAGGTGATTCTGAACGTTCAAGTTTAAGAACCAGATGCCTATATCATTACGTTTCTGTTCAGCTCTATAGCTTATCTCTGCCCCGTTACTTTTCTTTTTGTGCTTTAGTCTTCTTTGTAATTACCAACCATTTTGTTTAGTTATCATTATCAATTGTTTCACACCTGAAAGCCCCATCACCATCCAAAAAGGGAAAAAAGGTTAACTATTTTGCTCTTAAATGATTTAAAATTAGGATCTACAAGTCTCATACATATTTTTTGTTCACTCCTAATTATTATATCTGATTTATTGAAAAGTCAGGCAACTCAGTATGTTTTAATTTAGTTTACCAGGTGTTCATTTTCACAGCCATTATATAACATAAGCCCACTCACAAATCTGTAAATCTTTGCTCTGTGTTGTTTTTAATAGGTAAACAGAAAAATCTCGTATTACAAGAAACTACAGGTACCATGGGAAAAAAAAAAAATTGGTTTTCACAGTACTGGTTTCCCAACAACTTGAAAAGCATCAAGCAATTCAATTATCCTAAAATTGCCATCCAATTTGTTTCTCTGTGGGAGAACTACTACTCTTATGTCATGAAGACCAGAAAATTATCTGCTTTTTTGGAATATGTGAGTCTTTCTATTTTTGCTGAATCTTTGAAAGAATATTTAGGGACAGTGGGGGGGGGGGGGGCAGGGAAAGGGTTGGGACCAGAGGGAAAGGGAAGAGGTGAAATGGGAGCTGACGAAAAAAGTGTTTGTCATTTCAAATGACCCCCAAATACCACTATTTGTTAAATATACTTTGAAATTATTCTCTGGTAGGGATCCCTGGGTGGCTCAGCGGTTTAGCGCCTGCCTTTGGCCCAGGGTGCGATCCTGGAGACCCGGGATCGAATCCCATGTCAGGCTCCCGGTGCATGGAGCCTGCTTCTCCCTCTGCCTATGTCTCTGCCTCTCTCTCTCTCTCTCTCTCTCTCTCTCTCTCTCTGACTATCATAAATAAATAAATAAAAAATAAAAAAAGAAATTATTCTCTGGTAAATTTAATCTAATGCTTACATCCTTCAAATAATTGATTGGTTCAGGTAATTATTAACTTCCCTCCTACCGGTCCTCAAATGCTTATGTAATTAATTTTCAATCAACAAAATTTGTAGACGTGCATGATTTTATAATATATTAGTATTAATGTGTAACATTTTGAGGAAATGTCATTCTTAAGCCATCTATTATGAGGCATTTTTTTGGGAAGCAAGTCATTCACTTAAACTGTAATGAAAAGCATTTAGTATTTATTATTAGTGTGTAGGAGGCTTGTTCTCAAGGGAGTATTTCACAGCTATTATTCATTCAATCTTAGTTTCCCTGGGAGGGAAGGAAAAGGAGACCAGTGAGCCAAAAGTCAATGAGTTGAGTCATTGTTCAGCTCCATTCCAAAGGACTACTCTGTTTCAACCCCAGGTTCAAGTTAAGATTCTCTGGCTAAGGATTGTCTTTGTGATCTAGTCCCATTGGCAACAGCTCAGACATCACTTGTCTGGTCTCTGATCACCCTCCTGGGAAGGCCCTGAGATGCATCCATGGAACAAGAAACCTTCCTTCATAAGGAACAAGGGCCTTCCTATGTAAAGTAGACATTCCTAGAGTTCCATCTTCAGATTTCTTCTGAGATCCCCAAAGTACCCACAATGGCCAGGTGTTCTATTTTATTTTCAATACTCCAAGATCTTAAATTTGGTCGTAGTGATGATAGGGGGTCTCATGATTTATCTTCACTGATTTCTCTTTTTTGTACTACCTTCTTACAGGAAAGGCACTTTGGTCTTAACTTGTCTCAAGTCTTTTTTCTAATCCTAGCTGCTCAAGTGCCTTCTGGTTTCCTCTGCTCTACCAACCAGTCTGGACTACAGAACAAGTTATTTCAACACTATTTTCTTGAGTACTCATTACACTCCTTAACTTCTTGAATCTTCCATATTAATATCAGTCCTTGATCTTCTCAACTTTTTTTTTTCCATCTCCATTGTCTAAGCTGCTGAACTTTGGGGAAAGATGACAAAACCATTATCAAGTAGTTTTCTCAACACTCCTTTCAGACCCTCCAGTGGACTTTGTACAGCTTCATGCAAGATAGTTACTTGTATATCCTGAAATGCCCCATGATAATCCCATCTCCCTAATTCTATGAAGGTAATCTTGCCACTTCTCATGACACCCTTTTCTGCCTCCCCCTGCAAATTTTCTTTGTGCTTCCACTCTTTTCTTTCTTTGTTATTGTTTCAGTGGAAGTTTTGCCCCTTCTGTATTCAACTCCATTATCAGTTCCACTTTTCCTCCATTCCTTTTGCTGGCATTTGCTCAGCTGTCTCTGTCTCTTTTCATCTCTCTCCTGGTTGCTTTTGTTAGGCCTACAAACACTCTCAGTACTTTCCTATGAATAACAATGAACAAGCAAGCAAACAAAACTAACTTCTCTGGGTTTTACAATCTCTTCAGATTGTTATCTTCTTGGTTTCCTTTCCAGGGTAAATCTGTTTGCTCCTGGACCTCCTGAAAACTTCTTTCTCAGAGGTCACCAATGACTTCTAATCAGCAAATTCAATGAACTGTTTTATTATTCACTTTATCTTATTCTTTCTAACATGTCTGTTCTTACCAACTAATCTTGCGCTCACTCCATTGCTTGGCTGGAGACATACCACATACTAACTGTGCCTTCCTTGCTTCCTTCAAGGATTCCAATTCCAATTCCTTCCTCTCCCAACTTGTCAAAAATGATCTTCCACCAGATTCATTCTCTAGACCCCTTTAATTTCTTCCCTGATTTCATCAACTCCCAAATTTTAAACTATTGCTTCTTGTAGATCATTCCAAAATCTAAATTCCAACTGCCACTGGACATTTCTACCTTGGATCTTTTAGAGAAAGGGTTGGTAAAACTGTTTCCACAAGGGATAGATAGTAAATATGTCAGCCTCTGCAGGCCATATTGTCTCTGTTATGACTACTAAACTCTGCTGTTGTAGTATGAAATCAGCTACAACACATAAATGAATGTGACTATTTCAATAAAACTTTATTTATAGACACTGATAAATTTCATATAATTTTAATGTATTACAAAATGTCAGTCTTCTTTGGATTTAAACAAATTAAAAATGGAAAAGTCATTCTTAGCTCTTAAAAAGACAGGTAGCAGGATGGATTTGGCCCTCTGGCTGTATTCTGTTGACTCCTGTTTTAGAGGCATTCCACTGCCACACGTTTCCCAGGCATTTACTACTCTTTCCCATTGTGATAGTGTTTCTTATTTTAAAATAAAAATAAAGACATCCTTTAAGAGTTTTAATGCTGTGCAATATCCTGCAGGTACAGACTTCCTTTAGAGTGGGCTTGGGGAAAACAAATATGGATACAGCATTCTTATTTCAGAAAAGGAAGTTGAGGCCCAGGTTGGATTGTCATAAAGTAGTACTAACACCACCATTAGAACTCAATTCTCCAGATTTTTTGGACCAAGCCTCTATATAAATTGTCACACAGTAGTCAATTGCCTATAATGTGTGGTTTATATCTTTCAATACAGAAAGAAAGAGAAAACTTATCAAAATTCTTTTCAGATCTATAATCCATACTATACTGTACCCCACACCCCATAAGCATGTTCTTTTTCTGTCAGTCTGATGGCTCATTATGATGCTTCTACCCAGCTTAGGCAGCCAGGAACTGCTGGAAGAGAGGTAACAATGTTTACTAAAGTGAAGTTCCACAGATGCCAGTGTTAAGGTTGAAGTAGAAAATGTTGTAAGTGTAAGGAAGATCTAGATAACAACTATCATAATTTTGATACCGGCAGAGAGAGTTAAAGCTCAGTTTTGTATTTAAAAAAAAATGTATTTGCTATCAGAAAGAGAGAATGGATGATGCTCCTATAGTTAATGCCTATTTTATTCTCTTCCATGTATTTTCTCAGAACTCATTTGGGGTTCTGAGTTCTACTAAGAATGTTGTAATAGTCACTCAGTTTTTGAGTTTTATGAGAACATAGATTCTTCTGTAATTTCCTTTCCTACCTATTCAATTTTAGGATTGAGAGAAATGAATTCACCCTTACATCATTCAGAGACTACATTTTGTTTTTTAGCCATAGGCCAATTTGGCACTATTTATTTTAACTTTCATATTTCCTATTATTTTGTTAGTATCTATTCTGGAGGAAGAACTTTACAAAAAAACCTAAGTTATAATTACTATTTTGCTTTGTGAGGAAAACAGCAAACCAACAAATGCACACACACACACACACACACACACACTCAGCAAAGCACCATTAGGTAGAAAACCAATTGGGGGTATAAAAAAGCAAACCACGAACAGGTATTAGTGATTCTGCCCTCAGTCCAATTTAAACATTTTTTTGGAAATTCAAGAATGTTAACCTTGCCTTATGCTTTTATTCATTATTGTATTATAGGGTGACTCCTGAAGAATCTTGTTTCTTTGGAGTACATTTGATCATAAGCAGAATTTGGCCCTAATTAAAATGAGATTATCACAGGATACTATATCAAAGAAATGTGCTTCTGAAATGGGTATTCTTTTACTTATTTTCCTTTAATAGATATAATGAAGGCCAGAACATATTACCCCTTTCAAATAACTATTCTTTGGAAAATATATCTGCCTTTGGTAAACAGATTTTTATGTCTGAATGGAAGATTAAGTTAGCTTTATTAATTTCTTAATGTATACAGAAACTCCTTATCAGAATCAAAGGAAAACAACTGAAAACATCTAGAGCTCTGTTTTCTGAAGGAAATTAATTTTTGCTTATATAGTTAGAATATTCTCAATATTGGTTTTCGGGCAGCATTAGAGATGAGTGCCACAGCAGGTACATGCAAGAAAATAACCAAGGTTCACATTATCATTCCCAAAATAAGGGACAGTTTTTTCTACTAAGAGTCCCATAATCTCAACCACTGATTTATAAAGTCCCTTAGGTGAGAGGTTGGATCACTCAGGGCATTCACCTGTGTCCCCCATGTGATTTAATAAAGTTGATACATCAGCAGACTCATGAACATGAACATTCATTTTGGATAGTGGCACAGGTGCCCCTGTTCCAGGTAGCAATAATGCCCAAGCTCATTCTATTTTGGATGACAGCTTTTCTCATTAGAGACATTTCAATGGTCA
The DNA here is from genome assembly GCF_018345385.1 of Vulpes lagopus. Taxonomy (NCBI): domain Eukaryota; kingdom Metazoa; phylum Chordata; class Mammalia; order Carnivora; family Canidae; genus Vulpes; species Vulpes lagopus. Next base: position 24,040,148 of record NC_054844.1, read on the forward strand.
ATAAAGATGTGTTTTGCTGGCTAAAAAAAAAAAAAAAGGAAAAAAAAGAATATTCTCTATATTGAGGTAAAATACTTTACAACAGACATCTTGCAAAATAATTTCTGTAGTAGTATTATAGAGTAGGCTAAAGCTACTAAAAGAAAGAAAACCCCCAAATTCAGTGGTTCAAAGAACAATGAAGTTTATTTGTCTCCCAGTTCACAGTGCAAGACAAGCATTCCAGCTTGGTGGGCAACTCTGATCCAGTCAGTTGTTGGGAGACCCAGGCTGGCAGCAGCTCAGCCATCAACAGTTGGCATGCAGGGCTGCTCTGGTTGTCACCATTCCAGCTGGCTAGACAGGGGAAAGTGCGGGAGGCTCCAGCCAGGGATATCGTCTCAAGCAGATAAAGTAAGTTCCTTAAATCACTTGTACTCATATTCCATTGACAAGTATCCAGTAGCGCAGCTACACAGCTACAAGAGAGACTGGGAAATATAGCCTCTCCGTGTACCAGGAAGAAGGGAAGAACAGAAGCAGCAGGCAACTGCAGTCTCCATATACCAATTGTGAAAAATTATAAAATACCAATAACGTACACTGCAAGGTCTCCAGAATGTTATACAAACACAAAAAGAATATAGCAAACACCTTATTTTTTTTCTATTATGAGAATATTCAACAAGGTGAAAACCAAGGCAGGTCTCTTTCATTTTATGTTACCACATCAAAAAGATTTTTGTTATCAAACACACAGAGGAAATACCCAACTTAAAATAAATCATGTTCTAAAAGCTGGGAATGCATTTTCTCATAGAAACAATGCTCTAAAAATGGCCAGGTTCCAAAATTATTTCAAAAGGGCTCATTTACCTCCTGTGGTATATCTGCAATGAAAAGTAGCGGAAGACAATACTGTCCTGTAGCACTCAAAATGGAACTATTAGTTAGAAATAATTTTTTAAAATATTTTTAATATGGAAATTAAGGTTAAGTAGAGAAGGATATGATGGAGACTGGGAAATGGAAAATGAATACTTTCATGTAAAGTCAAAGTGAACTTTCAAAAGTATTCCAACAGTGGCTCTTTAGGTTTTTCCTCCTTCAAGGTTTATCACATGCAAAATGAATGTGCTTATCAGCTATGCATTACATGTGGATTTTTAGAACAAGATGGGAGAGATAAAATACTAAACACAGGTTTAGTAGGAGGAGAGTGTTCTGTAAAATAATCAGGTAAGAGCTGGGAGGCAGAAGGGAAGGCAGGAAAAGTCTCATGTGGTCTTGTCTCTACATCTACAAATATACACCAGGAAAGAGATAGGTAGAGGGAAAGACCAAGTTGAGGGTGGGAAGAGGATCTGAAGACTGACATGTGCAGGATCTCCTAGGGGGAAGGATGAAAACAATTTGGGATTGGGTTTTCTCTGGTCCAACCACCAGGAATTTACTTAGTGCCTAGAAGGTCTCAGGCTCAGAGAGGCAGCATACAAGCTACTATGCATAAAGAAGGAATGTTCATAGGCTGAGAGGAATTTAGGGAGTAACTGACTTCTGTTTCATTTCTCTTTAATTGGCGCAAGCAAGGTTTGTGATTTAAAATTAAGAAAATGAAAACCTATCCAAATGCAGATCAGAAGAATCTCATGACAGAAAAGACACATCTGAACAGGGCTCCTACAAATATACCCAGTGTAAGCCTCCTTCTACCTTTCAAGTACACGTTTATTTTGTTTTTTGTTTTTTTTTTTCTAGCTGTTCTATTCCAGTACAGCTTAATAGTCCCCCTACTACTTATAACATGACTTCTGAAGATGCTGGATCTTAAGTAAAAAGGCAATTTCAGGCAGCCTGATCTAGGGGTAGGTTCTGTATCTTAAATGCAGCAGAGGGCTGTTCTCTGTGAGCCTGACTGCTTACAGCCCATTGATTGCAGAATTCACCAAGAGATACTGGTTTCTCTCACTTGACAACTGCACGTACTATAATCAGAAAGACATGACATTGGGCTCCTCTAAAAAAGCCCAAGCCTCAAATTGCTTTTGAAGCAGTATTTGGTCTAACCGTGGCACCAACAACAATGAACATCACCATGGGCATCAAGAGCCCAGCCTTTAAAGCCTGAACACGGAACAAAGATTTCTTTAACTTCTGCAAATGAAAGCACCCTTTGAAAATAAACAAATCCTCAAATTGGTCGCAAACTATTTAATCAAATGTTTTTTTTTTTGTAGTTTCAGAGAATACTGATACAATTCTAAGCATGTTGGCACAATTTCGCTCACAAATTTCTCTTATTCCAGCTTGCTGCTGTGTTAACTATTTTACAGATAAAAGTTGATGAAACAAGGGATAGAAATGATGTGAGGTTTCAATACAAATGTTTGTTTGTATTCTGTCTGGAGTCTTAACTTTGAGCCTAATTAGCTGCATTATCTTGAGCAGGTCCCTAGACATCTCTGGATTTGATTCCTCAACTGGAAATTGAAGGGATTGGATGAGATGAGCTCTAAAATCCCTTCCAGCTCGACAGGCTGTAATTCAAATTTTTTCAGCTTCAGTTGTGCCATGACAGGGAATTTTATTGGCAGTCTTGAATTACTTGAAGATGGAGCATACTGCTTCATGCCTATGCAATACTGCCCTGAACAGATATCTCACAGCTGCTCTGCTTCCTCCTGCTGGAGGCTGTTTGGATGGGGGTGAGACTGTGAAGTTCTGTGCCCAGCTCTAAAGAGTTTTTGAAAAGCTGCCATGTGACTCTTAAGAAGATTTTCCTATACAACCTGACTACCCAAAGCCAACTTTACAAAGCAACAAACAGGCATTCACAGTCAACACCAAGAAAAGCCTTCTCCCGCTCAGCCCCTGCCTTGCCACACAGAACTCTCATTCAAAACAATAATGTCAAGTCCAGGCTCAGATTTCAAATAAAAGACTGATTTTTAAAAATAAAAGCAATGACATTTCAGAGGCCTGGTTTTCCAGTATTTTCATTTGGAGTAATAAGTTCTGAGTGAGTATATTTATCAGTAGGATGGACCAAAACCAAACTTTTCTTTCTAATACCCACCTGGGAGCTAAGAACTGCAGCTCTACTGGTTCTCATTTCTGAATCACTACCAGGCCATCGAGTTCCCTCTTCTCTGGTCTTGAGAGGCTGGGTTTCTGGTCTCCAACCTGAGTCATTGTCCTAACATAAGACATCATTCAGGAGGGAGCATCTCACTGAATGATCAGGTCTCCAACCCAAAACTTCTGGATTTAGTAGAAAAATTAAGGATAATTATAAACTTGAACTGCAGCCTATTCTAGGTCACACACAATTCAACTACTCTATTGGTAACTATTAATTATTGTCATCCCTTTTTACACATGCAGAAACTGAGACCCAAACAAATTAAGTAAATTGCCCCCAATCAGTACCACCATACTGTCGCTAATGCTAATCCACACACTTGTCAGTTTGCCTGGTGCCATCTACAGTGCTCTCTTGCCTTCAAGAGTGGGGTTAGGAGGAGAAAGAAGAGTTAAAACTGACAAACAGCATTAAAGACTTAAATATATTTCATTCTCAAATATTCTATCCTTTTTTATAACTGTCCTCACTCAGGCTCAAGTCTCTGAAGTCAGCTCTGAAAAGTGTATTAATTTAACTAACAAAGACCCACTCAGGTGCCTCTTACAGATGTAGTAACTACTGAACTGGCTGGTGGAGAGTAGGTTTGAAAGTAGAGAAAAGAACTCCAAGATGCTGCCCATGCCCTAGGAAGATCATAACCCAGTACATGAAGCCTTTCAAACCTCTTCCAAGCCTGTTACTTCCCAATGCACTACTTTCCTGCCTATATTAAATTAGGGAATCATCTATCTATAGTCTACTATAGTCTCAATCTTAGAAATTTGAATTTTAATCATTCATGTGAATTCTGCACTGTCTCTCTAAAAGATATCCTAAGGATGTCCTTGAGCTCTCACAGTAAAATAGTTATGTACAAAATAGTTCTTCCTCCAAATCACCACTTCCTTTCCAACTTCAGCCTTCTAGAAAGACAGTAATTAAAATCGCCTGCCTTTAATGACTATGCCATCAGGTCTCCATTGGTTTCCTTTTTCTACACAGCACCCAGTCATGGGTGTTGATTGCCAAGGTCTGGAATTTTCACTCCCATGTCATCTTGCTTGTTTTGCTTTTTTTACTTTGATTTTTTTTTTTCCTAATAACCCCCTCATTTGCTCCTTTATAAAATGACCAGGCAGGACTAGGAACCTTTATCTACAAAGACCCTCACGGTACAATCATGATTACTCTTTTATTACAAGAGAAGGAAGACTGGCATGCTATTCCCTGTTTGATTAATTTCTGACATTTGGGTTCTAGGACATAGTTTTTGTTTTAAGCAACACTTCCTTAGGGAACATAAGGTGCTAAAATTGAAACACAAAAACAAAAAATGCCTCTGCCCTGAGGAAAGGAAAAAGATTTCCTTTTCTTGATTTACTTTCCGAAACTAACCGAAAGCTGAATTGATTATCTATTTCCGTCTAGAATCACTGGAGTATTGTGCAGTTTTTCTTCAGTTTGACATGTTGTCATGACCCCTATTAGTACATAGACTTCCCAGTTTTGAGGGCAACAAGTAACATGAGGCTATTTCTTCTTAGAGTATCCACTCCTTGTTCGTTTGTTATAAAGCTCTACTGATTCACAGAATGACTTTTTAGAAAACTAATGCTCACAAATTTATATATAAATTGAATGCTAAGAGTGAAGTCACAGAATAAAGTAAGAAATACATAATAGAATTACATTTACTTGGTATTATGTTCCCGGTGCAAATCTATTTTAAAGCCTAAGATTTTTTTTTCTGGATTTTTTAGTTGGATTTTGAATTGCTATTTAGGTCATTACTAGAAGCGGGAGCAAGCCTAGTCTCCTTTCTTTCAATGGTTTCAATTATTTATGATTCATAGATTCAGAATGTTAGATCTACATGTGACACTGGAGGTAATTTTGTAAGCCCTTGATATAAGAACAATGAGGTCCCAGCTGGAAATGCAGCCCTCTTGCAACAAATACACATGGGGGGGACACATGGGGGTACAGAAGAGGGAAAGGGGACTCCCACTAGGCAGCCAGATCTGTCCATCAATGCTGGAATTCAAAAAAACCACTGGCAGGTCATACCTCCATCTTACAGAGGTCGAGAAAAGCCAAGGGACTTGCCCAGGGTCACAGAGCCGACTTAAGCAGTAGAAGTAGCACTCACTGGGCCATTTCCTAGAATGGTCCTTTACCCAGGAAAAGACACATACAACCAGGAATGTCCTTTATTTTTTTTTTTTTAAGATTTTATTTATTTATTCATGAAAGACACACACACACACACACACAGAGGCAGAGACACAGGCAGAGGGAGAAGCAGGCTCCATGCAGGGAGCCCGACGTGGGACTCAATCCCAGGTCTCCAGGATCACACCTGGGCCGAAGGTGGTGCTAAACCACTGAGCCACCTGGGCTGCCCAAGAATGTCCTTTAAAATGCACATAGTGGGACACTTGGGTGGCTCAGTGTGTGCCATGGGCTCAGGTCACAAACCCGGGGTCTTCCGATGGAGTCCCATATCAGGCTCTCCGCAGGGAGCCTACTTCTCCCTCTGTTTATGTCTCTGCCTCTCTCTCTGTGTCTCTCATGAATAAATAAAATCTTAAAAAAAAATAAAAGAAATAAAATGCACATAGTTAACTGTGAGCTACTTTCCCAATTTGCTTATATACTGACCTGAAAACTTATCCATCCTTCTAAAATAGATTAATTTATTTTACTATGTGAACAGTTTATAATGAGTCTTTGATGCTGCTGGGCCTGCCCACTCCTCACTCCCCACCCAGCACCTTCATCACAGGTGAAAGGAACCTGCTTAACCCAGACCTTAATTTGTGATTCCATTGTGATCTTTTCACTTTAAACTTGTGCCACTTCTATGCTCTATTCTCTCAGCCTTTTTGATTCTTGCCCTACTCTTTAACTACATACTGTACTGGTAAAGACTACAGATTTGGGAGCCCCACTTCCTGGATTTTTTTTTTTTTTTTACTTCCTGGATTTGAGTCCTAGCTCTACTACTATCTAATAATGGAATCTTGGGTAATGTACTTAATCTCTCTCTGCTTTGACTTCCTAATCTATGAAATGGGTCAAATAATAGTACCTACCTGATAAAGTTGTTGTATTTAAAAAGTTAATGTATGAGAAGCATTTAGGACAATGCCTGGCACAGAGTATACTGAGACAGAAAATTATAATTACTGGCTTTGCTGGAAGTACCTTCTCACCTAAGAGCCTGCAGATAATAACAACACTTACGTGACCAGGTACTGTGCTGAATGGTGTACACACATTATTCTAATTAATCATAATAACTCTTTTTGTGACACTACTATTATCCTCTCCTCTCCCACCTCTTATTTGTTTTGAGATAAGAAAACTAACATCTGAGAGCTTGAATAATGTGCCCATGGTCACCCAGGTAGTAAGCAGAGTCAGGACTTGAACCAAGATCTGTCTTGGTATCTTTCCAAAATCTCTGAGAAAAGGACCTTAGAGTTCTTTTAAAGTTCTTTCATTTAAATGGGTTGACTTACCTCCCACACAGGTCAGAAAGACTGGGATCTCCAGAGGGAAGGAAAGGGTCTCTCTTTGAAAATGTTTGGCATAGGATGAGGATACCATCAATGTCTTAACCAGGCCCACCTACCCCCTACCTTCCACTATGCCATATAGCACTCACATGGACTGTACTGCCAGAGGCCACACACCACCCACTGTTTATTGAGTACAATATTAGGGAATATTGTTCTGATTCAAGCCAAAGCAGTACTATTTACAATTTCAATATCAGTAGTTCTTGGAGTTGTTTATTTCTACCCAGCTTCAGGGTATAAGGAAGCCTTATACCCAGTTTAGAAAAAAAAAAAAATTATGGTTTTCCTCTCTTCCATCAGAGCCTATATATAGCCAGTATCTTGCCACTCCTGTCCCCAACTGGCCTATTCTCAGTTGTCAACTTTTCTTCCTTTAGTCTTTATGTATCTTCAACAGGAGGTCTGGGGATAAAGGGCCAGGAGAGGGAAGAGAAGGAAAATTCTTGAGTTTGCCAAAGGAACAGTATGCACTGCCTTGTCCCTGATCCTGTAACACCTGCCCACTCCTATATCCTCTAGAGTTATCTACCTTCTTTACTCTGCATCCCAGAGCCTTCACTAAGAACCTCCCAGGGCAGCCTCTGGGTGCTCCCATGAAATGCAAGTGAATCAACTACATGACCTGTTTTTCCCAAAGACCCACCCATAGCACCCATGTTGGGCTTGGATTATTGAGCTAAATCTAGCAAAGGGAAGAGCATGTGAAGAATTTTTACTCTATTCCTTCTCCCCACACCCACCATCCTATTTAGCTGTCAAACTCTAAAAAAAATGTCAGAGAAGGGGCACCTGAGTGACTCAGTGGTTGAGTGTCTGCCTTTGGCTCAGGTCGTGGTCCAAGGGTCCTGGGATCAAGTCCCACATCAGGTTCCCCACAGGGAGCCTGCTTCTCCCTCTGCCTATGTCTCTGCCTCTCTCTGTGTCTCTCACAAATAAATAAATAAAATCTTTAAAAAAAGGTCAGAGAAGCTGAAGCTGAATGTTTGTTATATAAGGAATGGTTGAAAAACAGTTTGAAGAAAGATAAGGAGGGCTCTGGAGGAGGTCAAGGGAGACAGAAATCCTGGTGAGCAGCAATGGGATTGACACAGGAAAGATAAGCAGGCAAGTATGTTTCTAGGACCAATGGAAGAAAAGAAAGGGGGAGATTGGCAAGTTGGCTTCAGATATAAGCCTTAACCAAGAGTCCCTTAGTACCATTCCAGCCTCTCTGGATCGATCCTAAATTTTCCTAACATACTCAGTTCCTTCCCTGCTGGGCACCTTGCCTCAGTTCCTGAAGCCACCTCCAGCTACCACTGCTTGGCACAAAGGGTAGGTGAGAGAAGAGCACATGCCAGAAAAGGGGATATGTTCTTTACATCTCTAGTTGTACTCCGTAAGTTTTTCCTTTAGAAACAAGTTCATACATGTTGCTTGATCTCTGTAAAGCTTTTAGTATGCTTCAGTTGCTATAGGACCATTAGGGTTGTTCTGGGTCTCTAACCCATATATCATGTGCAGTGGATATTGCTGGTATCCTGCCCATATCCCCTTCTTGGCCTGGTACCTGCATCCCTAGCTGCTCAGTGCTGGCTGCAAACTGCAGCCACCCTCCTCTCGGAGATTACCTTTGCCTCTGGGGGAACAGAAAGTGCCTTGCCTTGGGGGTTACCACCAATCCTGTGCCAATGAGTGAATGATAATGGGGATGCAAAAGGCCAGCCTCCTTGACCAACTGTGATGCAATTCCTGCTTTAGAATTCCCCACAGAATCAGGCTGGAGCTGGTCTCCCGCTGAGACCATGTCCTTACTTAGCTTTATTCCCCACTGAACTATGCAACCTCCCCTCCCCTTCTTCTGAGGCATGCTCCCAATGTCACTTATACCAGAATCCCTGTCTCAGACTACTTCCAGGGAACTCTACCTCAGACACATGTTCATTCCATATATTTATTAGAGGTCCTTTATTGTCACCAGAGTAATACATCTCTAGAGAAACCAAAAATGAAACAAGAATCAACTTAACAGGACCTTACAGCAAATTTGGACATACAACCCAACTTGATTTCTAATATTCCTAGGCCTATACTTAATATCTGCTCTCTTGCAGACACTAACAGACTTCATTCTATCAAAGCCAAAATGAAGACTTATTTATTCATACATATATTCATATTCATTTTTCTTACCACAGAACATGACTTAATATACTTATTTTTAAAATTAGCTATGTAGCATTTATCGTTAACCAATTCATGTGCTATAACTATTAAAAATGGATGGATGATTCTAAATAATTTTATAATAATTATTCTTGCTATGATCATATAAATCTTAGATTTTTAATCACTTTTTTTGAGTTTTTTTTCCCTCCCAGGAACTATAAATTCTGCTATTGTGGATGATTTGGTCCCTGATAAGCATGTTCTGGTTAATCTAGCAGTGTTATAAAACAGATCAAATTTCTAGCGTGCAATTAATAAACATATAATTAAATATATGAAGGCAAAGCAAAAGATAATTTAATCTTGAATCTGCTATGATTCAGAAGTCACTTCAGGGTCATCACTATAAGCTTCAATTATAGTATTTCAGAAGTATAGGGAGATTGGTGGACAGCATTCAGGTTGGAAGAATGCCAGGCAGACCAGATTTTACTTCATGTATTTACAAAAATGCAACTTCATAACACCAGGTACCACATTCACTGTTTTTCCCCAATACACTGATCCTAATATAGCCTCTTGTAGAGAGTCCCCTATAATTAATCTCAGCTGATTAAATCCATTTTTCTAGTCCATAATAATAAAAAAAAAATCAAGACTCTTCATTTTCATGGGATTATCGTCTGAGAAAACTTCTACCTAAATAGGACTTTTAAATCCCGTTTCTGAATATATTTGCATGTATTCCTTTTGGTAGAGCCTGTTGTAGTTCCCATTTATAGTTAATGCTTATTTTCATTCCATACTGTACTTCATTGTTTAACAAAATAGACTGATCATCACCCTCCTACCCCATCAAACTACTGGAGGGTCTTTTAAGGGGTTGTTTATGACTTGGCAACTAAACTTTTTTTTTTTTTTAAGAAGAAACTATCATGACACTAAAAATTGCTACAGATCTGAGAACTGTTTGTTTCTTAAAGCCCTTTTATGATGATCAAACAAATCACAAGATTTATAGACCTTTATCTTATTTCAGTATGCATACAAGGTATTCATTAGGAATGGGAAAGAATACCATTTTTACTTGCTTTCCACACACAACTACCGAAGAGAGAACTTTTTTCCTTTTCATTCCAAATATTAGTAACAGTGATTAAAAGAAGGCTTGGTAAGATAGGCTGAATAACTCTAAGTGACCCCATCCATACAAATTTTAGAATATGACTTCAGGCTTCTGGGTAGTCTTTAGGTCACAAGATTGTGACTGTGACTCCAGCTATCACAACTATATTCCAGGTAACAACAGGGCTTAGGTCAGTCCTGCTAGTACCTCACCACCAGATGCACAAGTAAGGAGTCCCAGACAACACCACCCATCCACCTACCATGGCCTATACTAAGTAATTCCTATCTGCAAGGAAGGTTGTGAAATGAAATTTTCCATTGGGCACAAAATCAGATTTCTGTTACTAAAAGAGAAGGTTCTGAAGAAAGGAAATGGGATAGGCAACTACCATTATCTGCTTTTCTTTTTTAGCATATGTTTTCTTAGATGAACTATGAGCTCATAAAAAGCTGAGATTACGTCATATTAATTTCTGTAATCTCAGATCCTAGCACAATAACATAGTTTATTGTTTTTAAAAAATGTTTATTAATTAAAGACAAGATCAAAGACAAGTATAACAGATGACAAAGGGGCATTAATTTATTCCATTTATTGACACTCATTCGTTTTATTGTTATTTCAACTAATATTAATTGAGTTCCCAGTCTGATCCAGGCCCTGTATCAGGTATGTGGTATACAGTGTAAGTACAATATTTATGTTGGCTTTATAAAGCAGGTGGAGGGAAGGTTAGGAAAGGATAGGGATTGGCTCTAAACGTATATAAGCAATTTCAAGGTAACATGGTAAGAGAATGAGAAGTGATCCTGAGCTACCATTTGAGGGTAATGAAGCTGTAAGTAGTGTGGGTGATGCACAGAATGGGAAAGAAGTAGAGAAAAAGAAGGAAAGATAGGAGGGCTAGGTAATAAAGAAACTTAAAACTTATAGTCATAAATTCATAATTTATTCCTGCCAGCAACACATACCTGTTTATGGTGAGAAAATGTTTGTTTCTCCCTCAGACTTCCTCATAAAAGGATTTCCCAACACTTTGTCTTTGATGGATCTGACCCACTGATAAGCTTCTTGGCTAGCCTAAACTGTAGTCATAACTGTGTTCCATGGACCTTATCCAAGCATGAAGCAACCATCTTCCCAGCATCCCATCTTATAGGATGATGTTCCCTGGTGGACCAATTTGGGAAATGTTGGTCCAGACACATATTTCTCAAACTTGGCAATATGACTCCACTGGACACCATAAAAAAAGAGTTGCGGGGGATTTCCAGAGAAAGGGACTGACCTCCCAGAAACTGCGGATGTGAACCTGGTTTTCTTAGTGTGTTAATGGCTTGGGTTTCAGTTACATGAGTCACCAGGGGGATATAGGTTTCGCTGGACTAATGGTGCACCATTTCAGCATCTTACAGTCAAGTAAGTTATCTCTATGATGATTTGACTAGTAATTAAAACACTGTCTTCTCTCCCAAGTAATGCAATTCAGTTTGTAACATAGATAACTACAAATGTATCTACATCAGTTCCTATTTTCTTTGCCTACCTTAGAGAAAAAGATAGCCCTAACCATGAAGCAGAGATCACAGGAAGAGAGAGACATTTGAAGATGGTATGCTATTGGCCTTAAAAAAGAGGAAGAGGCTACAAGCCAGGGAAAGCAGGTAGCATAGAAGCTAGTAAAAGCAAAGAAATGGATTCTCCCCTACAGACTCCAGATGGGACACAGCCCACACCTTGATTTTAGAATTTCTGACTTCCAGAACTGTAAGATAACACATTCTTGGTTTTAGCCACCAAGTTTGTGGTAACTTTTTTATAGTTAGCAATGGGAAAGTTCTAACACATAGTAATATATCTCTAGATGCTGTTCTCCCCCACCCCCTCATTCCCACAGCTCTCCACACAAGTCTCTCTCTTGGGATTCTCTTCTTTTCTAAAACTGCCCTCTCAAACTTTTCCTGAAAAATCTAATCTATGTCACAAGGCTTGAAGTGCATGAATACTCACTGATTCTAGTTAGGTTACTTTCTGGGAATATAATTAGAAACCAGAAATAAGGGTTGTTTACAAGTCCTGTCAAGGACATTTGGTGTGATCTCAGGAAGGCTTAACAGAGATGTGATTATAGCTAAGAAAGCTTCAAACAAATTGCTCTACACACTGAAGAAAGAATGCATTAACCATGTGGGGTTGAGGTAGAGAAGAGATTTTTCTGAGTTTATTCAGGACTGGACAGAGGTAAATTCACCGACTTGGGCAGCCATCAGTAAGACACACTCTGGTTTGGAGGTGAGGGTACTTCACCCAGTACCTGGATCCCAGCAAGTGCTTATCCTAAAGAGTGGTCATGGTTATACCATCATAGTAAGTTTCATCCTGATTTAAATGCTAGTCACATGAAAGTTGGTTGTCATGAGTCAATCCACTCTGTTCACCTCTGGATGGATGATAAAATTGAGGTCAAGACCTTGCTGGTGACCAACAGAAACTAGATTAAGGTTCTTCTACTCCCCCTGCCCCCTCAGAAAGTTAAAGGATATGTCCTTTGGTAAGATCCTGAATCCCAGTTTAACAAGAGCCACACTCCTGCCAGCTATCACTCACCTCCACAAAAGGGGGATGATCATCAACAAAAGCAGCAGCATCAACAAAAAAGGGAGGAGAGTTCTACGAAGGAAGGGGAGGTCAAAATTGGCAAATGCCACAAAGGGCACGACAAAATGGGGATTAAATTTTTCCATTAGATTTGGCAATTAGGCGGGGTGACTGATGTTGTTCAGCGGAGTGAAAGGTTGACAGGGGAATGAGAGCTTAGGAAATGTTAACATTAAGGCTGGAAATGTCCTCTGAGAAGAGGATCCAGGCTCTACAGAATCACCTTAACTAAAACTCCCTCAGGTTTTGCATCTGAATCATTAGAGAACTCTTCTTGCCCTCAAATCCTCCAAAAACGTTGATCCGCCAAATTCGAGTCTTACTGTATCCTTCTCTCTCCTCAGTTCACCTCCAACTTAAAGGAACTAATGAGCTGTGCAATAACTAAAGGTCAAAACACAAGAGGAAGAAACAAAAGGCCTACAAACCCAAACCCAAAACAAAACAAATCAGGCCCTCAGTAAGATGAGCTGTAACAAGTTGTACTTCAAATTTAATACCCTTGTTTTGATCTAAAAAAAAAAAAAAAAAAGTCTGGAGAATTAAAAGGGGCATTTTATAATTGGAATGCTTGCTTCCCCGTATCTCACCCATTATCTTCACTCCATCTCCCTCCAAATTAATAGCTGTTGCTGAGTTGTGGGCATGTGCGAGCACAAGCCTGGCCCAAAGACTGAATTTTGTCCAGTGGCTGGAGTCACTGCGTGCTGTGAAGAAGAGGAGGAGGAGGAAACGGTGGAACCGTTTGTGGGGTTGTGGGGACCCACATACGTATCTGCGTTTCCTAATGAAATTCCTAATGAAAGCACTGGTTTTCCTCCTCCACTATTTGCTGTATTTAATGGGGGGGGGGGGGGAGGCAGTTTTCTGAATCCGAGCCCAGCTCTTTCTAAACTTGGGTTACTCACGTCTGATTCATTCGCTGTGTTTTTCGTCTCCTGTCTCTGTCACTGCCTGCTGCTGAGGAGGGGGTCGCTGAATCACTGCCACTCCAGATGAAAAGCAATTCAAACCCCAGTTCTTGGGGGGATGGAAAGGCTTTTTTTTTTTTTTTTTTTCTTTTTCTTTTTTTTTTTTTTTTCTTTATTAAGCGTCTGCAGAAAAAGCCTCCTACTCTCCGGGATGACCGCAGAGGGCAGTTTTACAAGGCTCACCCCGGGCTGTGGAAGATTTTGCTCCTGTGAGTCAGTAGGCTCCGGTCACCTCAGCACTTCTGGTCCACAGGCCTCGGCGGCCCGGGCCGTGGGGCGCGCCGAGCGGCGGAGGGGCCGCGTGCCAGGGGGCGCCGGCCGGGGCGAGCTCGGCCGCGCCGCGTCCCCCCCGCCGCTTTAAAAGCTCCCACAATGCAGCGCTGGCGTCCCAGTTCCGTTACAATGTCTCTCAGGGCGCCGGCGGACCGGCGAGGCGCGGGCGGAGAAGCCGGGGAGCCGCGGCTGTAACCCGAGCGCCCGGCCGAGGGGGGCGCCCCCGCGCCGCTCCTCTCGCGCGCTCTGCCCGCGGCCCGGCGAAGGGGCGGAGCCGCCCAGCCCGGCCCGGCCCGGCCCCCAGCCCGGCCCCCAGCCCGGCCCCCAGCCCGGCCCCCAGCCCGGCCCCCAGCCCAGAGGCACCGGCCGCGGGAACGAGCCGGCCGCCGACTCCGCCGTCCGGCGCAGCGCCCGCCGCCCCGCTCCTCGCCGAGCCTCGCCTGACCGGCCGCGGCGGCGGCGGCGGCGGCGGCCCCCGCGGGCGGCACAGCCGCTGCCCGCGCGCCAGCACCCGGCGGCAGCCACCCCGCGGGCGTCCGCGCTCACCTAGCGCCGGCCCGGAGGTGCGCGGAGAGGGCGCGCCGGCAGCCGGGGCCTCCCGCCAGCGCGGGGCGCGCGGCCGGCCGAGCGCGGCGGAGGGAGGCGCGGCCGGGACGGGCGTTGGGCGGCCGCCGAGCCTCGGCCGCCGCCGCGTCCCCAGCGCCCCGGCCGGGCGGCCCCGCCGGGCGGCCTGCGGGGGCGGCGCAGTTGCGAAACTGAGTAAGTATTAACTTTACTCGGCCGCCGCGGTTTCTGGGCAGCGTCCGGGACCCCTCCCTGCACCTCCCGGAGCCTCGGGGCTCCCGGCTCCCCGCCCCGCCAGCCTTCGGTCTCCACCTTGGGGCTCCTCGCGGGCCCCCAGGTCCGGCCGCTTCACCTTTTCCGCGGCGTCGCGTCGGCCTCTGCGCGTCCTCCCCGCCGCACACACGCGCCTCTGAGCGAGAAGTGCAGGCTCGCGCCCTGCGTCTCCGCTTCCTCGCAGTGTCCTTGGCAGGGGAGTTTGGAGGCCACTTTGGTTGGCCCGGGGAATGTATAGCCTTTAATATATATATATATATATATTTTAATTTATTTATATATATATATATATATATATATATATATTTTTTTTTCCCCCCTCTCCAAATGGAAATCGGGTGCTCGCTTGGCGGCCGGCGGTTCGGTGAACGCTTCAGCTCACTTTCCTCTCCGGAAACACGTTTTTGGCATTTTAGGTCTTCAAATTTTGTTTGAACGCTTCACCACCCTCGGTCCCTGTGTTCCCCCTTGCCGCCAACCCGTCAGGGGAGGGGGCGTCCGCGAGAGTCTGCAGCGTTCCGTGTTGCAGCCCAGAAACTTTGCGAGGGTGCATCGCAGGAGGCTTCATAGGGCTTCAAGCCGAAGGAACGTGAGCCTGGAATGTGGGTCCTTGTGCGGCACCGGAGCGTCCAAGCCGAGCACCTGGGTTCGTGGTCGAGTGTTGCGTTGTTATTTCAGCATCACAGAGCCGCCTGGTGTTGCTAACCCACTACTTTTTTTTCAGCATCGAATGGCATCTTGTGCAGTGCAAGCGTTGAATGTAATTACGGGTCAGTATTGCCCGTGATCTTTAGGGATTTAGAAGGGCAGATAGATGCCGGGCACATAGCTGTGTTATAGACCCATCAGGTTAGCCGTGTCAGTACATCAAAGCCTTAAAAAAAAAAAAAAAAAAGAAAAATTCTTCCATCCTGGTAACAGCGAGGAGGAACATTTACGGATTTTCCAGTGTGATGTGGCTCAGCAGTTTCTCATTAGATCTGTCGTGTCACCAGAAAGGACCTTTAAATGTGACCAGATTTCTGCTTTCCTGCCGATTGGATTAACCATTCATTATGGTAGAAGGCCTCAGGTAGTTGTTTTCTGTTGGTTTTTTTTTTTTTTTTTTTAGAGTCTTTCATCTTTTAGTTGCCAGGAGTTGGCCATCCTGTTATGAAGGAATAGAAAATGGGAAGCTTTCTAAATGGATTTTCAGCATCCTGTCCTTTGCCTGGGTGAGGCAGGAATGAATGCCAGCTAGACCTCTGCAGGGAGGAGTGCCAGGTGGATGCAAGAATCAGGACGAAGGACACAGTAGTACTATCATTTTGGAGGGTGGTTTGTGTGTTTATCTTTTAGTGGACATATTAATGCTACTTTTTATTTATCTCCATGGCAGACTGTCCCCAAACCATGAAAATTACATATGACCATACCCCACCTTAAGAAGACTAAATGTAATCTGATTATTCTGTTGCAGGATCAGACCCTACCAAAATATAATTTGTAATGTAGGTGATAAAACCTTTCCAAAATCTCCCCTTTCCTCATTCTCTCCCCTTTCAAGAGTCTCAAACTGGAACTTTCAATAATAGACACAATTGTTAGTAATGCACTGAGTTCTTTCTAGGTCCATTAATCAAGCCTAATTTCTGGGCTTCAGTAGCTGAGGGAGACATCAGCCCAGAGAGGGAGAAAATCATGAGACTCTGCGGATAGGAAAGGCATTTCAGTTTGCTAAAGTGTCATCATGCTGCAGGGAAAAGCTTTTAAAAATAAGAGAGAATGTTTAGGTTGCTTTTAGTGTGCATATTTACTGAATTTGGCATTTTGCTGAGATATTTGAGAATTGCATATATTAAATTCTACACAGTTGTGGTATCATTTCTTTTTGCCTAACATTCTGTTCTTTGAAGGTTTTGATTTTTTAATGGGAATCTCAGCACTTGGCCCTTGCAGTCTTCTGTACTGGGTAGCTTGCATTAATTTTTGACTTGAATGCCTTAGCCATTTTTGAGAAACAGTTTTTCAGAATTTCTTGCTCAATTGATCTCTCTTATGTTGATGTGTCTATGGCTTGAGAGTAGAAACAGTGTTTGCTGCTGGGTATTGTTGCTCTTATGGCTCATTCCTGGCATAGTGACTTGGCTCCTTTATTGTAAAACCTTAAGGTCGTAGATACCTTGCTGGTGTTCGAAACGTTGCTGATACAAGTGGAGTGGGGATAGGAATGGAATAGGAAAACATTATGCATCATAAATCTGAGAATTTGGATTTAAAAAAAATAATGTATCACCTGTTTACTCTCCTTGGGTGCTAACTTGCTCCAACTCTAAATAGATTGCAAAATGCAAAATGTAGATACAGTTTCCAAGACCTGTGTATAGTGGAAGGAATGCTTACTCCACAGTCAGCCAACCAGACTTGGGTGGCTAATGTGACTTTGTCACTTTGAACTGAGTGAGTTCGGCATGCTACTTCAACATGATGATCTACAGTTTGTTTTTTGTAAGATGGGGATACTGCTGCTAAAGGGGATGCTGTGATACGTAGAATATCTAATATAGTGCCTGGTACATCATAGCCAATAAATGGCATCATCTCACACTCCTCCAGAACTGAGCTCTTGATTACCCAACCTCTCCAGTTTCTTCTCTGATTTTCATCTCATCTATCCAGCAGGTGGCTCAGGCCAGAAGGCTGGAGTTTATCCTTAATTCTCTTCTCTTCTGTCACCTCTTCCAAACCGCCCCCTCCCCCAACCAGCTTGTCACAAAGTCCTGATCTACTTTTATGGAAAAATCTCTTTCAAATCTGTCTGATTTTCAGTCTCCACTATGCTTACATTCTGCTTGAAGCCTCTATTATCTTTTCCCGTTGCCTTCTGCACATACTCTGTACCACTTCTGGTCCCTTTTCCAACCAGCAACCTAAAAAGAAAAAAAAAAAAAGTCACTTGATGTTTAAAGTCTTCAAAGCTTTTGGGAAACACATTTATTTCTCCAGATAAAATATGAAATCTTCAATAAGGTCCTGCATGATTTGGCCACTGCCCATCATCTTCATTCTTTGCCAACCACATTGTCCAGTTCTCCAGCAGACTCACTTCAGGGCTCTAGCTCTTGCTATTAGTTTATTTTAGGACAATGTCCTTGAGCTATTTGTCATCCTTGGGTAAAAATTCAAATATTCTCTTTATAAATTTCTTATCACCCTTATCATCATGTAATTTAGAATTCCTTTATTTTTCTCCCTCAAAGCTCAATCATTTTTCCTTCTTAATGTTAGTATAACATTAAACATCTTTCCTTCTTAATGTTTGTATATTATTTAACTACTTAATGTTTCTCTCTTGCCCTCCAGGGCAGAAATAATGCTTGGTTTATTCACTAGTCCATACTCCATGCCTGGTTCATTTAGTTAGGTGTTCAATAAGTGGTTCTTATTATAATGAGTAAGATAATAATATTGGTTTTGTATTTGTATCTTGATTGCCTTCTTTATCACTGTTCAATCTGCTTTTCATAACAGAAAAGCCAGACTGGCTTTTCTCCTGTTTTTCTTCCTTTCTGGTGTGTTATGTATAACATGAAACAGCCTTTGCAGATAACAGGTAAAATTAATGCATTTGGGCTCTGTGGAAAATTCATGGTAATAAATTGAGACACCTTTTAATTAGTGTTACCCTTATGATTTTCTTTTGTAGATAATCCTTTTTCTGAGTACATCATTAAAGTAATTATGCTTTTTTTTCATCAGCACAGGATTACTGAAAAAAAAAATCTTACTATGTCATATTATTTTTACATGTCATATGATAATACATTAGTCAGCAGCTGTTGATAACTCAGCGCCACACTTCAAAGGAAGGTAGAGAAAACTAGTAGAAAATTGAGAGTTCTAAGGATGTTTAGTACCGTCCAGTTGTTGATGTGACTTACATAAATAACTAGATATCATTTGAACGTTTAGTTAAGGTAGCAGAGTAGTTGTTTAAAAATTGGAACCACCCAGACGTCTGGATATTCTTTTTCTTTCTCTCACTAAAGCATTCCTTCTTTTAGCCAAAAAAATCTCATGACTTTCCAAGGCCAAGGAAGGCTTAAAGCTTTGAGTATTTTTGTCATGTGGTTGCTCCTTACAAATTATTAGTTTGATGCACTATTGCTCTGAAGTATTTATGTTCTTAATATTTCTAGGCTCTAATTCTTACATAATCACCCACATTTTCTTTTGACTTGTTTCTTAGGATTTGAGTTTTAGAGTTTTCCCTTGCATCCTTAGAGTATAATCCCAATTCCTTTCTAGTTTTGTATTTTGTAGGTCAGAGGTATACAGAGAATTTAGAAGTTGATTCTACTTTTTTCATGATTTATTTGTTTGCACTTAACGTCTGGGTTTCTCTAGAATGTATTGCCTTATAAATGGTCTGGACTCTCAGTTTTGTCAGCAAGGAGCTGGATGCCCTTGGGTCAGGAGAGCAGGGAAGATTAAAAAACCATTTTTAAGTCCCATATTATGTGCCAAGCTCTGGGCTAAGTGCTCTCACAGAAGAAGAGTAAGTAGTTTACCTGATCAAAATCATGAAAAGGAACCTTTAGCTTTTCATACATTTGTTTCTTTATTCAAGGAAATTGTTTTTGTTCCCCCATTTCCTCACTCTTTATTTTCTAGTTAGGAAGGCATGGCAAGACAGACAAGCCCTCTCTAGCCCAACCCATTACCTTACCTTTTTATTTATTTAGACCTGATTTTACTTGTATAAAAATATTGGAAGTCGGGCCAGACAGGGGCACGCCCTTTGATTTGTCTTTGAGGTAGGTCTCTGTGCTCTAGGACATTTGCACCATGAGTGGCTACTACTGTAGAGTAGAAAAAATTTATTGTTTAAAACCCCAATTGCTTTTTCCCTCATGTATACACGCTTACTTGGTTACTTTGGGTGACCTTGAACAAGTTGCCTGGGGCTTTATAGCACCAATAATATCTATTACCTATTTATTTCACAGCCTTGCTATAGGATGTAGAAGACTTATTTTTGGCAATTTTTTTTTTTTTTTTTGCCACATTCAAATATATCCCAAAGCTCATTACAATTAACTCCAGGGCTGTCCAAGTTTTATGTATTAAGAAAAATATTTTTTTACACAGTAGCATGTGTTTTAACTCTTTGTTTTGATAAGAAATCAGATATGAGTACAGGTTGTAACAAGAGGAGGGTTGTAATAATTTCCTACCAGGTTTAATTCATGTGGGTGATACATTTTGTCACTTGTTAACTGTCATTGGCCTCTGGCTAAATCATGTTTAATTTTTAATTATAGTAATTTATTATTGGAGAATCACTTCAAGTTAAATTATTTTTTTAGACAGAAGTACATACACTTAAAAAATTAGGATTCTCTCAATGGAGAGGTATTGGACAGAAAAGTAAAATATCACTCTAATTTTTGCTTAAGTATTTGAATAGATATTTAATCTCTGAAGCGCTACATAGAAATACTATTGAAAGATAGGTTGGGAATATTTTGCAGTGTTTAAGGTAGAATTTGGTCATTTCTGGGGCAAGTTCTTTTTTTTTTTTTTTTTTTTTTTTGAGCAAGTTCTAATACTTGATGCCATTAGATGTCAGGAAACCTAAAGTAGTTTGTGCTATATTTTTCCTTTTTGTATATAATGATTTTTTTTTTTAAATATCTTCACTGAGGAAAGCTGAGGTAAGCAGCTTACTGACATGCAATGAACTGTACCCATTTAAGTGTACAATTGGATAAGCTTCAACCTATATATATAAATATGAAATCACAAGATAGTAAATATATGCATCACCTTCTCCAAGTTACTCCATTCCCATTTGCAAGCCCTTGCCTGTCCATCATCCCCTCCCCTCAGCAGCTTTGCTTCTGTCTCTGCAGAGTAGCTTGCATTCTCCAGAATTTAAATGAATGGAATCATGTAGTATATAGTCTTTTTCAGTCTGGCTTCTTTCATTCAGAATAATTGTTTGGAGATGCATGTTGATATATACATGAGAAGAATAGTTTATTTCTTCTCATTACTGAATAATGTTCCATTATATGAATATACAACAATTTATTTATATACGTACCTGTGGATGGACATTTGGGTTGTTTCTAATTTTTGTCTATTCAAAGCTGCTGTGAACATTTGCGTATCATCCTTGTATGGACATATGCTTTGATTAATCTTGGGGAAGAACCTAGGAGTAGAATGGCAGAATCATGGTAGACATGTTTAGCTCTTTCAGAAGCTGCCAAACTGCTTTCCAAAGTGATTAGATCATTTTACTTCCTACAGCAGTTCATAAGCATGCTAGTTCCTTCACATCCTTGCCAACACTTAGTATGATTAGTCTTTTTTTTTTCATTTTTTATTAGTCTTTTTAATTATAGTCATTAGTGGTATTTCATTTTTATTTTAATTTGCATTTCCCTAATGACCAGTGGTGTTGAGCATCTTTTAATGTATTTTTTGCTGTCTTTATATCTTCTTTGGTGAAGTGCCTGTTCAAGACTTTTGTCCACATTTTTACTGGGTTGATTGTTTTCTTATTATTGAATTTTGAGAGTTCTTTATATATTTTGGAGAAGTCATTCATCAGATATATGCTTTGCAAAGATTTTTTTTTCCAGTTTGTGACTTGTCCTTTCATTTTCACAGTGACTTTGAAGATAAATTAAAAAAAAAATTTTTTTAAGATTTTGTTTATTTATTCATGAGAAACACAGAGACAGAGAGTCAGAGACAGAGAAGCAGACTCCATACAGGGGGCCCGATGTGGGATTCGATCCCAGGACTCCAGGATCACGCCCTGAGCCAAAGGCAGACGCTCCCCTGCTGAGCCACCCAGGCGTCCCAGATTTTTAAATTTTGATGAAGTCTAGCTTATGGTTTTGTTCTCTTCTACATTGTGCTTTTGGTGTCCTTTTTAAGAAAACCTTTGCCTAACCTAAGGTCACAGAGATTTTCTTCTAGAAATTCTCTTTTCTTCTAGAAGTTTTATAGTGTTAGGGTTTATGTTCAAATCTATGATCTGGTTTAAGTTATCTTTTTAAAATAGACTTTATTTTTTAGAGCAATTTTATTTTTACAGCAAAACTAAGAGGAAGGTGCAGAGATTTCCCTTATACTCCCTGCCTCACACCTGTCTCACCTCCTCCATTATCAGCATTCCCCACCAGAATGGTACATTTGTTGCAGTTGAACCTACATTGACACATCATTATCACCCAAAATCCATGATTTACATTAGAGTTCCCTCTTGGGTGTTTTAAGTACTATATGTTTGGGCAAATGTATAATGATATGTATCCATCACTATGGCATCATAGAGTAGCTGCACTGCCCTACAAATCTTCTTGCTCTGTCTTTTTATCCCTCTCTTTCAACTAACACCAGGAAACTATTGATGTTTGTACTGTCTCCATGGTTTTGCCCTTTCCCAAATGTCTTAGAGTTGGAATCATATGGTATGTAGCCTTTTCAGGTTGGCTTTTTTACTTACTAATATGCATTTATGTTTCTTCATGTCTTTTCATAGCTTAATAGCTCATTTTAGCACTGAATAATATTCCATTATCTGGATGTACCACTGTCTATTTATCCATTCACCTACTGAAGGATATGTCTGCTTCCAAGTTTTGGCAATTATGAATAAACCTGCGGTAGGCATCCATTTTCAGGTTTCTGTGTGGACATGTTTTCAACTCCTTTGGGTAAATACAGAGGAGCACAATTACAGGGTCATATGGTAAGAGTCTGTTTAATTTTATAAGAAATTGCCACACTGTCTTCCAAAGCGACTGTACCATTTTGCATTCCCATCAGCAACAAATGAGAGTTCCTGTTCCTTTACATCCTTATCAGCATTTGGTGTTCTCAGTGTTTTGTATTTTGACCATTCTAATAGGTGTATAGTATTATCTTATTGCTGTTTTAACTGATATTTCCCTGATGGCATTTGATGTGGGACATCTTTTCATATGCTTTTTTTGCCATGTCTATGTCTTTGGCAAGGTGTCTGTTAATGTGTTTGGCCTGTTGAGTTAATATTTTATATTGAGTAAGTTTTGGATTGAAGTTCATTTTCTGTTCTGCATATCTAAAAATATGATATGTTCTGCATATCTGTTCTGCAGATCTGAAAATCTAATTGTTCTACCACCATTTATTAAAAAGACTTTTTTCTTTTGTAGAAAATGAGTTGTCGGTTGTATCTCTTTATTTTATCAATTGACATTCATGGTGACCTTTAGTTTGTGTCATCAGCCAGATGACACAAACTAAAGGAAAAGCAACTAAATCCTATACTTAAGAATGAATGTGTTTTGGTCGTGTTTAATAAAATTTCTAGTTTCCTTACTGTAGCCTTTATGTAAACCTTTCCGAGTGCCTGCTTCAGTTAAAAGCCTGACTAGAGGGCAGCCTGGGTGGCTCAGTGGTTTAGCGCTGCCTTCAGCTGGGGGTGTGGTCCTGGAGACCTGGGATCGAGTCCCAAGTCAGGCTGCCTGCATGGAGCCTGCTTCTCCCTCTGCCTGTGTCTCTGCCTCTCTCTCTCTCTGTGTCTCTCATGAATAAATAAATAAAATCTTAAAAAAAAAAAAAAAAAAAGCCTGACTGGACCTGGGTAGCCTTGGTGTAGTTATAAAGCTCACCCCTTCTCAAATTTCCTTTAAATGGGGTTACTAAATCATCACTCAGGGCTGTTTTGGAATAAAAGTGATGTTTATAGGTGTCCATATATGGGAATGAATGCATATGAAATGTCTCAGTGATTGGTTAGTGCCTTTCCCCTTATCCAACTCTGGTAAACTGTATATACTGGTTCTGTCTGAACTAGGAGTCTGAAGAGGCTGCAGTGCTCTCTGGGGAGGACAGATACTCCATAATCTGTCCAGACCAATGGTCTCAGAAGAGAACATGGTCATTGTAGATCATCCAAGGGTGGGAGAAGAGCATTTGATAGTTGACATGGATGGTCCTCCTCATCCCTCACAGTCTGGAGTTGGCTATCCCCTAGGCCATTCTCTATTAGTAATCCTTTCTCTCTTGAATCTCAGCCTCATCTTCCCTTATCTCTTTACCCTCAGCCTGGAAAGAATATGCTCAAATCTCTCTTGACATTGCTGCTCCTTCTAGCTGTCTGCTTTCTTAGCCAGTTCTTACAGGAGTTTGTGTTTAATGCTTCTATATTACCTACCAATTCACTCCCCAGCTAACTATCATTTTTTGGAAACATTTCTTGCTACAGAAACGAATTTCTTAATAGCCAAAATCATTGGAAACTTGTTCCCTTTAATATAACAGAAGCTTTTTGTAGTATGTTTACACTATTGAGCCATCTCCCTCTGTCTTCAGACTTCTTGTCAACACTCTCTCTTTGTTCATTCATTCATTCATTCATTCATTCAGAAGTGAACTGCCTGACCTTCCATGCAGGGAACTGTAACAGAGAACAAAACACACAAAACAGCCCTCATAGAAAGTGCACTCTACTGGAGGAAGTTAGATAATGAATGCGTAATTTTACATTCTTTATAGGATGATAAGTGCATCAGAGGGAAAAAATATAACAAGTTGGAGAAATTGAAAATGCTGGGGATGGGAGTAGAGGTGTTATTTGATATTAGATGGGCGGGAAGTTCTTATTTGTGAGAACATATTTGAGTAGAGACCTTAATGAAGTGAAGGAAATAACTTCACAGCTGTCTGAGGAAGAACAGTCCCCATAGAGGAGACAGTGACTACAGAGGCACTGAAGAAGGTGCATACAATTGTGCCCATATCATAGCTGCCAAATCAGTGAGGCTGGTATTATTGGGAAGGCAGGGGACAGAAGCAGGAGACAAGGTAGAGGAGGTAATGGGGTCCGTATACCAGGCACTTATTGGCTCTAACAAGGATCTTGGTTTTTACTCTTTTTGAGAGGACAGGTGAAGATCTTGAACAGAGGAATGAATGAATTAGAGAGAAGCATGGAGTAGGAGGCAAGAACATGAACTGTAGAGCCAGCTACCTAAATTAAATTCCCAGCCCTGCCACTTACTGGCTCTGTGACCTTGTAATAGTTCTATAACTTCTCTGTGCCTCATCGGTAAAGTGGGAATAGGAGTGGTATACCTAGTTCACAATGTTGTTATGAAGATGAAATGACTTAATATTTATAAAAAACAGCATGACAGATAGTATTATAAAAATGCTTATTAAATACAATTGGGAAAATTAAAAAGACTCATTTTGTTGTATGTGTAAGGGGCTTGTCAGGGGAAATAAGAATAGAAGTAACCAAAACATGGAAATAACTGTCAATCAGTCGATGAATGGATAAAGAAAATGGATAAAGAAAAAAATAAAGGAATATGATTTAGCTAGAAGAATGGAAATGTTGCCATTTGTGACAACATGGACAGATCTGGAAAGCATTATGCTTTCAAGTGAAAGGAACAGAGAAAGAAAAATACTGTTTGATTTCATTTACATGTGCAATCTAAAAATAAAACAAAACACCCAACTCATAGGTACAGAGAACAGATTGGTAGTTCCCAGAGGTGGGAAGTGGAGTTGGTTGAAATGGATTGAAATGAAGGGAGTCAGAAGGTACAAACTGTGCTTCTACGGTATATATGTCCAGGAAATGTAATATACAGCATGGTGACTTAGGAAGGAAGGGGGACGCCTGGGTTGCTCAGTGGTTGAGCATTTGCCTTCAGCTTAGGTTGTGATCCCAGGGTCCCGGGATTGAGTCCTGTTATCAGGCTCCCCCCACAAGAAGCCTGCTTCTCCCTCTGCCTGTGTCTCTCATGAATAAATAAATAAAAATCTTTTAAAAAAAAAAAAAAAAGGAAAAGAGAAGAAAAGAAGTAGGAAGACCAATTAGAAGATGATTGCAAGGGCAGCCCGGGTGGTTCAGCGGTTTAGCGCCACCTTCAGCCCAGGGCCTGATCCTGGAGACCTGGGATTGAGTACCACATCCGGCTCCCTGCATGGAGCCTGCTTCTCCCTCTGCCTGTGTCTCTGCCTCTCTCTCTCTCTCTCTCTCTCTCTCTCTCTGTGTGTGTTTCTCTCATGAATAAATAAATCTTTTTTTTTTTTTTTAAAGGAGAAGATGGTGATTGCAATAATTCACTCAAGGGACTGCTTAGTTGAGGTGCCAGTAGGGAGACTGGTCATATTATGGATGTATTTTGGAAATGAGGATGACTTACTGAGAAATAGATCTGCTTTTCCTCTCGGATCTTTCTGGCTCAGTCTTCCTTGCTGCTTCCTTTTTTCCCTATTGACCAGTGGTTCTCAAATACGTGGGGACCTTTCTTGGTTGTCACAGAGACTAGGCTATGGGTATTTCTTGTGTTCGGTGGGCAGAGGCTGGGCTGGAGTGCTCAGCATTCAGCATGGTAAAGACATGTCCTGTGCAATTCGCCACGTAGCATCCTTGTTGAGGAGTGCTGCTTTAGAACTTTTTCCCACCTGCCTTCCTGTCCCTAGGCCTAAGATTTCTTAACCTCTGTGGGTAGTGGGGGGCCTATAAGCTGCCTGGTATTTTTTCCAAAATGTTCATTTTTATACATTTTGTTGGGGGGTGGGGAAGTGATGAGAATTTTCATCAGGTTCTCAAAAGGGTCCATATCCTAAGAATGTAAGAATTCTTGTTCTGAGTGGTCTCATTGTTTTTATTCTGGCTGTTTTGGTGATGGACTTTCAAATCTGTTTCTGTAGCATTTTATACTGGGACTGCTAGACCCTTCTCTACTGAACCACATAGCAGTTTCTCAGGATCAACATAGCAGTTCCTCAGGATCAACAGGTCTCCTAACTTCTTTCTATATTTCTCACCTGGGCACCACCATCCACCTTATTCTTAATCTTGCCTTTCCTGTGTCACCACTTCACACTAATGAAGTGACTAATTGACTAATTCTTCTGTTCTTCTGATTTTACCTCCTGGACAGCGGAGGAAATTTTTCTTATTTCACCTTCATTCACTACTATAATTTAGCATCTCTCATTTAGAGTGTTGCCACATCACTGGTCTTTCCACCTGAGGCCCATCTTCCACATATCAGCAGATGAGCACTGATACAGAAATCTTACTGTGTCACTGATTTGCTAAAAACTCAGCTCTGTCAATGCCTGCAGGGTTGAGTTCAGACTCTTGTTATAGCATACAGGACTTCTGAAATCTGGCATTAGTCCCCTGTCCTGGACTGGCCAGGTGGCCACCCTGCCTCTCTGCTTGGCCTCCCTCCAGCTCTTCTCCCTCACCTGTCCTTTGTGCTAGACTGTAACAGGATTACATTATAAACTGTTTGATGCATTAATGCTGAAACATCTAAATATGCTGTTTGATCACATGAAAAAAATGGTTCAATCTCTCTCTTTCCCATACTCTGTAGGTTTAAAACCCAGCCTGGCTGTCCTCTCTTCCTGAAGGAAGTGCTCACTCCCTTAGAAGTCCATCTTGCTTTCTTTCTGTACCATATGTATGCATATTTCTCTTCTTTCTTTGCGTTGTAATTTCAGAAATTCTGTATTTCAAACAGATGAGCTTCTGAGAGGCTCATTTGTTCACAGGTTCAAAGTGACTAAGAAGACTTTAAGCCTGCAGTCCCCTGGTGCAGTTCAAGGAGTGTAAGTTGGTTCTTTGAAGCTTTATAACCAGTTATGCCCTTGCTGTTGGATGTTCAGTGGGGCATCTTTTTTTTTTTTTTTAAAGTGGAGCAGCTTTGTCTACGTTAAAAATCTCTTGAGGCAGATGGCTCCTTCATGGTCTCTTTGGAGCCCTGGGGAGCCCCTTAGTAGCCCTTGGAATCCAACTTCACTCCTTACCTCTTGAATTACAGGAGCCTCAGTGGGCTCAGTCTTGGCTGTGTTCATCCTTTCTGTTCTAGAACAATTTCCTGGCCTCCTGAACTAACATTGGGCCAAGTTTCCACCTTTAGCAGTGATCATCTTGTACATTCAAAATGGAAAAACTTCTGAAAATCTGTCTTCTCTATTCTGACTGATTATTACTGCTAGGGTATAATAGGCATAGGTTAGCCTTTTTCACCCTCAGCCCCATTGATCCTTTGCCCTTCATCATTCTTCCCAGTCCTCATTCCAAATGTAAAAGGAGAAAAAAAAGAAAAATATTTTTCACCACTCTCAACTATTTTTATTGTTTTCCTTTTGTTTCTATCATGATTTTGTGTCATTAGACATGTACTGTGCTTTTCCATAATCAGATAATGATAGGGTTAATAATGTTTGTAAAATACTTCAAAACATATTTTAAATATAGCAAACACATTCATCTGCAGATTAATGAATATGAAGGCACCCACCCAAGGCAGAGTTTTCAGAGTTTGGCTCTGGGGCTAACATCGTGGGAGTTGTGATTTGAAAGCTCAGGAGTAGGGAGGTCAGGATGTGTTTCATGCCACATTTCCTGCTGATTGTTGGTCTCCTTGAAAGTAAATAAGATCCATATTTAATTATCTGCCAAGTAACTATAAGCTCTTTGATGGCAGGAACTTGTCTGATTCTCCCTAGATTCTTGGATCATGGCACTGTTAGTTGTTGAATGAGCTCACTATGCTAGCTAGTATTTACACTTTCAAAGGGAACCATGCTAAACTGCCTATAAAC
The DNA here is from genome assembly GCF_018345385.1 of Vulpes lagopus. Lineage (NCBI taxonomy): Eukaryota > Metazoa > Chordata > Mammalia > Carnivora > Canidae > Vulpes > Vulpes lagopus. The sequence continues at coordinate 24,068,477 of NC_054844.1, forward strand.
ATTTAGTTGTGTAGACTAAACAAAAAATTTTAAATGCAGAAGACTAAAACATTCATGTTACATGGATGATTAAGGTGATACTGAAATTTGGGTTGGTAAGAATGGATATTTTATTTGACTTTTGAAAACGCTTCAACAAATAGTACTTACTGTACTCAAGAGTGAGGTTTTGTAGAAGATACAAGGAGAGATGATATAATCTGTGGAAGCCTATTATTGAGAATTGAGGCTGTATTAAATACATAATTGCATATGGCAGAGTATTTTATGTATACACATACATATCCGAACTACATACTTCGTTGAATTTTCACACACTGAACTTACCCATGTAACAAGGGCCCAGATTGAAAAGTAGAATAGGGCAGCCCGGGTGGCTCAGCGGTTTAGCACCGCCTTCAGTCCAGGGTGTGATCCTGGAGACCCGGTATTGAGTCCCATGTCAGGCTCCCTGCATGGAGCCTGCTTCTCCCTTTGCCTGTGTCTCTGCCTCTCTGTGTCTCTCATGAATAAATAAATAAAATCTTTAAAAAAAAAGAAAAGTAGAATATTATCATCATTCCCACAGGCCCCCTTGTGCTCTTAATTTTCAGTGGCATTACATAGTTTTAACCGGTTTTGTTCCTTATATAAATGGAATCCTACAACATGTACTCTTTTGTGTCTTAATTTTTCACACTCAACATGTATGATTCACCCATATAGTATATAGTTCTGTGAATTGTTCATTACTATTTATTATGGATAACTTTTCATCTTGTTCTTTTCTGTTTTCCAGGATTTTTTGTAATGAGCATATATTTAATAATCAGAAAAAGATTGTGTTTGTTTTTTTAAAGATGCAAAGTCAAGTTTGTTTGTACTTAGGTAGATTTAGTTACCTAGTTCAACTTGACCATAGGACATGTGGAGGAGAATTGAGAAAACAAGTTGTGACTGTTCAGAAACAGATGTGGTGCAGTGCAGTGTGAACTCAGCATCAAGAGAAGCACTTTTTTTTTTACATTTTATTTATTCATGAGAGACACACACAGAGAGGCAGAGACATAGGCAGAGGGAGCAGCAGGCTCCCCACAGGGAGCCCAATGTGGGACTTGATCCTAGGATCCCGGGATCACGCCCTGAACCAAAGGCAGACGTTCAACCACTGAGCAACCCAGGCATTGCAAGAGAACCAGATTCTGTTTTGTCATTTAGTAGCCCTCAGGCTGTGGACACCTCCTTGAATTCTTTGATCCTCAATTTGCTCATCCTTTGGTCAATTAGGTGTGATGATATCTTCCTTAGAAACTAGGCATAAGGATGCTCTTGAGATAATGAGTCTGTGAGTCTGCTAGATGGTGAGGTCCTTCATTGGAAAATTACAATTAGAGAGGATAGATGTTCAGGGAGGGAACTCATGTCCATTTGCCATTACTTTTCTCCATGAAGTGAGGGCTGAGGGTTATCTGTAAGTGAAAGCACACAGGTTTGAGGTGGTGGTGTGTGCAAAAGCAAAGAAGCTTTGGAGCAGGCAACCCCAATGCGCTCAAGGAACTAGGGGGTCCAGGGGGAATGCAGGAAGAGCGCAGCAGTGTTGAGGGCCCAGCTGAGGTTAGAACATATATGTGAATACAGCATGTGTGAGTTTTCCCTTCAGAAGATTGTTTTATTTGGGCTTTATTGAGGTGATTTTTCAGCAGAGGATGAAGGAAGTAAAAACAAAAAGGAAGGAGGAGGAAAGCCCACTGACACGTGAGAAATGTCTCATCTACAAAGAGAACATTGTTTAAAGGAAGCCTCTGATTTAAAATGTGTTCTAGAAGTCCACAGTGATTTGGAACTTAGAATATCTTTTTCAAAGGGTATTTACACTAAAACGAAGATCTAAGATTTTAGTCTAGCCCACAAAGGTCTACAAAACAGGCAGGGAACTTATATTAATATTATGTTTTCTAGCACTGAAAATCCTAAAATCACTAGAAGTTTTAACTATCTTAGAGCCTTCAAATAGAATAGGGCTTGAGGTTGTCAGCTTGGAACTGTATTCATGGATGGTATTGTTTCTGTGAAAGTAATACCATGCAGTGAAACCTTCTGGGAATGCATTCTGAGTTTGTCTACCTCCTCCTAATATAGGAATAGGTGAGCACTAGGTTCTGAACCCATTACTGGGAGGTTAGCTATTTGTAGATAAATGATGTCTGTATAATGGGCGGTGCCTTAACTCATCTTTGATCCATTCACAAAGTATCTATTGAGTTGTCTACAGGCTGGATATGCAAAAACAAAGAGAACCAGTCTTATCTTCCAGATAATTTGTATCTGGGCTAGGCATTTAAAGAAATAATTTTTGGAATGTAATCATGGATAAAATGGAGATGTAGGTTTTTGGGGTGAGATTAGAAGTGAGTGTTTCTGTAAAGATGTTCCTAAGTCTTTGAAGAAATCAGGGAAGATTTAAGGAAATTCATTCTTCAGCTAAAATGTGAGGATGAAAGGCATTTTCTGGGAGGATACTCCATACATATAGAATGATAGACACCCCTTAGGAAAAATACCTAAGGGAGAACATGGTCTGTTGGAGAACTACAAATAGTTTTGATATCTCTAAAGTTAGGTGTGTACAATGGAGTTGGGAAATGGCAGGAGCTGAGGTTAGGAAATCACCACCACCACCACCACCACCACCCACCTCGCCCCAGGGTTTGGGGAAGGATATCACATTGTCCTAAAGGTTGTTTTGGTCTCTGTTGATAGCATGATTGGTTATGAGAAACACAGTTTTTCTGTTCCTGTCCTGAATTAAGATTTCTATTTATTTAGATTTTACATTAGGAGGAAATTTTGAGATTGCTTTAGAATTAACTGGGGTTTTAGAGTACTGCTCATTGTCTTCTAGTATAGTGTATTCAGATCACTTTGTTTATATCAACAAACATTTATGAAGCACATGTTATATGGAAGGAATTATACTTTTTGCAGATGGTATTCTGAGGATTGGAAATGGCTCCTCTCTTTCAAGAAGCTTACAGTCTAGTTAGCAAAACTTGAACTTTCAAAAACCCTATTTTATGTAAATAAAGATAATAGCAAAAGGAAAGAGGATAGACTTGCTACTTAAAACTATAGGAGGCAGAGAAATCAATTTAGTAAGACTGTGTTATTTATTTATTTATATTTTTATTTTTTTAAAGATTTTATTTATTTATTTATTTATTTATTTATTTATTTTTTAGATTTTATTTATTTATTCATGATAGAGAGAGAGAGAGAGAGAGAGAGGCAGAGACACAGGCAGAGGAAGAAGCAGGCTCCATGCAGGGAGCCCGATGTGGGACTCAATCCCGGGACTCCAGGATCGCACCCTGGGCCAAAGACAGGTGCCAAATCGCTGCGCCACCCAGGGATCCCTATTTATTTAATTAATTTATTTTTAAGACTGTACTTCAATCAAGAACTAAAAGACCAAAAGAAATAGGACTGGTAGACAATGGTGTAAAAGTGAGGCAAGGTGATTAGAGAACTGGAAAAAGGCCTTCTCAGCCAAAGGACCGTGGTGGGGGGCTAGCCCAGAGGCACTGATGTGCACACTATGTTTGGGAGTTAGCACAGTGTCTAGAGTCACTCAATCTGGAGTATATTACTGGGACTAGAAAGAAATGGGACTGAATATGTGGCTGGGGCTAGGTGTTAGGGTCTTATATGCTGCACTAAGGAATTTGAGCTTTATTCAAGGCAATAAGCTTTTAAGAACAAGTCTTCTACTGATCTTCCTCTCCAACTCAGGCTGCTTCTGTCTTTTTTTTTTTTTTTTTTTTTTAATTCATGAGAGAGACAGAGGCAGAGACCGGCAGAGGGAGAAGCAGGCTCCATGCAGGGAGCTTGACGCGGACTCGATCCTGGGTATCCAGGATCACACCCTGGGCTGAAGGTGGCGCTAAACCGCTGAGCCACCCGGGCTGCCCTGCCTCTGCCTTTAGTTCTCCTTCCCATTTGCTATGTTCAGAACAAGCCCAGTATAATACAAGCCTAGTATTAATACCATGTGACAGGAACTTTCCTGGTTTTGTACTGATTACCAAGGAAATTGTGGTTTTGGTCTAGAATCTTAGGATGTTTTCAGTCAGCAGCCTAATCTCTTGGTGTTGGTTCTTCTTACCTTAGATTTTTGTGGCTCACTATTCAGTTTTTCAACTATTTTTGTGTCTATTATATAATTTGATTCTTAACAGTTTTTGGAAATAATCAGCTCAGACAGCTTATAGTTTGAGAAATCAGCTCAAAAAGCCTAAATGAATAGCCCAAGATCATTCAGTACTCTTGTGAGAGTTCAAGATGAAATTAGAAACAGTGACTTTCTGACTGTGTTTGGTCCAGGATTCGTTCCATGAAGTCATTATGCCATGGCCTTCCACTTGAGTGATTCTGACTACCAGTGAAGGTATGCCAGCCGTGTTATGACATCCATGAGATGCTTGCATGGTTTCATCCTGTTGGGTATGATATTTTGAAATGGCTAAGATTATGGGTTACATCTGAAATCATTACACGAAAAGAAACTGGCTTATTTGGGAGTTTGCCTATAATCATCTTGTTTTTTTTTTTTTTTTTTCCCTCTTAAAGGAACAGCCTAACCTCTTAGTAATAAGCCTTTCTCATTAAACTAATCAATTTTTAAAGAAATTTCTTTCTTTTTTTTCTTTCTTTCCTTCTTTCTGAGGGAGAGAGAGAGAGAGAGAGAGAGACTGCACAGGAGAGAGCCCAAACAGTGGGATTTGGGTGGGGGAGAAAAGGTAGTATGAGAAGCAGCCCCATGACTGGCTAGGCTTTATCCCAGGACTCATGAGATCATGACCTGAGCTAAAGGCAGGCACTTAACTAAAGGCTGCTAAAGGCAGCCACCAAGGTGTCTTTCATTCAACTAATCATTTTGATTTCTGGAAATAATCCACTAAGTCATTGGGTTTTTATTCTCAATCTCACATATTTAGCAGGAAATTGTTTTCCATTTTTCAAATAGTCAGCAAGATGACAAAGTTAAGTATATACTAATTTTATGAATCATTTTTAAGCCATATGACTTACAAAGTTAAGTGCTTAAAATATTTGTAAAATCAAAAAAAATGAGGATTTTGCTTTACAATTCTGATTTGATTTTGCCAAGAGCAACAGAGTTGGCCTTTTAAAAGTTATAATTGAGGCTATCTAGGTTGTAAGGCAGCCATAGTATTGGCAAAGATACTAGTTTTTGTGGTTTAGGACCACTGACATCAAATACTAAATTCCTATAGAGAGATGGTGGTGTTGGCACTGGGAAAGACTTGGGAAGTCATAACATATTCAGAAAAGCAGTCATGGAGGAACAACAGTGGAAGGTCACATATTAGTAGGATGTGGGACTCGGTCTTGAGACACTCCTCCTTGCTCCTTGTCAGTAGGATCAAGCTTAAACTCCTCAACCTAGGCCTTTGGTCTTTGAGGAGTATGGGAGATCAAGACTTTTCCCAAGTCTGATAACAAAGGCACAGAACACAGACAAAAGTAAGGACTTATCAGCAAGGACTTAGCAGCACTGAGTGAATGTAATTTGATGGCATTATAGTAATGACAATAAGTTTCAGATCTATATCAGAAATGAAGATGGAACTTCTAACATTCTGTTAAAAAACAAAACAAAACAAAAAACCATACAGTAGAGTCTGGTTGAATATGCAGAGGCTTCTGAGCTTCTGATTGAGAGAGCTGATCTGGAACACTTTGTTCAATTCTAAGGTCAAATCAAGTTATTTTTAAGCTCCTAAATGATTGGCACTGGCCTAAATATAATACCCTTATGGACCTGGAAGTCAAACTGGCCAACCTCACCTATCTAATAAGAGCATGTACAGTGGCAGTCACAAAACCTCTGTTCCCTCATTTCTATCTTTATTATTTCTTATTTAATGCTATATTTATTATGTACTACATATAATCATATTAATGATATTGTTAATAAATAACAAATATTGCTTATCTTTTTTCCAGTCCAAAATGTTTTAGACTTTAGACAGAAACCTGTATATGTGTGTGTGTCTCTTTGGTGGGGAGGGGTTCCGGAGCAGCAGAATGAGGCAGGCACATAGATAAAACTAACATTCAGGAAAGAGGCAAGACCAACATTTTTTTAACTTCAAAGTATAGTCAAAATATTGTAATAATATTGTACATGATTATGGTACCTTATAGTTTTCAGATAATTTTTATCTCTTTTAAATCATTTGATGGTTATGGCAAATCTGTAAGAATGGTACACTAAACATTCACATTGTCCATGCAAAGTGAAGTCATAGCTGTCTAATGTAACAGATATTTACACCTTCCACAGTCAGTTTGGTCCTGCCCAACCTTCTGGCTGTCTTATTTGGGAGATTAGGTTGATAATGGTATCTACCAAAGAGCTTGAAGCAGGTGAGGATTACCTGGCCTCGGTACTGGGTTGTAATGAAAGCACATTTTGATTAAACTACACATACAGATAATTTTTAAATAAACATTCAGTTGCATTAAATTGTTGATACAGCCTGGTTTGTATGCTTGATGAATGTTCTGATCTTTATGTTTTTAGGTGTTCTGATACACCTTTTAAGGAATATATATTTGAAGCCGACAATAGCATGGCAGAGGAGAGATTCTTGTTCTTTTACTTGTCATGAGGGGTTCTAGGCTTCAACAAATTCTTATAGTTTACTTAAGGGTGGAAGTAGCTCTAAAACTTCTAACAAGCCACACATACTTGAATCCTTTAATTTCACCAATGTGATTCTATCTCTAACATTCATCAAGCTAATTATAATTAGCAAGCTGCTGATTATACTGAAGAAAACCCATCCTGTAGGTAATGAGCATTGTCCCCAAAGCATTTGTCTCTTACAACCACCTCTGAAGTATGGGCTTCCTGATTGGAGCCCACCAGATCCACCCTGGACAGTGGATTCCCACTACTGTCAAAGTTATTGCCTAACCTAAACAGTGTTACAGGTTACAGGCTTTATGCTGAAATGGTTCAAAAAGTAAGTTGCAGATATCGAAATACATCTAGGCTGTTGAGATATCTAGGCAGGTTACACTATTATTTGTATATTGTTTAATAAAATAAAGAAGTGTGCCTGTTATCAGGCACATTAATTTGATTATAGAAGTCTTAACAAAGGGGCACCTGGGTGGCTTAGTGGTTGAGCATCTGCCTTTGGCTCAGGGCATGATCCCCAGATTCTGGGATCGAGTCCCACATCAGCCTCCTCACCGGGAGCCTGCTTCTCCATCTGCTTCTCTTTGTGTCTCTCATGAATGAATAAAATCTTTTTAAAAAGTCAACAAAATGTGGAAAATAAGTTTGTGGTGATGTTATTTTTGCCCTAAATATTAATGGAGCATGAATAGGGCATGTGTGCATTGTATCTGATTAGTGACTGTGTGTGTGTGTGTGTGTGTATACATCAACTTTATATAGCCCAAAGACTTAGTGAATCTCAGGTGTAGTTTTTGTTTTTGTTTTTTTAAGGTTTATTTATTTATTTTAGAGAGCGAGTATGAGTGAGCACATGAGCAGGGGGAGGGACAGAGGAGAGGAACAGAGAGACTCTCAAGCAGACTGTACACTGAGTGTGGAGCTCCAATCGGGTCTTGGTTTCACAACCCCAAGATCATGACCTGAGCTGAGATGAAGAGTCAAATGCTCAGCTGACTGAGTCCCCCAGGTGTCCCTCAACATAGTATTCTTAGAAGAAATGAGGGCTAAAATTTTAAAGATTTCTACTACTGAGGTAAGGCTAGGGTTTTGACACCCACCCATACTATAGCCTGGTGAATGCTGTGTGCAAATATTTACACACTGAAGCATGTGGTAGATGCATTTTGGTAGTTAAACTTCATTTAGATGGTTTTTTGGATAGGTTGGGATATATTACCTATGGAATAAATGTGAGGAAGTGGTATGCATATTTTTTCTAATTTTAATTTAAATTTAACCTATCTATGGTTTAAAACCAACCCCCCAAAGATAAAAGCATATTGAATTTTACATTCTGCTTTCCCACATGTGGTAATATGTGAAGACCAATTAATAGACAAGCGTGTCCTAGAAGAGTAAAAGTGTAGAGTAAGAGTCAAATAGTGAGCAGCCACAAAAGCTGGACTAGGCAGGAAGAGAAGCCAGACAGAAAAAGTGAGAGCATTGCCCTCCCTGAAAGCAAAGGTGCAAAGCCTTAAAAGCAAAGAGATATCCAGCAGTATTGAAGCTGAAGATGGAAGTCAAGTAGAATAAGGACTTGACTTTTGGCAATGAGGAGGTCATGGATGATCTCAAGAAAAGTAAAAAGTAAGCATTGAGTTGAAGAGTGTGAGGAAATGTAGGCTGATTTTTAAATAATCATAATAATTTTATTTATAATATCTTAATGCTCATAATGTGCCAGGTCCTGAGCACTTTACTCATATTAACTCATTTAAATTTCGCAACCACCTCATGGAGTCTATACTTTTTATCCCCCATTTTATCTGTGCAAAAACTGAGGCACAGAATTATTCACCCAGACTTAAATGGATAAGAAAGTGGGGCTGAGATAGGATTCTAACACAAAGTTGGCCCCACCATTATTTATTTTAACTGCCATTGCATGCTGAAGCTTTGCCATAGAGGAGAGTTTAGGAGCTTTTGTATTCTTTGTACTGTGTTAGGTGAAGGGGACACAGAGACAGTTTCTACCCTTGAATTTTTACAAGAGAGGTAAGGAAGATGGATCAACAACACATGCAATGGTTTCATTTCTGTAGTAGAAGTGTGTAGCAGGTAGAGTCAGGACACAAGAAGACTGGCCAGTTTTTGTTTGTTGGAGGAAGGAGGGAGGAATCAGGAAAGGTCTCTTGAAGAAGGAGACTCTTAAACTGAGGTTCACAGTGACAAAATTTAGTGTGGTGGTTTAAAAAATTTAAGTACAAGAAGCTGAATTTTGTCATTAGGTCTACTTCTTCATTTTCATCAAATTTTCTAAGTATTCTTCCCTGATGGTTAAAAAGCGATTTAAATAAATATGCCATGTCTTGAAAAGTCTGCAGCATGTTTGTCCTAACAAGGTATTTAGCCCACAAATGTGAATGTTTTGTTGTTACTTATTTTGGCTGGGTGGGTCATTATTCTGTAATACTCATAATACAATTATATGAAGCATTCTCTTTAGAGAAAGAAAAGACTTCCCTCACATATGCTGTTTTAAGAATTTTAAAAAGGACACACAATATACATGACAAAAAGATACATAGCATCTTTGGTTTGTTTATTTATTTATTTATTTATTTATTTATTTATTTAAATAATAAATTTATTTTTTGTTGGTGTTCAATTTGCCAACATACAGAATAACACCCAGTGCTCATCCTGTTAAGTGCCCACCTCAGTGTCCGCCACCCAGTCACCCCCACCCCCCGCCCTCCTCCCCTTCTACCACCCCTAGTTCGTTTCCCAGAGTTCGTTTCCCAGAACATAGGAGTCTTCCATGTTCTGTCTCCCTTTCTGATATTTCCCACTTATTTTTTCTCCTTTTCCCTTTATTCCCTTTCACTATTATTTATATTCCCCAAATGAATGAGACCATAATGTTTGTCCTTCTCCGATTGATCTTTGGTTTAAAGAGAGTATTTGGGATGCCTCTGTGGCTCAGTGGTTGAGTATCTCCCAGGGTCCTGGTATAAAGTCTTGCATCAGGCTCCCCACAGGGAGCCTGTTTCTCCCTCTACATATGTCTCTGCCTCTCTCTCTCTCTGTCTCTCTTTAATAAATAAATAAAATCTTTTTTTAAGAGAGAATTTAAAAAAATGTAGTAACTACCATGCTTTCTGTATGGGGTGGGAAAGATCTTTATGTAAGAAAGATATCATTTCTGTGCCTTCATTAAAAGCACCTTAGAAGAAATGAAGTTGTTGCCTAAATGAGGAGGACAAGGAAATCAGCAAAGAAGGATTTCTGGAAATTTGCAGGATCTGAGTAACTTTCCTTCTATGCCATAGGTGCCCTCTTTCCATTAAGTGATTACATGATGTAGCTGAGTTTATTATTTCTTACTGATGTATAGTGTTTTTGCTGTTGTTTTACCTATTTTTAAAAGCAAGCTAATTATAACTTCTTTAAACTCAATAAATTCCATAAAACAAGGTTGTTTTATTGCATTGGTTCATTATTGATTTTGTTTTGTAGTTTGTTGCCCAAGTAATAGTAAGAATCATGAACTGAGTGAATATTATAGGTGCAGGGCTATGCTCAGTCCTTTACCCACATTTTTGTTTAATCTTACAACTCTGCAAGGTAAATTTGCTCATTTTACAAATGAGAAAATAGGTTTGGAGAGATTTTTTTAAACTACAGAAAGTTAACTAAGCATCCAGTAGGAAGAACTGATCTGAGAAAAATGAGGCCAACGGAAGGAGAAAAAGCAGAGGTGAGGGAAGACATGGAAGTGAGCAAAAAAAAAGAATGAGAGATCAGACAGATGAATCCGTCAGCAGACTGACCTGGTGTGGTAGTGGAGGCTCTTGTTCTAGAACCCCTGAGGCTGTGGGTATACAGTGCCCTTCTGTGTATATGAAGTGTCTCTTTTTTCAAATGCTTTATGGCAGGGTTTGCAAACTCATTACCACAGTCAGGCAAATGGCATTAAGAGGTGAAGTGGGGTTGGTATAAAGGATAAAGTGGTTATAAAGTGGTTAAAACTGTGGCAAGTTAGGGTGTATATATATATATATATATATATATATATATATATATATGCCCTACTTAAAGGAAGTGGTCCCCACTCAGCTCTAGCTGATTACTGTCTTTAGGAAATGCGGATGGACCAGTGTTTGGCGTTATCTTCTTTTTTTTTTTTTCAGAGAAGCCATGTATCTGGGTATTTTGGGTGATTTCCGACCTTTTAAAAGCATCAAAACACCGTGTTGGCCAAATAGAACACTTAGTGGAAGGTGGATTTGTGCTTTAAATTGTTTTCTTGTTAGCTGGTGAGAGTAGTAGGGTAGGGGTAGTACTGAGTTCTTAGGTTTGTGAGAAAGGATTTCTTGGTTATCTAAGTAACCTCAACCAGCTCCTGAGCAGACCTAGCCGAGGCAAGAGCAGTAGTTATAAATGCTCTCATTTTAATTTTTTCATCCAAGGGATGTAGATGTCAGATTTTTGAGATAGTCTCATTTTAAGAATAATTTAAATTTAAGCTAATTTTTAAAAAAATTCGTGGGACAAGATATTTCAATTCAGTGAATTTTTTTAGATAACTTAAATTCCTTTAAAACTTCCATTTTAAGAATTAAGGATATCAAACTGCTTATTTTAACAAACTATTAAACATAACATTTGGGAGGGAAGCATTGAAGGACATTATTAGCATACTATCCCATAAATTTAGATTTTGCAGAAAATTGGCAATGGATGTATACTTTTTATGAGCAGTTTAAGGAGCTAGTAAAGCATTTGCTTTATGAGGAAAGAGTTACATTTCTAGGGTGACACATTTCCTGATTTACTAGATCAGTCCTGGTTCACCTCTGTTGTTCTGGTATAACAAAAGGACCTTTTGTCCAGGATGATAAATTATATTGTTACCTTATATAATGTTAATATGTTTTTAGTTGCTGGTCCCTTTCTCACAGAGGTGGAATGAACCAGGTATGCTAAATGACCTTGTTGCTTCTCTTAAAATTAATCACTGAAGCAAAGGCTAAACCAGTCTTCACCCAGTGTGACTCTCTCAGTCCTCCCTGCAGGATCTTTGCTATTGCTCTCATGGTTTTACCCGTCAGCACATTTAAGCCATGATTGATTATTTCTGTAACATCGTTTTAAAGCCATCCTTCCTGTTAACTTTAACCTACTCTATTATCTGTATCAAATTTAATTTGTGGTATGTGTAAGGGAGGCATAGCAATCCCCATTTGAAGGATCTATACTAAAAATTATCCATAATCATCCTTAAATAACACTTAGGTAAAGGTAATAAACACTGATTTTATAAAAGCGCATTTCTGGGCAAACATCTTTTATTGCATGAAATTGAACATACTGGGTGTTACTATCCTGATGTATCCATTTCTTTCAGAAATGGATTTCAGTATAATTAATTATATATGAGTGATATCATGTTCCACATCTTTTTCAACTTTGAATAAAAAATCGAAGGCGTGTTAATTGAGTTTGCGAATGGAAAAGTTTGAAGATGTAGATAAAATGTAAAAATGACAGATTGAGAATTCAGAATGATTTTAATGGCTTCAAACAATGGCTGAACCCTAAAAAAACTAAATTTAATGGGTCAGAATATGAATTTCTACATTTAGGTTAAAAATAATAGTAGTTATGTAAGTGCAAGAATGAGGAAACTTATCTCAACATAGCTCATATGAAAAAGAACAGGAAGTAATGGCTGTTTAAAAGGTTAATGCAACCTTTCATTTCTGGTGGTGTGTGAGACTAGATACGCTAAACTACTTTTCTACCACAAACTAAAATAAAATACTAGATAAGTGACATAAATGTGCCTTTAAAAATGATGAGGGGAAAACATGGGCTGGAAAATGAAAGCGAGGGCAGTCCTGGTGGCTCAGCGGTTTGGTGCCTGCCTTCAGCCTAGGATGTGATCCTGGAGACCCTGGATCTAGTCCCACGTCAGGCTCCCTGCATGGAGCCTACTTCTCCCTCTGCCTGTGTTTCTGCCTCTCTCTCTCTCTCTCTCTCTCTCTCTCTCTCTGTGTGTGTGTGTGTGTGTGTGTGTGTCTCATGAATAAATAAATAAAATTTTTTAAAAAAATTAAAAAAAAAAAAAAGGAAAATGAAAGCAAGAACTCAGTGAGGTGAGTGAAACGGCCAATATAATAGCACTTGTCGAATCCAGAAAATGTGAGCTTTGATTTACTTGGTCTCCTGTTGCTCTGAAGACAGGAGACAAAGCCCACAGCCTATGTTAGGAGAAAAAAAAATTTAATAGAAGATGTGTCTGCATCAGTCTGGACCCCCTAAAGGCTGCTTTCATAATGTAGTGTTGAACTAGAACTAACTTTTCCCCTGATGATCTCCCAGTCCCCAGCAACTGTAAGGAAAACTGCCAAATATTTCATAACCAATAACTAGCATTCGTGCAGGTTTGCACTCCTAATTTAGACCTACCTGAGTGGTTCAAAAAAGACAAATATATAGTTGTAAAGTGGTTTTAGCATATTAGCTCAGGGCAGAAGCAAGTACAGATTCCTCCTGGGGGAATCTTTCTTTAACCTAGGCCTCAAAGAGTTCAGAAAATACAATCCAAAGAAATTTTAATTTACAATCAAAATTATAAAACAATTAAACAAGGCATCAGTGAATCAAACCAGCCAGAGTAGTAGATGATAGAACTAGACATGTAGTGATTGTAGAGATCATTATCAGACAGAGAATATAAAGTAACCTTGTTTTAAAGAAATGAGAATGTTAAAAATGTGAGTGAATAGCAAATGAAAAGAAAAATGACAAAGGTGGTCTGAAAGAACTAAGTCGAGCTTTGAGAAATTAAATATATAATTAGAACTTAAAAGTCAGCACACAGGCTTACTGGTAAATTAGACACAGCCAAAGAAAGAATTATTGAATTGGAGGACTGTTCTGAGCTTTCTGACTATGACCCACAGTAAGAAATTCCTTTATTGACATGTGGATACATGTGATACATGTGTATAATTTAAGCCAGAGTTTCAAGAAATTGATTGTAACCTCTTAAGGGTAATGTTCTCTATTATTTTTCCTTTCTAATTTGCTCCTTTTCATTTAAAAACAAAAGTTGAAGCAACCCAGGCAATTTCATAAACTGCAATGCGTCATGACCACAGTTTCTAAGAGAATTGATTTTAATGAAGGTGAAAATACACGTACCCTACAACCCAGGATGTATCCATCAGTGTTAGAGTACTTTATGTGGCCCACCCCAGAAAACCTGGAAGAAAACAAAACATCAGTTGCAGAAAATATAACTATGATGTGGTTTATATATATAGTGGGTTATTATAGGACTAAGGTAATAACTGAACATGATGAACACTGGTAAATACAGCATGGGTACAACCCCATTAGAGTGGATGCTGCCTAGCAACAGCCAGCCTTAGCCCATACCTGTTCTTGTGACTAATCCAAGCACCAACATAATACTGAATAGAAAAAGCAAGGTGCAAAAGATTGTATGTGATGTGAATCCATTTATATGAAGTTGGGAAATTTGGGCAAACTAAATAGTGTATCATTTATATATGAATGATTATTTTTCTAAAGGCAAGAGTACACACAGAATTTAGGAGAGTTTTAACCTCGAGGTGGGACATGAAGGAGTGGGTTAAGAATCAAAAGGAGAAAAAAAAAAAAGAATCAAAAGGAGTTTCAGAGATATTAGTAATTTACTTTTCTTTTTTAACCTAGTTGTCGGTATACACGTTTATTCCCTTGGAATTTTTATACTTTATTCAGCATTTAATGAAAATAATAAGTCAACGCAGAGCCAACACAGGTAATAAATCTTTTATGCTGATCAGACCATCTTTAGAAAGTAATTTTTGGGGCGCCTGGGTGGCTTAGCGGTTAAACGCCTGCCTTCAGCCCAGGGCGTGATCCTGGAGTCCCGGGATCGAGTCCCACATCAGGCTCCCTGCATGGAGCCTGCCTCTCTCTCTGCCTATGTCTCTGCTTCTCTCTTGTGTCTCTCATGAATAAATAAATAAAAATCTTTAAAAAAAAAAAAAGTCATTTTTATTTTGAGTGCCAAGTTTTATGGATGTTAACAAATTGGAATATGTCCAGAGGAAAATATCCAGGGTGATCATATAAACCTCGTCTTGAGCCTTTTATTTCTCAGATGTAGAACGTGTGAATTATGAGCACAGGGCAGTTTTGATTTCCCCAGCCTTGTTGGCTAGTGGATGTGGAAAGTGAACTCTGCTCTGCTCAAAGTCTCGGGGTTGCATTTTTGTCGCATCATGCAGAAATGAGTTCTAAAAAATTTCTACAATTCTGTAGTTTATGCCAAAGGTTTTGTTTTTTTCCATCAAATGCTGTAATTGTAGGCCTTATGTGGTATGTTGTAATATATCAAAGAACAGCTCAGAAACAGGATCTTTCATTGCTGGATTCAGACCAGCCCTGTACTTTCCATAGCTCCTGATGAAGGCATCTTTAAATTCAGTAGTATCCATCAAAGGGAGACACATCCAGGTAATTTTGTTTGGTGCCTTTTGGAGGAAAACAGACTTAGTCCTAACATGGCTGTCTTTGGCTGTGCAGGGAGCCAGTTTGGGCCTTAGTTGGACATAGACATGGAAAGCTGGGCAGATATAGGCTGACCTTTATCTATGTAATGATCACTTGAGGTAAAGGTATAAATTAGCAATTACTGAGGATCTGGAATGTGCCAGCTGTTATTAGGCACTTTTTTTTAAGACTTTACTTTTTTAGAGAGCAGTCTTAGGTTCACAGCAAAATTAAGGGGAAGTCACTGAGATTTCCCATATATCCCACACATGCGTAGCCTTCCTCATTATCCACATTCCCCACTGGAGTGGTACATTTGTTAAAATTAATGAATCTACATTGACATGTCATTATCACCCAAAGTCCATAGTTTACACTGTCATTTACTTTTGATGTCATACATTCTATGTGTTTGGACAAATGTATGATTGGTATCTACCATTAGAGTATAGAGTTGTACTACCCTAAAGATTCTCTGTGTTCTATTTTTTCTCTCTCTCAACCCATGGCAACCACTAATCTTAACTGTTGCCATAGTTTGCCTTTTCTTGAATGAATGTCATAGTGTTAAAATCGTATGGTATGTAGTCTCTTCAGATTGGCTTTTGTCTCAGTTATGTGCATTTATCTTTCCTCAATGTCTTTTCATGGTTGCTAACTCATTTTTAACTCTGAATTGTCCGATTGTACCAAGTTTATTTATTCACCTGCTGAAGGACATCTTAATTGCTTCCAAGTTTTGTGAGCTATAAATAAAGTTGCTGTAAATATCTACATGCAGGCTTCTATGTGGATATGTTTTTAACTTTTGTTTGGATAAATACCAAGGTGTATAATCGCTGGATCTTGTAGAAGTAGTATGTTTACTAGACACCAAACTGTCTTCCAAAGTGACTATCAATTTGCATTCTCACCTGCAGTGAATGGAGAGTTCCTGTTCCATTTGGTGTTGTCAGTGTTCCAGATTTTGGGCATTCTAATAGGTGTGTATTAGTATTTCGTTGTTTTACTTTGCATTTCCTTAATGATACATGATGTAGAGCATCTTTCTTTCCCCTTAGGCCTTGTCACATAAAAATATTCTATTGGGAAGGAAGTGGTCTTACCTCTGTCTTTTGGATGTGAAATTCAGGGAGATGTGTCTAAAATCAGTACGTGAAGGAGAGAAGTCCTTCCTATCAGAGCAAGCTGCGAAGTCCTGGCTAGAGGCAGTGTTGTGGAGTGTGTAGGAGCATAGACTATAGTAGACAGGGCCAGGTTCATATACAGAATCTGCCATTTGCTAGCAGGATGAGCTGGGTTGTAAGTTATTAGCCTTATCAGGAAATGAGGAAAATATTTATTTCTTAGGATTGTTATGAGAAATAAATGAATTAATATGCATAAAGTACTTAAAACAGTGGCTTGGCACATAGAAAGCGGTATAAAATGAAGTGTTTAGAGACTTTTTTTTTCTGGCTGTAGTTCTAGCAAGCAATTCTCCTGGTCTCTGTGACCCTGTAGCAGAGCCTGCCCTCAGTCTTAATAGAGGTAAGATAGTTATGTCCAGTCTGGTTTTCCCAGCATCCCAAGTTGGGATCTGCCCCATCCAGAGGTCGGAGTGGCCTTGATGATTTACATTCATCAGTTCATACTCTTCCAGGATCCTTCATGTTTCAGGGATATAGAGATGTTGATCTTGATGCATTTATTAAAAACCATAGCAGATGTACTTATTCCCAAGAGCTTTGCTGTGCAGATGAGGAATTGAAGCTCAGGGAGGTTATGAGTGTCCCAAATGCGTTGTCATAGCAGAGCTCAGATTAGGGTGTTTGCTGCAGTACTGCCAGAACATGTGGAGGACAAGGCCAATTTTCTCTTTCTGGAGCCTTGATTTCATAGTGTGGATGACCTCACGTTTCTTGGGTCATCTAGACCATTGAGATAGTGGTTCTGTGTGCCTTTTGGGGCCTGTGATGTGTAGGCTGTTGCCAGCTTCCATATCATGCCAATGTTGCGTGCCTCTTCTGTCCGCACATCTGTTGACTGCTCCTCTTAACCCAGTTTCTCTCTGAATTGTGCAGGCGTTAGACTTCCATTGGCTTTCTCCATGTGTTTCCCTCACATCTGACCTATCATTTCCCTCAGTCATTGGCTTTTCACAACCTTGATCGAGTTCCTGTTTATTTATTTCTCCCCTTCTCCTCTTCTCCTTCTCTTTGCTTTAATCATTTTCCCTTTATTTTTAATCCTGTTTTCTCCCTTATTTATTCTTACACACTGGTTTTTATATGTTTCTGCTATTTTTCCTATATTTGGGATCCAGAGTGGACTCTTGATTTTTAGAATCATTGCTAGACCATGAATGGTATGAACTGACCAAAATCTGTGATACATTATGTGAACTACACAGTCTTGCCTCTTAACTTCCTTTTGATTAACCTGGAGCCAAATTGAGCATTTATTAGCACAGCATTACAGTCAGTATCATAAGGTCTCAGCAAGAGAAAAGAAGACACCAAATCTGGAGGCTATAATTCCAGAAATGACCCAAGGACTTGCCATCCTTAAGGCACGAAGGCAGGAAATGATAAGGCCTCAGAAATAGGAAAAGTATAATAATTACGAGCACCTGGCTTAAATAGCATTTAAACATAAAGATACTCTTTTCTTCAACTTAAGAAGTAGCTTTATTGCTTGTGCTCTTCTTTGAACTGAAATGAAGACATTTATTCAAGATTAACATACATTATGAAATGGCTCAATTTAGGAAATTAGAAAATTAAAACATACTTGAGGATGCTGAAATGTTATAGTAACTATCAATTTCAATAGCAGGATATTCTTTGCTTTCTATGTTTTTTGCTCTTTTTTTTAAAAAAAATATGCTAAAAGTTTTCTATCAATTCCCATTTTAAAAGAATGAGGGGAACCCTGGGTGGCTCAGTGGTTTAGCGCCTGCCTTTGGCCCAGGGCGTGATTCTGGAGTCCCGGGATCGGGTCCTACGTCGGGCTCCTACATGGAGCCTGTTTCTCCCTCTGCCTGTGTCTCTACCTCTCTCTCGAATGAATAAATAAATAGAATCTTAAAAAAAAAAAAAGAATAAAAATCATTGTCACTTGAAATTTTTTAGTGTTATTTTTAAAATGAATCCATCACATTTGAACATACCCTTCTTTATCTAGGATTTTAAAAAATTAATTCTGAGACCAATAGAAGGAAAATGGGAGGAAGTTTAAAACATCCCCATGGACAACCTGATCAGAACTATGAGATCTTTAAAAGCAATTTTGGGATTTTTCTTGTTGTCTGATAGCAGTATTGAACAGATGGTAAATTGACAGAAATAAAACTGGATAATCAAATCTGATAGGCCAAGAAGAGGTTAAGTAGAGAAATCTGTGGTATTTTTAAAAATTTCCAGGGTGATTGGGGAGTGGTAGCTGAAATCAATATTTGGGATTTCATTTGTGTTAATACAAAAAACAAAGCCACAAGTTTGCTTTTTAATTAAATTCTTTTTCTTCCATTTAAAAAGTAGTCTACCTACCTCCCAACAATCAGTCCTTGTAGGAAGAGGAGGAAAAGAGAAATTTGTATCAGCTAGCTGCCTGCATGCCACCTCAGGAAATAGCATGTCAAATTCCTGCTTTATCAAGACCCTCCTTCTGGCCTTCCTCCCATTCTCATTTAGTTAGTGTGCCAGACTCTATGCTAGGTGCTGGGATTATAAAGAAGAAATGAGACAAGATTCATGGTACAGTAGGGGAGTGAGTCTAACAACACAAAACATTCTGGAAATCTCAGGTCCTTTTAGTATGTTTCAAGAAACTATCTGCTGAAGGATGGTCACAGGTTCACCAGTGTCATTACCTTTGTAGTTCCTTTATATCAAAGACCAGTTAAATTATTTGAAATTTTTCCTGGTCTTAAAAAGCAGCTCTTTCACGGGTATACCAATGCCTACAAAATTCTCCTGAAAAGTCACTGTGCCTCTAAAAGAGCCCTGTACTTTCTAAGCAGTAGTAAAGACAGCTTTGCAGAAGGGTCACACTTACTTTTCTGTTCTTCAAGTCTTTTTCCCTCCTAACATTTCCATCAGTTTGATGTTTTCTCTTTAAACACTGGGTCATGTATGCAGTCCTGATCACTGGACCACACCAAGATAATGCTGTTGTTTCTAAGGGCTTACTCAATGTAACTGTTTAAAATGTCCCAGTGTCACATTTGTGTGTTGCATGTTTTACAGGGAAATATAGCTTCTATTAACACAGTTATGTTTGTTCTTTAACCTATATGCATTTAACAGTGGTTTTTTTTGGCCAATTCAAATTGGAGTAATAGATCTTCAGTAAAAACACCTAGATAATTTGATGAATGCTTACCAAAACTGTGCAGTTGATCTGGAAACAACTCTGGTGTTAGCTAGGGGTAGAAGACCCTATCCAAGCAACCCTTGGATAGCTTGTCTAAAAGTTTATGATACACATTTTTCAAACTTCTCTAAGCAAAAATAATTGCTCGGTTATTTAAAAAATAATTGATTTTGTCCTCCACCTTTGTCACTCTTCCGATTTCCTGTGTGACATTTAATAACAAATTATAAGATAAATAAGGATGCATTTCAGTTCCTACAGTTTATGGATCAGTTTATTAGGCCAGAAGGGGAAGGTACAGTAGAGAATGTGAACACTTACCAGGAGCAGCATGGGTTATGTGAACTAATCTGGGATGGAAGTATTGTAGAGAAAAGCAGGATCTTTCAAATCAAGAACTCCTGAGTTTGAAACAGGACTCTACTATTTACTAGCCACATGATCTTGGAAAGGTATCAAATCTTTCTGAGATCTTCGTGTCTTCATCTGCAAAATGGGGCTGTCAGATTGTGTTAATACAAAAACTTAAGCTACATTTCTTACTAACATTGCATATTTCTTTTAGTACAACTGAATCATATTCACAAATGTAGGATAGCTGTGAGTTTTGGTGTCAAAGAAGAAAAAAAACTTTGAATGTTCCTACCCTTTCTTTTATTAGAAAAACTAAAAATGCAGGAGAATTTCAAATTTGTATAATATTTATGGTTTTAACTTGTTTTGTGTATACAAAGAGGTATCACTTAGGAAAATGTGCTATAGCATTCTATTTATTTTATTTTTTTTTTTTTTTTTTTTTTTTTTTTTTTTTTTTTTTTTATTTTTTTAGCATTCTATTTATAATTGAATATTTATAGTTGAATATATTTTAATATTGAGGGGGATTTTCTCTTTTTTTGATAAAAAGAAACGTGCTTTTTCAAAAACTTTTCAGGCATCTTGAAGTCACAGAGTAAAGAGTAGCTTCCTCCAAAACATTTAGGCTTTTTCTCATATGACCTATAATAAGACTTGAACAACTAAAGCAATAAGATCTTTTCTGATTCCTGCCGTTATAAAAATGCCACTTGTCCATTGATTATCCATCTGGTGGGCCTAGTTTAGAGGAAGGGAATATACCCAACAATTAATCAGCAGTCACTAAGAGATACCTACAAGCAAATGAAGGGCTTAGATGCCTTATTTCACTTTAGAAAGAAAAAAGAAAAGAAGGAAAGAAGAAAAAAAGAAAGAGGCAACATCTTTTGAAAACTGGAATTTATTTTACTCTGAAGTTGTTCTTATTCTATTTTGGTTTTGTTCAATGTATAGGAATTTGCATCAGTAACTTCTATTTTGTATCCTTATAAACTAAGTTAAATAAAGGCTTTGTAAGTGACAATAGATATATATATTAGTTATCTCTTGCTGCAGTATAAATTGCCCTGAGCCTAGGCCTAGAATATATTTAATCTAAGGACATACAACAATAAATGTTTTGTTTTGTTTTATTTCACCTAGTTTCTTTGGATCAGGAATCCAGGAATGTCATAGAAGGGTGGCTCTGGCTCAGAATCTTACATAAGATTGAAGTCCAGATGTCATCCCATGTTACAAGTAGTCTATATGAAAGCTTGACTGGGGCTGGAAGATCCACCTCCAAGGTGATTTGCTCACATGCCTGGCAAATTTGAACTGGTTGTTGGCAGGATGCCTGTTTCTTACCATGTGGACCTCTCCTAAGGGCTATTTGACCATCTGTGTAACACGAACAGAGAGCAGGATAGAAGCTGCATTGTCTTATGACCTAGCCTGGAAGTCATACATCATTTCCATGATAATCCTTCTGGCTGTACAAGTTAACTCTGCTCATAGTGGGAAGAGAATACACAAAGGTGTGAAGACCAGGAAGCAAGGATCTTTGGGAACTATCTTGGAGGCTGGCTACCAAACTAGAATGTCTAATCTAATACGTGCAAGGGCCCAGTGAATGTTCAAATAACCTAAATTTTAATTTTATCAAAAATAATATAATTATTGGAGTATAGAGGTTTTCAATTTTTATATCTTTTACACCTAATGACACATGTTGGTATACGTTGATTATTGGTACATTTCAGTTGCTTCCATAATACAGATCTCTTTTTCAGACATATGGTCATAGGAGAATTCTGGGTAAAAGAAATCATTTAACTTGGTAGGACTTTCACTGATGATAAGCTTAGCATCACTGAATAACCTGTTGCCATTCCATAAAACTCTGAATTCATCAAGCCCTCAACAGACATTTACTGAGCACCTTTTATGTGCTAGGCAACGTGAATATAGACAGCAATACAAGATTTCTCTACCCTCAAGGAAAGGCAAATATTTCATTATAATTATGCCAAGTATTATAACAGAGGTATATCTGGAGATGATGAGGTCAGTATTCAAGAACATGGGCTCTGAGGTCATTTTGCCTGAGTTCAATTCTGGCTCCCTTATTTATTAGCTGTATGATCTTGGACCACTTATTTAACCTTTCTATTCTTTAGTTTTCATTTCTGATTATTCCCTTTTTATAGCTTACCTTCCTTATAGCATTGTGGGGATTTTGGAAACAGTACCAGAGAGTCCTATTAGCCCACCACTTGAGAATTCTTGGGATCAGTTTGGATGAGGAAAGGTTTCCTGGGGTTGGAAGACATTTGGTTGTCTCTTGGAAGGTAAATTGGAGTTTGATCAGCACAGAAAGTTGGTGGAACCCAGGAATGATACGCCAGCATAAACTAGAGCTAGAGCAGTGAGGTTGGGGCTGGAGCATGTCATGTGGTAGCTTCAAGGGAATGACTAGAAATGAGTTTAGACGGTAGCCTGTAAGGATGTGAAGAGTCTCAGGTACATTGTAAATTTTCTGAGATTATCTCAGTTTAAATCACAAATCTCTTACTGCCTTCATGACCACTCACAGTTGCTAGATCTTATGTCCATATTTGTGGTTAGGAAAATACTGTCACCACAGTTACAGGCAAAACAAAAGAAATTTGAACTTTTTTTGTGGAAGCTTTTAAAAACAGTAGAATGATAGGATTTGGTCTCTTTGTGTGTGTTTCTGTTTAAGTGGTTTGGGTAATGGGTTGAATAGTTAGGATGGTTATAGTAATCAGTAGAGAGAGGATTAAAGCCTCACAGGAGACTTAGAGAGGTGAATACAAGTATACAAGGGTCTGAGACCCTTGCTTCTTGTCAGTTTTGGCATTTATCACAGGCATCCCAAGCACATTCCCAGGACACTTCCATCCCATTCCGAAGAACCTTGACTCATCCAGAACTTTGCAATTATAAAAATCTAAAAAGAGATTTTAATGTTAGCATATATGTATCATTTCTTATTTTATTTTTTTAAGATTTTATTTATTTACTCATGAGAGACACAGAGAAAGAGAGGGAGAAGCAGGCTCCATACAGGGAGTCTGATGGGGGACTTGATCCCGGGTCTCCAGGATCATGCCCTGTGCTAAAGGTGGTGCTAAAGCGCTGAGCCACCCGGGCTGCCCAAGTATCATTTTTTAATTACACATGAGGAAATAGGCACAATAATCTTCTTAGCCTTTAAATGTTTGGCTCTAGTATTGATAACCTTATTTTATGGATAAAAGAAGATAATTATTATATCAGTTTTAGAAACTCCTTCTCAAGTTCCCACTTCCCACTTTCAAAAGATTTTTTCAAAACAAAACTGAAAAGAAAGATGAGGCTTTAAAGAAGAAAAGATGGGTAAGAAGTGAAATTTTTTTATTTAAATAAATAAGTATCCCTTTGCCAAACAGGCTAGATTCCAGATAGCTTCTAGGCCCATGGGTGAGAATTAGGGTGCTTAGTCTATTTAGCCATTCTCACATGGTTTTTAATTCATCTTCCAGTGCTCTCTCCCAACAGGGCTGACTCTTCTTGCTTTTGGGATGATATGCTCCATGGACAGGCTCTTTTATTTTACCAAGACACATGAGCCTTAAATATGTGCCTTTCTTTTAGCTTCTTTAGGAGGTAGATAGGTCTAGTTGAACTCTAACCCATCTGACATAAAATGATGAAACAGGAATTCTGTGATATCTAGTTCGCTTATGGATTATTTATTTTCATGAGAAATATATATTTTTTAAGATTTTATTTATTTTTTCATGGGAGACAGAGAGAGAGAGAGAGAGGCAGAGACATAGGCAGAGGGAGAAGCAGGCTCCATGCTGGGAGCCTGATGTGGGACTCGATCCTGGGACTCCAGGACCACGCCCTGGGCTGAAGGCAGGCGCTAAACCGCTGAGCCACCCAGGGATCCCCTTCATGAGAAATAATTTTAGTGTGAATGCTGCTCTCTCTCTCTTTTACAACTTGGAGCATACACTAATGTATCTTTGCACTGCAGCAATAACACTATGTAAAAAATAATCCAGAAATGGTTATTTTTACACAACTATTAAGTTATATGAAATATTAGTCTGTTAACCAGACTGAGAGACACTGTCTCCATTCAGAGGTATAGTAGCCTTATAGGGGAAGTCCAGCTATGGAAGGGGAAATTTTGAGGTAACTTACCCCTTCCTCAGTTGTGTTTGAAATTTATATGTTTTCTGATACCTTGCATCAGATTTGGGTTCTTTCTGAACTGTATAATTTGATATTTCATATTAAGATGTTAAGGATTTTAAGTTTTTTGATGCCTTTTTTTATTGATAATAAAAGCGTCTTGGTGTGCAAAAAAAAAAAAAGTAGATGATGGAAGATAGTCTTGTTACTAAAGTAAACCTTTCTATAAATAAATGCAGAAACATCTGTTAAGGGCATAGTCTGAATGGGGCAGACATCTGAATTGCGTCAATTCCCGCCTTGCGGCCAAGATTTCTTTCTTAGGCTTTCTTTATAACTAATGGCAGAGTTTCACATTCTCACAGCATTAGGCAATAGAATGGTCAAGAGAACTGGTGCCAAGTTATGCTCTTTCTGGGGTTAGCTAGTGGTAATAATTTATACTCACCAAAGAAAAGTGTGGCATGTTTTGGTTTTTATTTTTGAAGACTGAAAACCTGAGATCTCTCCTTCAACGTCACTTTTAGGCCCTGGCTTTAGGCAGTTTTCCAAACGTCTAACTGCTCAACTGCTTTCAAGAAATTACTGTGGTCTTGCAGGAAGCTTTGGTCAGGAGAAAAAGAAGGCACATAGTCTTTCCTAGAACACCATGGGCCCATCAAACAAATTTTTTCAGAAACAACTGAGATTCCTTTTTTCAATGGCACAAAAATGCTAATTGAAACCAAACAGAAAACAAACCCACCCCACAAGTATGGCAGTTTAGATGACTGAGGGGGAAGGTCAGAGAGGGGAGGAAAAATTCTTCTTGGGAAAACTTTTGAAGCTAAAGCATATGTATTTTGCTCTTTGATGATTATAAGTTAAAGTGGGGGTGGTTTAGCATTTTTAAGATAAAAATTAGCCAGGACTGTAAGAGAACACTGTGTACCTTTTCAGGTGCCTGTATAGCTCTTCCTAGAATACGTGTCTGGTGCTCTACTCTTCCTCAAGACTACCTCAGCACTCCTCCCACTTGGGGACTCCAGCATGTGGTAAGGTGAGTCTGAAAATTTGTACTCCTTGCATATATCCTAGAAGAGTATCATTTAAAGTGACATTTTAAAAACAACTTGAAAATTTTGGAGAATTTTCAAAGGTTGTATTCACCGGTCAACTCTTAAGAATCACCATTTATAAGGCCTATATTTAGATAAGGCTAAAGTTTAATTAGCAATAGTATCCTTTGCCAGTGTAATATAAACCTTAGGTTCAAATTTGGGTTGACACTAATAGCATTATGAAACATGCTTTATATTTCAAATCTGAAGTCTGAAGCAAATCTTTGCAAATTAATATGTCACCACTCTTAGGTGTCCTGAGCATTACTCTACTTGTACTTTAAATTGGCAGCCTTTTTAAAAAAATTAATTAGCTTATTTATTTATTTAAGGTGTAAGTTTTAATTTTAATTCCAGTTGGTATACAGTGTTACATTCATTTCTGGATGCAATATAGCAATTCAACACTTCCATACATCATTCTGTGCTTTTCAGAACAAGCACACTCCTTAATCCCTATCACCTATTTAAACCATCCCTACACCCCTCTCCTCTGGTAACCATCAGTTTGTTCTCTATAATTAAGAGTGTGTTTCTTGCTTTGTCCCTCTCTCTCCCTTATTTTATCCCCTTTGTGTATTTTGTTTCTTCAGTCCCACATATGAGTAAAATCATAGGGTATTTATTTTTCTAGGACTGCTTATTTCACTTAGCACTATACTCTGTAGCTCCATCCATGCCATTGCAAATTGGCAAGATTTCATTCTTTTTTGTGACTAAATAATATTCTAAATATTCTAGTGTGTGTGTGTGTATTTATATATATTTATACTGCTTTGTGTATATTTTATGTATGTATATATATAAATTTATATATAAAATTATATAAATACAGATAAAGAAGGCATGAGGTATATGCCGTATCCATTCATCAATCATTGGATAGCAGCATCTTTTAAAGCAGAAAAGTATTTCTAAGTAAAGGTTAGAAGGTCTTGATAAGTCTGAAATAGCTTTTAGTTTGAGCTTCTACACCATAAGTAGTGCAATTGACTTCATTAAGTAAAGGAGGTTACAAAGTCTCTTGAGGTGGGAATATACAACAAAATTAATTTTCACTTGCTTTTTGTATGCTTGATGTGTATCCTCTCTTGAACATTAAAATGACTCCTTGGTCTCGGAAAATAATTTGACCTTGTTTTTAGCATGTGAATCACTTGTGAATAAACTGTTCACATTTCACAGGTGAATAAACTCTTACGGGCACCAACCAGCACACTGTCTTGTAAATTCCTTAGTCCCTCATTTGCAAAAGTTATGTGCTTACATTTTTGCCTCAATGATGATTTTTGAAGGTCTTTCATAAATAAATTCCCTCTTGAAATAAAAAGTGTAACCATAGAGCCTTGTGGTAATTACTAAACTATGTGGAGGGAAATGGATTCCTAAAACCAGAAGTCTATATCCTCACTGGTTCAAGACTCTGTTGCATTGCTTGTGGCATTAGCAAAAATACATGGATTGAAAGCAGAAGTCTGATTCTAATAGAGCAATTTTGTTATATCCGTGTAAGAGCTGAAAAATTCTAGTTAAGCCCTGCTATTTGTACTATAGTCTAAAGAAGAAAAGTAAGGAACAAATGTATTATGTAGTCCCACTTACTATAGTTCTCTCCATAATTGTGTCATCACTGAAATTTTAGATTTAGCTTTCATCACTGGTAAAGCTATTCTGTAAATTTTTCTTTCATTACATTATTTTCTATTTAGGAGGGTTTATGTAAAAGTTACACCAAGAGGAATTGTGGGTTCAGATTTAATGTTTAGAGATTGTGCACATTTGGGTTTGAATGTTTCAATTTTTTTGTTTCTTTTAGAACACTGCTAGTTTTCTCCTCATACAGGTAGGAGATGTGGGAGCTGCCTAGAGTTTGTTGCTAACAGAGTTAATTTTTTGCTGTTTCTTCTCAAATGTTTAGTATACTAAAAATTATCAGCCTTTGGTTCTTGACTTCAAGTGCAAAGAGACTCCCTTAGCATACTACCTTGCTTTCCTTTTTTAAATGAAGTTTTGTCTGTTTTAAATAAATGAACAGTTCCTGGGTGTGGTATAACCATACATAAAACTGTTTCGCTCTTGCTAGTTACTGAACTAACCCGTTTTAGTCATTGAAAGAGAGGGTATCTGAGTTCCCTAAAGTTTTTTGAAATGAAGCATATAATTTTAGGCATGTTAACTTTGTTGCAACAAAACTAGCTTTGAATTCTCAGTATTGCTACACTGTGAAAGTACCTTAATTTTATTATTATTATTTTTTTTATGGAGCAACTTTAAATGCTTAATGTCTTACAATCAGAATATTTCTACTAAATTTCTCCACAATGATGCAGTTTTTCCTGAGCCATTATTCTTTTAGGGAATGATAGAGAATAATTCACATTTTACTTATTACAAGGCATCTTTTTTTTTTTTAAGTTTGTAAATTTGAGGCTATGTGAGAACTTTCAAGCTCCATTTTATGTAAAAAAAAATTACATAAAACAAAATAAGATTTTACATATTATTTATTTACTTCTCTTCTATTCAGAATAGGACTGCATTCTTCTCCCATCCCCGTTTTCTGGTGCCTTCCTGTAAGAGGCATTTAAGAGAGGGGAAAAAATGATAAACAGGACTAAGCTCTATAATCTTTTTCCCAAACTGCCTTGTAAGTAATTTCCCGTAGTTCTGTAATGAAGCTTATGATGGTAGTATATTGTGCTTCAGGTAGTGGGAAGTAGTTTCAAAATACTCTCAACATTTTATATTTTAAGCTGTGTGTGTGTATGTTCGTGTTTTCAGGTTAGATTTTCTGCCACATGTAGATTTGTGGGATTTATTTCTTACATGTTTATGCTTAGTTTTAATGGTTTAGATGGGAGCATTTCTAAATAAAACTTACAAAGAAATATTTATTGTTATTATAGGTAATTCATGCACACAGATTTTAGGAGACTCGAAATGATCTCTTGGCAAAAAAAACTTAGTAGAAGAGGGGACAGTTTCTGTAATTTAAGTTGTCATAGTAACCTGCATCAAACCCATACTTGGAATCCAGGCCTGAAGAATTTCAGTGACAATAAACATTCCAGTTGCATTCATCTTTTTTTTTTCCCCCTCTGAGAAAGGAGCCATCATGATCTAATTATTTCATTTCTGTTTTTAGCAGATGAGTAGCAGCTTGTATTATTTAGCACTTTGAAATTTCCCTGGTAGAGTAAAAATGAAAAGTTAGCTGTTTATATTTGAAACTGGCATTTTCTGATAATGTATCTCAAATTAACTATTTCAGATGAAAAGATAGGTTCAGTCTAATGGTTACTTAATAAAATATGAAAAAAAGAATTTGATAAGGATTTGAACACATTGCCATATACATTTGTTAACATGCAAGTTTTTATACTAAGAGTATTGGAATCTGGTTTACATGGAACTCTGATCTGGGAATGTTAGGATTTTCCTAATATCAAATTGTTAATATATTTATTTTATGGCATCTTTTACTTAAGCATGAATGTATTTGAATAAAAAGGAGAGGTATCATTTAAATTAGAGTACGTTTACTTTGAGAAATTTATATCAGCATTATTTTTAGATTATGCTCTCTTTCACAAAGGAGAGTAGAATGTTTCTAATAACAAAACTTTTAGGGTTTGCTTCACTCTTGCTTTCTGAAAGATACTGATTACTAATCAAGGTAATTTGGAGTTAAAAACATTTCTCCTTAAACAAGAAATATTAAGAGAAATAAGGAGATAAAGGTGTGTGTCCATTCATTTTAGGAAACTTGGAAAATAAATTGGAAGAGTTTGTGTCTAGTCTAACAGTATAAATAAAAGACAAAATTAGCAGTTATTGGATATAACTTCTGTAGATACAAATGGTAATACTTTTGTAGACACTTTTCTACATATGTATGAGACTCTTAATCAAATGGATAATTTTTTTAGAAAATATAAATCAACAAAAATTGAAGGAAAATATAATCACCTATTATCTCACTGTTTAAAGATCTTTACTATCAATATTTTATGGGAAGTGTCCACAAATTAGGAATCAAGCTGTCGATAGCCAAAATACTAATAATGGTGAAACCCTAGAATTTTATCTCCTATTAGAATTAGCATCATACTTGCTGTCATCACTACTTATCTAAATTAACTCTGAAATATCCAGCCACTGTATTAAGAACAGAAAAAGATAGAGAACTATTGGAAAGAACAAAATTATTTGCAGATAATAAAAATGCCCAGAATACTTAAACTAGTATAGTAAAATTCCACTGTAATGTAAATATCATGGTTTACATAGTAGTAATAGTTCAAAAATTAAAAAACAAAGAGTCCATTCCTAGTAGCAATAAAAATTTATGCTGAGGATTAAACTCTGTAAGAAATGTGAATGGCCCATGGGCAGGAAACTCTTAAACTCCATTCTGAAGATGCAGAGACCCAGTGATTCTAGATAGCGAGGCAGTTTATTATTTCTCATGTCTTCATATTTGTATATTTAATGTAATTCTAATCAAAATCTCAGAATTTTTCATAGGTCAGTGATTCTAAATTTCATTTTTATAGAATAAATAAGAGCCAAGAGATGTTTACATAAAGAATAATGGAGAACTTATAATGATACATATTAACTAAAAATAATATGATGTCAGGGCGCCTGTATGGCTCAGTGGGTTGAGCGTCTGCCTTCAAAGGTCATGATCCTGGAGTCCTGAGATCCAGCCCCACATCAGGCTCCCTGCTTAGTGGGCAGTCTGCCTCTGTCTCTCCTCCCTGCTCCTGCTCTCTCAAATAAATAAAATCTTAAAAAAAAATAGTATAATGTTGATAAAATACTTGGAACAGAATAGAAAGTCAAGAATGTTGTGTTGGTAAGAATGTCATTACACATAATGAATAGAAAAATACAATAATAAATATATTAGAAGATAATGTATAATGTATCTTGGACTTGGGGAAGGATGAATTAAAATATAAAAGCAAAGGTTAAAAAGAGAAAAATTCATATATATAATTAAATTTTAAAAAATTTCACAAATGTCAGGTCACAAATAGGCAACAATCACTTGAGGAAAAATATTTATTATCTCTCCCTGTGATAGATACATAGAGAAAAATAGTTAATACCATATATAGTTAGTTCAAATCAGTAATAATCATTATTTAATTTAAAAATTAGATGATTGTTCTCAGTAAATTGTTTTAAAAAGAATACAAACAGATATAGCCCTAAAGATTTGTTCAGGCTTAGTGCTTAATAAAGGAATGTCATATTTGGTTTATCATATCACTAAGGATTCAAAAATGTGCATAAGACATATATAAGTGACCTTTGTGTAAAATGTAACATAGATGGTTGTAATTGATAATGTTGGCTGTGAGAGAAGATAGATCAGAATGCTCATATATTGCAACTACAGGGTAGACCGTGTAGCAGCCAGTAATGGAATCTACCTAACTACCTATCTGCTTATTTATAGATAATTTTTTTTTTACTATTTAATGAAATGGAAAAATGATAGTAACCTAAAAAGTAACAATGTCAGGATAGATATAAACTATAACCTTGTATTTTTAAGTGTATTTACATAGAAAATAAATAAATGAGGCAATATGCAAAGTGTTAATGATGGTTATCTCCAAGTCATAGAGCAAAATAATAAGAATTATTATTATAGATCCTCTAAAACACATTTATAATCAGAAATATAAAAATAGATTTAGTTTTCTAAAAATCTAATGTTGATCAAAAGTCTAGGATTTCATTATATATCTTCTTAAAAAATTATTGTAAAAACATTTATTGAGATGGGCTATATACAGAATTAAATAACGAGAGAATCATCAGAGTCTCTGGTTAAGGCTGAACAGACTTGCGACTAGCATTCGTATTAGACTGTGGTATATACCTGTGCATCTGGTAATTATGCCTCCTGGGAGTGTGGGGCCCAAGATCCCTGAGAATAAGAAAAAGCAGTGTGTTGCTGTTTAATTCTTAGCCCTTTCCCCCATGCCTATGTATCAAGTGCCATAGCAATTTAAATGTTCAAATATTGATTGCCAATGATGTTGAATCAAACTTACTGAAGTTTTTATGGATTAAGTGGGAGAATTAAGACAGTTATTTTAATTCTGTAGCCATTTGATTATTTCTCTTTCTCTCCCCGTCCCCATTGACTCTACTGTTTTGTTCACAACAAAATGTAAGACTTAGCAAGGTCATGGGGACTTTTTTTTAAGTTCCTGGGCAAGGAACTTAATAGTTCTTAGGAAGTATACCTAGTGTGAGATGCTGTGCCTCTGAAGCCTTAAGTATTAACTTTGTTTAATTTTTTTGTGCTGTACTTCCTGAATACAGCTTTTAACAGTCGACTTGTTTTTTCCAATAATTACGGATTTGCAGGTACCACCTCTCCTTCGTGACTAAGAAAAAACTTTGGCCTTTGGTGCCTAAGGCCCTGAAAAGGTCCTGGCATAGCATTGAACCTGTCTCATCACAAGGCACATATCCATGAGGTGAGCGTGGTGGCCAGTTTCCAGCAACAGGAAGCATGTTGTTAAAGAGTTTCACTTAATGACAGATGAACCACCTTGAAGTTTAAATAAAATTTGATTTTACATTGTCATAATAGTTTTCAGATTTTTTAGATTTGTTTAATTTTCTCCTGAGACCATGCTTGATTCTAAAAGTAGCTTTTCTGACATATCTGATAACTTCTGTTTTTCTGAAATTCTAGAAAAGAGCTTTTTAGCAAAGCATCAGTCCTTATATATTTAAAACAATTGCTCGGGCATCCCGAGTGGCTCAGCGGTTTAGCGCCGCCTTCAGCCCAGGGTGTGATCCTGGAGGCCTGGGATCGAGTCCCACGTCGGGCTCCTGGCGTGGGGCCTGCTTCTCCCTCTGCCTGTGTCTCTGCCTCTCTCTCTCTCTCTCTCTCTCTCTCTCTCTCTGTGTCTCTCATGAATAAATAAATAAAATCTTTAAAAAAAATTGCTCATTTAAGAAAAAAGTAATACAATTAAGTTTAAAAGGTACACGAAGGTATAAAGTGAAAAACAAGATTACCTTCTTCCTCTTTGTATTTCCTGTACTTAAAGGTAACTGTTTTTAACAGTTTCTTGGATATCTTTGCAGAAAATGTGTACCTACAACATATATTTATACCTTTTTAAACTTACAACAATAGTTGTGTGTGTATGTGTATTACACAAGATTCTTTACAGGTTCACTCCTTTAATCACCAGGATAATCTTAAAGGCAGATACGATTATCAAACCGCATGCTGAATTGGTGGGAATTCAGTGAATATTTATTCCATTTGGCTGAATTTGTATATAAAAACAATGATAGTATGTAATTACTTAATATGCATGAGTCTATGATTGAGTCTACTCCTGATTGCACCAGTGACTATCATTTTCTGTGACCTGGTTTCTGTCCCTATAAATTGAATTGTGCCTATATCTCCTATCCACCTGAATGTGGTAGGGAGAATACAAAAAAAAAAGGCGGGGGGGGGGGAAACAGGGCTGGGCAGCCTGGGTAGCTCAGCAGTTTAGAGCCGGCTTCAGCCCAGGGTATGATCCTGGAGACCCGGGATTGAGTCCCACGTCAGGTTCCCTGCATGGAGCCTGCTTCTCCCTCTCTCTCTCTCTCTCTCTCTCTCTCTGTCTCTGTGTCTCTCATGAATAAATAAATAAAATCTTTGAAAAAAAAAAAAGACAGGGCCAAAATACAAAATCAATTTTTGTTCTTATATGCTACTAAGATAATACTGAAGTAGTAATGATACTATAACATTCCTTCTGATTTTACAAAGGCAATTTCTTTTATCTAAAGTGGACCTCATGGAAGTCATAAAAGTAGAATAGGATGGAGTCCATATTTTCTGCCCTTAGGGAATATATAGCCTCACCAAGTAAGAAGGTTCATACCAGATAGGAAACACAGTTTTTATTGCCAAGTGATACTATGTTATAGCAACTCTTGAACTTACACACTCTCTCTTTCCTCTTTCACTCTTCCTTTCTCCCACATTTCAACCAGAGTATATTCAACTCCTTAGAAATTTAGGGAAACTAGTCTTAAACCTCCAGTT
This sequence comes from Vulpes lagopus, assembly GCF_018345385.1. Lineage (NCBI taxonomy): Eukaryota > Metazoa > Chordata > Mammalia > Carnivora > Canidae > Vulpes > Vulpes lagopus. The sequence continues at coordinate 24,101,832 of NC_054844.1, forward strand.
TCAAAGCTTATGAAAGTCTCTTCATGACCTTGCTAAGTCTAGAATCTTTTTGCCTCCAGCAAGCATCCCCTCATCGGTCTTTGACTTGCCTCTCTGGATAGTCTTCATTTTGCCTAGGATTAAACTTTTCTCTCAGTGGTTTCTGTGAAAACACAACACACACACACACACACACACACACACACACACACACACACACACCATTAAGTAGAACCAACCAAAGACCTGGAACTTAGAGGAAAGAGACTCATATTGCAGGAAGGGCAACCTTGATAAGTCTTTCTAGACTCTGGCTTCATCCTTATCCCTTCCTTCCATGATGTCTCCAGAAGCTGTCAAAAACTGCCATGTATCATCTGGACTCATCAGTCAGGGTGCAAGTCAGTTTATCCTGTTATTGATTGTGTGAACTTGACTGCTTAGTCTCTAAACTCCAGTTTTCTTACTCAGATGTTAGGTAAGATTAAATTATACACCTGACTCTTAATGTGCTGTGGTTAAAGGTGCTGACCTCCATGCAGTTGAAAATCTACATGTAACTTCTGACTCCCCAAAAACTTTACTAATAGCCTATTGTTGACTGGAAGCCTTATCAATAACAAACAGTTAACAAATATTTTGTATGTTATATGTATTATATACTGTGTTCATACAATAAGTAACCTAGAGAAAAGAAAATGTTAAAATCATGAGGAAGAGAAAATACATTTACTGTACTGTATTTATTGAAATAAATACACATAAAAAGTAGACCCACACAGTTCAAACCTCAGGGAGTCAACTGTACATGTAATGGTCTTAGCATGTACAAAGTTCAGTATATGCTAATTATCATCATTTTTATTAAAAGAGTGGTGCTTTCCTGAATGCTTCAATTTTGTTACAGACTTTGGCTAGATATACTTTTATATTAGCTGACCTTCATTCTTCCATACTATGGAAACTATGTAATTGTTCAAAGTAAATACTTTGGAGAGTGAAACATCTTACACTGGGATAACAATGTGAACAGTTGCTATTCTAGGCAAACAGGATGAATGGTCACTCAGGGTTATACCCATAGTGCCTTATTTGTGGTTCATGCTTAGGGAACACAGGTCATTGTCATTGAGTGAGACAGTGAGGATATAGGACAAGTAAGGACACATTCATCTTTTTGAGTTTTAGTTCCTTACTCATTAAATTGAAGTTAACAGTAACTAGCTCAAAGGGTGGCTGTAAAGGTTAAATGAAATTGTGATCTCATAAAACACATTATATATGTGAAAATTAGACACCTGTTAATTCCCCTCTCCATCTCTGCAAATTACCTTAGCTGTCCCGATGGATAAGTTTTGTGTATAACTGTGTTATGGACTTACTTCTCACACCTCCTTAATGTATCTTTATATTGCATTTGGTTGGACATTGTAGGTGGTAGTCATAACGAACTACACAGGTGTTCGTCAGTTCCTCTCACAGGAGAGTTGGTCTGTATTGCTTCAATTAAGCACTTTTTTTTTTAACATCAAAAGGCATGAATTGTAGTGTTCAGGAACCACAACTGCTTTTCCTATAAATTCTCCTCTGGTATGTTTTTCTTCCTTTGTGTTTTCCTATTTTTTTGGATGATGCATAGTCTAAATAGGAAGATTTGTTCTTAAATATTTCAAATATGAATGTTTATGCATTTAATAGACTGTGTGTGTGGGCAGCCCAGGTGGCTCAGCAGTTTAGCACTGCCTTCAGAAGCCCAGGACCTGTTCCTGGAGACCCAGGATCGAGTCCCACGTCAGCTTCCCTGCCTGGAGCCTGCTTCTCCCTCTGCCTGTGTCTCTGCCTCTCTGTCTCTCTGTGTATTTCATGAATAAATAAATAAATAATTAAAAAAAAAAAGACTGTGAATCAAAGGCCTTTGTTTTGTACATCAGCTACAGAGATGCATTTCTTTCTTAGGAAAAACTATCTAGCTGTAACCTTGAAAATTAATAGAATAATTGGTAATATACATACCAAATTTAATTTTCTTATGATTTATAAATAAATTTTTATTTTTATTTTTTATTTTTTAAAGATTTTACTTATTTATTCATGAGAGACAGAGAGAGAGAGGCAGAGGGAGAAGCAGTCTCCATGCAGGGAGCCCGACCTGGTTTCTCGACCCCGGGTCTCCAGGATCAGGCCCTGGGCCAAAGGCAGCACCAAACTGCTGAGCCACTGGGGCTGCCCTAAATAAATTTTTTAAAACACAAAACTGGAGGAAGTAATAGACCTCAAGTTTTGAGTCTTTTGCAAAATGACCACAGCATTTTCACCATTATCTTCCATAGCTGTTTTCTCATTAGCAAATCTGTGTTCAGACCTAGTATTGCCCAGTCTTCAGGCTTACAGAGAGTCTATGAGGGACAGACAGGTAGTAAATGATTTTAGTCCTGTCATAAATTATGCAGTAGTGGAATGAAGGTGTGATGGGAGCATGGGGAAGATTGTGCAGAGGTTAAGGAAGACTGCTCCTGGATACCATTTAAGTGCTTAAAGGTGAATAGGTATTTAGGGAGTAGGGAGAAAGTCTTTGAAAATGGACTGGGAAATAGCATATGCAAAGCCTAGAAAGGCACATAAGAAGCATGATTTGTTTGGATCTTAACAAGTACAAGTAGGTGTGAATATGAATGTGGATGGGAAGGAGAGGACTAATTTAAAAAACAGGATTCTTATTCTAATTGATATAAGCAACCTTTTCTGGGGCTCTGGGTTTTATTGTATTGAAAGGATCAAAATTATAAGCAGATAAAGTTCTAGTTGGAGAAGTAGAAGTGTTAATGACTTGGAGCAACCTAAACTTCAGATACCTCTGTAAGGAGAAAAATTACTCACATTCTTTATTCTTGATAGTTTCTCTGTAGTCTCAAGAAATTAAATATTTAACATATTCTCATTCTTCAAAAGGATATTGCTACTTTAAGATGTTCCCACTTAAAAAATTAGATATATATAGATAACATAAAAGCTATATATACTGTTTCCAGCCAGTTGATTTAACATTCCATTCATTTTGTTAACATTTTCTCCTGCGAGCTGTTCGATGGCCACCAAACAATTTTACTGTGCAAATTCTTTGCAAATTTTGCCTTGTCAAAATGAATTGTGTGAGGGATGAAATAATTAAAAATTGCTTTTTTTTGTACAGCAAATAATGCTTTCAGAAAAAACATGCTGATATTAACTGCCATTTCTGTTCCATTTTGCTTCCAAGAATTGTTTGAATGTATACTCCATCTTTTTATTATACAAGAAGTAGAAATATAAATAATGATTTTACTGTTAACAAAATAGTAATTTCATATAGTAATATTTATATCCTCAGGTGAAAAGTAAAATAGTGTCATATGAGTGACTGTCTTAGTTCTAGTACCATCTTGCCTGCTTCATTTTGTTTTCTCCCTGTACTACACCATAGCATATATATATATATATATATATATATATATATATATATATATATATATACACATATATATAGTTTTCATTTTTTACTTGGAAATTACTTTGAACACTCAGATTTGAGCTAGAAGAAACCAAGACCCAGTTAGAAACTGATTTGCTCCTTTGATTGATTGATTGATTGACTGATTGTAGCACTAGGATTTATTAAACTGTGTCTTAGTAAAGGTGCTGGGACAGTCTGCCAATTTTTCTTGAGCAATGACACTAGGAAATTGACAGCTAAGGGGATGTTGTACATGAGCTTATCATCTGTCATCTTCACGTGGCCAACAGCCACTGCCAGACATAGCACCTTCTTCATCTGGAATTTGATGGTGGATTTCACTTCATCCACTTTGGCCACCATGTTCTCATTGTAGGTCAGCAAGGAAGGGAACTTGCCAGCCTTATTCAGGCCTGGACCCAGGATTCATGGGATCTGCTTGATCAGAAATTCCAAAGCCAAAAAAGCATCATACTTCTTGGCCAACTTCCTGACTAGTTTTTTATTCTTGTTGAGTTTCTTCAGCACCTCAATGCCCATGTGGGGAATATCCATTGCCTTGGCCTCATCACAGTGCTGCTGGTCCCCCAAAACACACTCGGAGAACTTGGGGCGGGGGATGGACTTAAGCCTGATGGTACCCAAGAAGTGTTTGTCCTTCTGAGGGTCATAGTTCTTTAGGCTGATCTGTAGCTCCACTGTCTCCAGAAACTTCCAGTGCTTGTGCTGGTTCTTGTGGAGGACCTCCTGCACCGCCTCGTACAGGGTGTCGTGGGAGATTCTGCTGCTCATGGTAGCCAGAAAAAGAGATTTGATTTGCTCCCTTAAGACAGACATCTTCTCTAGGGGAGAAACTCTTCCACTCATCTTTGTGGTCCCAGTGCCTAGCCAGTAGATAAAGATCTGTCAAATAGATGGATACATCTCCTACAACCCATAGCTTTTGATTCCTAATCAGTCTGTGTTCTTTGCTGTACACATACAGTCCCCCCGTCTTTTTCTACTGCAAAATGGATTTACATAGCAGCCGCCCTAGGTTTCAAATTATGTGTAATAATTTGATATGCATAGTTGTTGGCTATCATAATCCCATCCCCATCTCACAAGAAAGCCAGGCTCACCAACATGTTAGGACAAGGGGACTCTCTGGCCAGGAACCAGTGGATATACCAGAATATTCCTAAGTTTAATTTCCACACTCAAAATGGATGGCACTTTGTGCTTTTCAGTATGTTGTTCACGCTTCTTTTGATTAAACTACAGAATCAAGAGATTCTGTTGCATTAGAGACTATATTTCTAATAGTGTTTCTAAGAAAGAGTAGTTCAGGAGTGTTTAGGAAATTTGTGAGAGCATTGTTGGTTATCACAGTGATTGAAAGAATGCTACTGGCATTCAGTAAATGGGTAACAGATATGCCAGGCATCCACCAGTGCACAGGACAATTCCACACAGTGATATTAAAATGGCACACTGTTTCCCTATTGAAAAACCACAACTGAACATAACTCTTTACATATACACACAAAGCATTTTTGCATTGTCTTAATATATAATGAATTTTCCAGGAATGTAACTATTATGGAAATTAGGGAAAATCATATTTAATTCAGTATTTGAAAAAGAGTGGTTCCCCAGCTTAATAACCATATCATAGACAGCAGTCCCCCTTGTAGTATTTGAGTCAATATTACCTGCATCAATATACCTGCATTTACATACCTGCACATATAACCGTTGCATTTATGGCATAGGCATACCTCAGAGAGATGGCAGATTTGGTTCCAGACCATTGCAGTAAAGCAAACATCACAATAAAGCAAGTCAAGTGAATTTTCTGGTTTCCCAGTACGTGTAAAAGTTATATTTACACCATAGTCTATTAAGTGTGTTATAGCATTATGTCTAAACAAACAACGTACATACTATAACTTAAAATGCTTTCTTGTTAAAAAATACTAACCTTCATCACAGCTTTCAGTGAGTGGTAATTCTTGATCACAAATCACCATAACAAATACAATAATAATGAAAAAGATTTAAATGTGAGAATTTCTAAAATATGAGATGCAAAATGAGCAAATGAAGTTGAAAAAAAATAGTGCGAAAATATTTATTTGTTGCAGGATTGCCACACACTTTCAATTTGTAAAAAAAAAAAAAAGAAGAAGAAGAAGAAGAAACAAACAAACAAACAAAGGACCTGCAAAGTGCAGTAAAGCAAAAGCACAATAAAATGAGGTGTGCCTGGAAAGGCATAAGCATCTAACTGCTTTAATCTGTCTTTCATACATATGAGTTCTTGTCTCTCTGTTATAAAATATTTTTCTTTTCTTTCTTTCTTCCTTGTTGAGAATAGCCTATTTGGGGCTAGAGGAAACACAAGGGTAGAAACAGAAAGACTCATTAGGAGGCTCTTGCGGTTATTCAGGTTAGCAATTATGGTAGGGAAGATAGAGATAGAGCTAACAGGATTTCCTGACAGATAGATATGGATTATGAGAGAAAAAAGTCAAGGATAACTGTAGGCATTTGGGCCTGCGCAACTGAAAGGATGCATTCTAGTTGCTTTGAACTGCAATGAAAGAGTATGAGTGCAACGGTTTATGGAGGTAGGAGTTCCTTTTAGACATGTTGAGTTTGAGATATCTACTGGACATAGGAATGGCAATGTTGACTAGGCATATGAATATGAGGCTGAAGTTCAGAGAGGGATCTGAGCTTGAAATATATGGGAATTGTCAAGTATATGGTATTTCAAGAAATGTTCGAGTTGAATGAAATCACCAAGGGAATGAATATAAATAAAAAAAGGGTAAAGGACCTATGATTGAGATTTGGGATTCTCAAAGATTAAAAAAAGCATAGAAAAGAGATTGAGAAAGAATATCAGGGAGGCTGGAGGAAAAGCAAGAGAGAGTGCAGGTGTTCTGGAAGCCAAATGAAGAAATTATATCTGGAGGGGTGAGTGGAAAATTGATTCTTAGATTTAGCAATGAGCTAAACATGATGGATGAGCTTGGTTTGGGTGGAGCAGTGGGGGTAAGAGCCTGACAGGAGTGAATTCAATAGAGAATGGAAGGTGAGAATATGAAAAGGCAGTTAAGTTATCCTCCCATAGAAGATAGCTGGTAGGGGAAGTAGGATAAAAAGGAAGGTGTTTTTGTTTTAAGATAGGTAATATAGCTACTTATTTATTCTCTGATCCACTATAAAAATCAAAGGAGATAGTGATGATGCTGGAGCTAATATAAGGGGACTGGCATCCTGGTTAGCCATGGTGTACCTATAACTGCACCATTGGTTTTCCAAGCATCTAGTATGCCATAGCTCTGGAATAGCTAATTGATGCATAATACAAATACAAAATAGATTTTTGAGGCCCTGGGATCAGAAAGTGTTGTCACTCACCAGTGTTTCTTCCTTTTTTGTTTAGGAAAGTTGATCAGGCACCAGTCAAGGATTTAGGCTTCATTTAGCCAGACACTAAATTAGAAATTAGTGGGAAATCAGAAGGGAAGGCAGAAGCAATTCATGTTCTGTAGGCAACTGCCTGAGAACAGCTAAAGTTTGTCCTTCTTGTCCACTTGGAACCATCTTAACCATTTTGACTTGTAGGCAGAATGGCACAGGGCCTTTAGAATAAGGAAAGTGAGGCACTTATGAGGGCACAAAATATAAAGAGGCACTCTCTTTAAGAGTCATGCAAATACAATGTTGGCACTTGAGAATGATGCCTCCCTGCATTTTGTACCCTAGGCACCTTGCTTGCTACACACCCCTTAGTTCCCCCAGTCCTGAGAATGGGCACTGCAGTTTAAGGAACAATAGAAATTATCTTTCCCTAATTACTTCTTCTCATATTACCAGTTGGAGGTTAAGGTTAATGTGCTTTGGTCAGTCGCTTATTCCTCTCCTTCCTCCATATCTGGTTCTTTGACAACTAACAAATGAAGAAGACTTGGTAAAGAAGAAAAGAAATGCTTCTGGGCTGCAAAATCCTATTGTTGGTGATGAGACAGAGTGGGGAATGACTGGTTGGAGCCTTTGGCCCAGGAACATGAAATTTTGGATACCTAAGAGACTGGAGAGAGGGAAATGGGGGACATAAGGGAGACTGGTTGGGATCAATTCTGTTTATGAAGACTACAATAGAAACTGTCCCTCTCTAGCTTAGTACATTTGTCATTTTTAAGAGTTTTTAAGGGCCCCAGTACCATTTTATCTTTCTATCTTTGGAACCCAAGGGTGATAAGAGGTTATCACTTATCTTGTTAGTGCTAAGAATTGAGTTTCTGGTTCTGCCCAAGTGCAGATCTGAGAAAGATCTTCCAAGGTCATCTGAGGAATTATCCATCTTCATACCTCAGAAACCAAGGAGGCCTTACATACAGCACATCTGCAGAACCCAGAGAATTCTCAAGGCTTTGTGTCCTGGAGAATATTGTCAGTTGGTCTTGTGCTTGTCCCCTCTGAGGGAGCCATAGTGATAAAGGTATAATAATCATGGACCATCTTGATCATACTATCTGAGTTGATCTGAGTTGACAGATTTTCATATGAAGAACATTTAGGACCAAATATGTAAAATGGTGCCGATGTGCTTGTATGAAAACTGAGAGTCAGTTGAAGGAATAGTGGAGAGAAATATACAAAGATGGCTGTGAGGAGCTTCTATCAAGAGGAAAATTCTAGAGAGGCAGGCAGCTGACACATTTTGAAGAGAAAGGATGGAGGTGGTTAGAGATATGGTCCGTGATTTTCTTATAATTGAGACATTGCTGATTATGAGACTGAGGAAAAACCCATTGAACTTACAAGTGAGAAAGTTTTCTTTGTTTTAAAGAGGCTCGTGGTAAAAACTGGAATGGCAAAAGTCCCTGACTAATTATGAATAAAATAAAAGGTAACTGATTAATGATCCTATTTTTTAGTTCTAGAGGTAATTCACTGCAAAAGTTATACCCTTATATGTTTCAGCCACATATGAATGAATCTGGGAGCAGTACTAGGAGATTAAAGAAATTTTTATTTCAGTTTCTTCTGAGATGAAGCCTGATGTTGCTTTAGTTTGTGTTAGTTCCATATCTAAGAGTTGAAAGTCATCTGCCCATGGAAAGCGGTCCTCACTGAAAATAGTAGACATTTGACTTTATTCAGTGTTGCATAGTGAGGAGGTCCTTTGAGAATTTCCCCAGAACTTATTTTCCAAAAAATTAATCAAATATTTCCCAGGAGAGCTTTCTTCTTGTTATCATAAGCAATGTTATTTTTGTTAGTAATAGTTACCTTTCTAGGCCCTTGCTTCTTCTCCACCTCTAGTTGCACAAAGGACATAAATAAGAAATGGAGACTGACCCATGAACTTCATTTTAAATCTAGTGTCTTTAAATCTTTTGTTTTCATATATGTGGCAAATAGTAGACTTTTATTAAATGCTTTTTTTTTAAATATTTTTTTTTAATTTTTATTTATGATAGTCACAGAGAGAGAGAGGCAGAGACACAGGCAGAGGGAGAAGCAGGCTCCATGCACCGGGAGCCCGATGTGGGATTCGATCCTGGGTCTCCAGGATCGCGCCCTGGGCCAAAGGCAGGCGCCAAACCGCTGCGCCACCCAGAGATCCCTATTAAATGCTTTTTTGAAAGCACTAAGTATAATGTAGATTCTGCTTAATTATTTCTTTTATTAGATGGTAGAGTTTATTAGCTCATGGTTTGAGCTCTGGTTGTAAACTGCCTGGATTCAGATCCTGGCCTTATTCCTGAGGTATGTGATCTTTGTAACTTCTCTGTGCCTTGGTTTCCTCTTAAATAAAAAGTAGAGATAATAATAGTGCCTACCTTTTAAGATTATTATGAGAACTAAATAAATTGATACACTTAAAGTACTTAGAACAGTTTCTGGCATATGATAGGTACTTAATAAATATTACACGTGACTTTAACAAAAGCTGCCAGGCATTTAATATTTAAAAAGTGAGAAAACCGGGATCCCTGGGTGGCGCAGCGGTTTGGCGCCTGCCTTTGGCCCAGGGCGCGATCCTGGAGACCCGGGATCGAATCCCACATCAGGCTCCCGGTGCATGGAGCCTGCTTCTCCCTCCGCCTGTGTCTCTGCCTCTCTCTCTCTCTCTCTCTCTGTGACTATCATAAATAAATAAAAAATTAAAAAAAATTAAAAAAAAAAAAAATAAAAAAAAAAAAAATAAAAAGTGAGAAAACCAAATCTCTGCTGCTTCTTCAAATAGCACTGTAACTGGCAATGAATACTTGAGTGTTGGTTGTGTGAATTGTAGATCAGCCTTTTTATAGTGGATGTAAATAGCTTCCTGTGTTTCTGAAGATGGAGGAATAGAAGTCATCTTCCCATCTAGCCTCATATCAGTATATCACTCTTGACATACTCTTGACACTGTTTATATATTATTTATATTTCTGCTAATCATATAAGTGAGCTGGGTTTTTAAACATTTGTGGGGACTGAGTATCCAGATTTGTTTTTCTGTGGGTATTCTATGTCCATGATGTTTCTTTCCTTCCAGGTGAATTTTAGGAGTGTGTGATTTGTTCCATCTTTGTGTCTGTCCCTCTACCCAAATTTATAGAATCAAAATAAAGGAAAGCGTATCCCCCCCCCAAAAAAAATGATGAGATTTCCATATAGGCAGCATCATGTTATTCACAGGGTTCTTTGTTGATATAGGCTCATAGACAGGGAGATGGCTAGTTCTGCTCACTAAAGAGGACAGAGTTCTCTTCATGTGGTGTGCCCACAGGACCTCCCTCCCAGTTTCTCTCTCATTGCCAGTAATACAAGTCCATTGTATAAACTCATGGGAAAATGTAGCTTCTCGACTGATAGCCACCTGATGGTATAGCATTTTGGTGTTCATAAAGCACTTTTAAATAAGTGAATTTAGTCGCCTCACAGCAGGCTAATGATAAAATATTTTTTATCAGTATTCTACAGCTGAAAAAAATGAGCCTGCATGAGTTTAAAGGAGTTCAGGGTTATATGGTAAAAATATGCAGTGAACCCACGTCTGCTGACTCCTTAAATCCTGTGTCCTTCCCATTTTATTGCTTTCTCATCAGAATCACTTGGGCTCAATAAAATCAAGTAACGGGACCTGAAATAGTATCTGAGGCTGTTCATTAGAAATCATAATCACAAAATTAGAATTTCAAATACCGTAAGATTTGACACTGAAAAGGTTACTTTTTATAATAAAAGGCCCTACTTTCTTTTTAGATATATTGTTCATTCTTCCTGGTTTTATAACATCAACATTTTCTGACAAACTTTAAATTTTTAAAGATTTTTTTTCATTATATGTGTACTTTGTCATTAAAGTAGATTTCACATTGATAGAAATATTTTTTCTTTCAGTGTGGCTAGTGTTGAATAGTAGGCCTAGATTAAGACTCTCTGAAATTCTTAGAGTATAATTACTAGTTCTTATCCTGTACTTGGTAGGTAGGTGAGTGGCCCCAGGAAGAATAAAATAGGTCTATTTTTGTAACCATTATTTTTCTAAACCTCATTCTGAGTAAATGGCACATTTCTGTATTGCAGGGACAAATCTCAGACCTGTAGCATTGGTTTGAAGAATATGAGTGTGGACCTTTGTTACTTCATGGAGTTGTGTTCGTGTGCCCCTCCTGAGCTGCCAGTGCCACAGATGCAACCACAGCTGGCTGGTGCCATATGTACAGTGACTTACTGAGTGAAAGCTCACTCACTATAGCAGATTTTGACAGGGAACCGCCTATTTCAAGATCACATTCAGTGATCAGTCACTAATGAATTCTGAAAGATGCAAATTCCTGTAGTAATACTAATAGCTATTTTTTAAAGTAATTACTGCATGCCAGGTTGTATTTAAGTCTTCATGTTCATTTTAATTTAACTCTGACAAATTTTAAGGATGATTATTCCTACTATAGAGCCAAGAAAACTAGTAATTTGTCTAAAGTCATACAGCCAATAAGTGGTAGGGTCAGGATTTGAATTCAGGGCTGCCTGACCACTAGAATGTGTTCTTAACCAGCAACTTCCACATGAAGGATGATGAAATAAGTCATGTGTATATACCTGTACCCATGACAGACATAATGAATTGCTCATGGTATGTGTTCATGCTCAGCTGATTATCCTTTTTAGCATTACATTCTTGACATTTGTAGTCAAACAGACTTTTAATAGGCAAGGTAAAAGTGTCTTTATTAACTTTCTCTGAAATTTCAGTGGTGTGTTGAAATTGGACCAATTTGCTTTTGAGAAATAATAAATAAGGTAAACTATTGCTTTGTTTTATAGGAAGAACAAAGATGCAATATTTTTCTATGGAAGTCTTCATTGGTGTGAACAGTTGAATTGAATTCAGGATAAATTCCATTTTAGCATATAAAAGTCCTCTCCATGTCAGAAAATTTTAAGGCAAGTTGATTTTCCTGATTTATGATATTTATTTATTTGAAAATGTTCTCAAATGGATAAATGAGATAAAAAAAACCAATTTTGACAGTGCTCATAGAGGTCATTATAATGAAATTAGATTTTTATACGATCAGCAGAAAATGAATTTAAAGTCCATTAGATTTTAATCGTAGATCAAAATACTAATCCTTTAACAATGGAATTTAGTACTCTGTGTTATGTCTGTAGTTGCAGAAATAAAAAGTTGTTAGGATAACAGCTTTATTTACTTACTTAACTTGCTACTTATTTATTTATTTATGATTCTTTTTCCTTTCAGACCTTACTACTACTTCAACTGATGGTAATATTTTTTTTAAAATTACGTATAATCAAACAGACCTTCCAGTGTGTCTCTTGACCCTTTGATACAAGGGATTCCCCCTCCTCACTGCAGTATTATTGAAGAGCATCATAGCACAGGTTTCAGGGTCAGCGTGTTTAAGCCAGAGGACCAATAATACCCACTATAATAAATTATCATTCCTGTCTGCCACTTAGTGTTCAGATTTCTAGAAAATAGGCTCTTCATTATTCTCCTTTGAAACCTGACACAAAACTGAAAAATAGAAAATAACTGAATATCAAAATATATTTCCATAGATAGGCTACCTCACCAGTAGAGACTGAGATATAATTTAATCCAAATTAACATGTGAGGCTATGGAAAATTCTTTATCTTCTCTATGTATCTTTAAAGTTAAGTAATATTATACTTTAAGTTACTTATTTCCATTTGTAAAGAAATGAAAATTTTCTTATTTTCATAGTGATGTTGTTAGGCGAAGAAAATATATAATAGTGAAAGGCAGACAGTGTATTATTGTAAGAAATGCTGACTTGAATGTGCTTTTTTGAAAAAACAAATGAAATGAAGAGAAATTACTCAATAGTGTTTCTTTAGTAATTCAACTTTTTCTCAATAACACCATTTCTGGTTTTTCTTTATCGATAAGATCCTAGCTATTCATACTTTAAAAACAGAAGACAGTACTTCTCCATAACACTGTGACCACAGACCCCACTAACTCTGACTAATGGTTATTTTGAAGTGCTGGTGGCCAGTTGAAGTTTATCATTTGTTACCAAATTACTATTATCTTTATTTTCATCCTGTATTTTGCCTGTCAAGTAGTCATATTCTCCAAAATTGGAGAGTCAGAACCTTCAAATAAAGAGTTCATTTAACTAGAGGCAAGAAGGGCCTATTTTCCTTTGAAACACTTGGGAAATTCATTCATTTTTGTTTGTTTTAAACTTTAAAATCTGGAAGTTATTTAGGGTTGCCTAAGGGGTTTTTTATTTGTTGTTTGCTTGATTGTTTGGTTGATTGGAGTTTTTGTTTTTAGATTATCTAATGACTCTCCCTGGTTCTAAAGTCTAATTGGTGCCTTTTTGTTACTTCTTTATAGTGTTTCTTTAGATTAAGAATTAGCTTTTCTGTAACTAAGATTTTAAGATCTCCCAATAATCTTGAACTGTAGCTCACATGGCCTGGATTATTTTTTTAAGATTTTACGTATTTATTTATTCATAAGAGACACAGAGAGAGGGAGAGGCAGAGAGAGAAGGAGGCTCCATGTAGGGAGCGCAATGTGGGACGGATCCAGGACTCCAGGATCACACCCTGGGCTGAAGACAGGGGCTCAACTGCTGAGCCACCCAGGCTTCCCATGGCCTGGATTTTTGTTGTAATATTACCTAATGTAATTGCTGTCTGTTCTAGAAAACCACATTTTTCTAATCTGGGAAGAAGAAGGGTTTTTTTACGTATATTTTATTGAGGCATAATTGATATATAATATTATTAGTTTCAGGGTACAGCATAATGTTTCTGTATCTGTATGTATTGTGAAAGGATTACCACAGTAAGCTTGGTTAACATCTGTTCCCGTAACATAGTTAAATTTTTTTTTTCTTGTGATGAACTTTTAAGATCTACTGCCTTAGCCACTGTCAAATATACAATGCAATATTAGTAACTGTCGGCACGATGTTGTACACTACATCCCATAACTTAATTATATTATACCCAGAAGTTTATACCTTTTGACCTCTTTTGCCCATTTCATCCACTCACACCCTACCTCCTACCTCTGGTAGCTACCTATCTTTTCTGTGTATCTGTGAGCTTGGTTTTTTCCTTGCTGTTGTTTTAAATTCCATATATGAGTGAAATCATACAGTATTTGTCTTTCTCTAATGTATTTCACTTAACATAATGCCCTCAACGTCCATCCATGTTGCTGCAAATAGCAAGATTTCATTCTTTTTTATGGCTGAACTGTATTCTATTACACATATGTCACAAAGGGGGTGTGGTATGTGTGTATCACATTTTCTTTATCCATTCATCCATTGATGGAGAGCAGTTAGGTTGTTTCCGTATCTGGGCTATCATAAGTAATAACTGCAGTGACACGTAAGTGCATGTATCTTTTTTAGTTAGTGTTTTTGTTTTCTTTGGATAAATACCCAGAAATGGTATTACTGAATCATACAGTAATTACAATTTTAATTTTTTGAGGAACACTTACACTGTTTCCCGTATTGGCTGCATGAATTTATATTCCTAGCAGCAGTGCACAGGGGTTCCCTTTTCTCCAGATCCTTGCTAACAATTGTTATTTCTTGTCTTTTTAGCCATTCTAACATGTATGAGGTGATAGATAGCTCATTGATTTGTAATTCCCTGATGATTGGTGATACTGAGTGTCTTTTCGTGTCGGCTATCTGTATGTCTTCTTTTGGCCATCTGTATGTCTTTGGAAGAAGGTCTGTGCTATTGAGTTATGCATTTTTAAATATATTTTAGATATTAACCCCTTAACAGATACACGATTGACAGATATTATCTCATATTCAGTAGGTTGCCTTTTCATTTTGCTGATAGTTTGGTTTGTAGAAACTGCTTAGTTTGAGCTAGTCTACTTGTTTGTTTTTGCTGTTTTTGCCTTTATTTTTAGAGTCAGATCTAAAAAAAATCATCTGTAGAACCAATGTCAAGGAGCTAATAGCCTGTGTTTTCTTGTAGGAGTTTTATGGTTTTAAGTCTTCCATACAAGCTCTTAATCTATTTTAAGTTATTTTTTGGTGTATGGTGTAGAATATTCTTTTGCATGTGACTGTCTAGTTTTCCCAACACCATTTATTGAAGGGACTATCCTTTCCCCAGTACAGTCTTGACTCCTTTGTCATAAAATAATTGATATATGCACGGGTTTATTTCTGGGCTTTCCATTTTTTTCCATTGATCATGTTTTTATGCCAGTACTATATTGTTCTGATTACCGAAGCTTTGTAATATAGTTTGAAATCAGGGAGCCTAATGTCTCCACCTTCATTCTTTATCAATATTACTTGGGCTATTTGGGGTCCTTTTTTGGTTTCATACTAATTTTTAGGATTGTTCTATTTCTGTAGACAATGCCATTGGTATTTTGCTAGGGATTGCATTGAATCAGTAGATCACTGTGGATGATATGGACATTTTAACATTTTAACAATATTCTTCCAGTCCATGAACATAGAATATCCATGTATTTATGTCTTTAATTTCTTTCATCAATGTCTTACAGTTTTCAGTATACAAATATTTCACCCCCTTGGTTAAATTTATTCCAAAGTATTCTTTTTGACTCAATTGTAAATAAGATTGTTTTCTTAATTTCTCTGATAGTTCATTATAGGAGGATCTTTTTTATTGTCATTATTATCCTATATAAGAACTTCTAAAGAGAGCTTTATAACTTTTTAAGTTCTGCACAGTTTTTATATTGAATGGGAAAGTTGTTTTAAGTAGTTATAAAGATTAAAATATAAAAATTAACTTTTTTTATAATTTAAATTGCTTATAAGGTTGTTTGGTGGCAGTTGTCTATGTCAGCCCATTTAAAAGTTGTGAAAATATTTTCTTCCCCTTTTTCTTTATGCTTTCTCCTTTGTATTTGTCCTATTACATAAATATTTGTATTTTTTATTTATATTAAGACAATAGATAATGAAATGTTATCTGAGGTTCATCCATCCATCAGTTGAGATCTTTCCTTTTTTCTTTTCATTTCTAGTGATTTGTAAAATTGACTTGATTCTTTATTTCTCTGCTATGCACAAATCAGACAAGTTTTCTTTTTTCACAAAAGCTTTGGATTCACATTTTTAGTATTTTCAACTGGAATTTTTTTCTCCTGTAGATGAATAATAATAAATGAGGAAACATTATCACTTATTTTTCTCTGGTTTTTCATATGGGAGTGAAAGTCCCTATAGGATTAGATAAGCAAAATATTTTTAGCAGAAAAGCTTTTTTCTGTTTTGTTTTGGGGTTTTTTTTTTTTTTTTTGGTCTTTTTATTTTCTATCAGTATTGTTGTTAGTGAGCATATTTATTCTGAAGTATACAAAGAAGAATAAGAAAACAGTGCTTTCTGTTGCTGGAAAAATCTTGGCCAAGTCAGGAGAGAGGAACCACATGGTCTTTTGAACAGGTAAAGTTTAATATAAAGGGCTATAAATATGACAGGGAATAGGAAGTGAGAGATTGATAAGAGGTAAAGAGAACTCTATAGAATACAAGAAGAGCAGGTATAACATGAACTTAACAGCCACTTTCCTAAGGCTGAGATAGAGTACCCAAAGAAGGGGCCCCTTGGGACTGACTTCAGAGTTTGTTGCAGAGGACCTGGCTGTGTCTCTCAGTGCAGAAAAGTCAGTGTGGTGTCTTGTTGATGGAACTTACCCGAAATCCACCCCCCTGGAGCTTGCTGAAGATGCATCTTACTAGAGGCACTCCACTATAAAATCACCCAAAGCTGGTGCTGGGGAAGCTGCTGGGTCGGCTGACCTCTCTACAATTGCAGGAGCTGGGCCCTGGGGGAGCCAGGAGGGAACAGAACCCTTCCCTCCTGCCCTCTCTAGTGTGTCTCTCGAGTGCCCTCTCTTGACAAAACTTTACCTGCTGCAGTTGTCAAAGAAAATCTGTTTAAGGACTCAGATCCATTTTCAGAGCAGGCCAAAAGGATGAATTTGGAGCTGAGAGGCAATAGTTAATAACCAACATAACCTGCAAGATCATTCATGACAAAAAATTTTTCCTTTCCCATGACTATGACAGTCTGTGAAATAGCCTGATTTCATTTCTACTAAAATGTCTCTAAGAGGCATATGAATTGTTAGGCATATCAGTTTATTTAACTTCTAATGAAATGTATTAATACTTTGTAATTAGTGTATGTTTATTCTCCTGATAAATCCTTAAGAATCTGTGTCACTATAAAAGCTGATTTTTATTTATTATTTTTTAAAAAGTGCTTCTGACCTATATTCATTAGACTATAAACATCGACATACATGTTACACAGGCGATTGATTGGAAGCCACCTGTGAAGAATTTATTCTTGGTTTAAAACTGTTTTTGAAAATAGCTCTAGGAACTTGTTATTCACTTAACAAACACATTTTTTAATTTAAAAAAATTTTTTTAAGGATTTTATTCATTCATGAGAGACACAGAGAGAGAGAGAGAGAGAGAGGCAGAGACATAGGCAGAAGGAGAAGAAGGCTTCCTGCAGGGAGCCCGTGTGGGACTTGATCCCAGGATCCTGGGATCACTCCTTGAGCTAAAGGCAGATGCTCAACCACTGAGCCACCCAGGTGTCCCTAATTTTAAAATTCTTGACATTAACATAACTAGATTGAAGTGTTATGACATTCTGCTTTAATATTTCTTATTGACAAACAAAATTCATGAGCTAAAGAAGACTAGACTAAAAAGAAAAGGAGACTACTGGCTGGCTGTTAGAGGAGCATGAGACTCTTAATCTTGGGGTCATGAATTCAAGCCCCGTGTTAGGTGTAGAGATAACAAAAAAAATGTTTTAAACTTAAAAAAAAGAACAAGAAAAGTTTATAAAACTAAGTATGAATCCCTGAGTTAGCAGCCAAACAAAGAACATGATTTTAATTTGTTAGATGTATAGAAACTAAACACTTAAAATTATTTAAAACTTGAAAGCACTAGCCAGGAGTTATGTAGGTCCTGTGGGAGAACTAGCAGAAAATATCTATAGGTAAACCTGTGTTGTGCTGGTTGTACCCCACATCACTTCCAGGGAAACAGGGACATTAAATGGATACTGGGTTAAATTAAGGATATTGATCTACCTATCAGAAGAGCCTTTCACTGTATATGGTAAGTTTGATCTGGCCCCATACCTGATGACTCATGTTAACCCCTTTGTAGTCCATTATTTAGAACAACTAGTTTATGTGTGGCTTCAGTAGGTATATCCAGATTTTCTCAGTAAGACTTCTCTCAAGAGTTGAATCCAATTCTGATAAACCTGAAGCTCTCCTCCGTCATGGCAAAGTGAGATTGTTGTCTTCTACCTGGTTTGATTTGGCCACAGTGGTAAAGTAATGTGCTGTCTTTGAATCAAGTAACATTTACAGGTGGTCTTCTGGGTCATAGATGACATGGAGATGGACTGCACAAAGGGAACTGGAGAGCTAGACTGTGGTAAATGTCTCCAGTTTGACCAACATATCTGCTTGACAAAATTGGTTACAGATTACAGAGTACTAGCATTATTCTTTTAAAATAATTTTAATAATATCAAAAAACATCCCACATGAGGTGAGCTTGCTTGTTAAAACTAAGACATAATTATCACAAGTTCAGTGAATAATAATTAGGAGTGAGTTTAGGAATGCTAAACTGATACTTTTAAAAGAAAGTATGGCTATTAAAAATAAGACTTTTCTGGTGTGTAATAAACTGATACAGAAGACATTTCTAAGAGAAAAATTATAAATACAGTTTGAGAAGTTGCAAATTATGAGTAAGTATATATTTCCCAAATTGCCTACCCTAATAGGTTCAGCACCCATCTATATGTAAAGTATGAAATTATATATTAAAGAAAAATGTAGTCTCATTACTTTGTACTCATAACTCTTAGTGTAATAGCTTTGGGGTGCAGCAAAATCCAAACTTTTGCCTCTAGAGTAGACTAAATAATATGTGTTCTTCATGCATAGGCTTATGTAGAAGAGAGAGAGAGAGAAAGTGTGTGTGTGTGTGTGTGTGTGTGTGTGTGTGTGTGTGTTACTAAATTGAGTTTAAAAAAAAGATACTTTATATTGTAAAAACATTCCCAAATGTAGGAAAAGATTTATCAGTTTATAGAAAAGCAATGAGTTGTTATTCTTTAAAGGGATGTTTGGATGAGGTAAAAATCTACTACTTACTTTAATACTGCATTTTTAACTTTGATGCTTTAGATGATTGTCCTATAAGAGGGAATTTCATTTTCTTGATACCATTGTTTGGTAATGTTTTTTAAATTGTGTCTCTGGAAGTACCTCAGGGCTGAAGCTTAAAATTTTTTTTTAAAGATTTTATTTATTTATTCATGAGAGGCAGAGAGAGAGAGAGTCAGAGACACAGGCAGAGGGAGAAGCAGGCTCCATGCAGGGAGCCCAACGTGGGACTTGATCCTGGGTCTCCAGGATCATGCCCTAGGCTGTAGGCAGCGCTAAACCGCTGGGCCACCGGGGCTGCCCTGAAGCTTAAAATTTGCAACTTTATGGCATTTGTCTGAGATGCAACAGGAAGAAAATAAGCACAAAAATCTCATTTGTCACCTTATATAGTAAGAATGAATATTACCTTATATGGGCAAATAAATAAGGATTTTAAATCTTTATACTGGATTATCTGGGAGGACCTAATGCAATCATATTTATCCTTATAAGAGAAAAGCAGAGGGAGTTTTTGAGACAGAAGATAATGAGGAAATGGGACCAGGGAGGCAGAGATTGGAGTGATGTCAAAAACCAAGGAATGCCTGGAATCACCAAAAGTTTGAGGAAGCAAAGAAAGGATTCTATACTAGAACCACTAATGGATGCATGACCCTATTGATACCTTGATTTTGGCCTAAAAATCAAAACTTATTTTTGGATGTCTGGCCCCCAGAACTATGAGAGAACAATTTTTGTTGTTTTATTCCAAGCAGTTGTGGTTATAGCAGTTCTGAGAAACTCTAATTCACTTAGTTCATAGATTGATTGAATCTTTTTTCCCCCTAAAATTCATTATGTTAAATTAATTATTAACTCAAATGTGATGGTATATGGAGGTGGGACCTTTGGGAGGTAATTAGGTTTGGATGAAGTCATGAAGATAGAGCCCATATGATAGAACTAGTGTCTTTGTACGCAAAGGCCAGGTGGCTATCTACAAACCAGGAAGTGGGCCTTCATTGGACACCAGATCTGCTGGCAATTTGATTTTAGACTTCCTAGACTCCAGAACTGGGAGAAGTAAATGTTTTCTAAGCCATCCAGTCTATACTATTTTATTGTAATAGCTCAAACTGACGGAGACACTTGGAAATGAAACAAATGCAAAAATAAAATGTAAATATAAGATTAGTCAGCCATATAAGAAAATATTTTACAGAGATTGACTATTTTTAAAAAGAAAATACTGTATTTAGTGATGGTGATAAGACAGGTATCATCGTACATTGCTGTGAAAGTGAAGAAAATTTGGCAAGGTGGAACAAAATTATGGAGCCATTAGAAACTATTTTCAAAGAATAAGGTAAAAATATGATTACCATATAATACTAAGTAAAAACAGGATTTAAAATTTCATTTATATTAAGGGGGCTCCCCTAAGTTCTTAAGATCTCCTTATATATTTTGGATATTAAGCTCTTATCAAATATCTGGTTTACAGATATTTTTTCCCATTCTGTAGGTTGCCTTTCACCCTGTTGCTGTTTTCCTTTATTGTTCAGAAGATTTTTAGTTTGGTATACTCCTATGTGTCTGTTTTTACTTTTGTTGCCTGTAATTTTGATGTCATATCCAAGAAGTTATTGCCAAGCCTAATATCAGACTTCTTCCTTAGGTTATCTTTCAGGAGTTGTAACAGTTTTAGGTCTTATACCTTTAATATGTTTTGAGTTGATTATTCCATATGGCATGAGATAAGGGTCCAGTTTTATTTGTTTTCGTGTAGACATATTTTGAAATCATAGAGTGATAACTTCAGTTTTGTTCTTCTTTCTTAAGATTTTTTTTTTATATCTGTGGTCATTTCTGGTTCCATGTGAATTTTAGGATTGTTTTACTATTCCAAGACTATGTTGAATAGAAGTGGCAAGAGTAAGAATCCTTGCCTTGTTCCTGATTTTAGAGGAAAAGCTTTCAACTTCTTACTGTTGAGGATGATGTTAGATACGGCTTTTTATATATGGCCTTTATAAGTTGAGGTAATTCCCTTTGATATCTATGGTGAGAGTTTTTATATGAAATAGTGTCAAATTATATCAAGTGCTTTTTTTGCATCTGTTGAGATGATCACATGATTTTTATCCTTCACTCTTAATATGGGATGGCCTTAGTAATTGATTGTTGTATTATGAGCCATCTTTGCATTCCAGGGGTAAATCCTACTTGGTCATAGTGTATGATCCTTTTAATGTGCTTTTGAATTTGGTTTGCTAGTATGTTGTTGAAGATATTTGCATCTCTGTTCATTAAGGGATATTGGCCATAATTTTCTTGTACTGACTTTGTCCCACTTGGTTATCAGGGTAATGCTGTCCTCATAAATTGAGTTTGGATGTATTTGCTCCTCCTCAGTTTTTTGAAAGAGTTTGAGAAGGATTGGCACTAATTCGTCTTTAAGTATTTGGTAGAATGACACCAATAAAACCATCTGGTCCTCGGGTTTTTGTTGTCGGAAGATTTCTGATTCCTGAATTAATCTCCTTACTCATTATTGATCTGTTTGTATTTTCTATTTCTTCTCATGATTCAGTTTGTATGTTTCTAGGAATTTATCTACTTCTTCTAAATTGTCCAATTTGTTAGTCTACAATTTGTTTATAGTAGTCTTTCATCTTTCGTATTTTCTTTGGTATCAGTTGTAATGTCTCCTCTTTAATATCTGTTATCTATTAAATATCTATTTATTTATTTGAGTCTAATCTCTTGCTTAGTCTAGCAAAAAAAATGTCAATCTAAAAATAATGTTAATATTAATGTCAATCTAATGTCAAAAAATGTCAATCTAAAAATAATGTTAATATTAATTAATTTAATATCTAATTAAAAATAATGTTAATCTAAAAATATTTTGATTTTTAAAAATTTTGTGTTCTCTATTTCCTTTATTTCTGGTTTAATGTTTATTATTCCCTTCCTTTGCTAATTTTGCACATAGGGTTGTTGAGCTAGTTCCTTGAGATATAAAGTTAGGTTGTTTATTTGAAATCTTTTTCTTTAATGTGGGTGTTCTTTGCTTGTACTGCTTTTGTTGTATCCATAAATCTTGATATATTGTATTTTCATTTGTCTCAACATATTTTCTCATTTCTTTTTTGCTTTTTGACCCACTGGTTGTTCAAGAGTGTTCTCTTTAATTTTCATAAATTTGTGGATTTTCCAGTTTTTCCTTTGCTTTTGGTATCTAATTGCATTGCGTTGTGGTTAGAAAAGATACTTATTACAATTTTATTCTTAAATTTGCTAACTTTTTTGTGACTTAACATGTGATCTGCACTTGGGAAGAATACATTTCCTACTGCTGTTGGGTAGAATGTTCCAGACATGTTTTAGGTCCTTTTGGTCTATAGTGTTGTTCAAGTTCTGTTTCTTTATTGATCCACTCTGGATTATCCATCTGTTGTTGAAATGGAGCATTGAAGTTTATTGTATTGCTGTTTCTCCCTTCATTTATATCAGTGTTTACTTTATGTTTTTAGATGCTATGATTTTGAACACATGTATAATTATTATGTCTTCCTGACCTATTATTATTATATAGTGATCTTGACTCTAAGAATGTCAGCAAACGATTGGACATTTATTTGATTAAAGTTAAAGGTGTTTTTATGATTCACTGTTTAATCCACTTTTACAATTAACCAGCCAATTGCTGTAATTCTAGCTGTAATGGATAAGAAACTTCTGCTGGGTGTTTCTGGCCTTGGAGCTTAGAACTATCTAATCTAAAGATTAGATTTGAAAGTCATTAAGTCATTAATAACATTAATTATTAAGCATCTATTGCATGTTATTGCCTATCAACATGTAGCTAGTAATTGATACCATGAGAATGACTTTGGTCATTTAGGGAAAAGGTATAAAGAAGTGGCATAGAGGATAGAGCCAGAAAATTAGTGGTTAATATTAACATGAGAAAAAATAGCCCATAGTGATGACTATTAGAGAGTTACCAAATGAATGGGAGAAGCCATGGAGAATAGGATGTAAATCAAGACATGAGAGTATTTGGAAAGGAACTTTCAGCAGTGCCAACGCTGTAGAGACATCAAAGAAGGTACAAAGAAAGAGTAAATTGAGTATAAAGATACGACCCTCTACTCATGAGATTCTTTGGTGAACTTGTTGGAATATGTCATTGATAAAGGGAGGACATATGATAGTGGAGTTTGTGAGAGAAATAGAAATGAATTCTAAGAATATGAAGCCATGACTAAACTTTTTTAATATCATAAAATATGTTTCACTTAGAATTTTATTCTCTTTCCCCATATTTTATGGGATTATGGGTGATTTTATTTCCCTAGAGCCTTTGCCCATTTACTGAATATTCTGTAATGAACATATTTTACCTTTGTAATCGAAAAAGAAAGTTGTTATGTATCTAAAAGATACAATGATGTGCTGTAGCCTTATTTGCTAACAAAACAATGTTTTTTAAACAAGAATTTTATGAACTGCTAAGGACTTTGGCCTACTATATACATTTTTCCTTGGGATTTCCTTTGGTGCTACATGGAATAAGAAAGACTATAGTTTTAAGGTTCTAAATCCCTAGGTAATCATAAGGGTCTATGCTAAACTGTAATCCACATACATGAAATTATAAAAGCCTGCTCTAACCATTGAATTTTACTTCTATTTGTGGCTTACCGTAGAGTGGCAGTAAATAGAGAGGATTGAGCTCTACTTTACCTAATGGAATTGAAAGAGATTGAAACTTTTAATTGCTGCTTATTGTATTATATGAGAGGTGAGGTGAGTGGGGAAGAGTGTTTAGAGACCACATATTTTATGTAAGACAGTATGATGAATTAAGGGTCTCTTTCTCTCTAATTTGATTGTAAATATATATGTTGAATCCTGAAGGAGTCCTGGCTAATTTACTTTTTCCTTAAAGCCGTATTTGGTAGACAAAACTTAAAGTTTAGCATGTAAAACTAATTTAAAAAGCAGTATAAATCTTTACTACAGTCTTTAGCTGAAAAATGTCCAGGAATGGTTATATTTATGAAAATTCTTGAAACTGAAATCTCATCCAGTTTTCTCCATTATCTCTTACTAGCTTGATACTTGTTCACAAATCTCTCTTCTCCCAGGAAACTGCATCTCCTTCACTCCTTCCTCACTGCTTGAGTCAATTGTTAAGCATATTTTAGCCTCCCAGGCTATTTCAGTTTTCCTGTTCTCCATTACCTGTTTTCAGCACTAAGGGTAAAGGTGGCAAGCAGGATCCATGCTCAGATATGGTTTGGGTAGGGAGATAATATTGCAAACACAGGCACTATTTGGTTTTTATTGTTTTTTTATATCCTTATAACAAATACACAGTAAGTGACCAGTGCTTCGCAAACCCTGTTTTTCATCTCTCTGGGGAAGAGTGACCTCTGGTGGCTAAAACAAAAAGCCCCAGGTTCAAGAAACCTAAACTTTAATATATCTCATCTATGCTCAAATTGTGTGCATATGTTCATGTTTTGTCACATTTTGTAATGTTCTATGTACTGATTCCAAGTAAATCAGAATCTTTTACCACCATGTTTAAATCCTGATCTTTTGTTACTCTTGAGCTGTGCCCTCTGGACTCATAATTGGCCTTAATTTGAGATCTAAAATAATTTCTTAATAAAATATATTAATTGTAATTATTAATTTAACTATATATAATTATATGTGTAATTTTTAATAAAGTGATTAACAATAATTACAATATAATAACAGTTATAACTTAATATTGATTTAATTACATTTTCTTAACAAGACTATCTCCTTGGTACTCTTAAATTATTAAAACTTAAAAACTTTTCCATTAGTTTACATTTGGATTATCCTTATTAGTGATTGTTCTAATTAGAAAAAAGGTGCTCACTTTGGCAGCACACCCACAAATTAGAAAAACAGTTTTACCTACTGGTTAAAGAAGCTGTCAGTCTCAAACTATGCTGTCTGATTTATACTCCAGGCTACCATTTATCTTTGAATCAGTCCTACAACCAATATTTAATTGGGTTGCTTCCTCAGAGATATTTGTCCTTACCTTGTTTATTCTGTCACTAAATGGCAACCAAATTGTCAATTTTGTTTTCATATTAGTCTTCACTAGTTTGGTCATTTGTGTCTCATTTTGTTTGGAAATGATGTAGGGCAACTTACAAAGTGGCATACTATAAAAATGGTCAAAATAAATTTTAAAATAAAAATGAAACAAAAAGATAAAAGTATCTTGGGCTCAGTTTATAATTTTTTTCAAAAGTGATTTTAGTCCATTTATTATCTAACATGTAGTTGATAATCAGTTATGCTGATTAATATGGTTAGACTTAATAATAAAATAATTCTTAGTAAATTTTCCTCATGATCTAAAGGATACTTTATTGAGGAGAAAAAAAAAACTATTTCTGTAGCAGTTTAAAAATCTACATTCTCATGCTTTATAATCCTGGGTAGGAAGAGTGTAAAAAGCAGAAATGAATCTATTTCACAGAACTGTACTTGTTTTCCAAGTACTTTCTGTGAGGTTCAGTAGAATGAATTTTTAAAAACGCAATCTATATAAGATGGATTCTGTTCTTTTGTAATCCAGTATTGAGTTTTTGTTTGTCATACACAGAATTATTTTTATGACCTGTGATGCTCTGCAGAACTATTACTAATGTCACAGACATTTTTGCAGAGGTGTTTGGTATGAAACAAAAATTTCTGTGTTACTCTAAATGTAGTAGAAAAGTGTATTATTCTAATAAATAATATTTAACTTATTTTGTAAACCAAGCAGGTATCTTTGAGCTTCTCTTTTTTCCCAAATTAGATTTTAATTAATAAGCAGCCCCAGATTAATGTCTGCAGCAAAGAATTCAAAAAGGATTTTTTTCACACATACTGTTCAGACAAGTACTAAGTTTTCACTGTTAATTGTGTGTCACAAAATATATACAAACTATGGCACAAAGAAAGCAATACTATCAAAAGCCGAACTCTGCTTAATTATTACATTTCTTAGACCATTAACCACTATTCTATTGATAATCTAAGACATCTTAATTTCATAAATATGTACTATTCTGGTGTATTATTTCCTATAGGAACATAGTATTTCAGTGTCCTCTAGTAATAAAACAACACAGATATTCTATAGTTGGTTATGTACTAATTCCTCAATATTCACAAATATGTTTTTGCAAAATATCGGTACTGAGGAAACGATTGTGTAAAAATACAGATATTCTCTATAATAATAATGATTTTTGAACTATTGCAGGAAAAATGGCAAATAGTTGATTGAGATATTTTTAAATAGAGGGCTGGAAAGTGAATGTCTGCTTCTGATGGTGGCTTAAGTGGAATCTGAATGATTACAGTGGGGGTGGGAGAGCTTGAGAGAAGATGGTTTAATAGGGATTTCAATATCAACTATACATGTAAACCACAGCTATTCCTATCATTATTGAAAATATTTCTTATTCAGAGAAATTCAAGAAGTCTGAAAAGATGCCTCAGTGATTTGATATGACCTATATGTTTTATTTATAAATGCATTCCAAATAAATTTACCAAAATATCTTCTCATCATCACATGCTATTTTAATGAAATATATGTTTCTTTATGTGTAACTTAAAGTTATGTGCATGATAGCAGCAGCCTGCAGCATAAGAAGGAAACTTCCCATATCCCAGGAAAGCTAGTACTAACATGGTCTTGGGAAGTTTGGAAATTTTATGTCTGGAAAACTTCTGGTTTTAGGAATTTTTCCATTGAGCATGCTTCACTTGAAAAGATCTTTCCTTTTACGATAGTCTGCAATGTTTATTGACCCAACTCATCTATTTTCGTGATGATCTATTCATTTATTTTCATATGTAAAACTTTTAAATGTCTTTTTTGGAAAAGTTATGGAAATATGTATGTTGCTGCTTCATTTTTCCTAAAAGGAAGTAGGAGAAATTTGAGTCATTAATATAAAAACAATTCTATGTATGTTGTTAGATTCACAGCAGGTTTCTCAAAATCATCTAGGTAAGGAGCTTTGGAATGTTTTATGTAGTGAAGTATATCCCAAAGTCAAGTCCTAGGCCTCATGGGAAACTTTCATGGCTTAATCAAAGGTTCCTTTGGGACACATGAATTTTTAGAAGGGAGAACAATAACAAAAAAGGATTTGGAAATTGCTACATTAGTGTACAGCAAAGAATTTTGAAGAAAATATTTCCTGGCAATTTTTGTACCTTATTTACCTGTTCATTATAACGTAAGGTATTTTTAATCCATAAAACCTCCAAATCTATTAAAAGTCAAAGGTGTTAGGGAGGAGGGCAGGGAGTGGGGGTGAATGGGTGACGGGCACTGAGGGGGGCACTTGACGGGATGAGCACTGGGTGTTATTCTGTATGTTGGCAAATTGAACACCAATAAAAAATAAATTTATGATTTAAAAAGAAAGTCAAAGGTGTTAGATAGATTTCATTAACATATGAAATGCCCAGTTGTCTTTTTTACCCTTCTGTAATTATTTAAAATAGGATTAGTAATGAGAATATCAGCTGAGAAATTCTGTTGATATTTAAAATGCCTGGGGTGCCGATATAATTAAACAGCATATGTACACACTTTGGCCCCATTCCAAAACCAGCGATTACGTGTCTAACATTAATCCCATGCTTCTACAAAAGCTGTTAGAGTAAACATCTGGGATCTTTTACTACCTAAACTAAAATATTACATAATCAGTTAAAGGAGCTTCTTACCCACAGATGTACTACAGAGAGCTGTTTATGTGTGTGATTTACTTTAAAGCACACATGGGTTAGGAACTAAACACATATATCACATACTTCAGCCATCCTTGAAATGTGACTCTTCCTTGAAGGCAAAAATAAGGACAGCGACGTGCTTGCTTTTGCAGCACATATACTAAAGGGAAAAAAAAGTAAGGACAGTGTAAATGTTGCTAGAGAGGTCAGTTTGACCCCAGATACCCTATAATAAGACTTTGAGTCAGTTGGAGATCAAACTCTTACTGAAGTTCTTTGGCTCAGCTCTTGAGCTGTTATAGAATTTGTTGGAGCTCCTTAGATCAAAAGAATTTGATGTCTGGTTGTGTAAATATTGAAGCTCTAAGTAAAATTTGTTACCCTTCAGGTCATAACAGAAATCTCAAATTGTTTATAACATTCTTTTTTTTTTTTTTTTTTGGCTTTTACAATAGAAAATGACAAGAATAGTGAACTTTTCCATATCTTTTTAAATCTTTCCTCTGTGTTCCTCCTTCATGCTAAGATACTGTCTCACTCTTTCATCCTAAAGCACATTAACATTTTCAAGAGTAAAATGATTTATCTGTAAAAATGACATTAATATAATTATCCAAGGTTCTGTTTTAGAGGGGAAACTAATAACATGAAGGGCTATTGATTTTTTTATGACAGACATAAGATGAAACTGAAGAAAATAATCTTCATAGAGACAAACTTAAAGGGCTATTTTTTTAAGTGGATTTCTTTTTTTTTTTTTTTTTTTTTTAAGATTTTATTTATTTATTCATGAGAGACAGAGAGAGAGAGGCAGAGACACAGGCAGAGGGAAAAGCAGGCTCCATGCAGGGAGCCCGACGTGGGACTCGATTCGGAGTCTCCAGGA
This sequence comes from Vulpes lagopus, assembly GCF_018345385.1. Classification (NCBI taxonomy): domain Eukaryota; kingdom Metazoa; phylum Chordata; class Mammalia; order Carnivora; family Canidae; genus Vulpes; species Vulpes lagopus. The sequence continues at coordinate 24,130,717 of NC_054844.1, forward strand.
TCACACGCTGGGCTGTAGGCAGTGCTAAGCCACTGCACCAATGGGGCTACCCTTTTTAAGTGTATTTCTTTGTGGACACAAAAACTGTTCCTTTGTATTTAATGTGCAGACTTGCCGGGTCCCTCTGGGAAAAGATTAAGAGCAAGGACTGGAGTCAGACTCAGTTCAAATCCCTGCTCCATGTTGTACTATTTGTATTGTGTTATTAATTTATCTAATAAATTAACCTTTCAAAGCGTCTACATCCTTGTTTGTAAAATGGGAGTGATAATATTTTCTCAGTGGCTTATTTTGGGTTAGTATATGTGCCTGGCATAGAGGAAGCTCCCGGCATCTGCTCGTGTGTCTTTCCCACCACCATCGCATCAAGTAGAGGCCAGATGATGCCTAGAGGCAGGCCTGGTCAAGTGGGTAGGGAGGAGGGGGATATTCTAAGCAGAGCAAAGAGTACCAGTGGGGCAGAAAGATAGGGCTACCTCACAAGGGGAAGTGTAGTTGAGGACAGGCTGGAATGAGGTGGAAAATGGTAGGAACTTTATCCTAAAGTTAGTGAGGAATATTCATGGATGTAAGCAGGAGAGGCCCAGATATATACTACTAGTGAGTGGATAAATGAATGGGGGAATGAACTAAATGGCTATTGGATGGATTTGAGCTGAGGGAAGAAGCTAAAATGAAGAGGTTGTCGTGATATCTGCTGTTTAGACTGAGTTTGAGCCTTATGGTTAGAGGAATGAGGTTATGGATGGTTATGGATTTCTTCAAAAAAATTTTAAATGTATGAATAAGTTCTAACCAAGGTGATATTATTCTTCGCCAGCTGTGAAGATAGGGACTATGTGTCATTAGACCATACATCTTAATTACACAAGAGTAAAACTAGCTAGGCAGTAATGCCCACAGAATAGGGCTCAGTGCCTTGGTACAGCCATATCTTTATTAACCTTACCTCCAGGAGTTCATAATTTTTATCAGTAGTATTGGACAATTGGGAAAATGCCATTAAACTTCATAGGGAAATACTGGAGTAATTAATCTTCATAAGCCTCAAAAATAGAACACAGTTCATAGCAACTAACCAAAGTGTTGTAACAAGAAGAAAATATCCAGAAAGGTAAAAGCAATCTGCAAGAAACCAATTGGAAGAACTCTACAGCTTGTGAATCTGCAAATAGGTACTTTTTTTTGTTGGATGGGCTTTAACACAATTAAGATTTAATATCACAGATTTTAAGAGATTACATGGAAAAGACATAATTTGGACCTTATCCCATCCTTGTTGGATTTTTCTTCCTCTTCAGCCCTGCATTTTGTTAAGGAAGTAGGAAGCAGGAATTTTAGTGTTCCCTAACTTGAAATATAGACTATAAATGTAGGAGGACAAGGACTGGGAATTACTTCGTCTGCCAGAAAAAAAAAAAAAAATGCTTTTCTCTAAGAACCTTATTTGATCATTTCCACTTTAAGAGTTTTAATTTCAAAAGTGGTAAGAGTGATAAAATCCTGGAATAGGGCATGGGAGTATTTCATCCTACCCCTGTGGACTCAGGGATTGACAAATCTTCTCTCATCCCCCTATCCCAACCACTGCTGTGATTATCCCTGTTGCCCACCGTGTTCACAGAAATGCGTGTCCTGTCCCTCTGGTACTGGGACTAAAACAAAAGAAGGATCCCTGACCTAGAGGATCTATAGATCCCTTCGAGGGCTGTGGGTCTGTATCCTTTCAAATGCATGCAACTGCTACTAAAGAAGTATGGTGGGAAAGTAGATAGGAGACTGCCCTAAAACAAAAAAGAGAGAAGCATTTGAGCCTGGTGATAGAGCATCTATATTTCAGTGAGTTACCAACATCGCTCAGGAGTACAGCAAACTAAACAGACTACTTATGAGATACAGAATTCAGTGTAGCCTAGCTCTGTTTTCCTCAGAGTTTGTTAAATTACCTCCTTTTAATAGGCAGCAGAGAGAAATAGGAAGGAAACAAAGACAGGAAGACATCTCAGCCTTTCAAATTAAACAGTATCAGTGATAAAATACTCTTCCTCTCCTCAGTGTATCACTGCCACCACTACCAATGCCCTCTCCTTACCTTCTTTGCTATGCTCTTACAAAAGTGAACTCTTTACAGATAAATTCAAAATTTCATGTTATTGTCTATAGTTTTTATATTTTGTACTTATTGGAGGTAGAAATAGGGTAGAGATTAACATATTTTTACTACTAGTATCCCATTTTATTCTATCTCTTGTCAAAATTCCATCCCGTTTTTAAAAATTTTATGAACAAATTGTATTTGATTCATAGTTTTTTGTTTTTTAGACGTTTAGGACTGAAAGTTTTATTAGACATTTAGCACTTTTAGTTTATTCAGATTAGCAGTTGAAATACAAACTTTAGCACAATAAATTTAGGTAACCATTTATCAAAGGCAAATGTATTTTATAGCATGGACAGCCTTTTTATGGATGATAGACTGCCCTTCTATATAGGGCAGCAGGGCAGGGGGATGCACACCCACGTTTGTACACACACAAAAAGATACATGAATGGGATACAGGGAAAAGAGCTTCAGAGGAGTGGCAGTGTCCTGAAACCAAGAGCTGTCCCTAAAGGTCACCATGACATGCTTGTTTCCCAAGAGTCAGACTCTAAAGGAAACTATTTCCAGCCAGGTTCAGTGTGGAACAATTTAAAGTTTTTTTTAAGGGGGGGGGGGCACCTGGGTGGCTCAGCACTTGAGACCCGGGTTCAAATCCCACGTCGGGCTCCCTGCATGGAGCCTGCTTCTCCCTCTGCCTGTGTCTCTGCCTCTCTCTCTCTGCCTGTGTCTCTCATGAATAAATAAATAAAATCTTTTAAAAAAAATAAAAAAGAGGCAAGTAGATTCATAATTAAACTCCATTCTGGGACTGAGCTGGAGTGACTGTCACTTGTATATATTTAAGATCTCACCTCCTTTTTGTGTATTGTCTTTCTACCTTGTATGCACCTCTATCAGCTATCATATCGAGTTGTGATTGTCTGTAAACCTCTGGATTTGGCACACAGATTGAACGTGGTATATATGCTTTGGGTGAACTAATGCCACTAGTTCTCTTTATAATGTTTTCTCTGCTGTTCTATACCTTTTTCTTAGAGAAGGTTTGTTTCAAGATGAAAGTCTCAAAGGAGAAAATCCTCAACTGCTTTGGAAATGAACTGACTAGAAGTATAAAAAAAAAAATGCAGTAAAGACCACAAAGATAAATAAGCTGAAATATGTGGTTTTGATAGTTTTCTGAAAGTATGTCTCCTTCTTAATCAATTATGAGCACCCCAGATTCTGCATACTTACTTATTCTTATAATTTGTGCTTAGAACTCCAACTTCTGAGGCATGTTGGAAAGCTCAAAAATATAGAACTGGATATATGGCTTTTAAGTGTATCTTCAGTGACTCCCTTCCTCATTGTTACCCGGGGCACAGTAGAAAAAAATTAATTGCATAATCTACTCTTTAACTCTCAAGATTGATTTGGGAAATTAATTCAAAATGCTTTATTCTGTAAAATCCTTGTTTAGGGACGCATGGCTGGCTCAGCAGTTGAGCATCTGTCTTTGGCTCATGGTCCCGGGATCGAGTCCCAAATCGGGCTCCCTGCATGGAGCCTGTTTCTCCCTCTGCCTCCGTCTCTGCCTCTCTCTGTGTCTCTCATGAGTAAACAAATAAAATCTTTTAAAAATAATAATAATAAATAATAAAATCTTTGTTTAAAAAAACCCCACCATTTTAAAAGGGAACATATTTAATTTGCTTCATTTCCAACCAGATATAATTAGTGCTTAGTGAAGCCTCAGCTCCCAGGGCACAAAACTAGGACATTGCTTTGTCTCTTGTTGGTTTTATTTAATTTGACTTTAGTGTCTTCACAATGAATTTATTGGCCTGATAAATTACTCCTTTGTTTTCAGAGACAAATCCTTCCTGTCACTCAGGTCTGTGTCAATCCTTTCTACTTAGAGCTTTGTAGAACAGTCACAGATGTTTATTCTTCCTACATAATTGTAGGATTTTTTTTCTTAATTTCCTAGAAAATGTTTATATTCTTCAGGTTTGTTTTTGAAGCTTTTTTTTTTTAACTATTCTAATGACACTCACCATGTAAAGCATTAGAATCACAATTAGAAGGGATATCATGGGTGTTCCTCATGATTGAGCAGGGAACTGATCCAAAGCTGTGAGTTTCTATGAAGCTCCTCCTCATGAAATTTAAAGTACTGATCAGGGTCAGGCTTAGAAGGTGAGTTTTTTGTTTGTTTGTTTGTTTGTTTTGTTTGTTTTGTTTTTTCCCAGAAGGTGAGTTCTTAAGGTGACTTCCATGGCATCTCCAAAAGAATCCCCGGAAGAATTAGTTTTGCTCACTAGATAAGGCATTCTCCATTCCTTGGATTTGCTTATTAGACAGGTGGAAGGTGGCCTCTTTATCTGCTGCTTGTAGTTCCCTTGTAGTAAATCCAGAAGGCTGATGGGGGTCTGAGTGGGTGGAGTCCTAATTTCAGTCTAGACTCCTGTTGAGGCTGGATGTGGGAGGACTGAAGATTAGAGACCCTAGTTCTTTACTTAACTCTTTTACCTTAACTTTTGAACCAATCTGTTTTGGGTTTTTTTGGGTGGGGGTGGAGTATTACAAAATGATGATCAAGTGGTAACTGCTTGCTTAACTTTATAAATTACCTAACACTCATCAACGCATCATGTATTTAAAATTAAATCATCTGGATCCCTGGGTGGCGCAGCGGTTTGGCGCCTGCCTTTGGCCCGGGGCGTGATCCTGGAGACCCGGGTTCAAATCCCACGTCGGGCTCCCTGCATGGAGCCTGCTTCTCCCTCTGCCTGTGTCTCTGCCTCTCTCTCTCTCTGTGACTATCATGAATAAATAAATAAATAATCTTAAAAAAATTAAATTAAATCGTCATTTCATTTTCTTGACTTTGATCATCCTCTCCCAAAATTTAAGTATTAGGTTCATTTAAACAGTTGCTTTTTTGTTTTGATTTTGGTAATATTCTTGATGTTTTGGGGGGCTTTTAGTTATTGAATCAAACTTTAAATATATTAGTGTTCTTGATTTTTAAAAAAGGAAATTAGGTCATTGTTTATCTCCTTAATGTAGGATTTCTGGCTCAGTAGCTAAGCACAAGTAATTGGTTCCTTCGATTTGAATTTTAAAAATTAACAACTTCATTCTCTTAGTCATTCTACCACTTCTAGGTAAATTTTGAACAGCGGAAGTACTTTCAAAAAGTTAAAGTTATGCTTCTACTAGTGTTTCAATGAACTGACTATAGATAGATAGCTCTTGACTATAAAAACTTGTATCCCATGCTACTGTGCATGAACCTTCTAAGTGCCCCTCTTCATTCCCTTCTGACCCCCTTACCCCATTCCCCATCCCCACCCCCGACCTCCTCAGCTTTTAGCTATTAAGTCTACTAGCTTTTAAATAGCAAATTTGTTAGGCCTTGAACCCTTGATTCCCATTTCATTAGTAAGGTAACTGCTGACTCTTTATTTGGACTGAGACTTTTTATTGTTTTCTGAGCACTGAATATATTTATGTAGGACAAACATAATTTTAATATATTAATATTTTTATAAATAGGTTTTATTCTCTGTGATTTTTTCATAGTTTAAAATTTAACAATTTATTTAATCTATCTTTTCCCTCAAATATGTTGCTATCCATCACATTAAAACACAAGCCATGAGGTTTTTTAGATTCCTTACATTAGTTTTAATATATATAGCTTTTAGAGTATTTCATTGTTTAGTTTGTTCCTCAGAGGTCTATATTCTTTTACTTCTCTGGGAGCTTAGTTGGATTAATACCATTATGGATTTGTGGAAATTTAGGCAGTCAGAAATGCATCAATCTCCTGGCTTTGGTAATGGATAGTTGTATAACTTTTGAACAATTACTACTAATATGATGAGCACTCACTTTGTTGACAAGATTAGCAATTATAAAGGAAAGGAACTCTGATGTCTAGTTTAAATTATAGTTAAGCAGAGAGAAGTGTGTGTATGTGTCTGTGTCTAAATATGTATGCATACACAAATACATATGTTAAAATACTAAATTGCATGTCTAGATCAGTATTACAACGGAAGTGCAGGACAGCCTGATATAAATTTGTAAAGTAATGCTGAGCACCCAGGTGGCTCAGTCAGTTAAATGTCTGCCTTCTGCCCAGGTCATGATCTCAGGGTCCTTGTATTGAGCCCTGTGTCTGGCTCCCTGTTCAGTGGGGAGTCTGCTTCTCTGTCTCCTCTGACTTGTGCATATGTGCTCTCTCTCTCTCTCTGAAATAAATAAGATCTTAAAAATAATAATGCCAAAGAGATACTATTTAGGGGACACCTGGGTGGCTCAGCAGTTGAGCGTCTGCCTTCTGCTCATGGCATGACCCAGAGTCCTGGAATCGAGTCCCATATCAGGCTCCTTGCATGGAGCCTGCTTCTTCTTCCTCTCTCTGCTTCTCTGTGTGTCTCTCATGAATAAGTAAATAAAATCTTAAAAAAAAAAAAAAGGACATACTTTTTAAGGATATAGTATATACTTGAGTGAGTTTTACAGCTTTATGTCACCTAATACTGTGATGTATTGGACTTGCCTTCTCAGCTTCAGATGCAGATTTCTAATTTTGCTGAATGGCTCTACAAAAATATTGCTCTTACAAATTCAAACTATCTAGACTTTATAACTTTTCGTTTATGATTCAGAATCATTGAGAATATGAATTGCTAGTTATTGTAAATGTTTTGGAACTCTTAGGGTCTAGTTTTAGATTTTATTTATTTATTCATGACAGACAGAGAGAGAGACAGAGACAGAGACACAGGCAGAGGGAGAAGCAGGCTCCATGCAGGGAGCCTGACGTGGGACTCGATCCCGGGTCTCCAGGATCACACCCCAGGCCGAAGGCGGCCCTAAACCGCCGGGCCACTGGGGCTGCCCAGGATCTAGTTTTAAAAATAAAATGAGGTACATGTTTATTTTTCTGAATATAGTTACAAATCAAAAAAGGTTAGTTTATCTTTTCCCCACCTAAATGAGCTAAACATAGCAATTTAAGAACTTGTTTACAGAGAAAACAACATATCTGAAGGAACAGTTTGGAAAAGAGCATATATTGTGTTCACTCTCTCTCTGTATTCCCAAGCTTTGAAGTGGAAAAGAATATTAACCACAGGTCTATCTATGGGTTTGTTTGTCTTCATAATCTTAGATAAGTTATTTAGATAGGTAATGTATAAACCAGAATCTGAAAATGGCTTCAGAAGTCTGTGCTGTTTATTTTATCAATTCCTTTGTTATGATTTCATTAAATTCCTTACATTCTTTTTTATTAAAACCCTCTGAGTGTTGTAGGGTGGAGCATGTCTTTCTTTTTAACTGGTGACATTTGGCCTATTTTGATTAATTTGTTTTTAGGGAGGGAAGAGCTTTGCTTAAAATGATAAGGTGGTAAGAAAGAGCCAGCTATGTCAGCAGAATTTTATACTGCACTGATTTTTTTCCATTTCTAAACATTAAACATTATTTTTCCAGTTATTTTTCTGTCTACCCTTTCATAAGTATGATTTACTTGCACATTTCCTTACACTGAGCATTGAAAAATGAATATCCATAAAATTATTTCAATCAGATATTTTATTTAAGATCGCATGGAAGCTACAAATTGTAGATTAAGACAATAGTATTACTTTTGTACATATTGCCTTGGAATATACAGTATTTAAGAATTTTATAATGCAGTGTAATACTCATAGTAGCATCATAAATGGTAAGATTTACCATTTATTCCAAGAGTTTAAATCAGGGTTTTACTGGGCTTAAATACCTCAATGTTGGGGATCCCTGGGTGGCTCAGCGGTTTAGCCCCTGCCTTTGGCCCAGGGTGTGATCCTGGAGTCCCGGGATCGAGTCCAGCGTCGGGCTCCCTGCATGGAGCCTGCTTCTCCCTCTGCCTATGTCTCTGCTTGCTCTCTCTCTTTCTCTCTCTCTCATGAATAAATAAATAAAATCTTTAAAAAAAAAAAAAAAAACCTCCTCAATGTCGATCTTGTCACCTCTGGATTCACACTAATAACTTTCTCATTAGTCCTGAGCTTCTCCCCCCCCCCCCCCAGTTAAATGTAAACTTTCAGTTTCTGTCCTGTATAGGTGTTAACACCTGTGTTATTCAGCAGACACACATAGTGCACCCACTATGTATCAGCCACTGTACTGAAGGGTTTAGAGGTAGTACAGGAATCAGAAGACTTAAGCAGATAAGCTCTTTGAGAGTTGCCATGATGAAACAAAAACATAATGCTTTTGGAAGCACATAGTGTGGCTGGCTACCTTCAGACCAGTAGAAGAGCCAAGAGATTGGGGAAAGATGCCTAGAAGGAGGTTAAAGTCAGAAAAGCATTTTCCAAGGAGGAAGAACAGCGTATACAGTGCAAAGATGCTTGAGAGAATGATATATTTAATGAACCAAAATGTCTTGACATAATGGTAGAGGGCAACTGGGGGAGTTACAAGAGGATTAAGAAGTAGTACATCAGTGACCTGTGAGGAGCTTGGATTGTACAGATTTTTCAGATTTTTTTGGATTTGAAGGCAGTAAAGAACCTTGGAAGATTCTGAGCAGGAGTGTAGAATCAAATTTGTATTTAAGGACGATTTCTCTAGGAATAATGTTTATATAAAGTGGATGTTCAGAGGGAAAGGTAGGCTAGGAAGGCAGAGGGATCAGCTGGCAGGCAATCACAAAATGCAGTAATTCCATTCCAAGCTACAGGTGTTCAAAAAAGCAGCATTTCTTTTTTTTTTTAATTTTTTTTATTTATTTATGATAGTCACACAGAGAGAGAGAGAGAGAGAGAGAGGCAGAGACATAGGCAGAGAGAGGAGCAGGCTCCATGCACCGGGAGCCCGACGTGGGATTCAATCCCGGGTCTCCAGGATCACGCCCTGGGCCAAAGGCAGGCACCAAACCGCTGCGCCACCCAGGGATCCCAAAAGCAGCATTTCTAATAGCCAAAAATTGAAAACAGCCCCAATGTCTATCAACCCTAGACAAATAAATAAATAGTGATTTATTTATACAATGGAATCTCTACTACAGTGAGAAAGAATGAACTGCTACGCACAGCAACATGGATGAAGCTCAGCAAATATACTGGTACACCCAAGAAACCAGACGCCACTTCATATGATGTAGGCCATTTAAACAAAATTCAAAAAAAAAAAAATTCAAAACCAGATGAAACTAGTCTGTGATGATAGAGGTCAGAATAATTGCCTTTCAGGGAGGGGTCAGGACTAGGAGAGGGGTTCTTTGTGATCTTAAAAACTGATTAGACAGATGTATTTTCTCTGTGAAAATTCATCAAATTTAAAATTTCCAAAATGTTATTACATTTCAATTAAATGTTTCTTTAATAATCCAATTTTCTTAACTGTGAAGCATGTACTGTATTTCATTCCCATCCCCTAGAAAGCCCCTTTCTATCTAAATTGTGATATATTATTTTGCTGCTACTTTGCTCCCACTTTGCAGCTGGTTGAGGCAAGGGGTAGGTTTTGGCGAGCACTGGAGTAATCCTTAGCCTATTTTTTGACCCATTTCATTCAGTCAGGTGACAATTCTATAGGCGACTTTGCCAAGATAACTGCTGGATTAGCAGTGCTTGAGCATTTCTTTTTACTTGGAAAATGTAGGGCTTGCTGAAATATAAACACATTGGAAATCACATATATTAATGAAATGTAAATAAATGTATTTAAACATAATAAAAAGTAAGGGCCCCCCCTTAAGCAAGCAATTTAATTTGTAAAGTGTATTGGGATATTTAAGTTAATTGCTTTACTTGCTGTAGTTGATCCATTTATATTTATTCATGTGCTCTAGGTTAGGTGCAAAGCTTTTCTCATTCAGTCTGTCTACTGGCTGACAAGTTACAGCCATCTTCACCTGGCGCTGCTAGTTTCAGTAAAGGGCAGGGACTCGACCTAAGCTCAGTTCTTTAAATAGAGTATTGTCAAGTAGTATACCATTTCAGTCAACATCACTGGTAATATTTACAACAAATACCGTGCCTTTTGCCCCAAAATGTCACAGCACACATCTCAAACTTAGCATCTATCTTCTCCAATAATACTGAATGCCCACAAAACAGGGCAACACTTCCTACATTATTTGAAGTCTAAAACTTCCCCCAACTAAATGAAGAGAAGAGCATAGTATCTCTTAAAAGAGAATAGCATCTAAAGATAATGTGAGGAATAAAGTGTGGTAATTTGGAACAATAATATTATGTGTTACATTACACTGAATAATTAACTTCTCTATTAAAATTTTGCTACAATGGAAAATACAAGTTACTTGAAAATATCACCAAAAGATACACCTATTTTTGCATATTATGTGGGGATTTAATTTAATTGACTTAGGTTTTCTTTGGGAAATAAATTTGGCAAAATTCTTCTTGACTATGGGAAAACTACCTTTTCACATTGTTCATACTTTTAAATTTTTCTTTGAAGTAGTTTCACTTTAACAAAGTTTCTTAGGGATTGTGCATGTCTAATTTTACCAAATATAATTTCTAGTTTCCATACTCTTTTAAAGTATTTGTAGTACTTTACTAACTGAATAAATATAGTAATAAAATTCTAGGAAATAATTGAACTGTTCCACTTTATATACTATATTAATTAAATCTTAAAATTGAAGTTAGTACGAGTTTTATAGTCTGGCAACTACTTTGACCCAGGAGTCAGGCACTCAGATTTTCTTTCTTTATTTTTATTTTCTATATTTATTTCAGTAGCGTTTCCTCCCCAAATTCTTTAATTTTGGCTTTCAAATGTTTACATACTAATTTAGCTTTCCCTATACCTTCAAAGGAACATGTTTTGACATATAAAGTTTGGCTATTTAAAGTTAACCATTGTAAGGACGCCTAGGTGTCTCATTCGGTTAAGCATCTGCCTTTGGCTCAGGTCATGATCCCAGGGTTCTGGGATCGAGCCCAGCATTGTATCAGGATGGGAGTCTGCTTTCCCCTCTACTTCCCGCTTAGGCTATCTTGATTATTCACTCATCTGTCTCTTTCAAATAAATAATTTTTTAAAAATAAAATAATAAAGTTACCATTGTAATCATAAGTCAAAACATTGTTTTGTTGAAAAGTTTACACTTATTTCATTGTAACTATGAAAATGAACTTCTTTATCAGAATCAATGGGCTTGGAATTTATGAAAATATGAATGAAAAGTCTGTAGTGATCTTGGCTTCATGACTAAAAAATAATTATTTTTATCCCCTATTAAGTAGAACACTGCATTTCATCACAGAATGTCATAAACACTAAATTCAGGAAATAGAGTCATTACACCTGAATGGTGACCATCAGGTCATAGCATAATTTTCTATCACTCCAATGGATGACAATCACTAAGGAAGAGCCCATATCTATTCAAATGTGGGGAAGAAAAATAATTCTATCCTGCAGATAGTTTGTTGTAGTGGAAAGAACATAGACTTTGGGGGTCTGATAACATTTGGATTTAGACCCAAAATCTATTCCTGCTCCTGAGACAAGGGAGATGTGGGAGGAACAGTTTCCAGAAAGAATCTCAGGAGTCATGTAGTCCTTACTAAGTCTGATTTGATTATTGAACATCAGCTCTTGCTTCTTCTCAGCTCTGTGGTAATAATTAGGCTAAATATATCATTCAACTTAGTAGTATTGGAATTTCTCCATCACATGGTCACATCTACTTCTCTCCTGAGCCAGAACTGGTGATTACAAGGTCCTGGCAAACTTTCCCAATAACTTTATTTCATAAATATAAATAACTTTTTGGTAGTTATGAGCATTATCAGATTTGGATCTGCCACTTGCTGGCTGAGTGACTCTGGACAAGTCATTAATTTCTCTATACCTCCATTTCCTCAATGACTCTGGACAAGTCATTAATTTCTCTATACCTCCATTCCTCATTATTTCCTCAAAATAATTCATGTCACATAGCAATATAGATGAGTATTGAATAGATTAAATATAATAGTTAACTTTCCATCTATCACAGAGTTAAGAGCTCAGTATATATGTTAGCTATTTATTCTTGTTGTTATGCAAGTAACGAAGATGTGTTTTTATTTGAAGGGTTGGTTTACAATCAAAGTACCAAAGTGCATCTGATCAAGGAGAAATATCACAAATCCATTTGCACTTAACATCTGTCATTTAAAATGTAAACAAGCATTCAGTAATTTTGTAAAAGTACTTTATAACATTGCTCCCTGCCAGTTTTCTAATGATTATGAATGAGAGCTTTGAAATTGCACTATAGTAAAAAGCACAATTTAATTGATGCCAGAGTTCAGGGTTTTTGTTTTGTTTTTGTTTTTTTTTTTTGCATTAAGACTTTGAGAGTGTAATCCCTCATCCCAGGCCTTAGAGCTCTAACAGGAGTTAAGGCATCACAGATCTTGGCACACTATGCATATGTCTCCGGCTACCTCTAAAGGGCCACAAAGTGGACTGGGACCCTAACAGAAGATAGAAGTGTAAAACAGATGGCTTTTTATATTCCTTTTTGGTAATACATGGAACCTAATGGCATATTATTTTTTTGGTAATAAATGGAACCTAATGGCATATTATTTTTATATTTCTTAAGAGATTTTGTGCCAGTAAAATTGAGTTGTAAGATCCCCTACTCTTCTACCTTCCATAACATTTAACAAAATTCATAAACAAGAACAGACAACACGTGTTTTTTTCATACTCTTGCACTTATATCAGTGGTAGCCCTCATTTTGTGGTCTGAAGCATCTTTAACTAGAATTCTCTATGGGAGCAACTTCTTCAACATCTTCTGTACTGGGTACTTTATTTCAATATATGTAAATATATTTAATTTCAGTTTTCAGAAAAATCTGATGTTATTCCAGACATTGGCTAACATCTATCCATGTGACCTTGATCAAATGATGTAATTTGGCCAGGCCTCAGTCTTCTGTGTTCAGTAAAATGATTATACTAGTTGATGGCCAATGAGTTTTGCTAGCTCTGAAAGGCAAGATATCTTATCCATTTGGTTTTAGTGAACTCTGAAATGCATGACCTTTTTACATAGAGAGAAAATAGCATCACGTGCCGGTCCCTCTGATTTCTCTAGAGCACGGAATCTACAGCTTCCTTGTTACAACTTTTACCAAGTAGAGCCAAATGTATTTGGGGGTGTTGTTGATTGACTTGTGACTTGGGAAGAAGAATATGGTAAGGATGGAATAGTAGGAAGGAATAAAAGAAGAGGCATTTGCTGGGATTTTACTGGAACTTGTGTTATTGACACAGGGCTACTACCGCTAGAGAAGCCACCAGGAATTGGCTTACAATGATGGCTATAGGAGCCATCAGAGTACTTGACCTAGATCGAATTTGTATGCTTCTCTGTGTTGGTCTTCATTGATTTCCATCACTTTTATGACATCCTTTCATACCTACCAAGTGACCATTGTCTCATGCCACCATGGCTCCCTGGCCTCTCTGTATCTTCTCCTGTGACCCAGGATGTGATGTTCCAGGTTAAATTCCCAAGCAAAACATTTGATTTAATAATGTTCTATCAACCAGAAGTCAAAGAAGAATTCAGTCTAATAAACATGGCCTTGTATTTTCATGGAATTATTAGAATGATTTTACAAATGGTAAGTAACCATTTTGAAGGGAATAGGCAAAAAATGACTTTCTAGTAGTGTTGAGTATATTAGACTCGTAGAAGGAATTATTTTGAAGCAGTTTGCTTTTGAGACTAGCCTTGGTTATTGGAAACACATCTCTTTATTTTCTAAAATGGGCAATTGTAAAAATTTTGCTTCCTTTTAAAATTATACTTATTAAATAGAAATCCTGTGTTTCTGCTCAGAGCTTTAATTAACAGGTCAAAGTTTTTACCCAAATTATTAGTCCAGAAATCGGTTTAGTGAAGTACTGTACTCTCAAAAGATTCTTGGTACTGTTTTATGAATGTTTGTTTCACCTCTGGGTATGAGAGAAGTCTCCACTTCAAAGTCATAGATATTGGTTTAAATTTATATATGATTTAGAAAAATACAGTTGTAAATAAGCTGTCTGGAGATGGGCTTAGAATAAGAAACTCAGCTGAAGGCAGTGGCACTTAGCACTAAATTTAATCCTAAATAAAAAAAAATTACTAACTATATTCATTTTAAACGTTTACTTTTTTAAGGGAAAAAAGAGAGTTCTTAATAGCAGGATCAATATTTTTATGCCAATAACCTTAACTAGATTTGTATCATGTTTATCCCAGATACAATTGAAATTTCTTAATATGGATGCTAATCCCAATTATCATTTCCAATCTTGATTTAAAAACCTTGAGAATGTTCACTGATCTTAAGGTACATTTAGGTAAACTAAAATATCTTTATTTTTAGGTGCTCTTATAAAAATAGTAATAGTATTTTGAAATTTTACTTTTGTATTGATTTTTTCCTATAGTAAAGAAGTTTCTAATTTTTGAAAGCTATAATTTTTATTTCTATATACAGAACTAACTCCTCTTGAATTTATATTTTGTGCCAAGCCCTACACTAAGTACATTTTAAAAAGACATTTCATTTCTCACAAATCCCTCTTGAAAAGTTACGCATCTTGACTTAAGTCACACAGTAAGTAATAGACTTAGGATTTGAATCTTGGTACATGGTGTTTCCACTAATCAATATTACCTTGAAAAAAATGGCATTCTCCAAAAACGTGGTTTTTAATGGTGTGAATTTAAAGAAGATTCCAGAACTCTCTAGGAAGCTTTGGTTTATATTTAAGGCAAGAGTTAAAAATTATCACAAATATGCAGATGTATTTGTTTTGGACTCTGTAAAAATAAATCTGGATGTAATTTTCAAAAACTGGAGGAATAATTTGTTAGTACTGAAAAATAAACCTCATCATGAGACACTCATTTTGCTGATATGTGCAGTTATTTATCATAAGTTCTCTGAATTAAAATTATAGTTTCTTAACATGATTTAGTTTCTTTGCTCTTTTCTTTCTCCTAGAATGGAAAGTTTGTACATGTTATCTGATCATTGTTTATTGATAAAAATAAATTTTCAAGTGATGGTAGATGAGATTTCTTAGTGTAACTTTGGACATTTTAAAAACATTTATTTCATAATTGAATCCTTTTAGAAAAGTCTGCGTTATTCATACTTTAATTTCTGTATTCATCCCAATTTTGAACAGATGTTCCTAAATTCCTAGGTTTCTGACGTTGGGAGAGTTATTTAAACTGGCACTCACTTTTCTCATCTTTAAAATGAGGCTAATAGTGCCTAACTCACTGAATTGTATCATGAGGAATAAATGAGACACAATATACCATGTTTAATTAGCAGATTGCAAGTACTCATGCCATTCCCGTAATTGCAGAATGGCCACTTGAACATGTTAAATTTGGGAAATGTTCAATCACTGCATGTGTTTGAATGCTGTGACCTGAGGATGGTGAATAGTAGAGGAAAGAGCATGGCTTTACTGTATTTAATAATTAATATGCAAATATTGCTTAGCATTGTGAACTTTTAAAAACCTACTTTCAAAGAAAAAAATCCTTTGATTTAAGACAGTTCCCTAAAAAGCAAATACAAAACCCATCTTTAGAAGATATGGCTTAATCATGGCAATTAAGACTTCATATAAGAGAAAGAAAAGCTATTCAGCTTTCTCCTCTGTACTGTATTATTCTAAGTATAGCTTTAAACAGCATATCCATCACCACTTCTGGGTGTTTCCAAATACATTAAAGGACTAGCAGAAATCTCATTGCATATATATTGCATATCTTCAAAAGTTGATCATTTGTATCCTGTAGTGCAGCAGGGTATTTTGTAGGCATCGTTCGTGCCTATTTTCCACTCTTACCCTCCATGCTGAGTCACTGAGTACTAGTTAACAAAGCTTAACCAGTTTCTCTACTGTGGGGTATCTTGCTGCACATTGTCTCTCAGAGGCAGTGTGT
Organism: Vulpes lagopus; assembly: GCF_018345385.1. Taxonomy (NCBI): domain Eukaryota; kingdom Metazoa; phylum Chordata; class Mammalia; order Carnivora; family Canidae; genus Vulpes; species Vulpes lagopus. The sequence continues at coordinate 24,146,811 of NC_054844.1, forward strand.
TTTGAAATGCTTCCCAAAACGGTTAGGCTAGGGAGCCTTATTTCCCCATGATGCATGTCACAGGACTATTGTTCTCAATATAGAAGAAGACTACCCGCTGAGCACGTAGCTCAACACAGTTGATCCCATGACCCTGAGATCATGACCTGAGCCAAAACCAAGAGTCAGTAGCCCAACTGATTTAACCACCCATGTGCCCCTAGTTTTTATTTTTAACTGGTTCTCTGTACAAAAGAGAATTCATATTATTGTATTCTATTAATGTAATATATATAAAATACATATATGTGTCATATATGCATAATTATGTATTATTGTTTTGATTATTCTAATAAGTACTGTTCAGAATATAAAGTGCTCATTGTGCAGAATCTCTTTCTTTATGATACCAAAAGAACTAGTGGCTAGCATCAGTGTTTTATTTAACTAAAGCAGCTAGCCTGATTGTGAAGATTTTAGTATAAGACATTTTATCTACATGCTATTTCTATAAAGAATGCTTTAATATGCAATACCATAGGTCTCAAACAAAACTAGACTAGACATGAAAGAAATATTATAATTGGCAATAAGCCACATGTATGCTTGTGTCTGATGTCCATGGAGTAATGGAATTTGCTCAGTAGCTTGATAGTGGCCATCACAAGAAAATTATACCATTTTAAAGTATGCAGTCAATTCTGGTTATTTTTGAGAACCTTTGGTCACAAGTTTCATCAACTGATCAATATATCACCTTGTTTTATGTGTTTTTCTGTCAAAAGATACCTTATTAGACATATATTGTTGATTCATTAATGTTAAACTCAGAGCCAATACCAGTATACCTCATACTTGAACAAAACTTACCTAACAACAGGTACTTTTCTCCATAAGTCACATCACAGCCTTCATGTACTTAAGAACACTAGTGTCAACACTATGCTTAGGAGCCATTTTCAACAGTAAAGTCACCAACAAAAACTACAAAAATGCCAAAACATGGCACTTAATACACTGAGAAAAACATAACTTGTTGACAGTATGAAAGCTGAAACAGGAAGGCAGAGTATTGCCTCTTTACAACCTCACCTGGGAACAGTCAGGGGTCAGGCAACTCAAATTTTTCATTGCAGAATACATGTCTTTGAATGACCCTGAAAGTGCCATAAATAATGATTTGAGGGTTACAAATAAATTTTAATGAGTTGGTGAGTTCACAAATAAGGAACTCATGAATAATGAGGATTGACTAAAATTGTTTTATTAAAGCACTGGTTTTAGGGGAATGTGTCTGTCTCCACAAATGCAGATGCTTAATTCAGTAGGCTTTCAAGATAATAAACAGTTTTTAACTAAAGAACACTTGTTCCCAGTAGCATGTTACTGAATAAACCTATTTTTTATTATAAAAATTAAAATAATAGTGATTTGAATATAGAAACCTTATGGTGAAAACAATAACTGAACTATAATAATACCCTTGCAGTAGAATCTTGCTTCTATCTACATCATTGTTTCCATGGAAAAATGTATTCCAAATTCCAACTGAGATGCCAGAGCCCTTTAGCTTCTTGAGTCCTTAATTCCAATGATGACCAATCCACCATACGCACTTACAATGTAGGACTTCCATTTTCCCTTTAGTCTAGTTCTGGGGCTGGGAACATAGCCATAGGAGTTGGACTCTGGAGGATAGAACAGGGTCGCACCTCCAGGACAAGTCGTAGACTTCTACTGAGGAGACAGATTCTTCAAATGACTTTCGTGAATCACACCATGATTTTTAGGGAAGCTAGGGAGATGATTGTTAATACAACCCCAAACTTGACAGAAGCCATATTCTGAAAACAGTGGCTCTGCTAGAAATAAAATTTTGGACCACATGGTTCATTAATCTGACCTACTAAGGCATCTTTTTAAACTTTCCTTAAGGATTTAACTTTGAAAGTAAATGCTAGTGGTGTTGAAAGAAAAATGCAGATGCTGATCTTCTCCGTGATGAGCTGTAGTAGGAAGGCTGGTCAAGAGGATAAATAACCCTGCCAGTTTATATCAACTAAGCAATATTATTTATGCTCGGTGTTTTCCCACATTGTTATACTCTAATATTTAACAGATGTGGGTGTGTTCTATGTTCATTGTATTCACTTATTGGTTAAAAGTTTGAGGTAAAACAGTGATAATCCAAGATAAGAAAATATGTGGTGGTATACTAAAATCTTTATAGAATTTAAAAATGAACCTCGTAAGTTTCTTTTAAATGACAAGTTTCTTTTGGAGGAGGAGGCCTTTAATGAGATCTGTCTTTCTTGCTAGGTTTTCCAAGTTTAAGATTTTTTTTTTTTTAAGATTTTATTTATTTATTCATGAGAGACACAGAGAGAGACAGAGACAGAAACACAGGCAGAGAGAGAAGCAGGCTCCATGCAGGGAGCCAACGTGGGAATTGATCCCAGGTCTCCAGGATTAGGCCCTGGGCTGAAGGTGGCGCTAAACCGCTGAGCCACCCAGGCTGTCCAAGTTTAAGATCTTTTAATGAAAAATAATGGACTAGGTTTTAAATAGACTTTAATTCAATTTAGTTTCCTAAACTCAGCTGAGCTTTTTATTTAATAAAATAACTTAATTTTACTATATTTAATACAGTATATTAATGTTTGGCCATTTTTTAATCATAATTTTATTCCAAGAGGAATAGTATATGTTCTATTTTTAGTAAATAGAGTGCCTGGCGGGAAAGGAAAAATATCTTGTTTTAAGTCAGAACTCTTATGTTTCCTTTCCTTAAATGGTCTTTAAATGGATTGGGGACAGTAGCATATAAACCTCTCATTTGAAATTTCAGGTATGCACCAGCCTATTAAATGCTCAGAGTAGGCTAACTGTAAAGAAACTTATTTAACTTTATTTGCAAGATTTCTTACATTTCTTTGGCTTTGGAACCTTCCCCACCCCTACCTCCACCCCCTCAGAAACTTTAGCATCTCACAGGATTTCATAACTGAGGAACGCAGTTATGGAAATTAGCTTGTCAGAGGCATATGGCCCTTCTTCTGGGCATATAGGGGGTTTATGAAACCATGTTGGCACTACAGTGTATGTAGACAGAGAGCTGAATCAACACACTGGGAAATGATCAGTCCCTTTCCTTGTTTTCAGGATGACAAAAAGTATTTTTGTGTCTTCTTTGGAGAAAGCAATAGATTTATTCTCCTTACGTGTGTTCTGACTCATCTCCCCAGGTAAATGGGTAGATGGCCTAGAATTATCTTAGGTCCTTTAAGAAAATGCACAAGGACTGTGTTACTATTTGTAGTAAATACTGTTTTCTGACAAGTTTTTAGCATTTTTTAAATAAGATTTTCAGTAAGTCATTAATCCTGAAACACCAATTCCACTGTCAGTCTTTAAATAAATTTAAAGGTTCGTTTTAATTAAATCGATGTTTATTACATCTCATAAACTTTAGCGTTCTTTCAAAAACCAACAAAAAATAAGATCGTAGGACAGTGAACAAACGAATCGTGGATTGATTGAAGTTTTAAGACAGGAAGAACTGAGATTTGAAAAACCTACAGAAAAAAAATTGTGTACAATTGATTTTTAGCAAGCTAATAATAACTTTCCAATCAATACAGGAAATCAAGGCATTTGTTTCAAATGTACGAGAATGTAAAAATTTCTGCTTGGTGTATATATAATGCAGCTAAACGAAAACAGGGAAGCACAGCAAGAGTAACAAAAAGTTGAGATTGTATTATTAGAATAACTCTTATAATTTAAGACTACTTTCAAACCCCAGTTAAATACATGAGAAAAAGACAAGCAAGCAGTTCATATATGAAGAAGTCATCACCCAGTAAAGGAGTTAATTTCCATCAGCTAATATTTTCTGCACACTTATGCCTTATGCTGTGGTTGGTATTGTAGTTTCAGTGTTGAAGATGACACTCAGACTTTTGGGGAAGAGAGAGACAAGGGACACATGAAACAAAGGAATGCAGGGGTTCATAAAGACACATTTACAAATGCTGTCAAGGCTGTGGAAACTGGTTCGACTGGTTTATTATTCAAAAAATGACAAAAAAACTTTTTTTTAACCTAAGGAATCATCCTAATGAGTTTTTTTTTTTTTTTTTAAAGAAAGGAATAGCTTATGTGTTGAGCAATAGGGCTTAGTCAAGTAAGATTTCTCAGTTACTTCATGATTAGAATTATAATTACGCGGGATGCCTGGGTGGCTCAGTGGTTGAGCGGCTGTCTTCGGCTCAGGGCGTGACCCTGGAATCTGGATCGAGTGCCACATCGGGTTCCATGTGGGGAGCTTGCTTCTCCCTCTGCCTCTGTCTCTGCCTCTCTTTTTCTCTCTTTGTGTCTCATGAAAAAATAAATAAATCTTTTAAAAAATTATAATTACAAAAATTATAGTAAAATGAAACAATGTCATGAATAGCTGGCTGTCGTATTCATAGTACTGAATTCAGTTCTATAAAATGGTCATAAATGGTAGTAGGATTATGAGATATTAAAATCTATTCTGCATAATACTAGAAGAAATTTTAAGACTCATTTTATTAAAAATGTTTTTTCCTCTTTGTAGCTGACTACACAAGACTCTGCCTTCCCCATGTTTCCATAGCCAGCGACATGACCTGACACCTTGATGACCAGTCTCAGGGCCCTTGGGTGACTGGTGCACCATGGAACTTAAAGTATGGGTGGATGGAGTTCAAAGGATTGTTTGTGGGGTCACCGAAGTTACAACTTGCCAGGAGGTTGTAATAGCCTTAGCTCAAGCGATAGGTAAGTGAACTTTCTGAGAGTGAGATAAAGTGGTTTATGCTTCCTGTTTATGTTTATTTGTATTAAATACAGATTTCTAGTTTTTTGTTTATTTGGTTCCATAATACAACTTACAAGCACACTTTTACTTATTACGTTTCATGCTTACATAAATCTGTTAAGACACTTGTTCTCCCCCTAGATTTTACTAATTTTCAGTCTAAAGTCTGCACTGCCTTCTACTCTATTGTTGTTTATCCTAAACAAATCATTATTTGTGGGACTAAAGTTTTTTTTTAAGCCAAAACATAGATTCCTAGTTCCCAGACCCCTCATTAGAAGTAACCCTATTTACTGTTTATTCTGACTACATTTAGAAAAGAAAAATGTGACATATAACATAGTTCTTCAATAGAAAGATATATGCTTTTTAAAATCTTACTATGTGGTGAAGATGTAGTTGTCAAGTACATGCTTACTAGCTCGATCTTGTTCACCTACATAGTTGCAACTTTTTCTTCTTAGTTAGTCTCAGGTTTATGTTTATCATTTTTATTCATGTTTTGGGTTGACTTAACCCTTTTGGAACATGATGAGCACCTACATCAGAAAAGCCAATAATGTGGGTTACCGCTTACATTTGCATCTTAAGTCCATCATTTAGCAAACATGTATTAAAGGAAATTGTATTCAGATTAGAGGATGTAGAAGAACATGCCAATGATTTGGAAGACAGGATAATAGAAGGCAACCAACCTGAACAATAAAAAGACAAAATAATAATAAATAAAAGTAGATTAAGGGAAGGGAACTCAGTGACACCATCAAGCATAATAATATTCACATTATAGGGGCCCCAGAAGAAGAAAAAAGAACAGAAAACTTATTTGAAATAATAGCTAAAAACTTCCTTAATCTAGGGGAGGAAATAGACATCTAGGTCCAGGAATCACAGAGAGCCCCAAACAAAATGAACCCAAGAAGGTCCACACGAAAACACATAATTAAAATGGCAAAAAAGTAAAGATAAAAAGAGAATATTAAAAGTAGCAAGGGAGAGCAGCACAAGTGGCTCAGTGGTTTAGCGCCGCCTTTGGCCCAGGGCTTGATCCTGCTGACCTGGGATCAAGTCCCACATCAGGCTCCCTGCATGGGGCCTACTTCTCCCTCTGCCTGTGTCTCTGCTTTTCTCTCTCTCTCTCTCTCTCTCTCTCTCTCTTTCATGAATAAAAAAATAAATCTTTACAAAAAAAAAAAAAGTATGGGATCCCTGGGTGGCACGGCAGTTAAGCACCTGCCTTTGGCCCAGGGTGTTATCCTGGGGACCCAGGATCGAGTCCCACGTCAGGCTCCCTGCATGGGGCCTACTTCTCCCTCTGCCTGTGTCTCTGCTTCTCTCTCTCTCTCTCTCTCTCTCTCTCTCTTTTTCATGAATAAAAAAATAAATCTTTACAAAAAAAAAAAAAAAGTATGGGATCCCTGGGTGGCACGGCAGTTAAGCACCTGCCTTTGGCCCAGGGTGTTATCCTGGGGACCCAGGATCGAGTCCCACGTCAGGCTCCCTGCGTGGAGCCTGTTTCTTCCTCTGCCTGTGTCTCTGCCTCACTCTCTCTCTCTCTCTCTCTCTCTCATGAATTTAAAAAAAGAAAAGAAAAAGTAGCAAGAGAAAAGCAAACACATATAAAGGAAACCACATAAGGCTATCAGCTAAGTTTTCAGGCCAGAAGGGAGGGCCATGATATATTCAGAGTACTGAAAGGAAAAAACCCTACAACCCAACAAAGTTGTTATTCAGACTTGAAGGAGATAGAATGTTTCCCAAACAAAATAAAGGAGTTTATCCCCATTAAACCAGCCTTACAAGAAATACTAAAGTGCATTCTTTACATGGGTAGAGAAGACCATAACTAGAAATGAGAAAATTATAAAGGAAAAAAAAAATGGTAAAATAGATCAACTATGTATGAAGCCAGTATGGAGATTAAAACATAATAAATAGTAAAAATCAATCATATCTACAAAAATTAGTCAAAGAATACATAAAATTTAAAAAGTAAAATATGACATCATACACATAAAATGCTGATGAAGAGTAAAAATGTATTGTTTTAGAATGTGTTCGAACTTAAGCGATTATCAGCTTAATGTAGACTGCTATACACATAAGATGTTATATATGAACCTCATAGTAACCACAAATCAAAAATCCATAGTAGATATACAAAAAATAAAGAGAAAGGAATCTAAGCATAACACTAAGGAAAGTCATCAAACCACAAGGGAAGAGAACAAGAGAAGAAAAGAACAGAGAACTATAAAAACAACCAGAAAACAATTAACAAAATGGCAATAAGTATATACTGATCAGTAATTACTTTAAATGGACTAAATGAAAAAAAAAAAACTAAAAAAAAAAAAAAAAAAAAAAAAAAAATAAATGGACTAAATGCTCCAAGCAAAAAAACAGAGGATTCCAAAATGGTTAAAACATGACCCATCTATATCTGTTTATAAGAGAAAAATTCATATCAGAAGACTGAAAATGAAGGGATGGAAAAAGATATTCATGCAAATGGAGGTAAAAAAAATGTGGTAGCAATACTTACATCAGATAAAATAGATTTTAAAACAATGACTGTAATAAGAGATAAAGATATACTGTAATGATAAGGGTTCATTCCTAAAACAAATATTAACAGGCTTAACAGGAGAAATTGACAGTAATGCAATAATAATAGGGGACTTTAACAACTCACTTATATCAATGGATAGATCATGAAGACAGAAAATCAGTAAGGAAACTCTGACTTTGAACTACACATTAGGCCAGATGGACTTAACAGATATATACAGAACATTCCACTCAAAAACAGCAGAAGACACATTCTTTTCAAATGGACATGAAATGTTCTCCAGGATAGATCACGTTAGGCCACAAAACAAATCTCAATAAATTAAAGAAGTTTAGAATCACTCAGGCATCTTTTCTGAATGCAACAGTATGAAACTAGAAATTAATTACAAGAAAAAAAAGCTGGAAAAACCCAAAAACATGGAGGCTACACAACCAGTGGGTCCGTGAAGAATAAAGAGGAAATTAAAAAAAATACATAGAGACAAATGAAAATGGAAACACAACTGTTCAAAATCTTTGGGACACAGCAAAAAAGTGGGATATTTGCACCAATGCAGACCTACCTCAAGAAAGAAGAAAAATCTCAATCTAACTTTACAACTGAAGGAGCTAGGAAAACAAAGCTCAAAGTTACTAGAAGGAAATAATACAGATTAGAGTGGAAATAACTGAAATAGAGACTAAAAAGAAAAAGATCAATGAAACTAAAAGCTGGTTCTTTGAAAAGATAAAATAGTCAAACTGTTAGCCAGGCTCAGGAACCAAAGAAAAGAGAAAACTCAAATAAAAATCTGAAATGAAAAAGAAATAACAACCGACACCACAGAAATACAAAAGATTGTGAGAATACAGTGAAATGGGCAGCCCCAGTGGCTCAGTGGTTTACTACCACCTTCAGTCCAGGGCGTGATCCTAGAGACCCAGAATCGAGTCCCACATCAGGCTCCCTGCACGGAACCTACTTCTCCCTCTGCCTGTCTCTCTCTCTGTCTCATGAATAAATAAATAAAATCTAAAAAAAAAAAAAAAATACAGTGAAATAGTATATGCCAAGTTGAACAACCTAGGAGAAATGGATAAATTTCTAGAAATATAAAATCTTTCAAAACTGCATCAGGAAGAAATAGAAAACCTGAACAAACAGATGACTGGTAATGAAATTGAATTGGCAATAATAAAAAATTCCCAACAAACAAAAGTCCAGGGCGGGATGTTTTCACAGGTGAATTCTATCAAACGTTTAAAGAACTAATACCTATTCTCAAACTATTCCAAAAAATAGAAGAGGAAGAAAAACTTTCAAATCCATTCTACAAGGCCAGTTTCTGTTACCCTAATGAAGGAAGGAAGGAAGGAAGGAAGGAAGGAAGGAAGGAAGGAAGGAAGGAAAAAAGAGAAAAGAAAAGAAAGGAAAGAAAAGAAAAGAAAAAGAAAAGAAAAGAAAAGAAAAGACAAACTACAGTCCAGTATCCCTGATGAACATTGGTGCAAAAATTCTCAACAAAGCATTAACAAACCAAATTCAGCAATACATTAAAGGGATCATTCGGCACCATCAAGTGGGATTTTTATCAGGGATGCATGGATGATTCATTCACAATTCAGTCAATGTGATAACAAAAAGAAGGATAAAAAAACCATATGATTGTGTCAACAGATACAGAAAAAGCACCTGACAAAATATATCTGTTCATGATAAAAACTCTCAAAAGTGGATTTAAAGGGAGCACGCGGATCCTTGGGTGGCTGAGCGGTTTGGTGCCTGCCTTCGGCCCAGGGCGTGATCCGGGAGTCCCGGGTTCGAGTCCCACATCGGGCTCCCTGCATGGAACCTGCTTCTCCCTCTGCCTGTGTCTCTGCCTCTCTCTCTCTCTTTCTCTCTCTATCTCTCATGAATAAATAAAATCTTTAAAAAATATATTTTAAAAAATAAAAATAAAGGGAGCATGCCTACACATAATAGAGGCCATATATGAAAAACCCACAGCCAATATCATAATGGTGAAAAATTGAAAGCTGTTCCTCTAATATTAGACACAAGACAAGGAAGTTTACTCTCACCACTTTTATTCAACCTAGTACTACTAGAAGTCCTAGCTACAACAGCTAGAAAAGTAAAAGGAATAAAAGGCATCCAAATTGGTAAGGAAGAAGAACTATTTATAGATCACATCATAACTATGTATAGAAAACCATAAAGACGCCACGAAAAAAACTATTGGAACTAACAAATTAATTCAGTACAGTTGCAGGACGCGCAATTAATATACGAAAAACTTGTATTTCTATACATAATAATGAAGTAGCAGAAAGAGAAATTAAGAAAACAGTCCCATTTACAATAGCACCAAGAAGAATAAAATACTTAGGAATAAGTTAAACCAAGAAAGTGAAAGATGTACACTCTAAAAACTCTTAAGACTTTGATGAAAAAAATTGTAAGAAACAGAAATGGAAATATGGACCACGCTCATGGATTGGAATAGTTAATGTTGTTAAAATATCCATAGTGTTCAAAGCAATTTATAGATTCAATGCAATCCCTATCAAAATACAAGTAGCATTTTTCTCAGAACTAGAACAAATAATTCTAAAATTTGTATGATAGCACAAGACACCTTGAATAACTAAAGTAATCTTGAAAAAAAAAAAAAAAGTAATCTTGAGAAAGAACAACAAAGCTGGAGGTTTCATAGCCCCAGATTTCAAAATATACTGCAAAGTTTATAATTATTAAAACAGTATGGTACTGTTAGACATATAGTCATTGGAACAAGACAGAGGACCCAGAAATAAACCCACAGTTCCATAGTTAATCTATGACAAGGAAAGCAAGAATATACTAATGGAGAAAAGATAGTCTCCTCAGTAAATGGTATTGAGAACACTGGACAGCTATATGCAAAGAAATGAAAATGAAACACAGTAATAAGCTCAAGGTGGATTTTTTTCCCCCAAGCTAGATGAAAGACCTAAATATGAAATCCAAAACCATAAAACTCCTAAAAGGAGTTTTGGACATTGGCCTTAGTAGCATATTTATGGATATGTCTCCTCAGGCAAGAGAAACAAAAGCATATATATATATATATTTGGGACTGTGTGTGTGTGTGTGTGTACCAAAATAAAAATTTTCCACAGCAAAGGAAACCATCATCCCTTGCTCAGCAGGGTGTCTGCTTTTCTCCTTCCCTCTGCTCCTTGCCCTGCTCCTGTTCTCTCTCTCTCTCTCAAATAAATTAATAAAACCTTTTTAAAAATTATTTTTAAAAAGGAATTACATATATGCTAACCAAAATAAAGTCAGTTAGGCATATTAATATTTTAAAAATAGCTTCAAAACAAAGGGCACTACAAGCAAAGACTTGTTATATTAGCATATATAAGGCTTAATTCATAAGAAGATAAAAGATTATAAACTTACATACAACAAGTTACATTGCCTCAAATATATAAAGTAAAACCAGTGGAACTAGAGAAACTGACACTCCAGTATCATAATAGGTGATTTTAAATATGCTTCAGTGACAGATAAGAAACAACAAATCAGAAAAAAAAGGCCTCACATAATTTATTTGAATAAAAATAATTCATCTTTGTTTTTTTCTGCTTAGTGAAAACTAAAATTAGCAATTGTCAAATCTAACTTTCTTTGTTGTATTTGAGAATCAGGCCATGGGCAGTGGTTTAAAAGAAGATGACTATTTTGCAGGGTGGCTGAGGGGTACAGTAAGCTGTATCTGTCCATATGGAAGGCACATTTTCTACACAGAATTTTGACAAGGTCTTGTGTGTTTATCCATGTGGACTAAACAGTGTACTGTACTTGCTTGTGAACAATCTAAAAAGTTTTAAGTGAATCTACCCGCATTTTTGCTTTGTCCATTAAATCAGTCCAAAAGTTGACAACTTGAATACAGAAGTTTTATGATATTTCTCCAAACTGGGCTAAACAACTCTTTTTCTGTATCATAAATGCTTCTCTGAATTCAGAATTCACCTGAGAGATGACGCAACTAGCAACCAGCCAGACTATTGATCTTGCTTTTCTTTTGCCATAAGATATTATCAGTCTTGTATATATCAGAAGTACATATTTTTAAATATTTAAATATATATCTGTCTTGTAATATGAGTTATTGGTAAATGGAAGTTTTATAGTATTTTGACCTTATTTTCACTGTAAGAAATAATAGGGGATTTATTAATTAGGGAAAATTAATACTGTGTTATCCAACCCCAGAATTTCTAGCTTAACATAAAGTTTAGTTATCCTGTTGGCAGAGCGTGGGCTGAGCAAATCGCAGTTGTTTCTAAAAAATGTATAATGAAGCAACTTGTAGAATACCTTCCCAGGTTTAAATCCATATATTGGCTGCAGGAGGTGGAAGTACTTCAGATATATTCTTGATTAGGGATGGTTAGGGATTTTTCTGGATAGCTAAAATTACTCTCAGGAAACCATCAAGATATAAAAATATTTACGCAAGTTGGCATTCTGCAAATATCTGCAGTGAACATTTTTCTGACTCAGTGCTGCTAATCAATGGAATTCAATTAGAAAATAGCTAAAGACAACATCATTTGGATAAAAGTGTTGAATGTATCTAATATGGAAAGAAATCCTTTCTACTCTGATCTTTGACTATCCTGACAGGTTATATTTAGGTGATGGAAATAGAACACATCCAAATTATAAGACAGAATAACAAAATAAAACAAAATCGAAATACTTAATTGGCATGAAGTGGTTAAACCAGCCTGCAGTGCACTGTGTGTTTGGTCACTGTAGATGCTGGGCTTTCAACACATTCCCAATTTCGAGTATTTTATCTTGTTTCTCCCATAAACTGTCTCAGAAATGCCATTGTTTTACAGTTCAAACTGCTTCTCAAGTCTGTATGTGAAACAGAAAGTCTTTGACTGTTCATCTGTTTCAAGTTATAGTCCAGAAAGTACATTTGCTTTTACAATATCCCCAAAATATGAAAAGAATGTATTTCTGCCCTCAAGTAGCTTAGATCTTAAGAGTATGGCTAACAAAAAGATTAGAGGAAAAGAGGAGGAAGAAATCAAGGAGACTGAGGAAAAAGTTTTGATTCATACTTCTTTGTTGTCTGATGCCATTTAAAGTACTGAGGGAGGATTCAGAATTTTTCTCTGCTCATTCTTCTTGTGATCTTGTTCCCATATCTCCTTCAACTGGAGCCAGAGTTAACATTTAATAGAAACAAATTGATTGGGGCTGAGTCCAAGGTAGAGTGGACTATTCCCTAAGAAGCCATGCTTCATATGGTTTGCTCCAAGAAAATCAGTTTTCAAACAAGCACGTTTTATACTGAATTCTAGTTTAACTATTTAATACTTGTTTCTTTTCTCTGGAAGTACCTCTAATGTAGGGGTCCTGCTTGTTTATCCTTCTTTACACCATTGCTTTGCCTAAAGTAAGTATTCAGTAAAACATACTTTCTAAATAGTGCCATCCAGTAGAATATCCTTTCTGCAAGGATTGTAATGGTCCATATCTGTGCTATCCAGTGTTCACTAGCTACATGTAGCTACTGAGTACTTGAAATGTGGCTAGTATAACTGAGGAAATGAATTTTTAATAAAATTTAAATGTGGCTAGTGGTTAATCAGTACTGCAGTAAAAAGTTCTAGAAGATGACTAATTGGTATCTCAGATTTAAAATATCAGAACCCAAGTTCTGAATCTCAACTACTGTCCACCCTCAAATTTCTTCCTTCGCCTTCTCTCAGCAAATGAAAACTTTTCTTTTAATTGATTAGATCTAAAACTTTTGTGAGATCTTTCTTTTCTTGTTCTAATGTCTTACAACCATTCTATCAACAAATCCTATAAGTACCACCTTCGGTATATATAGTCTTGTTTGTCTTCACAGCCACTATTAACACGTTGATGTAAGCCACCATCATTTCTCACTTAGATTTTTGCAGTAGCTTTCCATCTCATCTCCCTGCATCATCTTGGTCCCCTCCAGCCTATTCTCAACAGATTTCTTTTAAAGTAATACTTTTTAAATTTTTTAATTTAAATTCTAGTTAGTTAACAGAGTGTAACAATAGTGTAATCATTAATAATTATAAGTACTTTCTATATTTTCTACATCCATAAAAGATTTTTTTAATGAATGTGAAGACATTTTATTTGTAGCATGCATCAGTCAGGATGAGTTAGATTTTATGCGACAATAACAAAATATCCCCCAAACCTTACTGGTCTATAGTGATAAGTGTTAGCTGTTATTTTGGTTAATAGTATTTATGCAAAAGGGAAAACTGGAAGTAGCACAGTGCCTAGCAAATACAGGCATAGGAAATGTTAATTATTATGAAATTAATAAATTTTATGTTTTAATTACTTTTTAATGTAGCAGCTTTATCATATAATCCTAAATAGTTCCTAAATTAATATGCAGTAATTCTGTGATTACATGATAATCTCATCAGCACACTAGGAAAATATACTGTGAACGATTTAACTATGGGTTGTGCACAGCTGGCTGACAGGTTATTCTCAGAGGTATTTACATTATATCACTGTCTTCATAAAATATTCCATGGTTAAAGTTATCTTAATAGTTTCATTCAGGACTTGTAGAAAATTCACTGATAAATTTGTAGGGTAGTTATAATTGTAAATTGCTTTAAATTTGTTAAGTTTTTATTTCTTTGCTGATAAGTTGAGGATCATTTTGCTTATTTCACAAAACCAATTAAGAGTACATATGTATTATGTTTTTTAATATATTTTTTATTTTTATATACATATATATGTATATGTATATACATATATATAAGCATCAAAAGCATTTAACAGACTATAAAATGATACAGTGTAATTTCTGTTACAGAGATCAATGTTCCTTGAAAGGATTCTAAATCATTATGAGAAGGATTAGTTACATTCACTAGAATCTGTATGGGAATCCAAAATGTTTATATACCCCAAGGAGCAAAGTATCTATTATTGGGAAAATTCAGTGGGGTAGGATAGATTATTCATGATAAATAATAAGCTTTTACTGACATTACTTCTAATATGTCCAGAAATAGGAGGATATGTTAGCTTTCAATTCATAAGAGGTTAATGCCAACTCTCTGTCATGTTCTTTTGAATAATGTGTAGTACTCATCTTTGGGGTAAGAAGGATTTGAAACTGAATTAAAAAACAAATGTCATTTAAAGCTAACTCTTATAAAGAGGGTTGATGATCAAGGTGTTTAATAGAATTGCTAGGACCTGATACTATTTCTGACAGATATTTGGTGTTCAATATATATTTGTTGAATAAATGACAAGATGTGACTTTAAATCATGATTTTGTTCTTTGGCTCTAAGAAATTTCCTAAAATTGTTTTAAAAAATAAATAAATAAAAGGTTGCACCATTGAAAGAGTGGTTGAAATAAGGGCATAATGTTTCTGGGTGACGCATATTTGAATATTTCAGTTTGGGTGTATATTTTCATAAACCTCATATTACTCCACAGTTATACATACTATTCTGCTTTGAATTAGGTGAGAGTAATCTGTTATCCTATTTCCTTTCAATTTATGTCAGTCATCTAGTGAGATTTCACTAATGCATTAAAGTCTCTCTATGTGATTTTCCTTGTTATATGAAGTGAATGATCCTTGGGATTACTCTCAGTTGCTTCAACTATTCAAAAGTATAGTCAGCATTTTATTTATCATTACTTATTGTGGCATACATTTCTAGATAGCCAAAACAGCCTAAACTACAAATGCTAGATAGGTAGATAGGTAGGTAGACAGATAATTAGTTTCAGGGGTACATCAAGATAGTATGCAAGGTACAGTTAAATGTATCCATTTAATAAAATGCATTGAAAAGAGTTTTACAGGAGGAATTTGAATCTATCCAAATGAAATAGGATCTTTAGGGCCTTGCCAAGTATGGTATTAAAAATAATGATTATGGGATTTAACTTTTACATAACCTATCTAAAACCTAATTTTTATAATAAAATCAAAGCTATTAATTCATTTACCTTTTATAAAAGCTTTTTTATATTGCTGGATAGAATTTTTTTTTCTTTTTACCTAATTGCACTAAATATGCGTTACTTAACAAAAAGGGAAAACTGGAAGTAAAAGCAATTCTAAATAATCTTCTATGAAGACATTCTCATAGGGCAGCAGTACCATTAAGCCCTGGAAAAAATCAACTTCATATTTAATTATGACTAAATTAGGGTCCTTAAAATTGTTAATATAACTTGTATAATGTATAATATAATGATTCCATTTCAAGGTGCTTCATTGGCTTGGTACAGAATTAGAGAGGGCTCTGCTGATCTACTCTAACCGCTCACATTGCTGATGAGAACACAGAGCTCCAGAGAAGAGTGAGATACTAAAAGTAGTTGATAGGCAGTAAAGCCAAGAACACAAAGTGCTGTGATCTTTGAAGCAGTGTGTATATGTGCAATAGTTTTAACCTTGCCGATTTGTCATGTGGTTTTTCTTGGAGTAATTATAGTAACTTTTAACCTGGAAATCACTAGAAACATTTTCTTCATTTCCCTTGTTTGCCCAGACATTTTGACAATAGTAACAATTAACATTTGTATAGAAGTTTTCAATTTTAGAAAATATTTTTACATCTCACTTGACTTTCACAGCATTATCGGTAAGAAAATACTATTCTCTATAAAAAAAGAAAATACTATTCTCACCCTATGGATGAGGAAACTGAATCCAAACGAAATTTAATAAATTGCACAAATCGTTTAAACAGTTGGCAGAGCCAGACTTGAACACAGGCTCCAGAGCCTTTGGTCTTTCCAGCTTTATATTGTTGGGAGTTGCTAAAAGTTGCTTAGGGATTTTTTTAAGTCAGTTTATTGTCAGGTCACATCATTTTTAAAAGGTCTCTGGTCAGCCCTTTTGTTATGTGAATAATAACTGTGTTTTAAATTAATAATGGCTACCATGTATTGAATACCTGCTGTGGGCCAGGCGATGTGGAGGCGCTTATTATGTCTGATTCTGATTTTCAGAACCTATGAGGTATTGCTAATATCTCCATTTTATAAGTGAATTTATGCTATTTATCCAGTAGGTAATTAAAACCTGGGATGAAAATTCCAGTCTGTTTGCCTCGTAAGCTGCAACTTTTCAGCTGTACCCAAGATTCAGTTTCCTTAAAAGAGAACACATGCAAGTGTTTAAAGCCGTAACACTCTTAATGTACTACTTCCGACTTGGATACATGGATATTCACATATATGTATCCAGATCTCCATTTATTGACCTCATAACTGAGAAAATAACCAAACTACTCTTGGTTCAGAAGCTCGTGAAATTAAAAAGAGGATAAATCAATAGCTGTGTAGACCAGTATTGTAATTGGGAGATGACAGGATCAGTTTTTTCTTTCTCATAATAATGTTGAGTAGTAATGAGATATAATTTTTATTGAGATATAATTGACATGTAACATTTATATTTGTTCCAAGCTTATTAGTTCCAGTGGACACTTGTAACAAAATATAATCCATCTGACCCAACCACCTTAAATGGAAATATTTAGAAAGTGTGTTCAAGTTAATGATACCATACTGTCTTCTGAAACTTTATCTTCTGTAATTGAACTTTATCTTCTGTATACTGTCTTCTGTAACTTTATCTTCTGTAACCCTGACCAGTTAGGGTCAGTATAACTTTTACTTATATATGCCTTTAAAAACATTTTTAGCAAGAATCTTTGAAGCTATAACTATCAAAACTGTAGTATTGTTTGTAGTATTGTCTTCAGGCCCCTCTTTTTCTACAAAATTATTTTGAAGGGTTGTTTTCACTTAGGTGATTTTTATTTGCCACGACTGTGCAGAAAGATACCAGCTGTGAGCTGTGAGTTGGCCAAGCCCTCATGCAGAGACAGAGAAAAGATCTATACAGCCTTCTCTGAGCTAAGTAGCATGTTGTCCACTGGCTCTATACCTCCCTTCAGGAGGAAAACTGTGGCCTCCAGCCTTTCCAAGTTCTAATATACAGAGGAAGCAGAGGGATTCACAAAGTGGAAATTTCAAGTTTTGAAGTTCTACCTAATTCTAGAGACCAGGCCCTACTGGCTTCCAGCGGGGCATTCTGGTGTCATCCTTTGTTTCAGCTAGAGGTCTCGTCCTAAACAAGAAAGTCTAGACAAGCAGGCAGGCATTTGACAAGAATGTCAGAGTCTCACTGAGGTTTAAAGTATAAAATTGAATTTTTAAGCAGGTCAGAAGAGTATATGTAATTCACATTCCATAATTTTATGCTCTTAACATATCTTCTAGAGAAGTTCTTTTTTGTTTTTTTTGGTTCAGTTTGGGATTTTTTTGTCTTCAAGAGAAGTTTTAAAGGCAGCATGAGCTGGACTTTGATGCTAATCAGGAAGACACAGTTATCAAATAGTGTCCTCTGTTGCATTATTTTAGCTATTGCATGTTCCACTTTGACAATTTATTCTTATCTTTTTTATCTAGGTCGAACTGGAAGGTACACTCTTATAGAAAAATGGAGAGATACTGAAAGACACTTAGCACCTCATGAAAATCCTATCATATCCTTAAACAAATGGGGGCAGTATGCTAGTGATGTACAGCTAATTTTACGTCGAACAGGGCCATCTCTTAGTGAGCGACCCACTTCAGACAGTGTGGCTCGAATTCCAGAAAGAACTTTATATAGGCAGAGTTTGCCCCCCTTGGCTAAACTGAGGCCTCAGATTGACAAATCAATCAAAAGGAGAGAACCTAAAAGGAAATCATTAACATTTACAGGAGGTGCCAAAGGATTAATGGACATTTTTGGAAAGGGCAAAGAAACTGAATTTAAGCAAAAGGTGCTGAATAACTGCAAAACAACAGCAGATGAGTTAAAGAAGCTGATCCGGTTGCAGACAGAAAAGCTTCAATCCATTGAGAAAGAGCTAGAATCAAATGAAATCGAAATACAATTTTGGGAGCAAAAATATAATTCTAACCTTGAAGAGGAAATTGTCCGCCTGGAGCAAAAGATCAAAAGAAATGATGTAGAAATTGAAGAGGAAGAATTTTGGGAAAATGAATTGCAGATTGAACAGGAAAATGAAAAACAGCTGAAGGATCAACTTCAAGAAATAAGACAGAAAATAACAGAATGTGAGAGTAAATTAAAGGACTATTTGGCTCAGATCCAGACTATGGAAAGCGGTCTTGAAGCAGAAAAATTGCAACGGGAAGTTCAGGAGGCACAAGTCAATGAAGAAGAGGTTAAAGGAAAGATTGGTAAGGTCAAAGGAGAAATTGACATTCAAGGCCAACAGAGTCTGAGGCTGGAGAATGGCATTAAAGCTGTAGAAAGATCTCTTGGACAAGCCACCAAACGATTACAGGTAAGAACATTTTTCGTAAAAAGAATGTTTCATCCACTTAAAAGAATTAATATTTTGTTGGCATTTTCTTTAATGATTGTCCATCTTCTCTTACACTGAAAGTTAGAAACTTACTTGGTTTATAAGTTTCTTAGAATTTCTGTGACTTATGACAAAGCTAAGATGTGAGACCAAAACAAAGCTGTGTGAGCTGTAAAGCCACACTGGTCCTTGCTCCACAGAAAGAGGTTTCTTACTGTGGCAGTTGTAACATTAGGTAATTGGATACAGAGAATAGAATCTCGGAGCTGGAATGGACGCTAATGATGAGATAGTGAATCTGACCTTCTCTCCTTGTAGAGATAAGGAAACCAAAACCAAAAGAGATGATAACAGATTGGTGTACCAGGGATTGTGTGGCTAGTTGACTGCGTGGCTAGTTGAATGCTCATCTATTATTCTCCATTGTTGGCTCACCCCATCTTTCCTGAGATGCAAATAGTTCCCTTCTTTTCTCTACATTACTTACTTTCCTTTGCTTTCCTGAGGAGAGGGGCACAAAGGTTCTTCTCTGATTTTCCCCTCTCCGCTTCACATACAAGAGCATTTCTATTTTGACATTAGATCCTGATCACTCAGCTTCCATTTCTCAGATACCTATTCTTGAGAAGAAAATGTGATCTCAGGAGAATTGCAAAGAGGTATTAAATATAAATAATATTTAAAATAGTAAATATTAATATTAAACAAATTTTAAAATATTAAATAAAATATCTGGGTGTGGTTACATTTGGCCACATTTCAAGTGCTCTGGAGTGGTTGCTGTATTGGTCAATGCTGGCTTACAGGCTTGCTAATCAAAGAGTGATCTGTGTAATTTGGGGCACACTTGTTAAAAATTCAGAATCTCAATTGCAGTAAGATCTCCAGATAGTACCAGTGCACATGGAAGTTTGAGAAGACCTCCCTTAGAATATGAACAGTTTTATAAGCAGTGAAAGCCGAGGTTTCAAGAACTTCTGTGATTTCCTTTCTCTGCCACTAGCTATAGTCAGAGATAAAACTACCAAAATTTTGAAAATCCAGAATTTCTCATGCTACAGTAGAAGTTATTAACCTCTGATTTGTCAGTATTATGCTAATTTTGAACCTTAAAAAGGGTATAATTGGAAGCTGTGTTGCCTTCGATAATTATTTACAGGAAACACTAATTTATGACAGTCATTACTAGTAACATTACTAATAACAGTCATTACTAGTAATCTTACTACCCATTGAAAAGTATCTCATAATCAAACTCACATATCTCCAAGTGCCCCTTACACTAAAGTAAGTAGAAGAAACAACCACTCATTTCTGGTATCTCTTTCTTACCCTTACCAGATTCTTCAGACACACACAGCCTGGGTGAGTCCTTGCCACTTTTTCCTATAGCGCAGTAAAGGAGAGAAAGACCATCCATTCAAATAATAGAATGCCTCTCCTTGCTTTTTTGAGCTTTCTAGCTGACCAAAACATGATCTCCTTTCTTAAAGGATCTTCAGTTCTCAGACTTGTCTTTGCCAAGGACTTAAGAACCCCACAGTGAAAATCTTGTAGGATCTTGCTTTCCTCATGCTCTAAAATATATCTCAGTAACAAATCCCATGAAAACTTCAACAGTTTACCAAAACAAGAACTTCTCTGAATCTCACAGACAAAATGATTATAAGTTTTGCTGTCAGTTATAAAGTAATAGGGAGATTTAATTGTGAAAGCTTAAGGCAAGATTGCTTAAACCCTGGGATGGATGGAAACCAGTATTTTATTGATAAAAGTTCATAGATATATTATTTCATCAAGTGCATGAGTGTATTCCTAACACAGGAAAGTATCACACTTAGGAAGACAGACTGAAGAAGCTGTTGTCCTTTACTTGTTTATTTTTTGACCTGTGCCACAAAGCAGAAATGACCTCTTTTGAGCCCACTGTATCAATATTAACCAGATTTTGTTAAAGGCGTTCTTGTGAAAGCAGGTATCACACATCTAGCCCCTGTAGCAGATGGACTGTCACCAGGATGTCTTTAGCTGTCCAAGAGTAAATCTTCAAATAAAAAGACAAATTTTAACTTCCATCTAGGACAAAGAACAAGAACTGGAGCAGTTGACTAAGGAGCTGCGGCAAGTCAATCTCCAGCAGTTCATCCAACAGACAGGGACAAAAGTTACCGTGTTGCCAGCAGAGCCCATTGAAGTAGAGGCCTCACATGCAGACATAGAAAGGGGTAGGTGTTGTGAAATCTGCTCTTTATCTTCATTGGTTTGCTTTGAATAAACTACTTGTATTCAGCTAAAATGTTATCCTACCGTTCAAAACTTGGCCCACTTAAAAAAGATTGATGTACTTCCTGCTTCTGGGGAAAATCAATGATATCCAGGTTATTTATTTACTTAGATGGGCGTGTAGTCACCGAATCTTCTATCATGTGTTTTAAACTCTTCTTTAAGAAACCTTCTCCTGATGTATGAGTCATCGTCTGTTGAATTTGATTAGCTTCTGTTCCTAATGCCCCTTCTTCCTCTCTTAAAAGTCCTTAGCATTAATTTGTGCTATTTAAAAGATGCGTATCATCTGAACAACCAAGAAAGAGAAGCAAAACGCTCACCTTTTTTAAAAAGGTGTTGAAATCACTGAAAACTGTTTTTGTCAACAGAGAGGGTCAGGAAGTTAGCCTTCTCCTCTTACCCAGGGCCCTACAGGGCCTGCAGTTTTACAGTTTGCTATTTGGTTCTCTGGGGCTGAAAAAATTCTAATTTTTAATGTTGCTGAGTACACCAAATGGCTTTCTTTGTTTTCTGTGTAGAGGCACCATTCCAGTCCGGGTCCCTGAAGCGGCCTGGCTCGTCACGGCAGCTCCCCAGTAATCTTCGTATTCTACAGAATCCTATCTCATCTGGTTTTAATCCTGAAGGCATATATGTATAACATTATCTGCCTTTAGGGGAGAGACCCAACAAAGGTACCAAGGACATTTAAAATTCCTTCTTTGATTTGTGCCAATGATGAACAGAGGATCTATTTCACAAGCCACCGTATCTTTTTTCTGTCCTAAATTGCATACCACTTGGAGCCATACCCTGTGCACTGATGCTAAAGAACAAAGAAACTGTGTTTTCACACATCAACAGTGTTGACGTTTCTGTCCAGCAGCTGTAATGCAAAGCCTTCATTTTTATTTGTAGCATTTGAGAGCGTTAAGAAAGTACTATACTGTGTGTATACGTAAATAAAACCATGACTTAAGAATGAAGAGAAATATGTGACTGGCTTAGTTTAATTTATTCCATATAATCGATTAATGGGTGAATGTTGATGTTTTAATATTTTTTATTAATACTTATCCTGTGACTGAATTACATTATATATTGTGTGATTATGACTTTGTGTGCATGTTGCCAGACTCCATCCATACGTTGTTGATCTTCAACTGTAAAAATGTCATAGGGTGCTCCACCATCAAAACTAACTCCAGAGGAACCCACTTGTATTTATTTTGTGTACCTGTCCTAGCCATTGCTTTAATTAGATGAAATAATTCAGGTTTTATTTTTAATCTGGACTTGAATCTTCTCTTTGTAATATTTCCAGTATATGAATGACCACATACCAGAATAGAAATATTTTCAAGAGGTTAATTGTATGTTTAAAAGATTTGCAGTACTTCAGACCCTTTAAACAAAAAAGTAATTGTTGATTATCTGTCCAAACAGACATGGGATTTCCTGATACATTATATGTTTTGTTTCTGCCCTGCCTTAATCATTTTAATCTCATTGATCCTCAGAGTTGCCATAATACATAGGTTAGAGATTCCTGGTTGACCTACTTAGAAAGGTTACTTTAAGTGACATTTTTTTAAATAACCCACTTCATATGTATGGTCTATTGGTGTAAGCACCCATGGGTAAGTTATTGCTTGCACATAATTTACTCTGTACTTTATGAATTATTGCTATTTCTCCAATCACTTAGAAAGTACATTGGAGTTAGGTATTTTTTACAGAGGAAATAAAGTTAAATTCTTTTTCTTTTCCACTTTTGAGCTTGACTTTTACAGGACATGAGTCTCCATTTGTACATATATTTTCTTATTTATAAAATCAAAAATGAGTCAGTATCTCTCCCATGAATGGTGACTTAACTAAGATTCACAAGTAATATCAGGATGGGTGTGGTCAGATACCATTTTGCCATTTTTACATTCCCTCTGATCAAAATTTGGTACAACAATAAAGACTTTAACCTGAGTAGTTTTTAATTCTGAGGAAAATATATTCTCTGTATTACATGCAACAAAGTAAAAGTGGGTTAGTATATTAATGCCATGGTAACAATAAAAAGATGTAAGCTATATCTTATGCATGAGGGCAACTTTGGATGTTTTAACACATTTGACTTATTTTGGCTTAATGAATGCTGAGAATGCTGCATTTAGGTTTCCAATGAAAAATTTTAAGAATGGCTATGAAAATATATAGAAGCTTCTAGAGAACTGAAAGTAATAATGCAGAGTTGCCTTTTCTAGTCCAGCTAAATGGCAGACCTCAACTAAAAATACTATTTTCTTTGGGTTCTTGGAGTTATCGAGTTGACCTTGCCATTATGCTATTTTGCAAATAACTTGAGAAATAATTTATTCTTAACCTGTATAACCACAACCTATACACATTTCCTCTCAATTTATAATAGTTATTTCATATCTACATATATTTAAAAATTAGAACTAAAAAAATCAAGGTAATTTGTAGATTTTGTGACAGAAATGATTTATGTATGCCCAGTATATGCCTTATTTTTAAAGGGTTCCATCCTATACCAAGAGTCATTTTGTTATCGTTCAGAGAAATTAAGATCTTATTCACAAAGAAAAACATTTTTTTATAAATTAATCACATTCTATTTAAATCAAAATATTAAACTGAAGATATATTAAACTTTGCAATTTTTAATTGCAAAGATGCCTTGGTATGCCATCAGATACACAAAGTCAATGTCCAACTTAATTCTTGTAAATTATTATCAACATTAACCTAATAACTTTAAGACTGGCAGCATTGTGACAACTTCATCTGAATTTTCAAATGCCAAATAATCTTTATGGACCTAATTACAGATAGAAATACTATTTCCTAGATGGGAAAAATATATAAATGTGAATTTGATAAATACATTGAGCAGCTATACTTTTTAATCAGTTATATTACTTCTGGAAGAAGATCTCTAAGAAATATTTTCTAAGTCTTTTTCTAAAATAGAAGAAAAACTCATTTCCCTAGAACATCTTAAAAATAGTATTCCTGATCATTTTTACGTATTGTGAACACAGATGAGTTAGATTAAGTGCCACATCTTTTGGATACATTTCAGAGGGGGGGGAAGTGGGCAGTGATATACAAAAATACCAAATATAGAATTTTTCAGCTGGGGAAATATTCAGGTTCTAAATACTAAACTACATTTTAAGGGGTTTTTTATTATTATGCTGCAAGTTTTCTTATGATTTCCTATAAGTATTAAATACACTAGAAGATAATTTGTTTCCTTACAAGGAATGATTTGAAATAGCATTGGTATATTTGACCCTTTGGAGTGTCTAGCATCCTCAGAGAATGATCCATACTGGGTTGCCTCAGTCCTTTTTTTTTCTTATGAGATATTTTGGTTTGTTAGCATGTTTTTTTGTCCTGACACACAGGGAATTTATATGTGAGACTTTGGTTGGTATTAATAGGAATTACCCATTTAATTCCCTCAGTCATCCCTGAAGCAATCATCAATTCCCATAGTTCAAATTAATCATACACTCAAGCTAAAACAGCAAAAATACAGAATTTATGGTGTGAAATATGATTATTAATAGTGTTTAAGAACAAATAAAACACTTGCTTCCAGAGCATAAATTTTTACCTGCATGAAAAGAACTTTTCTTTGTGAATAAGAGACAAATGGTCTTTAGAGTAAAGAAACTTCATTTAAAGCCATTTCTGTGAACATCTTTCCAAGTTAGAACTATAATAATGGATTGAGGAAATACTATGGAAAAGGCAAAAACTCTTGATTTCAGGTGTTCAAAGGATGTGGGCAGATGGGCATTTCCCTGTGTGCATTGCCTTTGAAAAATTGGGCCTTAATTTATATGTATATAACAATGCTGTGTTCACGTCCCTCTTTTACCTAAAGTTGTCTTTATTAGTCTATATTGTATTAAAATTCAGCTCATAAGTATTACTTTTATATTAAGTCCATTTTTTGCATGTTTATACTACTTGCTACAGTATTTTTAAGTTTTGGGTGAAGGCCATCAGCTGTGTGGAGAAGACAAAACAATCACTATTTATTCAGTATTGCTGCTTTTCATTTCCAGAGTAAGCTTTCGATGCCAGGACAGTGACTGCTTGAAAGCTGCAGGAGCTCTATTCCAATGCATTTTATATATTTTTAGAAACCAAATAAATGCAGATAACTATTTAGTATACTAATTATATTAAACCAGCAGAAATATAAAGGCAATAAAGTATATACATATATATATGGGGGGAGGGAAAGATTAAAAAAATAGGTTTACAGCCAGACATGGTGATAGCCCTAAATATATTTCCAATCTGTCTGTCTTTATTGACCCAAGGAGGACTTGAGTTGCTGCAGCTTTAAACAGGAAATTACCATGTTCACTACTGTGGACACATAAATATGCTTTTAGTACTGCTTTGCTTATGTACCAATAAAATATCTGTAATATGTATTATATGTAATTATTCTTTTTTTGACTTTCATTTCAAAATGTATATTTTCTGATTATTATCATGAGCTGTAAAACAAAGGATCAATATCTGATATTCTCCCAAGTAATAAATTTTCAGGATTCATTGGGGCATCATAGTTGTTGGTTTGTTTCTTATATAAGTTTATTTTCTTTAAAATATGCCAAAGAGAAAAGGTCTGCATATCAGTGATATAAAATTACAGTTCTTTAAAAGTCATGTTAATTATTATAACTAAAGAATTATCTGTTGCTGAAAAAGACAGCTGTTTGGAGCGCCTGAGTGGCTCATCAGTTAAGCGTCTGACTTGGTTTTGGCTCAGGTCATGATCTCAGGGTCATGAGATGGAGCCTGGAGCTCCATCCTGGGCATGGAGCCTACTTAAGATTCTATCTCTCCCTCTCCCTCTCCCCCTTCTCCCCGCACACACTCCCACTCATATGCTCACTCTCTCTCTCTCTCTCTCTCTCTCTCAAATAAATAAATCTTTAAAAAGGAAAAAAGGTTGTTTTATCCAAGTGAAACTGAATCAAGAAATTAACGTCTCCCTTTTATTTCAAAAGCAAATGGAAAAATTGTGTCTTCATGAACCTCTATATTCTCAGATTTCTTTAAAACCACATGTGAGGGTGGGGGTGACTGGGTGACGGGCACTGAGGTGGGCACTCGACGGGATGAGCACTGGGTGATATTCTATATGTTGGCAAATTGAACACCAATAAAAAATAAATTTATTTAAAAAAGAAAGAATCAAGCCAAAAAAAAAAAACAAAACACATGTGAGGGGGGCAGCCCTGGTGGCTTAGCGGTTTAGCGCCGCCTGCACCCGAGGTGTGATCCTGGAGACCCGGGATTGAGTCCCACGTCGGGCTCCCTGCATGGAGCCTGCTTCTCCCCCTGCCTGTGTCTCTTCCTTTCTCTCTCTGTCTCTAGTGAGTAAATAAAATCTTTAAAAAAAAAAAAAGAAAAACCACATGTGAGGGGAACAATTCATTACCTACTATGTGCCAGGTACAATAGGAGGTACATTCAGCCATGTAGGGAACCTCTTCCAAATCGTACAACTAATAAGTAGCTTATAGCGCACTTGGATATGGACCTTTCAGATTTCGAAGTACTTTCCTATATTCCATGATAAACTGCATAAGCTTTACCATGCCCAGTTTCTCTTTTTGAATATGAAAGTAATGTGGAAGTACATAAATTGTTATTTTCATATTTTGCATAAGTAAGATCTTGATCAAGAAACTATACATATGAATAATACTGTTATAAAAACAATGATAAATTATTAACAAAATAATGCAAGATATAGATTATTCTTTGTCCTAGTTTGGGGGACTTTTAAATTTGTAATTATACTGTCCTCCTCTAAAGGCATTTGTTTAGTTAAAGGCAGAGCAAGAAATAAACTTCTGTTTACTTGACTTGTCGCCTGCCACCCACTTCATATATTTGTGCTGCGCCTTAGAAAGGGCCAGCAGAGTCCTATAAAAGAGGCACAGACTTACTGGACACACTCATGCTTTCTGTAGACATGTGGTGAGCTTTACCGTAGGCCAGACACGCTGAAATTAACATGATTTGCTTTTGCACCTCAGGAAAGGTGCAGTCTAATGATCACCATTGAAGGAACAAAGATGGAGAGCCGTGGAAACACACCAGAAGGGCTTTACCCCAACCAGAGTGTTGGCAAACCCTGGAAAAGGGAATATAAACTGGGGAGGGATATCTGGCACAGACTACAAGATGGGAAGATGTAAAGCCTGTGGGGATGTGACCGGGTGGTAAAAAGGTCGGGAAGGCTGAGAGAGAAGGTTGGCATCGTGAAGGGCTTTGGTTGCTATAGTAACGACTTTATCCTTAGAGCTGTGGAGGACTTTTAAGCACAGAAATGAAATGATCAGACTAGCATATTAAGAAGATCCTTCTTGCTGGCATTGTAGAGAACTGACTGGAGAAAGGTCAAGACTAGAGGCAAGAAAGACACTGAGGAGGTCTGCAGGAATCTAGGCCAGAAATAATGTAACTTGAACTAAGTAAGTAATTGGGGTTTACTGAATAACAAATGTTTATTGAGCACCTACTTTGTGCCAGAAGAGAACCAAACAAACTATAGACATCCTAAGTAAACAGTAGCAGAAGGATATCGTGTTTAAATGGTGGAGAGAGGATAAAAGAATCCAAGAAGTTCCAAGTATTTGGCAGCTATCCACAGCCTTAAATGGCTGATAGTAATGGTGCTGTGAGTTTCTTAATGATGAATAGTCACAGATACTCTGTTCTGTGTGCTGGGGGCAAAAGATGGGGAGAGGAGGGAGGGAAGAGAGAATAAAGATCTGAAAAATATGTATTTGAAAGTTGGCCTTCAAATGGGCTTCCCCCTTGTTTAGAGTCCATACAGTCTTTCTTGCAAGGATGGCGTGGATTTGGGGAAGAGATCTCTGCAGCACCATATTTAATCAGGCTCTTCATCTGGTGTGTTGGAATCCTGTTTTCCCAGCACCACATTTGGCTTTGTGTTCAATATAAGTCACTTTCATTCGTCTGCCATGAGTGTGTGTCCAAGATGTTAGAAGGGTCTGACTATGGTCCAGAATGAAAGGAAGTGAAGCGGGTAGACAGTACAAACTTACCTGTCTATATGCCAAGCCAACATTTACAAGTTTCCTGCAACTGCTAGCAGTGTGGAAATCAAATTATTGGAGTACTGAAGTGACAGGATTGTTTAAAGCATAAAACAAATTCTAGGGAGCACCTGGGTGGCCCAGTCAGTTAAGTGTCTGACTTGATTTCTGCTCTGGTCATGATCTCAGGGTCATTAGATGGAGCCCCTGTGGGACCATGTACTGCGTGTGGAGCCTACTTAAGATTCTCTCTCCTGGGGTGCCTAGGTGTGTCAGTCAGTTAAGTATCTGCCTTTAGCTCCGGTCATGATCCCAGAGTCCTGGGATCGAGCTCCGCACTGGGCTCCCTACTCAGTGGGGAGTCTGCTTCTCCCTCTGCCTCCACCTCTCCCCTCTGCTTGTGCTCTCTTGCTCACTCTTTCTCAAGTAAATAAAATTTAAAATAAAAATTCTCTCCCTCTCCTTCTGCCCTTCCCCTCATGCATACACACAGGCACATGCTTTCTCTCAAAAAAAAAAAAAATCATAGACACTTTGTAAACGAACATAATGAGCTAAAATGCCATGTGGCAACAGGTAGCATGCAAACAGAGGCTGAGAAGAGCAGGAACATGTGCAGGACGTTCACCAGGAGCCACCCACTCGCCCAAGAGAGTGACAACTGTGGCAATCACTAAGCTCTGACCTACTTCCGTAACATCCCTACCAAACCCCGCCTGCATCAGAACCTTCAAGGACTACCATCCTGGATCACCTCAACAGGCTAAAAAGTTCTCCCTTTTCTTAAACCAAAATAGATTTCCTTGTATTTCTAACTTTTCTTAAGACCACACAGAAGAAACAATTTCTCACCAATCTGACAGCACTTCAGATATTGAAGGCATCTATTATGTCTCCAACTGTTCTCTTTCCCAACTCCCAATTCTTTCAAATAGTATAATTTCCAGTCTCTTCTCTCTTGAACCTGCAGTAGACACTGTTGAATGTGGCAGCCGGAACTAATAACAAAATTCCATTTGTGGTTTGACCAGATCAACATGTAGAAACTTGATTCATTGTGATGCAGCCTAAAACTAAACTGGGTGGTTAATCTTACTAGGTTTTTGTGAACCTCAGCTCACTATTAAATCATTGCACTAATTAATAGTTCACTAAAGTCCTCTTTTTCACACTTTTCTGCTGTCAGTGAAATCTTTCCTAACATGTATGTGTGGTTGAATTTTAGGATGCATTGCAGAATTTTAATTTATCAGAATACTTTTCACCTCTAAACATTTTGAAATTAACAAATCCCAGAAGGAAGGTGTGGGCTTTGATGTCAGATCAATAATGTAGAGGACAGAGTACTATGGGGGCATACGGGAGGTTAGGGGTAATATCAGCAAAAGCACCATTGAGAAGGTAGGTGTAGGCTCCTGAATTGGGCTCTTGAAGGATGAATAGGCTTTCACTCATCATATTTATTGAATGCTTAGTATGTGGTAGACACTAGAGATTCAGCAGTAAACAAAAAAGACCCAAATCCCTGCTCATTTGAACCTTATATTCTAGAAGGAAAGACAGAGGAATAAAGAAGTAAAATATATAGTATTTTTATTGTGATAAGAGCTAAAGAGAAAAATAATGAAGTGGCAAAGAGCAATAGGAAGTACCAGAAGTTGGAGGAAAATTGCAACTTTATATAAGTTGCCTGAGGCCTCTCTTAAAAGGTGGTGTTGCAGTAAAGACTTAACGGTGGTACCAGCACACCTGCAGAAATGAAGAGGAGGTACCTGGGCCATTAAGCCCATGTTAGGCTTCTGTAAGAAAAGTATAGGATGCCTGAGAAGCCTGCAGAGTCTAGCTTTCTGTTTCCAAGCAACTGACTCAGAATGCATAGGCCTTTTTCTGGCTGTGTGGCAGTAGATCCAATTACTCATTCAATCAATCCTTTCAAATCTAAGTAAGTGAAGGAGGAAGATATTTTTAAAATACTAAAAAATATTTAGGGGCACCTGGGTGGCTCAGTCAGTTAAGCATCCAACTCTTGATCTCAGCTCGGGTCTTGATCTCAGGGTCATGAGTTCAAGCCCTGCATTGGGCTCCATGCTGGGCATGGAGCCTACTTTTAAAAATTTTTGTTTTAATCTGAATTTAATTAATCTTAATCCTTTCCAAATTTCAATTCATAGGTAAGATGGCCTTCTGTGAATAGACTTACATTTGACCTACTCTATTTTCCAAAACAATGGCTAAAGGAATACTTTTATATCTAAAGATGCTTTATTTTGCTAGATATCCCTCCCAGATTTAATGCAGCTTTATAACCTAAAAATGTTTTTCATTTCAAGATATTAAACAAAAACTAGCCATTTTCACGTACTCTACCATATGTTGAACAGTGTTAAGTCTTTGTTTATGGAAGGGATCTGTAATTTGAGGTCCATGGACTCCTAGAAAAGATATTGGAGGCACATTGTATACAGACTCTTAAAATAGACATTTGGGGAGTTGTGGAAAAGTAGAGCGTGCACTGAGTAGAGGGTAAGGCAAGGAGGGTGTCATAGAAGATGGGGCCATACTGTAAAGAACTTTGAATGTCATCAGGTAGGTAGTGGAGAGCCAAAGGAATTCAAAGGAGCCTTAAGATTAGACTTGCTTTTTAGAAAGCTTACTGTGGCAATGGAACAGTGATTGGGCTGTAGTGGGAAGAAATCAGTGTTAGGGACTCCCCTGGGAGGCAGTTGTAATAGATCTGCATTAATGTACTATGAAAACTGTCCTGATCTTCCATCCCTTCCAAATTCTCCTTTAATAGATAACATTGACAACTGTTCACCTTGTGTCACCATTTTGCCCTGAATATATGCCTCACATAGCCCATGAAAAAAAAAAGCCAAGTGGACCTAAATGGATAATTCCTAGACTCTACTGAATAAGAACAGAGAGATCACTCAAAAAAAATGGCACAGCAATCTGCAATGATGTGGATGGAACTAGAGGGTGTTATGCTAACCAAGATAATCAGAGAAAGACAAATACCATATTGTCTTACTCATATGTGGAAATTAAGAAACAACAGGAGCATAGGAGAAGGAGGGGAAAAGAAAACAAGACAAAATCAGAGAGGGAGACAAACCATAAGAGACTCTTAACCATAGGAAACGAACTGAGGGTTGCTGGAGAGGAGCGGATGGGGGGTGAGGTAACAAGGTGATGGACATTAAGGAGAGCATATGATGTGATGAGGACTGGGTGTTACATGCAACTAATGAATCACTACATTTTACCCCTGAAACTAATAATAAAAATAAATAAATAATGGCACAGCAAAAATTCCAAAGCCTGTCATCTGGCTTAAGATCCAGTCTAGGGATCCCTGGGTGGCGCAGCAGTTTGGCGCCTGCCTTTGGCCCAGGGTGTGATCCTGGAGACCCGGGATCAAATCTCACGTCGGGCTCCTGGTGCATGGAGCCTGCTTCTCCCTCTGCCTGTGTCTCTGCCTCTCTCTCTCTCTCTCTCTGTGTGACTATCATAAAAAAAAAAAAAAAAAAAAGATCCAGTCTACACATCAAAATTAACCATCACAGTATGTATGTACATATATATGTATGTGTGTGTGTATATATATGTATATACACATAAATATATGTACGTATGTATATAAACATGTGCCCTATGTTACATACCTAGTATTTTAATACATATAGCAGCCAAATAAGAACCTTTCTTATTGAATACCACCATACACAAACTCTCCAGTATGAGTCTCAAGTAAACTACTGGATTTACCTTACAGCTCTTGCTGTCTGGCCATATCCCTCTTGCCAAGAGCTCTGACACCAAATAAACTTATGAGATTCAGAGAAGACAGAGAATCAACTCTTCACATGGTCTTCTCTGACCAAATACTCATGGAGTGCTCCCCTCTGCAATGTGGTAAATAGAACTTTAAATGGAGCTACAAAATGGAAGTCCAGGCACGTTCTTGAAACTCCGTTTTATAGGAACCAGTGCCTGTCTAACCATAGGTGGCTTGCTGCCTTGACAGCTTCTTTCATGACACCGTAGATGTAGGAGAATGCTTCCAAACCAGGTTTTTCCTCTTTTCATTTGCTGTATGGCCTCAATGCTATGTCCTAGATTTTGCCAAATCAACAAACATTTGGCATGTTTGGGGGGTGCGTTAGGGCACCGGGGGCTGATGGACACGATGCTGAAATTCTATCTTTCATGGTATCTTTATTGCAAGTGGGATCCACCAGAAAACAGCTATTTAGAGGTTATGAGTAGAGTTTTGCACTTGTCCTGCCATGGTGCTGAGAGTATCCACATTGAGACATCCAAAAGGCATCTGAATATGCAGGTCTGAAACTTGCGAAGGAAACAAAGCTGAAGATGGACAAACAGACACTATCTGCTCTCAGGCTATAGTTTAAAATGCAGGAGAAAACCCCCTTAAATACATACAAATTTATTTTGAAATGAAGAGGAGACGAGCTTTCTCAGAAAGAAAGACAAATATTTGGTTCTGTATGGTCAGACATCCAGCAGCCTCAGTGTCACCTGAGACCAGTTAGAAATGTAGAGGCTCGGGCCCCACTCTGGACTTAAAGAAACTGGAATTTGTACTTCAGCAAGATGCCACATTTTCTGCAGGTGCACTCAACTTAGGGACGCCCTGGAGTACACCAAGAAGAGGACCGAGGACAGGGGCCGGAGGAGCATCTCATATATGAGGCCAGCAGCCAGGAGACCAGAGAGGGAGACCATGAGGAATTAGAAGCCGAAAACGTCTGTAGAAGGGTCATTGTCAACAAGCAGGAGGATGGAACACTTGTCTGAACAGAATCCTACCTAGGCAATGGGGTGATTCGAGGATGAAAGTAACCGAGGTCTTTTCGTTTTTAGTGTTTCTGTTTCTGTTTTTAGCCACTCGAGATTTTCTAGAGAAATTATTAACAGCATCACCCTTCTCTGCTCCTCTGACCTCCATGCCCTGAAAGGAGAGAAGATCATTAAGTGTCCAGACATCTGGGCTCTTTTTACCTCTTAGGATGGATGGCAAATTGCTTTTTGAATGTGAGTGATGTCAGCTAAGTGAAGAGAACTTTGAAATGAGTCTGCGGTCCTGCAAACCTCTTTACGGTTTAATGGTAACAGACCAACAAAAGGAGTAGGTGGGATTGGACCTGAGGATCAAGAGCTGAATAGGGGAGTAACCCGGCAGCTGGAGATGAGATTGCCCGGGCCTGAGAGAGGATGAGGGTTCTGGGCGGCAGAGCCATCTGCACAGTCCCCTGTGGCATCAGGGCAGTCCTGAGCTTTGCTGCCCCCACTTGGGGCTGTGGGGAGTGGGGGGGAGCAGAGCTGCTGGCACCAAAGGCCCGGATCCAATGCTTCTCCCTCAACAGAAGCTGAGAATCACACCCCTCCTCTTTTCCCTGATTTATATAAGACCAGAGGTTCTTATGTTCCCAGACTGGGGCAAAGAGGGAGAGGAGGGAAAATGCCAAAAATTGATACCATACGTAATTAAGAAAAAGAACATGGGACGTGTGGGTGGCTCAGTGGTTGAGCGGGCCTGCCTTTGGCCCAGGGCATGATCCCAGGGTCCCAGGATTGAGTCCCGCATCGGGCTCCCTGCAGGAAGCCTGCTTCTCCCTCTGCCTATGTCTCTGCCTCTCTCTGTGTCTCTCATGAATAAAATAATTAATAATAATAATAATATATTAAAAAGAGACAAAAAAGAACAAATATGACATTTCTTTAACTCTTAATGTTGTGGAGAAATGTCTGCCTGTTTCATGTTCTTCACCGTTTACTGCCAGAGTTGCTCCATTTCTGATAGATTTTATTGAAAATGGTTTCTAATAGGTTAACATTATGTCTTCTTGAATTCTTCATTTCCTGACTCTGTCAGATACTTTCAGAGGAAAATAAATGATGGAGTAGAAAGATAGAGGAGTCTGGAGACTCAAGTTCTATCATCACTATTCCATAATAGCTATATGACATTGGGCAAGGCATTGACTCTCCCTGGACCTCGGTTTCCACTTTTGTAAAATGAAGAACTGAGATGAAATTATTTCTAACTCTTTCCAGCTCTAGCCCCACAATCAATGATGTGTGACAAAGACCATAAATGTAGAAAGGTCTGAAAGTCATGACGGTTAAGAACATGAATCACAAATACAGCAGCAACTAAACTCGTCGGTTAGTTTAACCTTTCTGGAGTTTGTTACTAAACATTGTCCACAACATGGGCCGCCAGAGAAGAAAGAATTATTAATAGGTAACCAGAGTGAAAAGAGGTCACTAACTCCTAACACATAGGACGGAGATCTAGTCTCCCCACTCAGTGTGGCTGCACAGAATTCCTCCCGCTAAAATCAACCGGCTCCCACACCCTCGCTAGGGAGCATCCTCTTTGTACGTCAGGAGCATCCTTCTTGAACGTTGCTCTTGAGGGCTCATCCTGCGTGAAGAATCCCCTGCATTGCAAATCTTCACACCTAACCTCCTAGTTTTAGCTAAAAAACTTGACCTAACATTTCCCCTTGCCTCTCCTTACCCCACTCTTTAGGTCCACCTATTATATGTCAATAGCATCCTTTACTAACTTTTTTTTTTAAATAAATTTATTTTTTATTGGTGTTTAATTTACCAACATACAGAATAACACCCAGGGCTCATCCTGTCAAGTGTCCCCCTCAGTGCCCGTCACCCATTCACCCCCACCCCCTGCCCTCCTCCCCTTCCCCCACCCCTAGTTCATTTCCCAGAGTTAGCAGTCTTCATGTTCTGTCTCCCTTCCCTGATATTTCCCACACATTTCTTCTCCCTTCCCTTCTATTCCCTTTCACTATTGTTTATATTCCCCAAATGAATGAGAACATACACTGTTTGTCCTTCTCCGATTGACTCACTTCACTCAGCATAATACCCTCCAGTTCCATCCACGTCGAAGCAAATGGTGGGTATTTGTCGTTTCTAATGGCTGAGGAATATTCCATTGTATACATAAACCACATCTTCTTTATCCATTCATCTTTCGATGGACACCGAGGCTCCTTCCACAGTTTGGCTATTGTGGACATTGCTACTAGGAACATCGGGGTGCAGGTGTCCCGGCGTTTCATTGCATCTGTATCTTTGGGGTAAATCCCCAACAGTGCAATTGCTGGGTCATAGGGCAGGTCTATTTTTAACTCTTTGAGGAACCTCCACACAGTTTTCCAGAGTGGCTGCACCAGTTCACATTCCCACCAACAGTGTAAGAGGGTTCCCTTTTCTCCGCATCCTCTCCAACATTGGTGGTTTCCTGCCTTGTTAATGTTCCCCATTCTCACTGGTGTGAGGTGGTATCTCATTGTGGTTTTGATTTGTATTTCCCTGATGGCAAGTGATGCAGAGCATTTTCTCATGTGCATGTTGGCCATGTCCATGTCTTCCTCTGTGAGATTTCTCTTCATGTCTTTTGCCCATTTCATGATTGGATTGTTTGTTTCTTTGGTGTTGAGTTTAATAAGTTCTTTATAGATCTTGGAAACTAGCCCTTTATCTGATACGTCATTTGCAAATATCTTCTCCCATTCTGTAGGTTGTCTTTTAGTTTTGTTGACTGTATCCTTTGCTGTGCAAAAGCTTCTTATCTTGATGAAGTCCCAATAGTTCATTTTTGCTTTTGTTTCTTTTGCCTTTGTGGATGTATCTTGCAAGAAGTTACTGTGGCCAAGTTCAAAAAGGGTGTTGCCTGTGTTCTCCTCCAGGATTTTGATGGACTCTTGTCTCACATTTAGATCTTTCATCCATTTTGAGTTTATCTTTGTGTATGAAGAAGTCAAACTCTCCCTCTTCGCTGATGACATGATACTCTACATAGAAAACCCAAAAGCCTCCACCCCAAGATTGCTAGAACTCATACAGCAATTTGGTAGCATGGCAGGATACAAAACCAATGCCCAGAAATCAGTGGCATTTCTATACACTAACAATGAGACTGAAGAAAGAGAAATTAAGGAATCAATCCCATTTACAATAGCACCCAAAAGCATAAGATACCTAGGAATAAACCTAACCAAAGAGGTAAAGGATCTATACCCTAAAAACTATAGAAGACTTCTGAAAGAAATTGAGGAAGACACAAAGAGATGGAAAAATATTTCATGCTCATGGATTGGCAGAATTAATATTGTGAAAATGTCAATGTTACCCAGGGCAATTTACACGTTTAATGCAATCCCTATCAAAATACCATGGACTTTCTTCAGAGAGTTAGAACAAATTATTTTAAGATTTGTGTGGAATCAGAAAAGACCCCGAATAGCCGGAGAATTTTAAAAAAGAAAACCATAGCTGGGGGCATCACAATGCCAGATTTCAGGTTGTACTACAAAGCTGTGGTCATCAGGACAGTGTGGTACTGGCACAAAAACAGACACATAGATCAATGGAACAGAATAGAGAACCCAGAAGTGGACCCTGAACTTTATGGTCAACTAATATTCGATAAAGGAGGAAAGACTATCCATTGGAAGAAAGACAGTCTCTTCAATAAATGGTGCTGGGAAAATTGGACATCCACATGCAGAAGAATGAAACTAGACCACTCTCTTGCACCATACACAAAGATAAACTTTACTAACTTTTAAAAAAAATATTTTATTTATGTATTTACTAAAGAGAGAGTGCATGCAAGTGGGGGGAGGGGCAGACTCTGTGCTGAGTGTGGAGCCCAACACGGGGCTTGATCCCAGGACCCCAAGGTCATGACATGAGCCGAAATCAAGAGTCAGATGCCTAACTCACTGAGCCACCCAGGCACACTGGCATCCTTTACTTTCTATCACAGAAGTTATAATTAGAGACTGGTTTGTCTGATTATTTAGTGTCTATCTGTACTGCACAGTAAGCACCACGGGGCAGGGTGTGTTTTGTTACCCCTCTGTTTCTAGCACCTGCCACAGGTCCTGGCACATGACAGGCATTCAATAACTATTAGTTGAATGAAAAGGTGAATGAATGAATTTCATCCTGCATAGAGAAGATGAAGTGTCATTAACCAAGTCAGATCACTAACAAGTGAGACAACAAAAACATTGATCTGTTCTCACTGGCTCCCCAGCACACCCATCCTCCTTTTCGGTGGCCTCCTCAGCCGTCTCCTGGACTCCTGCCTCCAGGCAATAGTACTGGTGCAGGAGGAAGTGGTGTGGGAGAAGCAGGCACAGAGCAGAGGGTATGTCGCTGGGGACCTGGTCTCTCCTCACTTGCCTCTTGTCTGCGTGCTTGCCAATGCTCGGAATATACTTCATGAACATGAACTCAGCACCTACTTGAAAGAACTCTGTCTGTTTGTAGAAGGTCTTAGCATATGGCCCTGCCCTCCCGTGGAGGAGCATTGTGAAATATTCAGAACCCTGACCTCTCATTTCTCATTCACCTTCCTCTGTATCATGGGCTCCAGGACACACTCAAGTTGGAAATCCATGGTATTTGTATTTCTCCAGTAGACTTGATCTGGGATCACCTCTCATTCCTCATGCAGCCATGTTATCTCTGGCCCAGATACCTGGGTTACAGAAGGTGAGGTCAGCCCTTGATCCACCATGCCAAGCTGTAGGTCCATTTCCAGAGCCCAGGTGTCTTCTGCTCCATTCCTTTCTCTTGCCCAGAGCTACGCTCCTCAACATGTCCACTCCATCTGCTGTACCTGCCTACCACCCCTTCTCTTCTCCATGCCCACAGCTCCCTCTCACTGAATATTTCCTCAAAATCCATTAGACAAGAATACCTCTGATTTAATTTTTTATAAAGATTTTATTTATTTAATCATGAGAGACAGAGAGAGAGAGAGGCAGAGACACAGGCAGAGGGAGAAGCAGGCTCTCTGTGGGGAGCTCGATGTGGGACTCGATCCTGGGACCCCAGGATAGCCCTGAGCCAAAGGCAGACACTCAACTGCTGAGCCACCCAGGTGTCCAAGAATACCTCTGATTTAAGATGAGCAGAATAAACACATTCTTGCCCCAAAGAAACTTGGTTTAACTGCCTTTCTTCCCCTTACAGTGTCATCAAAGCAAATTCCCCAAATCTGCATGGCTCAAAGTACTTTTTAATGAGTCCTTGTTTTGTTCTATTTATCCCAACTCAGAGAAAATGCATTCTCCATACATTTTCCTCAGCCTCTGTGGACAGTTTTTCCTGAAACCAGCGTGTAGTGCAGAGGACGTGTGTAGAGTTAGAAAGTTTGCCTGCATGGAGCACACAGCTAAAGCCTGACACTGCATCTTTCCTTTTCCAATTTTCTATCTGAGCGTGATTAAAAAGGGTCTCCTGTTCCAGGGTGACGCACTGCACCACAGCTGTGCGTTTCCTGCCTGGTCATCCGGTGCCCTCTGCAGGAGGACTCAATTTTGGCTCTGTTGTATAGAGTGCCTTCAAAGTCTCTACAAAACCAGAGCTTAATCTTGTGACACTGTGCTTATTACCTCTAATTACCCTACAGATTCCCATCTGTTTAAAGTTGGAGATTTGCTTTCATTACGACTGAATTTCACTAAAAGAAAATTCTATCTACATTGAGAAACTCTGGTGCTTGGAAGAGCTTCAAATTGGGGGAGGAGGGTAGTTCTGATACAGACATTAATGTTCTGATTTTGATTTACTTCAAAAATTCCTTGACATATAGAACCAATTACCTTTTCGTTTTGCCTTTTTTCTGGATCTTTACCCTATATATTTAGTCTATATTTTGATATGATGCTTCATACTGCAGAGAAAACATTTGGAGCAGGCTGAAATGAAGAGCAGAAAGCATTAGAGTGAGAAACGAGTGAGGTTCTAGGTTTAATTGGCTGTTATTTTGCTGTGATGCCTTGCAAAGCCATTTCACTCCTTTGGGGTTTAGTGTCATCTTTTGTAAAATTAAGTGGCTGACCAGGATTGATTTGCAAGATTTCTTCCAGCTCTGAAAATCAGTCACCTTATGCTTACACCCGGGTCACTCATCTCTGCTAATATTTATTGCTTTTTTAAAAAAGTCATATAGGGACGCCTGGATGGCTCAGTGGTTGAGCGTCTGCCTTTGGTCCAGGGTGTGATCCTTGAGTCCCGGGATCGAGTCCCACGTTGGGCTCCCTGCGTGGAGCCTGCTTCTCTCTCTGCCTGTGTCTCTGCCTCTCTCTCTCTCTCTCTCTCATTCTCTCTCTCTATCATGAATAAATAAAATCTTTAAAAAATAAAAAATTAAAAAGTCATATAAATTCGTTTTAATTCCTATTTTATCTTCATGCCTGCTAGTAACCATAATTATGGCTCTGTTGCACTAGCCATATTGCACTAGCCATTTATATTCTTTTAAACAGATGTTGATGATTTTACATATAGATCTTTCAAGAAAAACAATGACAGTCACTGGGCCGTGTTTTTATTTTTATTTTTATTTTTTTTAAGATTTTATTTATTTATTCATGAGAGATACAGAGAGAGGCAGAGACATAGGCAGAGGGAGAAGCAGGCTCCCTATGGGTAGCCCGATGTGGGACTTGATCCCAGGACCCTGGGATCATGACCTGAGTCAAAGTCAGATGCTCAACCACTGAGCCACCCAGGTGCCCTGGGCCATGTTTTTATTTATTTTTTATTTTTTATTTTATTTTTTGGGGGGAGCATGTTTTTAAACAAAAAAAAAAGATTGTTTTCTTTCACTCTTCCCTTTCTAAATTATTTGTAACCTAGATGTTTCTTTACTCTGTAGATTCTTTAGTTTCCAACATCAGTCTTTTAGCCAGAGATAATAGTTAATACTTTTATCATCCAACAGTAAAAGCATTTATTGAGTGCCTACTATGAATCAGGCATTCTGCTATGTGCTACAAGTACAAAGACAAACAAACCCTTGTAAACTAAGACTGAGAGAAAATGTTCCTATATGCCTAGAAGTTAGTATGCTGCTACTACTCCTCACCTTTCCTGCTGTGTCCCAAAACTGACTTCGAGGATATTATACTGAAAATCTACAAATGTAGACAGATCATCTAAAGTAGAGGAACATGATCTTCATACATAATGTATGGCTTCTGTTGCATACATGTGGCAAGTGAACTTAATTCTTACAAATTGCCTCAACTTCTTTATCTGTAAAATTAGAAAATTTTGTTCATGGAGTTGGGACAAGGATTGGACTTCATGATTCTAAGATTCATTCTAACTCTTTATATATCTGTGGTTTAGATTTAAAGTTCAATTATAAATGCTTTCAATAATGAAGACTTGGGACTTTTCTACTTCTTCATAAAGATGAGCAGAAATGAAATAAAATCCATGGAATCTTCCGTTGTAAGAAAACTTCCATTGTAGGAAAACTAAATTTATATAGCCAAGTCTGTTTACCTATAGTGGTAGACTAATTGGTCAAGCCCACAAGATCAACAGAATAAAAACTCACTTTGTCACAGGGGCACCTACTTCCAAAAACGAATCTCATATTTAGCTGATTGTGAAGATCACTATAATCTTTCAAAGTAAAGGTGAAATGAACAAAGTTGAAAATATTCTTTGCCAGAAGACTTACACTACAAAAAAAATGTTAAAGAAAGTCCTTTGGGCAGAGAGACAGAGAGAGAATGATCCTAGTTGGAAATGTGGATCTCCACAAAGGAATAAAGAGCTTTATATGGATACAAATCTCATTAGCTGGTCTTCCAGTCTCTACCAGACCAGAGGCAGCAAATGAAGAAATGGAGAGTAGAGGGTCTGGTAGAAATAGATAAATGGATCATTCAGCAAAGGAATTCAGCTGATAACCCTATACCCAGGGAAGGAAACAAGAAAAATAAAATTTATTAGAGGAGGAGGAGAAAGAGAGGAGAAGAAAAATTAATTTTAAAATTCTAATAAGTTCGGCAGCCCCAGTAGCGCAGCGGTGATGGTGCTGCCTGCAGCTCGGGGTGTGATCCTGGAGACCAGGGATCGAGTCCCACGTCGGGCTCCCTGCATGGAGCCTGCTTCTCCCTCTGCCTGTGTCTCTGCCTCTCTCTCTCTCTCTCTGTGTGTCTCTACGAATGAATGAATAAATAAATAAAATACTTCAAAAAATAAAAATAAAATTCTAATAAGTTAATGCCAATTCATGTTGGTCACCAAGAAAAAAGTCAAACCAGATTCAAGATACCCTTTAAGAAGGCAAGAAAGTAAGATGTGTCTATGAGAGATCTTTTGTCTACATTGAGTGAAATAAAATTTCATTACGAGACTAGTAAAAAAAACTTTTTAAGTTGGACCTTCTACCATTTTCTGATAATTTCATGCCTACTGTTGGGTCTTAGTTGGCAGAAACTCTGCCTTCTGCCTCTGCATGCCCCCTTCTGCGTCTCTCTGGGCATGTGCTCTAAACATGGTACTTACCACACAACATGTGCATTTGATCGACTCTTTGATACATTCATTTCTAAATTTTCCACTAACATTCAGTCTTCCTGCCAGGCTTATTTAGCCACCCCTTTTGAAAGGTTAAGCTGAAGAAACCCTAGCACGTGTCTATTTTTAAATACCATGAAGTTTTAAAAGTGAATTTAATTTTACCTCTTGTCACATGTTTATGCTGAGGAGTCAGGAAGCCTTTTTCCAATTGCTTTACAGCAAATATCCTTCTAGTCTTTCAGAGTATGCCTCCATTAGATGTAATGAACATTCTCTCATGATTCTTACGTTAGTAATCTTTATCCTCACTTGGAAACTATGGCTCTGAACCCAAAGCAGCCTGCGAATCACAGCCCTCCGGCAGCCACTGCCCTAGCGCGTGGCTCTACCACAGAATCCGCCACAGCAGCTGTCCCTGCCCCGGACCTGTTGGCCAGTGGTTGTATACTAGAAAAGTCCCTCCACGTTCTTCCAGAGTCTAAACTGTGCCTTCTCATTCAGAACTGATGTAAGTCCAAACAAGCAAAACAGATTGGGCTTGTAATTTTGCAGAACTGATTAAAGTTGCACGGGGCCAGATTTGCAGCTTTCGATCTGTGCAGCCATCCAGGCCCCTGCAACCAGAAGGGCACTGTGCTTGCTTTAATGCTCTGCTGTCACTGTTATGAAATCTTTAGTAATTCCGTTTTTTAAACTTGTGTTTTGTGACATCAGCTGGGACAGTGGACCGTGCGTGTGAGCACGCACTCACTTGCATCTCCATTATTCTTTGTCTCCCCCTCCACATATGGCAGCACAGTGTCCCGTGAACACAGAAGTGCAGTGGGCCCACAGTGCGAGGAACTTCAGCAAGACTCGAAGCAAGTACAAGGTAAGTGTGTTCCATCTATGATTGAGGAAACAGGAGCATTGCGAGCCCTGAGAGGTCATCCTTTTCTTTCACATAACTTCTTCTAATACAGAGGGAAGGCAGCAAAGTCTTGTGTTCTAAGAAACACAAATGACCAAGAAACTCTATCATATCCTTTCTTACTCGTTGCTTAACCAACCACTTACTGTGTATATTTGGCAGAGAAGAAAGGGAAAAATAGGGGGACCCCTGGGTGGCTCAGTGGTTGAGCATCTGCCTTGGCTCAGGGCAGGATCCGGGGTGATCCAGTCCCACATTGGCTCCCGGCAGGGAGCCTGCTTCTCCCTCTGCCTATGTCTCTGCCTCTCTTTGTGTCTCTCATGAATAAATAAATATTTTTTTTTTAAAAATAGGACAACCCATAGTCCCTTATCCTTTCAGTTATTATTTACTTACCTCTCTGAAGGCAGAAAGTGTTTGTTGCATGTGCATGAATCAGGAAGTAAAATAAAAAACAGTTGAAGTACTTTTGTTTGGTATTTGTATAGTTCTGGGAAGAACAAAATACATACATGTAGGAGGTACAAAATATACATTGTATAATTTCAACACAAGTTATATCTACACTTAATACAATTATATTTGTTCTTAGAGTTGCAGTTATTTGCATTGCGCAAGATAAAGATGAATGATAAAATTCATGCTAGTAATTAAAAAATTTTAAATTTTACTTTAGGATGACAATAGCAAATTAAAAAAACCATAACAAGTCAAGAGAGAAAAAAAAAAAAACAAGTCAAGAGAGAAATTGCACAAGACAGGAGGAAGTATTTTAGTACCTTCGATGGCTCCCCTATCCTGATTTTGAAACCAGGGAATCTCACATTTTCATTTAACATGAGCACCGCAAATTATGCAGCCAGCCCGGCAGAGCTAAAACAGAAAATGATGATGGGAAAGTAAAACTTGAAGTAGGGATAGATTTTTATTTTATTTTAGATCTTAGGATTTTTATTTAAATAAGTATTTTATTTAAATAAAAATCTTATAGATTTTTATTTTATTTTAGATCTTATGATTTATTCATGAGAGACATAGAGAGAGAGAAGCAGAAACACAGGCAGAGGGAGAAGCAAGCTCCCCGCCCGGACCCCAGGGCAGGACTCAATTCCAGGACCCTGGGATCACGACCTGAGCGGAAGGCAGATGCTGAACTACTGAGCCACCAGGTGCCCCAAAAAACATTTAAATGACTATTTCTTCAGGTAATTACCAAAAAAAAATGTGTTAATTCATTCTGAGAGAATTACAGACTACAAAGTTCTCGGTTATCCGCATCATTCAAACCTTTCTTTCCCAGGCATTGGTCAACCTACAGTCTGCAGTAACAAGGAGCTCCGCTAGAGGGCAGCAGCTACCGCCCGTCGGGCCCAGGGCCCGAGAGGCCGCGATCCCAGCGGTTCCCTGAGACCCTGAGGAGGTGAAGAGATGCTGAGCCCCAGAAGGGGCTGTTTATCTTTATGTAAATTTGTTCTGCTGCTTTGTTTCGGGAAGACAATGGGCTTCTTACTCCCAGGACTTGAGATGTTTCTGTGCCAAAAGTGAAGTAGCTGTGAACGTGTTTTTATCTGCTCACCCCCTAAAGTGAAAAGGAACATAATCTGGGGGCGCCTGGGTGGCTCAGGTCATGATCCTGGGGTCCTGGGATGGAGCCCCACATCAGGCTCCCTGCTCAGGGGGGAGTGTGCTTCTCCCTCTCCCTCTGCCTCTCCCCCTACTAGTTCTCTCTCTCTCTCTCTCTCTCAAATAAATAAATAAAACCTTAAAAAAGAAATTGTAACATAGTCTGAAAGATCATTTGAAACTTAGTTTCCCTGTACAACCCAGTAGTATTTGGTCATTTTTATCTACTACGGGTTTGATCAAAAGGAACAACTCATTTCGCTGAGGCCACTTAGCAGCTAGCAGGTGATAACAATTTTGTAATCATAAAGAACATGCAGATTTCAGAGGGAAGGTGCCAAGGCAAAGGATTAGAAAAGCCCTTACAAAATCCACACTCTAGTCACTCAACTTGGCTGGGATTGTTGAAGAATCAGAATGTCCTGAACAGAACAAGAATCTAGAGGTCCGTATTTTAAAGGAAATAATTTGCAGAGATCCCTATATTTAGCAAGATATGGAGAGCTGTTCAGCGAGTATTAAGGTGAGAGGAGCATTGCCCTGCAGATGAGTTGGCTCCAACATAGCTTGCAGTGTCGTATTCAGTTGCTCCAACAAGATTTCCCAAATAAAAATCTTGTAAAAA
The DNA here is from genome assembly GCF_018345385.1 of Vulpes lagopus. Classification (NCBI taxonomy): domain Eukaryota; kingdom Metazoa; phylum Chordata; class Mammalia; order Carnivora; family Canidae; genus Vulpes; species Vulpes lagopus. The sequence continues at coordinate 24,191,586 of NC_054844.1, forward strand.
GTGAATTGAAAGTTCTTTGAAACAGGATGTTAGGAAACCACTGTTGTGAATTCAACTCTCTGGAAAGAATTAAGAAAAACTTCCCTTTATCCCAGCTTATCACAAGCCTCCAGGGCAGTGCTTCTCAAAAGAGGATGTTCCAGCTACTAGGGGTGCGTTTCTAAACTTGCAGGGGTGTTTGAGGTGGTCCCAGTGATTAGAGGCACTACCTCTTTTATTTATTTATTTTTTTGATTTGACTCATTTATTTATGAGAGACACAGAGAGAGAGAGGCAGAGACATAGGCAGAGGGAGAAGCAGGCTCCCCAGAGGGAGCCTGGTGTGGGATTCGATCCTGGGACCGGGATCACGCCCTGAGCCAAAGGCAGATGCTCAACTGCCAAGCCACCCAGGGGTCCCGCACCACTTCCTTTTAATACAGTGGAGAGCCTTTTAATACGTTAGCTGCCACAGGTGCACAGGGCACCGCCCCCCAAAAGTAAAGGTATTACCAAATGTCTCTCACAACTTTTAATGCCCTGCCTTAGATTTACAGGTGAAAAATTCTGTTTCTTAGGAACTAAGTCTATTTTGCATGTATTTATTTATTTAATCCATTCATTCATGAAAGACACAGAGAGGCAGAGACACAGGCAGAGGGAGAAGCAGGCTCCATGCAGGGAGCCCAACACGGGACTCGATTCCAGGACTCCAGGATCACGCCCTGGGCCAAAGGCAGGCACTAAACCACTGAGCCACCCAGGGATCCCCTCTATTTTGCATTTAAGCACAAATAATTTGTAGTGTGGTTTTAATAAAATTTGATGTTATAGGAATGTGACTATGATATAAGTCAAAGGGAGATTGTGCTTTATTTCATTCAGAATTTTACCACGACTTGACACCATCTCTGAGGATCCTGTCAGCAGCGGTACCTGGTGGAGCCCAGCCACCAAGGCAGAGAACACACTGGGAACAGTCTGCATTTATAGCTCTTGATTCACGGTGCCTTTAAGCATACATTTAAATATACCTTTTTAGTCTTTATTCAAAATGTTAAATATAAAAAGATGAATCAAAATGAAGACTCTCCTGCACCTCTTAAATTCCAGCATACTCATAGTCAGATGACCACTTCATTGTTTTTTAGCATGGTTATAACTGTGCAATTCCATATGTGAATGTTTCTTTTATTTCTTCTTTGTATTGCAGTTAAAGCTGTGTGTGTGTGTTTAGTTTTAATTCTGTGTATTACGGATTATATTTTCTATGGATTTCATTGAAGGGTAGTAAAGGAGAATAACAAAATATTTATCAAAAAAGGGGCTTTGGGTCTCATAGGTTTGAAAGCCAAGGCTCTACAGGTCTTCCTTCCATGTGCAGCTATCTCACCATTTCTCCCTGTCTTCCCTACCCTATTTCTGCCCCTTGCACAGGAAGGAATGGGCAGTAACAAGAAATGGTTAGAAGCTAGCGTGTGAAGATTTTATTCTGATTAATAATTTTTAAATAGACAGTTGTAAGTTGAGCATTCTTAAATGATGTCAATATAAGTAAGCATTGTCAAAAGTACATATTAATTATTTCATTCATTATTACTAAGTACCTTACTAGTAAGGTACTAATAAACAGATAGTGTCTAAATAGCACCAAAATCATTGCTGCTTTAAAGAAAATCTCTTTCTGAAAACCAACCAACAGGGATTTAACAAGAATATTACAATAGGTGACAAAACAATTGCGTGAAATTTTCAACTGTATATTTTGGAAGCACTTAATATGTATCCATCCATTCTAGGCAAGTTGGGTCTCAATAAGCCAAATCGGAATAATATGCAAGAAAAAAAAATAAAGCTAAATCTTAAAAAGAAATCACATTATGAGAGATAAAGCAACTTTTTTTTTAATACAAGTTGTCTTACAGCTCTTTTTTTTTTAAAGATTTTATTATTATTTATTCATGAGAGACAGAGAGAGAGAGAGAGAGAGAGAGGCAGAGACACAGGCAGAGGGAGAAGTAGGCTCCATGCAGGGAGCCTGATGTGGGTCTCGATCCTGGGTCTTTAAGATCAGGCCCTGGGCTGAAGGCAGCGCTAAACCACTGAGCTACCCGGGCTGCCCCATAAAGCAACTTTTTAGAAAAAAAATATGACGAATAAAATGGTGAAAGACTCTCATTATATCTCAACCAAATACACATTTTTTTTAGAATCGGAATTACATGACTGTGAAATTAGTATATTTTTTAAAGCTCTTTTTATGGCTGGAATCAAACTCTTCACGGTAAATTTGGTAACAGAATGAAATACTCCTCTGAAACTATCAGAAACAAACTTTACTGTGGAGTTTTTTTCCTTTCCTCTGGCTGCTTGCTAAAATCAAGTATGGAATAGCCAAAGGCAAAGCAGGCTAGGGAAGGGTGGCTATGTGACTAGGAGCAGGTCGCCTGACTTCTCAATGCCTGGGTTTCCTTATATGGTAGCACCATATTAAATGAATTAGTTCATATTATGTGCTTAGAACAGTGCCCAACATTTATAGTAAGAGGCACATAGCAAACAGTGTTATATCTCTTTTCCAAACCAGAAACATGAAGACTGTTGGTGGGAACAATTGCCTAACTTTAGGAAAGGCCATCTTGACCCAATTAGATAGTCACATGACTTGCTTAATACTTCAGGGCTCCAGATGTGAGAGATGCCAAACAGTCCAAATGTAATTAAGAGTGTTTGACAGCCTGCTAATCCTAGGGTGTTCCTGACTAAGCTGTATTCAGCTGTTCTAGTTAGAAAAATGGAAAATTTGTGTGGATTTAGATATTGGTGTTTCCCGAAGAAAATTCTGAATTATCTCATTGGCAAGCAGCTTCCTGAAAGGTGGCTATTGACTCTGACCACAGTGAACCCAAGAACTCATGATCCTCTGACCCAGAGAAAAAAAAAAAAGAACTCACGTGAGAACTGATTAGGTGGCAAGACAGCAGGAAAACTAGTTTTACAACCTATCAGGTGGCTACAGGTTGGTCACATAATGTGGGGGAGCAGGAAAAAATGTGGGGCTACCACGTTTCACAGGGGGCCATCCGCGCAGAATACACTGCGTGGGAACAGGTTCTGGTCCTTCATGCAGCTCTGCAGTCCCAGAAAAGGCCTAATGCAGCTGGGGCACGAGGGCCCATCACACCACGTGGAAGCTACATCTGTCTGCCTTCCTTCTCGGCTTTCCACGGCGTTGCATAACCACTGACCTTGCCCAGAGAGAAATGCAAAGGAGGTTTTAGATTATGTCATTTAGTCCTTAGAACTATCCTACCTCATTAAAACCATTGTCTTTACAGGCAAGAGAAACATAGATTTAGAGAAGTAGTAGCACTTGAGGTCACAAAGCTAAGTGAGCCTAACTGTCCAGGATGCCAAAAGCTAGAACACCACAAGATGAGAAACTTCCATCCCTCTGGAGGACAAACCTCTCTGAATTTTGCAGAAAATGCCATTTGCAGGCTTACTCCACTATTTTTCTCTAATAACCAGTTACTTATTAGGAATTTCAGAAGATCTGGTGAAGGGAGGGTAGCCGAATCAATAGGACAAGAGAAATAACCTGTATGGATCTGTTATAGTTTAATCCCTGGGCTGGTCTTGAGGTGCTGTGCCGCCCAGTCTCAAAACGCTGAGCAATTGTTCCAAGGAGACCTTGGATCGAGTCCCACATTGGGCTCCTCGCAGGGAGCCTGCTTCTCCCTCTACCTGTGTCTCTGCCTCTCTCTGTGTGTCTCTCATGAATAAATAAATAAAATCATTTTTAAAAATCTGGAAATGTCTTCTCTGTTGGAGGTGAATATTCGAGATTTAAGCAATATCCTTAACATATCAAGACCTCATGGAAATCCCCCACGGGGTTAATAAGCAAACCCTAACTGTCCAGGATGCCAAAAGCTAGAACACCACAAGATGAGAAACTTCCATCCCTCTGGAGGACAAACCTCTCTGAATTTTGCAGAAAATGCCATTTGCAGGCTTACTCCACTATTTTTCTCTAATAACCAGTTACTTATTAGGAATTTCAGAAGATCTGGTGAAGGGAGGGTAGCCGAATCAATAGGACAAGAGAAATAACCTGTATGGATCTGTTATAGTTTACTCCCCTGGGCTGGTCTTGAGGTGCTGTGCCGCCCAGTCTCAAAACGCTGAGCAATTGTTCCAAGGAGACCTTGGATCGAGTCCCACATTGGGCTCCTCGCAGGGAGCCTGCTTCTCCCTCTACCTGTGTCTCTGCCTCTCTCTGTGTGTCTCTCATGAATAAGTAAGTAAAATCTTAATAAAAAAAAAAGGAAGGAAGGAAGAAAGAAAAAGAAATGTAAGTATATCAGAAGTATCCTAAATGGAAACTTTGGGGGGAAATTCAAAAATAGAAATTAGAAGGCTTTTTGGCCCTCTTCTAGTCTAGTAACTTTGTTTTCTGTGTGAGCTGGAGAGCATATATTCTCCCACTGTGAGACGAGAGGGGGTCAGACACTGCAAACTACCCACAGGTGCCTTGGGCAGGAACTGCTAATGCTAAATCACATACAGTTTATTGTAGACCTAGATTAAAACGGAAGGAGAAAGATTCCTGCAACATGGCCTTGGGTGTCTGATAACAGTGCTTTGGAGCTTTGACAGATGTGAAGCTGAGCGATTCCCCTTTACCTCTGCCAAAATATATGTTTGTTTCCCAACAGCCAGAAAGATAAAATGACTAAAGCCACGAATGAGAGGAGGGGAGTTGAGTATTAAAAATTTGAGATGTCTTGCAGAATGACGCTAAGCCCTGTGAGGAAAACCAGCACGTCGGCATTCTTATCAGGGCCAACTCTCCAGGAAAGGAAACCTAGCCTCCAGAGGCAAGTGTCAGAGTTTACTGGTTATAAAGGGATAGAGCCACAGTGACTTGCAAAGTGGCAAACCAACTCATCCAGCCTGATAACCAGTTCCTTGAAACCGGGCAATCTGGGGGATTTCCAGCCAGATGCCAGATCTGGAAATGTGCAAGAATGGGCCTTCGCCGCCAGGAAAATGAGGCACATCAAACAACGAGGGCGCTCCAAATGACTGCCCAGACAAGTGGAATCGGGGAGTGTGGAGTGGCCTGTGCCTAACTTCTCAGTCAGAAAAAGGTCAAGGTGGTTATCGTTCTCTAAGTTTGGGTAGGAAGTCCAGCCAGTCTGATTTCACAATAGAGAAGGCAAGCCCTCCTGATCTGATGTTATCTATTACGATTCTCCTTCTTGTTCCCTCTCTACCAGGCACACTGGCCCCCTTGTTCCTCAGACAAGCTGCACGTGCTCCTGAGGGCCCTTGTCCTTGCTGTTCTCTCTACCTGGAATGCTCTTCCTCTAGATTTCCTCATGGCCCCCTCTCCACTCCCTTGGAGTCTTTGCTGAAATTTTACTTTCCCAATAAGACCCGCTCTATTCATTTAATGTTGCTGTCATAACAAGTTACCAAAAACATAGTGATTTTTAAAAGATTTTATTTATTATTTATTTAACAGAGAGAGCACAAGCAGGGGGAGCGGGAGAGGGAGAAGCAGACTTCCCGCTGAGCAAGGAGCCTGATGCAGGGCTCAATCCCAGGACTCCAGGGTCATGACCTGAGCTGAAGGCAGACACTTAACTGACTAAGCCACCCAGGCACCCAAAAACATAGTGATTTAAAACAACACAAACTTATTCCCTTACAGCTCTGTTGGTTAGAAGTTCAGTATGGGGGATGACTGAGTGGCTCAGCGGTTGAGCATCTGTCTTCAGCCCAGGTCATGATCCAGGAGTCCCAGGATCGAGTCCCACAACAGGCTTCCTTCATGGAGCCTGCTTCTCCCTCTGCCTGTGTCTCTGCCTCTCTCTCTGTGTGTCTCTCATTAATAAATAAATAAAATCTTTTGGGGAAAAAAAATAAGTCCAGTATGGAAGCTGGAAGTCAGAAGTTCACTAAAATCAAGGTGTTGGTGGTCTGTATTCCTTTCTGAAGGTCTTAGGGGAGGATCCATCTCCTACTTCTTTGGGTTGTTGATGGAATTTAAGTCCTTGTGATTGTAGGACTGAAGTTCCTATTTCCTTGCTGGCTTCCAGCCCACTTCTAGAGGCTTCCCACACCCTTTAGCATGACTACCTTCAAAGCCAGCGATGACAGGTTAAGCCCCTCTCCCACTTCATGGCTTTCTTTCTTTCTTTTCTTTCTTTTTTTTCTTTCTTTTCTTTCTTTTTTTTCTTCTCTTCTCTCTTACAGAACCAGGAAAGATTCTCCACTTTTGATATTGTATGTGATTAGACTGGGCATACCTGGATAATCCAGGATAATTTCACCATATCACACCTGCAAAGCTTCTTTTGCAATATAAGGTAAATCACAGGATTCAGGGATTAGGCCATGAATATCTTTGAGGGAGCATTCAACATATTTAAAATCATGACAATTTAGTCAAGTTACCCAAGAGGAGAAAAAATAACTTTATTTCAAACCCAATTCAGGATTATCCACCCTCTCCTCTGATCAGAGTTTGCTTGCAACCCAATGTAACATGTATCTCAAAGTGTTATATGTATCACTGAGCATCCTTCCTAAGCCCAAGGCCTCCAATGGAAATTCTTCTGATCCCAGTAATTGATGACAAGGACAGCTGTGCTGGGTATGTAACCTTTTCTCATAGTTACAGCTGATTAGAGCAGGGAAGACACTTTACCCAAAGGGCCACCAGTCCAGTGACTCTCTGATTTGAGCAAACAAGATCTAAAATAATGGACAAACAATGATACAACTAATATTTTCCAAAATATGTTGTGTGCCAGGCTTGTATATAGCTCCTTACCTCTACTCTGTGAGTACAATTCGCCCCACAGGTAATACATACATATGTGTCAATATTCACACTGCCCTATGATGAATGCTTTCCTACTAAATCCAAAAGAAGAACCCAGGTAGCCAATCTCCAAAGTTCACGCTCCTATTACTACCTTCTAACTGGGAAGGAACAATTCCAGAGAAGCCAAATATATATTTTTAATGAAAAATTCCTTCCTTTTTCCTTTCTTAATGACATGAAGTATATATTTGTATGTCCTAAAATGTATATAAATGCAATAATAGTTTATATATTATTTTAAATAAAGATATCCTAAATGTCATTCAAATGTTATGAATGATATTAATACAGTAATATTGGCGTTTGAATTGAAACAGAACTACACTTAAAAAAATCACTGTTGTATATAAATGTCATACATTTCTCTGGACTATAAAATTAGAATAAAATTCATAAATGAACACACATCATAATTTCTCCACAGATGGATTCTACTTAAGCTAGGTAGACATAAAATGAAAAGGCTAATATTTACCCAATTTAAACAGGTATTTAAGGAAAGGCATATTTTAGGATACCCATTAATTCTTAAATCAGGTTATAAACTTTGAGAAAACCTTTTCATCACATACCAGTGGGTACATGATATCCACACGACTTACCACTGGTGATATCAGCCTTGATCATTTGGTTAAGGTGGTGTTTGCCAGGCTTCTTCACTGTAAAGTCACTAATTTTTCTTTCCATGCTCTAATTTTGGATGTGAACCACTAAGTCCAGTCCACATTTAAGTGATGTTTTGTTTACTATTTATTTTGAAAATATTTCAAACTTCTAGGAAAGATACATAAGCAGTGTGATTTACCCCCACATACTCTTCCAGTATTCATCACTGATAACATTTTCCACATCTACTTTATCAATTTCTTTGCCATGCTCCCTCTACAAATATATATATTATTGCTATTCAAATTACTATCTTCTGACTGAAGCATTTCCAAGTAAGTTGTAGGCAACATAATCCTCTATCCCAAGTATTTCAGCATGTATATTCTTTTTCTTAAAAAAGATTTTATTTATTTATTTGAGACAAAGAGAGAGCATGAGCAGGGGGGAGGGGCAGAGGGAAAGGGAAGATCAAATTCCCTGGTCAGCAGGGAGCCCGATGTGGGACTCTATCCCAGGACCCCGGGATCATGACCTGAGCTGAAGGCAGATGCTTAACCAACTCAGCCATCCAGCTACCCAGCAGCACATATATTCTAAGAACAAGGAGTTCTTAACCCATAATCAAAGAATCCTTTCATCATCAATGTGATGATCAATTTCAGGAAATTTAACATTAATGAAATACTATTATTGAACATATGGCCCAGCATTTCTGCTGTTGTCTGTGATGGAGTATCTGGTACTGGCTCTCTTGCCTTAGTTATAAAATTAGGCACAATGTCTAAGGCAAGTATCTTCAGACATTGGAGAAGAAGCAACACAAGGCCAACTAGGCAACACAAGCGTGCAATCAATCCCTGAAGGCAGGGAAATATAAGAGGTAAGCCTCCTGAAGCACTTGGCTCCCTGCCTGGGGAAAATTTCCCTGATTGCCGCGTAGCCATCTGGAATCCAAGCAGAGAAGGGCAGTCCCTCTGATCTGGAGAGGAAAAGATTGGAGTTAGGGGCAGCTGAAGCCCTGGAATCTGCAAGGCAAGGCCCCAGAGAGGCAGGAGCTGTGCAGCATATAATCATGAGTTTATGCTGATACTTCCAATTCTCACCCAACATCATTAGGCCTCCCCTAGTCTCCTCCTACTCCATATCTCTTGCTGTTTCTCAGAAACCCAGTGTGAGAGCACACAGGCAAGTTAAGGCACCATTGTCATTGTCAAGTCTCCCATCTGAGGAAAAGCTTGCCAGTAGTAAGGTGGGCAGAAGGAGCAACGTGGAGCACAGCAATCACTGGTGTGAAACTCAGAACTAATGATATTAAACCCCAAAAATAATGGATTTGGTGAGAGAGTGCACCAAGTCTAAATAGGACTTTAGAGGGTAGACAATACCATATTGTGCCTCTTCATGCATCAATCATTATATCCTCTAACCAGAATTCCAAGTTATTTAATTGTAGTTTACTCTTAAATTAACTAGATAATTACCTCTCACCACAACTTCTTCATTCCTAAGCTCTTTCTTTTGATTCCTTGCTTTGTTGTCTGGTGTCCATCTTTCAGTGGTTCTTTCAAGAGAAACCCTCTTGAGGTTTATGGGTTTATTTTCCCTTGAGTCAATGATTCTCAACCTTGGCTTCATACTGTAATGACCTGAGAGCTTCTGAAAAACCAATGATTTCTGGCTATCATTCCAAACCAATTTAATCAGTTTCTCTAACAGTATGATCCATGCAACAGTATTTTTTAAAAATTCTCAGAGTCCTAATGTACAGACAAGTAAATATCTCCAATCTCAGAGAAATTACACTAAGAGAATAAGCTCTCTTAGTAGGAAAGGAAAAAAAAAGGCCAAAGGAAGTTACAAACAAGGGTCAAAGAAGCAGCCTGGTTGAGAATCACTGCTTTATTCTTTCAGATTTGAGAATTTGTTGTCTCTATACTAGAGACTCTTTGGGTGGGCTTTTAAAAATTGTATCACATTTTTGTTCCCTCAGAATTTCATATGCATAAGAATCACCTAAAAATCTGGTCACGTGCAGATTCTGATTCAGTAGATATGGAATGGCAGCAGAGATCCTGCATTCCTAATAAGCTCCCAAGTAATCCCCGAGCTGCTGGTGCGTGAGTCGCATTTCTGAACAACAAAGGTATAAACCTTCTCCTCTGTCTTCTGTAGAGAAGATTGCTAGGAGGAATCTGAAGCTATCTGTACCTGACCTTTTTTTTTTTTTTTTTTGCCTTCTTTCTGGATGTCCATATGAATTTCTGTTTAATCTTTGAAATCCAGATTTAGTTAGGTTACGCATATTAACAAAATATAAAATGAAGATTCTCACCCTGATACTGCATTTGCTTTGAACTTTTTCTTTTAGTGCCTGTGAGGCCCAAATCTGCATCAGTTCCTACTGTTCCTGAGGATTCCACATAGGATTGATATGATACCTGGCCTACACAGTGGCTGAGATGTCTGCTTCCTTCTTTCACACATTCATTCCTACAATAAAGTGCCCATCAGTTGAGGTAACTGGAATTAGTTTGTTCCTTGCAACCAAAAGAAATTTATTAAAACAATTATAAACCATAGATTTGAAAATATTCAATATAAAAATAAAGATTGCATAGAATGCTACATCAAAAAGCAACATTAGTGCAAAAAAAAAGTACTTACAGTAATGATTGGCAAGAAGTGGGAGAAGGGGCCGAGAAGTTTTCCCAATTTCAGTGTCTTTCTTACTATTTGAACTAGATCAGCTAACAGATGATAAATAAGAGAAAAGCTTAAAAAAAAAGTTATAGTGCCAAAAAAAGAAAGGGAAAGTTTAAAGTGTGGTGCTAAAGGATTTTGGAAGACTTAACCAATTAAAAGCTGAAAACTGGGACATAAAAAATTCTTAAAGAAATAGTAGGGCAAGATTTTAAACTAGGAAAATTATAAAAACTCATAAAACAAAAGTACGACATGAGCTACAAAATAAGATTAGAGCAAGAAAATAAAATTCAAAAGGAAACCAGAAAATTAAAGTAACTTGTTAAAACTAAAATAAAAATGAAGTCAGTTGTAAAATAATTTTAAATAGATAAAATTCAAAAATAAAAGGCTGAAAGTCAGCAGGTAATAAGGAGATATAAATTAGGATATGAGAGGGGCACCTGAGTGGTTGGGTGGTTGGGCATCTGTCTTTGGCCTAGGTCATGATCCTGGGGTCCTGGAATCAAGTCTTGCCTCAGGCTCCCTCCAGGGAGCCTGCTTCTCCCTCTGCCTGTGTCTCGCCTCTCTGCTTCTCGCGAATAAATAAATAAAATCTTTTTTTAAAAGAAAGATAGGGGCAGCTGGGGTGGCCCAGTGGTTTGGCGCTGCCTTCAGCCCAGTGTGTGATCCTGGAGACCCGGGATCGGGTCCCGCGTCGGGCTCCCTGCATGGAGCCTGCTTCTCCCTCTGCCTATGTCTCTGCCTCTCTCTCTCTCTCTCTGTCATGAATAAATAAATAAAAGCTTTAAATTTTTTTTAAATAAAAAAAGATAGGATATGAGATACTTGTTTAAAACATGAGATTAGGGGGATCCCTGGGTGGCTTAGTGGTTTAGCACCTGCCTTTGCCCCGGGTTGTGATCCTGGAGTCCCAGGATGAAGTCCCAGTATCAGTCTCAAATTGGGTTCCCTGTATGGGGCCTGCCTCACCCTCTGCCTGTGTCTCTGCCTCTCTCTCTCTCTCTCTCTCCTCCTCTGCGAGTCTCTCTCATGAATAAATAAATAAAATCTTTTAAAAATGAGAGAATTAAAGGGAAATACAATTAGATAATTTATATAGATTTAAAATACCTCCAGAATATTTTTTAAAAAATAAAAAGTTTGAAAGTTAGAGGGAAAGAGAGGAGAATAAATGTTTTGAAGAATAGCAAGGAGTAAGAAAGCGTGGTGCTTATTGTCTTGCCCTGAGATAATCTGCTAATGAAATAGTGGTGTCTTCAGGTGGAACCTGAGGGGACAGAGAGCAATGTGACACCTTGGTCATGGAGACTTCCCCTTTGCTCCCCTCAGCAAGTGCCAAAGGCCAGCCTCACCAGCAGTAATCAGAGAAGACAGATAGGAGGTATTAATACAGCAAACTCACAGCTGGATGGCACCAACCTGACCCAGGAGAAACTCCCTAGCCTGCCAGCTACATTCCCTCTTGGATTATCTCCTCCAAATTTAGCCCACTTTCAGAGTCAGGGGAAACTACTTTCTCTAGATTAATAACCTACAAAGCATCAGGTGTCAGCAGTTGTCTTATGTCTCTAGACAATTTTTTAGGAACTGTAGTACAGACCCCTGATAAAAAGGGTATTTATTTAACACATGTTTATTGGGCATCTTCCCTATCCTGAGCAGTGTGCTAGATTCCAGAAATACCTTAATGAGTTAGTAACAGCGCTCCCTTAACAGAGATCTAGACTCACTGCATGGAAAGGATAGAGGAGTTCTAATAGGTTTTTCTTTTTTAAAGATTTATCCATTTAATGAGAGGGAGAGAGAGCATGTGTGAGGGTGAACAGGGAGAAGGACAGAGGGAGAGAGAGAGTCCTGAAGCAGACTCCCCGCTGAGAGTGGAGCATAACAGGGGCTCCATCCCAGGACCCTGAGATCACAACCTGAGCTGAAATCAAGAGTTGGCTGCTTAACCCACTGAGACCCAGGTGCCCCTAGATAGTTTTAATACACTAGCGAGGACACGAAGAGAAGGGTTGGCTCTGAGCAGGAGGGCCACCTTTGCTTCTACAATGGTAGGAAGAGAAGTGAGGGTGTGGGATGAGGTAGGGGGGCAGAGTTTAGGGTTTGGGGATATTACATTGAGTGGGATGAATTCTCTTGATGGAGGATTTGTTCTGAGCATGAGGAATCTGGAGGCAAGTGGAGGTCTTGAGGTAAGTGGGAAAGAGAGGGCTGGGAGGGTCATAAAGGAAACTGGAGAAGGAGCTAAGAACAAGTAAACAGTCTGACACACAGCAGCGAAGGCCAAGCGCCAAGTGGAGGCTGGGGTGGTGCCATGATGAGTGGCAGGGTTTGGGTGACCAGGTGTGGGAGACACAACTAATTACAATACAATGTGAAAAGTCCCACTATGACAGGGTAATTTATTGAGACATTAAGCTGTGTCTGCTTGCATTGTATTTTGCTCTCCATCTATTTTCAAGGATGACTTCAGGGCTCTCTGTGTCAGAGAAGTTTGGGGTTAAATGCTTGAAGAAAATCTCCTGCCAGTCCTCTTTTAAAGCAGAGGTCTTGAAGTGACTTCCAGGCTAATACTTGTACAGGTATGCTTCATTTGTAATGAAGAGTCTTTTGAAGTTTTTAAAAAACTGTGGGCAATATTTGAAAGATTTCACCTTAAAATGTAGATTTCAGTGTTTCCTGGGGAAACTGGATGGCCTGACAATACTGGGCTGCACTTTCATCTGGCTCCAATTAGTTGGAGCTGAGTAATGTCTGCCTCTTTTAAGGGGTTACGACCCCCAATTTCCTGTGATCCCTACCATTCCCTGTGGTCTTACACTTAACCAACACCACTAATGTAGCTTACCTGCTTGTCCCTAGAACCGTCCCTCGGAAGAAGTAGGCATGGAAGCAGGAAGGCCTGTGGGCTCTCGGGTCTACACTTCCTTGGTGTGGCAAAGACACAGAGAAGAATGCAGACCCAATGCAGACCCAATGCCCTTACGGTCTGGATCATCCAGCCTTGGCAAAGACTCCTACCCAGAAAGAAGCAGAGGAGCCAGGGATACCAAGCAGCAGGTGTGGATACTGACAGTTATCTAGGACAATCTGAGACTAAAGAAATTCTTCCTCTGTAATCATGGTAACCCAGGTTCTTGTGAAATCCTAAAGTAGGTAGGAGTAGGAGAGCTCACAGTGACACAATTGTTTTCCACTAGCCTTTGGAGAGGTGGCTTGAGGTTACAATTAATGACAGAAAACAAGCACTCACATCACTTCTTGCACATACACGTTTGGAGAAGATATTTTTTTAAGATTATATTTTATTTATTCATGAGAGGCACAGAGAGAGAGAGAGAGAGAGAGAGAGAGAGAGAGAGAGGCAGAGACACAGGCAGAGGAGAAGCAGGTTCCATGCAGGGAGCCCGACATGGTACTGGATCCTGAGTCTCCAGGACCAAAACCTCGGCCAAAGGCAGTGCTAAACCGCTGGGCCACCATGGCTGCCCTTGCAGTAGATTTTAAACACCAAAGTGGAGATTTAAGGAAAGGGCTAAGAGAACACAAAGCAAAGGAGTGAGTGAGGTTAAGTTTGGCTAGGATAGTTTTGGAAGTTTTTGAGAGGGGATTTAATTTGGGTTTTGAAGCACAAGTAGGAGGCCTCCAAATAAAGGCTATTCTTCTCAAAGACAAAAATTTGAGAGTACAAAGCATATTCAGGGACACGTGGCAGTTCAGGGCAGCAAGGGCATTAGATACCTATTTCTGGTGGGGAACAGGGAGTCAAAGATGAGATAGAATAGAAGGGGGTGAAATGAGAAGTGAAGGTTTAAGCTTTCATGCCTGTTTCCTGTAATGGGGAGTCCCTGGCCATTTTTACCATACGATTGTGCTGGCAGTATGGCCAGTGCTTGGGGGAAAGGAAGACTGGACAAAGGCCACTGAGTAGATTCTTGCAATAATGTAGGTGAGAGATGATAAAGCCTGAAACTAGGGCAATGATTGTGGGAATGGAGAGAATGGTTTGGATTTCAACAACCATATATTGAGTGCTTACTGCGTGCCAGGTATTGTGCTTGGTGCTGAGCATACGCTGATAAATAGATGACGCTAGCTCTTGCCTTGAAGAAGCTCATTCACCAGGGGACAAAGGTTACCACACCTGGCAGAGCCAGCTAAGAGCTAAAGCATTCGGGAGCTTCAAGCCTTAGCTGCATGTGTTGTGTAATCCATCACCGGTAGAATTCAGAGGGTCCCACTCATTTCTACACAGGTTCAGGAGCCATCGGACAGCTGTTCATCCTCCTTGTTCGGAAACTTAGTCCATCTGCCGGGCTATTGTAGCTTGTTCTCTTTAACTCAGGGGATGGAGAAATAATCAGAATATTGTTTAATTTCAAAGAAGGTATTTAAGTAGATAATTTTTTAACATAGTAAGTTGCAATCATTTAAGATAAGATGGAATTGATATTAACTCTCTTGTCAGGGGAACTCAGTTAATGCTTTAATACCATATCTTATAATTTTATTGTGACAATAAATTCAATCAGCTTCCAAACCACTCTGAGTCTTTTCCCATTTGCAAGCATGGGATGCCAACTGCCTTTGACTGTTTACCACCTGCTGATGTCTCCATGTCACACAGTACCTGGTGTCTGTGTGTACATATACACCAGTATACACACACTATGTCAGGGGTGATATATGCTGTGAGAAAAAAATGAGTAAAAATAAAGAATGATGGGGGAGAACTGGTATTTTATATATGGCCCTTGGGCTGCTCAGGGAGGGCCTCTCTCAAGAAGCAGCATTTGAGCAGAGATCTATTAAAGGCAGGGGGAAGGTGTGGGGTGGGATTGGAATCAGCCATCCAAACACCTAGGGTTGAGGGTTGCAAGCAGATGGATGAGGGAGGACAAATATTCTGGGTAAGCATCAAGCTTGCCCTCTTGGAAGAGGGGACAAGTGTAGATCCAGGAAGTGAAAAGCGGTAAAGGGATAGGAGAGGATGTGCCCATTGATGGGACTGGAGATTTACTCCTTTAACCTGGCATTTTTCATAAGTCATCTGAAAAAAATCCAGTGCAGAGGGATACTGATCACTAGTTGTTACAATAATGATTGGCAAGTGCCTGGGAACTTGTGAGGTTTTATCAGAAGTTTTGAGCACCATAATGGGTGATAAGATTTGTAGATGCGGATCATTGCTGTATCCCCAATGCCTGGCACACAGTAGGAGCTCCACATAAACTTGTTGAGTGCATGTCTGAAGTCTATCTTTGCTTTTTCAGCGCTCGCTTCGGCAGCACATGTATATCTTTGCTTTTTCAACTTTCAGGATATTATTAATAACTGAACTGTCTAGGACATTACGCCCACCTATCATTAAAAGGCAAACAACAATGAATTCATCTTGTGCTCTGTGAACGTCTGTTAGCTTATAGCAGTCTGTCTCCAGGGTGGCACTCGCTGTGCCCTTTACACTGGACAGTACACAACCACTCTATGATGTCTCTGCAAACACTGGCACCTGACCTGTCCAGATATTACTGGCAATGCCAGAGATCGCTTTCCATCACAAGACCAAAACCGTACTTGCAGGAGGTAGTGGTGCTTCCCTACTTTTGTTACATTGCTGGGTGTTCTCGGTTATCTAAAGGGCATCACGAATTCCGAACTCCTTCACACTAATTACTCATTTTAGATCATTTCTAAACACGCATGTATTTAGAAGTCTTGCAAGACCAAATTAACCTCGACACTTCGAAAAACTGGAAGCCTGAGATCGGACCTTTTTTCCTCTTTTTTTTTTTCCCCCCCTAAGCGAAGGGATTTGTAAATAATTTTTTTTTTTTTTAGATCAGACGTTAAAAAGAAAAATCCAAAAAAAAAAAGAAAAGAAAAGAGAAAAATCCATCCCTCCAGCTCCTAACACTGCATTAATTTCCTTCACTTCACTGCACCATGCAGAAGCACTGGTGCGACAAAAAAAAAAAAAAAACAAAAAAAACAAAAAAAACTTCTTTTACCGGATACCCTGCACGGGAGGCCCCGCCGTACTGGACCACACTTAACTAGCTCCTCCGGCGCTTCACCAGCGGGAATTCGGTTGGCAAAACGGAGGCGAGTGCAAGCGGCAGCGCCTCGGGCAGCCGGGACCTCCGCTCCAGCGCCGCCGCCCGGGGCTCCTGCGGCGAGACGCGGCCCGGGCGCGGGGCAGGACGGGGTCTGGCCGCAGTCCCCGCGCGCCCGGGTGTGTCCGCCGCCGCCGCCGCCGCCCCCGCCCCCGCCCCCGCCAGCCCGGGCTCGGCGTCCCCGCCCCCAGGCCCGCCCCGCGCCGCCGTCGACCTTCCTCTAACCCGCGCCGAGGAGGGCGGCTCGGAAACTGCTGTGTCAGAAGGGTTCGAGGAGCCCGGGGTCGGAGCCAGCTTTAATTCGGGAGGAATGACTACCTCGGGCCGGCCCGCTCGGACTCAGCAGGGAGCACCGCGTCGCAGCTGTCGGCAGGGCGCGTCCTCAGCCCCGCCCGGGGCCCTCCCCGCGGCCCGCCCGCCTCCCGCTCCCGGGGCGCCCGCTGCTGGGCCGGGGCGGGGGGGAGGGGGGGCGAGTGCGCACGCGCGGAACGCCGCGAGCGGCCGCCTCCCCGCCCCCGCCCCGCCCCGCCTCACGTGCCGCGCAGCGTGCGCCCGGGCATGTGCGGGCGCACGTGACAGCGCCGCGTCCGGCTCCGGCTCCCTCACCCCGCGCGGCTGTACTTTGAACCCGGGCGTGGGAGGGGGGAAGGGAGGATGGGGAGGGACGCCGGCCGGGACGGGGGGGGGGGGGCGGCCTCCGGGAGCGTGATACCATCCGCAGATTGATCGCTAGGCAACCTGAGAATGCTGCTCTCTCGCCAACCCTAGAGCTCCTTGAAGATCTCGGGGCTGAGGACGTCGTTCCCCCCGCGCTTTAAGGCTCCGCGGGGCAGCGCGGGTGCGGAGACGCAGGGAGCTGGCGTGGGGGGGGGCGGGGTTCCGAGGTGCACGTTGCAAACGCGGAGCTCGGAAATAGAGCCCGGGTCGCGCGCCCTCGAGCCGGCCGAGCTCCCCGGGGGTGCGGGCTCGCCCCAGGTTCTTCACCTGTTGGGTCACGTGAGGAGCACCCAGCTCCCGGGGAGCTGCGCGGAGGAGCCTTGCTCAGCAGATGTGCCCGCGATCCCAGCGCTGCGGAAGGCGTCGTAGGAGGAGAAGTCCTTGTCTTTAAACTGGGGTGTTCTAGGGAATTTTGGGAATTTACCCTAAGTGACAGGTCTACGGGAATTGGCTCCAGGTTGAAGCTCCCGGGTGAAAACTAATGTGCTGAACACAGTCACCGAGCCCGTAAAGCCGCAGGTGGAAGCAGGGTTTCTTAGGGGCTGCGCGGCAGAGCCTCATTACTTCAGTTGTGAAACATTTGATAGTCTAGGCTCACACACGTGCTTACCCACATGTAAAAGGCTTCAGGTTGAAACTGTAGCTAAAGTTTACAGCACCCTAAAAATACCCCACGAAAAAACTGTAGCAAATCGCCCTCTTTCCTACTTCCTCAATTCTGAGTGTTCCTTCTGTCCGGATTCGTGGTTGGCTTTGATCTCTTCTTTCATGGAGCGTCTTTAGAGTCAGCCAGGACCGCATAGAGGCAGAGGTGGAGAGCTCCCCAGGCCGTGTGGGGACTTCTAAACAAAGGAAGGCACACTTCTGAGTCTCTCCAAATTGAGGCAACAGTGAAATTGTAGGGTTCCTTGTAGGGGGCCTTGAATATGGCATCCCCGGCATTTCTGTATCTTTGATTATTGCATGCTCAATGCCATGTTTTAGAAAGGCGTTACCTGACCATCTTTCCATCTCCACCAACAAAACATACTCTGCCTCTTAGGACCTCACATGGACTGGCTCAACTCATGTCATGAGCAAAGCTCAGACTGTCTCCTGTGACCTCATTATTATTGCTATGGGGTAGTAACGTGAAGAGCAGTGGATTCAGAACCAAAACATCTGGTTCCAGTCCTGATTCTGCTGCTTACTGAGCTACGTGACCTTGGACTAGTTGCTTGCTTCAGCTTCCTCCCGGGGGTTTTAAAAAATAGACTTTAGGATTCCTTGTTTCCCTTTAGAACTGCTCTCTCTTTTATTTCCCCTTTGGGTACTGAGTAAAGAACCTGGGTCATCATGCCCTTAAAGGGAAAGAAATCCCCCTTAGTTCCTTCTGTAAGAGAGATAGGTGGTTGAGGTGAGAGCAAGCTGCTTGTGGGGTACTAAGTACTCCCCCCACACACACCTACCACATTAGAAATTATCATGCTATAAATGCTGTTCTTTGCAGTAGGAAATACCATTACCTGCTCCTCAGTCCCAACTTATAGTTCAGGGTCTCAGGAGAAGATGATGGTGAGAGCCAGTACAGCAGTCAAGTTCTAAAGAGACTGAGAAATTAGGAAACCAGTGCTCAGACCTTAGTCAAATGTAACTAATCAAACCCCTGGTGCTCAGCACAGGACCAGAGTATATAAGAACCTTCTCCTTGGAGATGGCTCCATGGCCTCATTCACCCGGCTACTCTAGGCCTCTGACATTTGCAGATGAAGGTAGCCTGCCTCACCCCCTAGTGTTGTATTCACTTCTGTAGAGCACCTACTATGTTGCACTGTCACTTATTTTCATGTGGGTCTGTCACCCCCACTAGACTTTGAGATCTTCAGAGATTATTAATCTTTGGTTTTCCAGCACTATCACAGCACCTCACATATAGTTGGAGCAAAACAAATGCCTGTATCCCCATACCCACTGTTCATTGAATTTTATAGGCTCATGGAGAAAAGTCTGTTGCAATCAGTAGAGAGTCTGAAACCTCTTACCGGAAGCTCTCTGATGGGTGTGTCTAAATTCAGAGGCATCATTCGGGCCTACACACCTCCCTGCCAGCTCCTCAGAATGCCTTTTGCTGGAAACTGCCACCCCAGATTTCCAAAACGCAAAAGTGGAGGACATTATACACCAGAAGCAGGGCCAGGGTCATCATAAATTAAAAAGCTAAATCAGTTTTCACTAATGACCCTCAGTCCCCTATTCCTATCAATCTGAGAGAAAGAAATGATCAAATAAAATAATCCCTTTCTGTCTTGGAAAGGTCTTTATTTGTGGCTAGGTGTGGGATAAAGCCATTAGCAAGCTGCTTTTTTATGTAATAAGATGATCAAAAAATATACAAAATATCTGAGGCTTTTGCGTAAGTGTTCTGATAAGGAACATTGCTGAGAATGTGAAAAAGGAAATAAAGAAAAAAGGTTGTGGGAGAAATGTGTTACTGATTCTACAAGCTCACACAGTTTAAGAAAGTGCCCCTCAGGTACTTCTGTTAGAGCCTATTTATTCTAATTCTAAACACATCTCAAATAGGTACAGTTTTGGTTAAATGGTTTCCCAGGCCACAGTAAGTCAGAGATAGCACATTAGATAAGAGTTGGAGGCAGGCACTCTGACACATCAAGAAGTGACAGCTGGCAGTCTGATCATGAGTAAAGAGACTGAAAAACCTATAAAAAGCAGATATAAGAACTCAAAAAGAATTTAGCGCAGATGACATGTACTCCCAGATGACATGCATAGTGCAAAAGTGATGTTTATCATGGTGACCCTGATTTATTGAGAATGGATAACTACAGATAGTTATAACTATCCGGATAGGGTATTTATTTCTAAGACGTGTAAGACACTTTAGAGGATATGTGTGACATATTTTAGTAAGTTTTCCACTAAAAGAATTGAAGGAAACAGAAAAGATAAACAACATTGGCACTTGAACATAGAAGCTTCAGTTTTCTGAATCACTGTTTCATGGAGCATATATCATTCCCTGAGGCCAGATAAACTGGGTATCACTGAATTCAGAATTTTAAAATATCAGCTTTTGAAAAGGTATAGTTGTACATTTGTTTGGAGTTTCCAATATGGAATCACTGAACTACTGCAAGAAGCCCAATTTTAAGGCAAATATCCAACTCCTTTCTAGGAGCCATTTTTTAAAGTACATGCTGAACATGTTGTTTAGTATAAATCTCATGCTAATTGCAGGAAATATGTGATAATTTCCTGTGAAAATCTATTAAATTTTATGAAAAACTAAAACTTACATTGGACTTCAGCATACACTGTATATCCATTTTTAGCTGATGTAAAGCAACACAGAACTATGGCTATTGATCTGAGGGTCCAACAGATTAAGAATTTTTGTTTAATGAAAAACATTAGATTGCTATCTGAAGTAAAATACTATTATCACAATAGCACAGCCAACTTTCCACATTATAATAGCCAGTGCTCGTAATTGGTATACGAGGGCTCTGTTCACTTCTGTGCAAAGGCCTTAATACGTTTGCCCAGTCTTGTCTTCTAAGGATCTCAACTGGCAATCACCTTCCGTGGAGAGGTTCAAAATTGACCTGTGACACATTCAGAAATTGAGTGAGGCTTCTTTTACCTACTTTTGAAAAAAATCTCATGATGAGCAATAACCAAACTTATGGCCTGCATCGTCAATAACAGAGAACTAAATGAAAAATAGTTTTCACAGTGATAGGAACTAAAACTCATCATACTTTACACAGCTATTAAAATGTAGTTCCTAGTGCCTTGGCTCTTTGTGGAGAAAAGGCCACTTATCAGTTCAATATGAAGTTTGCTGAGAAATATATGTATGTAAAATCAAGTGGCACAATATTATATGCGTACCGTATATATAAAAGCATTAGTAATTCAAGATTCATATTTGTCTTAAATTGAAAAATCACATATATTACAGCACATTTTGGCTAAAATTTCACTACTGCAGGCATAGGACCGTTCTTAGTGAATCATTACTGGAGTCATTACTCCAATGTTTTAATTCATAACCAATTACCAAAATAACAATTTTCAGATGCCACATAGACAGTATTATTTTGCAGTCTGTCATCACTAACTTTATCTTATTATCATTAAGTATATAGGTATTTGGACTAAATGACTGACGCATAAAATCTGGCCTAACCCTGAGGTTTTTTAACTTTATTATACCAAAAGTATACAAATGCTAAAACATATATTGTTCTCTGATTTACTTTGAATTTTTTCTGGTTATGGAACTAATATTATTACCATATGGCATTGCAATGTAGCTCAAAATATTCAAAATGCTACTTTTCCCCATTATTCTGGGTTATACGCTATTTTTCTAAGTTCAGGAAATTACAATGCTCAAAAATCCTACATGGTTTTCTAATGGTAATTTTTATTTCCTTTGTTCTTGTGGTTTACTTGTGATGTTTCATGAATGCTGCCCAATCAAATTCAGTTTCCACGGTTGAAGATGTGGCAGTGGAAGGCAGTTTACTGACCGAGGGATATAGCAGCTCTGGCCTCTTGTGCTGGCTCCAGGTAGCTATTCGTCTGATCTTAGGAGGATATGTGATACCTCTGGGCTTCATATTATAAAATGCAGGGGGCTGGACAAACTGATCTCCGGGCTTGGCTCCACATTCTATGACTTGTAGCTTGGTTGCTGTAAGTCAGCAGAGGGAGCACTTTTTCTACATCTCATAAATTTTGACTATTATTTCAACACCTTTCAAAAACCAAGGGGTTTGTGGAGAACATTACTGAAACTAAAAGTTGACAATCCTTCACGGTTTGTATCAAATCACAAAATTGGTTATGAATCTGAGAAAAGTCTACAAATAATTATTTCTTTTCCTTGAATTCCATGCTTAACTCCCACAAGAGAATTATTTTATAAAGGTTAAGAAGCTAAAAATATAAGAAAAGTTCAGCACCCCTAAATGGTAGATATTTATACTGGACCCAAGGAAGGAGAAATACCAGGTCACACAAAAGACTAGATGGTATCAAGATGAGAAGTGAAAAATTCATCAATCAAAAACATCAACAAATTGGGTCTAACATAAATAGACCATGCCAGTGATCAGTAGGTTTTTCTTTTGTACTTTCCATTGAGCTACATTGGAAACAAGCAGGTAGACATAGTCAGAGCCTGGAGGCTTGTTAAGAAATTGGAAACGTGTGGTATCAAGCCAATGACAAACTTGTATATCTGAGAACGTCAATAACTTTCATCCCTAAACTCATAGATACCTTAAAACTAATTGAGCATGATGTCCTTTTAATTATTAGACAATCTCATATCGTATATTAAATTTTTTATTCCTTAGTAAGAATTTTAAAATCACAAAATAGTGTGGCAATATTTAGGTAATAGAATTTATGGAGTGCTGAAAATACTAGAATATAAAGATAATCTCTAATTCATCTTCACATACTAAAATTTTCTAAACCAGCTGGTTTCTTGCAGACAGTATTTATTTTTTTTTTAATAATTTAAGACAGCATAAGCTTGTACCAAGCATAAGCATTGTAACAAAAGTGCAACTTTTCAGCAAATCCTCCCCAAAAGATATTTTAACTCAAAATATCATTAGCACATAGTTTCTCCCTACAAAAATAGCATGTCAGACATCATTAATTGGATGTATTAACAACTATGTACATAAGAGCCACCTTGTAGGCTAAGAGTTTAACGTTGTTTAAACACAGCGTTTGAGGCAAACCGTAGCAACAGCAGCAGCAAATGCACGAAACTGACTAAAAGACCCAGATATTTTCTTCACTTATAGTCAGACTGTTGTGTCTCACCCCTTACATAACATTCAAGTGAGATTTCTCACAGTGCTACCTTGGCAACAAACTAAAAATATCTAGACAAGGTCTTGGTTTAAGCCTTATTAAAAAAGCTTTCTTTGTGATTATCGGGTATCTGGTTTGGTCTCCAGAAAATACATAGACTTGGAGATAGGAAGGCCTCACAGGGCTTCATTCCACATCTTTACAGCATTTCCAATCAAAAATGACCAGTTGAATGCTTTCCTCCACGTTTGTTATTTAACAGAATATAGGATAAATCGTTTGGGGTTTGTTTTCTTAAGTTCAGTGCACATTCCTTTTTTTTTTTTTTTACAGCAAGATTATAAAAACTTAGGAACATGGTGAATTAAATAATGACAAGGTGGGAAGAGAGGCACCATATATATATATGCGTGTATATATATGCACATATACATATACATATATATATATATGAATGAAATTAAAATGTATCAATTGATTCATGGTCAATTTCTCAATAAAGTGCTAGTAAATGTACCAAGAATGATTCTGGCCTTCCTCATCCATCTCCTTCCCTGACTTAGTTCTGACAATGGCCCAACTCCCTGTCTCTTTAAACAAGAGCAAGTCACTAAGGGATACCATTCAAACCACTTCAGAATAGGCTGCAACGTGTCTGCATCCTCGCTTCTTCCTCTTTGAAAAATATATGCCTTTTAAAAAGCCTGAACATTATAAAATACTGAAGAGTAAATTCAATTCTCAAAGATCCTCATTCTGTTTGTGGAAAGCCTCCTGAAGCAGGTGGGACAGCTATGCGGCAGGCAAATGACAACTACCCGGGGGGCCGGGGCCCGGAGGTCAACCCCTGGCAGCCCCCCCCAACACACACACACACCCCGTTCCCCTACCCTGGTTCAATTAGCTCACCCACAGGAGCACACCCTTCTTACTTCCTCCAGAATTAGGTTCTACATTTAAAAAAAAAAAATAATGGAACATGGCCTAGAGGAAGGCAAAACTTATTCGGGCGAATCCTTGAAAGAAGAAGAAAGTATGGACATCGCAGAGGTTCTTTCGTAGCTGGAGGGGGAAGGAAGGGGCGTTAGTGTGCGCAGGGTGGGGCGGTGAGGGATGAGCAGAACAGGAGCCCCAAATGTACACAAAACACCTGTGTTGTTGTTGTTTTAAAAGCCTGTCGTGCATCTATTACACTTCCTCCCTTAAACACGTTAAGGGCGTTTTAACGTATTAATCGTGTTACTCCGCGGGAGCCCTCGTCCCGCCTGGGGGTGGGGGTGGGGGTGGGCGAGGGCTCAGTGGGCCTCCTTTCCCGGCTGCGGCTGCGAGGGGTCTTCCTGGGCAGCGCTCTCCGGGTTCCCGGGCTCGCGGGCGCCGGCGAAGGCCAGGTGGGTGCGGCCGTGCGGGTGCGGGGCGTGCAGCGCCCCAGGGGGCGCCACCTCGTGCGGCAGGAGGGTCGCGGCGGCGGCGCCGGCCTTCTCGGGAGGGGGCGACAACACCGAGGACAGGCAGGGGAAGGCGGCGGCGGCGGCGGCCGCGGCGGCGGCGGCGGCGGCGGCGGCGGGCGCGGGGATGCCGGGGTACAGCAGGGGGAACGGGGCGGCGGCCGCCGCCGGGTACAGGTACTTCTCCAGGCCGCTCTTGTCCAGGAAGGGCTGCACGTAGGCGGCGGCCGCCGACGGCGAGAGGAAGTAGAAGGGCAGGCAGAAGGGGGCGGCGGCGGCCGCGGGCTGCGCGAAGGGCGCGCCCCCGCCTCCGCCGAACGCCACCAGCGAGCTGAGCAGGGCGGCGTCGGGTCTCAGCAGCGCGGCCGCGGCGGCCGGGTCGGGCCCCAGGAGCGCGGCCGCCGCCGCCGCCGCGCCGCCCCCCAGGCCGCCGCCGCCGCCCCCCAGGCCGCCGCCCCCCCCCAGGCCGCCGCCGCCGCCGCCGCCGCGGGAATCCAGCTTCATCCTCTTGGGCGCCGGCGAGTCCTCCCCGGGGGGCTCCTGCTTGATGGTGACGCGGCCCGCCCCGGAGCCCTTGCCCTTGTCGCGGTCCGGCCTCGCCTCGGCCTCGCCGCCGTAGCCGCTGTCGGTGTCCGTGTCGTTCTCGGCGGCGAGCTCGGCGCTGGGCTGAGTCCGCTGGATGACCGGCACGCAGTGGGCGACGGGCTCGAGCTTCTGCCCCGCGCGCTCCGGGCAGGGGGCGGCCGCGGGCCCCGCGGGGGCGGCGGCCGGGGGCGCGCCGGCGCCTTTGCTCAGGGGGACCTGTTGAGTCAACAGCTGGGGGGTGGGCAGGAACTGGGCGGCCACGGCGTGCAGGTGGTTGATCAGCTGGACACACCGCTGCTCCCTGGGCGTCCAGCTCTCAAACCGGGAGAGGTATTGCAAGACTTCTTTGGCGCATGTTTGAAATCCCGAGTGGAACGCATCCAAGTCGGACTGAATGGGCGATTTCAGAGATCGCTCCCCTAGGACGGGGAAGGGGTGGGGGTGGGGGTGGGGGCAGAGGCATGGAGGCAAGAAGAAAAATACCGACGTTAAAACATCTGCTTATCACGTGGGCCCTACATTGACTAAAGTGATCTCGGTTTTTCTTCTGTATTCGGGTGATATAATCCACCGGTTGCCGGGGGTGTGTGTGTGGGGGGGGGGTGGGGGAGAAAGGGGAGGGGTGGCGGGGGTGGGGAGCAGAGGGGGGGCGCTCCACTCCCTGCTGGAAAACCAAAGTGGAGAGCGCAACCGCCACTTTAAATAAAAATCTGATTCCTCCGAGTTCTGCTGAAAGCCTCTAGGATGCTTCGGGAAATGGGCACTTTCCAATGAAGGGAAAGTCTAAAGCAATTTAACAAATGAGAGTGAGCCCCGTGGGCCCAAGGAAGGAGGTGGGGGTGCGGGTGCGGGTGGGGGTGGGGGTGCGGGTGAGGGAAGAGTCCTAAACACTGCCCCTCTGTGGGCTGCCCGGCTTCATCAGGGTGGGTTGGCCTCCCTGAACTGACTTACCATTCTGTAAAGCAATTATCTTCTGATGCTGCTGCTCGGTTAAGGCTGTTAAAGCTTTTAAGTGTTTCAAAGTTAATTCCAAGACTACCGCTTTCTCCAGATGCCCCAGAGTCTGCAGGGTGCAAAAGAGAAGGGGGCACTTGGTTACTTAAAAACACACATTTGGCTTGATTGGCTCTCCACTCAGCACAGCAACTTAAGCAAACATTCTGAAAGAAGTACTATTCCTATACTTCTTGAGCTTTCCAGAAGACGGGTTATACATGATTTCTTGCCTTCAGCTTGTGAGCACCTACTCTTGAGTTTGTGGGAAACTCTACACTATAGCACAAGTTGTAAGGCATATGATATTTACATTTATTCTTATATCTCTGGGAGTAGTACCAAGCTATTAACACGCCCTTGGAGAGCAGCAAAGAATGAAAATGTGTCTCTTACTGTCAACTTCAGATGTTCAGGCAGTAAATCTTTCAGCTGAGCAATGCATTCATTAATTCGATCTCTTCTTTTCTTTTCTATTAATCTGTGCGGTAATTTGTAGGTATCCTTAATATACGACAGTCATGGAAGAAACAAAACAATAAGCTAAACATTTATTGGATAAAACAATACCCCCCCCCCCCCGCCCAGAGCCCCATATTATGTGATAAACTATGCCCAAGAAACCTTTCCTCTGGACTGTTCTGAAATGCAATTTGAATTCAGGTATGATGTTTAATCTCCCCCTGAGAGTATCCAGCAAACCACTTAAAATTCACAGTTGGGGAAGCTCAAGGGCTGGAATATATTTGCGGGCAGAGCTTCGCTGTGAAATCAATGGCCCTAATTAACTATCCAGGCAGGTTATGGGGAACATCGGAAACTTACACTTACCTTGCTATCGTCTCGCTTCATGCTCCTTTTGGGCTTACACATATACAAAGAGGAATAGTCCAGTCTGCAAAACAGAAATCAGCATCAGGCACCCACTCGGGGAGGGGCACTGCCCTTGCCCGCTCCATACCACTTTCTGGAGAAGAAGAAGAAGAAGAAGAAGAAAAAAAAAAAAAATCAAACTGAAGCCTAGACAGATATTCGCAAGGGTGCGTGCACCTTACCCTATAAAATCTCTATGTTCCAGTAACTGTCTCTCTTGCAAATGAGGAATTCCTTCGTCCATGTTCAACCGCTGTCCGTTTCCTCTGTTTCGATTTTTTGGGGTTCTGTTCTATAATCTGCGGGACGGTAGCTTTGGGAGATCTTGGGGGGATCTGTGCGTCTCCAGCCTCTCTCTCTCTCTCCCTTCTTCAGTGCAGTGTTGAAAGTGTGAAGCAGTTGGTTCCCCCCCTCCCACCGCGCTCGCTCGCTCGCACACACGCACACACACGCACGCACACTCGCGCCGGCCCCACTGCGCTGGTAGTTTGCTCTCACTCCGGGCAGTGTTTGGCCACAGGGCACGCGCGTCGCCGGCCAGACCAGCACCCAGCTCACGTGCGGAACGTACCATCCGCGGTCCAGCCCGGAGGGGGGCGGGGGAGGAGGGGCCGGGCCGGGAGGGGGTGTCGGGAGCGGGCTGCGAGGGAAGGCGAGCGAGCGGCGGGAGGGGGCGGGGACACCTGATCAGGGCCACCGGAAAGGAAAAACAACTTCGGCCAAGCTATTCATCTTCCCAAAGGCGTTGCAGTCGGCTGGGGGAGGGGCGGGGGCGGAGGGGCGAGGGGGAGGGGCGCGGGGGTGCGGGGCCGCCAGGGCTTCCTCGGCTCGGAAACGCTACTCCTTCGCTCGGGCCGTCATTACGGTGTAGGAACGCGAACGTGGCTTTTTTGCTTCGCCACCGCCTGCACGGCTGGTTCGGACCCGAGAAAGGAAAGAGAAAGAGAATTCGCGGTGGGCAAACTTCAGTCCCGGAGGAAGATCTGGAGACTTGTTTGCTCCCCGTGGCTCGGTGGCCTGGGGGTGGGGGGGTGGGGGGGTGGGGGGGGAGGGGAGGACCCCTTGGCCCTGGTTGGGAGTTGCCCCCTAATGGGGCAACTTGAAATCCCCTCCCCGAAGGATTTAAAAATAAAGGAAAATGTAGTCACTGGGTCAGAATGTCGCAATCCAAGTGTCTTTCGGCGACAACGGTGTCCCTGGGCCACCCGAACTTCCCGCAGCAGCCGGAATTGCGGTGCCACTAATCACAGAAGCAGATGACGACGTTCGGGGCCTCTGGTGCTCCCGGAGGAACGGGGGGGGGGGAGGGGGCACGAGGGGGGCTGCGCGGAGCTGCGGTGCCGCATTCTCCGTCGCCCCCCCCGCCTCGCGCGGGGCTGCTGCGTGGTCCCCCTCCCCCCCCGTGTGATAAGCGACGCCGGGAGTGTGCGGAGCCCACGTTTACTACCACCGGCACCTCCAGAGCCTCCCTCCTTAATCCCGTCGCGAACGGGCGCCAGCACAGGGCCGGCAACGTGAGCCGACCTGCCGCGCTGCCACATCACCGCGCGGGGAAGCCGTGCGCGCGCGCGCTCGCCCGGGAGCAGCGGCGCCCGGCGCGGGGAAGCACACGGCGGCGCCCGCCGGGCCACCTTTCCGCGGAGCCATCCCGGCAGCGTGACTCACTGCCAGCGAGAGTTACCGAGAGGTGCCCGCGGAGGCGCCCCGCCCACGCCGCCGGCGCAGGGGGCGGCCGGGGGCGGCCGGGGAGGGCTGGTCCCGCGGGACTCCCGGGGCTGCCGCGGCGCGCGGGCGGTGCGCGGGGCCGGGCGTCTGCGGGTCTCTCTTACATAAGCGGATGGGATCGGTGGGAAACCTGAGGTCTTTCCTGCCTGCGGCGAGTCAGGCTCACGTTCCTCTGGGTTATCCCCGAAACCGTCCTCCGTGCCAGCGGCGCACGAAGCGGGGGGGAGAAGCGCGCCCGGGGCACGCGCACCGGGGAGAGCGCGGAGAGCGGGGACTCGGGCCGTCGCTACGTGTCTGCCCCCCCCGCCCCGCAGAGCGCGGGTTCCGGGGACGGATCTGGGTCGCGGGAAGCGGCGGCTGGGAGGAGGTCACGTGTCTGCGGGAGTCGCGTCTGCCCCGGCCTCCGGGAGCCGCCGGGGCCGCGGCCAGGCGCGCGCTGCTGCAGTCTCCCGAGTCCTGGGCGGGGGCGCGCCGCGTCTGGCTTCGTGACTCCCGCGGCGGCGGCGGCGGCGGCGGCGGCGGCGGCGGCCCAAGCTCACCCCGGCTGGAGGAGACGCTCGCGGGCCGTCCGCTGCGTCTGCCGAGAGGGCCCTGTCAGGTGTCGCCGCTTCTCCAGGCGCGGGGACTGGGTTGCCCCGAACAGGCGCTTGCACAGTGATAATACTTAAGTGACGTTGACACACTGATTTCACTTTAAACCTCGATCCAACCTGTCCCTTGTTTCCTTCCAAGTCACTGGGATGTTAATTCTCTTTAGTGGGGAAGGTGATTTGATGCCCTAAAAGCGGCCTTGCCCTGCAGTAGTACTGTCTGCTTGCTCTAAATGGACCAAAAAAGGGGGAGGGGGTTGGGGGGGGGAGATACCTTTAGGGTGAAACCTCCCCTTCCTTACAGGTTTGTGAACGTTTGAAGGAGGAAGAGGGTGTAAGTGCGTGTTCCACAGCTAAGTGCTCATCTGTGAAGGAGAGTTAGAATATTCGGTGAACACAAAGGCCGGATCACTTCATCTTGGCCTTGTCGGTAGGGCAGACCTGACACAAGGCAGGCGTCTGACTAGGGCAAACCGAAGGGCCTAATTCCGGGACGGCCTCTAAAGCAATTTAGAATAAGAATCAAAAAAGGAGAGAAGACTAGTGGATCATGGGCGGGTTAAGTTTGGCTGTACACTTCTCATAATTGGAAGACAGAGGCCTGTTGCTGCAAAGAAAGCCTTTTGTGTTGTTACCTGGACCTCTTCATCCTGTCCCAAGCTTCTCTACCATACCTGACATTTTGGTGTTCTCTTCTACTCCCTTCTCTTTCTGAGGCCCAGCCCAAACTGCAGAGGGAATCCTTTCCAATTTTTGCTTTCCTTCGTGATTCTCAGTCTTTACTTCTGTCTTTGCTTTCCATGCCCGCCTTTTTACTCCTTTCTCTTGTTCTTTTCCTCTTTTCCCTTATGTTTTCCTTGTCCTACCTCTTCCCCAGGAAATGTCCGCTTTTGTTGTTCCTCTGTAGTTTTTTCTTTTATCTCTTATTTGTTTTTTTTTTTTTTTGTCTTTTTTTTTTTTAATTGTCCACCTGGATAACTCTTCTTGCTTATACACTTCCTTTAAAACTTGAGTCAGAGTCCTTGACTCAGATTCTTGCCTTCTGGACTATCAGGCATAGTTTAATGCCTCCTAATGTCCTTTGGCTGCAAGGAAGGTATAACAATAGCTAACAACTATATGGCATTTATAACGAGAGAACCAGAAAATCCCTCTAGGGGCTTTTTATGTATGAACTCATTCATCTTTTCCATCATGTTATAAGGTAGATCCTATAGTTCCGTCCATTCTACAGATGACAAAATAGATATGTAGAGAGACATAAATAAGTGTGCCTATGCTCCCAGAGCTGGGATTTAAGCACAGTGGGCTCCAGAGTCTGTGCTCTTAACTATTATTACTCCTTGTTCGGCTAATAGGGCTAAGATCTGAATGTTAACTAGCTGTATCTTAAAAACACAGGTGTTTTAAGCAATTTACCAGTGTCATTGTCCACATTTGCTGTAGTGTGTCTGTATTGGGGGGGAGTGATGTTGGAAGAGAGGTAGGGAAGGGAGCGATGTTAGCATTGGAATAGATGGCAGGCAAAGAAAGGTATGAGAAAAAGAAGGTTGGCAGTCTTTTGTCAGGGAGTGATTCCATTGGCATCTAGCTCCAAATTTATTGATTTAAGCCCAAATCTCCTAATTAATTGTTATAATTTCATACAGATGGACACATGGAAGTACAGTGTAGAAAAGGCTAACGGTGACCAGCTGTTCACCATCTCTACTGAACAAACCAAGCCGAACTCTAATGTGAAGATTTCAGGTTAGTAATAGCAAAAGTTCACCTGTGGTGAGGTTAGAAAGGGGGAAAAAAATCCCGTCTAACAAAGGAACAGAAGACTAGAATGCCCTCTTTGGGTATGTTTAAAAATAGGTTGAGTCTTATCTTTTTAGGAAGGTTTAATGCTGTCCTGCTGAAAGCCAAGGAGATACAACATGAGCTTGAAACCCCTTTGAGCCTATAATTAGAGAACTTTGTGATGGCTTGCTTTCAATTAAAGATACCCATCTTTCTCCTTTTAATAGGTGACAGGGAAGCTGCTCCCATTGCTTTTCTTTGGTTAAGTAGGGAAATCACTACCTATAGAGAGCCTCATGAAAGGGAACACTTATCCTGGTTCCCACCTCCTCCCCCTCACCCCCCCGTAAGTATTCTGAATGCTACACTCATTATATTCACCTTGTGACTTTGGAAGGTCTTATCATGTTTGCTTGCAAAGTCTTGGATTTCCAGCAGAAACTGAACTCTCCTGAGAGGATTCAAGTTTCCAGAGAGAAGAGAGGTTTCCTGCCGCTAGGGTTCTGCAAGCCCTACCGCTCTCTGCTCTCCGGGGAGGTGACCAGGGTGTTTTGGGACTCAGGGTCCATTCAAACTAAGCCTGTATCTCTAATAATAGCCTTAAAGACCCCAGATCTGCCCAAGGGTGTGGAGCTTTTTGCCTGTCCTGCTGTGACAGTGCCCCCTCCCCCATTAGGTGGGCAGATACCTTCCTTAATCACCTGTTTTGGGTGGTGGACAGAAAGTTTACAGTCACTCTACATCATTTTACATCAAAAGGGGAAATGCATCCCATGAAGCAGAGTTCATAAAAATCTGAAGTGAAAAGTTTATGGTTGATGCTAAAATGAAGGTGGGGGGCAGAATGGGATGATAGGTTAGGGGTAGCGAGAGCTTCCCCTAGAATCCTTTCTCTGGGCATGGACACTGCTCTCAGTGGAGAAAAGTTAGTGTTGTCAGGCACAACGCACAAGAAGACCACCTCATAAAAGGGTCTGAGAAGGGAGGGAAACCCCAGTGCTCCTCACCAGAAGCCAAATGCACCTTTTAAATATTGATAATACTGTTTTGTGAAGGTACCAGATTTAAAATCCTAGAATAGAAGGTTGGGTTTTGCAGCTCCATACTCAGCAAATTAGCAGGAACAGTACCAGTGTCTCTGTTTAATTTGTAAAAAAAAGTTAAGTCTTTCAGTAGACTACCAATTAATGTGTCTGTGGTTGTAAACATACACATGAATCACGTTAACCCTGCTCAAGAAGTTTATATGCTTACTAGTCTTTACGTAGTACCAAGGAGCAGGTAATATGAAGTATAGGAAATGAATCTTATTACTGCTGAAAGCTTTGCATTTTTGTATTTATGTGATTATCATGAACACTCATGGAGGTTGTCCTGAATTTAATATATGCTTCAAATTCCTAGAGTGGTCACATCAAAAGACGACTGGGAGAGAGACAAGACCTCAGTGTCTCTGGGTGCTCATGTGCTTAAAATTCTGATTGAATCCAGAAAAGTAGAGTGAGGAGCACGTGACAAATCCATAAGGATTTCCACAAAGCGCTCCTTACCTTTCTCTGGATTCTCCTGGACTAGCTGAATAGTGGAATCCAGAGAGGCTGCATAGAGATGGGGTCTTTTGACTCCTTTTTTCCCCCCCTTCCTACTGCTGATGAAAATCTGTAAAAGTTTTCAAAGAGATACATGTGTATGCATTGTGAAACATGAATAGGAATAAGATATACTGAACAACCATTTATCTCACCTGCCTGTTATAGGCATGGCCCCTGAACACTCATTTTCAGGTGGTGTCTGCCCAGTGCAGAGAGCTGTCTGCTGAGTCTGGTACTTTATAAAGGCAACACAAAGACTGGTTAAGGAAGATTGAATCTACACTTAGACTATTGGTGACATGTATTCAACGGTTAACTTTTTTTTTTTCAACAGTTAACTTAAAGCAAGAATTCATATCTAATTATCCAAAAAAGTAATATGGTTCTGATATGAACTTATAATCCTCATTGACAAGGAAACTGATGGGAATCTAGGCTAGATGTCTCAGTTAAGATCTGTGTTTGAGCTCTTATCAATTCCAGCCAGTAACTCCCTGTGTACATCTGTGTCCAATCCTATTACAGGAGTGCTAGAAATACAGTTTTCTAGTTGAGGTGCTCCAATAATGTAGGGGTTCTTTTGGTACAAAGGGAGCAGAGAAGGGACATTGGGTTGGCACTAGCCATCTCTGTGGTGGTCTGACTAAAGGAAATGGCTTGTTCAGGTCCTCTTCTTTTTTTCATCAGTGGGTCTTTTTTCTCTTCTATGCCATATGTGTTGGCAGTGTCCCTTTATTGTATGAGGGTATTTAATACCACTTTCTGAAAAATTTCAGTCTTTCCATCTGCAGTTGCACAAACTTAACTAACTCCTTAAGCACATGCTTTTTAACATCTGTATTCTTAAGTGCTAATAATTACAGAAATCTGCTTAGAGAGGGAATTGAACAGGGTTTGCTCTTCTTCCTGTAGAATGCAAATTGCAGCTGCATGTTTTCTGGGAAGTGATTGTCTTCCTTTTTATGTAGCAGCATCTGTCCTCTGGTTGTTCTGTCTCCATCGCTTTGCCTTCCGCCCCTGGCATTTGGGTTGAAGAAAGCAACCCCCAGCAGAAATGCCCTCTCCCACGGTTTCCACCTGCATGTAGCTGGGACTTTGCTCTTCATCTACATCTACTTCCAGCCACACTGGTGTGTGTGTGTGGGGGGGGGGGTGCGGGGAGGGTGGCTGCAACAGCTTCAGGGTCAGAAGATTAGAAGAGCTTTGTGGTTAACTCGGGTTCCTAAGTAGATGAGGGAGGAGAGAAGAGGGAGGTAAGTGCAGTAGAATGGGAATGGAGGGGCCAGTCTCCGGGGTTGGAACTGAGACTGAACCCTAGAAGAGAATGTGTCTCTGGAGCACCTTAGTGTGCACAGATATTCAGGCAGTTGTCCTACCAACCTTACTTAGTTCTCTCAACTCTTTGATCTAGGCACCACTAAGTCCACTTTGTAGATGGGAAAACTCAAGTTTAGAAACTTTAGGTAATTTGTCATTGCCATGTAGTAAATAGTGATGTCAGGCAACAGGGACTCTAAGGCCTGAGGTGAGCTGCTGGGTGTTGTCACTGGCTGGAGTTCTAACAGCCATCTTCTCCTCTAAACCCTGGAGGGATTCCCCCCACCCAAGCCATCTACATGCCTCCAGGATATGAGAGTCATCGCCAGAGGCCAGTTAGAGTTGTTGAGAGTTGAGGAAGGTGGTGGGATGAGGCATTCTCGACCCTGTGCAGTGGTGTCCTGACATATGAGTTGGAATTCTGGGTGGATCTCCCCACAGACAGACATGTGGATGAGAACTGTGGTTCATCCCCTGAAATATTTATTGTGCTGATAGATACTGTGCACCGGGCATAGTAGGGATTCAATACTGAGTCTTGTCTTCAATGACCTTACAATCTAACAGATCATAATTTCTCAAAGAGGAGAGATCACTAAGAAAGCTGAGTAGTTATTCTAAAGCCGTTTCATGTTCCAAAGGCAGTGCTCAGAAGCCTCGTCTTTGGTGCATTTGAGATACACTTACAGCTATGCTTTTCTAGTAATGCACTTTAGAAATCATTCCAGAAAGTATAATCAGTGACCTCAGCCTATGGGTAAGCCTTGTTCTCTGGTAATCAAAACATCCCTGGATGGAGAGAAGGGCAAGGCAAATGCTGTCTGCCCTGCTCCGGTAAGCTGTCTAGACCATCATTACCCTCTGCCACTCTGGCCTACCTCCCTGATATCGGTGGGAAAGCCCCTTCAACAGCATCCTCTACAAGTATATACAACTTCATGTTATATGCTCTTGATCTGCTGTTTGTGATTGGGTCTTCTCCCAGTGACATGCCTTGTTACCTCTTTGTGTGACTTAGCGCTTGAACTTTCCTCTTTGGTAATCGAATACAAACTTCGCCCTGTGGATTAACATTTGGTTTTCCTTGTTGGTGCTCCACACCCTCTGGGGTCTCTGGTAAGAAGCTCCTGCTCCATCCTAGTCCCTCAGCCCTCACTCTGACCCCCGTTGCTTGGTCCTTGCCCCAGGTTGAAATTTGGACACAGTGTGGTTTAACTGATTTTCTCTGCTCCAGAGCAGGCTAGAACAGTTTTGAAAAACATGATAATTCATTATGGTGGCTCATGACCTCTAGAGTAGAGATTTTCATATCCTGCAAAAGGGCATATCTTCTTCACTATCATGCTGTCAACTTCCTTAGTTCATTTTTTTGGCTTCTGCTCTTCCATCAGGAAAGAGACCAGTCTGGGTTGGCAGTTTGGGGCAATGTCAACATCCTTTTCAGCTCTATGGACCGGATGGCAAATTTAGCAGGATTGCCTGACCTTAAAACCAAAATGTAGTAGTCATTTTTGGCCTCTTCATCGCCCTTACTCCTCCCATTTAATTACTAATGACGTCCTATAGATTCCACTTCTTTTTTTTATTATTATTTTTTATTTTATTTTTTTAATTTTTATTTATTTATTTTTTTTAGATTCCACTTCTTAAACATACATTGAATCTATCTTCTTTCCTATCCTCAGTGCCTATACTCTAGAACAAGCCCTCCTAATCTCTCCCTCAAATACTGAGAAAACTTAACTGCCTAGCAGTTAGGGTGTAGTATGGAAAACCAAAACTGCCTTAGATATTTCAGGTAGGAGAGACTTAACAGGAGGGATTAGAAGTGTGCATAACCTTTGGATGCATGAGTTGGAGTAATCAAGAGTGCATAAAAAACTGCTGCTGACCTTCAGGAAATGTTGACAGTCAGAAGGTTCCGGGAAACCTGGATGCCACTGAGCTCAGCTGCCTGCCTTGCTGAAAGGCTGACTTGCAGGAGCTTGCCTGGGAGCCTCTGTAAACCTCACATCCGCACACAGCTGCACTGAAGGAACATGGTGCGTCTTTTCTGCTTTCCGCATTTTCTGCTTTCTGTATCTTGCACAAAGGCCTCTGATGGGCACAGTCTGAGCTGGAACCCTGCAGGCAAGGGATAGTGGGAAATGTCATTCCTAAGTCCCTCACCTGGGACAAGAGCCAAGTGTAGAAGGCAGTGGAACTGGTGTTGTCAGCAGGCATCTCCTACTGCATATCCACCGTGTATGCCCACCTTCTCCCTCCACTACACACTGAATTCACTCTTACGTTATGACCAGAGC
Organism: Vulpes lagopus; assembly: GCF_018345385.1. Taxonomy (NCBI): domain Eukaryota; kingdom Metazoa; phylum Chordata; class Mammalia; order Carnivora; family Canidae; genus Vulpes; species Vulpes lagopus. The sequence continues at coordinate 24,227,666 of NC_054844.1, forward strand.
CATCTTTCTGTCCATGTCATTCCCTTGATCAAAACCCCTTGTTTCCCATTCCCATGAGGCTAAACAAAAACAAAAACTCTTCGGCAGCCCGAGAGACACTGTGTATGATTTGGCCCCTGCCTGTATCATCTTCCGTCTCACCTCTCATTTCTCTTTCTTTTCTATGCTCCAACATGCCAGCCTTCTTTCAGTTTTTCATTTTTCAGTGTATTCTACTTTCAGGCCCCTCCTTCATGCTGTTCCAGCCGGTTGCAGTGCTTCTCCCCGCCCCTCCTACATTTCCAACCCCGTTCAACTCTCTTTCACCCACTAATCCTTCAAGCCATCAGAAGTATCACTTTCTCCAGGAAGCTTTCTCTGAGTTCCTAGAGCAGATTTGTCTCCTTCTGTAAGCTCCTTTGAACCTTATAATTCTCTTTCATAACACTTATATTGTTGGAAAGACTCATGAGACTTTTCAATGACTATATTCCCCACTAGTTTGTAAGCCCCCTGGGGACAGACACCTGAGTTGTTGACTGACGAGTCTGCAGTACTCAGGACAGCATTAAGCACAGAACAGATGCTCAGCTGTTTTTTGAATGACTCCTGCAGGTGCGCCACCAAGTCATCTATGAACTGAAGGCTTGTTTGAGGAAAGGGCTTGAATGACAAGTCATAACCCAGTCACAAGGCCTTAGAAGAGTCCTCATAGCTTCTACAGGTGGGGATATAGTGTTGGCTCCTACTGTCCCTTCCTCCCCTGAGGACGTTCATATATTAATGTGGCTCTTATGGGTAGGAGCACCCTCACTCCACTTAGGGCACTGTGAATTTCTTTCCTGGCCTTACCAGGCATGCAAAGACTAGCAAGTAGACAACATGAAGGATCATAAAGTGCTCCTGATGTAGCAGGAAACCCAGGAGGCTGGCATGGGCGTCAGTGGAATGGCAGGCAGTTCTGTTGGGGGTAGAACTCTGGAACTGCTGTTGGTCCCTGTGCCAGGGTGGACATGGCTGTGCCCAGGAGGCAGTAAACTCTGCTAGGGTGCTCCCTGATGGCCACGGTACATTGGCGTTTCTCTTTCAGAATTGTACTTCCTTTCACAGTGTGCGTGAGCAAGGTGGAGAGACTCTAGGGGCGGGAGCTGATCTAGATGAACTCCACCGGTGCTCCAGAGACCATGGATCAGTGAGGTGACATCCAGGGCAGGGCCCTCAGAGGCCAGAAGTGGGGAGGAGATGCTGAGTTTGGCATGACAAGCCATATTTACAGGTCTGCTGAGCTGAGTGGGTCACAGGAGGGGGTCCTGGGACAGTGCCAAAGAACTTGGTTACCAGGAGTGCAGAAAGCAACAAGCCTTTGCCAGGATGTAGGAGTCAAGCCTCAGACTGTGGAACAAAGTAGGAGGGTTGAGAGCCAGCGAAGCCAATCCATCAGAATGCCAGACTGGTAGGCACAGAGGAGACAAGAGGGGAGAGGTCAATGGAGACAAAAGAGAGCTGGAGCAGGGCTGGAGAGGCAGAGGCCAGGTTGAGATGGGACCCTGCTGGGGTCGGGGAGCTCTCTCCGGGTTGGTCAGGCAGGCCTGATGAGTATGCGCAGGACCACTTCCAGGCTCATCCACGAACCAACTTTGCATTTACTCCTGGCACTTAAGACTTGCAAAAACAGAGGTCCCATTCTTCTAATCATGTATTCAGACAGACAGTGTTGATTTTCCCGATCATGGGGTTGCAAAATAAGACTGTGCTGATGGAACATAGCTCTGGTGGTAGCAAGCCATCAGCAGGTCTGGGTCTAAGTTCATACCTGCTCAGCGGTCCTGCATTGTCGGTGGTGACCCAGCAGATAAACTCTTAAGTCTGTTGTGATTTTGGATAGCAATGCTAATGATTTTTCTAGAACCTATTTTTGTTATATTTTTGAAATTCTGCTTTAGACATACTGAAGGTAATGAAATACACACATCCCATATTTCTGTCCCATTTCCTATTATTTCATGGTCTTTCTTATAGTGGCTGAGTGGTGTGGGCCTTGGTTTTGAATTAAGAAGACCTGGGTTCAAATGCTGTTTTCCCCTGAAAAGCTGTGTGACCCTGGGCAAGTTATTAATGAGTCAATTTTTGCAAATGTAACACAAAGGCAGTAGTGTCTACCTCTGACTGGTTGCTGTTTGGCTTGGTGACAATGCATGGAGGGCACCTGAGACATAGTAGGTGAGCAGTAAGTGATAGCTGAGCTGCCCGGTCAAAGTTGGGGGTATTATGGAATGTGGTTTGCAAATAATTGATAGATTAAGTAACATGTTGTAAGGTCAAGAGGCAAACCTATTGCTTTCAATTATGCTTTGCTAATAGGTGAATAATAATAATAAAAACAGAGGGCTAGACCTGTCAATGTGATTTTCCATTAATGAGATATGGTTTTGTTTCATGTGCTAGTTGGAAATAGGCAATACCAGCCACAACCTTATGGTTTTATTTATTTATTTTAAAGATTTTATTTATTTATTTATGAGAGACACACAGAGAGAGAGAGAGAGAGGGGCAGAGACACAGGCAGAGGGAGAAGCAGGCTCCATGCAGGGAGCCCGACGTGGGACTCAATCCTGGGTCTCCAGGATCACACCCCAGGCTGTAGGCGGTGCTAAACCACTGAGCCACAGGGGCTGCCCAATCTTATGGTTTTAAATCATACTCTTCAGACAGTTCTTCTAAGAGGTTACACAGTTCCACACTTGTGCACGAATGGGGGGAAAAACTGTCAGCGCATATTTTGTCCTAAGTTAAAGCCTTATTCAGGTTTTAAATGAATGGCATGGATAAATTAAGTTTCAAACTTTGTTATCTGGCTGTGGGAGATATATTGACTTATTTCTCCTCTATGCCATCCATTGTAACAGCAAGCACTTTTATTGCAGTTACTCTGTGCCATGTTCTGCTCTGTTTTAGTGTTTTACAAATATTCACTCATTTAATTGCCCCTGAAACTCTTTAAGTTAGGTACTATGATAATACCCTTCATAAAAGGAGGAAACTGAGGTACAAGAGGAAGTAATTTGTCAATGTCACACAGCTGGGAAGTGGCAGGGCCAGGATTCCAAGCAGGCACTCTGCAGCAGAGTCAATGCCCACAGTCCTCTACTCTATTGCCTCTACTCAGTGGCTTCCCCAATATCCAGACAAATGGAAGACTGCCATTCACCATCGATGATTTTGTTCATAGTGCAGAAAGAACATCTGAAATTCTGATGGCACGGTTAAACTGTGCCACTGACTGTTTGCCTGACTGAGAAAGGCAAGGTATTAATTCTGCGATCCTCAGGATCCTCACCTGTTCGGTGAGAAAATTATATATCTGTTGTGAGGGCGACAAATAGTATGTCTGACACATAGGAGATGCCCAAGAAATGCTAGTCCCCTCCTTGAATGCTAAATACCTAAATATATCCGAGTATGCAATTATCGGTGGTTTCTTTTCTCCTGAAAAATACATTTTTGATTTCTTTAACTTTTCACTTTAAGAAAAATAGGGTAAATTTTGATCACTCAGTTAATTATTATAAATCATCCTCTGTGTGGAAGGCATTTTCTATTGGTGCTATCCAACAGAATTTTTTGCGATGATGGAAAAGTTCTATAATCTGAACTGTCTAAATATGGTAGCTGCTAGCCATGTGTGGTTATTGAGCACTTGAAATATGGTTAGTTTAATTAAGGCACTACATTTCTAATTTTATTTAATTTTAACTAATTTAAGTTTAAATAGACACATGTAGTTAGCGGCGATCGTATTGCACAGTGAAAGCCTTTTAATCTGGTCCAAATACTAGCTGATCAGCAGATAATTCTTTTAAGAAAGCCAAGACAGATTTTTAGCTTGTTCTTTTCCTAGTCTCTGATGCTCAGCATCTGTATAGGAAGAAAAAAGTATCAATTATCAAATAAATTCAGGCAAATAAAGAGAAACTATCGCCATCAACTTCACTAGGCTTTATGATATTTGACAGATCCATTTTAATTTTACTGGAACCCAAATGCATAACTTATCAACATTTAAAATACTGATCATGAATTTGCTATGAATATTTAATGAGTTCCCATAAATAGTTAGTAATACAGTAATTTACTACTGCATATCATATGTCTATCAGGTTCAGATATAAGCAGTGGTTACTGGCAAATGTTTGTTTAACTGTTCCTCTGGGGTAAATGTGTTTATGTGTGTAGTTCATTATGCATTTTGCTATTATAAAGGATGTGTAGCACAGCACCCACTTAAACATTATAACGAAATATACATTACTCCTATACATTCTATATAGCCAATTGATTCTCACCTACTGCTTTTATTGATTTTTGCCAAATTCTTATATCCCCTGCCAACCTATGGTTGCAGTTAATTCACAAGTATAATTCTGACATGAATTTTGGGTATTTTTGTTTATGTTGAGGTAGGTGAAATTGAAACAATAAAGACAATTGTTAGAGCCTCACTTATTCATCAGTGATGTGAGCAACTTCTTCACTAAATCATAGAATACTTTTCACATAATAGAAAAAGATTTCCTTGGGCAGCTCCGGTGGCTTAGTGGTTTAGCGCCGCCTTCAGCCCACGGCGTGATCCTCGAAACCCGGGATCAAGTCCCACGTTGGGCTCCCTGCATGGAGCCTGCTTCTCCCTCTGCCTCTCTCTCTCTCTGTCTCTAATAAATAAATTAAAAATCTTTAAAAACTTAAGAAAAAGATTTCCTTAATTTTTTGTGCTATTCACAATATAATGACTACAGACATGACATACTTTTAAGTCCAATCTACCTGATTAACATGTTCTCTATTACTTTCCTGAGTCTAACAATTGACGAAATAATAAATCAAGCTAATTTGTAGCACTTGCCAATTTTCATGGCATAAATACTTCAGGCACAACCAACTGTAAGCCAGCAATACAGCAGCACTAAAAGTGGAGTTGATAAGCTACAGGAGACATAACTAACCTCATGAGCATAGATAATAATAAGATGTATAAAGTAATTAACAAGTGATGAGTTTTACATATTAACCACCTTTGTTCTTAATATAATCTATTTAATGATAAGTTTGTAGAACTTAATTTCTAATAATGGCTAGTCCCAGAATTAGTCCTGTGTTCATTAGCAATTTATTGAGAAGCCACTCTGTGTCATGACTAAGTGCTAGGGTTATAAATATGAATAAGGCCTGTCAATATTTGTGTCTTCCAGGATGTGTTCTTGCCCTCTTCTGTATCAACTTCTTTCCCCCTGGATGATCTCATCTAGGTTCACAACTTTAATATCATTGTTATGCTGATGACTCCTGAATTTATGTTTCCACCTCTGTTTTCTACTGCAAGCTCCAGACTCATAAATCACACAGCCTACTTGATGACTCCCCTTGGATATCTTACAGTTATCCTAAACTTGACATGGCTATTCCAGCTTGACACATTTTAATGTTCACCTTCTGCCCTAGATCCATCCACTCTTCCTCCATTCTTCACTGTGTTCTGTCAGTAACACCACCGTACACTGGTGAATTGATCCCCAAATTTAAGACCCATCCTTTGGTCCTTCTCTTTCACATTTTCTATAGCCAATCCATCAACAATTTCTGTCTCTCCTGTACCAAAACGTTTCCTGAATCTGGACAGGTTTCAGCATCTTCACTGCTATCATCCTCATCAAATCCACTGTCTCTCATTTGGACTAGAGAGAAACACCTACTTGGTTTCCTTGCCTCTCCTTTTCCTCATACAGACCTTACACACAGTGTGAAGAATGATCCCTTAAAAATATAATCCAGCTCATGTCTTTGTTTTGAAATCCCTCCAGTGATTATTTATTATAATTAGAATAAAGTCCAAAAGTCTTGCCAGGTCTGTGGTAGGCAGAATAATGGGCGCCCAAAGATGTCCATGTCCTAATCCCTGGAATAAAGAGTTTCCTTACATGACAAAAGGAATTTGAGGACATGACTAAATTAAGGGCTATGAGATGGGGAGGTTATTCATGTGGTCCCAATATAATCACAAGAGTTCTTAAAAGTGGAAGAAGGAGGTTGGAGTGAGTTAGAGGGAGATGCAGCATTGTTGGTTCTGAAGACTGAGGAAGGAGAGCAAAGCCAAGGAGAAAGAAGGCTTGGGGAAAGGGAATGGATTCTTCTCTAGGGCCTCCAGAAAGGAATATGGCCATGCCAACACTGTGGCTGTAGCCCAGGGAGACCCATTGCAGACTTCTAACTTACAGAACTGTAAAATAATACATTTGCGCTGTTGGATTCACTGAATCTGTGACAATTTGTTATGGCTGCAATAGGAAACCGCTGGAATAGTCTGCAAGGCCCTCCAAGGCCTGTGTCTGTCAGTCTCTACGATCTCATTGCCTGTCATCCTCCGCCTTGTTCACTGTGCCCGGGGTATCTATACCCTTGATTTGTTTGCAGAACAAGGTGGATCCTTCCTGAGGGCTTTTGTACCAGCTATTCCTGGCCTATAACTTCCTTCCCAAGGTCTTCACAGAGTTAGCTGCTCATCCTTTGGATTTCTGAAAACTCCTCAAGAAAGCAACATCCCCCTGTCACTTTTTAATCTGTGTTTTATGGGATCTCTGGGTGGTGCAGCGGTTTGGCGCCTGCCTTTGGCCCAGGGCACGATCCTGGAGACCTGGGATCGAGTCCCACGTCGGGCTCCCGGTGCGTGGAGCCTGCCTCTCCCCCTGCCTGTGTCTCTGCCTCTCTCTCTCTCTCTCTCTCTGTGTGACTATCATAAATAAATTAAAAAATATTAAAAAAAATAATCTGTGCTTTGTCTTCTGACCAGCTTTTATTGGGATCTGAAATTGTCTTAATCATTAGTTTATTGTTTCTGTACTTCCCCTTCCCACCAGACAGGTACCATCAAAATACAAACTTCATGAAGTCAGGGACTCAGTCTGTCCTGTTCACTCAGTAAACACTCAATGAATATTTGTTGACAAAAATGAATGAAAACGTGGTGACTTGCCTCAGCATATACACATTCTGTGGGAGAGAAGATGGAAAAGGCCATGATGATAGAACAGTGTAATGTGAAAGCAGTTCCTGTGGGATGTTATGGGCACCCATGAGAAAAGCACTTTGGCAGGCTTTCCAGAGGAATGACTACTGGGAAGAATCCTGAGGAGAAAATGGGAAAGCAAAAAGCCAGGTAAAAAGGAGCAGGTGGATTGTCGGGCAGAGGATGTGGGAGGGGCAGGGGCACAAAGGTGTGAAAGGAAAGATATTATGGGAATTGCAGGTGGTGTGGTTACCTTGGGAATCTAAAGTGAAAGGTGAGAAAATGCCTTACTACAGATGACTTGACATGACCTACCAAGAGATTTTTAATTTGTCTAGGTGGCAGTTAGGGGGCCTTGAGGCGTTGTAATCAGTGTCAGTTTTGCATTGTAGAAAATGTATTCTGATGATACTATTAAGAATAGATGGAAGGGGAGGGATGCTGGAGCAGGTCACCTATTGGGATGACATGGCCATTGTCAAGATGAAAGACTGTAGGGCAATGGCAATAAAGATGGAAAATGAATGGAGAGACCTGAGGAATATCTTAGAGGTAGATTCTATGGGAATGGTGAGCAATTTGTGGTGTGGAGTGAAGGAGAAGAAGGATTAGGGATGACTCCCTGGATTTTGGCTTGAGTGACTGAACAGAGAGTGCTACCACCAAGAAGAACAGGGAACACAGGAGGAGGAGATGAGGCAAATTTTACTATGACATGTTTGAAGTGCCATGGGTAAAAGAAACCTCTCTTGGATAATTGAGTCTGAAGCTTGGAGGAAAGACCAAGAGTAGAAATTGACATTTGAGAGTCAATGGCATATGTGATGTGAGTGGTTGAGATAGTTCCAAAGACATAGAGACTAAAGGAAGGTTGAGGGTGGAATCCTGAGGAATATCAATTTTTATACATTGGATAGAAGATTAGTCCAAGAATAGGATGAAGAAAAAGTAGAGGGGAAGGAAAAGAATCAGGAATGTTGCCCTTATGGCTGGAAATGCCTGGCTCCTTCATCTGCACCTGCAATTTGGCATCCATTTTAAATGGGGCGTCTTTGAGGTCCTCTCAAATGGATGCAAATGATTTTTATTGAACCAGTATCATACCTTATTTGTATCTATTTTATGGTGATTGCCACATGGAAACTTTTTTTGTACTTTGGTCTAATTATCTTACTCCTATATTGTAAATGTCTTGAGTGCAGAGACTATGATTCAGTTTCCATTCTTTTGGAACTCTCAGTAGAATATCTTGCACATATACCTTTATGACAAGTGAATATGACCACTGAATCCAGCAAATACTATTTGGAAAGTTCCTATGAGTTCCTATGTAGTCATAATAGAGAATTATTCATTGAATGCTTGCTATTGTTCCAGCCATTCTGTCAAGTTCTCTATACATATGATTTCATGTAATCTTTACAATAACCGATGGACATGACATTATTATTATTTCCATTTCACAGATGGAGGATAGGAATTTCAGAGAAGTTGAATAACTTGCCCAAGATCACACAGTCACTAAAGGGCTAATTTAAAGCTGGGCAGCCTGTCTCTAGAGCTCATGCCCTTCGGATGACAACACATAGAAAACTCTGTGTCAAGGCAAGTCAGGAGCAGGAGGGACAACTTCAGAGATCTGCAAAAGGACTTTGGTAATTTAGGTGCCCATAATCAGGTATGCATTTTGAATGGTTAGAAATAAATACATGACATGTTTGCACGTGAAACAAATAGTTGCATTTTTGTGATTTACCTTAAAATAAACACTTGCTGATTTAAACAAGTACTAAAATAAGATCAATTCACTTAGTAAGAGATTTAGAATGCAGAGCTTTGCTGTGGAATACTAGCACAAAAACCAAATTTTGGCAATCATAATCTGAGGCAGAAACAAGTGGATCTAATGGGGTAAAGACCCAAAAGAGGGTTTAGTGCCCAAAGTAGGCGAGCTTTTAGAGAGAGATACTGTTACTGCGGTTTCTAGTAGTAATACCCGGTTCCTCCTGGATCTACTCAGTTTAACAACAAAGTGGAGAAAGGTCTTGGTTCTCACTGGCCTGTTAAAATTGTAACATATAACATATAAGTAGTGGCCCTATTGGACTGCCATCCTATCAAGAACAGAGCTTGCTTTTCCCATTATTCTGTAGCAAATACAAGACATAGGCAGTGAATAGGATACAACTTGTAGCAATTATTGCAATGGGGCAGATACAAGCTCCAGAAGGTAGAGGCTTTGCTGTTTTTGTTTACCACTAGCCTTTAAGAGAGATCCTGAGCTTCGTAAACATTTGTTGAAGGAATAGTTTTATAAAATGGGGCAATTGTCTGACAGGCAAAATTGATTACCTACTAAATCTTTACATCTTTAAGGTCTTTGATTATATTATTCATAGTCTAAATTCCTATTAAAAATTATGGTGGTCATTTTTCCTCTGTGCTAATGCAGTACAACAAATACTCATTTTTAAGTTTACTTTTTCAGATTATTAAACAAAATGATAAATTTGTTAGTATATAATCACTTGTATAGCACCATATTGGTATGTTTTTAACTAGTATTTCAATTAATTTAATGATAGAGGAAATTTAACTCATTGACTATCTTACTCTATTATTAGAGAAAAAAAAAAGAATTCAAATAATGTGAGACACCAACAATTCAAATCCATATTCAATGAATTGTAGATAGTCTTTTTTTTCAGTTTATTAAGGAAAAACTAGAATTGACATGTCTGTCAAATTCTTGTCACATCTACATTTGTGTAATCAGAATATCTCAGACTTCACCCACCAGATAACACCACTGTATTATTCAGGACTCACCCCACTGCCAGTGACAGAAACCAAATTCAAATTAGCTGAAGCAGTGAAGGAGATTATTGGTTTGTGTAAACAAAACTGAGGGGAGGGCTAGGTGACACAACTATGGAAGTGAACGTCATCAGACCTCCTTCTCTCGTCTCTCGAGTTCTCTCTGCAAATTAGCTTCATTCTCTTCCACTGGTATCTTCCCCAAAGCTAAAACTCAGGTGCGTGGGGGCGATGGAGGGGAGGTGAGGAGTGGCTGCTGTAGCTTTAAGGCACATTTTCAGTTTTGTATCCAGAAAGAAGAAAGTTAATCCTTCCAGTTTCGGTGCAAGAAAGGCTGGGAAAGAACTCTGGCTGGCCCCTTTGGGAACACTTAATTAGTTTCTGTGTCCTCGAAGGACTGGTAAGGGCCTCTGACCCATTAGCCTCAGTACCAGCTCTGCTCTTACAGTTGGAGATGAGATGGGATCTGTAGCAAAGAGCAGGTGAAAAACGGTGGTGTCCACTACACTCAAGGCGTTAGCATTCCCGCCTTGATGGCTCTGAGCTGTCACATAGTAAACAGCAGGAGGTTTGGTCTTGTGCAGAGCCAATGTGCACTGAGAATTCTGGGAATCCTCAGGATGCCTATAAAAGTATCCAAGACTCGTCTTAGCTTTCACTTCCCACTGTGGATCCCACAGTCCTGGGCATGTTCATGAAACTCCTCATAGGAGGCAGGAACAGCGCCACCACCACCACAGTCTTGGACTTGATACCTGTGGCGATGAGTACTCACTCCATGTCAGCAAAACTGAAACGCTGCCTGCCCCACGCCCCTCTGCCAGGAGTCTGCAGCTCTCTCTCTTGCCAGGAGTTAGCTCCTTCTAACTGCTGCTTCTCCAGTGAACAGACTAGTTGGTGGGTACGCCGGGATGGGAGGGATTTGCATGTCACTTCCCATTGTATATGTGGATGTGTGATCGTGCTAGTTACCTTCGCTCTTCATTCTTAGCTCTGACTTCACGGGTTCCTGGAGCCCCCTCAGCCTCAATTTGACCTCTCTTGAGGCCGTTTCCATTTAAGAGGTGTAAAGGACATTTCTTCTGGTAGATTGCCACACTCAGGAGCGATTCTTGGAGGTCAGTTGATTTATTCATCTGCATAATGGACTACATGCTGGGCATGGAATCTGCTTAAGATTCTCTCTCTCCCTTTCCCTCTCTCCCCCTCCACCCCCTCTGTCTCTCACGCTCTCTTGTAAAAAAAGAAAATACATATTTCTACTCATAAGCTCTAAGTCTAAATAATATACGAGAATAAAACTTTAATGTGCAGTGCAAATTTATCCCAAGTTCTAAAAAGTGACTGATAGCAGCGATTAATGTATCTTGAACAAAGATTTAAGGTAGTGTTCAACTTTCTCTCTAAGGATGCTCTTCTACATGTAAAGAAATTAGTAAATACAACTGGACAGGTAGAGGTAAGGGTTTTGAATAATTCCATTTTCTGGAACTACCCATATCTGAGCCTAAAAATAAAGCAATAGTATTTACACATGACCAAAAGGCATGGAGGTGCTTCAAATACTTAATGCAACATCATAAACTTCTTCATGACCAAAAACAATCAAAATTGGTAGAGCACTTTTTTTTTCTCCTGTTCTTCCTCAGCAAGCCTGACACTGGAAGGCAGTTAAGGCAGTAAGTGCTTGCTTCTCAGTGATTTGTCCCTTTCCATCATCAGGTGAAGTTTTGCAGAGCCAGAGGCCCTATGGGTAGGTGGCTAAGTTGCTGTAGTTTGAGGGCTACCACAAGGCTCTCAAAATGTATCTGAGGGGGTGGGGTGTATGTTCATACCTGTCTTTCACTGATAGAATCTTCTTTTTAGAAACATTGTATCTGAGAGAACTTTTTGACACTTTAGAATTCATCTTAATATTTATATAATGAAACAAATTCTTACTTTCATAAACTATAAATGACTAAGGGAATATAAGATAATTGGTACATTTATTTTATGGTTTGGAGTTCTATTACGTGAATTTCTGTCAAGAGAGGGACTCAAAGATCTTATATGTGAGTAACGGCCCATAAATCAACAACATGCACTTCTTAAGGACCTCTGTGATCCGGCCCAGGTTATTTTTCCATTCTCCAGCCACTTTCCTCTTACTCACTGAGTGTCAGGTATGTCCCTGTTTGATGTACCTCAGCCCTACCTTGAGGCTATTTTGGAGTTACCTGGCTTCTTCCCCAGATTCTAATTAGATGGAATGGCCTAGGGTTATGCTGTCAGGGAGTGAATAAGGTTGAGATGCTGACTAGCTTATGTTCTTGTTCTGAGCACTGATGGGGAGGAGACCCTAAATTGATCTGAATGAAATCGAGGCAGTGAATAATCCTGTTGAATGTTTTAGAACTGATGTTGCGAGATAAATATGAACACTGTGGGCTTGTGTGTTTATAAAAAATTGACCACTTTATAGACTGGATGTAAGTGAAAAATTCAGGGGTTGGAGAAAGCTATAGTTTCTCTACTTAATGTTTTACATTTTGATGTCTTACATTCTATAATATTTAAGTCAATTTCACCTTGTTTCAAGCATGGTTTTCTAAAACTATGTCAACATCAAGTGAAAGCATGAACTCGAAAGAGTGTAACATGGTGAATTTTTCTTTTTGAAAAAAGCTTACTTTATCATTATGAGATTCTCTCAGTTGTGCTGTGTGACATTTCCATTCAGAAATGTCTTAAAAATAAATAAGGATTTTACAGGAATCACAGTGGACAAAATGCTATGTCTGCCTGATAGCATTACTGGCTAATCTTGGTGCAATTATAGTTCTCATCTCATTTCGTTTCACAGTCAGACTTGCTGGGTGCTCCACGCAAATGCCTAGATATATTTTTTTTTTAAATTTTTATTTACTTATGTTAGTCACAGAGAGAGAGAGAGAGAGGCAGAGACACAGGCAGAGGGAGAAGCAGGCTCCATGCACCGGGAGCCCGACGTGGGATTCGATCCCGGGTCTCCAGGATCGCGCCCTGGGCCAAAGGCAGGCGCCAAACCGCTGCGCCACCCAGGGATCCCTAGATATTTTTTTTTAATCAGACTTTCTCTTGATTGTGTCAGAAAAAATTCTTCATCAAGCATTACTCCTATTTAAGACTTGCAATGAGAAAAATGTGAAGCCATCTTGGGTTTTAAAGTGATGGTAGATTTTTCTTCTGGGACATTTATTTTACATGGAGAAGTACTTACTGTAAATTGAGGAATACAAGGTTTACTCCCTTGATGTGTAAAAGCTACTTTCAAATTGGCTAGAGATGTGAGGCAGGTTTTTTTTTTTTTTTAATAAATTCCACCTCAAAAGTCCTATGTCTATTTGCTTGTATATCTGTGTTTGTAAATGTCCAATAAAAATTTACTCATTCATAATTCTTAAGATTGGAAATCTCAATGCTTTGAATTTTCTATCCATCTGCCGGGTGGTAAATAGTGACCAAATTGGTGATTCAGAGGTATTGTGACAATAGTGATTATTTTTTAAATAATCAAAGAAAGATCAAATTTTGCTCCTAAAGATTTCCATATTTAGTTCATTTTCTTTTAGCATAAAAAATAGGCTGTACAGAGTCCAGACACCACACTCGAAGCCAGCCTCACCTTTGTCTCACTCTAACCTTGGGCAAGTTTCCTAACCCCTCTTAGCCTCATTTTTCTCATCTCTCTTATCGATAATGACATACAGCTTGTAAGTTTTGCGTGAGAATTGAACAAGCCAGTAAATATACTTGTCCGGCACATGAATTGTACCCTTGATACATGCTGCTGGCTGCAACAAGTCAACAACAGCAATGATAACAAAATTAATACTTTGGAAATATTATTCTGGGACATATGTTGTAATCTTTTTAAAAAGATTTTATTTATTTGAGAGTGTGCGTATGAGGAGGGGGAGAGGAAGGGGCAGAGGGAGAGGGTCAGGATAGAAGGGGGGGAAGAGAGAGAAGCAGACTCCCCACTGAGTGCAGAGCTGAGGCAGTGCTGGATCCTAGGACCCCAAGATCATGACCTGAGACGAAGTCAGATGCTTAACCCACTGAGCCACCCAGGTACCCCTGTTGTACTCTTTTTAACTAAATAATGTGATAAACCATTAGTTACTGTACCTTCTATTACAAAGGTAATTATGTAACTATGCACAAATGTGTTTGTGTGCACATACACACAAGTCCATACATCCTGCAACTGAAGTTTTTAAAAAGAGGTTTTCGAATTTAAACCCTTCTATATTTGGATACATATATTCTCAAGGTCAGTACTTCTCACATCTTCTCAAATGTTGGAAGAAACATGGGCACATAACTATGCTATATGGTGTACTGTCTCAAACTGAAAGACAATTCCAGCCGACTGAACACTGTCTTAACCTAGGGCACCCATGGTTTATAGCTGCCTCTTGATTGTGTCAGGAAGGGCTCAAGGCCAAACTTGTATTAGCCATAAGAAAGACAGTACTTTGAAGAGAGCAAAAATTGGATTTGACTCTGGGCAGCACAGGGGTGCTTTGTTTTGCCTACCCAACTCACACACATTACACTTCACACAAGTGCTGTAGCAACATCACACAGTTAAATATTCCAATACTGAACAACACATTTCAATGAACACTTTTGGCAATGTCTCTGTGACACCCTCTCCCCTCCCAGAATGGCATCCTCACATTTAATAGACTAAAGTCAGTCTATTTATCAGTTATAGTTTTATACACTAAAGCAATAAAACTAGTTTATTATTTTTTTCACTTAGGCTAATGATTTTATTTTCCCAGAGATGACTAAGTTGTTTCTTTCTCCTATACATATACTTTAGATAATCTTCAAAAAAGGTTGTTTACAAGTGTCTTTAAAAATAAAAGCCAAGTGTAAAGTCCTATTTTTCCTTTTTGTGCAAATCCTTGTACATTTTTAATTTGGACAGTCATCTGCATCATTATAATGAATGTACTTACCTACTAAAAAATACATTAAGGGAGACCCTTGAGACCCCAGAGCTGAGAATACTTTGTAATAAATGAGCATAAAGCCCAGTGCTGTGAGTGCTAGTAGATTTTGGAAGGAGAAGTAAGGCTTTTGTTTTTTTAGAACCTTCTTAAAACCTAGGAACAGACAGTCATCATTGGGACTTGTGATGTATTCAGCATGAGGATAATTTTGCCTCTGGGAAAGTCAGAGCCAGGCCAAAATCACTCCTGGGATTTTAAAGTCTGAAGTCACTTGTTTGGCTCTGCTCACTAGAGAACCCAAGAATGCTATTCATTGGCCAGTGTGAACAATGGTTGAGAAATGATTTGTTGTAACAATCATTTCCAGAATTTTTTAGGATACAGAAAAATTTCTACATTGCTTTTTAGGCACTAGAAAGCCAAATCTTTGTGGGATTTTCAGGTGGGACTCTGAAATAAAGGAGCTAGTATATATTTAAAAAATCTCCATGACCGTTCTTTCTCTCAGAGCACTCTGAAGTGCACTGTTAGTCCTTTGAACGGGTTTTTTGGGAAAATAATCATGCTATCATGCCAGTATGAGATCAGCTTTTGTTAAAATACCCAAGGAAAACCATCAAACATTACTGAATCTGTTTGGAGATGCTAGAAGAGAGCAAGGAAGAGAAGTAAAGGGAATAAAGTTCATTCTGGGATATTTAAGATTAGTACTAATGTTATTTCCCTTTTTTTAAAAAAATATTTTATTTATTTATTCTTGAGGGACACACACAGAGAGGTAGAGACAAAGGCAGAGAGAGAAACAGGCTCCCTGTGGGACTTGATCCCAGGATTCCGGGATTGGGACCTGAGCCAAAGGCAGACACTCAACCACTGAGCCGCCCAGGCATTCCTTACCCCTTTTAGAGCTCTTCTCAATCATGAAAAATAGCCACATACATTGTGTTAATTTTTCTCTTGCTTGGTACCCAGTATGACTGCTTCTTAACATCCTCAACTAGGTCTCAAAGCTTCTGTTTAGAGACACTTTTTCATATAAATGTTTCACTATCGCAATTTTTAAAAAAGCATTTATTTGTTCACCACATGCTTATTGAATGCTTAGTGTGTGTCAGGCAGTGTCGAAAGTTCTCAGGGCTCATCAGTGAACAAGCAGACAAAGCTCCTTGCCCTCTTAGAGCTTGCAGTTCAGCTCTCACAGAGAAATAACTTCTCTAAGCATGACAAGAGCCAGCCTGCAGCACGCTTAAGGGGTTCCTCTCATCCAAGGGGATCTATTATAGGTTGCTCGTAGTATGGCTGCAAATTCAACTAACATATACTCATATATACAGAAAGTTAATATTTTCAAAAATTCTGTCTGTACCTGATCCAATTAATCTTCCTTATGTGCCCTTGCCTGGTAGAAAATGAAAATAAAACAAAGCAAGAAGCTGGCTTTTTTTTTTCTCATCCAGTGCAGCAATTTAGCCACTGCTTTTGGGTAATGCTTAGTTTCTAGACCGAAAGAAAGAGAGAAGGGGAAAAGGCGCTGCATCAGATAATACTTTCGAATGCTGCAAACAATTTTCTCAATATTTTGTGCTACTCATAATTCAGCATCTACAGACACAACACGCTTTTCCATCTAATCTGCATTATTAACATTTCCCTCATCATTTTCTTAAGTCTAGACAGTCAACCAAACAATAAGTCAAGCCCTGAGTGTAGCATTTGCAGTCTCCGTGATGTAAATACTTCTACCATGGCTGATTTCAAGCTACCAGTGTGATGTCACCGAATGTAGAAAAGATGTGCAACAGCTCTTCATTATGTAATATTTCAAATGGAGACATAGCCGTAAATAACTTTCAGATTGTAAATAATAGTAAACATGTAGTAAAAATAATTAGGAAGTGATGAGTTTTGAGGATTAACTTTGTTTTTAATGTAATTTATTTAATTATAAATTAATATAATTTCATTGTTAATAATGGTTGTGTTTGACAGCTGGCTTGCAAGTTTCCTAAAACTTTAGCAATCAACTCTTACAAGTCACTATGTCAGACCAAAACCATAGTAATCGTAAATGATCTCTTTAATTCCCTTATCACTCCCCTTCAATCCAATAGCAAATTAGGTTGACTCTACCTGTAAAACATATCTTGAATCGCTCACTTCCGTACTACCATCAGGCTTCTCATCACATTGCCTTTCACCTATGTACCTGCAACATCTTTCTAACTGCTCCCTTTGCCTCCACTACTACTGTGTCTATAGTCTGTTCTCTGTACAGAAGCCAGAGTCCTATTGTTTTTAACTTTTTTTAATTTAAAAAATATTTTATTTATTTGAGAGAGAACACAAGCGGGGGGGGGGGGAGGAGCAGAGGGAGGAGTGGACTCCCTGCTGAGCAGGAAGCTAGATGTAGGGCTCTATCCCAGGACCCTGAGATCATGCCCTGAGCCAAAGGCAGACACTTAACCAACTGAGCCACCCAGGTGCCCGCAGAGTCATATTTTTAAAATGTGTATCACATCACACCAGTTCCCATCCTAAACTTCAACATTTTCCCATTGTCCTTTGAAGAAAACTCAAGCTTTTAGCATGCCCAATAAGGCCCTATATCATCTAAAGCCCCCCTTACAGCTTCGTCTTACCCATTGTCCTGCTCAAGTACTACATTGCAGCCACACTGGCTTTCTTTCTTTTCCTAAAACATAGCTACTTTGTAGTAATCTCAGGGTATTGGTGCTTATTCCCTTTTCTAGGAATGCTCTTCCCTTCACAACATTCTAGGGCTGTCTCCTTCTCATTAGGTTTTAGTGAAATATCCCTATGGTGGTTAATTTTATGTGTCAACTTGACTGGACCATCGGATGCTCAGATATCTGGTTAAATATTATTCCTGGGCGTGTATCTAGGGGTGTTTCCAAAGAGATTAGCTTTTGAATTGGTTGACTGGGTAAAGCAGATTGCCTTCCCCAATGTGAGTAGGCATTATTCAATCTATTGATGGCCTAAGTGAAGCAAAAAGGCAAAGAGGGTTGAATTGGCTTTCTAATCTGTTTAGATTTAATGACCCTAATGACTTTATTTCTGGTGGTAAAGAGAGCACTGATAGTTCATGGAGTGAACTTGTAATAGAGATATGCAAAATATCTGCTTTGGATACTCCTAATCAACCACTTGTAAGAAGCAAGTGGTTGAACGACTATGTATATGATACTTTTTAACATTTTTGGAAAACTAATGAATATTATGACATTGGTTGGCGGCTCCCAAAGTCTCTGAACAAAGTAGTAAAAGAAGAGAATGAGCTCAAAGATTTGAAGTCCCAGCTCAAGCATTGTACAAATGACCTGAAGATTTCTGTTGGAGTCCAGAAGGAGACCCTTATTTCCAATAGATGTAGGGCTGAGATTACTGAAAATCCAATGCAGAATCTCATCCTGTGAGTAGCTCAATTTCAATGCATGTTGAACTCCCACCTTTGCAAGCTATTCACCATAAAACTGAGGGTATTGATTAGGAAATAGTGAGAACCTGTAAGTTCCTACATGTGGGAAGACCCTGATGAAGTTGGGGACATTAAGCCCTAAATTCTGATGAGTCCTCTCTACTAGTGTAAGAGATCTCCTTATCCTGAATGCAAGTGGTCTCCCCACCCCACTGGAAGTAACTTTCTTGCTCCCAGCAGAAATGGCCTGTTCACCCCAAGTGGTAACAACATCCTACTGCCAGTGGTACTGGCCTTTCCACTGTCAAGATGAGGGGATTAATTGTGTAATGCCTGAGAAACTGTAATGGCCTTTCCTGAAGCAGTTGTCATGGAAGACAGTGCTGCTTCTCCTTAGGACACACCCTCACCATTCCTTTTTGTTTCTAGACCTATAATTAGACTTAAGTCCCAGCAGGGTCCTAAAGACAAGGTACAAAGTGAGACCCATAAGGAAGTACTCTACTATTCAAAATAACTATTTGAGTTTTCTAATTTATACAGACAGAAATCCAGGGATCATCTGTGTGAATGGATACTAAGAGCATGGAATTGTGGAGAAGGGAAAATAAGGTTGGATCAAGCTGGATTGATTGATGTGGGCTTACTAACAGAGATTCTGTGTTTCATGTTGTAGCCCAGGGAGTTAGAAAGGGCTCTAACAATTTGTTTGGTTAGTTCAAAAGGTGGCCCGCAGTGAGTGAATTGAAATTGCCCAACCTGCCTTGGTTTAATGTAGAGAGAGGGATGGAAAGGCTTTGGGAGGTTGGAATGTTCAAGTGTATTTGTCATTTAAGAGCTCTTTTCCCATATTGGGAGGGTCCAGAAGACCTTCTCTCCCTTAATCCTGTGAAAAATACGTTTGTGAGGGGGGCCCTGATATCCTTCAAGAACTCTGTAATTGTTCCCTGCAGGTCAGACCTCACAGTGGGAACTGCAGCCACAGAATTGAGAAACCTAATATGATGGGAGTAATTGGATGCCAGGGTGGCTGGGGGCAGGTGGTGGCTCTCAACAGCAATGGCAAGGTGAGCGTGCTTACTGTAATAGCACAATGAAAGCAGCAATCAGAATAGTCTGACTCATGCAGACCTATGGAGTTTACTAGCTGGTCGTAGTATTCCTAGAAATCAAGTAGATAGAAATCCTGATAAATTCTTACTTGATCTGTATAAGCAGAAAAGCTCTAGGTCAAGTGAACCAAAGTCTAACCTGAACCATAAAAACAGAGTCATGGACCCTTAATTCCCAGACTTGAGCCAAAGCCTTTGCATGAAGGAGAGGCTGAGTTCCCTTGAAGAATGCTATGGACTGAATGTTACCAGCCACAACCATGTGATCAGTCACAGGAATGAAGACTTTTATTATAATGAGCATTTCTTTCTTAATTTGTTACGAATACATTTGTGTGCATTTATCAAATACCTTCTTTTCTTTCCTCTTAATCTCCTATAATGTCACATAAGATATATTGATATTATATCATAGTATTTAAGTATTATTAAGTTTATATCATATTATTTAAGTTACAGAGATAACAAGGAGAAGAATAACATCACTCAAGGACTTTACTCCTCCTCTGGGAAAGAGATTAAAGTGTTTTCAGTTGTAGGCATGTAGGATAGTTATATCATGATAGGGAATTATAACCTTCTTCTCTCTCTTTTTTTTTTTTTTCAAAAAGACTATTTATTTGAGAGGGAGCAGGAGCTAGAGGAGGAGCAGAGGGAGTGAGAGTAGAAGACTCCTCACTGAGCAGGAAGCCCAATGCGGGGCTTGATTGCAGGACTATGGGATGATAACCTGAGCTGAAGGCAGAAGCTTAACTGCCTGAGCCACCCATGCACCCCATGTTTCCTTTATTTGCAAATTAACTATGTTTTAAGGAGATGCTGCCAGTTTGACAAGAAGTGGACTTGTGATAGATAATTTTATTTGTAAACTTGACTGGGCCTTGGGCTGCCCAGATATCTAGTTAGACATTCTTTCTGGGTGTGTCTATGAAGGTGTTTTCAAAATTAATTTCCATTTGAATTGGTTGACTGAATGAAGCAGATGGTCCTCCCCAATGTGAGTGGGCATCATTCAATCCTTTCAGGACCTAAATGGGACAAAAAGCCAGGGGAATTCCATCTTTGGAGTTGCTGGAGCTGGGATATCAATTCTTCTCCTGTTTTTGGCTCCTGATTCTCAGGCCTTCAGACTTCAACTGGTTCTCTGGCTGTCAGGTCTTTGAATTATACCACTGACTCTTCAGGGCCTCTGGCTTACAGATGGCAGATTATGAGGTTTCTCAGCCTTCATAATTGCATGAGCCAAAACTTTATCATAAATCTCTCTCTCTCTCCTTATCTACTATCTTCTATCTATCTATCTATCTATCTATCGATCATCTATCATCTTATATCATCTATCATCCTCCCTATTGGTTCTGTTTCTTTGGAGAACTCTGACGGACACAATGATCTAGGAGAGTCTTTCTTGGCTTTTTTTTTTTTTTTTTTTTAATCTAAAGTAGTCCCTACTGCCCACATCACCACCTTGTTTCCACAAATTCAGGCAAATTACTTAGTCTTTTTTATGCCTCAGTTTTATCATTTGTTAAATGGAAATAACTGTAATACTTTCCTCATAGGGTTGTGAAAATCAAATGAGTGAATATATGTAAACTATTCTGAACATTACCTGGATCATATTAAACACTATGTAAGTTTAGTGCTGATATTATTATCATTGTTATTATTATTATTGAAATGGTCTAAGAGCTCATCACTGCCTAAAAATACTTTGTGCGTTTATTTGTTTGAGTATTTATTTTCTGTTTCCCTTCCTGGAGAACAGTGAACTTGAATGCTTTGCACATTGCTCTGTTCCATCACCTAGAATAGTGCCTGGCATTTTTCGAATGAATGTGTGTATAAGTGAATAAACACAAGAACCAATAGTGACCCCATTCTGAGCCTCGATTTATTTTCAGAAAAAAATATCAAAGAGGCTTGTAATTGGCAGGATTATAAAAATGCAGTCTTTCACGTAAGTAAGTAGAATTCCTTGACTCCTGCAACATACTGAATACCGATCCTTCCTGAGTGCCAAGTAGCTGATGGCCCAGTTGCCTCAATGGTCAGTAATATCGTGACTAAACTCAGCTTCCACAGTGAAGTCTAAGTTGTGAGAACTGGTAGTTTATACTCATAGTGATGAATGAGCCCGGGCACAGAACATGAGCTTGGGATTTCTGAAGCAGCCTGATGCTTAGGAGTCCAACGCCTCAGGACATCTTTGTTCTCCTTAATGAAGAGGCTCCATAATGATTACCTTTAGTGGAAGAATTTAAAGGAGTCTCAGGAAGACTTACAACCTTCGCTTTTTTAGTGATTGTATTTAGAGGAGATATATCATCTAGGTAAGACCTTATCTTGAGTTCACCTATTTTAAACCTGAGCAGTTGTTCAAGAAGATGATTTAGAAAGGCCCATTCCCATACACTTCACTTTTCATTTTGATCCCTGATATGTCAAAAGATGGAAAGGCTCATGAAGATTTTCTGCAGCTCACCCTCTGTTGATCTGGAAAATCAACCCCTTCCTCTGCTATGGGCTTTTAGAGGACAGACTGCCCGTCTTTTTTGTTTTGTTTTGTTTTTTAGCATTGTGTGTGAGTTTATACACAAAGCCTAGCATTGAATAATGCCTACGGATGAAAGAAGGATTCTCATATTCAGAAAAATAGCAAATTAGATATCTGGAATCCTAGAAAGCACAGCCTTGGTGAATTTCTGCAGGGTTCTATAGGCGAGAAATTCTAAATTATCTCCCTTTCTTTCTTCACAATGCCTCAAGGAAGCGCTGACCAAAAAGAGGTCAGACAGACCTGGCTTCAGGTCCTGACACAAGTTAAATGACTAATTAAATAACCTTAAGATAGCTACTTAACCTCTCTGGGTTTTCCACCTGTAAGATAGAAATAAAAAATGATGCCTATGAAGATTATCTTAGTTAGGGTATATATTTTTAGCTTAGAACCTGGTACTACTATAAGTTAAATTACTGGAAGCTATAGATACGAATCTTGTAGAGTGCTCTTTGTTTGCATATTATCAGCAAGCAGATTAAGGGGCAGAGGTATGTCTACCTCAGAGTAGGATTGGGTCTGGTAACAGATTCATTGCTGGTCTTGGGCCAGAACCGTGTTAGGAAGAAGTGGGGTTGGGTCTAGAGGCTGGGGCACAGTGATGCTAGGTGTATAGTGAGGAAGAAAACAATTTATGGAGTCCAGGATAGATGGAGAATTTTATTGGGAGTGATATCTGGATCTCTATCAAACTACCAGAAAATCTCTACTCTTCACTAAATATCTCCTTTTTAGAGGAGGGGGGGAAAAAAGCAAAACCTTCTTTTAAAGACCATTGAATTAGAAGAACTTGGCAGTTGGCTGATTTTAAACTAATGACTAGTGTATTCATTGTTTAAAGCAAGGCCACTGAGTAGCATCTGTTTCTTCTTATATTGGGTAGATCATATATTAGAGCGTGAATCATGCATTAGAGTTACTGGTCTGGATTGAGCAGGGAAAGGTGAATTGTTAAATAAGCAGTGAAAATTAAAGAAGTAATTGTGAACATAAAAGAGAATCATAGATGAAAGGGATGGAAGCAGGTATCTGAAATAGAGGGGGTGGGATTGTGTTGTGGGCAGAGATAAAAAATGAGAGCTAAGCCTTCAACAATAAAAATGACCCAGGCTTATCCTTAAATGGCTAAAGGATACAACTTTAAGACCTCAAAAGGAATAAAGATCCATTTAAGAAAGTGTCCTCTGGCACAATAATAGACTGATGCCCCTCGAATTGTTTTGTAATATGTGTGTAGGCGAAAGAGTAGTTTGGCAGAAGGAGGAAGAGTTAATCTGAAAGAGGAAATTTGAGGTTAGAAGAACATGAAGGCAAATTATTCATGATGAATGCAAAGGAAAGAGTAAGATTTAATAATGAATCAGGGGGAGAAAGAATAAAGCTAACATTAGTGACTCTCTACCACCCATGAAGCCCACAATGGCAAGCTTTTTACATCTACCGTCACTTGGAATCACAACCTCTGAAATGAGCCTTATGGTTGGCCACATTTAACAGGGTAAGTGGGTAACTTTGCGGTGATGGGGCTGGGAGGAAGGGGAGCTGACGTGCATCTAGGGCTCTTTGAGACAAAAACTCATGTGTTTACCCATTGAGCAACAGTGCCCAAAGGGCTGAGGAAGTGAGGAAGATAGCAAAAAGATTGGGAAGGAAAGGTACAAAGAACTTTGGTGTTAAAGAATCTCAGAATGAAAGTAAGACACAGCAAAGAATAAAAAGAAGAAAGCATTTACAAAGGAGTAAGGAAATTAATATTTGTTGATCATGTTGAAGACTCATCTGCATATATATAATCTCTTATCACCCAAGAACCCCTTGAAATAGATAGGCATGATTTCCGTTTACACAGATGAAGAGGTAGAAATGCAGAGAAGTCACCGTTAATCACTTAGTTGGTAAATACCAGAGCCAGGATTAGAACCGCTGTCAGCAGCACTAGAAAGCCCACAGTATTTCCATTCAAGCAGCTGCCTTGGGAAAGGAAGTGCCAAGACTGGGTGTGACAGAGCAGAAATGGCAACTCCTTCGAATGGTGGGCTAGAAATGCAAATAAAGCATGACTAGAAAGCCAAAAAAAAAAAAAAAAAGGAAATGAGAAAAGGAGGACCGCAGGGTGATGATTAGGCTCACACCACCTGTTTTTCCTTTGGCCAAAGAGGTCTCTCTTAAAGGCCCTGAGTGAACAACAAAGCAACCGAGTGGCTCAGAAAGGCCAACAGAAACTCTTCCATTGGTTGTCACATGAAATGTTCAGAGAAGTTGAGACATGTGATTTGGAGAAACCCCACACGGTGACAAGCAAGAGATTCCAGACAATTGACATACTGCTGGCTGCAACAGATGCTTCACAGAAAATGATAATTTTAGAAAGGAATAAACACAGAGTGGCTCAGGAAGATGCTCTAAGGGTGGTGGGCAGGAAGCACGGTTACGAGATGGGATAGAGAGAGACCTAGATGGGTATGAAAAACAACCCTCAGAAGCTGGTGGAGGAGGTTTGATTAGCACTACTTTGCATAGAAGGAAACTGCGGCCCCTCGGCCCCTCAGCCCTTGGGTGTGAGGACTTGCCTGCAGTGCCTGACTTTTAAAATCTTGGTATCTGACTCTGGATCCAGTGCGCTTGCTCCTGTGCCATTGTCCTTTAAAGAAATACACTTCTAATGGTGAACTTGGGGTATCAAATGACAGGGGACAGCTTTTTGCACAGGGCTCTTTACTTTGTACTGTTCAGGTAGCTCTTTTTTAAAAAAATTCTCTGACTTTTAATAAAACAAGCCTGCTTTCCAATGACAGTGACTTTCAGCTCAGTCTGCTGGTGTAGGTTTGGGGTGTGCTAGTGCTTTCCAGGTACAGCTTCATAGGGAACCTTAAACTTGTGTTGGCTAATCATTAACAAAGGTGACTGCTGACTTCACAAAGTGATGGCGGATTTCACGGAGAGTCCTTTTGTTTGCTGCTGTCTGGGTTACCACCATCCTCTAGAAAGCAGTTCTTTGATGACCACTGGGTGTCATTCATGGGAGGAAGCTGGTGGCTGGGAAGGCCACTCTCACCCCCACGCCCTAGAGTCCTTGTTTCATACTTGAGTGTGTCTGGGTAAAGCAGAGTGAATTAACTTTGGCCCATTCAGAATAGAATTGACTTATTTTGGCCTGCAAACATTCACATTGGATATATTCACCATTATCAGTGCCATGATGACATACTTGAACTGTTCAGATTACTAATTTTGCTTTTCCTTTAAGGAAATCTAGAGAATGCCACCTGCCACCTGTACCCCCCCCCCATTTCTGTATTAAGGTAAATAGAAGACACTAGAAAATCATGGTCAAGGTGACTTTGAAGTTCACTGTTGAATGTCTCTAGACACTTCCCGGCTATATTCTCCACCCCTGCTTCATTCCACTTGGATAAAATACATTTTCTCCAATTATTGATAAGATTAAATGGTTCAGTAGCAGAATGGCAATCCCAAATCATGGGACAGAAATCAGTGCCTTGACTACAATCTAGGCTCTTCGTGAAGAAATCAGCTATTTCCTGAGTGCAGATGGGCAATGTGCTTATTTCTGCTTTTAACACATTTTATTCAAGATTCAAAGTATTTTTACAAGAAAAAGCACACGAATCTCATTATCTGCCTTCTGATCTGTGATAAGGTCATCTGAAAGGGGTAGTTTATCTTTTTTCTCTGCTCAAAATGTCAAATCCAGAGCAACTAGAAATGGAGAATAGGTTTTGTTTTAAAAGGTAGAAAGCATGTTTGTTTTAATATAACAAAAGACACCAGTAGGATATTAATTAGTAGCTCAATGTGAGACAAGATCTCTTGAATCATCCCCATCTTGTTGTATTCCCTTCCTCCCTCCCTTTCTTCACACCTTCCTCCCTCCACCCTTCTTTCTTTTCTTGCCTTTTCTTTCTCTTCCCTTTTTTCTGTCTTCCTTCCTTCCTTGCTTTTTTGATTCTTCTAGATTTGCACATCCTCTCTCTCCTGCTCTGGGTCTCCTTTTCCTCTGGCCATGGCCATGTGTGAGCCCGTCCTGCCCAGGTTCCGTAAACAGATACATGACCTTCCTGGCCACATCTGACAGCCTCAGACCAGCTGGTCAGGATGAAGAAGGTGCAGCAGCAGAGTCCGAGTGCCTTCAGGCTCTGAGTGACACAGGCTTCTTACCACCTGCCTCCCAGGCTCTGCAGGAAGTCCCTCTAACTGTACTCCTCAAGTCTGAAAGGCCCTGGCAATTCTTCTTATAACCAGAACTGGCAGATAGGATCCTGGCTAAGGGAAGCTGGACAGACAGTTGCTAAACAAACAGAGCTGAGGAATCCCGGCAGGCAGGACTGCTCCCAAAGCTTACCTTTGTTGGAACAGAGTTTTTATGTCCTAGACTCTCTGATTTGCCCACAGCCACACAGCAGCCCCTTTAAAGCCAAGTGAGATTATTCTCTGGCTGTGGGCATGACATTAAGTCCTACCCCCACCTCCTGACAGTGTAGGCCCTAGTGTGGTCAAGCTCAGAGGCATGGGGGGAGATATCTGGGGTCAGGATATCTTCCATTTTAAATGACAGGAGCAAGGATAGCCTGTTAAGAAGTAGGCTGGGCTGCACTGTCTTTTGCTCTGTTACCTTTAATTAAGACTCCTCATGGGCACAGCAGCCATGTGAGCAGCTCTGGAGGCACGAACAGCACGGTCCAGGGCTGTACTACTCTACCTGCCGAGGGCTCGGTTATACTGGGTGGGGAAGGGAGGTGGTGCTGGCAGGAGTTGTTCAGAGCCCATCCACAGGGTGTGACACCCAGACCGACAGAGGACAATGGGGTTGAGAGGTCTGACCCTGCTGGGACATGCCTTGGCTTGGAGTGGGGGGTCTCCGAAGGCAGCAGAGAGGTCCCAAAGCTAACTCTCTGTCCAAAGAATTAATTGAGTCACTTGGGAAGGAGTTTTGCTAATACCCTAAACAATCAGAACTTAAAATGAGGAAACTGGCATAGGCAGCACAGAAGTCTAGGTAACATGACCAGGCTAGAGATGGGCCATCAGAGGAAAACTGGGGGTGGGGAGGCATGGTGGCAGAGGGGTCAAAACGGATGTGTGCCTTCGAACAGGATCCCTTAGGAGACTTAGAACGGTGTGGGGGCTAATGCCCAGCTGAGCCACCTTTGGTTCTGTCTTTCTGGATGATTCTAGGAGCTGTCCCAGGGTGGTGCAAGTTTCAAGAAGCATGGTCCATTCATAAGGAAGATCATATCTACAAATACAGAAAGGGCTGATATGCGGACACAGGAATAAACATGGGCTTGGAGTGTTCCTGTCCAGAGGACAGACTTCCAGATGGAGGCAGAATTTACAGAGACAGATGGTTGAATGAGAGAAATGCATTTTCTAACCTGCCAGCAGCCACAAATGCTCCCTGAGTGGTACGCTCAGTACCCAGCATAGTGCCTGGAACTCAGTTACCATCCATGGAACAACTGCCCTTGCTCAGGATTGCTGGCAGGAGAAGAGATCCCCTCTGAAGGGGTCTGGGTGTTGGAGAGGATTGGCCTGATATCTGTCCCCCGATAAATATTAGTTGTGATTCTGCAGATCTGAGGGAGGCCCTGCCCTGCAGCACTACCAGGACATCTCGCTGCAGAGGTTTGAGGCATGTGGACGGGGTGGGAAGCCGAAACTAGGTCCACCCCCCGGGACCCAGCAGGCATGGTGGTGGTTGATCCAGGGGGCAGAGGATTGGTAGGATTCCATTTCGGAAGAGAAGACCCAACAGCACTGCATGTGTCTCGGTCACAGACAGTCCATGATATTCAATATTCGATCAAGATAAAACAGAAACATCATTTTGTGTATGCATAAGTGGACACTTGTTTTATATTTCCCATTTACCTTTGCCCCCAAATAGTCTTTTACCTTCAAATGAGCTTCCCCTTTATTTTTTAAGTCAATTTATTTTGTTTGTAGACTAACGCAATCACTGCCATCCAAACACATAATAACATCAGTGTATTAGGTTGTAAGAGAAATTACTCTGCTGTTTTACAATAGTTGCCAGAGCAAACTCCTCTCCTCTTTACGTCAAATGCTGTCAGTCATTTTGAAAAATTATGGAAGCAACAGCATTCAGTTTAAACAATATAAACACACAGTGGTTTATTTTGTTTCCTTTCTTTTCGTTGTTTTTTTTTTTTTTTTTTTTTAAGATTTTGTTTATTCGTGAGAGACACATAGAAGGAGGCAGAGACACAGGCAGAGGGAGAAGGAGGCTCCCTGAGGACAGCCTGATGCAGGACACCATCCTAGGACCCCGGGATCATGACCTGAGCCAAAGGCAGACGCTCAACCACTGAGCTACCCAGGCACCTCTATTTTGTTTCCTTGATGAAAAAAGGAATGTGTGAAATTGTTCTTTATAGGTACAACTCGTCTGTGGCAGCTCCTGAACTGTTTTCCTTCCTTTGTTTTTTGAACCAGCTATCACCCTAGATCCCTCTCACTTACTACCTCTACTGCTACCATCCTGGTCAGAGCCACTCTCGTCTCTTTTCTTGTTGCAAGAACCTTATGAAGATCTCTCTGCTCCTGCCCTTTCCTTCAGCCTGTTTGCAGCACAGCAGCCTGAGTGAGCATTCTAAAAGAAGTCATTTCCTCTCACTCCTCTGCTTGAAACCTTGCCCTGGCTCCTGTTTACTCACAGTAAAATAGAAGTATTGACCAAGCCCTTCCTGATCTATTTGCACCTCTCTCCTCCAACACCCTGTTCTGTTTCTCTTCCCTCACTCCCTTCCAGCCTCATGGCCTCCATGCTGTTCCTTGAACCCATCAAGTGGTCTTGTGCCTTAAGGCCTTTGCTTTCCCTTGGCCTAGAACAGACACCCCAATGACAGCTTCTGGGCTCAGTCCTGCTGCCCTGACAGTCTTTGCTTTAAACCTTTGTTCTCTGTGAGTTCAGCCCTGACCACTCTAATCCTGCACCTTAACACTCACCCCTGCCCTCCTGATCTCCTTTAATCTGCAATCTTTCTTTCCCGTCTCTTATCACTTAACATACTTCATGACTTATTTATTCTATTTTTCATTTATTGTGAGTGTTCCACCAAGAGCATGTAAACTACACAGGGAGGGGATTTCTGTTTTGTTCTTTTGCAAGTAATAGAATGGCATATGACATGTGGTCGACATGAGGTACATCCAGTTGAGTCAGTGAGTGAACAGGTGCATGTTTTTGGTGCTTATTAGTCTACACAAACCTTTGTTATCCTTCTGTGTAATAGATCACTGGCCAATCCTTTCATTCAATCACTTCATTTGTTCTTTGAGCATCTGTTGCTATCTCATTTGATTATCTTTTTATGCAAACCACATCAAAGACTCCTTTTTTTTTTTATTTTTGTAACTTGGAAAAATCATGTCCATATTTATCCATGTTGTCGTTCTTTCTTTTTATGATTCTTCCAGTTCAGTAGGGCTTCAAGAGAGCCTTTTGGCCAAGTCCTGCTTTCAAGCAAGTAGAAAATTCAAAGTCTCCAGCATGCTTGTTCTTCTCATCCCCAGTAGGCTGTTGCAGCTGGGTTCCTTCTGCTGTAAACCTTGTGACTTCCTTGCTTTAACTTAAGCCCTGAGTGTCTTAGTTATTCTCTGTAGAGAGGGGTAACTAGTAACCAGATACTTCTTTCCCAATACCCTTTCATGGAGTTGAAAAAAGTAAAGCTGATCCTAGCATTCTAGTCTAGAGATGAAACAGCCCCAATATCATTAATCTTTTCCAGGAAATATATATACATATATATATATATATATATATAATTTTTTCTGGAAACGTGTTACTTGAACAGATAGATTTCAAAAGGTGGCATGCATTTTACTGAATGCATCAGTTCGCTAAAGCTCAAGCTTACGGTGGTGAACAAGGATTGCCTTATGCAGCAACCACTGTGTAGCTTGGTTTAAAAGAGTTTTGCTTGGTTTAAATGGTAAAATGTTCATGGCAGAAGGAGAAATCCCATGAAGATACTACCAAAATGATCCGAAAGCTTGGGAAGACAAATTAATGTTATCTGAAAAAAGTAGCCAAATGAAGTTGAGTAGGAGAGTGGACAAAGGAGATAAGACAGTGAGGCAGAATCAAATACTGTCTGCTTCAGTGTGTGTATGTGTGTGAGAAAGAGAGAAAGGGAGAGACAGAGACATGAAGAGAGACTGCTAACCAAGAGAACAAGAAAGCCTGAGGCCTGAGATGTTTGGAACTTAGAATGTAAATAAGGCCACAGCATCACATCATGGAGACATTGAATGAAGTCATAGCAGACAAGGCTAGAACTGAATGGACTGAAGGTTAAGAGTGGGGAGGAGGGATCCCTGGGTGGCGCAGCGGTTTAGCACCTGCCTTTGGCCCGGGGCGCAATCCTGGAGACCCAGGATTGAGTCCCACGTCGGGCTCCCGGTGCATGGAGCCTGTTTCTCTCTCTGCCTGTGTCTCTGCCTCTCTCTCTCTCTCTCTCTCTCTCTCTCTCTGTGACTATCATAAATAAATAAATAAAATAAAAATAAAAGAGTGGGGAGGAGAGTGACACACCGTGTTGTTCTTAAGGAGGCAATTAATACCCTCTCTATGGCAGATTGTAGCCAAGTGGCAAGGTCATCTGAAATGGCTTTAAAGCCCTCAGCCAGAGCCAGTAGCATTGGGTGAATACCAAGCACGAGAATAAGTGAAAATATGTTTTTCCATGCATTGTGATGATGCTTGACTATAAGTGCGAATCTCTGTCACTCAGAGCTTTATATTTCTTTAGATACAGATACGCTGAATATCATATCTTATAACACTGATAAATCATTGTGTCTGACATCCAACAAACAATATCATTGAACTCTACTGAGCTAAGCACTAAGACCACCAGGGTGAACAAAACTAGTCTCCTTTTTCAAGAAGCTCAGAGGACAGAGAAATATTCAAACCATAGTGTACATCATTTGAGCATTGTTTTAATAAAGGCTTATATTTTCGAAGAAATAAAAATACAGAAGTGGGTGGCCGGCACATGAATGGAGCTCCTCTTAATTTTCAGGTCTATGCAAAGCACAGTGAGCAGGTCACTCAATGAAAGTCATGGTGGTACCAAGAGTAGGTACCAGAGATGCAGACAGAGGGCCTGAAAAGAATCAATCACCACCTTAGGGTCGTGTTCCTCAAAGTGTGGTCCAGAGATCAACCTGCATATGAATCACAGCACAAGCTCATTTAAAACACAGATTCTTGAGATCCTTCTCAAGAACTTACTATCATTATTTGCAGAGATGGATGCTGGAGTCTTAAGTTTTAAAGTATCTCCAAGTGGTTCTTAGGCATTGTTTCAGAATCATGCCTTTTGGGTTTAACACAGAATGTTTTTTTATGCACATGAACCTATGACAGGATGGCAAACATCAACATATCCTAAACTCATATTGGCTTATCTTCCAGTGATGCTCCATTATTGATTTAATTCAGTTCATTGTCAAATGTTAGCCCGGTTCTCTTCTATTGTATGGATGCCTAACTAGTCCTTTGCTCTGTTGCATTTGTATTCTTTGTTGACTTTTCTTTTCCCTCTAGGTCTATCCTTTTATATTTGTCCCTTTTAAATTTCATCCCAGAAATGTCCCTATTGAATTTCATAACTTCTGAGTTTCAAAATCTATAGGTTTTTTAAATAGTCAAAACTATTTTGAATTGACCTCTTTTCTCTGCAGTATTTATTAACAGTCCCACGTGATTTAGACCCAGTCACAGACTTCCTAAACCCACATTTGATTTCTTCTTTCATTTGTAAGGATAAAGACAAGCACATCCCCTTGTAACTCTCCTCCCTGGACTGATTTCTGTGGAATACCCACTCTACCCATTAGTCACCCTGAGCCACGAGTAACTTTGGTCTTAACTCCTTTGACATTCTCATTGAGAAAAATGACTGTTTTCTTTGTGTTTAGTTTATTGCTTGGTTTATACAAAAATCCCCTAAAAAATATTTAGAGCATGGAGAGAATATAAAGAATTCCTGAATGAATAATTTTATTTGAAGGATTCCTAACTTTTAGTTGGAATAAAAACAGTAGATGTATCTTCTTCTTCAGATTAAGAAGTAATTTAGAAAAGCTCTGGCAGGTGAGATAAACTGTCACAAATCTGGGGCCCTGATTTCCATCTACGGAGAGCTGGAGAAAGGGTTTTCCTATTGTAAAGAGTTTACTGTGCATCTTGATCTAACCAAGTCCTCTGGCTTTCAGAACATCTTGTAAATCTGCCTCTTGAAGATTTTGAGAATAGGAATTGTAAAGCTGATATTTTAATGCACCATGTTTTAACTGCCGCTGCTTTGTTGTATGTATCCTAATTGAATATTTTCAATTTTGTACTTAAGGCCTGAAGCAATCTAATCATCCAGGATACAATTTAATAAATTGAAAAAAAAATTTAAATGTACAGTAATGAATGGGACTAATTGCCATTGTGTCTCACACAGTGGAATGCAACCAGAAGATGCGTAATAAATATTAATTTATGATCATGACAGTTAGCCCTAGAGGCAGGAACATGGTTTTCCTTTTTTTCTGAGTTACCATCCAATCAGAGAAAAGGCACTTTTATTCTTCAGTTTCACAATCCACAGAAGGAAATAGTTCTTGTTCCTCATTATCAACCCAGGATAGAGAAAGAAATGCAGAGGGATTAACTTAATAATTGTCTTTGTGTTTGAAAGTGGCGGCTGGCCAGGTGTTCTCAGGCTCAACTGGAGAATTAGAATGAAATGGGTTTGAATGGGAAGATTAAGGGTAGATGATGAAATCCTGGAGTGCCCCTTCTGGACACCTTCTAAGCCAGAGCTTTTCTGCTTCAGGTGGCCAAAGCAGATGACCTCTCATACAATCTTGTCACTCTAAATCAATTTTAAGAAAACGGTTACTTTCTGGAGGTCATAAAGCAAAAGGTAGTTAGTTCTTCTGCATGGTTCCTCAGTAATTACATAATGCAAGATGAAAACATTGACAATTAAAAAAAAAAAAAGAAAACATTGACTATTTAAGTGGCTGAACTCAGAAATTTAACAACCAAGAAATAGGGTTGAAGGTAACCATCCAGATGATCAGCAAAGGGCTCCATGATAGTGTGTCCTTTGACCCAAGAATCCCTAGACTCTAGAGCAAACTCTAGGCCAGCTGGCCATGTCTAGGCTGCTGCCTGTTTTTGTATAACTTGTGAGCTAAGAATGGTTTTTACATTTTTTTTTTACATGATTGAAACACAATTAAAAAAAGATAACATTTCATGACCCATTAAAAGTGAAATAAATGCCAAGTTTGATAGAACATATGTAAGGTTTTATTTGGACATAGCCATGCTCATTTGTTTATGTGTCATTTATAACTGCTTTTGTATTATACCAGAAAAGCTGAGTAGCTGAAACAAAGACCATATGACCTGCAGAGTCAAAAATATTTGCTACCTGGCTCTTTGAAGGAAAAGTTTGCCTACCCCGACCTAGAGAATCTATCCAAAATGTGGAATAAGCTTATCATCACAGTATTATCTATAATAGGAAAATTGTGAAAGTGTAAATGTTCCCCAACTGTACAGGTATTATTAAGTAAATTGTGGCATATCCAGTCAATGGAATTTTTCAAAACCATTAAATATAAAGGCAATGATTATATACGAAGATCAAAAAATAAAATACTTATGTTAAAGTGGAAACAAAAATCAGAACACAAACTTGTAGGATTTTAGCCTTTAATTAGTCCATTAATTAAATTATCTAATAAGCATTTATTGGAGGCTCAAATATATTTTTAAAAAGATTTATTTGTTTATTTTTAAAGAGCACAAGGGGTTGAGAGGGGGGGAGGGGGGTTATTGAGGGGATGGGGCAGAGAGGGGGGAGGGGAAGCAGACTTCCTGCTGAGAATGCAGGGCTCCATCTCGTGACCCTAAGATCATGACCTGAGCCAAAACCGAGAGCCCTGGGGGCTAGAATATTATTGAGGCATTTATACATGAGAGGGGGAAAAAGACAACCTTGCAAGTGTTTACAGTGATTTGGTAAAAGTGACCAGTTTTGCTGATTATTTTCTCATCTCTATTTCTATTTTTTTTCTATATGATGTTTATTTTACTTACTCAGAAAAGATTAGGGAAAGCATCAGAATGCTGGAAAGGATGGAAAACAGCTTTCCACAAGACTGACACTACCCAGTGGGGCATGCAGAGGACCCCTGACACTAGGGACTGTGGCTTGTTCTGCTCTAGCAATTCCTGCTTGCATCTCCTCTTTTGCCACATTTCTCTTTATAAAGGAAAAGAGCAGGCCTCCCTCTAAAAACTTCCCCGCTTTCTACCTTCACCAACTCAGGGAGCCAGGAGGTGTGAAAGACTGTCCCTCCATTCAATAAACATAAAACGTATTTACGATCAATTGTGCCACCTGAGCAAACCCCAACTCTTTCTCTGAAGAGGTATAATTGGTATTGTGTACCCTTCACAGTGACCTAGGAACTCACACCAGAACAAGACTGAAGTGAGAGTTTTTCTGAACTGGAATTGGTTCTGAAGCCTAGATAATGAATACCCTATTTCTTCCTCCCACCCCCTAGTCAGGAAAATGACCATTAATTATATTACATTTCTAACTTTAAGGTAATAAGCACCACCTTTTCCTAATACTGCTTTTTCAATATTTCAAGACATAAAAGGATGAACTTGGTAGCAAAGGCAATGTATTAGTAGGATTAAATATGTGACTAGCACAAAACACTGAAGGCCATTAAGAAATTATTATGTGCATAAGGCATCCATAGAAATATAAAGAAAAGGAGTTTTAAAAAAAAATACCAGAATGATCCAGAGAATGATCCAACCAGCCCAGTGTTCTGAGGCTGTCATGACAGTGATGACTCAGTGAGAGTAGTAGACAACCACTGATGGTTATTCTACATGAATGAAATAACATTGACGACTCTCTCCTTAGCTTTGGATACAGTTCTTTTTTTTTTTTTTTTTTTTTTTTTTAGACATTTTATTTATTTATTCATGAGAGACACAGAGAGAGAGGCAGAGACACAGGCAGAAGGAGAAGCAGGCTCCATGCAGGGAGCCTGTTGTGGGACTCCATCCTGGAACCCCAGGATCATGCCCTGGGCCAAAGGGAGGCACTCAACCACTGAGCCACCCAGGTATCCCAGTTTTCAGGCGGATCAGAGACATCTATGTGGGGACTGGAAAACTGAATTAAATCTGATAGATATTTATTGAGCACCAACAGCATTGAGGTCAAGAACTAACTGAAGATACTGTGTTCTGTGTAGCTGGGGGATGATGGCATGGAAGGAGTAGGACATGAAACAACCATGGCTATGATTCAGATATGAAGATGTGGTAACAATAGCAAAAAGCAACAAGAGGACAACATGAGACTTATTTTCAGAGGACCAATTTATCTGACTCAGTGATTGATTAGTTAGAAGGCATTATATAGAAATTTCCCTGAGGGTAGAATTTGTGCCCCAGACTTGCTACAATGGCTAATACAGCACCTTCCAATCTTGTGGCGAATGTGCTTTGAATGAAATTTGTTGAAGATGATTGTAATGCTGGGAGAAACGTAATATCATTAACAGGATTAAAAGATAAAGAAAGCCAGATGTTTTTTAAAAGAAAGCTTATGAACCTATTTTGAAAAACACAATTTAAGGTAATGGTGGTTCATCCAACATCAACTATTTAGTTAGCTGGTTGGAACTATGGAATTCTTGACAAGTTTTCCTACATTCATCAAGCTTTTCTTTGGTTTTGAAACTCCTAAAGCATTGATTCTGCTTTCTACTAACCAATTTTGTTCTTTGTTTCAAACTTTCAAAAGCAATTGGAAGACATTTCAGTTAATATGCAAGTTAATGTCTATTAAAATTGCCTGAATTTGGAGAAATGATAATCAGTCATAATGGGTGTTGTTTCTGAAATATATTGAGATTTTTCTCATCCACTTTCTTTTTTCTTCTGGAAGCACCCATGTCTTGAGAAGATCTAGGAATTTTTTTGGAGCAATACAAAGGACAAGAAAGGGTCACTATTTAGGGGGCATCTGAGTGGCTCCGTCTGTAGAGCATGCGGATCTTGATCTCGGGGTCATGAGTTCAAGCCCCAAAATGGGTGTAGAGCTTACTTAAACAAACACACACACACACATGCACACAATTTTAAAAATAGTAATTAAAGAAAAAAAAAAACAAAAATAAACACCAAAAGTTAGTAAATATAGGAAGGGTTAGTATTTAGCCTCTGACATCAAAATAGGATTTTTTAAAAGGCAATAATGATTCATTTTGCCTGGAAAGAAAGAGTTTTCTAAACTTTAACTGTCAAGACTAAGCCATGAGAATGTAAATCATAGATTTTCTTCCATAGTGCCTAGTGCATAGCCCTTGCCTCTAAGGCAACTAAGCTATGAGGATGGCTGATAAAAGAGACAAGAGGATATGCCATAGAGGAAATAGAAAGGCTAAAGCCTGCTCCTTCTCATCCAAAGGGAGGATAACAGGATTTTGATCAAATATCAAATTCTCAGCTCTGTCTCCCATGTGAGGTAAAGCTCAGTAAGGTTTTAGAAAAATCCAGATAGGGACACCTGGGTGGCTTAGTGGTTGAGCATCTGCCTTCGGCTCAGGGAGTGATCCCAGGGGATTGAGTCCTTCACTGAGCATCCTGCATTGGGCTCCCTGCAGGGAGCCTGCTTCTCTCTCTGCTTGTGTCTCTGCCTCTCTCTGTGTGTCTCTCATGAATAAATAAAATAAAATCTTTAAAAAAATCCAGATAGGTATGTGGAAGCTGAAGAACATTTGCACTAATGCCTTACTTTTCTAGTAGTGTGGAGGATGATGTGGTTCCCCCAAAAGTTCCAGTCTTCGGCTTGATGCATATCCAAGATGGCACGAAGGAGATAGCAGCATGGGGGTAGCAGCACAATGATGAGTCAAGAATGAGAAACTGGTTCCTCCTACCCACATATGTGATCTAAAAGGGGACTCTCTGTGCGGGGTCTCAGGGGAGCAGAAATATTTTATAGACCAGCAGAGGTTTAGGGCAGAGAGGCGAGGCTAAAGGCTACGAAGAATTAGAGGCAAATGACTGGCACCGCAGACACCTCAGTGCTGGAAACTCAGTCTTCATCTTCAAAGGTCAGACAGAGCTTGCCACATCTCCCCTGAGCTTCTCTACAGATGCAGAAGCCTCAGCCCCCTTCCTATACCCAGAAGCTTTCCTGGAGAGAAACAGAGGAGAGAGACAACTTTGGAATGCCTGAGCACCTACCTGAAGGCATCCAAGCAGCAGCTGGGTTATCTGAAGAGACAGTACAAATGGTGGGATGGGATTAACATCTGCAGATTAAACAAAATATGTACCTACTGGCCACCCACTGCATTCTCCAATTCCCCCAAATCAGGGGCACTTATGAAGAAATCTGAAAAGTTACAGTAAAACAAAGAAGCTGCATTTCTTCATACAACTGGGTGTATACAATGTGAGTGAATATTCAACATTTCTACACATCATTAAAATTAGGAGTTGAATGAGGATTGACTGCAGTAATTTATTCTCAATAGGTAGAGGATAAAGCTCAACCAGGAAATTTGTCTTCAAAATATGTGGCATTATTTCTGATTGCTGGAAGTAAGAACTGTCCTAAGCTATTATTAGACCATCTTCCTCCAATGACATTAAAGCTGACTTCAGACTATAGTGCTATTTTAGGAGTCTTCATGTATTTACCAAGATCCAAACAATTGGATTGATGACCACCATTGAAATGCTTTCAAAGGAACAAAGCACTGTAAAAAATCTTCACAAACATCCCCAAATCATAGGCTTCACCTCTTGTTCTGTAATCATCTATTATCATCTCTCTAATTCTTCCCTGTGGTCTATGATTTGCTAATTCCAAGTAAGCAAGAAGAAACTTGCTTAAATTCAGAATCTGATATTTTATGTTT
Source organism: Vulpes lagopus (assembly GCF_018345385.1). Taxonomy (NCBI): domain Eukaryota; kingdom Metazoa; phylum Chordata; class Mammalia; order Carnivora; family Canidae; genus Vulpes; species Vulpes lagopus. Next base: position 24,265,641 of record NC_054844.1, read on the forward strand.
TGGAATTCATTGAATAAATAAATGCTTATTGAACAAGTTCCTCTCTGGAGGTAGGTGTCCCCCCCACCCTGCCATTAGCCCCACTTATTAGTCAAATGGTGGACCCTGAGAGAGTGATAGCTTTGTCCATCCAATGATGGAAGTAATAATAAATGTAAGTGCTCATCATTTGTCAATATTGCATGCAATTTACTTTATATGAATGATGACACTTCATCATCGCAGTAACTCTACAAGTAGGTATCATTTTTAACTGTATTTTACAGATAAGGAAACTGAGATGTAGTTGCATTAAGTATCTTGTCAAAAATCCTATAGTTAAAAAAATAATCCTACAGCTAGTAAGTAGCAGAGATGAGATTCAAACCCATTCAGCTTCATTTTCTAGCTCCTTTTCATGACAATGTCACCATATTCTAGTTGGGTTGTTCTGCTTCTCTATCAGAGTTCTGTAGATTGTACTATCGCCGTTTGGTTGCTGCAGTACACTTCTGGACTTCATTTATTTATTTATTCCACATTTATCACGTATTTCCTGGGTATATCCTACCGTAGTAGGCGCTAGGCAGGGACTGGAACACAGGTATGTTTTCAGGTTAGTAGAGGACATGGGTTTGTTAACAAGTATTGAGCAAACAATAAAATTAGGATTAACTTGACGTTCAAGGAATGAGCTGTAGGAACAACGTTGAAGGTGACTGAGTTCTTCCTGGGGAAATCAAGGAAGGCTTCCTGATGGAGTGGAATCCAAAGTAAGTATAGTCTGGAAACCACTGGAGGTCCTTGAAACCTTTCAAGAGGCTTACAAAGTCAAAACTCTTTTCTTAATTATGCTAAGCGATTCTTTGCCCTTTTTCTGTGGGCAATTGAGCCTCCCCAGGGGCTACTTGATGTGTGTTGCCACAACATAGGGAATGCACATGCAGTTAAGAGAATACCACTGTCCTCTCTCAATCCAGAGATTTACAAATATTTAAGATAATGCCCCTGTTTTCACTACTTTTTTGTTTTGGAAACTATGGCTCTATTTATTGAAATATTTATGTTATCATAGGGGTCTTTTGTTTTGTTTTTCGATGGATCAATTCATAAATATTTTTAAAGATCTCAGTTTTAACTTTTAATACAGTTAATATCAGTAGATATGATCTACATAAGGACAATATCTTTGGGCTTCTTAATTCTTAGAAGTATAAGGAAGTGCTAAAACCAAACTTCTGGGCAATGCTGGCACAGAGGAATGAATACTGGAGTTGGCATCAGAACATCGCCTGTGTGCTCCGAGGGAGCCATTGAAACACACCTAGTCTTGGTTTCTCAGATAAGATAGTCTTGGTTTCACACTGAGATAAGAGGATAGCCACGCCTACCCACCCCCTAGGTGTAGATCAAATGAGATAAAATATCTAAAATTGCCCAAGTCACAAGAGTCACTCATAAGATTTGGTGCTTATTTTGGTGTGAAGTATATACATTCACCTTAGAATTTTTGAAATGTGAATGAAAATAACTCAAGTATGCAGTAAAAAATCCAAACATTCCAAAGGGATTTCTTGTGGGAAAAAAGGTCTCCTGGCATTTAGCTCATCACTTCCACTCCCCACTACTTACCCCAGAGGTAAATATGTACCCTATTTCCTTGCTGCTTTCATTTTTCAGGGTAGTGACTATCACTACTCAAAATAGTAGGCTTACTCCTCCATTTCTTGATTAGCAATTTTATTTTTTTATTATTATTTTTAAAGATTTTATGCATTTATTCATAAGAGAACAGAGAGAGGCAGAGACATAGGCAGAAGGAGAAGCAGGCTCCCCATGGGGAGCCCCATATGGGCCTCAATCCCCAGTTGGGATCACACCCCACCAAAGGCAGATGCCCAACTGCTGAGCCACCCAGGAATCCCTTGATTAGCAATTTAAAAGAGTGTCTAAAAGGTCTGTACTGTGAAAGATGAAGATAGAGCTTACTTGTATTATCCCTAACTAGATGCTCATATATCCTTTTAAATATAATAAAGATAATTAGGCCTCTGCTTGCTGCCCTACTACATTTTTTTCCTTCATCACTCTACCACCTTTTAGATAGTCTCTTGACTCTACCCTATAAAGCAAGATGATATGACTTTATTACTCTTTCCTCCTTCTTTTCTGCTTCCCTATTTCTGACAGTGTACACTTCACATTGTCATTAACTTTTATCCTGTATCAAATTATTTTTCCTGTATTGTGTCTTTGTGTTGATTGAACTATCAGTGAGCAGGCTTTGCACTGTTATGACTTTGTAAATACTGTTCACTGCATGTTCTCCTCTACAGGCTCAAAGCCAGGTGAGATCTTTGTGCCACTTGAAGGAGAAGCCTAAAAGGCAAATAATTTTTGATTTTCCTTATACACCTTGTAACCCTTGATTGCCTGTTCATACTTAGACAATGGGACAAGATATAATGACTATCAGGCTTTGGGGATATCCAACTTCCAGAATTGGGGAGACTTTACTCTGGAGCATGACCCACCATCATTGGTTTCCTTTCTAGAGGATGGGGCTAGATGTTGCGTTGGCCTGTAAGGATATCCCGCACTGAAGAGTGCAGGTGGAGATGTGGATGATGTGTACAACTGCAGACTCTCCAGAAAGAGACTTTAACCAAGTCCCCAGTTTTCAGGTCACCTCTCAACTTTGCTCTTTGCCCTTCCTAGGGCTCTATTTGGAATACTGACTCTGGCATCTTATTTTGGGGGATGATCAAGACTGTTTTTCTTGTCAAGATGCTTCCTTTCTTTTCCCCATGTTCAGATACTTGTTGATCTCTTTCACATACTGATAATCCCCTTCTCTTACTACTCTTTACTTTTACAGGCTTTTTTTCCCTTCCTTTTTTACTTCATTATGACCATTTCAGTAGGGTCTTGGGAAAGAGGATAGAAAATACATATGTTCAGTCATTATATGGGAGGCCCATGGTGTTTTAAACTGTTTTAAAGATTGATGGACTAGTTGTCATATCTTCAAATTTTAGGTTTCAGGAAATCTGGAAGTGAAATCCCAGTACATTAAAATATATTGCCCTGATCATTTTTCTTATTTCTTTTTGTGATTCTGTTGACTATGGCTCATATATGGAGATGATTAAACTTAAAAGTGTCTTCAAGAATGAATGAAGAAATGAAGATTTATAAAACTGGTAGACAAGGAAAAATTCATTTGTAGCCATCTCAAACACTCAAATGAAACTTGTGATACCTATGATTTCTGTATTAAGTTCACATATTTCTTTTAGTGGAACATTCTAGGACATGGAAGGCAGGGTTCTCATGGTTAAAAGCATCCTGGGAAGGAAATGACCAGGGTTTCATTGGTCACCAAGATAATAAATACACCTTGTTTACAACCTAGTAAAGATGAAGTAAAAATAAATCAGGGAACTTCCTTGCGGTAGCCATGAAAAATGTTAGACATTATTTGAAGGTCAAATTCACACTTTCAGGCATCATCACTGCCTTATTATACACATCTGATCTTTAAATACCCTCTTGGTTCAATATTGGTTGTTCTTCAGGCTCCACTTAAACTACAAATACTGACCACATCTACCTACTTTTTAACAGCTTTATTGAGATATGATTATTGTATAATAAATTGCACATACTTAAACTGTACAATTGAATAAGTTCTGACATATGTATATGCCCATGATATCATCACCACAATCAAGATAATGAACATATCCATCAACTTTCAAAATTTCTTCTACCTCTCTCCATCTCTCCCACCATCTCCAGGAAACCACTGGGCTGCTTTCTGCCACTACAGATTAGTTTGCATTTTCTAGAATTTCATAGCACGATATATGCTTTTTCTGCCTGGACTTTTTCTCACAGAATAACTATTTTGCAGTTCTGTCATGTGGTGGTTTCCCCCCTAAGGCTATTAAAAATAAAGTTGCTCTGAACATTGGCATACATGTCTTTGTGTGGATATAGGCTTTCATTTTTTTGGGTTGGGTCATATGGCAGATTTATATTTGACTTTTAAAGAAACTTGTATTATTTTGCGCTTCTGCTATTTTGCGCTTCTGCTATTTTGCATGCTTATGAGCAGTGAATGAGAGTTCCAGTTCCTCAGTTCCTTTAATTTTAGCCATTCTAATAGGTGTGTAGTGGTAGCTCCTTGTAGTTTTAATTAATTTAAGTCAATAAGATTAATTTTAGTCAGTTAATCAATCAATTATAATTATTTAATTGATATATTTCCCTAATGACTAATGATGATACTATACTTACTTACATATTATACTTAATTGTACTTGTAGGTGCTTATTTGCCATCCATATACCTTCTTTCATGACATGTGTATTCAAATCTTTTACCCATTTTTTTATTGGGTTAATTTTTGTTCTTATTTTTGAATTTGAGAATTCTTTATATGTTCTGGGCACAAATCTTTTATCAGTATGTGATTTGTAGACATTTTCTCCCAGTCTCATCTTTTCATTCTTTCACTATCTAGATAATTTAATTTTTTGTGGTCCTTATATAGGAATTTTAATTTTTTAAAGGAACAATGACAGCCATATCTTTGAGTAGTATATCCAGTTCAATTGTCTTAGAGAACTATACAGAAATGCTGAAATGATGCCTCAAACTTTCAAACATACATTTAAAAGAGGCAATTTACTTGAACTGTTAGTTGTTGTGGGAAATACAATCCTATGTAATTTGCAGGGTTTATTTCTTAAAATTAAAAAAATTACAAAAGCTGTAATTTCATGGTTTTTTAAGTGAATCATATTCTGATTATAAAAATGTATTTTGAACTTCTTAAATTGTAAAACATATTTCAGATGTAGAAATTCTTTTAGTTTTTGTTTCTTTCTCTCTCTTCATTCAGATATTTTAACCTGAATTGTCCTAATGAAATAAGTTATGCAGTCTCTCTTTCAATCTCTTTATAGATAGAAGATTCGTAATCATTAGATTGGTCATAGAATATTAGGTGATGTGAGTCACATTTAGTAATAAATGAAAGGGAGACTATGAATGATGGGCCTAAACCTTTTTATAAGGCTCTCATATTTGTATCAAAGTTCTGCTAAATTTAATCCTGGAATGAAGATAACTCTAGATAAGGATGTTCAAGCAGTATATTGAAAGCCAGCATCTTGGATTTGGTTATTCGCCTTTCTGTATGCAATTTGAAGCTGAATTTCCCTGGACAACTCAACTCAGTATCTTTATTATCGAAAATCTTCTTTATTACTTCTAATGTTGTATTCTTGGGTGCTTGTGTAAATTAAAAGCAGATATTCCTCCAAAACAGGTGAAGTTGTATGATCTAGATATTCTTTGGAAGTAGCTACTTTATCCTCTATCATGGAAGCACCAACCTCCAAGTCGGTTAAGTCAGATACTTGGGCATTATTTTCTTTCTGTCCTCATCCCTAATTTTACGGCCCTGTTTAAGCCACCATCATCTCCCCACTGGATTCTTCCAGCAGCCTCCCTCCTGATGTCCCTGCCTCCATTCTTACCCTCCATCAGTCCATTATCTACACTGTAGTTTTGGAGAGTCTTTAAAATATGAATCTAAACACATTTCTTTCCTGCTCAAAATCTTAGCCATACCTTTTTTATTACCTTAAGAATAAAGTCCAGGGCAGCCTGGCTGGCTCAGCAGCTTAGCGTCACCTTCAGCCCAGGACATGATCCTGGAGACCCGGGATTGAGTCCCATGTCCAGCTCCCTGCATGGAGCCTCCTTCTCCTTCTGCCTGTGTCTCTGCCTCTCTTTCTCTGTCTCTGTCTCTCATGAATAAATAAATAAAATCTAAAAAAAAAAAAAAGAATAAAATCCAAATTTCTTAGTGTGATTTTGCAAAGCTACTCATGTTGGATTTTATCCTTAAAAGAATAAGAATACAAGAACAGGGGAAGATAAAATTTTAAAAAGTTCAGAATATAAAACTGGCAGAGCTCAGTGACTGAATGGATATGGGGTTGTAGCAAGGATCCAATGAGGCAGTTTAAGTAAAGGGACTTTGTGAAGCATAAGAAAATATTATATTGTCATTATCATGTTAGTATGGTTCCTGTCTCTCATTGAATCTCTGAGAGTTATGGAATACCAGATTTCACTTTTAAGTGGCTTGCTATTCCAGCCTGCACTCCTGAAACCCTGGCATATGGGGTTGGCTGCTATGTGGTTCTAGAAACTCAGATAAACGCTGTAGTGTTGGACACCTTTGGCTCTATTGTCAACCCTTACAGGTATTCAGTCTTGAGCAGTTATGGTGCCCAGTGGACAGTTGGGATCATCCAGGAGGAGGGGCTGTGAAGGTGGCAAAAGCTTCCCATATGACTTCACATGACTTAAGTCCACTGTGTACCACCTGTAGCTTCCCCACTCATCAAGGAACTCCTTGTTTTCTTCTCCTCTTCTCACTTGGAAGAGCTGACTTGGGCCCTTAGGGGCCATAAGGCTTGAGGCAGTGGGTTCTAGTCACAACTCTTTTGGTTGTAAGGACCAGAAATCCTGAAAACTGAGAACTAGAAAAATCAAGAATGGGAAGAAGTCTCTCCAAATCCTAAGTGCCACATGATTTCTCTCACATCTCCTTCTGAATGTCTGCTGTGCTCTTCTGCTTCAACCAGCTTTCTACTTATTCATCTTGAACAAGACCCAACACAGTGCCATCTAATTCTATATATATCCTGTATATCAGGGCAGGTCATCTCTGACATACACAAAGGACAGGTCTTATTGCTCATTTTCCAGTTCCAGACTTTCCGGAGAAGAATCTGATTGGTCTAAATTACCATTTGAAAAAGGCCCCAAATCTTAGTTCACTGGCTTCCCTATGGACCACATCCCCCAGGTCAGCTGTTTAGCAGTTGTCCAGTTACAGGGCCATGAAATGCAAGGTCACATGCCTTGATGCTCACTCAGTAGGCACAGAGAGTCTTGCAGAAAATCATGTGCTCAGAGCAACAATAGACATCCCTAATACACGAGGAACAAGAAAGTATGGTAGTTAAGAGCGTGGACCGTGGAGCCAGACCACATGGGTTTAAACCTTGTCTCTAGCTGGTAACTTTGGGCAAGTAACTTTACTTTGCTGTGCCTCAATTTGCTCATCTAGAAAATAGAAATAATAGTACCTTCCTAATATTGTTGTAAGGATTAAAGGCATGTGGATGTGTGTGAGCACATGTGTGCTTAGTAAGTGTTAACAGTCATTATAAGGATGCAAATCTGAAGTACAGAATAGGCCAGTGAAGAAGAGCTGTCTTTGCCTGGCTGGTGGAATAAATGCCTTTATATAGGGTGACCCATGTCAGTGGGAGGAATGGGGAAAGAAAGCAAGTTACTGAGGCCAGCAACAATGGATTCTAAATTCCTCAGTTGAAATTTTGGGGACTGAAATATGGGAGGGGTCAGGGAGAGAAAGGGAAAGAAAGAAACAGAGTCAAAGAAAGAGAGTCATTTGGCTCAGATGCACGCAAACATCTCAGCTGCCCAAACACAAGAAGTTCCGATGTGCCCCGAGCACCATCCATGGTGTCTTCTCCAGCAAGCACGGCCTCCGGTGTGTGCCCCAGTAGAAGCAGCTGGCCTTGGGTAAAAACCTGAAAGCCTTCTAAGGAGCTTAAAGAGATTAGATTCTCTAAAGATATGATATTAGTGTAGATTAATTCATTGAATCATTCAGTCATCAAATATTTATTTGGCATTTGCTGTGGGCCAGGCTCTGTGCCGGGGCTGCAGCAATAAATATGTCTATGTTAAGAGCTTGGAGATGCACAGACTTAGAGCTGAGGAGGGGAGCCCAACATCACACGAAGAAGCAGCACTGACATGGGGACCCGGATGGGAGCTGAGCAGTGCTTTGGGGGGCCCGGCTGGGGGCATCCAGGCAGGCTTCCTAGGAGGTAGCAGGCGCAAGTGGGGGAGTGTTCCAGGTACGGGGAACAGAATGTTCAAGAGCCCTGCAGCGAGAAGGGAGCAGTGCTTGAGGAAGGACAGGACCCTAGTGTGGCTGGAGGCTGGACGGAGTAGAGAGGTGAGGGTGGAGGGGCAGGCGGGAGTCATGCTGAGGAGTGGGTTCGTACTGCTCTCTCTACTGGGGGCACTGGGAAGGGGTGGAAGAAATTACGCTTGTAATCTGGGGACCGGATCTTACTCACGCCAATGGGTTGCCCTCTCCCATTGTTCTGGGAACAGGAGCCAGGTGTTGAGCTGTGGGGCATGGGGGCAAGTGACACGGTGCCATCAGGACAGAGGACGACTCAAAGGCGAGGGGGGCCCAGGTCCAGAGAGACCCCCTCCACTTCGCAAGGTGGCTTGTGGGCTCTGTGTTCTGTAAACTGTCCCCAGTAAGCAAAAGCTCTACCTGGGTGGTTTCTCCCCCCAGTTTCTCATGGGGACTGCACCCATACAGCATCATCAGAATTACTGGCTCGATCATATGTATGGCCTCAGTTCCAAATACCTCCCAAGAGGTCCTACAAAATTGCCAGCAAACTATATGAAAGCCATCACGAACAAGCAAACTCAATTTCATCTTTCTCGGTGCAAGGCTGTCTGTTGAAGACAACAAACCTAGTTGAGGTGCACCCCTCTGGGGGTTCTCGACAACCTCTCTCTCTCTCTCTCTCTCTCTCTCTCTCTCACACACACACACACACACACACACACACAGTGTTGCCATCTCTGCTCAAGGTCAACTCTTGGATGACTGAAACCTTCAGATGGGTTGGATCCTGCATTTCACCAGGCTTTCATTATTTGTTTGTGTGGGGGTTTTTTGCAATGCCATAGTAAAATATTGACTCAGGCAGCTGGCTGTCCCTTTGTAGGCAGAGGATGCCGTTTGTCCTGAGGTGAGGATGTGTGCTGGGTGGTAGGTGTGTGATGGCACCGCAGAAGCCTTCCCTCCCCAGAGCTCCAGGCTCTCCCACAGGCTCCCTCTTGGAGCCCGAGAACTTGGCAAGGATGGAGTTGAAAAAAGTTGGTGAATTTATGTTTCATCTTCTTTCTCCACTTCTTCTCCTGGAGGTGTGAACAAATAATGAAACTGCTAAAAAAGAAAGGCAGCAGGCAAGAAGGAGGCCGCACAATTGGCCCTTGAAGACACGGAATCTGGATCATTAGCCGTGATTCTGAGTTGGAGGTGCTGAATATTCATTCGCACGATTGTGCGCGGAGCGGCGAGATTTCTTTTCTTGACACGGTGAACAGAGTGTCCCGACACCTTTAGACACTAGGGTGCTTGCAGAACCTCGTCAGAGGTGACAACGAGGGAAGGGATTTTTTACTTCGCCTCCCACACCAGCCCCAAAAGCCCGACCATTGTACATCACACACGCATCATCTCATCCTACGAAATGTAAACTAAACCACTACATTTGAGAAACTTGATTTTTCTCACTCAGCTGTCTCCTGGGCTTTCTGGGTACACTGTATTTTCCTCCAAGCTAATATTTAGCTTTACTGTTCACAGTTTAATAACCAAGCATTTTTAGTCCAGGGATATATTCCAGGGTGAAAGAAGCATTATTTTAAGAGACGCGAAAACTCGAAAGATGCCTGAGATCTCTGGAGAGGAATGGAGAGGATGTCAGACTTTTGACTATGCATCTTCTCAAGCATCATAGAGCATCTCATGATCATACAGCAGCCCATGCATGGGATGGGACTCAGCAACAGCTGAATTGAGCTCCAAGTGAAAACATGTATATCAAGTGCTGTTTGCAGGAATAGAGCATACTGAAGGTAAGAATAAAAGTGGGAGCTCTGTAGCAGAATTTATAGCTCGGGGGATGGGATGGGGAACAAGCCCTACTGTCCACCAGTCCACTGAGATGAACCCCTGATGGCACTTGCCAGCTTGGCTGTGCTCTGGGGAAGACACCGTATTGTTAGAGGACAAGGAACAGGCTTCATGGAAAGCAGAATGATTTCTTACACTGTACAGGATCTCACACAAGTTGTACTTTTATTTAAAGGGGATCTATTTTCTTTATCGCTTTGGTCATATCAGTAAAAAACTGTGATCTCTGTGAAAATCTTTTTACTGAGTGCTTAGTACTCCTTTCTTTTTCTTTTACCCAAAGAAACTGTTCTCAAGAGAGTTGGGGAAACTTTCATTTTACCCACTTCTTTGTCTACCTGGATGAATGCTGTGTTATCTTCTATTTGAAGACAAGGTAGCAGCATAAATTACGTTGTAAAACAAAATTATGATTTAGGACCAAAGTCCTACTCTGACGTTCTGACAATTGAAAGGAGATCAGTCACAATGGTAGCTCCCTTACTCTGTCTCACTGTGATAATTGTTTTCTCAGTGGTGCCTTGAAAAGGAGATGTGGTAAGAATATGTTCTAAAACCACAATTTCTCTTCGTTATACAGGATGGTTTACAAAAGGCAGTTAGGGAGGTAATCTGGCAGTCTTATCTAAACATGCATGATTGTGACAACAGAGACGCCAATTAGATCAAAGTTTAGTTTTTGTTTTATTTGATTTGTTTTTGTTGTTGTTGTTGGGTTTTTTTTTTTTTTTTTTTGCTTTGTTGGATGATCAGAGCCAAGCATGTCCAGGGAGACAATGGCCTGAAGGACAATACAAAGCAAACTAACCCTGGCACATAAATGCCTCTCATTGGAACACCTGTGAGTAGATGGTAACATCGTGCAATTTAGAAAGACAAAATCAAAAACTGAGCTTTAAGAAACCAGAACTTACAGGCAGAAATCAGAGTGTCCCTTTCAAAACAGTCACTTTGGTAGGTTCTCCTCTCACATAGTGTTCCTGTTGCAAGAAGTATTTTTGTTTTTTGTTTTTGTTTTTTTTTTTTTGGAATTGTTTTTAAACCCTGTATGGTCCATTATTTTTAATACTCTCTATGGCAGCTAATAGCATTCCCCAACAGACAGTTGTTTGGAGGTGAATGAAGCACATGGCAAGATGGGAGGAGCTGCTTATGAAGAGGGAGTTAACCTGGTTTTAGGACCAACATGGCCATCAGTGCTTAGTGAGACCATAGGCAGGTGACACACTAATCTGAACCTCATTTATAAAAATGAGAAAATGGAATCATTCATTCACTCACTCATTCATTCAAGAGGAGGCTTTTTTGTTTGTTTTTAAAGATTTTACTTATTTATTCATGAAAGACACACACAGAGAGAGAGAGAGAGAGAGAGAGAGAGAGAGAGAGAGAGGCAGAGACACAGGCAGAGGGAGATGCAGGCTCCATGTAGGGAGCCTGATGTGGGACTCGATCCGGAGTCTCCAGGATCACACCCTGGGCTGAAGGCAACACCAAACCGCTGAGCCACCCGGGCTGCCCTCAAGAGGAGCTTATTGAACATTCACTATGGAAAGCTCAATACAGGAGTGGAGGACGAGTTGATTACCTCTGATTCTAGATTTGTCCTAAGTTGATAATCAATCTTTAACAAAATAAAAATAACAGGCTAGGTTTACACAATGATTAAGTAATACAGATAATTACCTTGATTGGGTTTTAAATCATCTTTGATGAGGGATCCCTGGGTGGCGCAGCGGTTTGGCGCCTGCCTTTGGCCCAGGGCGCGATCCTGGAGACCCGGGATCGAATCCCACGTCGGGCTCCCTGCCTGTGTCTCTGCCTCTCTCTATCTCTCTGTGACTATCATAAATAAGTAAAAATTAAAAAAAAAATTTTAAATCATCTTTGATGAAACTTCCCTAAGAAAAGTTCCAAATGTTTGAGCAACTATAACTTTACTAAGTAAATGTTTAACTTTTTTTAATTGACAAGGGTGAAGGACCAGAGCTATTTTGGATGCACTAATTGGTGGTGGAACTTTGTGACTTTGTTTCTTTCTTTTCTTACTTACTTTCTTTTTTGAGGCAGTGGTTTACAATCCTAGCCATGTATCAAGATCATCTATAAAGCCTCTGAAAAGATTTCTTTCAGAAATTGTTACCTTTATCTCAGTATACCTATCCCTTTTTTTAAGAAAACTTTCTTTTGAAAGTGGGATCCCTGGGTGGCTCAGTGGTTTGGCGCCTGCCTTTGGCTCAGGGAGCGATCCTGGAGTCCCGGGTTCGAGTCCCGTGTCCCGCTCCCTGCGTGGAGCCTGCTTCTCCCTCCTCCTGTGTCTCTGCCTCTCACTCTCTCTCTATCATAAATAAATAAATAAAACTTAAAAAAAAGAAAGTATTATCTTAGCAGCATCATATAATTGAAACTACATTCAATTAATATGTGAATATCTCGCCCAGAGAGAATTTCTCCACTTACTAAGTTGTGTTTGTTTGTTTGTTTGTTTGTTTGTTTTAATTGAGCATCCATTATATATCTAATTGTTAGTTTGGGGTAACTATAAAAAATTTTTTTAAGATCCAGTCTCTACCCCAAATGGCCCATGTTAGAAAATAGGGAGGGTGTTGATAGTATTATGAAATAGGTACTCAGAATATTTAGATCTACTCCAAACCACAGCCACCCTTCCTCATGAGTTTCCCAAGGGATATGAATGTGTAGAGAGTGTGGCAAGTTGCTAGCTGGACTTTGGACCCAGACACCATTGTAGGTTGCAGTGCGATTCTGAGCTGGATCACGAAGCCGAGGCTAACGTTCATTCATCCTGGGCCTTGTCACAACTCCTGGTCATCATCACAAACTGTACTGTACTCTAGATGGCCACACAGAAGAAGAAACTGGAAGAAAGGAACCTATCATCAAATAACAGCATCAAGGGGCCAAGAGCTTCCCAAAGAAACAGCCCCCAACTCAACCTGCTATATTCACTTATGAATGGAAACAGGAGGAGAGGGGGAACAAGCAAGCCTGTGCTGCTTGCAACCACTATGCCAGTGGGTGCACTGGATTCTAACAAGCCCATGACAACTTCATGAATTGAGGGTGGTGGTCAAGGTGTAGGGTAGAACATGGGAAGATTGCTGCTCCATAGCCTGCAAAAAACAATCTGGATGGGCAGAGAGTAGGGTACTCCCTTTCTGGATTTGCATAGCACTGGGCATATTTATAAATTGCTGTTATTTATTATACTCTACTCTGTTCATCCTTTAGTGCTAACACAGTTCCTAGCACATAATAGGTAACCAATGATACTTTATAAGCAAAGGTGATCATGTAAAGCAAATACAGACTGTAGGATCATATAAACAGTAACTTACATGATACACATAGTGCTGTAGAAGTTCAAAAAAGAAACAGTTCAATGGCATGGACAGTGAAGAAAGTCTTCACAGAGAGGGTGGGCTTGAGATGGACCTTTCCATAGGGTAAAGTTCGTATTTACAGAGTGAACATCTGGCCTGTGACAAGGGCTATGAACTCTCCTTTTGGATGTTGGAGGATAGTGACAGGTCAGCTCAGACTTTGAAAGTGAGTAGAAGCTGGAGATCTGACCAAAGACCATCAGTAGTCAATATGTAGAACATTTAATGGCATAGTTCATTTTTCTTCTAGATGGGCATCCACAGAGGAAAGGCTATTTTTAAAAAATTTTTTAAAAATGATTTTATTTATTTATTCATGAGACAGAAGAGAGAGAGAGAGAGAGAGAGAGAGAGAGAGAGAGGCACAGGCAGAGGGAGAAGCAGGCTCCATGCAGGGAGCCTGATGTAGGACTCGATCCCGGGTCTCCAGGATCATGCCCTGGGCCAAAGGTGGTGCTAAACCGCTGAGCCACCCAGGCTGCCCGAGGAAAGACTATCATAAATATTAGTAAATAAAATGGAAGTATTTTATCTCATAAAGAGGAAGAGAGCAAAAATGAAATGCAGCCTGTGGAACAACGGAAGCGAGTTTCTTTTGAAAACTAAGGGGTTTTCTGCTGTTTTTAAAAATTTATTATTTTTGTTGGTTGGTTGGCTACATTGTAATGTAATGTGCCACTTGAAGACAACAGAAACATAGGGAGAAGGGGAAAATATCATCCATGTCCCACTGCCCCCCAAGCAATTGCTTTTAACAGTTTGATGAGTTCTTTTCTAGGTGCCAGTTTCGTTCTTATTAAGCCCCCAGCAACTCACTTTGATAAACGTTCTACATTTCCTCCCTTTTCTTCTTTTGTGTTGCTTCCCCTACTCTCTCTAAACAGGATGTACAAGAAGATAAAGTTATTTTGGTTTAAAATATGCATTGTTTAGGCTTTTAGGAGCAAAACTTAAAATGCATGAATTTTAGAGTAATACGTGATACTGAAAAAAATGTTCTTCGTGACCACTTCCATAATGTATCAAATGTTTATCGCAGATTGCTTATGGGCAAAAATATGACTAAGTGAAAAATAGATGTTGAAGAAAGCTGCAAATGGTTGATAGACATGGGGTTCATGAATTCCAGCAAGACCTTGGTTCTTCAGTAGTCCAGGGAGCTGAGAGAGGGCTGTATTCCCAGGGCCAGCAATATAGATGGGTGTTTAGTCAGGCACCACCCCCCATACCTTGTCCTGGTCTGATTATACCTTCACTACCCTGGGGCAGTGGAGCAAAAAAGTGAAACTGGGAAGAACAGTCTCCAAGAATCAGGCATAGGGAAGGAGCTGTTGGCTGAGTGACAGGATTTCATGAACCGGCAGGTCCGACCTGATACATTCCAGAGTCACTTCATAGATAAATAGCCACAAGGCATGAATGATCACTCTGCTATGCCACACATTTCCCCACTACCCAGTCTGTGTGCCTTCCATTGTGACACCCTGAAGTAGAGTCACTTTGTCCTTTGTGCCTTGCTGTGCTTGACACGCAAATCTCTTCTCATGCGAGCCACACTTTCTGAGATGTGTCTCCCTCCAGTTGAATGGGGGCTTCTGGAGGGCGGGAGCCTACCTTTTTACCATCAGCACCCACTGGGTTACTTAGCAATACTAGGCACTGGATAAATGTTGATTGAATGAATGCAGGAAGGAATGTTGTATAGGCAGCTTGCTACGGAGAAAGGGACACCGAGAAGAATTAAAATGATCAAGTTGTGATTTGGGGAAGGAATTGCCTCAGGAGATGGCCAGAGTGCTGAGCTTAGCTGGGCTGTGTCATGGGCAGGTTCTTAGAGTGAGAATTCAGCATGATGGTACATCCCAAACATACTAACTGCCTAGACTGCATCCCAAATATAACTAAATCGGGTACTTAGGAAAAAAACAAACATGTCTTAAAATACTGTAGGCAATTCTGACCTGCATTCTTGGCTCAACACCAGTGCATGCAAGTATCTGTTAACATAACTACTTAATTTTATGATTTGGGCTAATAAAAGAGCAACAAAAGTTTTAGGTATAATTAACTAATTGAAGCCTTGGCTTCTCCTTCATTACCTGACCCTTAAACCCAGGATACTATGACTAGCTAGAGCAGGGCCAAAGGCCCATTCCTGTGGTCATGCAGTAGTCCCACAAGATCATATTGAGATGGGTGAGGGGTCATTTCTCCAACATTAAAAGGAATTTTAAGGCATCAAAAACAGTGTCACCCATGATACTAACTGTGATCTTTTAGGGAATGTAACATTTGAGAATGGAAACATTTTTCTGTCATGATTTAACTAATCTAGCTTAATATTAGATTATCAAAACATTGTTTTTGAAGTGCCAGCAATTTAGTAACTTCTGTGAAATAATTTGAAATCAACTGGGGAAGTCAAGTGTGAATTTCCATCTTAACTTGATGTTACCTTCACAAGGTGCATAGCACAAGAGTATAAATAAAATGGCAATCTTTTTATGATTGGCTGGGGTGCCGACAGCGTTTTTGTACAGTCATTACCCTGAAGCAGTGGGTGGGGTCAGAGTTCAAGTGGAGGGAGCTCTAAAGCAACAGGAGAGAGTGGGCTGAATCATCTTTCTCTAGGGATCATTCTGGAAAAGTCACAGTTACAGAGTTGGGTGAGAGTACAGAGGGTGGTGGTAAGGAAAAATAAAATTATATTGTGAAACACAGCACTAATTTAGTAGCTAAAACTTGAGAGATATCAGGCAGTGAGTATAAGAGGACAGGGAGGTTATACTCTTTTGTGGGGAACATGGGAGGAGAAACCATGAGGATGGAATTGCCAAAGAGAAAGATAAGTGAATAAGTGAGTAAGAAAATAGAGCAGGGCTAGGGTAACAGCTAATAATTATTGATTACTTATCCATGTCAGGAGATGGTCTCATGTTTTCATGAACTCTTGTATTTATATTTCAATAGCAACCTTCCGAGGTAAGTACTTGCCACGTTCACGTTTTACAGAGAGGAAATCAAGGCTTAAAGAGGTGTAGGAACTTGTCTACTCACACAGCTGGTAAGAATTAGAGCTGAGACTGGAAGTCAGGCAGCCTGAGTCCAGTGTTTGTATTCAGAGCAGCATATCAGAGAATTCATAGAAGAACTGTAGGAGAGAGAGAACATGGCGACATGGATTTGTCTTAGGGCCAAAGCTATCTTTGAAGGTGGTGATGACTGGATATAGAACCAAATGCAGGGAGTTGTAAGTCTATGGAAACCTGCATATTATGAAAAGGATACGAGACGTCAGCCTGGCTTAAAGTCAGACGATGACTCAGTTATTCTAATTAAGGAAGATTTGTGGCCAGAGTGAAAAATCAGAGTTTGCTTATAAAACATAGGATATTTAAAATGACTTTGTGTGTTTTAAATGTTATTATTTATTTAGAAAGCCTGATTATAATTCATCCAAAGTGTTCATCCAACTGATTCCTAAAGACAAGTCTTAAAAATAAAAATGGGCAAACAGAATATAAAATTGAAGGATTTTATTTTTTTTTAAGATTTTATTTATTTATTCATGAGAGACACAGAGAGAGAGAGAGAGAGAGGGTGACGGGCACTGAGGGGGGCACTTGACGGGATGAGCACTGGGTGTTATTCTGTATGTTGGTAAATTGAACACCAATAAAAAATAAGTGTATTATAAAAAGAGAGAGAGAGAGAGAGAGAGAGGCAGAGACACAGGCAGAGGGAGAAGCAGGCTCCATGCAGGGAGCCTGACATGGGACTCGATCCCGGTCCCCAGGATCACACCCTGGGCTGAAGGCGGTGCTAAACCGCTGAGACACCTGGGTGGCCCAAAATTGAAGGATTTTTGTTATGTCAGAAATATCTGAACCCAGAGGAAACATATATAAACAGCATGAGTATGTAGGATCTATAAATATTTACTAAAACTATACAACATTCTATGCACTGCACTGAGTACTGCAGAACTGATGGTGATTAGGAAAGCATGGGATCTGCCCTCAGGGTGCTTATGATCTGGACTCTAGACAGCTTCTGTCCTTTCTACCCTGGGACTTGGCAGGGATTTCTGTGTACAAAGCATTGTGTATCCTTGTGATACTGTGATTTTATAAGAAATATATATTTGATTTCTGCCTCATTTCTGGCACAGAGCTCCTAAAATCCTCAGAATTTCCTAAGTGATGAGTGTGATAAGTGTCTTTTTTATGTTAATGAGATGATATTGGGACTGTACCTGAGGATGGGGACTGGTTGCCAGGAGAACCAACCCTGGGATTAGAGAGTTAGAAGTTTCAACCCTACCCCCTGACCTCCAGGGACGAGAGAGACTGGAGGTTCATTCAATCAGTCACCAATAATCAATGAATTAATCAGCTATGTAATGAAGCCTCCATAAAAACCCAAAGGATAGGGTTCATTGGTGAACTAGAATGCTTTCACATGCATTCAAACATGTATGTTAACATAAATGTGCTAATGCAATTTCTTAATGCATTAATTAATGCATTAATTAAACTCAAGATGTATGTTAAATTTGTACAATTTTTTTGTGTATCAATAGATCTAACAAAATCCAAGTCATTCAGCTAAAATATATATTGAAAGAACACTGGTTTGAGAGTAAGAAGGAGAAATAGAGCTTTGAGCAAATCACTTAACCACTCTGAAGAAATTCTGACTTCATAGGGTTTATGTGAGAGAACTTGGTAACCTATAAAAATATATGTACACAATTCAGACATTATTATTTTTATAATTCACAGGAATTATGCTTTTGTTCTTTTAGAGAAAATTTTCAGAAAACGATGTGGTTTTATGCAAATGTATTGATAACTAGATACAGTGGTAGAATATGCTGTGAGATAGAATCTGGGAGTAGAAGGCTCTATATCTAAAATCTGTATCACTTAGAAGAAAAGCATTTGATACTACATTCACTGCATACATATCCTAGAAGAGGCCGGGAGATCTGAAGTCTCTCAACTGCCATCTTTCCACTCCTGCAAATTTAACTGCATTCTATTCAGTCTTACATTCCTTCCTCCTATTCTCAGCCTATGAAGGGAATTTCCATCTGACTAATTCTCCTGCCTCAAGGAACTTATCTGATCAATTATCCCCCTCCAAAAAAATGAGGCAAACTTTTCCTAAACTTTGCAGTATCCCTTTAGTTACAGCTTTTTTCTTTTTTCCTTTCCTTCACAGCTAAGCTTTTCCACAGATTTCTTTACACATGTTCTTCCCCTTTGTCCTTTCCCACTCACTCTTAAACTCACTGAAATCTTAAAACTACTATATGGGACTGCTCTTGGCAAAAGCAATCAATGGCCATCTTGTCACTAAAGTCTATGGACATTTTATGTTTACCTTACTTGATTCTCTGTGGAGTTCAAGGAGGGAGTGAGCTTGGGGTACATGTGGGACATTCAAATGGAGATGTGAGTGGGTATTTATATCTGCAGACACAGAACTAAGGACAGAAGTCTGGGTTCTTTAGATTTGGTAATCTGCAGTGAAACCACAGAATGTGTAGTGTAAGAAGAAAGAAGACAAGGAGTTTGGCAAAGGAAATAGAATCTGTGAAGAAAACTGAGAAGGAGAGTGTGGTGGTTTTTAAACTATGTCTTTGATACTCTTTGATATTTTGATACTCTTCCTTTCAATAGAAGGATGTAAATTCTCCCCTTGAGTGGGTTGGAATTAGTGACTCTCTCTTAAAGAATGTGGCTCCGGAGTTACAAAGTTACTAAGACTTTTGAGACTGTGTCTTGAAAAGGATAGCGTTTACCTTGTTCTCTCCATCTCTGAATCTCTTGTTCTGGTTGAAGCTGGCCACCGTGTTGTCAGGACAAACGGCCCTGTGGAGAGCCAATGAGTGAAGAGGTCACATGGAGAGGACCAAACTTGCTAGCTGGGGGAGTAAGTTACTCTGAAAGAAGGGCCCTCTGCTTCAGCCAAAACTTCAGATGATTCCAGGCCCCCATCTTCAAGGCTTCCAGCTGAGACCCCAGATAATGTGAGGAAACAAACTATTCCTGCTGTGCCCTATTGGAATATGAGACCCACAGAAACTATGAAATAATAGATAATTATTGTTGTTTCAAACCACTAAGTTTTGAAGTGATTTATTATGTAGTAATAGATAATATAGAGGAGCCAGAAAAGCGGGAGAAAATTAGGAGAATTTGATAAGATAGTTGAAAAAAACCCTCATATTATATATATATATATATATATATATATATATATATATATATATATATATAACTTATACAACTCAATACCAAGAAAAAAAAATCTGACTTAAAAATGGGCAGAAGATCTGAATAGAAATTTTCCCAAGGAAGACACTGAGATGGTCAATAGACCCATGAAACAATGCCTAACATCACTAGTCATCAGGGAAAGACAAATCAAAACCTCACACCTGTTAGGGTGACTATTATCAAAAAGATAAGAAATAAGTGTTGGCAAGGATGTGGAGAAAAAGGAATCCTTGTGCATTGTTGGTGGGAATGTAAATTGGTACAACTACAATAGAAAACAGTATGGTTTCCAAAAAAATTAAAGATAGAAATACCATATAATCCAGTAATTCCACTACTGGATATGTACCCAAAGAAAACCAAAAAAAACAAATTCAAAAACATATACGGACTCCTGTTTATTGCAGTATTATTTACAATAGCCAAGATATGGAAGCAACCCAAGTGTTCATGGACAGATGAATGGATAAAGAAGAAGATGTGACATATATTTTCCATTATAATGGAAAAGAGAATGAAATCTTGCCATTTGGAAAAATACGGATAAATCTAGAGGGTATTCTGTTAAGTGAAATAAATCAGAGAAAGACAAATACCATATGATTTTACTTCTGGAATCTAAGAAACAAAATAAATGAACAGACAAATAAACAGACTCTTAAATACAGTGGTTGCCAGAAGAGAGACTGGTGGAGGGATGGGTGGAAAGGGTGCAAGGGTTCGGTGGTACAAAGTTCCAGTTATAAATAAATAAGTCATAGAGATTAAAAGTACACTATAGGAAACATGGTCAATAATATTGCAGTAACTTTGTATGGTGACAGATGGTGACTCTTGTGACTTAATCGTAGTGAGCACTGATTAATGTATAGAATTGTGAAATCAGAACACCTGAACATAACATTGTATGTTAACTATACTTCAATAGTAAACTTTAAAAATCCCCAACTTGTTCAATAGTTAATTATCGATGGATATAGAGTGACTCATTAGTTCTTTTTATCATTTTGAAAATTGACATATCATTACATAAAATAACATGCACACATCTTAAGTGTTGTTCAATGAATTTTCACAGTTGTTTTCACTCACATAATCACCACCTAAGCCAAGATAAAGAAGACTTCTATCGTTCCACAAAGTCCCCTTGTGCTCCTTTCCAGTCAATTTTCTTATGCTAACTCCACAGTCACTTCTTAAATTCAATAATCAAAGATTACTTTTGCCCTTTCAAAATTTGTATATAAATGGAATTATGCAAGATGTATGATTTTATGTGTTTGCTTTCTCTCAGCATACTGTTAGTGAGATTCATTCAGTTCATCGCTTTATATCAAGAGTTCATTCCTTCTTTTTTGAAAAAAACTTTTAATTGAAGTATAATTAACATACAGAGAATAGCACATTCCTCCTTATTGGCAAGTGGTATTCTATTGTATGGATATATCACAACTTGTTTACCCATTCTTCTACCCAGTATTCTTACTTAAAAATAAATTTAGTTATTTCATCATATGCAGTGAAAACATCAAAATTACATGGACAAAACTACATCTAGAAAGATATGACATCATTTTAAGTAACATCATATAAAGTGGTTGAATGCATTAGGAAATGAATAGTTATCTTTATAAACTCTATAGAATGAAAAAGTTATAAGCTCTCTGTTGACCATAAAGAGTGTACTTCCCATATGACACTTAACCGGAAAATACAAACTGCCATGAAAAAATTACAAATGGGTCAATTCTTTTGAAAAAACAAAATTGAACCAAAAGCCACATTGAAAATTAATGACATAGAAAAAAAAGAAAATAGAAAAAAAATGAGAGTTTTAAAAATTTCTTGTACACCTACAGACACACGTGCATACACGCATGTATCAGCAATACCTGTAAACTCATTTTATGTATGAGCCGGGGGTGCTGCATATCATAAACGAGCTTTCAAGTTATTCTCTGTAGAGTATTTGATGCTTCTTTAAATCAAATCTAACTGAGCTCTTTGATATATTTAATTACTTATTAAAGGCACTTGACATAGACCTCAGAACTGTAATAATTTTTCTATGAAATCTTTTTTGTTTCTCGGTAAGTCTATGATCGTGTGTTCAGAAATACATTGGTTTAAGGATTATTTCTAGTTGGTTTTCCTAAGGACATTTTGTTAATGACACTGGTTATAAAAAGAGTTGTCATCCTCCCAGTTCTGAACTTCTGAAATGCAAATACTGTGGAATAGGGACACAGCAAAGATAGATACTAAGCTTAATTTTGTTATTTTCCACAGAGGATCCAAATAATCTCAACTCGTATATTAACTACTCTCCTTCAATTTCTAATTTTCAATCTCTGTTAGTTTTGAGTTATGAGAGCAGCCAGGAGGGTGTCTGAAAACACTTTGTTTCTGTTTTGCCTTTCTTCCTGGTAGTATAAATATCTGAAGAGATTATTGCTTAACCTATAAAACAGAGACATTATAATTTATGAAGACTAAAAAAACCCTATTCATTTCTGTTAAACTATTGATGAGCTGGAAATGTTGATTCTTTTTTTTTTTTTTTTTTTTTTTTTTTTTTTTTTTTTTTTTTTAGGAAATGTTGATTCTTCTCAGTGGAAAGGACATGTTAAATAAAGGAAAAGCTTTCCTCGTGGTATCCTTAACGACCCTCCCGTTCCATTTTAGCCGTGATTATTTTTTGTCACTAAACTTCTGACAACTTTTCTCACTCTCTTCTTTGCTTCTACTTTCCCATATTAGTTAAGAGAAAATACCGTTCTCATCACCATCATCTCATGGTTATAGACCAGGCCCACAAACACAGATTCAACCAAGAAGTTGGGAATTCAAGCATGTGTATGGCTCCCTGTGTTACTGCTTCCTTTGCCGGAAGCTGAAAATTGAAGTCGGTGGTTTTAATCAGACTGGAAGGGTTGTAGTTCACCTGGGTTGTTGTTCACCGCTACTGGTTTCATTTGTATGGTCAGCAAATAGAGCCTGTGTCTAGTTCCAAATGAGTAATAGAAACAATGCTCTTCATTGACTATTGTATATATTATGGTGCTAAATCAACATATTTTTGTAAAGTACTCAGTCTTAGGTTCCAGGTTGAAATTATTTAAAGTCACAAATGATTTACGCAGTCCACTTGTTTGCCTATAGGAAGTAAAATTAATAAAATAGGTAACCCACAAGAGTTCACATTGGCTTCCCCTTGCCCCCATCTTAATTAACTAGGTAAGTGGCTTAATAATCTGGTTACTTAACAATTCTGATACTCAGCTGTTTCATCTTTAAAAGTGGAAACTATAAGGTGGTTGTAAGGACTAACAATCAAGTGTGTAAAGCACCTTGCATTACTTGGTATAGAGTAGATGCTCAGTAATTGGTCTCTATATTATTTATAAGCACAAATAATTGCGTGATCAATTAGCTTCCTAAAGATGTTCACTGTGTTTGCCTAGAAAAACCATGTACAGTTTTTTCATTTGGGCAGTTCTCAGTCAGGCCCAAGTCAGGCAGGTACTTTGGTGCGACACCAGCTTTTGTTTTTGTCTGTTCTCACTAAAGATCCTAGTGGCATAGTGGCCCCGAGACTGACGATGACCTTACCTCAGCCCCTGAGCTCCTCTTGTGGGAGAACCCTGCTTCTGCTGCTTCTAGGGGGGAACACTGGCCTGTGTGGCTTGAATTCTGCTTTTTGGGCTACTGCATTTATTCTGAGGACCAGATTTTTCTCAGTGACCCAGAAGGAAGGTGTAAAAAAATACTGAATAAAGTTCATAAAGTAAAGTAAGAACATACACATTTGAAGGCACCTTTGTTGGGATGTGGCAGTTTACAGGGAGGGTTGATGACAATTAGTTTATAATTCTAAGAAAACAAAGCGGGGAATTGGGCTTTCTTTAAAATAGCTGATAGTGAGCAATCTAGGGGTAGGCTTTATCTATCCTAGCATTGGGACAACATCCTTTATTTTTTAATACATCTTTCTGGATGTGACCGTGACCACACCTAAGTAGATATAAATACTCCAAAAAGATGGGGTCATTTCTTAGTGGTTTCACTGAAATTTTCTCTAAGTGCTACTGAGTACAGATATGTGGGAATAAGAATAATCGGTTTTATTGATTTGTTCTCCGACTTTGGGCTGGGCCTGAATCTATCTTGAACATCCTTCTGTTGTAGCGCATTGTAGGTGCTTTAAAAATCTCTCAAGTGGGGACTGCATTAAATTGTCCATTAGGAGGAGTATAACAAGCCCCCTAGGCACCGATATGGAGATTACTGAAGACTGGTTGGGAAGTCCATGTAAACCACCGAAAGAACTTTTAAGAACAAATACACGCTTTGGGAGAGTTTATTAGCCTGACATCTCCATAAACAGTGCTTTCAAGAGCACATACCTCAATGGGAAAAGGGCCTTTCTGGGTCAGCCGGGTCACACAGAATTTATAAAGCAAGAGAAGAACCCATTCCTTTGTCGGAAAATAAGAACAATTTAACTTCTGGAAATCACTTCACAGCTTGGGGACCCGCGATGCCTATTTTGGATTAAACGGTCTATTAATTAAACTCAAAGGATTAAACATTCATCACCTTGCATTGCACCTCTCAGAAAACAAAAACAAAACTACACACACACACACACACACACACACACACACACACACTCCTGGGTTTGGGGGCAGCCCGGGTGGCTCAGCGGTTTTTAGCACCAGCTTGGGCCCAGGGCGTGATCGTGGAGACCCGGGATCGAGTCCCGCGTCGGGCTCCCTGCGTGGAGCCTGCTTCTCTCTCTCTCTGTGTGTGTGTCTCTCATGCATACATAAATAAAAGATTTTATTTATTTATTTATGAGAGACACAGAGAGAGAGAGAGGAAAGACAGAGAGGCAGAGACACAGGCGGAGGCAGAAGCAGGCTCCATGCAGGGAGCCCGACGCGGGACTCGATCCCGGGACTCCAGGATCGCGCCCTGGGCTGCAGGCAGGCGCCAAACCGCTGAGCCACCACCCGGGGATCCCCAATAAGTAAAATAAAAAAAAAAAAAACGGAAAAACCACCTCGTGGGTTTGGAGCGAGGAAAACCGACACCCACGGACACGCCCGCGCAGCCCGCGTGGGGTGCTGGAGGCGCTCAGGGTTGGGCCCAGGGGCGGGCGCTGCGTCCCGGCGGTTGGCAGTTGGCGGCCCCCCTGGCCTCCCCCGCGCCTCCCCCGCGGCGCCCTGGGGCCTCCCGAGGCCCGGCGGCCGCCCCAGTGTTTTCCATATTTGTTCAGCCTCCGTAATCCGAACCCCGGGGCCGGCCCAGCGCGCCCAGCGCCGCGCTCCGCGCTCCGCGCCCGGGCCCCGCGCCGCCCCCGCGCCCGCGCCCGCGCCCCCGTCCCGCCGCGCCGCCAGCAGCCCCGCACGGCCATGGGCGAGGACCGGCAGCCCCGCGGGCCGCGCAGGCAGGGGGGGGCCGCCGCCGCCGCCGCCGCCGCCGCGCCCGACGACCCGGGGCCGAAGACCGGCGCGGGGGCCCCCAAGGAGCGCGCGGAGGAGGCGGCCCGGACGTGCTGCGGCTGCCGCTTCCCGCTGCTGCTCGCGCTGCTGCAGCTGGCGCTGGGCATCGCCGTGACCGTGGTGGGCTTCCTCATGGCGAGCGTCAGCCCCTCCCTGCTAGTCAGGGACACTCCATTCTGGGCTGGGATCATCGTAAGCATCGAGCGCGGGGGCCGGGGCGCGTTCGCCCGCCGGGGACGCGCGGCAGCGTGGTGGGGCCGCACTAACCCCTGCATGCGCCCTCCCCGCCGCCCCGACTGGCGCTGCGCTGGGGGCCCGGGGCGGGGGCGGGGAGTGGGGGGGCTCCCCGCGGAGCTCCGGAGCTCGGGCTGCTGCATGGAGCCTTCTGGACAGCAGCAGCAGACCCCCTTTGGCTCTGTCCTCACCCTGGCCCCCGAACCCCACCCGGGTGTCTAGAAAACTAACAGACAGTGGAGTGAGGCCGTGCAGGAGGAGCCTGCCCTTGCGGTTTGCCACGCTGGGTGGCATTCAGCTGATTTATTTTACTTTTTTTTACCTTTGAGATTTCATGACTAAGTTTTCTAGAATAATGTTTGAAGGCAGGAAACGGGATTGCAGCAAGCACGGCCTTCCTATGCTGGAGTCTAATGGGGGAAACCCAGGGGCTGGCCCTGGCAGGGGTGTATCTGGGCCTCTGCTAACGGATGTACTGTTCTAAGCAGAACACTGGTCAGCTGTTGGGAGTGAGTGTGCAAACACGCAGCATACTTGGCGTCCTTAAATGGACTCTTTGCTGTGAAATGGGTGCCATTCATGGAGCACCTGGTGTTTCTTGTCCTGCTAGAGGCCTTACATTTATTATTTCTAAGCCCCTGCATCATCCCTATGGGACAGTTACTATCCTTTCATTTCGCAGATGAGAAAACTGAGGGCGAGCTCCCCCAGGGTCGTGAGTTGGCAGAGTTGGGAGGTCAGCCAAGTCCATTCCTTCCTGCACCAGTCTGCGTCTGCCTTTTCCTCACCGAGCCACACTGCCACCACATTTAACTCGTAATTTTAATGTTCTGTTTCAGTGCCTTGAGGCTTACCGAAAGTTCTCTCATGGGCATTCAGTTTGCAATTTTTTACTTGATTTGATTCGTGAAACGACACTCGGAGGTGGGAACTGTCACCCCCACTTTGGACAGGGGGAAGCAGGCTAAGAGAAGCTAAATGACATCCTCAAGGCCCAGAGATTAAAAGTGGTGGAGCCAAGTGACACTAGAGTGGATGCTTCTGGCTCCTGGTTTCATACTGCGTCGTGCCTGCTATTACTGACCGCAGGAACTGTAACTCATAAAACTACCCACAAAATAATTTTTTATCAGGGACAGATGTTAAAAGCACCTGATAAATATGCATCGATGTAGGTATTTTCTAATTAAGATTATTTGAACTCACAAATTCTTGCGGAGTAATTTAAAACTTTTAATTTGTGTACTAAGAAGTCCCATGAAATTATCATGATTGGAGTTTTCTAAATCAAGTAATTTTAAAAATAGCTTTTCACTAAGATATACCAGGTATTTTAGTCACCTAAATGACTGTCAAGATACTCAGAGGGGAGAAAAGTCTGTCCTTTTAAGACCTGGTGAATGAAAAGAAAGAAGGAATGCAACTCCTTTGAATATCACTTGCAAGTGTGTCTTCTATTCTTTATTTCAACTTTAAAAAGTCCAGTACCAAAAAAGCAAGTTAGAGTTAGATGGGAAAAAAATGCATCTTAATGTTTCAGGCACAAACATATGAATCATTCAACTCTGAAATTTCATGAGCTCCTATTGGGAGCATCACGTGCTCCTAATTGCCTTGGAAGCTCCCCGGGTGTGATACAAAGAACATTGTGGACAGCCAGGTTTCTGTTCTTTCTAGTTTTCCAGTTTATAAATGAGGATCCACTGGAAGTTTGCTTGTACTGCATCGTATCCCTGATGGTACCTGTGATCCTAAGTTTTCTTTCAACAGAGAATTTGTGGAGAGAAAAGCAGTTAGTGGAGACAGGTGAGGAGGGTCTCTAGGAGCCAGGTGACAAAACCTCTCCTCCCAGCTGGGCCAGAGTTGCAGGCTCCAACAGACACCGTGCTCGTCGTCCTCATCTGGCTGTCTGTGGTCGGTCACAGGCACTCTTCCAAACTTTCAGTGAAGGGAAGGGACAGGGAGGCCAGA
Source organism: Vulpes lagopus (assembly GCF_018345385.1). NCBI lineage: Eukaryota > Metazoa > Chordata > Mammalia > Carnivora > Canidae > Vulpes > Vulpes lagopus. Next base: position 24,292,870 of record NC_054844.1, read on the forward strand.
TGAGAAAGGACAGAAGCATAAACATCACGATGGGAACTGAGTCATACAGGTTGGGCATTATTTGCTGAATAACTTGGGGCAAGTTACTTAACCTCTCTAGGCTTCCATTTCCTCATTGATGAAATCAGAACCGTAATAATTCCGACCTCTTGGGGCTGCTGTGAGAATTAGATAAATTAATACGTGTTCTAATACGTAGAGCAGTGCTGGCTAATGGTGAGCGCTTAGCTGACTAGCTTTTTTTATTAATTAGCAGAGATGCAATCACTGGGAGTGACCATCATTCTTCAAATTCGAGGCTGCTCTATTTTATCTCTAGTCTTGTGGAATAGTTATTTCAGACTTGATGCATTCCCTAGACCAGTTGGACTCTGAAGGTGATGTCAGTTTGACCGTCTCAACTTTCTCTGTTTGTAGCCAAAGTACTATTAGCAATCTTACGGTATTAGATTAGTCCAGTACTTTCTGTATCTCTCTGGAGACTTACAACATATAACTTGGAGGAAAGAGACCTCCTCAGTGCCATTTCCCCCAGGGATATGGAGTGATTGTGGTGGGGGGATATCCTCCGAGGAATAGTGAAACGTTTGCCCTGTTGAGGAGATCTGCTTAGACCAAAACAGTACAGGTCAGTCCCAGGGGCTGAGGCAAAGTCAAAACCCACTTCGGTAATTTAGGCTGAATTCAAGCAGGGGTCCCCAGACTGTGCACCCACCCCATCAACAACAGCTCTAATGCTTCCCTCTTCTCTTTCTCTATATATTGGTTGTCTCTTACCACAGAGCACTTATTTCATTTTACAAAGGTTCCTATCCCATTACGTTGGCATTTCGGGAGCACCATTCTCCTCACAGAATCTGGGGAGGTGGGTAAATCCACCTAGGTGGCTTCTCATTGACCAATGTCTGGGTGACCTGATGAGTATTCAGTGAGCTTCTATCTAGCTATAAACTGAAGAAGTCCTTAATGATCTGTGATCAGAGATTTATGTCTTATGGAATTTTAGGAAAACAAGTATGTCTTGCGTATGCATAAAGGTAACTTCCTTCATCCTCCATCAGACAGATGACTGAAGTCTTTTTATTTCAGTTACAAAAGATTCCTTTAAAGGAAAGAAATATGGAATGGAACCACTATAGAGACTAGGTAACGTGTAAAAGTGCCATTCTCCTCCTAAAATTCTTTGTAAATGGTTTGAGGGTCGTTAGTTGTAAGTCACACCACAATGACAATACAAAGTGAAACAGGGTCTTTGAGGATGAACTTGGTTAGGGATAGGGGATCCTAGGAGATAAAAGTCTGCTTTGTATTTCATTCTATTAATGGTTTGAGTAGTTGGGTCAAACAGGCATTTAGGTTTGTTCATCATTCCAGAATTTTTATTGATAAAAAATGTGTATGGACCGAAGGAGTCCAAGAATTCTTGCTCAAATGTATACTGTTTTGGCTTAGGTGATATGTAACATGTTTGAACTTTGGCTTATTTTTCTTCATGCAGTAACATTTGTTAGAGGTGTCTGCTGTGCTAGGCATTGGTCTTAAAAATAGTGAACCGTATACCAGGAGATCTCTAGAGATCCTGACGGACATGTGCCCTTATCACATCTGACAGTAATGAATACTTCCGATTAAAAAATTTAACCTACACAAATATTTTTAAAGCCCATTTACCTTTTGAAGTATTTCATTTACAGTGATTTATTTGCTTTGGCATCTCTACTCTGAAGTCAATTTAAGAGCAAACTCTTGCCTCTCATCCCCAGTGGGGATGTGTAGTATTCGGAAGTCTCTTGGCTCTTGTAGGGAACATTCCCATGGAAAGAAGGAATTTGCCTTATTGTGGTTTTCAGGTTTCCTCATAGTTTCTCCATTGCTCCCATATCCCACTCAGCTAGATTAAAAACCCTGAGATATATATACCACATTAATCACATTAGAAAGTTTAAGGAAAGGGCTTAAAAGGAAGGGAAGAGTATTTCCTTTCCTTAATGTCATTCATAAAACTCATCATATGAATCTGTAATGATTAAGAGCCCTGTCAAGAATTTCAATAACAGTTTTCATATGTTAACTTACTCTAAGGAATTCAAAATGCAGGTGTATTCAGACTTTAAAATCTATTTTTAACCTTGGCTTAATGGAAGGGAAGATTGGGTGGTTATTTATTTTAAAACAGAATATACTCTGAAAACACACAAGGAGATATATGACATATAGCAAGTAAGGAGCAGATATTATCATCCATAATTTATAAGTAGAAAGACTAAGTGAGACATGATGATTTGGCTACATGATTTGATCATGGTTATAGGAGAAACTGGAAGTGAGGAAGATTTGGCTCTTGGATTTTGGATAGACGCTAAAAAAGTCAAGAGGCTAAAAATGGTGTCAGTTTTCCATATAGGTAGATTGACATTTGAGAAGGCTAATCTGGAATTATGTTGTTAGGAACACATTACATAGTAATACAGTATTTTTAATACCGGGAACTTTGATATGCTTCCAAGATTGAATATTGTATTTCTGGTGCCACTGGGAAATAATTTTAATTATAGCAACTGTCACAGGTTTGTTAGAGACTGAGGAGTGATAATTATATGGCCTAACTCAGTCTCCACTGAATATATATATGATAAATAATGGTAGGAAAAATATCTTACAGGTTCATGAAGTTCTCCTAGTAAGTATAAAAATGGAATATGACAATTAATTTGGCAAAATAAATTAATTTTAACAAGTGTATGAAAATAAAAGAGAATATTTGAGAATTTGGTGACCTGTTTCCTGAAAGAATCTTAGAATAAAGAATAAGGAAGGTTAGGACTGGACAGGATCATTAGGAGAAATGTATTTTCACCTCTATCACTAGCCTCATACTAAGCCACACATACCGAGGCCAAAGAAGTGCTTATTTATTTATTTTATTTATTTTTTTTTTATTATTTATTTTTTTTATGATAGTCATACAGAGAGAGAGAGAGAGAGAGAGAGAGAGAGAGAGAGAGAGGCAGAGACGCAGGCAGAGGGAGAAGCAGGCTCCATGCACTGGGAGCCTGACGTGGGATTCGATCCCGGGTCTCCGGGATCGCGCCCTGGGCCAAAGGCAGGCGCCAAACCGCTGCGCCACCCAGGGATCCCAAGAAGTGCTTATTTAATGAGGAAGTTATCCCTGGATCTTCTTTCTCTTTTTCAAATAAGGAGGAGAAGTAGTGGGTCATGGTATTTTTCAGTCCTGTAGTGTGCATATATTCAACGCAGAAAGTTAATCTCTAGAAACTTTTGAGATATCAATCATTTTTTTTTATGGTAGAAATACTAGTGCATAGAATTTGGGGGTAATCAAATAAAACAAGAAGCAATTTCTTGTCTTTAAGTATAGTGTATGGCCATGGGACTCCTCTGTATCCCTGGACACATGCTGGGTACCCAAGTCAGGGTTGAAGTAAACTCTGTTTCAGACTTGCTATCATCATAGCTTCTGTTTGAACTTGCAACAACCCATTTTTTAAACTATGGTTTGAGGAATGACACATAGTTGTGTTTTACAATACAGACAGACTTAAGCTTATTGATAACTTTTTTTTTTAAAGATTTTTAATTTGTTTATTAGAGACACACAGAGTGAGACACACACACACACAGGCAGAGGGAGAAGCAGGCTCCCTGCAGGGAGCCCGACGCGGGACTCGATCCCGGGACTCCCGAATCACAGCCTGAAAGCGGTGCTGAACCGCTAACCCACCAGCGCTGCCCTATTGATAACTTTTTAAAGAACTATTTGGTAACAATAAGGAATCTGTTATTACTCCATTTTGGGCTCCTGGGTTCCAGAAATATCCAGGATACACTAACTTAGTATTACTGAGATGTTTTATTTCCTGTTATAAAATGACTACAGGATTAAAAAAAAAAAAAAAGAGGAAAAAGAGGTCATTTGACTTATTTTGCATATCTCTAGGTAGAATCTTTTAGGACAAATTAGGATTGATGAGGCTGAATGCCCATGTCTTCCTTCTACAAAGAAAGCAAATGGCACAGATTTCCCAATTTAGTCTATGAGGTTCACCGTTCGCCAATGAGATCCACTTTGAATTTGTTCTGAGGACACGAATTGTTCTCTTGTCTTTTTCTTGCCTTTAGTTGTCTGTGACATTTGTACTAAGGGCACTCTTTACCTGTGTCCACTTGCCGGTGTTCCACCCTGAAGAGTTAGCATCAACATCAAAGGATCCACACAAGGCTCCATGAAGAGCTCAGTATGCATATTTCCATGTTGCTGTGGGACAGGAATGGAATCTAGTCATTAAACTTTAATTAGATGTCATTTCATGCAGCCTAGAGAAATGCTGATCAGAAAGAGCCCCTCAGCATCTACAGCTGGATGGGACCTCATGATGTCATATTTTAACTCAAGTTATTTCTTGCTGTGAATATTCAAGTCCAGGTTTATGACAATGAGCTCATAAGCTAAAGGTGAACTTTTTTTTTTTTAAGTGGATGTTGGTAACAGTATTTATAACATAAACCGTGTAAAAGCCTATTTCAGAGACACATCCTCTTTTAGATTTTTTGGACGCTGCCTCATCTCAGTGTATTGAGATAAAACTTGGCAGGAGTAACTGTCAGATGCCTGAGAGAGACAGCTCACTGGATCACCCTGGTTAATTTTAAAATTCATGTGTGTACACTTACGTGTACGGCATTAACTAAGATGCATTTTCCTTTCCGTCTTCGTGAGCTCCAGCAGGTTCTGTTCAGGTCTCTCCTCCTGGCTTGCAGACAGCTGCTTTCTCCCTGTGTGCTTCCATGGGCCTCCTTCTGGGCCTGCGCTTGGAGAGGGAGCAAGATCTCTCTTCCTCTTTGGCCACTGGTTCTCTTGGATTATGACCTCATCCTTATGACCTCACTTAACCTTAATTATGTCCTAAAAGCCCTGTCTCCAAATTCAGTCACCTTGGGGGTTAGGGCTTAAACAAAGGATTTTGGGGAGGACTGTTCCGTCCATAGCACTTTGAGTGAGGAATATAAGTTCATACAACCACCTCGGGGTTCCTTAATCTTGTTTCGTAGCTTATTCATGAAGGCCCTAGGGCTTCCACTGAAACAGCCAGAAGCCTGAATGTTCTGATGAGAATTTTGAGCCAGTGAACTGATAGGCAGGGGTGCAGCCGGGTGGCATGGCTCTGTGCTCATGCCCTGGTGAGACGTATAGAGGAGGTGGTTTTTACTGCATTTATAGATTGCTTCTTTTGTCAAATTTCTGTAAAAATAAAGTGCAGTCGTTTCAACTAGTGACTGCAATTCTCAGGCTAGCTTAGGCATTTCATTTGCTACCTTAGCTCTTGAAGGCATAGGAACCACTGTTTAGTAAATTTCTGCCTTTCTTTTCTGTTCTGAGAGTGACTCACTGTCAGGATCTAGTGAAATGACACCTTGCCTTCTGAGGGAAACGAGGGTGGTCTGCTGAGCGGTGGCCTTCTTCTGACGGGCAGTGAACTCATGCTTGGTGTTTCTAGAACTCGAGGGAAGTCACCTCTCAGGTCTTTATACTGTTCAGCTGTTTCTTTCTTTTTCTTTTCTTTTTCTTTTCCTTTTTTTTCAAGATTTTATTTATATGGGGATCCCTGGGTGGCTCAGTGGTTTAGCACCTGCCTTTGGCCCAGAGTACGATCCTGGAGTCCTGGGATCGAGTCCCGCATCGGGCACCCGGCATGGAGCCTGCTTCTCCCTCCTCCTGTGTCTCTGGCTCTCTCTCTCTCTCTCTTTCTCTATCATAAATAAATAAATCTTTAAAAAAATATTTTATTTATATATACACGAGAGACACAGAGGCAGAGACACAGACAAAGGGAGAAGCAGGCTCCATGCAGGGAGCCTGATGTGGGACTCGATCCCAGGACCATGGGATCATGACCTGAGCCAAAGGCAGATGCTGAGCCACGCAAGTGCCCCACTGCTGTTGTTTTCATTTTTTTAAAAAGATTAATTTATTTACTTATTTATGATAGACATAGAGAGAGAGAGAGAGAGAGAGAGGCAGAGACACAGGAGGAAGGAGAAGCAGGCTCCCTGCCGGGAGCCCGACATGGGACTCGATCCTGGGACTCCAGGATCACATCCTGGGCCAAAGGCAGGCGCTAAACTGCTGAGCCACACAGGGATCCCCTGTTTTCATTTTTGACGATGGTTCTGCAGATGACTAGGTCACCAGTCATTGTTCTATGGCATGGGTCAGAATAAAACCCGGGAGTTGTTCCCACCTAGGTCTCATAAGGTAACAGCCTAGAAGCCTGTGTCTCCTTAGTAGATCACTGCATTTGACAGGTCTTCTCACAGAATCCTGTCTGTTCAGCTAGAAATCCTGAATTGGGCTCTGTTTTCCTTTATCAAGTGCCACACAACCCAAACCATCCCAGAGGAAAAGATGAGAGAAGACTATCTAGAACTGTCCAGTATGCCACCTTCCAACAGTTGATCCAGTCCGGGCCCAGGAGGAGGAGCACACACAAGACATGGCCCAAGTTCCAGGGGCATCCTGCCATGTCTCCAGTTTTATCTTGGAGCATAATTAAAGTTGACACTGTAGAGCCATGTCCCCTGCCTAACAGCCATGAGTGCGTTTCAGGGCTGTGTTCCATGGGTGCCAGCAAAAGGCCAGTCAGTGACTGGAAAGCAAAAAATGCTCACAGACAGCATTCTCAGTTGCTGCTGAAGAAGTTCTGTCGGGGACCTACTTCTCTTGTTGCAGAAATGAGCAATCCTCCGCCCTGGCTGGGAGAGGCTGCCAGAAACATCGAGGATGCTGTCTTAGTGGCATCCCACTCAACTGTTGTTTTGAAAGCGTTTGATTCAGCATTCATTGTAACGAGCCATTAAAAAACCCTTTAAGATAGGTTATTACCAAGGAAGGCCTCTCTTGTGTGGAAGATAATGACAGGTGACAAGAAAAGAAGGGGAATTGCTAATGTGTTAACTAGACCCTGACTAGGGAGAGAATTTTGGCTTTATTACTATGGAAAAAAAAAAAAGTAATACCAGCTTCCTTCTCAAGTATCAGGTGTGGCACACGTATCAGGCCATTAGGCTCAGGCTGAGTCTTATCTCACATTTAGCTGTGCCAGGAAAGCTATGATGGAAGGCCTTTTACAAGATAAGGGAAATAACATTTCAGTGTTCATCATTTCTGCTGGAGGGCCGAGTGTGCTGTTCACGTAGGGAGAATGCAGGATGACCATCGCCACCTCGGGGCACGGGTAGAGCGTCCAAGGCAATGAACGAGCAAACCAGGTCTTCATAAGGTGAAGACATTATAATCAGTGAAAAATAATTCCTCCAGGACCACAAATAGATGAGAGACAGAATCCAGCCTTTTTAGTTTACATTTTACAAGTTCCAAAGGGTTATGCATTTCTCCCATGCAATCAGCCAGTCAGATTCTGAAACAGAAGGATCAAACCCACGCAGGTTGGCTTCGTCTCTTAATCTTTTCGTGAGCAAGTAGTTTGGGATGCCCATAAAGCGTTTCGATCTGAGTTAAAGGGCTCTGAGACCAAACAGAATTTTTAAAATGAACATAGGGTGACCATAACTATTGTGTTACAGAACCTTCAGTAAATAATTCTCATTCAGTCACCGAATCTAGTGCGTCACAAATTTTTCCACCTCGAGACCTCCCTAAGGCCTCGCTCCCCTTTTCCCTGTCCTCACACACATCACAAAAAGCTCAGTGTCTAGCTAACCCATGTTGCCATGGAAGGGAACAGGAGAAATGCTAGAGAGGTTGCAGGCTGCTTGGGGACACTGACCCCTTCATTTTCAAAAGGACAAAACACTTTTCAAAGGAGAAGTAATATTACTATATATTACTTAATGTTACATTATAGCCTGTTTTTTTTTCTTTTAAAAAGTGCTCTCAATTAGAAAAGCCACTTGGTAATATTTTCTAAAGGTTGAACAAGATGGTTCTTATTTACACCCTTGTTACAGTGTTACATAATTGAATTTATATTGATTTACTGTATAATTTCTATATACTGTACTATTTAATAAATTTTTATTTATTGTACTGTTTCAGATATATGAACCCAGGTTATTCATGTAGAATTATCTCTGCAATCATTTATAAAGTGGGGCCTAATTTGAGAACCTACTTAATTATGGCTGAGTAATAAGATCCAGTAGGCAAAATCCACATTTACAAGATTCCTTTCCCTTTTGAGGACTTGAAAAATCCAAAAGTGAAACAAATGAATTATAGGTTGTTTATTTTTCCCACAAATCTGTAGCAATTCTATCCCTCCTATTGATTCATGGGAAATGCTAGAACACAATCTTTGTTTATCTTACATTCTTTGAAAATGGATAATTTTGCAAATGTAGGTAGTTATCAAATTTATTGGAGATTAGTTTCTTTTCTTTTTTTTTTTGGAGATTAGTTTCTGATAAATCATCACGAGTGAGTTAGATGGTTGGTAAGAACAGAAACAGAAGTCTACATAAGAAAGAAGACTTAAAGTTTTCACATTTAAAAAAAATTTACTTTGTTTAAAAAAAGATTATTTATTTATTTATTTATTTATTTATTTATTTATTTATTTATTCATGAGAGACACAGAGAAAGAGAGGCAGAGACACAGAAGGAGAAGTGGACTCCCTGCAGGGAACCCAATGCCGGATTGGATCTCAGGACCCCGGATCATGACCTGAGCTAAAGGCAGACTCTGCTCAACCACTGAGCCACCCAAGTACCCCCTAAAAACTTACTTTGAGAGAGCAGGGCAGAAGGAGAGGGAGAGAGAGAATCTGAAGCAGACTCCCCACTGAGCACAGAATCTACGTAGGGGGCTCAATCTCACCACCCCGAGATCACGACCTTCACCAAAATCTCGACTTGAGCTGAAATTAAGAGTTAGCCACTTAACTGACCAAGCCACCCAGGAACCCCCAAAATTTTCACATCTTTGCCTATCTCCCTTGGTCTTTCCATATGCCAGGTACAGTGTCCTGGAGAGGACACACATACAACCAACTATGATATAATTTTAAAAACTGGGTACTGGGGTGCCTGGGGAGCTCAATGGTTGAGGGTCTGCCTTCAGCTCAGGTCATGATCCCAGGGTCCTGGAATTGAGTTCCACATTGGGCTCCCCATGGGGAGCCTGCTTCTCCTTCTGCCTGTGTCTCTGCCTCTCTCTCTGTGTGTCATAAATAAATAAATAAATAAATAAATAAATAAATAAATAAATAAATAAAATCTTAAAAAAAAAAAAAAAAAAACAGGTACTAAGGTGATGCCCTGAAGACGGTAGCACCATGGAAGCTGTGATTAACCCTGTTCAGGGAGGGTCAGAAAAGGCAAGGTAAGGGAGGTCGGAAATTACAGGAAAGGCATCAGTTTTGGAATATAACAAATGTAGGAAGAATCCTGGCTCTATCAATCTGTAGCCATTTCCAAAAATTTTTGGTTTTACTCCTATTGTCATTTTTGTGTGGGCTTAAATAAGTATAAGGAGCTCTCTGCAATTCTATGATTATTTTTAAATTATGAACACTTTCAAGTATATAATAGCATGTAAAGAAGAAGACAACCACCTACTTATACCCAGATTTGTCATTTTAATATTTTGTCATAATTGTTTTTTTTTTTTAAGAAAGAAAACATTATAGTACCTGTTTCTTTCTTGGCCCTATTCACTTACCCACGCCCCTCCTTATTTGGTATTTATCATACCTATGTGTATTTTCCTACTTTCTTCCGTGTATATAACCACAACCAATAATCAATTGTTTTATGTTTTAAATTTTATATAAATGGTAGCATAACATCATTTTTGTTCAACATTGTTATTGAGATTCACTTATAATAGTACACCAATAGCATTCATTCACTTTTGCTATACTGTATTTCATTATAGGAATATACAACAATGTATTTATTCTGCTGTTAATGAAAACTTAGGTTATTTTCAAAACTGATTTTTTTTTTTTGCAATGACAAAATATCGCAATGGACATTCTTTTCCATGGCTCCCTGTGCATGTATTTCAGCTTAACAATAACCCACAACCCTCAGACCAATTTGTGCACGTATTTCAAAGATTCTTTAGGGCACATTCCTAGAAATTGAATTATTGGATCATAAGACATAGGCATCTTCAACTTGATAGCTATTGCCAAATCAGGACCACAAAGCCACAGATGTATGAATTCATGTTCCCACCAAGTTAGAACTCCCACCAATCTACAACTTGTCGTCATTAGTTACTGTCAGGCAACTTGAATTTTTGCCCATCTTATTTATGTACAATATCATGTTTTAACTTATGTTTTTCTGATTACTATAGTAGTTGAACATTTTTTAATGTTTATCAGCCATTTTATTTGTTTTCTAGCATTTATTTACTCCACAAATATTTTCTGTGAGTTGTTTCTTACTTATTTTTTAAAAAGATTTTATTTATTTATTCATGAGAGACACACAGAGAGAGAGGCAGAGACAGAGGCAGAGGGAGAAGCAGGCTCCATGCAGGGAGCCCGATGTGGGACTCGATCCCGGTGTACTAGGATCACGCCCTTAGCTGAAGGCAGACACTCAACCACTGAGCCACCCAGGCTTCCCATTTGTTCCTTACTTATTGATATATAGGATTTCTTATCTTTGTAATTTAACCTTTGTGATTTTAGCTACTGCAGATATCTTCTTAGTTGGCATCATACCTTTTATCCTTGTTCATGGTGTGTTTGTTGTGAATAGGATTTAATTCTAACATATTTATATTTATCAATTTTTGGGGTAGGTGCTTTGATATATTTTAAAGGAATCTCTCTCCAAGTTATAAAGATATTTTTTTCAATTGTGTTCCAAAAATGTTGAAGGTTTGCTTTTGTATTTTTATCTTTATGTGTTCTAACTTTTTTGCATATGACATGAGGTAGTAGAGTCTTGTTTTTCTCACACAAATTATTGTTTTAGTACTATGTTTAATGAATAATTGGCCCTTTCTATACTGAACTGCTATGTCCATTTCTCATCTATCAGCTTTTCATATTAGATTTGAGGATTGTGTCTGTGAACCTTTTTGCTGTCATCACTTGATTCGCCATTCACTGTTCTGATACCACAATGTTTGAATTAATGGCACCACAATACTCCTTGTGATAAGGAGGGTAGCATAAGCAGCCTCCCACCAAACTCCTCACTCCCATCTTATTCTACTTCCAAATTGCCTTGGTGAGACTTAGCTATGTTCTCTTCCATCTATATTTCAGGGCTGGCTTTTGAAGTTCTAAGAAAAATACTTTTGCTATTTTCATTTGATTTGTACTTTATATACATGAGCAAAGAATCTCTCTCCACTCATCTGATGTTCTACAGTTTAGTTACAATGTACCAAATGCGGATTTTCTTTGTATTTTTCCTAGTGGGGACTTGCTGTGTTTCCTGGATCTAAGATTTTTATGTTTCATCGATTCTGAAAAATTTTCAAAATATGTTTAATATTTGAAAAAACATTTTAATTTTTTTCTTTCAAATCCTGGCTCTCTTCAGTCTCTCCATCTGAAATTACTGTCAGAGGTATGTCTGGACCTCCTTATTTCATCTTTCCTGTTTCTCACCCTCTCTTCTATGTGCTCTGTCCCTCCATAGTTTGGATTGTTCCTCAGCTCTATCTTCTACTTCACTGTTCCCCTTTTCAGTTGAGTTTAATCTATCCAGGCTTTCAATCCAATGTTTTTTTTTTTTTTTCTAATTTCTAGAACTTCTATTTCATTTTTGCTGATGTTTTATTTTTAAATATATTTCTGGTTTTTTAAGGTGTCCTTTTTTAAATTCATGTTTTTGATTTCTTTCTTCATGGCCTCAATTACTTTGAAGGTACTCTTTTTTATAGGTTCTATTCTTTATCATTTGAAATTCATAAGCTTTAATTCTTAGACTGTGTCTGTGTGTACACATACACTTAATGCACACAAGTGTTAGCCTTTGCTAATGAATTGATTATTTGTTTGCTCTAATTGGTTTGTGAGCTCATTTTCCAAGAGGCTTTCTTTATATGTAATAATTTGATGTGGTGTATTTGAGGGTGTAACTCTTCCAAATGGTTTGTGTTGCCAGGTGTCCCAGTGATATCATGAGCCTAGAGCCACCTTTTCTTTTCTTTTTTAATTTAACCTATTTATTATGGAAAATTTCAAGCATACAAAAAGTAGATCAAATAGTATCATGTACACCTATGTTCCCATCACCCAGCTTCAAAAATCATAAACTTATGATTGATCTTGCCCCTTTGTATGCTCCTATACTTCACACCCACATATCCTATATTGGTTTATTTTGAAGTAAATCCCAGATATTATATCGTTTCATCCATAAATACTTCACTATGTAAGTCAAAAGATGAAGTCTAAAAAATAATCAAAATACTAATCATCCCTAACAAGTTAACAATTTCTTAATAGGACCAAATCAGTGTTCAAATATCCGTGATTAACTCATGAATATTTCTTCACAGTTTGTCAGAATCAGGATCCCAATAAGATCTATACACTGCAATGAGTTCATATATTTGTTTCTTTTACTCCAAGATTTACCCTTTTTCCTTTCTATCAAAGCCCCCATGCCTCTCTCTCTCCCTTCCTCCCCCCTTCCCTTCCTTTTTCTCTCCCCCTCACAATTTTTTGTTGAAAAAATTCAAGGTTTTGTTTTTTTTCAGGACTGCTTTCATGTTACTTTCTCAAAATCTCCACCTCCACCTCCACCCCCACCATTAGCTAAGACAGAACAATTGTTTTGATGACTTCCAGTGCTAGTGAGTTCATTATTTTCTAGTCGTGTAAGGGTGTGGCCATTTGAGAGGCCTAGCTTTATGCCATGGTCTTATCCTCATCTCTTAGTCTGTAGAAGCTCAGAGCATTTTAAAGTATTTTATAACATGAAGGGTTTCATATAAGTTAATCCTTAATAGTATGCAGAAATAACACTTCTTGATATTTTTTTTAAAAAAGTCTTCTTTGGATCAACTTGCAGGCTTCTTTACCTCTCTGAGTCACAATTTTCTATAAAATGGAATAATATTTTTTACTTATGGCATTGGTTCAGGGAATAAACAAGCTAATGTATACAAATTGGGTAATGCACAAAAGCTACCCTTTCTAGGTAGAGGAGATACTTGAGCAGGGTTTGAAGAATGAATAATACTGGATTCAAAATAGTTGAAGGGGGAATACTATATCAGGAGGATAAAAAAGTAAAAGGGTATTTTAGGCAAAAGGCACAATTCATGTCCTAAACTCAGTTTTCATCCACAACCATCTTTATTGCTTCACAGTTCTGTTGTTTGTGCTAATTCAGTTTTTTGAGAATGTAATTGCAAAAGTTCCCAGTAGTTCCTATCAAGTATGAATCTTAACATAGAAACACAAATCTGTTATACTATTAAAACAAGACCCAAACCAAAGGGATTCTACTTGAATGTCTCCATGATAAGTCATACTTTAGGATAGTTGTTGGATTTTTCTTCTGTTTTCTCTGAGTTGAGAAAACAGTCAGTTGAGAGATTCACTGGTTTAAAATGAGTTATTTGCAATAATCTTTAGGCAAGGTTTTTGGAACTTAGGAATTGTAGCAACTTCATGCTGGCACATCTCTCAAAGATCTCCCTAGCTTTCCAGCCTTACTTTGGCAGGGACATCAAGAAAAGCACACTATATCCATAGGATTTGAGGGATTCGTGCTCCCTTCATCCAGCTGCTGGTCGCAAATTCCAACTCCTTTTTATCAGTTCCATCAGGGTAGTTTTCTATTATCTTATAAAACAACAAATGAGATACAAGTGAACATCTGCAAAGCACAATGCGTGCTGAGAAATAAGGCAGTCACTTGACAGGCACATTTCCTTCCCATACTTTCTGTCTTGATACAATAGATCTGGCTAAGCCACACAGCAATGCAATTACAATGCAACATGGCAAAGAAAATTAAAAATGTATATATCTTTGTATAAAGATTTATAATCTTTGTAAAAATATATATTTCTGATTATCAGATAGTTTGAAATCATGATAAAAGCCAACACTTTGAATTAGAAAGGATGTGTCCTAGCATGGAAAAGATTTCAGCCTGGTATGTAAATGCACCTTAATACTTCTTTTTTTTTTTCAATAAAGATTTATTTATTTGAGAGAGAGAGCGCATAGGAGGAGGGGACAGAGAGAGAGAGAGAAAATCTTTAGCAGACTCCCCACAGAGTGCAGAGCCTGAGGCAGGCTCTACATGGGGCTCCATGCATAGCTAGATCCCTTGACCCTGAGATCATGACCCAAGCTGAAATTAAGAGTTGGATGGTCAACCGACTGAGCCACCCAGGTGCCCCAATACTCCCTACTTCTTTACCAACCAATCAGAGCTAAGTTCTAGGTGATAATAGGTCTGCTTTGCTTTTCAACTTAACTCATTACCACATAAATTATTTATTTTGATTCAATTTGAAGGTCTTTGTGTACCACATATGAAAAGTCCATACATTTACAGTAATTCAGACATGGACCTGTCACATAACAACCCCTCAGCCAAAAGGACAATCATAATAATAAAGGGGAGAAAAAGACTTAGATGATATAATAGATGAGCTAAACTCAGGTGTGACTGAGCAAGTATCATTTCTCTTTAGACTCTGTGACAGAATTAGTTCTCTAGAATTACCTTTTCACGGAGAGATTTTGACCAAGATAGCTTCTATTCATAATGATCTCTTAGGTCATCTTCGCAAAGCAAATATTACAAATTGTACCCCTCCAAGCCCCCACAGGAGGATGGGGAAATGCATAGATGAGGATGTGTGCTTTAACCCGAACTTCTCCCAGGCCAAGTGGAATTTAAATCTTGAATGAAGAGATTTTTCTGCACTAATGCTGTCCATTGGCAATTTTTACTCTAAGGGAAAAACAAAAAGAGTAAAACAGTGAAGTTCTGGGGTTGTAGATTCCTAAGGCAAATAAAAAGGCACTGAATCTCTTCCTGATAATTTGATAAGCCAAATAAAACTCTCCTTAGTAGAAGTTGCTAGACATAAAAAGTTGTTGCTAGCTATAGTTTTGTTTATAGTGGAAAAGAAGCTACTATTTTGCACTTGGTTTACTAGAAACCAAGAAATTTTTTTTTCAATTTTTAAATTAACGTTCTGGGCTTTAATACCTATACATTAATGTTCGTAGCATTTAGAGACAGATAGTTACAGTTTTGTCTTGCATCTCGATGTTCACTTCTGTCATAAACTCTGGTTGATTTTGTTTCTTTACATTTATATGCCTATGGCTTTTGGAATTTCTCGTTAATATTTGCGCACTACATTTGGCTAAAACAATTATACGTTTTTAAAAAAGTATTATTAGTCTTGGATCTGCTTTGGACAGAAAATATTTTTAGCTGAACAGCATTTTTAGGAAACTAAATACTTGTCTTTGTAAAACCATAATAGTGTAATCAGAGAAACATATAGCTCTGCATGGGTACCAACATTGGCATATCCTGGGTAGTAGAGAATAAATAGGTTTGAAGCAGGAAGGAAAAGAAGCAGAAAAAATTTTTTGTAACTCTTAGGTGTTTGCAAACTATTTATGTCAACAACATTGGAATGAATTTGATAAGTGGGCCCTTGCCATGAAAGCAAAAGTAGCCCAAGTCACTAAATGAATGGATTCATTTATCCATTTGACATATGTGTACTGAATGCTACATATGTGCTGGGTAGACCATATGACGTCCTTTACATATACTGTCTCCTCTAATCTTCTAGCTCCTTTTGAAGTAGGCATGATTGCTCATCTCACAGGTGATGGAACTGAGACTTAAAGACATTAACTTGTCCAAGAGAGAAAACTAGAATGTGGTAGAGGTGGGTTTTGAACCCAAATCTGACAGATCTAGAGCTAAGATATATTATTTACATCTCTGTCTGTAGCCATGTGGCCCATTTTGCTGTAAAATTTTACATAGTTACCCTCTGTTACCCCTTTATGGAGCCTTTTAGGTCTTAGATAACTTATGGTGGATATACATTGATGAAATAATAGAAACAGCAAAGCTCTCATAAGAAACAACTGTGTGCCCACCATCTTTTTGAAGGGGTTGCTGGGCATGACTAGTACGGTTTTTAAGGAGGAACATATCACCTTGAGCATTTATTGTTTGTATTTTGCTAATTACCATTATGTCATGTTTGTGGGAAAAAGAAGCGGTGATGTAAAGTCCTGTATTCTCCATGGCTCTTCTCAACAACTGACATCGATCTATATCTACTAATTTATTTGTTGATAGTCTGTTTGTCCACTTTAAAGCATTGGCTCTATCAAGGCAGTGATTTTTATATCTTCTATTTGCTGAGGTATCTCCAGACTGTCAAAGCGTACCCAGGCACATGGTTGGTACAAAATGAATACTTGCTAAATGAACAGAATGAGCTTATTTCTGAGATCTGATAGGGGGCTGCATCTATCTATCTATCTATCTATCTATCTATCTATCTATCTATCTATCATCTATCTGATCCATTTCAACTCAAATTGAAGAGTAAGTTATACTGGCACAGTTTGAGGTCATAGTAGATGGAAAAAATAAAACCTACTACAATTGCAGGCACATTATTTATGACCCTTAGTGCAAATTATTGAAATATTATTTTCTCTCTGTTATATATGAAGAGGCTGAGTCTTAAAGACTGCATCACCTTCCTCAGCCTGGACAGCCATCTGCATCTTAAAGACTTTTCTCTAGGCTATGCCTCAGGAATGGTGCTTGGCACCACTCAGCATAGGAGAGGACACTTGCTGAAATGTTCTCCAAATTTCTGCAGTTCTCATTTCACTTACAGTGCTGTCCAGATTCCTCCATGGAGGCAGCCAGGCTGTGTGATGGCTATAAGCCACGCTCTGGAGCCTGGTGGAGCTCTCTCAGTTCTGTTTTTGCTCTGTGACCCTGAGCATAACACCCTTCTGAGGCTTAGTTTCCTCATCTATGAAATGGGAGCAAAAATAGGATTTTCATGAAGACCAAATGGGATAATTTACCAAGACTGCTTAATTTTAATGCTTGGCACATAAAAGTGCTCAAATTGGCATTAAATGTCTAAACATCTAGACTTGATCATTAGTTTTTCTTATGTAAATAGAAAGATCATGGCAAGTATCCACTGGTATCCACTAATACAAAGTAGTCTGCGTGGTATTTGGAACCAAGACAGTACATATGTTATCAATTTTAAACATGGTTAACTTGGTAATATATTCGTGAGCCCTTAAATATGCTCTAAATTTGGCCTACTCTAATAAATGTATAAGTGGCTTGCAATAATAATTATTATAGTAATTACTACCAGTTATTCTCCAGCTATTTCTTAGGCATGATTATAGGCACCCTATTTACATTATCACTACACTTTGAATTAACCATCAAAAGAAAGCATTAATGTCTCTATAGATAAGGAAACCGAGGCTAAGAAGAATTAAATAAATTTGTCCAAGATCATTTAGAAAAATAATAAAATCAAGCATCAACTCTAGTTCACAGTTTTCTCCCTGCACAGCCCTTAATTATACTTATAGTTTCCTACTTGATTTTAACAGAACTAAATAACAGTTACCACTTGTTGAATGAACTGTTAAATAACATTTCATGCTTTCGAGAGTTATTTTCACCTTTCTTACCTCGTCTGATTAGGAGTATTTTTGAGTCCTTTTATCTTGCTTTTACCCAAAAATGTAATTTAAAATAATAACTATTATTATTATTATTATTATTATTATTTGGCCTAGATTGGTCAAATAACATTACCGACAGCAATTAATTTTCCTTTGCCTCAGTTCTTCAGCAAACTAGGGATTAAACCATAAATTTCTAAAGAACAAAGATGGTATCTTATTCTTTCTAGTCCCAGCACCTACCTCAATAAAGGTTGTTGAGCTAAACTCAACAGTGGGGAGTAATACTGAAACTAAGGTGACCATTAATAGCAAGATCTGAAAGATTACACTGTACCAGTTCTTACTCCATTTCCACAAATTAGGAGATGAATATTAGGATTTGTCTCTGGGTCTCTCTGTTGCATATTTATATTTGATTCTGCAGGCTGTTTTCAGGGATTCCAAAGAACTAGGAAAGAGTAATGTGCCAAACCTTCCTCTTTAGATACAAACTAATCTCACTTGGTAACCAGATGCTTCTGTAAGAGAAGGGACTCAAAGGAGGCAGAGAATGTAGTAGAGGTGTGGGAAGGGAGATGTGCTCCAGCATTTCTGGTGGGCTTGTGTCAGTGGATTGAGCACATCTATTCCCAACCATGTGCTCGATGACTTCATGTTGATAGCAATGAACGATTTTTCCCTCCAGTGTTAAGGATTTGTACAGTAGTAAAGACTAAGTTTCTTTGTGAGGAAAACATTATTATAGCACATTATTACTTATAACAAACAAGTCTTTTATAGGAAACTGCTTGTCAGTGTATCATTCTAGACCATGGTCTTTCAGATGAGCCCCACATTAGGTGTCAGCATCTAGAAGACTAAGTTTTTAGCTTAGACTGGTGGTTCTCAAAGTGTTGTTTTAGGACTAGCAGCAGGAGCAGTGGCGTTACCCGGTGATTTGTTAAAAATTCAATTTTGGTCTCCACCGTAAACCATTTGGATGAGAAATTCGGGGGATGGAGCCAGTTTTTACCAACTCCTCCAAGTAATTCTGAACCCCGGGCTTCAACTTTGTCTTACCATAAGGCCGTGTGGCAATGAGAATCTGGTAAAAATGCTTAAGTTATGCTAAAATATTCTCTCCCATCCTTCTGAACTCTTGAGCCAATAAACACCCCTTAATAGATCTTCATGAAATGTTCTTTATAGATTATTTAAATCTCTGATACATTATGTGTTCATCAACAATTCTCCTGAGACTGCATTCAATCGACAGATCGCAATATGTTTATCATTTGTTGAAGATGATTTCTAGTATTCTACCTTAAATCCTATTAAACAGATGAAAATCCACAGAAATTCTCTTAAGAAATATCCAGAGAAATACTTAGAGTTTTGCCACATCTCTCATTGATCAATTGCCTGTGCATACATGAGAAGAGAGTTCATCTTGTTATTATATTGACTGAATATAAAGGTGAAAGTTGATTAACTTACAGAAATAGAGTCACATCTCAGGTACACAAATGAAAGGGTTGGGGTGGAAGGAGGAGAGAAACTTTGAAAGGCATTTGACAGGGGAAGGTTGTATTCCCCAGGTAGCCCTGTCAAGCAGCTCTGTCGACAACAAAAAGAAGAAAACAAATAAATTGGAGGTTGTGTGAATGTCGCAAGACCAGAATATAAATACGTATGACACAGAGAGAAGTAAATATCAGTAATTCATATCCTCAAAAAATGTCTCAGGCTGATATCTTCTAGTTATACCAGAATGAAGAGGCAAAAAATAATATGTAGGTAAGTCTCTGAGACACGGGTCTGGCATTCACCTTTTATTCATAATGCCAACCCTTACAAAGCACCACTGCAGGCACAATAGGCCGACCAACAGAAACAAAGAGAATGTGTCAAGACTCAAGACTCATACATCTAGAAATGGATCTAACGCTCTGAGAACGTTTCATCTCTGTCTAACTTTCCAACTCACAAGAGAGAATGCAGCCTTCAGTCTGAGCAAAGAATATCTTCAGATAGAAGGTGGAATTTAGGATGTAGGTTCTCTTTTTATGCTAAACAAATCGTAGAAACATGCATCTAAAAATTGATTTAAGATGATAGCGGTCGTTTTTTCCCCCCTTAAATCGTTCCAAGCTTGTCTTATCCATACCTACGTGAACTAAATCTTCACAGCTCTTAAAGCCTACCTGTTCTGTCAGCACTACTTTCCCCAGGGCCACCCCTTCTGAATTTGGCTTTGTGCTCAATGACACCACCTGTCCACCCCAGGCCTGGGTGTCTGGTCCAACGAGTGCCTTCTTGAAAACCTTACATAACTGTTTTTTTCCTGTTTCATGGGCCTCACCTCACCAAATCTAATGGAAGCTCTGGCCCAGAATCCAGGAATGTTGTTCCAGATAGACCTGGCGGGGCTCACTGCTCATTAGCATGAGCTCCTCCTCCCTGCCTGGGAAGTCAGAACTGGAGTGGCCATGTCCTGCCAGCTCAGGAAACAAGACCCTTAGTCTGGCTTGAGAAATCTGGTTTCCTCCTCATGGCTATAAAGCCTTCAGTTTTAAATTTCAATAAATAACTACTCTTCTAAAACGTGCTAAACACCAGTAAACTGATAAAGAAGTATTGTCCAAACATACAAATCCGTAGGTAAGAAAAAGAAGGCTCCCCCTGCCCCCACCTCCTGGAACCTACTGAGCCCTAGCAGAAGGCTAAGAAATGAAAGTGTGTTGAATTTATTCAGGCTTTATAGCAAAATACCCTATACAAGGACCTAAAAGTGAAATCCAAAAATCAAAAGGATAATCATCAGTTCCATAATACTTAGACATGATGTACCACCAAAATTATAAGAAGTATGTTTGAGATGCTTTCCGTTCAAAAGAGTAAAAATTTTTTCACAATTGGGTAACTTCCTTGGCTCTTTTCTGTTTTCATTAGACTCTCTCTGGACGGTCCAGCATTTCTGATGGTTTCAGTGACTTCACGTATGCTGATGACTAACAAGGACTTCTCTCCAGCTCAGACCTTCCTGAGCTCCAGGCCCATGCATGAACTTTGAATCCGTGTGGGCATCATTTTCCACTCCCATTCTGCTTTTCCTCTTGGGTCCCCCTAAATATCAACACCACTCACCTGGCAGCTCAAGTCAGGTAGCTGAGCACCTTCCCGGCCCCTCCCAACCCTGCAGCCTTCACACCTGGTCGTTTTCAGACTCTAAGGATTTTGCCTCCCTCGTGTCGCTGAAACACCCCCTCCCCTCCCTGCCCACTGCTAGCTGAGCTCAGGCACTCACCATTTCTCCCTAGACAGATGCACGGGGCCTCTCAGCTGGTCTTCCCTTCCCAATCCATTTTTCATAGCCAGAAGGACCATTCTAAAAGGCAATGCAGATTATACAGATCATACCATTTTGTTGCTTCAAATACCCTAGATGGAGACAGAAGTCATTTGTGACCTACCTCCTGTCCATCCTATAAACACATCTTTCACGTTTCTTCACGTATCCTATGCACCGGGGCTGTGGGAGTCCTCAAATGTTTAGTCTGTTTCTCCATGCTTTTGTACCTACTAGCACTTTCTCTACTCTTCTTCACATCCCTCTTCTAACTAATTTCTGCTTATTCTTCAAAATCCATTTCCCTTCAGGAAGTATCCCCAAATTGCCTTTGGGTTGAGCACCCCTCCTGTTTGTTATGGCAGAGAAGCTCCTAGTAAATACATGGTATTCTTAAAATCTTTTTTTTTTAATTTTTATTTATTTATTCATGATAGACATAGAGAGAAGCAGAGACAGAAGCAGGTTCCATGCGGGGAGCCCGACGTGGGACTCGATCCTGGGACTCCAGGATCGCGCCCTGGGCCAAAAGCAAGCACCAGCCCGCTGAGCCACCCAGGGATCCCCAATACATGGTATTCTAACTTCATTGTCCTCTCTTTCCCCACTGGGCTGAGAGAGAGAGCTCTTTGAAGGCCAGCCTCTGTCTTTTCACCTCCCAATTCCCAGAGCCATGCACAGGGCCAACTAGTGTATGTTCTCCAGACAGTTCTATTGATTGACGAAGAGAAATGCCCTAGAATGAGGTCATATGTTCCTGTGCTCCTTCTTGCTGGAACCTCACCTAAATTAAGGCTACAAAGAAGTAGATACTACTAATGTGGGAAAATTTGGTCAAGCAAGGCACAAAGTCAGTTTTTAAGATGTGGGTCAGTTAGGCCTGATTATTGGAATGTGTCTCTCATGAAGATGAAGAGGAGAGTCTTGGCAAGTGCCAACTTCACAATGGCTTCTAGAGACAAAGGCAGTTATGTGGAAGAGAGCTGGACCCTGTGCACCTGCAGGGAGATGCTAACAAGGATGCTTAGGGATTTATCTATCCACACAGAAGCAAGCTGAGAAGCCTCCATCTGCTTTGTTGCCAATACACAGAGAAAAGGAGGTCTTTCTTCCATTGTTTCTGGGAGTTCTTTGATGTGAAAACACATAGTACGCCCCTACAGGCCTTATCAAACTTATACCTCAATTAGATAATTTTTAAAAATGAATATTGGTGGGTTGCCTCGGTGGCTCAGGTGGTTAAGTGTCTGCCTTCCACTCAGGTCATGATCCTCGGGACCTGGGATTGAGCCCCATGTGCGGCTCCCTGCTCAGTGGGGAGCCTGCTTCTCCCTCTCCTCCCTGCTCATGCTGTTGCTATCTTTCTCTCTCTCTCTCTGAAAAATAAATAAAAACTTTAAAAAAATGAATCTTGAGAAAGAAATCCATTCCTGCCTTGGAAATGTCAGCCATGTGTGGGCTACACACATGACTTCAGGATCATTACTTCTGCCTCTGCCGTGCTTTGTTGAAAAGTTGCCTCCCTGCGTCCTACCTGCTTTGTTTTCTACCCAGATCTCTCCAGCCTGTGCCGTGCTCATGTATTTTAATGCTGTATTTCTGCACTAGGAATGGTACTATTAAGTTATCAGCCAGTCCTAATGATAGAAAAGCCTGTACTAAAGAAGGCTTGGCTTTTGGCTTCACGGCTCAGTAGAAACCTGAACAGCTCTCAACTTGGGAGCCCATGAGGGCACAAGCAATCTATGGATTATATAATCAGGGGGATATTAGGCTAGAGGCATTACCTTAAAATGCTATGTTGGGACTGTAAGTAAACAGCTCTACTACTCTGGAGTATAAAGCTAGTCTTAGGGGTGGACATTATCACCAAACCAGCCATGTAATGACTTACTAGGTGACACTCAGCTACCCTTTCAACATCTGTCTCCAGGAAACTTGTGCTTATCAGAACATGCAATTCTGTTGCTTATGGTTTCTATCCTAAAGTAGAACTTAGCAACATTTTAACATTTCCAAAATTAAGTGTGAATAGATGCATTTTGATTAGAAACTCAAAATCACATTTACAAAGCTCCAGTGTGCGCACGTGTACGTGCGCGCGTGCACACACACACACACACACACACAATCTGGTTTGACAAAGCGGTTGAGTATCTTTTCTCTCAAAATTGTTATACTTCCTCCCAACCTCCTTTCAGCCAGGCAAGTCCCCTTCTTCCCTTTGTGGACACTCAAACACGGGGGTAGTAGGTCGGGGATCCCTCCCTATCTCTTCCTGGCCAGAGCCCTCCCGTTGGTCATGCAGTAGCCACCATGTGCAGATTCTGCTAGGACTACACCTTTCCTCTCTGCCTCTTTCTCTGACTTTGCCTGCATATCATCTCAGCTCTAGCCCACCTATATATTAATTTTGCTCTGATTAGTAAAATAATATTTTGATGTTCTCACTGCCAACTCACCAAACACCACTGCTTATCTTCTTGAAACATGTCTTGAATCGTGTCGTTTGTCTGGTCAAAAGCTTTCAAGGGGGTCCCATGACTTCCTAAATCAATCCTATAACCTTAGATTGTTAGTTCACCTTTCTGCTCTATATTTTATTATTTCAGCTACAGGTATATATTTGCTACTCTCCCCCACCCCTCACAATTGGTGCCAGCCTACCCCTGTGCTATTGCTTGTGCTATTCACCCAAACTAACTCATGTGAGTACTGGTTTCATTATTTACTAGATTTGTGCTTCTGTTTCCTCATTTATAATATAAGGATCATGTTGGCACCTACTTCATAGGGTTTTGTGATGACTGCATGAGGAAATCCATACAAAAGCCTTAGAAGACAGCACAGTCAGTAGTCAGTAAACGTTAGCGATCATTATCATCATTATCATCATCCCTTTCAAGGACTATTTCAAATCCACCTCTTTAGTGAAGTCTTTTTAAATTGCCCAACTCAATGTTATTTTTTTCCTCTTTTTGTATTCCTCTGAATAGCATTTGACATATAATGCCCTGCCTTAGAATAGTGCGTGCATTTATCTTGGCCTCAACTGGACTGTACACTTACTGAGGTTGAGGAAATTTCAGTCATCATTGTGTACTCTAAAGGACCTCGTACAGCACCTGGCACATCAAAAGGACTTAATAAATACTGGCTAAATTGAAAGAAATTGATTTTACTATTTTAAAAACTTTGTTCCTCAAGCCGAGAAAGAAATAACACAGATAAGCAAATGAAATGAGTACCTCGATAACAAGGCTGTTACTGTTGAAAGACACTGAGATTGATGTCATTAGAATGCACGACTGGCCCTGATAACACTCTTTCGTCCATGTCCTCCCTTGCAGGTCTGCTTAGTGGCCTATCTTGGTTTGTTTATGCTTTGTGTCTCATATCAAGTTGACGAACGGACGTGTATCCAGTTTGCTATGAAAGTAAGTTGTCATTTTTCTTTCTCTTTTATCATCACATAGAAAAAAGACCCACAAGTACAAAATAAAAGAATGCTTTTTAAGGGGTTGCAGATCTGATTATTTGAGAAATTGCATTTTTAGGCAGGGCAAAAAAATGTTTTAGGAGGGCATTCATCCAGACCCCAAAGGTAATGCGGATTTTTTTTTTTAAGTCTTAATTTCCATGCACTAGGTTGGCGCAGAGCATATGAAGTCTGTCCTTCAATGCCCTTAAAAGGAATATTGAAAATTCATCAGTTCAGCAAAAACACTTGGCCAGGGAAAAGGTGTCTCTATTAGTGTCCACTTCCATATCTTGGGGGTTTTTAGAATATTTTAATAGGGAAGCAGTCTAAGTGTATTTCCTTTTGTAGGTGGGGTCACTGAGACAGAAAAAGTACATTGGGTGCATCCAAACTATCTGTGCCAAGAGTCTGAGGGCAAAGGGGGGAGGGTGGGATATGCATGGTTTAACAAGTGTGCGTGTATGTGTCTTTCACATGCATATGTATTTTTTGTCTAAGATGGTGCATTTGGTTGGAACCAATTTAAGTACACAGCATTTTCACTGCACCGTAGAGTCTACTCCAAAGAGAAACAGAGACACACCCTTTTAGAGTTTAGGGGGATAAACACCCAAATCAGCAGTCAAAGCTAGTAGAAATCAAATTCCTACATTTTCTTTCAACTACTTGTGGCAGAGAACAAAACGTTTTCTGTAATGTTAGTTTGTTGAGGATTTTTTTTTTTGGTCCACTCACGTTGTTTATTTTTCTCTTATAACAAAACACATAATAACTGGATACTTCTTTGTTCAAGCAAGAAACCATGGCACATAAGAGTAAATCAACTGTATTATTTAGAAATTAGGAAGCTGCAGAGAAGATATTTTGTATTCTAGTATAATTGAAGCGGTTGACATAAAAAAGCAAAATGCTTATATGTATGTATATTTAAATCCATGTTGTAAAAGAGTAATTAATGGGATAAAAGTGTTCACATTATATCAAGTAGCCAGAAAAAGCTGGCTACACAAAATATATGGTGTGATCCCACAGAAATAAAAAAAAAATATCTTTCAGTGCATAGAAAAAATAACTATCTGTGAGTGGTGAGAGAATAGCCACATTTTGTAGTCTTTTTCTCTAATTTTGAAATGTTCTTTAATATAACTTTCCTAATTAAATAAGCGATTCTATTTTTAAAAATTGATAGAATTTCATGGATATGCCTACATTTGGAAATTTTACTTTTTCTGTGTGAGGATGTTCCTTAAAAGAGGTCATGTTTATTTTTCTGTAGAGGTCTGATTAAACACAGCAAGATTTAGTGATGATTTTGAAAAAAAAAAAAAAAAGCCAGAAAGCCTAGTAAGAAATGTCCTGTTAAATTACAGGAACCTCTTTCCCTAGGGTAAGAAGTGCTTTACCGCTGGGTTCATCAGCTTCTGTGAAATGCCCTCATTTCCCCTCCAGATGACCCAGCAGAGGCACCTGCCTCATCTTTAGAGACCCCCCCAGAGCCATCTCAACACCTGCACTTAAAATAAGGAGCAAGGACTAAAATAAAAAAAAAAAAAGAAAAATAAAATAAAATAAAATAATAAAATAATAAAATAAAATAAAATAAAATAAAATAAAATAAAATAAAATAAAATAAAATAAAATAAAATAAGTCACTGCCAGTGTCAGCCAGGGTGCGAATTCCCTGCTAGGACGGTCTCATTAGGTACCTCCCGCCCCCCCCCCCACCTGTGACAGACATTGACAAATAGGGAGGCACTTTTCTCTGCTCCTGGATGTGACCTTTAGTGATGCTTGCTGGCAGCTCTCTAAGGTGCCCGCTACGTTATCTTCGGGTCTAAAATGAGCTTCATGATCTCCAGGTCTTCCAAAGGCACAAGGAGCCGGGGCGGGCTTTCCCTGCGCTTCCCCACCACTGCGGCGGGAGGCGGGGGAGGCACGAAATGCGTCTTCCTGGGGTTTGTCACCAGCACAGCCGCATTTCAGGGCCCGAGGACTGGCTCCCTGGCCTACGCCTTGCCGGGGATCTTTCCCCTCCTGGTCAAGACCCAGACGGCCGGGGCGGTCAGGGGAGCTCAGCGCGGCTCTCTGCACCCGAGAGGGCGCGCACGCGCACAGGCGCACACATAGGCGCACACACAGGCGCACACACAGGCACACACAGGCGCACACACACACACACGCGCACACACACACGCGCACACACAGGCGCACACACACACACACACGCGCACACACGCGCGCACACGCGCACACACGCGCACACACAGGCGCGCACACACACACGCGCACACACACGCGCACACACACGCGCACACACGCGCACACACACACGCGCACACACACGCGCACACACACGCGCACACACAGGCGCGCACACGCGCACACACACACACGCGCACACACACACACACGCGCACACACACGCGCACACACAGGCGCGCACTCGCTCGCTTCCTCCGAGAGACCACAGCGCGGGACTCGGCTTTCCGGCTCAGCCCCCGCAGCCCCGTGGCCCGCGGCGCCCCCCCTTCCTCCTCTCTCCCCGGGCTGCAGCCGGTGGCCTTGGCCGGCCCTTGGCCGGGGGCGGGGCCTCCTGCCTCTCCGCGTGCCCTGTCCTCTCGGGGCTCACCTTGACGCTGTCAGAAACGTGTCCGGCTCACGTGCTCGGAAACAGCCGGGCACACGCCCCGCGGGGGCATCTCAGGCGCAGGGGCCTCGCGCCCACACGCGGGGCGCCCCCGGGCTGCTGCCGCCGCGGCCTCCTCGCGCGGGGCCGGGCCGCTCCTCCAAGGCCGCGGACGCCGGGGCGGGAGCCGGGGCGGGAGCGGGAGCCGGGGTGGGAGCCGGGGCGGGAGCCGCTGTTACATAAACGCCGGGCCCGGGCGCCCCCCCGTGCCTGCCCCCCTGCTTGCCCCCCTGCCCCCTCCAGGCGCCCCCCTCTCCCTCCCCCGCCCCTCCGTGCGCCCCCCTGCCTGTCCCCCTTGCCCCCCCACCCGAGCGCCACCCCCCGCTGGGCGCCCCCCGCCGGTCCTCCCTGCCCCCCCCCCCCGAACGCCCCCCCTCGAACGCCCCCCCCCCGCCGAGCGCCCCCCCTGCCCGCACCCCCCCCCCACCCCCTCCGGGCGCCCCCCTCTGCTCGCCCCCCCTGCTCGCCCCCCCCACCCGCCGGGCGCCCCCCCTGCCCCCCGCCCCCCTCCCACCCAGCGCCAGACGCGCGGGCCAGACAAATGCGTCCCGACCCCCGCTTTTATCAAGATATATTTGCTCGCGTTCCCAAGGTCATCGTAAACACTTTCGGTGATAGTTTCCTCGTGCCGCGTAGGTAACACAAGCCCCTTGATTTTAAATTGCAGATTCTAACCCAGAAGCTTGTTGCTGTCAGATGAATTAAAAGCCGGGGAAGGAAAACTGCTACAGCGCTTGCGGAGGGAGCCCAAGGCTGGGGGGGGGGGGGGGGGGGGTCAAGCAGGTCTCAACGCGGACAAGAAATTTGATCCTGTGGCTCCGTCCTGTTCCCTGGGCCCGGCGGTTGCACAGGGGGGCGATGTAGAAAGAGGTGCCCCCAGGAGAGTGTATTCACATTCAGCGGGACTCAGGGGCAGGGCTTTTGTTTGTGTTCTCGCTGGCTTCTAGCACGTTTAAGATGCTCAATTAAAATTGAGCAATCCCTGTGCTTGTGTAAATGTTTACATCCTTTCTACAAGCCAACTATGCGCTGTTATTGCCACGTGACAAAGAGCGAGACAAAGCGGTCGAGGTGATGTCCTGAGTCTTGCGAACTGGCAGCTCTTTCCATCTCTAGTAATTTGTTTATTGACTTCGCGAGTACTTAGGTAGTGCTGCTGTGCTCTAGACACAACTCTACAGATATCAACTCTTTTGATCCTTAAAATAATACGACGACGGTAGGCTCTATTATAATCATCATTCCATGATAATCATACACGTGGGCTTGATTAGTTTGCCCTGGGCCCTTAGCTAAGAAGGGGAGAATCAGGATTCCAGTGGGGGCAGTCGGCCTCCCCAGTTTCTGCTGTGGTGGACACTGGTTAAATGCCTTGGGCAAATCTTTTCATATTCTAAGCCTAAAGGTGATCTTTTAAAAAACAGGCAAAATTCTCATTTCAGCCAATGGATTTTTTGTGATTATGAGAGAATATTATTTTTGCAACCATTCGAATTATTTACAGATTGAGAATGAGGGATCATTGTCATTGCTTCAAGATACTGTTCCAATGAACGTTATAGAAATCTGCTAAGGATGTGCATGTGTGTTGGAGGTAGCAGGGGTATTATAAGACCTCCTCAGTTCCATCCGTTGATGGCAATAAAATGTGTAGACGAAATTCCAGTTGGGGCCATTTTACTAAGCAGATGACTCGGGTGGGAAATTATCCGTTTAATTTGGGCCTTCCCTGCTGGTAAAGGCATCTATGTACCCACATTCCTAAAGCAAGTAGTTCCCAGTTCCATGCTGCCTGCACTGGAAACGTGGTCCAGGTACACACACCTTCCCAACACCAGCGGCACTGTTCAATCTGGCTCTTGGTATTAGGAGTTTGAAGTCAATGGTCAGGTCTGGAGATTTCGGAATAACTCAGAATATTTCAGATATTCTGCCCCAATGGTCCCACAAGAATAAACTCACACTTTTTAGCCTGAGCACTATAATGTTTGCAGAAAATGTAGCCACTGAAAATGTAGAGAAGGGGTATATTTAATATCATACATTGACTATTTTCCTTTTACATTTTTTAATTGTGCCCTTTAAAAAAATAAAAGATTTTATTTATTTATTCATGAGAGACATAGAGAAAGAGAGAGGCAGAGACACAGGCAGAAGGAGAAGCAGGTTCCACGCAGGGAGCCTGACATGGGACTCGATCCTGGGTCTCCAGGATCACAGCCTGGGCTGAAGGCGGTGCTAAACCGCTGGGCCACCCAGGCTGCCCCTGCCTGTTTGTATTAATCTGCTTCCTGTCCTCCAGGGAGACTAAACGTGTTGAATAGAAGTTCTTCTCTTTAGGTTCCTGAGATAGAAGACGTTCCAATAAACTGTTGCACAGATGAAGTGTGGGTTCCGACTGACAATTCTTCAAGTGATTTGAAAAGGAAGAATAGTTTGTGTGTTTACGGTAT
Source organism: Vulpes lagopus (assembly GCF_018345385.1). Classification (NCBI taxonomy): domain Eukaryota; kingdom Metazoa; phylum Chordata; class Mammalia; order Carnivora; family Canidae; genus Vulpes; species Vulpes lagopus. The sequence goes on from NC_054844.1 coordinate 24,322,515, forward strand.
CTTTGATGAGAAGATCCAAAGTACCCAGGCACTCCTGGGCTGTGCAGCTGAGCTAAGACACGATGGTTTAGCCAGTGCCACTCTCTTTCTGTGCCCTCAGTCAGGCTTTCAAGCAAACGAGATTAGGGCACCAGCACACATGCACACACATACCATGCTCAAGAGAGAAAAGAATACTTTTTTAAAAAGTATTCTCTATTTCAGACCTGAAGGCACTTGAAATTGTCACCATGTGGAGAATCACTCATTTGGAGGACTTTCGTACCCATGTTCTATAATCGTAGATATGTGATTTTATTTTAAATTATAGATCGTCAAAAGTGGAGGGAGTGCATAATCTTTTCAGAACTACTTTAATCTTAACCTGGACGTGAGTAGAACTACTCTTACTTTGAGGAGTTCACATTCACCAGAACTGCTCAACGAGCAACTTTTGACTGTGGTATGCAAATCTCACACTAAGAACTGGATTCAGTACACTAAGTCTCAACAGCTGGGGACTCTGTTCCTTATCTAGACTCTCGGCAAGTCAGACCATGAAGAGCACCATTTCTAGGAGGTGAGTGGAGTCCCAGGAACATCTTGTTCTATAAAGTGGTTTATGTTGTGACAGTGTCAACAAGCGCTCACAAGTTTTGATCAACACATTTCAAGCTCAGGTCTTGCTCAGGGATTCCATGGTTCTTTATCAGCAGAGTTAGAACTTGAATCAGACTTTTATGGCTAAAAGGCTGTCACATAGGCCAACAGTATTCAGAACCTCTTGGCAGCCAGAGGGCCATTTCGAGTTTATTTTTATGCTCAGAAACTACGTGATTATAGGTGGACTTTGGTTGAGACTTGTAGGTGATGAAGCTGACATCAAGTCATCTACCTTCTGGAACCATAATTTTGTTTTTCCAGCAATCTCTTACTGGGGATCCCGGCATTCCTAGACACCGGGTGGCACTCACTGTATTGAACACTGTCGTTTTTATTAACCCATATTGCTAGTTGATCAATCGCTACCAATTCTGGCCAACACAGTGTTTACATTGCAGAAGTGTATTCTTTGCTTCCTAGTCTTTTGCAGTCTTCAGATGAGCAGTTTTTGAGGTCAAAAACAATCACAGCATGCCTTTCAGGGATGGCTCTTGAGTTTGGGATTCATCTAAACTACAACTGCAAACATCCCACAGTCAAGCTAATGTTGTTGGCTCAATGTGGGAAAAGTGCCCAACATCTGTAAGGCAAACAAAAAATATGATCAGGGCTTAAGGATTGCTCACTAACAAATCAACCTGCAGCCATTCCTGTGCCTTGGGTACTCCGTTCCTGAGGAGACAACAGCCCCTGCATCAGAGAACTACCCGAGAGGGAAGAGAAAGAATGGCTTTTGTTAATTAGCTTTGTCAAGAGTCATCCAATGGTCCTGTAACCGGAAAGGTTTTTCTTCTGCTTTCTTGCAGCTGTTGTACTTCCTGCTGAGTGCCGTGGGCCTGACGGTCTGCGTGCTGGCTGTGGCCTTTGCTGCCCATCACTACTCACAGCTCACACAGCTCACCTGCGGAACGGCCCTCGATGCCTGCCACTGCAAGCTGCCCTCCATGGAGCCACTCAGCAGGACCTTTGTGTACAGAGATGTGACAGATTGTACCAGCATCACTGGCACTTTCAAACTCTTCTTGCTCATCCAGATGATTCTTAACTTGGTCTGCGGCCTTGTGTGTTTGTTGGCGTGCTTTGTGATGTGGAAACACAGGTACCAGGTCTTTTACGTGGGTGTCAGAATGTGCTCCCTAACAGCTTCCGAAGGCCAACAGCAAAAGGTCTAACATTCTTGCTCTAAGGTGGGAGAGGAAATAGCACACTGAGTAGCTGAGGTCAAAAAGGAGAAAAGAAAAGAGAAAGAAAGGGAAGGAAGGAAGAAAAAAAAAAAACCTGACAATAGCTAATCATCCCTGTTCTCAATGAATATTTTTGTATTTTTTCAGGAAATAAAAGCATTTCTTCAGATTTCTATAGTATTTTTAAAAATTTTTACAGGGAGAATATGATCCAAATTGACTTTGGTTCATTAGAAGAGCACAGAACAGGGAAAGGATGGCATACGTCTATCTTTGCAGTCTGGAGTTTATTCCTAATACAGATTTCCCCCATTTATCTGAAAGGAGGGCATTCCCATGAAAACTTTCGTAAACTGAAATGCTATAAAGCTGTTTTGTAGAAGAAAAAAAAAACCTCTTCAGATTTCTTTCGATTAGTGAAAGCATGTATGAATGTAGATATTTTCTAAAGCAAAGTGGCATAAAGCAAACTTTCAGACAGCAGGGAAAATGTGTCCTCATTTTAGTCATTGTTTGTATAATCTTTCCCGTTAGTTGAGTTTATGCTGTGAATGGGCATTTCAGGCCCATTTGCTAAATTTCACAGTCTTTTCCAGAACTTTCCACCTCCCCCTATTATTTTCACTAAGCCTTGGAGGAAGGGGTGGGGGGAGGGGTGGGGAAGAGCTGAACAGCCAGCCAGGTTGACTCTCTCTATTTTCCCTGGTAGAGGTGTCTTCAAGGCATGAAACAGCTCAAAAGGAACAGAGTAGAAAAGGAAGAGGCTTCTCAAAGGCTAAATAATTATAAACACCTGGGCTGGGGTGGAGACAAATTTCTCTTCAGCTCCCTTAGTTTGGCTCCCTAAGTAGATCACTTACTAAATGCTTTGGATGATTGTCCGCTTCTCAATAATTGAAAGTTGGTGGTAGTTGTATTCTTAATGATGTAGAAGGCTCAAAAATAATTACATTATGCTTCTATTCTATCATCTAAAACAAATCATTAAAACTAATTTCTACCTAATTGTTAATTATAATTATGCTCCGAAGCCTACTTAATGAGCCCTGGCTGTACTTACGTAGCACCATCAGAGAAATTACTCTCACAAGAGAGGAGGCTTAAAGATTCTTTCTTCGGAAAGCCGAGCTTCACAAGAGAGAAGAGAAAATTTTTTTTATTAATAGCTCAGGTTAAAAATACTCATTTAAACAAAAACAAGAGCATTTGTAATGGGCCATGTTTATACAAATAGCACATTTGTGATACGTTGTAAAGTATCTCTCTTGGCAGCTAAGTACTTTTGAGGAAGATTGGGAATGCCGATGTTCCATTCATAAAAGTGTATGTGACGTCTAATCCTATTATTGACTTGCATGCACAGTCAACCTAGAGACTTCAACTCCTGTTTTGAAGTCCTGATTTGAGCATCTGCCCGCTGACTTGGAAGGCAGTTTTTATTTTGTTTTGTTTTAAGTTACCACGACTTACAAAAAGCACAGGTACCCTGTGGTGGGAGTCTTTTCTGTCTTATTATCAAGTTCCGAACAATATCCATGTTTTAAAGAAGGAGCCCAGAATGCAAATTCATGCAGCATAAATGTTATCAAGGTCTTTCTCTATTAGCATGCTTTAGTGAAATCAGAGATTCAAGATAATAATTGAGATGAATTTGCCTCTCCACATTGCCTATTGATATACTCTGCGAGTCATGAAATTCAACCCTGAAAGAAAAGTGTCTTCTTGTCTGCCTTAAAAGATAGTTGAACAATCCCACTGATTGCGACAATAGTGTCAATCTCTACACCGTATAAATAGCCAAGTAAAAAGAAAAACATTAAGTCAGTTGGAGGACTGTAAATAGCTTTTGTGTCCTCCAGATAAAACACCTGATTAACAGATGTGAAAACCTTTTTATGTATTGACTCACTTTAAAAAATGGCCTTCCTACACACGAGCTCAGGCCAAGATTTCACATTGGAGGGCTTATGGGTAAGACTCTGGGGCAGAGGTTTGATCACACACAGAAACTACAGTGAGAGAACACCAAGCATCCTGATGACGACCCGAAAAATACTGTGTGCTGTTAAAAAACCAAAAAACACCAATAACTTGAAGCCATTTTGCTTTGGACCGTTTCCTACATAAAGAAGAAAATAACCGAGAATCTGAAATATTGTAGCTGTTCTATAAAGAGTGAGAAACTCATGATTTAATGTTAATTGCTACGAATCAGGCACCCCTGGAAGCACACCCTGCATTCCTTTGACAACTTTTTATAGCAAACACTACACTCCAGGTTTTATATTAGAAAATTAAAATTCTACACATCACCAAGGTGCTTCATGCTTTACAAACAATTCACAGGGTATTTCAAATGGTAGAGAAACTTTAGCTTATGTGCTTTCTTTTTCTAAATGTTGCAGCCAGGCAGGATGGACCTAAGTTTGATAATAATCAGGCGATATAAATATAGATATAGATATAGCAGGGATTTTGCTTTTGTATAATTAAAGCATTCTTAAATCCCCAGAGGGGGACAAATAATTGTAAGTGAAAGAAGGAACAAATAAATAAATGAGGAAAGACACCAAGAAAAGATTCCCGTGCTGTGAACTCACTGAGTATTGATACGTGTAAGAATTGTGTTGCATGAATAACAAACTGCTTTGCGCTGGATTTAAAGTATTTTGAGGTTGTGTTTTGCAAATATTGAAGTTACAATAACGGCAACAGAAAAGGAACAGATACACAGCTTTACACTTAGCAAAATGTTACAGTTAAAATCTGACAAGGAGCCAAGATGGTGACTGTCTCTTCTAAACCATAAAACAGTAAGATTTGCGCAATCCTCCTCCTCTTCCACCTCCTTCAGGAGAATTAAATGAATCAAGACTTTGGAAAGAGGGGAAACTGCCGGGACTTGGCAGTACTTGAAATAGGAGGAATACAGCAGCCTGAATGTACAGACTTTGTAACCGAGCCCACTCGATCGGTCTGTGCTCTCACGTGACCACCATCTGTGCCTCCCTCGCTCGGTCCAAATTTGTGGAGGCAGCTCCTTGGAGCCGGGCCTAAAAATATAGCTACACCAGGCCCTAGAAACTGTAGTCAAGTAAGAGGCCCGACTTTCTCCCCCTCTTCGAATTGAACGTCTGTCCGATCTCTTCGGAGGGGCTTGGAGCTGCACTAGCAGTGTGTCCTGACAGCGAGGACCTGTTGTGTGTGTGTTTTCTGTCCACGGCCAGGACATCAGCGTCTCTAAGCACTCTCGTACCCCCGCCCCCCCTTGCATGCACTGTATCTGAAATATGTTTATAGATCTTCAGGAAAGGGAAGGGTACAGGGTATCCAAGGAAGGTTCTGGAGCACAATGATGGGGCAGTTATTCCATCAAGAACAAACTTGGAAGTTGCCCTGAAAAACCAGTCCTGCCCTGTCACGAAGCCCACCTTCTGGGGCCTAGTGAATGCCTCTACACTGTTGCTAGGGGGCCACTGGTTTCCATAAGTCACGCTGGCTGTCCGTGTTTACTATGCTCCAAGAGCTCTGTCATGCTTCTAGATGTACACTGAGCAGCCAGGACAGGGCTCAAGAGGGCTGCTGCTGGCCAAATATCTTGACTCCAGTGGGAAGCATTGGTTCGGATGAAATCTCAGTGTGTCAGCCTGTGAAATGGATGCCTTGATTCTTTTCTGCCGATTTTCTAGTACTTCATGATCTCCAGGGATTAGACCCCTCAAAAATATTGGTCTGCATTTTGGTTGTTGCGGTTTCATTTTTCTGGCATTGATGAAACAGTGACTCGAAAACAAAGTGCTCTCTACATGTTTGAGGTGGTGTTTTTCAAGGGGATGCACCTATGCAGATTGTCTTTGTTAATAAAATTTTTCATAATCTCTGAAAACACCGCGTTTGGATGTGCTTTAAAGTGCGTTACACGTGAACTTGTCTACATAAAATCTCTCCGATTAGTGTTTATTTCAAAATTCCAGTTTCGGAATAGATGAGAACTAATATTCATCTTGACTCCTTTGTTCCAGTGACTGTCTCTATTTTGGTACACCGCACCCACCGTGCAAGTCAAGGTTATACATGCTCCTCAGGCAAAGAGAGCCGGAGCTGAAAAAAATCTTGCAGAACGTACTCAGAATGCTGATTCTTAATTCATATCTATTAACGTCAAGTAAAGCTTGGCCTAGAGAATGGAATACATGTTTGAGTGCCACATGTTCAATCATATCCTACATTTAATTATACAGAAAAACAGACGGCCTAATTCCATTTCAAATCTGAATGCAAGGACTCCTTCTTATGAACTCTGAGGCAATTTAAATAGTTGATTATACTATAAAATGCAGTGGTTCTTTCTGTTTATTTAAGTTAGGAAAGCTTTTAGAATAAGAAAAGAAAAGAAAAGAATAATGACTTAAGATACTCTCTCAGAGGTGGATTTCTTTTTTTTTTTTTTTTAAGGTTTTATTTATTTATTCATGAGAGACACACAGAGAGAGGCAGACACACAGGCAAAGGGAGAAGCAGGCTCCCTGTGGGGAGCCTGATGCAGAATTTGATTCCAGAACCCCGGGATCACGACCTGAGCTAAAGGCAGACACTCACCTGCTGAGCCACCCGGGTGCCCCTGTGGTGGATTTCCTATCCTCAGTGTTAGGGTTGCAGGTCTTAGGGGTGGAAATCTGATGGCTGCTTTCTGGCTACTTGACTTTAGACCAACCATTTAATGTTTAGCTTCCTCATTTGTAGGGAGGAGAAAAACATAACTGCCTCACAGTACCATGGGGAAGGTTAAATGAAATAGCACTAAACAAAGAGACTTTCTCAGAGAGACCTTGCAAAACATTTGGTTTCTTCCATCCTTAGCTGGGTTCTGCACAGCCTGTGACGCTTCTCCTATCCCCACATCCAACTAGAAACATAGCTCTGCTTTGCTATCCCCTTCTGTAACTCCCTTTTTATAAACCAAGAACATTAGCAAAGGGGCCTCCAACAGAAATTCTGCTTTTAAAATAAGATAGCGCCAACTCTTACTGATGATAGCGCATGGGATTATGTGCTGGTTGGATCCCTATTTGTTGGTTTACACTGCTGGATGTTTCCCAAATGTGGCCATCTTTTCTCATTTCTTCTCGCAGGAAGGAGTAGAAGCTGAGGCATTTCTCCTGACTTTCATGTCACTTCGAATTTACTTTGATAGGAGCGTGCTTAAAATGAAGCTTTTAAAATGAAGCTTTATTGAGCTTTGGTACATTATCAGCCTCTTGTATTTTGGGTTGTGATGTACAACCCCTCATTTATTGAAAAACCAACCATCAACCACCTTTGGTATGCTCAACTCTGTGGGTCACTGATTCTCATTTAAGAATCATAAAAAAGGTCTATTTTTGAGCATGGTCAGCAAATACCATCTAGAGCTTCATTCTCCAGATTGGATATGAGAACACTCATATGAATCTTTAAGTTTGTGGCAAGTTACTGAAATTACACAGACAGAAATCTACTTTTTCCCTTGGTAGAGTCTATCTTTATAATTCATAATAAATTGTTATATTTTTTCATTTGACAGATTCATCTTTTATAAGTTAGATTTTATGAAGTACAGGACTAATATTGGCTATTTTACTTTTAAAATTAAGATTGTCAGCAAATAAAAATGAAACTAATGTATGGGAATGCCAGCCTGAAGACAACTCATTCTTTCCCTTCTTTTCAACAAATATTTATCTATGTTTCTTGATCCCTTCCAAAGAGATCTTAGAGGTCCTCAGAGGAAGTCCTTCTTGTTGTTCTTTGTTTGGGAAGGTCATCAGAAAGATCCTTTAATCAAAGGGATATGGGACATATGCTCATCTGTTATTCTTGGGAAAAAGCAGGTACTAGGGACATAATCCAAATACACAGATTTCAACTGACATATGAAGTGTTAACATTTAACAAGGCTCTCTGATTTGGGCCGGGGCGGGGGGGGGGGGATGCAGAGGCCTGAAATTCATTTGTGACACCTGTGTTGGACCTGCCCCTTCTACATGAAAGCCTGCTGGAGAAGGAGGTGGAGGCTTCTGAGGTGGGGTCTGGCCCTACCTGCTGCTGCCGGGAATTGTGGAGGAGGTGTGGTTAATGCTCAATGAGAGAGTTGAACAATGAGTTGTCCATGGCCATTTCTAGGGTCTGAACCTGGAGATTTAGGACCACGCCTCTCTCTGGGTGGGGTGCTCTGCTTATTCTTTCTATCCAGCCCCCTTTTCACAGAAGCCCACACGTGTGTTGCCATTGCCTGACCAGGTATGACTAGGGAGGGCAAGAGGATGACTCTCAAGAACCACAGGGGGCTGTGGCACTTCTGACCAGAGAAGATGACTGTCATTTCACGCAATCCATTCCCAATACTCTCCCTATATCTTCCTAGGCATGTGTTTTATGGACTATTGGTGACCCAGGGAAGGCCTGAAAGTGGTGTGCTGGCCACAGTGCATTATCAGAGATAGAAGGAATAGAGTCTGAAAATTATGTGATGAAGGTTGTCACTAGCTTCAGTGGATTTTTAAAAAGATTTATTTATTTACTTATTTATTTTAGAGACACAGAGAGAGAGAGAGTGAGGAGAGAGCCAAAGCTCAGAGGGAGAGGGAGAGAATCTAGGCAGACTCCCTGCTGAGTGTGGAGCCCAATGCAGAACTCGATCCCATGACCCTGAAATCATGATCTGAGCCAAAATCAAGAGTCAGCTGTTTAATGGACTGAGTTATCCAGATGCTCCTCAATGATTATTTTTAATTCTTTTTCACTCAGGATAGAATTAATGCGCTCTTACAGAATAAACGACCCTCTGGTACCTTTTTGGGCAAGAGTAGATTTTTAAGCTTTCATTAATTTTTTTCCTAGATTGCAACAGAAACAACTATATGACTGAAAAAAGAGCTTACTTTATTTTAATATACAGAAGCTTAGGACCAGGGACACTGAACATAACTCTCCAACCAATGGCTGGAAATAGGAACTGAGGCAAATTCGGGGAGGAATGACATCATTAACATATTTGGGGACCTAGTGTGACCCTCACACCCACCCATCACTAGATTTCAAAATTGCTTTGGATAGTTCTGGAGGAAGGGACCAGGAAGGCCACCTCCACTCCTGGGATTTCTATGTCTCTCATCTCCTGGGCTCTTTCACCCTTCCAGAGAAGACACTGCTGCCCCTTCCCCACCTCATCCCACAGCAAAATCTGCCCCACTCCCATTTCTCTGACAATCAACTCAAGTATTGTTAACTGAAACACCGGGGGTTAAAACCTTAAATACAGAGATCCCTATAAATATTCTTTTCATTTTAGTAGGATTTCCTGAAGCTCAGAAAGCTTTTTGGGTCCAGAAAAATGAGGCATGATGTGGAGATGGGGTGGAGGGAGGGAGGAACTTGCCCAATAGAACCTCAGACTCAGTCATGTAGGCAGCCACCTACTCTGTCTGACCAGAAGAGTCATCGTCACAGAGCCAGTGAGACTTGGAGAACGTTACCCAGTAGCCCCAGCTCTGGCTGCGGCTTGGGAAGCTGTGTGGGTCTGCTGCTGGTTACAGCTGAGCAAATCTCTGCTCCAACTGGTTGAAGGGAAGCATCTAGAAGTCTAAGGGAAAGGGTTTTTCCTCCCATGATTTCAGAGGGTATTTTACTGTGGGAACCAGAATGAGTAAAAAAAAACAAAAGCAGGGGGGTGGGGTGGAGAATTCACGCAGAACCTCTTGGCCCCTAGTGCCCGGCTCCGTGAGCATTACTTGTGACAACTCACCAAGGTTGACTAACTTTGCTCCGACCCCCGGGCTTCTCTATTCATCCCACACAGAACACCCTCAGAGACTGGCTTGGCTTCACGTTGCTGCCCAGAAGAGGACGTGTCAGGCAATAAGCAAGGAAAATGCTCATTTCTTGTTGAAAAAGTCCCAGATTGTAACTTAACAGGGTGATTTTTTTTTTTTAATTTCCAAAATGTGCTTTTCCCCCAGAGTCCTTGAGCACAAACCTGCGGTTTTCTCTCTCCTGGGTTTTATAGTCTATCTGCCTCAAGCCAAGAGACTTGGCTCTGCTCCCCCTGAGTCAGAGTCTCGGCTGGTAGCTGAACCCAGGAAGCCCTGGCCCCACATCTCTCCCTGGAACCACCAGACCACACAGCCTCCTGAGCTCAATCCTTTGGCTGGGTATCCTGCCTCCTCTTTGTTTGGAAAGAGATGTCTTACGTAACTGCACAACCTACTAAATGCTCCATTGTCTTCCACTTGGGAGAGCTCAAAATAACCCATTAGTGACTTATGACTTATCACAAAGATAGAATCTCTTACCCACATCTCCACAGCCCCCGTGGAGCAAGCCTCACCTATCTTAGATCAATAATCAACAACGAGACTTAATGACTGTTGTCTTCGGGGAATCATAAGTTCGGGACAAGGTGCAGGAAATACAAAGCCTGGTTGATCTACAGGTCACAGTACTTTGCTCGAGCAGCATATGAGAGTCATTTGTAATTTGAGATTGAGACAGGCATAAACAATTCTGATCTGATGATGCTTTTACTAATCTGATTTTGATAAACGCCTGATGAAAATGGAAGGGGTCTGGTCATCAGAGGAGAGATCCCCGGGGCAGGGAAATCAGTTTCTCTTACCTCACAGGGCAGGGATTTATTCTGAAAGCCCCTGTTTATAGTCCACAATGCCCAGAGCTGTGATCACTGCCCTGGACTGCGAGAGCCTTTTAAGCATAATGATAGAAACCCATTGGATAAGGTCTTCTCTTCCTCCGTATTTCCTATGAATCTCTGATCAGCCCAGTTGGGAATTCTAGTAATTACTTTAAGCTGGCACCTCTAGAAAAAAAAATATACCTCTAAGGATTCAATTAAAAATGAAAAGAACCTCTGTCTGTATGATGTTGCCAAGGAGTCTTCACTGTATAAGGCAGGGGTGTAGACCGGGATGAATAAAACACTCTGCGTTAGGTGACATTTCCATCTGGTTCTGCTGCCAGAGCAGCCCTGGGGAGAGGAGCTGAAGAGAGATGGGGGCCAGCCTTCTCCAGCCTGCTCTCTTCCCCATGGATCTCATAGTCTTTCAAGGATCCCTAAAGACTCTTACTTCTTTCTTTCTGCAGCAGACGTTTTCTCATCGGGGACCAGCTACGTGATTAGTTTCAGGTGGAGACACATTTCTTTCCCTGCTCAGTGACATGTGTGTCTTCAGCAAAGCTTTCAGAGAGGGTCCCTGAGCTTGGGGAAGTGCAGCCATCTCCAACTGCCTTGTGAAGCATACCTAAGGAGCATGGAGAGAAAAGGTGAGGGGCTGTCTTCCCTGGCTATGGCTGCCCCCCTGCCACTTGCCTTAACACCTCAGTATCCACCCACCAATCCACCAAGTTCCATGCATGGATCTCAGGACAGTGGCAGCCAAGCCAAGCACGGGAGTTGCTGTGCTGAGCTTTGTGGCACGTGTGGCTCCCGTCTCATCCTGTTCAGCTCACTGAGTTCGAAAAAGCTCAGAGTACAAGGGAGCTTCCCTTCTGGCTTTCCAAGAATGATTTTCACAAGGATCTGTGAAGCTCAAGCTTCTTGCAGAAGCCACTTGCCTACATTACAGGGCAAAATTTTAAGGCACATAATTTGGAAACCATACCAGCTTTGAAATAAGAATAAGAATAAACCTTTGGTTTCCTATTTCCAGGAAACAAGGTAGAGTTCAAATCGACAGCAAGTGAAAAAAATTGGATCCTTCCTGTTTTATTTGAATACAATCTGCATTCAAAAATGAGTGGGAACTCTTTATACCAAAGGAATAACTTGGAAGGTGGTGAGTGCATAACATAGCTCGTGGAAGTGTCATTACAAATCCATTTTTCTTTTAAACGCTAACTTGCTGGAGCGCTTGGGTGGCTCAGTTGGTTAAGTACTTCGACTCTTGATTTTGGCTCAGGTCATGATCTCCAGGTGGTGAGGTCAAGCTGTGTTGGGCTCCATGCTGGGTATAGAGTCTGCTTAGACTCTCTCTCTCTCTCTCAAAAAAAAAGTAATAATAAATAATATTAATAAAGTTTTTAAAATTCTAACTTGCTATGTAAGAAGAATTTAGAATAGACATGAGGAAGAAATTCCTAACCACAAATGTGTAAAGTGTGGAAGAGATTACCAGTGCAACTCGTAGAATCCCTATCTCAGTAGAATATGAGATAATCTTATCTAAGGGTTATTAATAAAATAGTACACAACTCTTTTCCTAGAATGGTTTCTTTCAAACATTACCTAAAAGCTAGAAGAAAAAATAATTCTCTCAACTGGAATTCATGGGAATTTACCAAACCAACAGACTTTTCTTTTTTTTTTTTAATTTAAAATTTTACTTATTTATTTATTCTTGAGAGACACAGAAAGAGGCAGAGACTTAGGCGGAGGGAGAGGCAGGCTTCTTGAGGGGAGGAGATCCAGGAGATCCAGATCAAGCCCAATGCAGGACTTGATCCCAGGACCCCAAGATCACCTGAGCCAAAGGCAGACGTTCAACCACTGAGCCACCCAGGTGCCCCATCAAGCCAACAGACTTCTAATTGTGTTGCTGTCCTTTCTTACACGTCCCTCAGCCTCTTCTGTGTCTAAAAATACTCTGGATTAAGAATTTTGGAGACAGAATAAAAAATAGGGAACTTAAGGGGCCAGCCATTGAAAGTAGAAGTGAAAGATCAATAAATTATCACTTCAAGTTAGCAATAAAAATAAAATTTAAATTTAAAGATTCGTTCATTATAGACTACCTATTTTAAGCACATACATGAAAATAAGATGCAAAACCATGTTCTTCTTTAACTGAGCTGGGGAGACCTCAGAATGATATTTTAAGGACCCTTTGAGTTCAATGTCGATATATGTTCAAGAGTCCATATATTATGGCCATCAAGAGTATGGTTTTGGAACTGTCCTTGAATTTCAGGGGTGTATTTGGTCTTGAGAAAACCACCCACTCCCTCTGTACCTCCCTGCCTCAGTTTCTTTGAGGGATAATCATAGGGTATGTGTGAAGAATGAATGAATGGATGGATGATTATCTGTAATAGATTTAGAATCAGGCTTATGATTAATGCTATGCAAATGTTTGATGTTGAGTATAAACTGTTGATAAATTGAAATTCAGGGGCACATTAGGAAACCAGGAAAAAGACTGGCAGCCTCTAAAATTTCTAGAGCAAAGCATTTTGAAGAAACACACAAATTAATAGTCTTCATATTCTGGAGTACAAAACAGTAATCCCTTTGCCGCTTGTAGACAAGAGGAGTACAATGTAGACAGTTTTCTTGTATTTATTCCCCAGCCATGAGCTCTACTCAGTGGGCAAACTGGAGCAAGGCTTCAAAGCCCTGGCTTCCAGGAGCCCTGAGGCTCACTGACCTGGGGGAGGGAGTGACATGCTAGGGCCAGAGTAAGATTTGTAGGCCCCAGTGACATCCTCTGGACTTCTTCCCATAAGTACAGGTGATTACAGGTTATAATAAATACCTCATGTAGCCTTTAAGGGAGTAAAAAAAATAACAAAGAACTTTGAGTAGTGGGCAAGGCACACTGGGAAGGGCAAATCCACCATTTCTGCTTTGGAGACACTGACAGGTTTATGAATTATTTGTGCACAGACACATGACTTCAAACCTAGTTGGCAGAGTCATTTTTTCATACTGTCCACCAACTGAATCCCTGCCCAGCACCAGTAACTCAGGCTCTGTGTAGGGGTAGGATTTTGGTAAAGCCCTGGTAGGGACCTCTGTGTGAAAATAAAATGGTTCAGAGCAAATTGAGATCCTTGGATTTAATGGATCCATGTCCAGAGAGTCAAGATCGGTACTGGAATCCATGAGAGAAGACCTGCAGAAGACTTCCACGGCTGTTCTCAGCAGGCCACGTTGCCTGCCCCAGCGGCCCCTTGGGCTGCTCCCAGAAGTGCGCTCGAAATGCAAGCCTCCTCTGTCCAAACCTAAATGCAGAGTTCTATAAATTGACATCTTGGGTACTCTGAAGAGCTAAGATAGACGAGATTTGGATTCACAGCATGCTTGTGAATTAAAAATAGAAATTAAATACAGACATGAGCAAACTATCCCTGTTGGGGGAGAGGTGACTTTCTTGCCTTAAGGAGAAATGTAATAGGATCTCATCTGACCACAAGCAGACACTCCAAGCCACACCCATTGCTTTGACAGTAGTTGGACTCTGATGTCAAAAAAGAGACATGGCCCACACCACACTTGACCCCAAACCACCTCCCCTTGTGGCCCAACATTATTCTCTTCCTCTGCTTTTCTTTCATGCTGAGGAAGAAACACCACGACATCAGCTTAAGAGCCCCTGGACAACAGCCTGCAGCCTTTTGTATTCTTTCCTCCTATAACACGAAAGCCATTCTGGATGAAGAGTTGGAAGGTCAGGGTGACTCCAAGACAGGCACCAGAGTCCTATGGAAGCCCAGGATTTACTGAAGCCTCCTGAGTTCTTTTGTAAGAGGAATTAGGCTTTAGATGTTTTTTTTTTTTTTAAATAAAATTATCAGATTTGTAAATGTATTTTAGCGATAATATTTCTCTCCCACCCCTGGATTATACTCCCATCCACACTAAACATCTGCACATTTCTCTCAAAATGCAGTCATGGCCCTTGACAGAAAGCAAAAGGGAGAAATCTTTTTCTGGTCTTAAGTTTTAAATTTTGAATCTGGTTATTTATAATCAAGAGTTATTTATTATACTTGTTTTATTGTAATAAGGACAATATAAACAGGGGGAAAAGGCTTTACAAATCTCTTTGTTAGCTCCCAAATCTTTCCCTTAATACTTATTTCTTATCTTAAAATCATTGTATTAGAACTGAAAGGAATCCTTCTGGCCCAACTTACTCATTTTATAGAAGAGCAAACTGAAGCCTAGATGAGGGTAAGTGACTCACTCAAGGTCATGTGACTCAATTTGTCTCTCTTTTTCCTTTTTAATGTAAACATTTGGCTCAAAACTGGCACAAGTTTTCCTTTCCAATGTTTTTCCTTATTCTTTGCCATATGAATTAAAATATTTTACTGTTTAATTGGGATCTGCAATTACACATGTTCTTTTAAATCTTTTTTTTTTTAATTAAAAAAAATTTTTTTTTTAATTTATGATAGTCGCACACAGAGAGAGAGAGAGGCAGAGGGAGAAGCAGGCTCCATGCACGGGGAGCCTGACGTGGGACTCGATCCCGGGTCTCCAGGATCGCACCCTGGGCCAAAGGCAGGCACCAAACCGCTGCGCCACCCAGGGATCCCCAACACATGTTCTTATTTCAACAAATTGAAAACCCCTGCTGAGTATTCTTTTGGAGGCTAAGCAAGGTCTGGGACAGGGTGAAAACTTTACATTCCTATTGTCAGTGTATTCTGGAACATTCCTTCTCCCCTTTTTTTGAATAATAGAAAAGAAAAAAAATAAAACTTACTCATTTTCTCTTAACCTCAATGACCCTGGAGGAATGGAAACAGTGGGATGAGAAGGGTGATTCATGGTGATCTAAGAGTTTGAAGAAGAGTAGCTGTAAGTGTGAGTAGAGACATTGAGGGCATGGCCGAAGCAGCCTCTTTCTTTGAGAGCCTGCATATCGTGGGGATTATATGACATGGATGACTGGGATCCTCTGAAGGAGCTTCCTGTCTACCTTGGTTAAAAACAGACTCTAGAAATGGTCAGATGGCCTGAGGCCCAAGTCTAGGTTTTGCTACCATTTACTAGCTATAGACTCTTGGACAAATTCCTTAATCACTCTATACATAAGTTCCTTCATTCATGAAATGAGAGTTATAAGAGCACCTACCTCACACGGTTGTTGTGACAATTATATGACTTCATATTTATAAGGTGCTGGAAAGAGTGCTTAGAGCATTCTAAGGGCATAATCTATGCTTATCATTATCATTACCTATTTCAACCCTGTTTCTCAGCCCATCTGAAAATTTGGGCCAAAGATGCAAGAGGAGGGGAATTGCTTTATTATGACCATCTACCTAGGAAAATAACACATCGTGGCTTGACTTGACAGTGGAAAATCCTTCTTCCTATACCTAATGTATACGTTTCCTAAACCTTTAATGCATACATTCAAAATAGAGAGCACCTTCCAGAATGTGCTTTCTTAAAGAGCTCTTCGGTAGACTTAAGACTTTTAAAGTCTGGTCTCTGGTTGACATAACCAGCCTCTCTGTAATTAGTATGCTCCAAGTGTTCTCATTATAGCAGCAGATTTGCAGCAGGGAACGAAAGTCCGACCAAACCCTACTTCTTCGAATGTGGGTTTACTTATAGACTCTGTTCTGAATGCTGGTAAGCATTGGAGAATCCTACCCCGTCACTCTCCTGTGCCTTTGGTGATGTCTTTTTCAAAGCTGGACTCGTCTTCTGGGGAGCTACGTACTAGTACATACATACTCGAAAGAGTAGCAGGATTTTGGAGCCAGCGCTTCCAGCTGCAAGAAAAGGTTCAGTGTGTGATAATAAGACATTTCTCTTCTTCATCAGATCACAACTTTTCCAGTGTCGTGTCAATCCTTTTGCCTTTCAGAGGGTTGCAGTGGACCACTCAGGAAGTATGGCATAATGACCAGCACACAAGGAAAAAGTAGGGGAGGAATCTGATGAAAATTTCCAATGACAATTAATTGGCCTGACACCGATATATTCTGAAGACCGTATTGATCTGGGAAGAAACTGGGAGTCCCTGACAGTGCTAGCAGAATCATGCTGCAGGAAAGCCTTCCACTGCTTCTGATTTTTTAACCTATATCTTCTGTACAACCACTAACACCAACATGCAACACACAGGATGACTGGAGAATCCGGTAAGCTGTGCAAACTCCTCGCAAAGTCATCAGGGCTGACCCCTCCCCACTGCATTTGAGGGAGGAATCAAATCTGCAACTTAAAGCTCAAAACATGGGACTTTAGAGTCAGTAGGTAAGACAGGACTGAGCACTATCATTGATCATGCTGCCAGAATGATTAGAAATATTTATCACCTACTCAACTTGAGTAAAGGATTGGACTCCTGCTTGTCTTTTGCGCAGTGAATAGTGATTGTGAAGTGAGCCAGGGGGACGCCTGCCATGGCCCCGGGAACAGGCTCCTCTGCTCTGGGCGGTGCCCTTGGCCACACAACACAAGGCTGCAGGCGCTGGGGGAGGCCAGAGTGAAGAGAGAGAAAGAATGGCATGAAATCCGATGCAGCTGCTGAACTTTCTTTTCATTAACTTTAAATTATATCAATTTTTAGACTTTTGGATACCTACTGGAAGGAGAAAAAAGAGTAAAAAAGACAATCTGTCTGCTTTTAACCTTACTCAAATTGAGCAATAATAAAAGTAATTTAGCCAAGGGCAGAAAGCCAGGACCACCACTGTCCCTGCTCCCCACCTTCCAGTCCTATTTAGCTAGAACTTTCCATTTCAGCTCTCCTGCTCTGAGGCAAGGAAAACACAGCTCCAGAAAGGAGGCTGTCCTTGTCTCTGCTGCCTGGCCTTACAAGAGTGACTCAGCAAAGCAGCCCCTTCCAGGGTGGGGAACAGGGCGGGGGTTGTGTTACATGGCTGTCCAAGCATGTCCATCTTTCCAGCCTGCTTCTCCACACTGTCCCCAAGCACATCTATTGGAAATGGCCAGGAGCACCAGGATTATTAAATTACTTATGTACTCCATATTGCGAGCGTCTTTGGGGGGAAGAGGTGACCAAATAGATGTTTCTTGGCTGTGCTAGGCCAGCTGAGATCCACGTGGGCGGATGGGAATATGGTGGGGAGTGGCACAGGTATTGACATTCACCTCCAAATCCCCAAGTGTTCCAGATCCTGGCAGTCTAAGCCCTTCCTCCATCTTCTATCCTAAGGTACCTTTATTTATTTATTTTTTAAAAGATTGTACTTAATTATTCATGAGAGACAGACAGAGAGAGAGAGAGAGAGAGAGAGAGAGAGAGAGAGGCAGAGACATAGGCAGAGACAAGCAGGCTCCCTGTAGGGAGCCTGATGTGGGACTCAATCCCGGGACTCCAGGATCATGCCCTGGGCTGAAGACACTTAACCACTGAGCCACCAGGCATCCCCTAAGGTACCTTTAATTATAACGGGAGCCACAGATCTTTGAATGTCTAAGCTCTTCCAGAACACCTGTACCTCATGATCACAAAATAAAAAACAAGACAAAGGGGAAGGAAATGTCAAAGATTCAATACTCTAAGGCAAGTTTATTGAATACCTACGCTGTAATAGCCCTCACTCTAGGAGCGATATGTATAGAGATCATTAAAGCTTATATTCATGTGGGAGAAACAGACAAGAAAATATAAGCAAATAAATAGAAGACTTTAGATAGCAGTGAGTATTATGAAGAATAGTCTTATGGGAGACCGTAAAAGGGCAGAGTAATACTGGGATGGTAAGGGAAGTCCTCTTTTGGGATATGCCATTTGATCTGGGACCTCAAAAAGGAGGAAGCCATGCAGTGACCTGGGGAGAAAGGATCCCAGGTAGAAGCAAGAGCAAGGATTGATGCCTAGGGATAAAGTTAGGCCATCAGGAGAACAAAAAGAAGACGGAGGAAGCTTGATCCCAGTACTGGAGGGATAGGCTGTAACCAGATAAGGAAGAGGAGATAAGCTAGGGTCGGATCACAGAGGGGCTCGTGGGCCACAGAGAGAAAGTCTGGGAGCCACCAGAGTGTAAGCAGTGGAGTGACATGATGTTTATCCCGTTTCCCATTCCCATATGTGACAGATACACAGATACCCAGGGAAGACAAGTAGTTAGGGTAGGAATTGAGTTTAGGTTATGAAAATATTTTATGTTTTTATAATTGGATGTCACTTCAGATTTGATATTTAGAAGGATGAACAATTTCTCAGCAATGCAAATGGGAAGGCCAGGTTGGAAAATAAGGAGACAAGTGTTTTCTCAAAGTCCTTTTATAAAATTAATCCCTGAAATGGAACAACATTATCCACACACAAGTCATGCTGGACATGAATCTTTCAAAGTCAACTGACTCTTGAGATATTTTGAATTAGAACAGAGACACAACAGAAAGAGAACACGATATCATTCTCGCTGAGTCCCCAGAACTTACATGTCCATTAAGACAAGGCACCACTTGGTTTAAGAAACCATAACCAGTAATTTACAAGTGGCGTGGTTTATCCATATTTGCAAAGAGTACCAGGTCTCCCTCCGAGATCCAGACGAGAACCTTCAGTTTTAGCCACTTGTTTAACCACAATGGTCTCTCTTTGTTCCAGGACATTGACACTACCCTGGAAGATCCAGTCAATGAAAGAGCTTGGACAAATAAATGTTTTGGGGGTGTTGACCTATGAAGCTCCTTCAAATATTCCTTTTCTATTTGGCTTACTTTCTCTCTTTCTTCCTTCCTTTTCTTTCAAGAATTTTAAGAAAGGAAAAGAAAAATATGAGAGAGAGGGGACATAATTTTTATTCATAATTCTGTGATTATGTCTAACGTGGCTATAATTACATAATATTATTTTTGTGAAAGGATGGAGTTTTAAACACCTAGTGATTAGAGGCATTCTTCAGACTATGAGTAAACAGAGACTGCATACCCACAAAATATGTACAAAGGTCAAACAAATATCTTTTTTTTTCTTTTTTCTTTTTTAAAGATTTTATTTATTTATTCATGAGAGACATAGAGAGGCAGAAACACAGGCAGAGGAAGAAGCAGGCTCCCTGTAGGGATCCCGATGTGGGACTCGATCCCAAGACCCAGGATCATGACCTGAGCCAAAGGCAGACGCTAAACTACTGAGCCACCCAGTGCCTCTCTCTCTCTCTCTTTAAGCACAGTTAAAGTCTGAAGAGAACTAATGGATTTGAGCAGAGTAGTTATTAACAAAGAATAAATGAAAACACAAGTTACTTGTAGATATGCTTTTATTTGGTTCATCATATTTATTCCCTGTCAACTTTAAGTCATAAAAGAAGATAAAATATTTTGAAAGAGCAAAACACCAAAGGTTGAATGCTAAATAAGATAGGGAGAGTATACATACTATAGGAGGAGAAGCTACTCTAATTAAGCCCACATTTTTCAGAGTTAAGTAGTTGGCTTAAGCCCTAAATAAATTAGATTCAAACATTTTATTTTTACCTCAGAGATAGCTCCTTCTTTTGATCGACACTGGAAGGTTAGCTCAATGATTAAAAATCGAAAGAATGAAAGTATGGGAGATGGAATACTGACCCCCAAAGATATTTGTGTTCTAATCCCTGGATCCTGTGAATGTTAGTTTATACGGCAAAAAAGAAAAAAAGGGAAAAAAAGGATTTCGCAGACTGTGATTAAATTAAGCATTTGAGATAAGAAGATTATCTTGGATTATCTGGGCAGACCCTAATGTAATCCCATATATTCTTATAAGAGAGAGGCAGAGGGATATTTCCACATAGAAGAGGAGAAAGCAGTGTGACCAGAGACTGGAATGGTGGGGCTACCAGCCAAGGAATGCCAACAGCCAGTAGAGCTGGGAGAGGCAAGGATAGGTTCTTCCCTAGAGCTTCTGGAGGAACGTGGTCCTGCTGACACCTTGGTTTTGGTGTGGCGAAAGAGGTTTCAGACTTCCAGACTCCAGAACTGTGAGACATTAAATCTCTGTTGTAAGCCACTTGGCTTCTGATAATTTGTTACCGTAGCCGTAGAAATTAACACAAAGCTCATCTGAATTAATACTCACCGACATCTTAAAGGAAATAAAAATAGCTGTGAGGGGGCAGAGGAGCCCAGTTTAACAACAGATCACAGATTGAGTCCTCGGTATCACCCTGTTGAGAGTCTGAGCAGAGAATCCAGCTAACCCACACCAAGACTTCTGACCTACAGAAAGTGTAAGATGATAAGTGGGTATAGTTTTCAGTTGCAACTCTGGAGTAATATAGTAGTGGAAAGCTAACATGCTAACCAAGCAAGTGAGGAGATAGTCACTCAGACTGTTTCCTTAATACCACATCTCTGTTTCCTGAATCCCAGTTTCTACCAACCGTGCCTTTACTTTCACATTTTCAAGGCTAATAACACTTATATTCTGCTCCATTACAGTAATAGTGCTGTAGTATGAGAACAGGATCTTAGCAGATTGGCTACCACTTGAGCCTAGTTCTACTTAACATAAGCATATCTTTTAAAAAAGATTTATGTGTTTTAGAGAGAGAGAGGATGAGAGAGCATGAGAGAAAGAGCACGTAGGGGGAGGGGCAGAGGGAGAGACTCTCCGGCAGACTCCCTGCTGAGCTCAGAGCCCAAAGCCAGGCGCCATCCCAGGACTGTGAGATCATGACCAGAGCCAAAAACAATAGTAGGACATTTAACCGACTCAGCCACCCTACGTGCCTCAATGTGAGCATATTAAATTTTGGTAAGCTAAATAAATAAATAAATGAATAAATAAATAAATAAATAAATAAATAAATAAATAAATAAATAAAAATAAATTTTGGTAAGCAAAGTTTTCTATAGCTGTTTCCCTATCTGTATTATTAAGACAGAAAAGTGCATCCTACCTCATAGTGTTATCGTGAAAAATAAACAAGTCAATGCATATAAAGTGCTTACAAGAATGACTAGCAATCATCATCATCAGCATCATCAATATTACGTATTGCTATTTTTATTACTATGTTTACATTTTTGTGATCTGAATATATTTGTTCTAAAAATTGAAAGTCAACTACATTTACATAAATAGGACTAAGTATTTTTCACAGAAGTGCCAAATTGTGTGTTAGTATGAAGCATGTTTATCTGCAGGTCCAGTGTCATAACTTGTAGACTATTCGAAGGAGAATGTTCCTAGTATTAAGGTCAAGTGGATACAGTTTTTTCTTATATATATGTCTGCAGTTTCTAAAAAACTTGTCATATTTTGTTTACCTTGTATTGGATAATAACTTTCTTCTTATCATTTTGTCTTCTTGTTAAAAAAATTTTGTTCATAATACCTCAAAATGACCCAGTATTTTAAGAAGTCAAAAAATTGCTAAAATCTATTTACTTTTCAGGGTATTTCTCAGCTCTAAACTGGACTATTTCTTAAAGATGTGAAAGAACAGTCAAACCTGGAATTTTATGGTAAATACTTGAACACTTTTTTTTCTATTTGTCAGTAAAAATAAACCAAAAATAGTACCTAAAGTGCATTTTCCTGGAAAATTCTGTCAGTATGATAATCACAAATTGGTAGCAGTCCCATGAGGCAGAGGGCCAGCTTTGAAATCAGACAGTCCTGGGCGGCCCCGGTGGCCCAGCGGTTTAGCTCTTGCCTTCAGCTGGGGGCATGATCCTGGAGACCCTGATCGGGTCCCCCGTCGGGCTCCCTGCATGGAGCCTGCTTCTCCCTCTGCTTGTGTCTCTGCCTCTCTCTCTCTCTCTGTGCCTCTCATGAATAAATAAAAAAATCTTAAAAAAAAGAAAGAAAGAAATCAGACACTCCCAAAACCTAATCCTATCTATACCACTTCCTCTTTTTGAGAGTTTAAGTAAATGAACTTTCCAGATCCCCAGATTCCTTATCTTTGGAATGATGATAGTAGTATATGGCTGATAATTCTATAATTCTGTAGTTGCAGATTAAGTAACATAATGAGTGTAAAGCTCCATGTGTGATAACCATTACCTGGTAAGCTCTTACTAAATGGGAACTAGAATCATTCATTACTAGTCAAGAACTGTAGCTAGTCACCCTCTTAATCATTAACAGAAAATTGTTGCACAGATAACAAACACATATTTTGGGGGGCATCTGGGTGGTTCAGTGGTTGAGCATCTGCCTTAGGTTCAGGTTGTGATCCCAGGGTCCTGGGATGGAATCCTGAATAGGGCTCCCTCCCCGCAGGGAGCCTGCTTCTCTCTCTGCCTATGTCTCTGCCTCCTGTCTTTGTCTCTCATGAATAAATAAATAAAATCTTAAAAAAAAAAAAAAACCCACAGAGTTTTTTTTAAAAAAGGCATTGCCAGCATCCAAAAGCCCTTACTCTTTTTTGCCTTCTAATTCTCCTGCTTCACAAACACTTTCTTCCACTGTAAGGGTAACTGCTATTTTTTAACTTTCAATTTTCTTAATTTATATGGTAAGCAGTTCCCCACTTCGTTCTTCTAGTTTTACCACCTGAAGAAAGATACCTCTAGCAAGACTTCGACACCTTATGAGTCGCCCAGGAAAGTTTGGTAGATTGATTTCATATTTATTGAGGGATATAGTGTGCAGAAACTGTATAGAAACTCATAAAGTAGTATACTATTTACTCTCTGGCAGCTTGTAGTGATGAAAAATAATGCCATGTTCCCAGCGACCAGCTTGCCTAATACCCTTTGTTCCACTTTCCTATTGAGTATAACAATATCTACTAGAAACAAAAGTAATACTAGCAGTTGTTCTTTTTAGAATTGTTTTCAACCCAACTCTGTATCCACTCTCATAACATGAAGAGAAGAGAAAATGGAAAGGGGCTTAATACTCATTGAGTTCCTGCTACATGCCTAGCAATGTGCTAAAGATTCTCTACTGTACTTATTAATTGTTACAGCAATCTGATAGATAGTATTAACTTTATTTGATTTGTAAGGGAATTGAGGCAACAGCTCAGAGTTAGGACAATATAATTTTAAAACTTGAAAATGGTGAGACTTCTATGTCACTTCATCAGGAAGATATAATACTTATAAATGTAAATGCACTGGGGGAATCCCTGGGTGGCTCAGTGGTTTAGCTCCTGCCTTCGACCCAGGGCATGATCCTGGAGTCCTGGGATCGAGTCCCACATCAGACTCCCTGAGTGGAGCTTGCTTCTCCCTCTGCCTGTGTTTCTGCCTCTCTCTCTCTGTTTCTCATGAATAAATAAATAAAATCTTTAAAAAAACGTAAATGCACCTAACAATAGAGTCTCAAGTTTCATGAAATAAAATCTAATAAAATTGAAAAAGATTAGACAACTCAACAATTATAGTTGGAGATTTCAATACCTTGTTCTCAATAATTGAAAGAAATATGAAACAAAAAACTAGAAAGAATATAGAAGACTTGACAATACTATCAACTAACCCAACCTAACTGACATTTGGAGACATTCTACCCAACCACATAATGTATGTGATTAAGATCAGGATCATCCATCCATATGCTGGGACCTAAAACAAGTCTCAATACATTTGAAAGGGTTAAGGTTTTACAAAGTATGCTCACCAATCACAACAGAACTACAAATCAAAAATAGAAATACATCTGGAAAACTCCCAAATATTGGGAAATTAAAAAATACAATTCTAAATAACCCATGATTTAAAGAAGAAATAACAATGAAAATTAAAAAATATTTTAACTGGGGCAGCCCGGGTGGCTCAGCGGTTTAGCACCGCCTTCAGCCCAGGACCTGATCCTGGAGACCCTGGATCGAGTCCCACGTCGAGCTCTCTGCATGGAGCCTGCTTCTCCCTCTGCCTGTGTCTCTGTTTCTCTCTCTCTTAGTGTGTCTCTCATGAATAAATAAATAAAATCTTTAAAAAATATATATTTTAACTGAATGAAACTAAAGTATAACATACCAAAATTTAAAAGATCAGCTGAAGTAGTGTGTGGAGGGAAATTTAATTTTAAATACCAGTGTTAGGAAAGAAGAAAGCTCTCAGATCAATAAACTAAGTTTTCACTTTAAGAAATTATGAAAAGAAAAACAAGCAAAATCCCAAATAAACAGATAGATGTAAATAATAAATATTATAGCAGAAGTCCATGAAATAAAAAACACAAGAACAATAGAGAGAATCAGTGGAACCATTTTTTTTTTAAATGATCAAGAAAATTGACAAACTTTTATGTAGATTGACCAGGATAAAAAGAGAGAAGAATCAGGATGGAATCAGGAATGAACTGGAGGATATGACTACTAACCCTCTAGAAACCAAGAGACTAATAAGGGAATATTATGAATAACTGTATGACAGCAATTTGGACACCTTAGGTGAGATAAACAAATTCCTAGATAAATTCAGAATTTATCAAAACTGACTCAAGAAGAAATATAAAATTAGGATAGATCTATAACAAATAAATGATATTAATAATTAAAAATCTTCCCACATAGACAAGCCTAGGCCCAGAGAAATTCACTGCTGAATCCTGGCTAAAAAGTACAGAAATAAGAGTAGTCCTTTACAAAATCTTATAGAAAGTAGAGGAGGAAATACTCCTCAGTTCACTTTACCAGTATCACCCTGATACCAAAGTCAAACTAGACATCAAAGGAAAACAGCAAACCAGTAATAACCTCTATGAACACAAATTCAGTGATCATTAACACTATTTTAGCAAATGGATTCCAGCAGTATATAAAATTAAGATAAAGTAAAATTTATCCTAAAAATGCAAAGTTGGTTTAAGACCTGAAAATAAACCTAAAATATAAATATATATAAATATAAAAGGACAAATACCCCTTGATCATTTCAACAGATACAGAAAAAGTATAAATATAAACTATAAAGGACAAATACCCCTTGATCATCTCAACGGATACAGAAAAAGCATTTGACAAAACATAACATCCATTCATGATTAAAAACTCTCAACAACTAAGAACAGAAGAGAACTTCTTCAATCTGTGGATATGGTGATGGTTACTTATGTCTCTAAATTTAATACAACCATTTAATTGGAGGTTATTAAATTTATAATAGGTAAATTTGTTTTGAAGTTAATTTATTTACGTAATCTCTATACCCGATGTGGGGCTTGAACTCATGACCTTGAGATCAAGAGTTGCATGCTCCTCAGAATGAGCCAGCCAGATATCCCAATTTTATTGGTAGGTAAATTTTGTTATATATAAATTATACCTCAATATAGCTATTACAGAAAATAAGAAAAATGTCTAAAGTGTTTCTTTCAATAGAAGCCACTATAGTTAAGAAGAGTATCTTTATTATGTTCTCTTTAGAATACAACTCATCGGTTACTCAATCAATTTTTAGTAATTTATTCAATTGAGCTTTAAAAAATTAGCATGTTCCATGGACTGTAGAATCTATAGCCTAGCATTCAAGTTGCTGCATGTTCTTGCCACAATTTATTCTCTTTTATCTACTCTTTTTCCATCAAAGCAGCTTTTTGTGCCCACTTTTTCATGTCTGTCTTTGCTCATGCTGTGCCCTTCATCCACTAGGTGGTACTTTTGGCACTTGTAGCTTTGTTCCTACAACAACAGATGTCAGGGTGATTTGAAAGAGGGAGATACATCACGTAAACAAGCCATTTCTCACTTGAGTAGTCACAAACCGGAGTCCCTTTACCAGATATAATTGGATGACTTTAACTCACATTCAGAGAATTAATCTTTTTCTTTTCCTCAGTAAAAGTTGAATATGAAGGATCTTGTGTTTCAGAATTTTTCTGCAATGTGAGTTCCTTGGACTAATTTAGGGCTTCACTCATTAATTCTTCAAGCAACATCTACTGAATGTCTGTTCTGTGCCAAACACTCTTCTAGTTATTGGAGGCACAGCAGTATACAAAACAAAATTCCTGCCCTCATGGCGCCTACATTGTAGTTGAGAAAGAAAGCAAATGAACAAATAGTTGCTGATGTTTAGTATGTAAGGACTTTACAAAGCACTCAAAAGCAGGAAAGTGGGACAGGGGAATGGTGGAGATGGTGGTTACCATTGTATGTGGATGGATGGCCAAAGCTTTTCTAATAAGATGACATTTAGTACATCTGAAGGAAATGAGAGAGGGGATCGCACAGCTAATCTTAGAGAAAGCAACCATGGCAGAGAGAAAACATAATATACAAATGATTATAGGCAGGAGCTTTCTTGGTATATTAATATAAGAGCAAGAAGGATAAGTGTGTGGGTGTAGCACAGAGGGTATCTGGCAGGGATAAGCTTGGAGAAGTTTATGTGATCTGACTTATAGAGCATGAAGGTACTTGCAGGGCATTTTAAGGCCTTTTGATTTTACTCTGAATGAAATAGAAGCTTCTGAAGGGTCTTGAGCAAAAAAGTGACACAATTTGACTTTTGTTATAAAGGGATTATTCCAGCTGCTGTAAAGAGATTGACTATAATAGGGCTGGGAGACCAATAAGGATGCTATTATAATAATCCAGGCAAGAGGTAATGATGACTTAGATCAGGGAGGCGCAATGGAGGAAATGAGAAGTGACCATATTTTGCATATATTTCTAAGGAAAAGCCAACAAGATTTGCTTAGATACAAGGTATGAGAGAATCAGACACAAAGTATGAGAGAATGAATTAATTTTAGTCATTTAACAGAAGTTTATGTAGTACTAATTATATGCCAGGTACTCTCCCAAGATCGTGACAGATATTGACCCATTGACTCTTTGCAATAGCCCTATGGGAAGGCTACTATTTTTGTTCTCACTTCATGCCTTCAAGGTTTTGGCTCAGAAGCTGGAAGGATGGAGCTGTCATTTACAGAGAGAGGGAAGACCATGTGAAGAGCAGGTTCAAGTTGATAGGTTAAGGTTGACAGGAATGAGACAACTGTGTGATAGTGTCAAGCAGGTGGTTGGTCACACAAGTCTGGAGTCAAGAAGAGTGGACCTCCGTGTGAAGATAGTTTAAAACCATGCAATCAGAAAGGATCTCTAAGGGAGTGCAGATGTAGAAGAGAAGAAGACCAAGGACGATGTTGGGGACCATCCAACATTTAAGTATGACGACACAAAAACAAACTATCAAAGAAGACAGAAAAACGGCCAGACAGCTTGGCATCCTGGAAGCCAAGCGAAGGAAGTGTTGGAAGGAAAAGGGAGCAAGCAGCTGGGTTAAATGCTACAGAGGAGTCAAGTCAGAGAGAGCTGAGAATTTATTTATTGGTTACTTTGAAAAGAGCTGTTTCATTAAGTGGTAGAAATGAAAGTTGGAATGCAATGGGTTCAAGAGAGCTGGAGAGGGAGAATAAGAGATGGGGAATAAAGAGAACTGTTCTAAGGGCATTTTTTATAAAGAATAATGGGGAGCAGCAGCAGGGAAGAGTACAGGGTCAAAGTGAGACTTTTCTTTATTTGTTTTGCTTTCTTTTAAATATGGGAGAAATAACAGCATGCTTGTATGGGGGGGGAGGGGATAGTCCAGTAGAAAAGGAAAAAAGTATTGCTATAGGAAAGAGGAGGTGAAGTGATGTTAATGAGCTGATGAAAGAGGATGATAAAGTACAGGGCTTGGACTTAGAAGCACAGACAGTTCATCCTCAGCAAATGGAGAAAAAGCAGGATATGTGGGGATATGATCTCAGGGTCGTGGGATCCAGCCCTGGGCCTGCTAAGGCTCTGCACTCAGCAGGGAGTCTGTTTGAGATTCTCTCTCCCTCTCCCTACAACCCCTCCCACTCATGCTCTCTCTCTGTCTCTCTCCATAATAAATAAATAAATCTTTTTAAAGAAGGTTGATATGTAGAAGCCCCAGTGCTTTTCAGCTGTTTTTCTTGGATAACACATTTGTATCAGGAGATGTCTGAGTTGTCAGACTGTAGACAGCGAGATTCCTCGGGTCATGATGCTTGTACTCTATTTTTCCTGAGAAATCTAAATTTCACTTTATTTTTTTTTCAAGAAAAGAAAGTTGTTAAATATAGAACTGAGTGTAATTCACTTGAAATTTTTGCGAGATTTAATGTAATGAAATCCACATATAAGAAAAATAATTCATCAAATCA
Organism: Vulpes lagopus; assembly: GCF_018345385.1. Lineage (NCBI taxonomy): Eukaryota > Metazoa > Chordata > Mammalia > Carnivora > Canidae > Vulpes > Vulpes lagopus. The sequence continues at coordinate 24,351,118 of NC_054844.1, forward strand.
CTTGTCCTGTTTTTTTTTTCCCTATAGAAGTAAGATGAAAGTCCAGGCCCTTGGCAGGAGTCACAGAGATGATGTGAGGACAGACACTCATTCTTGGAAAGGAGGAAAGGGGCTTCCTTTAGGAGATAAGGAGTTGTTTTAGACCAATAATGTGTCACAATGATGGGGGCTTTCTCTGTGTCTATCATATCTAAGTAATATTTTGTTAATTAATACACCCTTTCAAATTAATAACTGCTGAGTAGGAACATACTTACTGGCTCTTTCCTCTACTATTATGGCCAATGGATTTTTATAGAATTTTCTTTTTAAGAAATGCTTTGAGCCATCCATAGGGGAGCAAGAGAATGCTGTGCATAGGGTAATGGGTCCTTAAGCTTGAATTAGAATCCCAGGTGTACCACAACCCAACCTTGCAATACTGGGAAAGTGTCTGAGCCTCACGGAGACTGTTTATTCGTCTATAAATCATGGGGTACTGATGAAGGTTGCCGTAAAATTAAATGAAGCAACATGCCGCAGTAAATGTGCAGCACAGAGTCTGGCTCATTGAAAGATTCATTATTATTTGTATGTTGCTAGATACTTAGGCAGTGTCTTCCCTTGTGCCTGGAGAAACATCCAGAACTCTGAGGATTTCTTTTTATTCTCAACCCAAAGACCCAAATGCTACTCAACAGAGGGAAGGAAATGGAGAAGAGCTGAAAGAGTGTTAGAGAATTGGAGAAGAGTGGAGAATGTACAGGCAATGTTTTCTTCTTTTCTTAGAGACATCTTTATTTATAGTTTTGTTTGTTTTTAGGAATGGATCTAGGACTAGACCTCACCTTTTATGAAAATTGAGATATAAAGACACATAACATGTCAGTTTTAGGTGTACAATATAATGATTTGATATATGCATGTATTGTGAAATGATCACTACAATAAATCTCGTTAACATTTATCACCACACATAGTCACAAAAATTTTGTTCTTGTGATGGGGACTGTTAGGATCTACCCTTTGAGCAACTTTCAAATATACAACACAGTAATACTAATGCTGTCATTACATTCCCGGGACTTCTTTATTTTAAAATTGGAAATTCATATTTTGATCTCATTCACCTATTTCACCCACCCCCAACCTCCATATCAGGCAACCAGCAAGACGAGTTCAGAGTTTTTGCTTTTGTTTTGTTTTGCTTTGTTTTGAGATTATGCATATAAAGAAGATCATATGGTCTTTCTCTGCCTGACATATTTCACTTAGCATAATTCCATAGGTCTATCTTTGTCACAAATGGCAGGATTTCTTTTTTATGGCTGAATAGTATTCTGCTGTGTATATTTATACCACTTTTTAAAAATCCATTCATCTGTTGATGGACATAGGCTGTTTTCATGTCCTGGCTGTTATAAGTAATGCTACAGTCAACATGGAAGTGCATGGTGTTAGTGTTTTCATTTCTCTTAGATAAATACTCAGAATTAGAATTGCTGGATCATATGGTAGTTCTATTTTTAATTTTTTGAGGAAATCGCCTTTCCAGGCTATGTTTTTAATTATCTCCTTGGTAATGTAAATATGACTGCTATACATTTTGCTCATTTCTAGCTTGCCTAAGACTCTGGGAGTCCTTAGCCAACAGATGAGGAGGACATCTTCATTTTATCATAATATTTAAGAAGTTCCAGGAGGGTGAGGGCCATGTGTGTAACTGAACTCAGTGGGACTACTTCATAACTCATTAAATGAAGGATAATAAGCTAACAAAAATGTGAGAATTTCCTGAGCAGTTGGATTTTGGAGCATTGCAGCCATGAACTCTTTTTCTACTGGCTGGGGCCTGGGAAGTGAGTGGGTGTGCTGGTTGCTGGGCTTGAAGCTGGACTTAATGATATCCTCCAATACCGCATCCTTTGCTGATATAGCTGTTTGAATCTTGCAGCTGTTTTGCCGTTGTGTGTATTTTCTTATATGTTACAGTTTAAAATGATGAGAGCAAGAAGCATTCTTGGAGTGGCATATGGAGCCCCCATGGGCAGTGTCCACAAGAGAGCCAAAGTCCTGTGTTCTGCAGCCTGTCCTTCTCTGTACCAGTCAGCCCAGATTCCAGATACTCTGGTTGATGGAGAAGATTAGGACTCCAGAACAGCCCTGCCAGACAAAGTCCCAGCTGATAACTTGGATTGTTAACCATTAACCTGACCAGGTGAAAAGGAGTCAAGTCTATTCCTGACTACTTTACAGGCCACAGCCATGGGGCCATATGTCTTTTGCAACTGGCTGCAGTGTGGGGCCACTCCCATGCTTGTCACCTGGCCCTTTTCTCTCTTGGCAGGTGACTGTTTACTCTTCTTTCCATAACTCCAGAAGCTGGGCCAGTGGGCCAGGGCTCTTGGTGCAACTTACAGGTTATGCTGTGCAAGGGTTTGTAGCGTCTTTATTTAGCCATGGATACTCTTCTCCCAACAAAATCCCAGTTAATTCTGGAAGTATTTGGCATTAAGTAGAAAGTAGATGATCCAAAGCTGGTCATCTCTAACCCTCCCAAATCCTAAAACACGCACACACCACACACACACACACACACACACACACACACCTCTTAAGAATTCCTAGCACTCTAAGCAAAAACAGTTTGATAGTCTTATCCTTTCTTTTTACAGATGACAAAACAGTTCTAAATCTGCCCTGTCCAATATGGCAGCCAGTAGCCAAATGTGAAATAGTCTGAACTGATAGGTGCTGTAAATGCAAAACACAAAATTCCAAAGACTTAGTATAAAAAATATATATATAAAATATCTAATCCATTTTTTTACTCATGACAGGTTGGAATAATATCTTAGATCATCTAGTTTCACTAAAACATATCATTAAAATGAATCCCACCTGTTTCATTACTTTTTTAAATGTAACCACTAGAAGATTCAAAATTACACAGGTAGCTCACATGATAATTCTATTGGACAAGGCGAGTCTAGATTATTCTGCCGAATGCATTATTCAAGGCCACCCAATCAGTGGTGGCAGGTCAACATTCATGCATCCTTTTTAAAAATTTTTATTGATTTATTCATGAAAGATATAGAGAGTGGCAGAGAGATACAGGCTGAGGGAGAAGCAGGCTCCCTGCGAGGAACCTGATGTGAGATTTGATCCCAGGACCCTAGGATCATAACCTGAGCCAAAGGCAGATAGATGCTCAACCACTGAGCCACCCAGGTGCCCCAGCATTTGTGGCTCCTCACTCAGTGTTGTCTCATTCTACCATTGTCACATCACTCATTTACCTGGAGACATGACTGACAGATAATAGTCAAAGTGACATCCCTCAGCAGGTTCGTTGAATGTGATGGGTGAGGAGGAAAGAACTTGCAGGTCGAGGAAGGTGAGGGTAAAATGAGGTAGGTAGTATTAGGCCCATAGATGGCCTCCTCTGTCATATACATTTGTTTGGCATCTGAGAGGAAGGAGAATTGACTCAGAAATAGAAAAACCTGGGTGGCTCAGGTGTTTAAGTGTCTGCCTTCGGCTCAGGTTATGTCTCAGGGTCCTGGGATCCAGCCCCACGTCGGGGGTCTCTGCTTAGGAAGGAAACTGCTTCTCCCTCTCCCTCTGCCTGCCACTCATCATGCTTGTGATCTCTCTCTCTCTCTCCCTCTCTCTCTCGCTGTCAAATAAATAAATAAAATCTTGGGGATCCCTGGGTGGCTCAGCGGTTTGGCGCCTGCCTTTGGCCCAGGGCGCGATCCTGGAGTCCCAGGATCGAGTCCCACATCAGGCTCCGGGCATGGAGCCTGCTTCTCCCTCCTCCTGTGTCTCTGCCTCTCTCTCTCTCTCTCTATGTCTATCATAAATAAATAAATAAATAAATAAATAAATAAATAAATAAATAAATAAATAAAATATTTTGTAAAAAAGTATTTAAAAAAATAAAGAGAAAAACCCCAAATCTAAGACACTTTGATGATTACCCTGTCTCCTTGAACACATCTCCAACCTTCCTGGGTCTCCTGTTCCTTATCTTTTAGGGAACGGAGTAAATTCACAGGTGCCTATATCCCTCTATTATCTCTAAATTCTTTAATTTACCACTTGCACATTCAAGATAGTCTTCCCTGCTAGCAAATACTTTTTTTTTTTTTTTTAGCAAATACTTTTTGATGAGATGTTCCTGCATCCACTTTTCCTTGTTCATATTCCACTCTCACAAATTTTGACTAGGAGAAGTTGGGTTGGGTGGAGAAGACTAGTTCAAAGACAACTCCGAGTCACTTTCTTTTGCCCTGGACCTTAGGAGCCCTATGTGCTCTTCCTAAAGCCCAATAAAGGGGGAGGAAGAGGGCAAGGAATGGATGATGGGGAGGGAGAAAGAAAGGAAAGAGGGTGAAGAATAAAAAGGAGATGAGTTTTAGAAATATGGACCCAGAGGGATGAGTAGTCCAGATTCTATCTGGACTCCTGGGCCTATAAACTCCTGGAAACCAGAGACTATATCTTATTTTTTTTTGGAGAGGGGCTTGGCCTGCACAGTACCCAAGCACACTTCTCAATGGACAATGAACATGAAGCGATCCCTTAATTTGGTTCACTGGGTTATCTACAGCCCCCTTTTCCTGGCTGGCACCTTCATAATAGGCATGATAATGAAGGCAGGTGAAACACAAAGGCACAGAAAGTAGAAGTCAAATTAAACAACAAATTTATTAAAATGTTATCCTCCTTCAGAGGTCCTATGAAGCAGAAAACACGCAGACATTGTTTTAAGTCAGGGAGTTTCCAGCTTTGCAACTGAACTCCCTGGCGGAGGGCCAGGCCTGTCGTCAGCGCGTGGGAGAAAGTGGCATTCTCAGGGCCGTGTTGGAAGTTCCAAGTTTATGAGGCATTTAAGTTAGGATTTAGTGGTTACCTATGGGGTTTAGGGTTGAATTTTTTCTCTAAAATACACTTCATCTCTGAATTGCAGCACATGCTGAGATGCTGTTTGGGCTCTGTTTTCTTCTCAAGGCAGTTCTAGATTTCGCCTCAGATGAAATGATGAGGATACAAAGCTTCCGTCAGACCCCACCCCTACCTGACAGCCCTGCGGGAGAAAGGAGCTGTCCTGAGACGCTGGCTCACAGGGCCCCATTGTCCTCTTCTTGTGAGTATTGTAGAAGGGATGAGGAACTGGTGCAGTTTTGAAAGGGCACCTCGAACTCAAACTCGCCTGCCTACACCAGGGATGTCAACAGTTGAGGTTAGCTTTTCCAGGAACCAAAGAAATTTGAATAAAATAGACTTTAAAATAAAGAAAGTGAGAAAGAAGGCAAAACTAGAGTATTCAGTTAAATTGTCAGATTTCTGGGAAGTTAGAAAAGATAAAACTGAAGCCATTAATACAGTGGGGGGTGGGGGGAGAGATCCAGTCACAAATCCTTCCAGTATCACCCTGCCGATGCCGGTGTCCAATACCTGCCTCACAGGACAGGACACACAAAACCAAGTTCTACCAAAGCTAACAGCCAACTATCCAGTATTGTGAATGAGGCAGGATTCCTTCCACAGGGCCTATGGGGACGCTCTCAGCCAAAGCCTCAAATTAGTTTCCCTTGATATACTCAAGGCATACGGATAAACCATTCCTTTGGTGGTTTCTTAAATGAGCAGGGGCTTCTGGAGGTTTGGCCAGGCTCCAGGTAAATGGGGTTGTAAACTGGAGCTCAGGGAAGTGCCCTGTAGGTTGAGCACACTCTGTTCAGACAGTGCTGGTTAAAATGTCCTGCTGTAAAAAGCCCACATTTCCTTAGCAGGGCCTTGGAAGGCTCTTCTGCTTCTGCTCACCAGGGCTGTGGGACTTGGTATTTTTCTCAAAGAGCCCAGGAACCTGGTCTCCACAGCTCCATTCCTACTCAGGGATTAGGAATGGGGAAAAGGAGACTTCTCTCTCTGCACAGCCTAGCTTATCATCTGAGAACTACAAATGAAAGGTCAGGCTTTGAGCTACAAAGGAAAGCCAAGGTCTCCACATTTAGGGGGATTGCAGGGTCACCATGTGGCAGTCTGCTAGGGCTACTACAACAAATTACCACAGGCTGGATGGCTTAAATAACCAAAATGAATTGTCTCACAGTTCTGAAGGCTGGAAGGTCAAGATCATGGTGTCAACAGTGCTGGCTTCTTCTGAGGCCTCTCTCCTAGGCCTACAGATGGCTGTCTTTTCCCTGTGTCTTACATGGTTTTCCTTCTGTTTTTATCTGTGTCCTAATCATCTCTTCTTATAAGGAGACCGGTCATATTGGATTAGGACCCAATTTCTGATCTCATTTTAACTTAATTTTCCCTTTTTTTTTTTTTTAAAGATTTTATTTATTTATTCATGACAGACACAGAGAGAGAGAGAGGCAGAGACACAGGCAGAGGGAGAAGCAGGCTCCGTGCAGGGAGCTCGACGTGGGACTCGATCCTGGGACTCCAGGATCAGGCATGGGCTGAAGGCGGCGCTAAACTGCTGAGCCACTCGGGCTGCCCTTAATTTTCCCTTTAAAGATTCTATCACCAAGCACAATATTACATTTTGTGATACCAGAGGCTAGGACTTCAACACACAAATTTTGGAGGGGGATACAATCCAGCCTAGAATAGCATGTCTCTGACTCCTGGGAGAGCCGAGAACCTCAAGGCAATTCCCTGTTCATGGCGGCATGTCACATTTAGATAACTTAACAACATCCTTCCATCTCCGTTTCTTAACAAAATGCCCCAAATTTACTGGCCTTCCCAAGCTCCTTAGGCTGGTCTTCTTGGTATCTAATTTCTCTGTGATGTTGGGGATGTTTCCTAGAACGTTTCTCTCGAGGACCACAGCATTGCCAAACGGGTGGCCAGTATGCTCCCTCACTCATCACTCCTCCCCTACAAGTCTTTCCCAACTCAGCCCAGACACCCAGTGAGGCCCAGTTAAGGAGGGCTGTGTTCTTGCCTAAGAAGCCAGGTAGACACAACCTCCCATCCCCCTGGGGTGGCATTAAAAAAGATAGCCTTCTCCTCATCAGCTTGTATTTCCTGTGGTGTTTATAAGCAGGCCTTCTCCGTGTGAAGCAGATTCCAGAAATGGATTTTCAGAATTTGTTTTGCTTCCTACCACTACTCAAAAGTAATTCCCTGGCAATGCAGGCTAGGAAAGAAGACAGGATTACTGAGCCCAGAGATGATCTCGTCTAACTCCTCTGTTTCTTTCGAAGAGCAATTTAAAAATCACTTCTCTCCCAGAACCAGATAAACAACTGTCTCCTCTACCCTGGGCTTTGCAATTCAACTCTATTTTCTATGATCACAGTGCTGAGCTTATTACACAAAAAAACAGCCTTTGCGAATCCTCTCTCTCCCTAAGATGATCATTCTTGGGTGGTCCTTCTTGGGTGGGTCCCTGGGCACGGAAGCCCCGCACCATGCTTCCCCCTCTGCTCCGTGGGCTGGGGGAGAGTCTGCCTCACGAAGCTCAGCTCCAGCTCATCAAGAGATAAGATCAGAAACACCGTGGAAGGGCAGTGTTTTAACAAGGCAGAAAATACAAGCTATTCCAAACCTCAGGCCTACTGTGTGAAAAACAAACCCCTGCAGCACACCCGGGCTTTGGGGGCCCTCTCCCGGAGAGGTTTCTCCCCTCATAAAGATTGGTATCATGGGGTGAAGAAAGAGTCATGTCACTCCCAGCAGGGCTTCCAGTCAGAAAGGCTTCACTTTCAATTACCCAAGAGCAGCTGTAGGCTGCTGCTTATGTAACAGGCCCTGTGCCTCCTCGGGAGGAGGATGTGGAACCATTTGGTGTTTGCTGAATAATGAGTCATGGTCAGATTTAGGGAGTAGAAACAGTGAATTTCTCCCCTGCATTGCTTCATCCGGAACTTCTAGTAAAGAGTGATAAGCACTGAGTCAGTTCCCGGGGGGGCAGCCCTAGGAAGGGAAAGCACCACAGAAGGCTCTGAAATATGGGCCCCCAGAGGGCTCACGTGTCCAGCTGCTCCAGGGGACTCGAGGGGCATTCGAAGCTTCGCTGGGCAAATCCAAGAGCAGATTCGCTGTTTATTTAGGCCCATGGCCGGCCTGATGGGGATTTTCCTAATCTCAGGCAGTTGCCGCCTTCTTCCAGGCCCTCGTCAGGATCCAGGAGCGTCAGGGTGAAGATAGGAGCTTCAGAATGAGCAGGGCTTTCTCCAAACCTCATTTAATTCTCAGAAATGAAAGAAGTCTGAGGAGCTGGGTGGGGTGGGGTGGGGGGCATATTTATACCCACTGAGAAGCTAGAAGCTTTGGTTTCCACCAGAAATACAAAATGAAGATATTCTGGTTTTCGTCCCATTCTGAGCTAAACAAACAGACAAAATCCCAAGAAAACAAAAGTAAGCCCTGTGCGAAAATGAACCAGACAGTATTTGTCCCTCTTCGAAGAAATCCAAACTTCATAGACTTTTCACATCAGCAAATGATTCCTTGTAACCTCCTTCCCCACCCCCACCCGCACCCCCATGATGCTTTTCAACGTGCGTGGCAAGAAGTCACAGCCACCATTTCCTTCTTTGGCAAAGGCACTGCCCAGACCCGTGTGAGAACGCAGGGGTCTCTTCTGGAGCTGGCGCTTCTGCCTGTTGTTGTGATGGGTGCTGCAAGAATTTTGCTTGACGAGCTATGTAGGGAACATTTTCTTCAATGCACAAAGCTTCAGGAGGCCGAGAGCTCTGCTTAGGAGAAGCAGCATCGAGAGGTCAGGTCAGACTGCTGAGGTCTGAAGCCACCTCCCACCAGCTGTGTGACTTTGACATACAATTAGCTTCTCTTCTAGGTCCCTTCCTCTGTAAAAATCGAAGCCCTGAAAGTCTGTACCCCACAGAGGGGGTTTTGAGCTCTAAGGGAAAACTCACACAGCATTCTGAATGCTTTTTAAACCCTCATTACTGATAATTATCATAATGATTGTATCACTATCATTACTATCACTACTTAATGGTAACATAATGTTCATATCTCATGACTTCTACCCAAAAACATGTTAGTGAAATAGAAAGGCAGGTGCATTTTTTATGGTCCAGTAGATATGACCTTTATACAACTAGTAAGAATTTCCTTTAGCATTTTCAATTGTAAAATGGGGGAAGTATTATACATTTACAGTGAAGATTCAGTGGAATAAAATGTAGCAAGTTGTTTGGCTTGGATAGTACAATAAATGATAGCTATCTTGGTTATTATATTATCTAGCCAATAAATCTAAATCTCTGCTCAACTAAATTTCAGGTGTCTTTGTCCCATGTAGCAAAATGAAGTTCTAAGCCCCAGATCACGGACACCCCTTGAGAGTATTTCTACGTTTATTTATGACATAAAATTTCCATAGGGAGGTGAGTTCCTAGAATTCTGACTCAACACAAAGGTCATGAGGGGTCTAGTCTGGTGTTTGGTTGAGAAAAGAAAGGATTAAAGATAAAGCCATTCCTTAGATTCTTTAAGAAGGGCTCTTTTGGCCTCTGTTGTATTGATTGATTTTTCTGGCTTGATTTACTTCATGGTAATTTGTTCAGTTCAGCTGACCACAGGAAGCAGATGACACACCTCCTCTGAGACTGGCTCTGAGTGCTGGAAGATCAAGAGGGCAGCCACACAACTGACCTCATCATCACTCCACCTCGCATCCACCTTTAGGGGGCAGTTACTATATGTGTCAGGTCCAGCTCAAAGGACATTTCTCTCAATTTTATACCTAAGATGGGCCTGTTGGCTTAATACCATCCTAAGGATGAGAAAACAGTGCTCTTCAGTGGCTTGAAAGCCACCCATGATCCCACAGCTATAAGTGGTACGGCTGGGATTAGACTCTGGGAAGTACTGGGTCTACCAGGCTCCGTTGCCATGACTGCTGAGGGTGGGCCTGCCTGGAACAGCACCTACAGTTGTGGCATATAAATTATCTGCCTTCATGTCACTGCTGAGTAGCCACCAGATGACCTGCTGTCCAGGAAAGCTCACAGGCAGTCTGTGTTTGAGGAGAAGCTGTAACCATTGCCTACAGGCTGGAAAAGGCCCTTGCCATCCTCGGGCTCTTGGTGTAATGGAGACAAGCTTGACAGAGACAATTCAGTTCCATGGGAGAATGCAGTTCTCCACGGCACTGCCAAGTTATTCTGTGGAGTCAGCGGGAAGGGAGGGGGTGCTCCCTCCCCACCCATCCTTTGGTGTGGTGGTCTCACACGAGAATGACCCCAGCCCCCCATATCTTAGTGCAGCTATCAGAGCCCTTTGAGAAGGGCAGAGCCGATGGCTTGGACAAGTTTCTTTTCTTGAAACAACGCTAATTTGTCCAGTTTTGTGGCTTTTTTATGTGGAACAACATTAGCTCATCCAAGCTTGTGGTTTATTTGAAAATGAAATTCCGGTAAATCTTTCGCACCATCTGGCAGTGCGGTGATTGGCCGCCAGTTAGGAACAAGCCACTGAGCACACAAGAAAACAAAGCAAAGAAAACCCATCCCAAACAGAGAGGCTCTCTGTAATCTCTGCCCAAGCCACTCCATGGGGCTCCCTGAGGACGGGGCTCCCCCCCCACCCCCCCCCCGCCCTGGGAGTGGAGCCGTAACCTGTCACTCTCAGGGTAGGAACTGGTTTCTCTCAGAAGCTGAGGCCCAGTGGAACTTCTCAGCTTAAGCTTTAACCAGGGTCTTAAATTCTTTCTATAGAAACAGATTAGAAGGGGCCCTCTGAGGGCACATTCAGAGGATCTAGAAACCAATATGAGTGATCAGGAGAAAAGGGAACTTGAAACATTGGCGGTTGAGTCTTTGGAGTGTGGAAAAGTGACTAGGTCTGGGTCCCTGAGGGATATAGCCACACCCACCAGTCCTGCCTCAGCCTTCATTATACGTACAGCCGCACAGCCGCCGGTCCCCTGGTGCTCACTATGTGCATTGCGCTGCCCTGGGTACAGGGAACAGACATGGCCCTGCCTATAGGGATCTTACCTACTGGTAGAATAGATTGGAAAACACATCATTTAAAATAATAATTTCAAGTAAAGTAAGTGCTATGCACGGAGAAGCTAGGGGCTGTGGAGGGTGGGCAGTTCCGGAACGGTTTTAGCTGGACTGCTCAGGGAAGGCTCTCTGAGGAGGGGATATTTAAGCTGAGACCTCACGATGAGGTGTCACTGGCCATGCAAGGTGTAGAAAGTCTAGGGCCTGAAGGAACTGAAGGGCCAGCCCTTTTAGATAGTGAAAGAGAAGGAGGGAAGCATGAGATAGGGATGGAGAGGCAGGTGAGGGCCATGTCTGTAAGGCTGAGGGAAGCCATTTCCCCCTTTACTCAGCAAACAGGCTGTGTAAATTTACATGGACAGGAAAGCACTTTTGTCACTCTGGGGAGACTAGATGGTAGGAGGTCAAGAGTGGAAGTAGAAAAACCAGTTAGGAAGTTATTCAGTTGTCCAGCAAGAGATGATGATGGCCTGAGCCAAAGGGACAACAGTGGAAGGAGAGAGAAGAAAGAGATTTGAGGTAGAACCAACAGAATTTGCTAATTGGTTTGATGTGGTGTAAAAAGGAGAGATCCTCCTAGGATCTCCTAGGTTGGTGCTCCTAGGTCCTTCTAGCTTGAGCGACTGCTTGGGATAGTGATACCGTTTACTAAGACAAGGAGGCCTGGAGATGGGAGCACAATATCTTGGAGGAAAAAATCAAGAAATCTGTTTTAACCACGTCAAGTGTGAGATATCTGATTTATCTAAGCAGGAATATCAAGTAGTATTCTAGAGCTCAGTGGAGGAAAAAAAATATGAATTAAAATGTCATTAGCATGAAGAAGCTGGTATTTGAACCAATGAGAACAGATGAGCTGCCCTAGCAGATGGAAAGTAGGAAAGTCACTCTGGGGTGACTAGATGGTAGGAGGTCAAGAGTGGAAGTAGAAAAACCAGTTAGGAAGTTATTCAGTTGTCCAGCAAGAGATGATGATGGCCTGAGCCAAAGGGACAACAGTGGAAGGAGAGAGAAGAAAGAGATTTGAGGTAGAACCAACAGAATTTGCTAATTGGTTTGATGTGGAGTAAAAAGGAGAGATCTTCCTAGGATCTCCTAGGTTGATGCTCCTAGGTCCTTCTAGCTTGAGCGACTGCTTGGGATAGTGATACCGTTTACTAAGACAAGGAGGCCTGGAGATGGGAGCACAATATCTTGGAGGAAAAATCAAGAAATCTGTTTTATTTATTTTTTTTTAATTTTATTTATTTATGATAGTCATACAGAGAGAAAGAGAGAGAGGCAGAGACACAGGCAGAGGGAGAAGCAGGCTCCATGCGCCGGGAGCCTGATGTGGGATTCGATCCCGGGTCTCCAGGATCGCGCCCTGGGCCAAAGGCAGGCGCCAAACCGCTGCGCCACCCAGGGATCCCAAGAAATCTGTTTTAACCATGTCAAGTGTGAGATATCTGATTTATCTAAGCAGGAATATCAAGTAGTATTCTAGAGCTCAGTGGAGAAAAAAAAATATGAATTAAGATGTCATTAGCATGAAGAAGCTGGTATTTGAACCAATGAGAACAGATGAGCTGCCCTAGCAGATGGAAAGTAGGAAAGTGTTCCAGAAAGGAATGTTTGGGGATTTCTCATGTCCTGGACTGCGTGGGGCCCTAGGCTGGAGTACATGCAAAGGCTCTAAGTCACATCAGGAGGGGACTCATGAGTGTATGTGCGGAGACCCCAGCCCACTTGTATACAACCCCCATCTCCACCACCTACCTCCACACATAGTGCTCATTGTCCACTACTCAGGGGTGGGCCTGTGGAAAAGACCCCCCAGGCAGGTCCTGAAAATGAGCCCTGAACTGTTTGGACAGAATTCCAGGGTCCTGGGTCAGCTTGTCCTCTCAGACCTGTGCACTCTCACTCACCTGGGTCAGGGTTAGAGCAGGGACTCTAAAGCACGGGATATAGGGTGGGGGCTTAGGGTGGTAGTGTGCACTTATCAGGGTATATTTATCAGAATAGTTAAAGCCATTTCTCCAGGCAGCTGATATGCAGGCCTGGGAAAAGAGCCTCTATTGCTCACCCTGCCAACCCCTGGACTACTCCTATAGTTTCTGTGACATAGACCTACACCTTGCTCCTTATTGACCTTGCCATAATAGGAATGGGCACCTTTCTAAACTCGTCAAAGCTGACACCAGTGGGAAGAATGAGACGGCAAAGATGAAGGCTTAGGTGAAAGAAAAGCAATCTACCTACAGAAGCTAACCACAGCTAGCTTAGTCATCGGCCGATACACAGGGTCCAGCAGGTATTTAATGGGTTGGAACATTAAGTGTGGTTCACTTAAGTGCCATTCGGAGGCCATCCCTCAGGCTATGTTCGCAAAGGGAGTTCCAGACCCTGGGTGATGTGCAGGGAGGTGAAAAGCACCACGGCTTCTGTTGGACTGTCCATTCTAGGCCCGGATCCAGCCAGGTGCTGACTGGCTGAAAAATAAGATCCATGCAGTGCCCTAAAGAATTTGAAGCTTAAGACTATCTTTCCCATCTTAGTGCATTACAAGAGTGTAAGTAAGACAAGTCATTTTCATTTTATAAAGTGGGTTAATATTTTGGGACAGGCAGGGATACTGAGGATGAGATACACTTGCTCACTCACATACTCACACCTCCAGTGCTGGGACTGCCGACACCATGAGTTAATTTCCTGCTCCGTGGGGAGAGCTAAGCTGTCTCACATGATCAGTCAAGCCAAGGCCAGGCTGCGTACAAGGCCCATCAGCGTTCCTCATCCAAAAATGCCAGGGCTAGTAGCCCTCCCATCAGTTCCAGGACTGGTGACCAGGCCTTAGTCTCTGTCTGAGTAATGAAATCCTTAGCTGTCGTCACCTACTGAGCAGATTCAGAAGGGGCAGATATCATATATAATAGGGCTATAAAAATAAAGTAGGCAAATGTTCATTTCTTTTTGTCTTCATGTAGCCAAATAGAGGTAGGACTGTGAGGGAAAGGTATACTGAGAGCCAGGAACCGTACGTCTCATTACAAACCCTAGTGGTGGCACATTCTGTGGCCTCGGGCAAGGCACCCAATCTGTCTGCTTTTTCTTTCCAAAGTGAAAGGAGGCTAGGAGAATTCATTAGTTTGGTGGAAAGGTTTGAGCAACTTGGTTCCATCCGTGCAATAATGACCTCTTTCTATTTACAAGACTTTGGCTCCTATCCTCATTTCACTTTTGATAGTCAAGTGGATTTGCAAGTTAATGGGAGCTCTCAGCAGCAATCTGTAGAACATTCTAAAAGCCCGGGTTTACAGCATCCCCGAGAAAATGTCAGGGACTCTTTAGAGTGTTACTTAAAGGGACTATCAACAAAACTTCAGTCAAGACCACTCCGAAGCAAGTTTTAGACAGGAATGAGATTATGTTATATTCCTTTTGCAATTTTTGAAAAAATTGTATTTTTGAATTGTGGCCTTGAACTTTATATATTCAACTATTTCAAAAGTGTGACTCACACCTAGTGCACTGTTCTGCACGTGATGCATTTAGATGCTTTACAAATGTCTCTGGCGAGATAGATGGGTGAAGAGATGACTAAATTATAGTGAAAGAGACACCTGTCATTCAGTTTCACCCTGGCTCTGGAATTCTCAAGACTTAGGGTTTAGTATCCTTAGGCATTGTTGATGTTAACTTTTGTTTTCTTACTTCAAAAGTGTTCCGGCTTCACTTGGATTGAAATGAAACCAAAAGCAGACTCATTATGCATCCTTGTAGCTGTGGAGCACACTGAAAAGTACTGTTGTGTAAGGCAAAAGCCCTATGGAATGGGTATGATTTACAGAAAAAGAAACTAAGGCTGGGAGACATTGTGCATTTTAGTGTGGTCTCATCCCTAGGTTGCCACCTATGATTCGAGAGGCATTGAACCCCCTGCTCCCAAACCTTAGTCTGCCATCTTGCTTCCAATTCTCTAGATGCTCACAGAGTCTCTGGCACAGGAGATTCAGGAAGTCAATGTCATGCATAATATCTTTGCAAGATCAGCTTATCAGATTCGCTTCTGAGCACAGTCAGCTCCAGAGAGGAGACCGGTGAAACCTTAGTGGCCACCAGCCCCAAGAGCAGCCCAGATCAGCCACTTCACAAAAGAGGCTAGGGGTATGATCCAGAGGGGTCCATGTAAGCTCACAGATACTGTCTTCCCATCACACCATGGGGTCACTGAAGCCATACCTCTTCCCCATATAGCCATACACTATCCCTGGGAGAAACAGGGGGAGGAGATGGAACTCTGAAGAAATAAGTATTTTATGTAAGAGAGACTACAAAATTACATAAGGAGACTATTGAAATTATAACACCAGACTAAGTTTATTGTCATATCTAAAAGCCCTACGACTCAATTTTAATATATGTGCTGCCGAAGTGAGCACAGCTTTACGACTCAAAGTATGGGTCCCCAGGCAAGAGCTTTGGCTAGGAACTCATTAGAAATACAAAACTCAGGACCCATTTCAGTCCTGATGAATCAGAATCTTCATTTTAACCAAATCCCTTGGTGATTCCTTGCATATAAAAGTTGGAGACACGTTGGTCCAAAGTGCATCCTTGTCCCTTTCCCCTTGTCCAGAAAGGGTGATGACAGTAAGCCATAGCACAACATGAAACCATCTCTTATCTATATAGATCTTGGCGTGTGAAAATGTGTGACTTTGCCACCATTGAGTGGAAACAAGGAGCATACCGAAGAGGACAGCAAGAAGTGCCAGCATCCTTCTGAGTCAAAAGGAGCAAGGAAAACCCTGTCAGCAACTGGATGTCAGTTCACATGTCAACTCCTCCTGTTGACAACTAATGTCTTAAGAGCTGGGTCGAGAATTCTGAGTCACACCAAAGGTCAGTGGGAAAGAGCGCCATGCCAGTTAACTACAACTGCCATGGGTGGAGGATGGGTGAGTAGCAACTTACCTTCCCCAAGAGTGCCAGGTGCTGAGAAGGACAAAACTGGGCAGAGGGCCTTTGATCGCATCCCTCAAAAGTTGCAACAGTGGAAATTCTAAGAGTGCTCTGATTTTCGAAGGAAGTTTGTCTGTGAATCAAGTGGCCATACAGCAAGCCAACCTCATCGTAGGAGAAGCCATGAGCCTCACTCTCTAGGATATATCCTTACTTGGGGAATCCACTCTTTTGGCTTCATACTCATTAAGATGGGAGAGGCCAAGAGAAAGGGTTTTGGTAAGCATGGTATCAGAAGACCAAATAATCAGGACCATGCTCACTTTGTGAAAATGTCACTTTCTTAAGTTTTAGATTATATTACATAGGATTTAGGTCTCCTATGAATATTACTGGCAAGGATTTTTTTTTTTCAAAGTCAGAAATACATTTCCTTGAAACCCAGAGCACTGGACTCAGACTTGAGAAGATGTGGATTCCAGCTCCAATCCTCCGACTTAATAGCTATGTCTATAGAGCAGTCAGTAAGTCTCCCTAAGCCTCAGTTTCCTTGGTGACTGGCATATCCTAAGCAATTAATAAGTGTTTTTAAAGAAATTAATCCTAGCCCCCCACTACAAATTATGTTTAGTTTGAGTACATATTTTTAAAAAAAATTTTTTTTATTATTTATTTATGATAGTCATATATATAGAGAGAGGCAGAGACAAGGCAGAGATAAAGGCAGAGGGAGAAGCAGGCTCCATGCACCGGGAGCCCGACATGGGATTCGATCCCGGGTCTCCAGGATCGCACCCTGGGCCAAAGGCAGGCGCCAAACCGCTGCGCCACCCAGGGATCCCGAGTACATATTTTTAATAGAGCAACTTTTATCTGTGAAGTACTCAGGGCATCCAGCAGATTCTCGAGGTGGTGGGGAGGATAAACCTTTGCCACTAAAATAGTTTCTTTTCTGCCTTGAATGATTTCATGTTACAGAGCTTTCTAGAAGCAAGAGACCAATCCAGAAGCCCCCTTGAAGGCCCTGGTACCTTTCAGGTTTTACCATTCTCTAAAAAAATGTGGTCAGGTTGAAAAATATTAATAGACACAAAAGCACAACAGGAATTTGCCTCTTAGCCTCTCCCTCCAAACGGCTAAAAACAAAACAAACAAACAAAAAAATATGCTCCTTTAGATAGCAGGCCTGTCACATTCCCGGCCAGACCAGGAGAGCAGATGAGGTTTCCTGATGCATGAAGTGCTGGTCCCAGAGTTCCCAGACAGACTGCATTTCTCAATTCTGAAGGACCCATTCCAGGTCCAGTCACAAGCAATCGCCTTTGCTGGGGTCTTTAGCAGCTACAATGGTCCCACCCTGGACAGCCAGGGAGCACTAAGGTTAACAGCCCAGGCCCACTCACTTCCGGTGGGCAGGGCAGGAAAGGGGGAGAAGCCTGAGGTCCTCTGGATGATTCCCAGCTGCCAGCTCTATTTGGAGGCTGAGAGCAGGGACAGCAGATGGAAGAGTGATGATCTCCTCCTGCTGCAGGTGATTCATAGGGCATCCGGGCGCACGGCCCACCTCCAACACCAGTGGGAGCAGATTTCACATGGATCCAAGAGCCTCTGCTGGCGCATGAGAACCACATGGGGCTGCGAGGTGGCAGGGAAGTTGGGGGGGGTGTGTGTTGTTGTTTCATAGCCCAGGCCATCTTGGTGCCAAACCCTCGCACGTCTCCTTGCTTCGTTTGCCCTCAGAGGCTTTGGTTCCTTTCTCATTAGCCTGCTGAGGGCAGCTGCCTTTGCAGCCCTATTTGCCTTTAGACTGCTCCAGCTGTGCTCCTACCTCACTCTCATAGGGACCCCACATCTCTGCCTCTTGGGGGTGAGATCTATATCTCCCCTGCTGATATCTTCACTGACAAGATTTCCTTTTTTTTTTTTTCTGGTAGGATGTAGCCACTTTCTCCCCACAGCAAAGCAGCATTCTGGCCAGGTTCTCTGGCACCTACCTTATTGCCTATGCAGTTGTATGAGGCGTGGGCTCCCTGCCCTGGAGTGTGAGGATTCTCAGACTACAGGGAAACAGAGTAACTCAGCTGTTTGGCTTTTTCCCATGAGACAGTCTCCAGTGGGGTTTGACCCATTTATCCATCTCCTTTCTCTTTGCCACAAAATGCCTTGGACAGAATATTTGGCACAGGAAATCGATCATGTGCCAACCAGGAATTGAGGTGCCCCTCTTCCTTGGGGATTCTGATAGTTCCAACATCACTGAGGCTGACAGTGGTTCCATCCCTTCATTGTCTGAGGGTTTTTCTCACTTCTGGACACCTCGTAGGTAGTCTCTGCCCTTCATTGTCTTGTACCATCCTTCTCCCAAGGAAGGAAACAGGGAGTTCTCTCTTCATGTGATTTCTAGTCACAGACATAACCCTGAGGTCAACACTGGTTTGCCAGAGCTTATGTCTGTGCTGCCTAGTATCCTTCCCTATCTGCCTGGTTGGGCATTACCACAGCAGGAGTCTGGAGTCACTTCCCGGCTCCCAGCATGTGACCCACACATGCCCAGAAGCATGAGGAGCAATGTTAACCTTTTAGGAGATTTTCCAGAGAAAATGAGACAGTCCATGGAGTGTTATTTATGTCTCTTCTTCTTCTTTCCTCCTTTTGGAAGCAGCAATTTGGAATGGACATACAGAATAAAACAGAAGTCAAAGAACTGTCTATGCATCCTTTCCCAAGCTATAATTAAGATGGAAGCTCATTTGCCATCCTGAGGGTTGGTGTAATCAAGCATATGATAGAGCAGGATTTTGGAACATTTTTATCAGTTTTGGAACTACAGCTCTTCCATGGCCACATTTCTCTTCATGGCTCAGATTTCAGACAAGGACTAACATTTCCTGCACAGACAGGCCATGCCTCGGCTCTCCTGATTCGGCTGACCACTGTTCACTGGAGCTGCATGCAAGGGGTAGGAGTGGACACATTCCAGCATGCTGGGGTTTGGAACAGCACCTCTCATCCCCAGAGAAGGGATTCTCTGTGGGGGCTGAATTGGCAGTGCTTGAGCTTGCCTTGCGGTCGGCACGTAGGCCATCAGAAATCATCTGGGTGTCAACCTGCCAAGCTGAGGCCGTCCTGGGGTGCAGGGATTTATTGCTAACAGAAAAAAAGAAGAGAAGTCATTTTCTTAACTCTGCTTTGCAGGCCACTTTTATGTAAAGGGACTCCGCTGTTGCTTCAATCAGTTCAATATCTAATTCATCATGCCTGTGTTCTTCCAGCAGTTTGGGCCTGTCTGCTACCAGGAACAGGTGCCAAATCAGAGTGTGGAATTTTCCCAGCAGGCCCTAGGGTGTGTCGCTGCCAAGGCAGCTGCGGTAGGGTTGAGGAATAATGAGGGAACCACAAATCCAGAAAAGGAAGAGGAGGCTGCCTTTTTTGGCGGGGGCCGACTCAGGTACAGGCTGTCCCTTGAGGAAAGATGTGGGTTGTGAAGACCCCTCTGGTGCCAAGGCTGCACAAGGCCAGGCCAGGCAAGAATGGACCCCACAGAGCAGCTTCCCAGAACTAGGTTAATCAGACCAGGTGAGGACAACCGAGAGTGGCTGCCTGCTAAGGCCACAGCAGGCTCTGCCCAGTAGGAAAAGCAAAAAGCAGTGGTTGCTGGGGAAATCCAAGAGACCTATGTTCAGTGAGCAAGAGCAGCACCAACTGAGCATATGTAGTGTGGTCTGGAGCTAAGTGTGTGCCAGGGAGGAAACAGAGCTGTGTGCCACATAGGGCATTCAGAAAAGTGGGAACAAAGCCAGTGATATCCAAGGAGTTGAGGTCAAAAGTCCAAGCCAAATGAGTATCAAAAGAGAAATGAGTTCTCTGGAGTCAATCAGTAGCAAATACATATTGGCATCATTTGATAGAGTATGTTTTGCCTCCTCCTTGTTAAAGGAACTCCACTCATGGCCAACAGGTCACACAGCACACCTAGACAGACAGGAGACTTGTGATCAGAGCTGCTTGTCTCTGCCTGTCCTGGACTCCATAATCTTGGCTGAAATTCTAAGACCACATCCCAGGTCAGTGGGAGTGAGTTGCCATGGTGTGATGTCTGCCATGGGAACAGGAGAGGAAACAAGGTACATTTGCCATGGCCATGGTTTTATTCTTCCTAAGGTTTTGCTTCATTGGAGGATTTCTTTAACTTCACAAAGATAACAAAATGTTTTGTTGAGAGTAAGCCCTTAATGTGACAAGAGAACCATAGTTTTACATTTTACTCAACATCAATATAAACAAAATTGTCTAATGCAAATTAAGGACATGAGGTGGACTTTTCATTGCTATGAAAGTCCAGGCCGTCATCACTAAAAACGAACACCCACTCGTGTACTTGCTTTTTCTGCTGTCATTGAATTTTGATTCATCCATTTCAATTGCTTCTCTTACATACATTTTTGATAGGATTAAGATTTTTTGGTTTGAAGTCTGAATTGTAATTCCCAATAGACTGAAACATAGATACCATGAAACTTCCTGTATTCCAACATTAAACATCCACTGGTAGAAAAAGCTTCAGATTTTCCTTTCTAACCCCTATTGAGTAGATACAGAAGGGCTGTTTTAACTAATGGCTTTAAGGAGGTAGAACAAAGCTATTTCCTTCTACTTTTTAAAGGAACATAGCTCTGAATGTCTAAATTTGTATGAGGTCTAAGACCTCAAAGTTTTGGATGGTCATCTGGTAGGAATAAGAGAAAACAAACATTGAATAGTCAGGTGCCAAGCATCGTGTGGGTGCTTTCTTGTGGACCCATCATTAAATCCTCAGAACAACTGAGAAGGAAATCTTCATTTCTGTCTTTACCTATGAGTTTAGGAAAATTCAGGGAGATTGAATGTTATGGACTCTATTGATTTAGTTGACATTTGAACCTAGATCTGATTCTAAACCCCATGGTGCTATTGGATTCTATTCGCTTGGTGGTGGCTATTTTGAACTACTTGTTTCTCCAAGTACTTTATGCTATAGCTTTGTGGGTTGAAACATTAACTGCATTCATAATTATATAAATAAACTTACTAATATAAAATAAACTGACTAATCAATTTGGAAAAGAGCTTGATGTTCTCATTTCCCAGTAGTTATTATTATTTAATATTGTATCTATAGCTTAAATGTGGGAGATATTCCAAAAAATTTTTGATTCAGAGACAGATTATTCTGCAAAGTTTATGGATGCAATAAAAGACAAACAAGTAAAACATGAGGTGACCTCTTGATCCCTCTATTTCCATTTAAGTATTTTTAAAGTTCTGAGGTAGTCCATGAGCATCATAATTCTTGCCTAGGAACTGGGTTCATTCTTCTCTGTCATCTTTTTATCTCTCCACATGCTCATTCTCCTTCATGTGGGGTATGCAGATCTCCTGACTCTGGGATTTAGACTCCATAAAGAACTATATTTTAAAGCATGAATAGTTCTGACATATCTGATGGAAAGATCTCTGAGGTGTATGGTAGTATGGAGACAAAGAAATTATTGGTCTATGTCAGCATTGATTGTAAGGAGGTGCTCAAAGCCCAGACCTGTTCACAGGAAACCTGGGTATTGCAAAGATAAAACAGAGAAAATCAGAGGGTCTCAGGAAAGAGTTTTTGGGGAATACAAACTCTTGAACAACAACAAAAAATTACTTGGGGGCACAGATGCTGTTTTTATCACTTAATTCTACTGAGTATAGATTTGAGATAAAAGAGAAAGAGCTAAGAGATCAATGACTACCTGTCCAGATAGTGATGATGAATTGGATTTGGATTTAGGGCCCACTGGCTTAAAATGCTGGAATACTAAGTTCTTGGCCATGGGTGATTCACATTTCACATGCACAAAAGAAGTGTGTCTGCCTAGAGGCAAGACTGACAGAATGAGAAGGCTTTTAAGTCAGTATAGTAGAGGAGGGAGGAAAAATAGACAAACCTGGGAAAACATGGAAGGTGGCAGGTAGAAACAGGTAAAGAAGAAATAGAGTGGGAAAGAGCACAGTGAGTCACAAGTGGGATGGTGAGTAGCCTTCAATATCAGTGAACAGACCATGGGGGAATCCACAGTGGAACTAGAGATGATGATGTAGGAATCTGGGGCCCAAGGAAACTTCAGAGCAAGAGTACACCACAGCTATGCAAAAAAGCAAGAGGCCAGAAGGCAAAGAGACAGGAATAGGTTGTGAATTTGATCCCAGAGTGATTTGTAGTGACTGGGTTCAAGAAGTAGGCTGTGATTTCTTCTAGGTTGCCAAAGGTTGTTGAAACTGGCTAATGTATGTACTCGGGAGTCGATGAGTGAAGAATGGCTTGTTAGGCTTAGAGCTGGGCCATAAATACACCTTTGGGATTGGTTTTATACATATCAATACAATTGGGTAGAACAGGACTCAAGATCAGGTGAAGTTTCTCACTGAGTCATTTACTTATTCAACAAGTATAAATTGAGTGCCCACTTTATTGGAGTGCTGAGGATAGAGCACTGAATGAGAGAGATGAGAGCCCCTCAATGATGGAGCTTACTAAAAAATGGGAGGGTGAGAGACAAAATATAAACAGGAAAGCAGTTAAATAAATAAGAAAATTTCATATTGTAATATTTACTATGACAAGAAGGTAATCAGATTGAAAGACTGACAGTGGGGATGTAGTGATGTGAGCAGTTAACTTTGGATGGGGAAATAGTGAGAGCAGGCACTCTGAGAGTGTATCATTTGAATAAAGTCCTGAAAGATGGATCCACAATGTGAAGGAATGGGGACGGAATGATCCAAGCAGAGGGAACCACATCTGCAAAGGCCATGAGGGAGGACTCTACTCCTCAAACAGAAAATAAGCCAAAGTAGCTGGAGGATAATAAGTGGGGGGAAAGTGGGAAGAAGTAAGGTTGGGAAAGTAGATAACGCCTGACCATGTAGCTTTTAGAGAATAATGATGAGGAATTTTGATTTAAGTGCAATAGGAAACCAACAGGCCCCCATATGAAAATCAATGGATTTCTCAGGAGAAAGTTTTCAGGCTAGAGGAGAGTGGGATGATATATTTGAAATATTGAAAGAAAAAATCCTGCTGACCAAGAATACTATACTTAGCAAGGATGTCAAGGATGTCCTTTGAAAATGAAGGGAAGATAAAGACTTTCCCAGACACTCAAATGCTGAAGGAGTTCATCACCATTCGACCTGCCTTAGAAGAAATGCTAACAGGTATTCTTCAAGCTGAAAGGATGCTAATTAACTGCACAAAAACATATGAATGTGTAAAGCTCACCAGTGAAGGTAAATATATAGTCAAAGTCAGATTCTCTAATATTGTAATGGTGATGTATAAATCACAATTCTAGTTCAAAAGTTTAAAAAAATATTAAAATAGCTATAGCTATAATAATTTTTAGTGGATACACAATATAAAAAAGATGGGAAGTATAACATTATTAACCTAAAATGTGAAGGAGGAGAAGTAAAAGTGTAGACTTTTGGTATGCTATCAAAGTTGTTAGCTTAAAATAATATGTTATAACTCTAATATTTTTATCTAAGCCTCATAGTAATCCAAAGGAAAAACCTATAGTACACACAAAAAAGATCATAGTAAGACAATAGTAGCAAACTACCACAAGAGATCACTAAATCACAAAGACAGCAAGAGGCAAAGAAAGTAACAACGGAACTACAAAATAGTCATAAAACAATAAAATGGTAATAGTAAGTCTTCATCTATCAATAATTACTTTAAATGTAAATGGATTAAATTCCATAATCAAAAGACATATAATGACTGAATGTATAAAAAAAAAAACAAGATCTGGGGCACCTGGGTGGTGCAGTTGGTTAAGCAGATGACTCTTGGTTTTGGCTCAGGTTGTGATCTCAGGGTGGTGAGACTGAGCCCCACATCTGGCTCTGTGGTCAATGCAGTTTGTAAATTTTCTCTCTCTCTTCCTCTGTTCCTCCTCGCCCTGATATAAATAAATAAATCTATTATTTTTTAAAAAAGATTTTATTTATTTACTTGAGAGAGAAAAAGAGAGAACACAAGCAGTGGGGAGGGGCAGAGGGAGAAGCAGAATCCCCCCGCCCCCCGAACAGAGAGCCCAATGCAGGACTCAGTCCCGGGACCCTGAGATTATGATCTGAGCTGAAGGCAGATGCTTAACTGACTGAGCCATCTAGGTGCCCCAGTAAATAAATCCTTAAAAAAACAACAACAGTAGTATGCTGCTTAAACTTTAGCTTTAAGGGCACACATGGGCTAAAAGTGAAGGGATGGTAAAAGATATTTTGAGCTAATGGTAACCAAAAGAAAACAGGGGTAGCTATACTTAACACTCATCAAATTAGATTTTAAGAGACAACTGAGACTTGTTTTGTGGTTTAACATATGATCTATCCTGGAAAATGTTCTATGTGTACTTGAGAAGAATGTATGTCCTGCTGCTATTGGATGGAATGTTCTGTATATATGTTAGGTATATTTGGTCTTTAGTGTTGTTCAAATCCAGTGATTCCTTACTGATTCTCTGTTTGGATGATCTATCCATTGTTGAGAATGAGATATTAAAGTCCTCAACGACTACTGCATTGCTGTTTATTTATCCTTTCAGTTCTATTATTATTTGTTTTATATATTTAGATGCTCCAATGTTGGATGCATAGGTATTTACAATTGTTGTATCTTCTTGATGAATTGACCCTTTATCAAACAAAGATAGACAAACAAAGGTCATTGTATAACAGAGAATAAGTCTCAACAAATTCAAGAAGATAATATGGATAGACTTATGGGAATTGTACACAAACTGTAAAAATCTTCATATAACATACTATTTATATATCAAATGGCATCAACCACAAGCAAAGCACTAAAATATTAAATAGAATGACTTAGCTAGTTGGCTTCAGCAACCTCTGTCACAGCCACTTCAGTGCTGACACAATGAGAGTCTGAATGGATTACTGTAGTAACATGCTTGGAGGCTATTCATGGGCTCAACAACATGGTCTTCCACTCACCAATCCTGATCTAGATACTCCCACTGCATAATGTCCAATCTGCCATCAATAGAAATCAACGCTAAGGCTAAGCCCCTGACAAGATCCCACCCCTCAAGGAGATCAGCCACTTGATGGCAAGTTGATTACATTGGAACTCTTCCAGCTAAAAATTACAGTGGCACATATTGTGGGTATGAAGAGTGTCTTTCCTAGGGCTTCAGCCTGTAATCCAAAGGCTTATAGAGTGCTTGATCCATTGACTTGGGATCTTGTATAGTAATACATTGGACCTAGGAACTCACTTTACAGCAGTAGCTCTCACAGTGTGATCCCTAGCTTAGTACCATCATTACTTGGGAAGTTATTAAATAGGAGATTGAGTAAGGACCCAGAAATCTGTTTTAGTAAGCCCTCCAAATGATTCTAATGTATATTAATGTTTGGAAACCACTTCTTGATAGGAAAAAAAAGAAGATGTGGCATTGAACGTATGACTATAATGTCTACTGGTCTTATCACATACTAGGCTACCAAGAAGCTGCTAGCCTGATAGAGTGACAAAACGGTCTTTTGAAAGTTTAGGGCTTGCTTGGAGATGCTACCTTGAATAGATGTCATCCTCTAAGGTATATGATATACTTCAGTCTTAATCAGAATTCCATGAGATATTTAAACCACACCAAAAATAAGTGACTGTTTTTTCAATTTTCCCCAGGGTAGTCCATAGCTAATACTATTTTAGACTCTTAGAAAGAAAGTTAACTCTTTATACATATAATGTATATACTAGGGCAGTAGAGCTTAATAATCATGGAGAATCCTTGTTAAAAATAGCTGCCATAAATCAATGACCATTATAAAGTATTGTGCCTCCAATAGAAAGAATAAATGGGCCAAGGAAACAAGGGAGGAATAGCAGTGGTAATTCTTATTATCACTCCCAGTGACCCATTTGGGAAATTTAGATTACTTGTTCCTATAACTCCAGGCTCTGTGAGTCTGGAGATCCTAGTTCTCAGAAGATGTGCTCCAACATAAAGAAGAAGTAAACCAAGAAAGGACAAAAGTAATATATTATCTAGAAAAGAGTGGGTTCCACTTAGGAGAAGGGTAAAGAGAAGACTTAGGATAATCACTACCCAACCTAAATTGAGAGCAACCTGTACAGTTTGGACCAGCAGGATGGGGGGCTTAGGAGACAAGTATCCAAATTCTGCAGATATTATGGATGGTTTTGTGATGGAACATCCAGAAAGAATTAAGAATATGAATATGGAAATTATGAAAGTGAAAATTTTTAAAAAGAATAAAACATATATGGCTAAGAGTATATACAGTTGATCCTTGAACAATGTAGGGGTGGGAGCATCAACACTCTTTGCAGTCAAAAATGCACATACAACTTTTGACTTCCCTAAAACTTAACTACTAATAATTTAGTGTTGACTGGAAGCCCTAATGATTAACATAAATGGTTAACATATTTTTTGTATATGTATTAGAACTGCATTCTTATTATAAAGTAATGTGTGTGTATGTATATACACACACATATATATGAGCTTCCTGTACCTATAGCTCTGGCCCCCAAATATTGATACAGTGAATTAAATCTACCAATGGTGTATATCTACCACCTATGTGTGTGTATATATATAATATATATGTACACATATACATATACACATATGTACATATAACAACTCAGGTAGAAATAAGTAATATGAAGGCAAAAAGAGAGTTGGTGATGGAGGGTGCCTTCCTAGCCAAGGTGTTTAGGGAAGGCCTGAGCAAAAATATAGATGAAGGAGTAAATCATGAAGTTTAGAAGGTAGGGTGCAAGACAGCATTCAAGACAGAAGTAACAACAAACACAAAGGAACAGGAGGAGTATTGGCATAGAGAATATCAGCAGGAAAGAAAAGGAGTTGTTGAGTATTCAAGGACTGAGGAGGTTTATGAAAACTATCAGCTAGGAGAGAGTCAAACTAGCTACTAGAGAAATGAAGGGGTAGTGCTAAGAAGTGCTGTGAGCCCATTTGAGATTTGTGGTCATAGATTTAAGTTGAGACTACTCAGTACAGCTCTGTGATTTTTTCCCCCCAGCAAGGAGGTAGGCCCAATATAGGATGTAATCAAGACCAGCATTTAATCAAGTACATATGATGGAGGTGGAAAAAGAGCAAGATATTTAAGATGCTTGTGAGTTTTTCAGATGCTGACTAAGCAGGGAAGTAGGGACATGAGGGAGGATAATGAATAACAAACATTTTCTCGGTTCAATAGATTGAAAAAGATCTAGCCCTGTAGGAGGGGATTCAGTTTAGCTGCATGTCAAGAAGCTATCCCTGTATAGAAATGTATATATCTGAGGATAAGAACACCAGATAGGCATATGGGTGGTTTTAAGGAGAACACACTTGGGGCCAGCTGGCAGAGAGGACAGTTTCCTGACCCAGATCTCAACATAGCCTAGAAGCCCACTCCAACCAGGAGGGCATCTGCAGGGAGTCTCATTTGGCTAAGAGTGGAGCATCTGACAAATTCTTGTCTTACTTTGCTGACAGAATTATCAATCACTAATGGAGGAAGAGAGAGGGGGAGCTTCTAGTTTAATAAGGAAGAATGTCTTGGTGAAAGTGAAATTGATGGGAATTTTGAGAGAAAATGGTCCCCTTAACTACTCTAAATGAACCTAATTCTCATGGTTCATGAGATCACTGAATCCATGACTGGTACTCGTTGTGGAATTGTGAAAAAAAAAATCAAGTAATATCAGCAATAGGTAAAGGTTCTGATTTCAAGGATCTCTGCAAAATAGCCTAAAGACGAAAAAAGGATAATCAGATGGAAAAATAAATAGTTGCTGACCTTACCTAATGGATGAAGATTAGTCCATCAGAAAATGTTTCTGGTGGCAGTTGGCAGGAAACAGGGGAGAAGGATTAATGAAAGAGAAGATATCCCAATGACAAGTGGCCCCAAATGTTAGTAAGGTAAGCTAAATCTACCAATAGCAATAATTGGTTTTTAAAAAGCTATTTTTGTATTATGTACATAGGTACATAAATTATACATAAATACATAAGTTATCATTTATACACCTTATTTCTAATCCTTAAAACAACTCTGTAAGTTGAATTTTTATACTTGCAGTTGAGGAAATTGAGATTAGACAAAGCGATTGACTTTCATGAACTGTTTTAGAATATGATAGAGCCAAGATTCAAACCAGGTCAGTTTCTCTCTAAAGGTCATTCTACAGTGGCACTCACATCTGAAAACAACTCTTGATGTGAAGTATATGTAAGAGAACTTTGTAGTGAAAAAGGCAGCAGTCTTGGTTGGCAGAAAGCTCATTTAGACAACAAGGTTTGGTCATCACACAAACTAACATTATTATCTTAGCTTGCATCAACTCGGGGTCAGAATCTTGAGTGATCACCACGTGTCCCAGCCATATCTATGGTACTGTGTCCAATTGTGAGCACCATGCTTAAAAAGAGATATAAACAAACCAGATGATATTTGTAAAAAAAATGACCAATGTAATGGAAACTTAAAATCATGTTGAAGGCTCATTGAAAGAACTAGGCTTTTAGAGGAAGGAATACCTAGAGGGAATATGATATCTTTCCTAAAATATTTGACAGGCCTTTTGTGAAAGAGAGAATAGGCTCATTCTGTATGAGAACCAAATGATAGGACAAGAACTAATTGATAAAAACCAGAGATCCACATAAAGTAGGGGCTACTTGAAAAATTAATTAATTAATTAATTAATTAAAATTTTTAAGTTTCTCATCCTGGTACATTTTCTAACTACTAGAATATTATGGAGGCACTTCAAGCCTCAGGTGATTATGTTACATGATTTTTATATGTTCTTCCAGCTCTAAATTTCTACGATTCCATGAGTTCTCATTTTTAAAAGACCAACTTTCTTTATACACACAACTGTGTAGTTTTATAATACATAAATGCTATTATGTCATACCTGATTTATTTAATAAGTAGAAATCTGATGCTTTTCCTGTTTTAAAAAATTGGATATCCTCTCTTAGTCTCCCCAATCTATTGATGTTAAGAGCTCCACACCCTCATGGGTTCAAATCCTAGCTTTGCCACTTACTAATTGCATCCTTGGACAAGTTACTTAACTTTTTTATAATAATACCTAGTTCAGAAGATTATTATGAGGATCAGTAAGTTAATACATATGAAGCACTTAGAACTGTACCTAGCATTTAGTAAGCAGTAGATAAATCCGAGCCATTATCATTCCCCATGAAAACCCCACCATGTCAACTGGAAGAGCACTAATCGATTATAATAACTACAGTATATTCTATAATTTATTCATTTCCTCTTTCTTTGATAAGTATTCTCTTTTTTTCTGGCTTTCCCACTCATCCAAATAGCATTGCAATATGTAGGTGCACTTATACCTTTTGTATTGCTGTTTTTATGTCTAATAGTAAAACAGGAGTGGATTGAAGGGGATTGCTGGATTGGAGGCTAGATGCCTTTTTAATTTTAAGAGATGTTGCCATTTAGCCCTCACCTCATATTTCCTGCAGTAAGGTATAAAAGTACACTTTCCTTTGCATTTCCGCCAGTAATAGGTAGTATAATTCTTTCTAACTTTTGCCAGAATAACAGGTACTAGAAAAGTGATATTTCCTTGTTTTTTTTTTTTTTTTGGTTTGTATTCCCATAGTTTTAAGGAATTTTAGCACTTTTTCATGTTGGTTGCCATTTACTCATTTTTCTATTGGGTTGTTTGTATTTTTCTTGTCAACTTCTAAGGACTCTTTGCATAGCATATATTAACTCCTTATGTGACTTTTATTTGTTTATTTTCTAAAGATTTTATTTATTTATTCATGAGAGACACAGAGAGAGAGAGGCAGAGACATAGGCAGAGGGAGGAGAGGCAGGCTCCATTCAGGGAGCCCTATGTGGGACTTGATCCCAGAGCTCCGGGATCACGCCCTGAGCGGAGCAGATGCTCAACCGTTGAGCCACCCAGGCATCTCTAACATGACTTCCTTTAAAACACTCTTGGTTCAAACCATGAACGTGACCATGTTGGTTCACTTCTGCACTGTCATTTCTATCTGAGTCTTTCTCCCTATTCTTTTCTCCTGGGTACCTGAGATGGACTTTGGCCTATGAGGAAGTAAAGCATCCAACAAGAGCATAGTGGGGTTCCACTGCAGACAGGTATGTTACCCCATAGTTCATGAGAAAAGAAACAAAGACTAGATGATGGAGTGAGCAGGATGAGAGATTAATCTGCAGAAGCCAAAGACACAGGATCCAAGTCAGGATTCCAGGGACATGAGTGTGGAGCCAGAGAGATGGGATCAAAGTGGAGGTAGGTCAGGGGGAAAGGGCAGTGGTATGGGCCATTTGCTTAAAATACCCATTAATGTTTGAAACTTGTTGTTATAGACCAGCAGGAGTATCATGCGTGCTGGATGGACCTGACTTCAAATGCTCAGGCAGGAACAGATAATTTGCTTGTTCAAAACTCTTTATTGAAGCCTTAGTGCCTAAATAGCAGAGTCCCAGGCACTTGAACTTTCTCTCCAAGGTCTTCTAAAATATGATCTGACCTTTCCTTCCTCACTTTGCACTTTCTATTCCTTTATTGTTCCTGAAATTCCTTTCATCTTCTGATTTTTGCCTGGAATGCCTTTCTGCTGTCTCTCCTGTACAAATTCTATTCATTTTTAAAGCCTCTGTTTCTCTGAATGCTGTCCTGGCCACTCTAGCCTGATGTGAACTTTTCCCATTCTGGACTCTCACAGTCATTATTATCTGCCCACGCATTTGGCAATTGGTCATTGTCTCCTTGAGATTCTTTTGGAAACAAATCCCCCACCAAGCCAACTTAAGCAATAAAGAAATTTATTATCTCATATAGCAGGAAGCTCTGAGTTAGGACAGGCTCCAAGGTTGATTTGGGGACTTAAACACATCATTGGAGAACCAAGTTTTCTTCACTCTGCCATCCCATAGCTTCATGGTCATAAGATGGCCTTTAAGCTGCTAGGGCCTCACTCTTGTTTGTTTATATCTAGCAACATAGAGTGGGAGTCCTTTCCCTGAGCAGTGGCTGTCTGTTTCTCTTAGTTGGCTTGAGCCATCATTGTTCGCATGCCTACTGCTAAACCAGTAACAGTAGCACAGGGAATGTCACATGTTAATGGTCCTTACTAATTAAGAATATCACCTCATCTGGGATGAGAGTCATCTTCTTCTCTATCCCCTGGGAGAGATGGATTCTTAAATAAAGTTGGGCTTTTGGTTCAAGAAGAGGAGAGATAAATACAGCATAGTTGTAGGTTGCCCTATGACAAGTGTTTATTATCTTGAACCACTATTTGTACTTTTTATTGTCACCTTTTCATACTTCTTACATCTTTTTTTCCCAAGGTAGATTGTAAACACTTTGAGACAAAATGTATATCTTACATTTTGTAACCAAAAATGTATGGTAATTATTTATTATAGATTTAGATGTCAGCAAATCTCTATTGTAGATGTAGATGTGCCTGTAAATATTTATTGATTGGGTTTGACTTCTCTGAGATTCACCTACATTCTCTATCTTTCTAGCACTATAGAGGATGCAATTGAAGTTTCCAAGCTTCTGAGGATAAACATAAAAATATAAGGCTTTGAGGACTCCAAGCCCTGAAAGCTGGAAGCCTGTTTGGAATCTTGTGCTCCTTCCCTATCTCTGCCACCAAGACTGTATGGATATCATCATCAAACCCTGATCAAGGGAATGAGACCAAGGAGGTTGAAAATTCTATAATGCAATAGATCTTTTTAGCTTTGATACGTGCATTTGACTACACTTCAGTGCTAGAGCTACAATATTTGCCGTAGTTACAAAGCATGCATTTTTATTACATTCCACTCAGGAAAGACAATGATCACAAAAATTGATATTTAAGACATTTCATTCATTTAAGGTATTTCATTCATACTTATTACCAATCTCTGTATAAGTACAGAAAATATAAAGTTGGATAAGAAATTATTCCTACCTATCACTAGTAGGCATGCTATCCCTTCTTCAAATTTGAAAGAAGTCATTTCTGTGTGGTTACTGGGGTTTAGACCTCAAATCACTACCTGGAATGGCTACTCTAGGGCCAAGTGTTTTGCTATGGACAATATGCTGATATTTAAGGTAAGAAGAATACAGTTTTAACCGCTATTCAATGTCTTAGCCTAAGGTGATTCACTTAGCTCAGCTTCTACATCACTAAAATGGGAATTAATACTACTGGCCTACTTCTAGTACAAACTATAAAACCCAAAACCCATGTGAGAGGCATAATTCTGACAGCCCAAGCTGAAGAATATCATTAGCTGAAGTATAGTAAGATTGGGTGAGGTGGTTGTTAAGCGGTTTCTGAATGAGTCAGGCCTCTGGTGCTAAATCTATTAATGAGTCATTTTCCTTGCCTAGCAGACACTGTGGCAGAAAGTGAAAGAAGAAGCCAATCAATGTCTGTTTCTTAAAAATGTATTCTGACCTTCAGTCCACCAAAGTAGATTTCAACATATTTTGGCATTTTAGACAATATTTGTCACCAAAATATTCTCCTGGTTCCTCTCAATTTGGAAAAAGCAATTGAAGTATTTTCTTTAGGAATGGGGAAGTTGGTTTTCATTTCTTCCCAGGGGTATTAGATGATAAATTTCTAGTGGCCAGATATGGCATCTATTACCCTGCTCTGTGCAACATCTAAAGTTCAAATCTGAATATACCAGCCTTTACTAAAAACTTATTAGTGACAATGATGATGACAACTCACTAACCTCATGTCCACTTGCCTTATATGGCTTTATTGATCTTCATCTCCAGGCCATACCAGGTTCCCATCCACATAACTATATCCTGGCTCTCTTTGCACATTTTCCAACCAAGATCTTAAATTGCTCCTTTTGTCTTTTTATTGCAACTTTCTCATCTATTGCCTCTTGCATTCACTCATAAGAACTAAAAGTCCTCTTCTACCCTTATATACCCTTCAATTACTTATCATTCTTTCTACCACACCAACACATGGGAGCCCTTCTAACTCCTCTTGATGCTTCATTCAACTTGGGCTCCATGGTTAGCTATTATAACATTGTCTCTATCATCCTAGGCTCCTCTATCCATTTGGCATTTTGCTGTGTTCATCATGTCAACCTGAAGCCCTGTCTGGTCTGCACCCACTTTGTTCTTTGGACCTACCCTTGACAATCTGAGACTGTGGAATTAAGACTCAAAATCTTATGGGATTTATCTTCTTCAAATTTGCACTTTCAACTGATCTGCAAAAATCAATTAAATTGATTAAAGAGGAACTCAGTAGAGGAAAACAATAAAACCAAAATCTAATTTTTATAAAAGATCAATAAAATCAATACCTCCTCTAGATAGGCTAAGAAAAAAAGGGAGGAGACAAATTACTAATATTAGAAATGAAAAAAGAGATATCACTACAGATCCCATGGACATTAAAAGGATAATAAAGGAATGATATAAACAACTCTGTGACCACAAATTTGATAACTTAAATGAAATGGACCAATTCCTTGAAAGGCACAACCATGCCAAAATGCACACAAGCAGAAATGGAAAATCTGAATAGGACTATATCTATCAAAGAAATTGAGTCAATAATTAAAAGCCTTTCAAAACAGAAAGTATCAGGTCCAGATAAATTCCCTGCTAAACTCTACCAAATATTTTAAGAAGACAAAAGAGGAGAGAGTATTTCCTAACCCATTCTATGTGGTCAGCATTAGTCTATTACCAAAGCAGATAGAAACATTACTAAGAAAAGAAAACTACAAACTAGTATCTCTCATAAACACAGATGCAAAAGTCCTCCAGACAATATTAGCATATTGAACCCAATGTTGTATAAAAAGAAAGGAATTATACACCAAAAGGAAATTGGATTTAGCCAGATATACAAAGCTGGTCCAACATTTGAAAATGAGTTAATGTAATCCTTTATATCAACAAGCTGAAAAAGAAAACTCACATGATCATATCAATAGACATAGAAAAAACATTTGACTAAAATCTATCACTTACTCATAATAAAACTCTCAGTAAACTCAGGAATAGAGGGGAACTTCCTCAACTTTAAAAATATCTACAAAAATACTACAGGTAACATCATACCTAATGGTAAGAAACTTGAAGCTTCCCCTTAAGATCAGAAACAAGACAAAAAAGTCCAATATCATTACTTCTTTTCAACATTGTCCTGGAAGTCCTAGCTAGTACTTCCCCTTAAGATCAGAAACAAGACAAAAAAGTCCAATATCATTACTTCTTTTCAACATTGTCCTGGAAGTCCTAGCTAGTACAGTAAGAGAAGAAAAGGAAACAAAAGGCATGCAGCTTGGGAAAGAAGAGATTAAGGAAGGAAAGAAAGAATGAAAGAAAGGGAAAAAAGAAACCTCCTAGAAGTAAGAAACAATTACAGCAAGGTTGCAGGATACAAAGTTAATAGGGAAAGGTTGATTGCTTTCCTAAGCACTTGCAGTAAACAAATGGAATTTGATTTAAAACACAGTATCATTGTATATATAAACCACATCTTTATCCATGCATTAGTTGATGAACATTGGGCTCTTTCCATAATTTGGCTATTGTTGATAATACTGCTATAAACATGGGAGCACGTGCATCCCTTTGAGTCAGTATTTTTCTATCCTTTGGGTAAATACCTAGTAGTACAATTGCTGGATTGTTGGGTAGTTCTATTTTTAACTTTTTGAAGAACCTCCATACTGTTTTCCAGAGTGGCTGCACCAGTTTGCATTCCTACCAACAGTATAAGAGGATTTATCTTTCCCTGCATCTTCACCAATATCTGTTATTTCTTGTGTTGTTAATTTTAGTCATCTGACACTCATTGTAGTTTTGATTTGTATTTCCCTGATGATGAGTGATATTGAGCATATTTTCTTGAGTCTGTTGCCATCTCTATGTCTTATTTGGAGAAATCTCTCTCTCTCTCTCTCTCTCTCTATATATATATATATATATATATATATACACACACACACACACACAATGGAATATTACTCAGCCTTAAAAAGAATTAAATTTTTTTTTAATTTTATTTATTTATGATAGGCACACAGTGAGAGAGAGAGAGAAGCAGAGACATAGGCAGAGGGAGAAGCAGGCTCCATGCACCGGGAGCCCGACATGGGAGTCGATCCCGGGTCTCCAGGATCGCGCCCTGGGCCAAAGGCAGGCGCCAAACCGCTGCGCCACCCAGGGATCCCTTTTTTTTTTTAAATTTTTTTTTAAATTTTATTGCCTTAAAAAGAATTAAATCTTGCCATTTGCAATGATGTGGATATAGCTAAAGAATATTATGCTAAGTGAAATAAGAGAGAAAGACAAAAATCATATGATTTCATTCATATGTGGAATTTAAGAAACAAAACAGATGAACATAGGGGAGATAAAAAAGAGAGTTAAACCAGAAAACAGACTTTTAACTATGGAGAACAAACTGAGGGTTACTGGAGGGGAGATCAGTGGGGGAATGGATTAAATGGGTGATGGGCATTAAGGAGGGCACTTATTGTGATGAGCACTGGGTGTTGTATGTAAATGATAAATCACTAAATCTCACAACTGAAACCAATATTACTATGTATGAAACTAACTAGAATTTAGATAAAAATTTGAAGAAAAAATCCTGATACCATTTGTATTAGCACCATCTAAAATTAAATACTTAGATATAAATCTAACAAAATATGTACAATCCTATATGAGCAAAACTATAAAACTATGCTGAAAGATATCGAAGAAGAAATAAAAAATGAAGAGAAATTTCATGTTCATGGATAGGAAGACTTAATATTGTTAAAATGTCAGTTCATCCCAGCTTGATCAATAAATTAAATGCAATACCAATCAAAATTCCAGCAAATTATTCTGTGGATATTGCCAAACTTACTTTAACATGTATATGGAGAGGCAAAAGACCCAGGATAACTAACACAATATTGAGGAGCAAAGGTTGAGGAATGTCATACTCAACTTTAAGACTTACTAGAGAGCTATAGTAATCAAGACAGTGTGGTAGCTGCAAAAGAATAGACAAATGGATCAATGGAACAGAATAGCCTAGAAAACAGACCCACATACATACAGTCAACTGATCTTTGAAAAAGGAGCAAAAGGCAATGAGATGGAAAAAGATGGTCTTTTCAACAAAAGGTGCTGGAACAATTGGACATTCACATGCAAAAAAATGAACCTTAGAACTTTCAAAAAATTAACTCAAAATATATCACAGATCTAAATGTAAAATACAAACTGTAAAACTCCTAGAATATAATATAGTAGAAAATCTAGATGACTTTGGGTTTGATTATTTTCTTTCTATTATTTCTTAGATATAACACCAAAGGCATCATCCACGAAAGAAAAAATTGAAAAACCAGAATTTGTCAAAATTTTTAAATTTAAATTTGTCAATATATAGTAAACCATTCTTTCTGATGTAGTTTTCAATAATTCATCAGTTGCGTATAATACCCAGTGCTCATTAATTACCTCACATGACCTTCTTAATGCCCATCACTCAGTTTTCAAATATGCTCTGCAAATGGTATTATAAAAGAATGAAAGCACAGGCCATAAACTGGGAGAAAATATTTGCAAAGAACCTATTTGGTAAAGAGCAGCTATTCAAAATATATGAAGAACTCTTAGAATTCAACAATAAGAAACAAAAAACTAGATTAAAAAATGGACCAAAGATGTGAACAGACCCTCATTAAAGAAGATACACAAATGGCAAATGCTTTTGAGTGGGATTAACAAGAATTGGTGGACTCAGTAGATTGTGCTTAAGTGTTATCCAACCCACTGAGGGCCTGAACAGAATTAGAGTTGCAGGAGGGAGGAATTCTCTCCTTTTTGCTTCTCCCTGTTAAGCTGGGATATCACATCTCATATTTTCTGGCCCTTGGACTGGGATGTACACTATCAGTCCCCCTGGTGTTTAGGCCTTTGGACTCAGACTGAATTATACCACCAGCTTTCTTGGATCTCCAGCTTGCAGATGGCAAATCGTGGGACTTCTCAGCCTCAATAATCATGTGAGCAAATTCTTCATAATAAATCATCATCTATATCTATATCTATCTACATCTATATTCTACTGGTTCTATTTCTATGGAGAAACCTGACTACTATAGGCAAAACTATGGAAATAGTAAAAAGATTAATGGTTGCAGAGTAGGGGTAGAGAAGGGATGAATATGCAGAGCATAGAAGTTTTTTTTAAGGCAGTGAAACTACTCTGTTGTTGCTATAATGGTGGATTCATGTCATTAAAAAATGTGTCTAAATCCGTAGAATGTACCATGCCAAGAGTGAGCCCTAAGACAAACTATGGACTTTAGGTGATAATGATGTGCCATTGTAGGTTCACTGATTGTAACTAATGTACCACTCTGGTGGGAGATGTTGACAATGGAGAAGGCTATGTATGTGTGGGAATAGGGGGTATATGGAAACTCTCTGTACCTCCTCTCAATTTTGCTGTGAATCTAAAACTGCTTTAAATTAAAATTATAAATAAATATTGATAAATAAATATTCTCAGCACCTTTTGAAGGAACCTCACTCATACCATTGCTGGCAGGACCTGTAATGAGCATCATCACCAGGGTTCATGCTCAGATCACACCTCCAAGGTCCCAAATCTGCCGACCTCCAGAGTGTCAGAGCAGTGCTGAGTAGAAGTGGTTGGAATCCCTCTTTTCTTCAGGGCTCAAAGTACTCTCAAGGCTCTTACAGGAACCAAATGACATGCCATCCCTCCACTGTCTTTATCCCTCCCAGCTTGCTGTCTGTCTTGGGGACTCCTCGCCAAATGCCATCATCATCCTTTAGGTAAAAACTGAAAGCCTTCCTGAAACTGAAAGCCTTTCTGAAACTCAACCTCATGTGAATAAGTACTGAAAGTAGTTCCTAGTCCCCTGTTCTATAAAACAACATCCAGTAATACTATAGCTTTATTGTATTTATTTTGTTTTATTTTAATACGTTATATACATAATAATACAACAGGCTCATCTGTTAATGCAAAAGATGTAACTGATCTTCCTTCCTAGGAAAAGAGCCAGGAGTCATCTGTGGGATGGATCAGTGCTCTACCACTTTCTCTTGCCTTTTGTGCAAGTGGTACCGGCACCTAAGTGGGCATCTAGGTTTCAACTCTTACTAGGTACAGCTAAGTATCAGAACAAAGCATAATGTCCAAGAAGGACCTTGGATTCATAGGCACCATTCCAGGGAGTAATCCAGGGACAGTAAACCACTGGAAGCACAGACCCTCATGGACCAGCTAGAGTCATTCCCCATATTGGCACAAACACCTGCAGAGACTTATTAGGTTAGCTGACTCTGGTTCACTTGAATTTAATTCAGTTTGTTGAAGAATGGATGATGTGAACAAGAAGCCTTCATCTGTGTCACCAGGGTTTTGTTTGTTTGTTTTTAATGTTGGTGAGGGTGTACTAGTGCCTTACCAAATAGATTGGACTTTACATATATGAGTCATAATGAGTGAGGATTTTTGTTTTGATCCAGTTCAGTAGTACGTCCCTGAGTCTGACAGTCTCAGATGGACACCTGGATACACCCATTACATGGTCTCATTGCAAATTGTGTTGTGAAGGGAAACTCTCCAAATCATTATCTGATTAGTTCTAAAAAGGAAAAAGATGGCAGGATTATAGAAGCACTTAGTGTCACCGATTAGCAAAGTCATGGGGCTGAGCCAGTCATTCCAAAACTTAATATCCACATACAAGTGCAAGTGGCCTCTTTTAATTATTTGGGAATAATGGGCCTCAGGGAAGTGAATGCTTTCAGCCTTGTGATCTGAGCAAGGTTCAGGAGCTGGAGCGGTTTTGGCTGAGTCACCACTGGCTGCATGACCCCGCACACATCACCTGACCTCCACATGCTTCAGCTGGCCCAGCTGTAGAGATGAGTAAACGTGGCCCGGAAGGGCCCCGAGGCGCAGAGACAGCCTTCTGCATGCAGCTGCCCAGGGGCCGCTTCCGGGGGCGCAGTTCAGCTCTATCAGAGGCAAGGGTGCCCTAAGAGAGACACCCAGAATGGCCTCATGGAAAATAGACCCTTTCGTGCTTTGTGAGTAGGAGTCTAAATTGGCAAAAACCTTTTGAAGTGTTAAAATTATTCATACCTTTTGATTGCATGATTTCACTTCAGTGAATTTATTCTTAGAAAATAATCAAAGATACACACAAATATTTATGTTCAAAACTGTTCACCACACTGTTATCTTTAATAATGAAGAACTGCAAATTATCTAAATGCTAAACTGTGAAGTGTTTTTATTTTATTTTATTTTATTTATTTTATTTTTTAAGATTTTATCCATTTATTCATGAGAGATAAAGAGAGAGGCAGAGACACAGGCAGAGGGAGAAGCAGGCTCCATGCAGGGAGCCCGATGTGGAACTCGATCCTGGGATTCCAGGATCACAACCTGGGCCAAAGGCAGACGCTCAACCGCTGAGCCACCAGGCGTCCCTGTGTGTTTTTAAATAAAATATGGTACATTTGTATGTTGGAATGCGGGACAACCGTTCAAAAAAGGTCATTGTAGCAGAATATTAATGACCTGGGAAAATGTCCACAGTTGACTGGTAAGTAGAAAAGAATTATTCAACAACATTGTGAGAATAATCTGATTTACTTAAAACTACATATACTCCCACACATACAGACAAATGACCAGAAGGACATACACTAAATTGTTAACAGTGTTTAGTATCTGAGTCTTAGAATTATGAGTCCCTTTTCTATTCATGATTCTTCCTGTATGCTCCAAAATTTTCACAATGACCATGTGTGCATTTTGCCATAAATATCAATTCCCTGGGTCTCTGTTAACTCCGACTGTCGTGTATGGGGCCAACCTACATGCATACCTATGGAGCAGACGAATACAGTGACAAGGCTGTGAACCACAGCTTGAGCAATTCCAACCCTGGAGGCTTGTTGGCCTGGGAACAGAGTGGGATTTTTGTTTGAGGAGACGGAGCCTGGAAGAATGATGGCTCTGTGGGTGGTTTCTCAGATCCCCAGTGCATGTGGCTTCCAGTTCTGTCTCTGCCCAAAAATTCTGGCTTGCTGATTGAGACTGAAGAGTGAGTTTGCCTAAGCAGCTAATTCCCCTAAATAAGCCCATGGTTTACTCTGTATCTATTTAATATATATTAAGCAACAGGTGATCCTGTTCACCAGGAAGTTATGTTCCAAGGGAAACATTTCTTTCAAAGTTAAACAAACAGGGTGACTGGGTGGTTCAGTTGGTTAAGCGTCTGACTCTTGACTTCAGCTCAGTTCCTGATCTCAGGGTTCTGGGATGGAGCCGCATGTCGTGCTGGAGTCTGCTTGAGACTCTCTCTCTCCTTCTCCCTCTGTCCCTCCCTGCCCCTGCTCTCTCTCTAAAAAAAAAAAAAAAAAAATCAAAACACCCCACCCAACACACACACACACACACACACACACACACACACACACAAAGTTAAGCAAACAACTGTGGTAAGGGCCCTAACACCTGGGAATCATGCTGTTAACTTTTCAAGCATTCAGTCTACATGAATTTCCTGAGTCACATTGTCATGGTTGGCTGGATGGTGATCTCACTGTGGTGCATCCTGTGTGGGAACAAACATTTTCAAATGGCACATCTTCCTTTGAGAAAAAAGTTCTCTCCCCCCTAATTCATACTGGAAAGAACACGGGCAATTTATGAACCAAAGCTCATCACCTATACAGCTTTCAAGATGATATTTTCTAAAGCAACTCAGTCATTTTAATCCCACTTACCAAAGCCAGGAGGTAAGGGCAGTAGATAATCTCAGCATTCCTGATATCTGGCTCTGGGAGGTAGGGTGTCATTTGCCTCACTTAGGTCAACAGGGAGCATGCACATTCCCTGAGCAGACTTGTCCAAGATAGTGCAGGGGCATGGTAGAAAGCAGGAAAGGCAGTCTAAAGTATATTTTAACATTGTTACAGACACATCACAGTGTGAGATAGGGGTAATATTATCTCCATTTCATGTAAAAGAAATCAAAGAATCAATCAGATGATTGGTAAATTTTATTTAGCATCTACTCTGTGTCAAGTACCTTTTCAGGCACCTGGAAAATGGCAGTGAATATAACCGATAATCCCCTTACCCTCAAAAAGTCTACATTCTATTGAGAAGAAACAAGTGGATCTATAAACAAGCAGACGTAATAACTGACATGAAGAAAAATAAGGCAGGAGGAGGGGAGAGAGAATAAGGGATGTGAAATTTTATAGGGAGTCCCTAGGGGAGCTTTCTCTTATAAGCCAAGGAGAGACAGTGGGGAAGTGAGCCATGTGAATTCTTGCAGAATAAATGCTTGAAGCAGAGAAAAGAGCAAGTCCAAGGCCTGGAGCTGAGGCACATCATGATGTATTAGAGGGTCAGCAAAGAAAACAGTAGTGCTGAAGGCCATGGTGAGGATTTTGGCTCTTGCTCTGAGTAAGAAGAGAAGCCATTGGAGGATTCTCAGTAGAGTGA
Organism: Vulpes lagopus; assembly: GCF_018345385.1. Lineage (NCBI taxonomy): Eukaryota > Metazoa > Chordata > Mammalia > Carnivora > Canidae > Vulpes > Vulpes lagopus. The sequence goes on from NC_054844.1 coordinate 24,392,747, forward strand.
CATAATATGACTTACCTGTGTGTTTGGGGGTGGAAATGGTCACGGATGGGATCAGGGTGGCCAGTGACATCACTACTATCACTGTCAAGTTATAAGAATTGGAGCAATTTCAGAGGAAGATATGAAAGGACTGGCTGATGTATTGCCCATGGGAAGTGAGAGGAAAAGATAACAAAGGGAATGGGCCCAAGCAACTGGAAGAATGAAGTTATTTTCTGAGAAAAGAATTGGGTGAGAGGAATTCAGTTAAGTTTTGGATATATTGTCAATTCTCATTATTCACTATAGTTATGTTCTATAATGTCACCATGAACACTGAATCAATTAATAATCATTGCTCCTAGAGGAAACATAGGGCTAGCTGCCTGCAAGCCCCTGGTCGAAAATGTTTTTGACAAGTGATCAATACATGATCTGCTTTATGTATGCTTTATTTTTATTTTTTTCTAAAGATTTTATTTATTTATTTTTAGAGAGAAAGAGCAAGTGAGAGGAGAGTGGCAGAGAGGGAAAGAGGGGGAGAGGGAATCTGAAGCAGACTCTACACTGAGCATGGAGCCCCATGTGGGGCTCTATCTCAGGACCATGAGATCATGACACGAGCTGAAACCAAGAGTCGGATGATAACTGACTGAGCCCCCCAGGCACCCCTGCTTTATATGTGCTTTAAAGGCACCTTATTTGACATACATTGCTCACTCTTTGCCATTGAGCTCATGGCCGACAGCACTACAATTCATGCCTGAGTGAGGCTTATCTAACACACATATTTTTTCCATAAGGCACATTACAACCTTCTTGCACTGAGGAACACTAGACAGCACTTTGAGACAATGCTTTGGAACCATTTTAAATAGCGAAATCACCAACCAAAAGCACAAAAATGCAAAGAATGTAGCATTAAATAGATCACAAAAGGATGCTTATTTATATTATGAGAGCCGAAACAAGAAAGTAGAGTGTTGCCATGTCCAACCTCAGCTGGAATGTGCATGTTGGGTGTGTCACATTTTTCACAGCTCTGCACATGTCTGCAAATCACTGAGAAAGTACCAGGGATGTCGATTTGGGGGTCACACATCAATCTTAGCAAACACACAAATTTGCAAAACTGGAATCCAGCAATAATGAGTGTTGACTGTATTAAAAGAGGCCTATCATTCATCAAAGTGGAGAAATGAAAAACGAGTTGGTGGGACGCCTGGGTGGTTGAGCATTTTGTCTTTGGCTCAGGGTGTGATCCTAGGATCTTGGATCGAGTCCCACCTCGGGCTCCCTGCATGGAACCTGCTTCTCCCTTTGCCTGTGTTCCCACCCCTCCTCTCATGAATAAATAAAATCTTTAAGAAAAGAAAAACAAGTTGGAGTCTGGGGGATTCCAGGGGAAACACTGGGGCTGGAGGCAGTGATTTGGGAGTGCATCTCAACCTGTAGCTGTAGCTAGCATGAGACTACATGAAATAATCTGGAAAATGTAGAACAAGGAGAGAAGAGCAGGAGGCTGAACCTCAGAGCCCTCCATTGAAGAAATGCCTGCCAAGGGAGCCTAAGAAAGAGTGGCCCATGCAGGGAGGGCAGCACCAAGAAAGAGCTGTGCTTCAGAACAGAAGAGCCGAGTGTGGGTCTGATGCTGCTGAAAACTTGTGTCCCATGAGCGGACCTTTAGAATTGACCTTTAGATTAGACAAGATAGAGGTCACTGGTGATTTTGATGAACAGTTTCACTGGAATAACAGAGATAAATGTCGGACTGGGTGGATCAAAGAGCACATGTACGACTTTTTTCCAGGAGTTTGATGTACATGGGAGAAAATGAATAAGGTCATCCTCAACTGGAGGAGGATGTCCAATCAAGGATTCTTGTTCAAGGGAACTAGGACGGTTTGTGTGTGCGCTGAGGGGAATGAACCAATCGAGAGGCAATGATCAATGATAAGATAAGAAAAGGAACAATGACAGCGAGCCCTCCCGCCCTTGTAGTAACTCACGAGCTTCCCATCAGTTGTATGTGCTTGGTACTGTTACTATCTTCATCCAGGTACAGAAAGGGCAGAAACTTGTTCGTGGTCACCTCGACAGTCAGCAGCAGAACCAGGGTGCAAATCTGGGCCTCTTTCAGAGCTTTTCACTGCTGTGATGCTCTTCCACAACTTGAGATTCCAATCAATTCACATAGATGGATTACCTTGTATCTGGTGGTCGCCAACCAAGGTCGACTGGTGAGAGCAAGAAAGAGTGAGATCCCAGATGTGTGCCTTTCCACTCATCATGCTGTTAGTAAGAAACACCACACTTTGCCCTCCAAGGTGGGCAGGGAGAAAGGCTGCTGCTGCTGCAGTTTGAGGGAAGCCCATGAAGGTCTGGGTTAGTGCTAATACCTGATGTTTCTAGAACGTGTCTCACCTTCAGAAATGCTAAGAGGTCAATCTTGTAGCGCATGGGAAATAAAATCCATTCCTTAGGGTCATTCCCAAATCAAGAATTTAATTAATTTTCTCATAAACTTCTCCTGCTTTTATTTTGGTCCCACATGAGAGATTTCTGAGAAAAAAAGCTCAACCTTTCCCCAAAGTGTAGGCAGCTTGGTATCCCTCGGACCCCATCCACAGTAGTTAAATAAATCACTTGTTGCTAAACAGAGCAATTTATTCCCTTGACATCTACATGGCCCTCTTGGCTTATTTTAAAATATATCAACTAACTTGCCACAACTGCCATTGCTTTTAATGTGTCTGACACATCCAATTTCAATAGCTCAATGAAAATGTGACATAATAAAATAGACAGAGGCAGGCAGAGAGGGCAAGGAGAGCTGGTGTGGAGACACACCCTTGGGAAGTAATCAAGGAAGACACTTGTTCAGGTGGGATTCAGGAAAGGGACTTCCTGCCAGCAGTTGACAGAAATTAATTAAGTTGCAGGAAATATTTCTTTTTATATATTTTCTTTAAAACATTAATTCTTGGGCAGCCCGGGTAGCTCAGCGGTTTAGCACCGGCTTTGGCCCAGGGCGTGATCCTGGGGACCTGGGATCGAGTCCCACATCGGGCTCCCTGCGTGGAGCCTGTTTCTCCCTCTGCCTGTGTCTCTGCCTCTCTCTCTCTCTCTCTCTCTGTCATGAATAAATAAATAAAATCTTTAAAAAGCCCATTAATTCTCCCATATGTGCTATTTCAGCCAATGGGATTTACCCATTCTCCCCAAGCTACTTCCCATGAAGTAACACCCATCTACCTAATATCTTTAATTTTTCATTTCGATGAAAATATTTGCTCAAGAATGTTGTCATGTTATTTAACAAAGTAAAGAATTCTGGGAGGTTAGAGGGTGGTCCAATCTTAGCTCTGCTACTCACTGTGTGATAATTGAGACAACAGAATTCAATTTCTCATCTATAAAATTGGAAGGATATTAAATATTGCCTTGGAGGAATATTAAATACCAAACTTAAGGATTGCTGGCGGGGGCGGGGGGAGGTTAAAAATAATGTCAAAGCACTGTAAACCTTGATACAAATCTCATTTCTCCCTGACTGAAATCAGAGCATGTGGAGATGATTGCATCTCCATTTATAATGTTCAGGAAACTGATTTGGTTGCTGAATATTTACTATCCATTGCTGGTGTCTTTACAGTAAAGCTATCTGATACCAAAAACAAGGTGTCAGGAGATCACATCAATGATATTATTTTGCCTCAGCAATTATAGTCTACTGCGATATTCTTCTGGATGCCTTGTTGATTCCTCAAACTCACAGATCACAAATATACCCAATATACAATATGAATTTTCTTTCTCTGATAATGGACATCTACTCTCTTTTTCAAATTAGAAGTTTAGGTAGTCCTCAACAATTCTCCCTCTACTGGTCAAAATCCTGGACCTCTGCTTCATTTGTTCTCTCAGGTCTGTCCACTCTTTTTTGTCAGACCACCACTGCTCTGGCACAGGCCTTCTGTTCTCTCAGGTGGATCTTTGGAACAACCTCCTAACTGAACTGATCTTCCTGTCGATAGCTTCTTCTTCTTCAACCCATCCCTCACTCTGACTCTAGTTATATTCCTAAAACTAAACATGATCATGATCTACTTCCTATATAGAAGCTTCTGCTACTTGCCTCCCCATTCTCCTTTAGTTCAGTAACATGGAGCAATTTCATAGCCTGGCTCTTACTACTCCTCCGTGACATACCAGCCATTGTGACTTTGGCCATTCGATGAACACAATTCATTTTTTTCTCTTCTCTGTCTTCACTCTACCTGTAATTTTGAGTGCCCACTTTCCCTGATTCCTTTCTTGACCTCTTCCAACTTCTCCAATTGTCCAAATGTCATTTTCTCAACATTTTGGACATAACATCTTCTTCTTCTGAGTGCCCTTGGCCCCCTCTGTACTTTGATCCATGGTATGTGTTGCGTTGTACTCAAATACATTCCGGACTGTCTTACTTCTGACATGTGAGCTCTGCAAGAACAGTATTGGTGTTTTATTTACTCCAGCGCCTAGCCCAGTGCCTGCAATAGTATCTGACCCTGGCAGATGTTTGATCAATGTGTATGAAGAGGCAGTACTCCTATCCCTCAAGCATTTGTCCTGAATCTTGATCTTCTGAGAGCTGCCTAGCATTCCTCCCATCTCTACCTCTCCTGCATCTACCTTTCTTTAATTATTAAACAACAGCTCTATGTCCACATCTCTCCTGGAAGATTATTTGTCCTATGTCTTCTGTTTGTTTCTCAGTGCATGTGGTAGCGTGTGGGTTAAGAGTACGGATTTTAGAAGCAGACAACCTACATTCAGATCGTATAAGCTGTGGAACTTTTGGCAAATTGCTTAACTTTCCTGTGCTTTGGTTTCATCCTCTTTAAACCAGAGGTGATTATAATATTTGCTTCATAGGGTTGTATGAGGATTAAATGATTTAAAATATGCACAGCATTTAGTGACCTTTAGTGCACACTCAGGAATGCTAGCTGCTACTTGTATTAGCTCAAGTGTGAATGCTCCATCTGTAAACTCTCCTTTCTCCTCCATGATCCTTCTGGGCTCCACAACTTACCTCTCTTATGCTTACCATCTGGCTTTGCAATGGTCTATGTATCATTATCTCCTAGTAGCTGAGAAGTTCTTTTAAGACACATCATGTCTTTTTATTTTTCTTTCTTGTCCCCTGCCTGCCACATTCCACCTAGAATATAACATTTGGCACAAAATTGGCACTCAGAGAATTAATTCACTTAGGTGTATATCACTGATATTTAGCCAGTATGATGACCTAATGGGAAAATGTTGGAATGCCATGATCGTTTTTCTCCTCTGATCTGTGCTTTTTCACAGAGTGTGTTCTGAAGTCAGTTGTCCACTCTATTGCTCCATCCTCCGTGCACAGCACATTATTTTTAATTTAAAGAAGTGATTAACAAGTAACAGACAATTCTAATCAGGAGACAGTGGAGTCTAGTTAGTCAGGGCAGGCATGGCCATCACAGAATCGGCCATCGCACTGCTGCATTGGTGCCCACATAGCTCATTCACTGAGCCAGCTCAGGGTTTTTAAAGGTGACCCTAGAGTAATGAGATTGTGCAGGGCTCAAAGTCAGCCTCAACACTCTGTAGTATAGTACACTTATTATTTGTGTTTATCTATATGTGTATCCACACACAATAGTGCCGAATTATTTTAAACCAAGAAAAGGGACATACCAAATGTACATGTCCAACCAATGGAACAATATTGAAACTGTTACAAGATACAGGTAAATTGTTATGTATCTTAAAGCCTATAATTATGAAGCCAGTTTGAATGGATGACTGTAATATGCCTCTCGTTTCGAATTTCCTGATCTCATACTCCCCTGTAATTCTTCCTGTAACTAAATTTAAAAGTTCACATGCAGGGAAGGCTCTTCTGGAGCATCCTTTATGGTTCAGCATTCAGCTGTATCTCTACAAAAGGAAGGTTGACTTGAAAGGTTGACTTGAAAGCATGGGGACTTGGTTCCTTGAGGCATCTCATGGTGCAGTGAGCCTATTCTGTGCTATCTTCTCGGCTACCCTTCATCAGCAATACTGGAGGAAGGAGAATAGGAGTTTCTTGTGGTAGAAGGTCATTCTCCTCACTCCCACTACACTTCTTTTGCTTGAACGGGTTGACATGCATGGCTGGCAGCCCAAATTGCATTGCCCAAAAAACAATACTCGAAGAAGCAGAAAAGTTTTCCTCCTACATTGATTCTAGGGTCAGATGCAGTGCATTCTTTTATTCAACATATGTGGAAATGCCAGCAACTTTCCCTGTCCGGGCTTATTATCACTTCTCCACCTTGTTTCTTGGTCACCCCATTCTACTTCTTGCAGTATAAACAGGAAGTTGATCTCTAGAGGTAGAGTAAGAAGATTTGGTGAAAACAGAAGGGAGATAGGGAAGGTTGATATAAGAACTGCCTGATGGGCCACCTGGGTGGCTCAGTGGTTGAGCGTCCACCTTCGGGTCAGGTCATGATCCTGGGGTCCTGGGATCGAGTCCCACATTGGGCTCCCCACAAGGAGCCTGCTTCTCCCTCTGCCTGTGTCTCAGCCCCTCTTTCTGTGTCTCTCATGAATAAATAAATAAGCCTTAAAAAAAAGAACTGACTGACTCAAAACATAGTTCTCCTATTAAAGGGGATGGCCACCTCTTCCTCAGATGACACGGGGTGGCCCATGTCCTGGAATTACAGACAAACAGTGAGAGTACATCAAAGTTTTCTCCTAGTTTCTTACCTTAGGCTGTTCACAAACTGATTCTGAGATTGGAATGTCTAGCACATGGCCCAGATGCAGTTAGAAAAATTCCTTACTGGATTTTTTTTAGCTTAGTAATGGTATTAAGTTACCTAGTTTATATATGATAATGGTATTTTGTTTTTATATTATTAGATGTAGTATTAAGTATTACTCTCTACTTTTTATATGTTTATGAATGAAAAGTTAGAAGGGATAGATGAGGATCTGAGAGGATATAAGCATATTTGATAGGAAGTTTCATGCCTTTTGAAAACTCCTCCCTTGACTTCTGAAACCTCGTTTCTTTTCTCACACTCTTTGATTTTTCTTACTGGCTTTTTTTTTTTTTTTTTTTTTTTTTGCTTCACTGGCTAGATTTTCTTTGGGCTTTATTTTTCACCTTCTCCTCTCAATGTCTATACTGTCTTTTAGCATTCCTTCATTCCTTTGCTCTCACTGCCATGTATGTCTTATTGATTCTTAAATCTTTTCTCTCTGGCCTTGATTTCTTTCATGGACTCTGAGTTTATATATTCAACTATCTAACAGATATTTCTTCTTAATTTCTCAAAGAACCAAAATCTAGTATGTCTAATAGTAAACTCATCTTATACTTTCCCTTACAGCCTATTTCTCCAATGGACATCAGTATTCTCCCATTCATCAAGCCCAAAGTCCAGGAATCATTTTAGATTCTTCCTTTTTTACTCATTCTTCACCAAATTGAGCACCAAAATTCTGTAGATTTTTTTCCTTTTGAATATTGCTTGTAACCCATCCCCTTTCTATCCCCAGTGCTTACTCTTTGAGAAAAAACCTTTATCATATATGCCTGGACTTTTGCAATAGTCCTGAAATACAGTAAGCATTAAATAAACATATGTTGAAATAAATTAATATATAAACATGGATCTAGATTTTATTCAAAATTTCATGGTTTTTTACATGAATGGTTGTCTGCTCTATCATATATTTATGCAACTGAGCTTTTTGAAGCTAAATTTTACATTTCTGCCAGTTAAAGTTCATCAGAATAGATTCGTTTGTTGTTCTAGTTTTTTGACATTATTGTTTCTGTCATCCATCATGTTCAGTCTACTCCCCAACTTTGTCATCCCCACATTTTGTAATTTTGCCATCTATTTCTTCACTTCAGACATTGAAATAAATGTTGGTCAAGAAAAGGCCAAGGACTGACATCTAACAATAGGCCAAGGATGTTTTACTCTAAACTCACATTAAGTAAAATCTTTCACTTACATATAGATTTGTAGAATTCTACTCTGATCCAGCAAATTTTTGTGTCTTGTCTACAGCAATATCGTAATTTTTCTTAAATATCTTGTTGAAAACAATATAAATAGTGGCTATGATTTCACTTAATCTGCAATTCCAGTTATCCTATAAAAATGTGAGTGTGAGAAAACCTGTCCTCAGAAAATGCTTCCTGGACTTAATACAACTTTTATTTCCTTTAAAAAAGGTTATTATTAAACTATAAAAGCAATTTTAAAAATATATAAAATAAAGAGAAAGGAAAATAATGTATAATCTTATGGCTATTTTATTTTATTATTATTTTTAAAGATTTTATTTACTTATCATGAGAGACACAGAGAGAGGCAGAGACACAGGCAGAGGGAGAAGCAAGCTCCCTGTGGGGAGCCTGATGTGGGACTTGATCCCAGGACCCCGAGATCATAACCTGAGCCGAAGGTGGCTCAACCACTGAGCCACCCAGGTGCCCTTCCTATAGCTATTTTAAAACAAACATCATTATAGTGCATTTTCATGTCTTTTTGAGAAACATGCTTTTATACAATTAATGGTGCACATATAATTGCAGCTATTTTTAAAGTTTATCCTGTTTTCCAAAGTTGCCTCAGTTTACATACTTCTCATTGATCTCATCACATTCCATCCTGTGAGTGAAAATTTTAAACACAATTACTGGACTTTGGACTGCACTCCAGTTTTGAATTATAAATAATGATATGATGAATATTTTGCATATGTAGATTTTTCTTTATATTTTTCTTGGCTGCATCCAAGAAATTATATATTAGGGTCAATTTTCTGGTGCCTAATACATGTGTCTATATTAGTCAGGTAGGCTGGCTATGTTACCGTAATGATCACACTTACCCTGATCTCATTTATTTAACAACAACCAAGAACTCCTTTAGTTTCATTGCCTTAATACATGAATGCTTATTTCTCATTCATACCACTTTTGCTGTGCCTATCAAGGCTCTCCAGGGTAGTTCCTTTCAAAGAGATGACTCAGGGATTCAGAATGGTTCCATCTTGGCTTCCATAATAGGATGAGGAAAGAATTGGAGGTTGTGGAGGGACTTTTTTCTGCCTCAGCTTGTCAATAACTCACAATCCGTTGATCAGAGCTAGTCATGTATTTTCCACTCAACTGTAATAGGTGCTGGGAAGTGTTTAGTGTGTCCAGTAGAAAAGGAGCATCACTCTTGTTAGGCATTAAGGTCTGTTCCAGTGCAATGGCTATGTACTATGTCAATCCAGCTTAGCTGGAGCTATTATTTCCCAGAATCCCCTTTCTCATAGATTTACAGGTTAATTTTGAACACAGGAAATAGTTTCACAAGATGTGGTAGATGGAAGTGAAGCAACAGCCCTGAAGTTCAGAAGGAATAGGCAATAGGTGCCCCTGCGGCTCACAGCCTGACCTCCTGGCACGTTATGGCATGGGACAGCAACCAGTCCACACTCCCCAGCCCCTATAAGATCTCCTTCAGCTTCTTGAGTCCTGGGTCATGTTCATGTGCATATGCAGCTCCAAGGTGAAGAACACCTGCTTCATTTTTCAGTCACATGGGCTATGGAGTTTGACGGTGGTGAGAGCTAGGTCCAGATTTTAATTTGTCCCCATGGGTTCCAGTTTGTCCTTGTTTTTTTTTTTCCTGCTTCACACCCAGCTTTTCTTCCTGACTGCTGGGCCCACTGACTTAGTGACTTTAGATCCATACAACCAGATACAGAAGCACCAGCCTTCCATAAAGCTCTTCACTATAACTGCATGAGATCAAATTCTTAAATCCCAGTCATCATAATTTTGCTTCTCTGATAAAACCTAATTGATATAAAGTAGATTAATATTTTTTACAATGCAGGGAATAATTTGAAGCTATTGTTTTCATAGAATTTTTATTTGAATATACTACCAAGGAGACCAGGATCACAAAGAAACAGCTTATCCATATTGAAAAAGAAGGAAAAGAGTTTACTGCATATGGAAGGGCAGATACCATTGTCCAAAGTGAAGACAATAATAAAATCAAAACTAAAAGCAGTTACTAGAACAGGGAGCAGCCTCAGAAACCTTTTCCTATGCAAACACATGTGATGGAGCAGGGGCGAGGGGGACTTTGGAGGGATGTGTTTCATCCACTGTAGAAGAAATCCATGCCCATAGCCACATTTCCACTGCTGAGAGGAGGTAATTCTTTCAGGAATGATTTTAGCCCAGGGACCAGTGTTAAAAGGGAATGGGCTAACCTAGGGGAAATTCACATGGAAGCCTAAAAACCAGAATTTTCTGTTAAATGGAGTCAAACTAAGTTCAACAACTAACCTCTGTTCCTATAAATCTACCTGCATCAAGATTGGTTTCTCTGTTTCTTTGTTTGTTATGTGGCTGACTCGATGGAATGTACCAGCAGCTCTGCTGTTGCAGAAAGACAAAGAAGAGGCTAGAGTGTACAGATTTCTGGCCTGCAGTTGTTCTATGAAGATGAGACTTTCCTGAGACTTCCTCAAAGCACCATGGCTGACCAAAGGCAGGGTAACTTGCAGACATCCATCACACTCCCCTCCACATGCAGACTCCTGCCCTTCGTGCCAATTATTCTTACTGGAAGAGGAACTCATTGTCCAATTTCCTTCCCTCAACCTTTCCTCTGATTCCAAACAAAACAAAACAATTCTTGCCACACTGTTTCAAGGAACTGTGGCATACTGGAAAATGCCCACATGAGCAAAGAATTCTATTCATGGTTTGCATGTGATTCATGCAACTCATTTTGATTTCAGCTGTTGCATGCTTTGTTGTCTTCTGAGGGGAACTATCATTTTGAAGCACTGTGTGTTAAGAACCAGGAAATTCTAGGTGACCAAATGGCCGGTGTCCACTGAGCCCATGTTGGACACCAGATACAACGTAGATAAACCAGTGGGTATTGGCCAGTTGCGGATTTAGCCAGCTCTTAAAAAATGCTGAGCACAATGTTCCATTTGGATTAGTGCAGTGTGGTCCAAGCCATCAAATATTTGTCCTTCATTCCTCACTATGTAAAAGAGCAATAATAATGACTTTCATACTGATGGATATATTATTTAGAAACATGGTAAGAAATGGAAAAAGCACTTAAGGTATCACACGCAAAAAAGTTATATAGATCTCATTTTATTAATAATTTATAAATTATACTTATCTGGTCTTGACATATTCTATTAGAATCATATTATTTGAGGCAAAAATAGTAATACTCTACTGCAGAATAAAAAAGTCTACTGGTGATGATATGAGAAGTATTGGTATGATAATTTTATAAATTATTCAAGTCTGTGGAAACACTCCAGTTCAGAGATGATACTTGGATTTATTTTCAGATTTCTTCACTTCCCTCATGCATGTTAGCTCCTCTGCTTGGTTTTGGCATTGTGTTTTCTTTTACTAAATGGCATAACTTTTCCAACGCTTATTTCAGAGATAGCCAATGAGTGACTAGAGGGCTTCAAATGGTCTCAGGCATTTTCTAAAAGCTGGATTTAGTTGTCAGCTTTTGTAAATAGAAAGCTCACTATAGCTTCCCTACTCCCTGCAAATGGAATGCACCCCAAAATGTCACCCATTTTAGTGACCTGCCTAGTTCTTCTAGGCATGTGTGTTTGTGTTAAAGTGGTTGGTCCACTCTTTCGAACTGTATCATAGGACATGCATATTGGAGTGGGTCTATGAGTCAGAGTACACTGATTTATTATTCCTTATTGATTTAAGAACAGCTGAGGGAATACACCTCTTACAGCTGCTGTTCCACAGAGCATTGTTCTAGGTTTTTTCAAATGTTATATCTGGAGTCTGTAATCTGTTACCTCATTATGCCTGTGCAAAATTTACTTAACTTACCCCCTAGTCCACTACGCCTCTGGAGGGTTGGCCCTTTGCTTCCTATTATCTATCATTTACTCCTTTTCCCTAACATAGTGAAGATGCAATCCTCACCTTCCCTGATCAAATCCCCAGATCGCCAGCCTGTCCACTCATCTCAACCCTGGCATATAGGGGTAGGGGATGAGCTCACTGCATTACTGTTTGTAATGAGACAACTAGAAACTAGAAAGAGCAGCTAAAACAATGAGTTGTGAACTGAGAAAATAAGCACATGATTAGTTCTGACTTGAATGGAATATCTTCCTGATACAGTCAAGAATCCACTAGAAACTGGATCTTTGTCATCAACAGAAGAATTTCAGTAAGCAAGGAAATAAGCCCTTTCTAAAATGAACTTTCTCAAGGGGCTGAAAAAATAATTTTTACATGTATATAATTTATTAATATTATAGTCTCATATGATACAAGCATTTTCTCATCTAAAATGATACTATAAATTAGGAAACATACTTTCATTAAACTCTTGGGCCTCAGAATGTAGCACGTGGGTATATGAAATCTTTTTGAAATTTAAAATTATATTCAGCAGAAAACGGATACTTTTAAAACAATGTGCATTTCAATAACTAAAGAGTAAAACATTTCCCTTTACATCAAAATCAAAGATTATTGTACTCATTTTAATATCACTATATAAATATAAAAATGTTAACCAATACTTGCCTAGGTCAAATATTCCAGTTGCATTAACAAACATATACATAACAAATATGAACTTATAGCAAATGTCAAATTTCCTCATTATTATCTTCTCTTGACATCATGACTTTAAGAGCCTGAAGAGTGCCTTTTTTTGTTTGCTTGTTTTTGTTTATTTTTCTCTATGATCTCTAAGTATTTAGGCAGGAAAGAAAATGCAATTGAGGAATATTTCAGTTTTGAACAAGAGTCAGGTCAGTTGCAATCTCTTTTGGATACTCAGCATTTGAGAAAATAAGCTGTGAAACGGTGAGCTGCCACTGATAATGGTGGGAGAGGTTAGGCCATTTGTTCATAGTAGTTATCTACCCAATGGCTCTTCACTATATAAAAGAACTCCCATGGCCCCAGAAAAGAATAAACAGTTCATCATGTGAAAAGCAGGTTGCTCCCATCTGTACAAATTAACCTATTCTCTTGATGCTCAGACATCAAAAATATTTTATTTCGTGTTAAAACAGAAATGGGTTCCTACACTGCAATAGGGTCAATCTTTACCAGTTTCCTCTTCTTCTCCCCACCTGCAAACTCTCTGTCCAATTAAAATACTTGAAAGCGCACTTTTGTCTAATACTGTTACAACAGTGATGGTCTCGGATTAGAATATGACTGCTTTGGTCGACTTTGGTTTGGTGAACCCATTTAAAAAATCAAGTATGTGATATAGTTCAAAGTTTTAATAAAGGATTAAGGGTAACTGAGTGACAGTGAAATTTCTCATGTATTTGTTGAATGTCTACCAGGTTCAAAGCTCTGTGGTCTATGCAGCTTTATATCCCAGTTTCTTTGTATTTTGGGATCATGGCCCTTTGGTGACTGGTAAGGAAAAATACTGTAGTGCCACAGTAAAGAATTCTAACGTGGGAAGTACTGGGATGGGGGTGGGAGGTACCAGTAGATTCAGTTAATAAACTGTTGCTCCGGGTTCCAATAGCTTCATACCAAGTCTACATTTCAACATTGTGGAAGAAGGATTGGTTCAGGAATCCTTAATAATCCACCCAGACCATGATTCTTTTAAGAGCCAGTGATTTTAAACTAAATGACAACAATCCAAAAGCTTTGAAAATGGTCATAGCAAACCCTATCCAGACCTTAAACCTTGGCAGTAAGAACTTGAGAGTTTAAAGAGTCCAGAGGTAATTGTTTGTTCCTCGGGGGAGCAGGGGCCAGAGGTCAATTTGCAAAGCATCTCCCAGAGTCTGGTGTCATGTGCCTTGTCCCCTTGCCATGCAGCAGTTCTTTTATTACCCATATTTTGCTTTAACATTCTAAATGTATAGTCTCTAGGAATATTATGAGCATGGCAGGTTATTTTCTCCCTCCACAAATCCTGGTTGCATAATTTAACATAAAAACAATTTGGGGAAGAGATTTTTATCTTTCTACATTCTGAAAAGCTCTTACTGATACAGTTGAAAATATGCAATTGAAATGCTGCATTTTCTTAAGTATTCAATAAATATCATGGGTTTTTTTTTCTTAACTGCCTAAATAGGATAAATAAAACCACTCAGTTCTTTAAGCACAGCAAACATGAATCAAATAGCTTTTAGTCCATATTTATAAAAGGCAATGTGACCATCATAAGTTTCTCAATATTCCCTGTCACCTTTAAGCATTTCCATTTATTATTCTCAATATATTTAATAGCATACATATGTTCACAAAAAAAAAAAATTCTTCCCCGGGGCTTACCGTCAGCTTTTTCTTCCCCACATCTCTTAAAATCTCACCCTAAACATGACTTAAAACATGTTTTGAACAGGTTATATGAAAATCCTCTTTTGTGCTCAATGTAGACAGAGCCCCTCGGAATCCAGGAGAAAGCAATCACATTCCAGTTGTGCTGTCAGCGTGAGGGCAGAAGCTCCAAAGCACTACGTTCCTAGAGCTGTAAATCCATTGTGTTGCATGTTATAAATAAGAAAATTGCCCTGTCACAGCTACGGTTTGGGAGCATTAACATTTTTCTTTGCAACTCTCATTTTTAGCCTTTGCTGTTATTTTTTTTCCTTAGTAAAACTTAGTCTCTGGATGAATTCCTGTATCGCTAACCTACACGCCATAATTAAAAGAAATCAACCCCAACCCACCACGACAAAGGTGGCAGTCAGCAGTTAAGACAAAACTCTCACCGATTTAGCATGAGGTGGTTCTGTCTCTGCTGCACCCCCTGCCACCCGGCCTCCCCCCAGCCTCTCCCTCCATTTCAGCAAGCTACTTCACGTTGCATTAAGGATGCGTGCTGTGTGCTTTCGAGCTTTTAAGTTTGGTCTTCTCAACCATGACAACACAGTTATAAATTGTTCTCAGGGCTAAGCCACTCAACATCTTGGCACTTGGTTGTTTTTAACTTTCAACAATAGGCCCTGTTCACTCCCCTCCGTCTCAGTTCTTTATTCAGTGATCAGACAAGACACTGATGAAAGGCTGGTCACGGCTTCCCCCCATGGTATCAGTGTGGTGGCATGTGATGATTCACATGGGGTGTGTTTGATCCGAGAAAGCCCAGTCTCTGCTTATTCTTCCTTTGTTCTGTCATCTGGGGGAAAAGAGAGAGTGTGTTGAGCTGGTTTTTCTCACTTTTGCCCAGGGGTGGTGGGCTATGCAACATGGGGATGATATTTCCCAAGCACCTATTGTCTGTCTGGCATCATAGAGGATATATTTACCAAAAAAAAAAAAAAAAAAAAAAAAAGGAAAATATTTTTTTAAAGTGAATTTCCACAAACAGAAAAAAAAAAAAAAAAGGCAAACCCCTCTCTGTGGTTGAAAACAGGAACTATGGTTCTTTTAAAGCAGCCCTGACTTGTCAGATAATCATCACCATCACCGTAGTCATTTTAATAGCTATCACAGCTACTTTTGATAGTATTTTTACTACCGCTAATCATTTCACATGATGAAGGGGTTGATTATAGCATTGAAATGACAGGTCCCAGTGACGATCTGCCTTTCTGAGGAGTTAGGAATTGCCAGGATGGCAGAAAATATAATTTTCTATCAAAAAGTGAAAAGAGGCCCTTGTATGTTGGCATTTGCTCCCTCTTCCCCCTTCCATAGGTGGAGAAGAGTCACACAGGCGGGAATGGGGTAAGTAGAAGCCTCTACCTGCAGAGCTGCGGTCCTCCCAGCACAGAGTGGGGGTTCCTTATTGGAATTCACAGTTCTCTGTGGATACCAGTCTTGCTGCGGGGAGCCACAGGTCTCCCCTCACCCAAGGTGGTGACTGATTCCACAGCCCACCCCCAGCCCCAGCTCCAGCTCCCTGAGCACACTGACCTGCTCCTTGAGCTCTGCCAGCTGAGCCGACAGCTGTTTGACCAGACTCATGGTTGATTCCAACTTCTCCTGCAGGTTCCGAATCTCGTTTTGCTCACTGTCACCTTCATTGCTAACGAGGGACATGGCTCGCATCCGAGGAAACCAGTCTAAATTCTTCTCCTAGAAGCAAATGCATGTTCAAGAGCAAGGGAATAAGTATGGAAGAGAGCCTGAAGTTCTGTGGAGAAGGTTTATTTGCATCAACAATTTAAGTGTCAAAGTTTCTTAGTACTCAAAGCCAAAGGTACTGTTTCTGGCCCTGCCTGGGGATGGTCTGTGGGTGGGAATGAAGTGAGGGTTAGACATTGGTTTTCATGAGCTGGGGCAAGGTTTTAGGTATTGGAACAAACTTCCTATGGGCTCCCAGGGAGGTCCTGGGTAAAGCATTTAGCACAGCATCTGAACCCAGAGGGCATCTTGATGAATGATGAGGTAGGGTCTAGAGTCTGCGGAGAACAGATCCAAGTATGTGTGGGTACAGTAGAGGCATGAGCTATTTCTCCACCTACCCCCAACCTCCTACCCCAGAAGAGAAAGGGGTGGCTGCATAGGAGGGTGGTAAAAGAAATGTTTCAGTTCCAGCCACCCATGCTAAACTAGCTTACCACCCACTTCCCCCAGACAGGCTCTAAGCTCTGCTCAGGCAAGAGGGAAGTGGGAGGGCATGGCCCTAGGTTACTCTGTCTGCTCCCTTTGGAAACATTTTATGACAGTGAGGATGAGGTTTCAGAGTCAGACTTCCCCAGAGGGCAATAGCTGGTACCACTTCTGTTTTTCTAGGCAGACTGGGTGTAGGGGTGTGTGCATGTGTGCAGCCCTCCATTGTTGCCGAAACAAGTAGTTCACCAGATGCCTGGCTCTCTTGAAAACTCTGATTGCTTAACATCATAGAATCACTGTGCATTACTTATATTACACTTTTCAATCCTCAAAAGGGCTTGCAGGGTAAATCATATTGTCCCCATTTTGCAAATGAGACAACGAGCTGCTCCAACAGTTTAAACACCCATTTGACAAGCCAGGGAATGGCAGAGCTAGGATTTGAACCCAGGTGAGCCTTTCCACCACTGACTGGGTATGTCACCCCGCATCACTATTTACCTCCCTATTTCTCTAAGTCACCTTTTCCCCAGTATCCATAGCGTATGTCACCCCGCATCACTATTTACCTCCCTATTTCTCTAAGTCACCTTTTCCCCAGTATCCATAGCGGTGATCTTCCCACTTAAGAAAAGCCTACTGCAGGGGCTGCCATGACTGCTACCTGGCGAATCACTAGAATCAGGGTCGACAGAGTACCTTCCTCCCCTGAGGATCAGTGGGAAGGCCCGACCTATCTCCATCCTTCTGTCTCCATCTCGTCTAGCCATGAAGCTGTTGCTGGTGTTCTGCAGTTATTGTCACTGCTCAGAAAACAACAAGTTCTTTATGGTTCCCCACCCCCAATGCAGTGAAAAGGACAGATGAAGAATTAAAGAGAAAACATATTAAAGAATTTGAAACTGCATTTAAACAGCTGTAGCTAATTAGCATTTCAAAGAAAAAATGGTAACTTAATTTGAAGTGCAGAGTGACAGCCAGATTCATTCATTCAATCAATCCTTCAACATCTTTTTCCTGGTATTTAGAGGAGAAAATCAGATAAGATGTCTGCTCCAAGGGGCTGATGGCTTTGGACAGCTTCCACGAAAAATGGACTGTGTGTTGTGTATATCAGAATCCTCCGGGGTTGCCTGTTAAAACTGCAGGCTTCAAACCCACTACCCCTTTCCAAATCAGAACGTCTTTGGGGATGTGCGTGATTCCTATGTGCACTCCAGTTTAAGAACTCCTGTCGATGCAAAGAAGATAAATGATAACAGCTGGAGTCGTGGCAGGGTAGGGAGACAGCCTGAAGGGGAAAGATCTGGAATAGCTGTTGTGGAGAATGGGAAGAGGAAGCCAAAAAAAAAGTGCGCCATTAAATGCTGGTAGGGCAGGATGAATGGTCCAGCAAACTGGGAGACCATGACTTGTGGGACATCTGCAGAAACCATGGTTTTCCAACAGCTCGGGTGGACGCTCAGGTGAGGCAGAGCTGGACTGATGCAGGATGGTGTGTCCTGTGTCAGAAAGCCACAGTGCTGGGAAGCTAGACTGGCAGCAAAGTGCCAGCTGCACTGAGGGATGCTAACGCGTGGCCTGGTGGGCAGGATGAAGAACAGACCTGGGCTCACTGCTCTCTCAGCACTTAATCCTTTCAACAGCCCACTTCACTTCTCTTATCTGTTTAGGATCTATATTCTTTACAGTATTATGTATGATCAGGGCCTTATAAATGAAGAAACTGAGGCCAGCATATGGTTTTTAGCTGGGACCTCAACCTAGACCTGTCTGCATTGGGGTCTCTTGGCAAGACAGAAGACTCTGGACAGAAAGTGGGATGATAAAATGGAAGATTCCAAAGGTAGGACAAGTTCAGGAAATGAAGATTTTAGGGTGAGACTACCTTAAATCCACTAAGATATCAGTGATTTGGGAAAGTTAGTATTTATTGGTCACAGAGTTTAAGTTGGGGAAGATGCAACCCGGCACAGTTCCTGTGCTCATGGGATTGCTCATCCCGGTGGAGAGACAGACTTCCAGGCTGGTGAAAGCAAGGACAAGCCTGTGCTGGTGGGCTCTCGGGTCCTTTCTCGGAGTCCCCAAAAGCTGTTCTCGTTCCTAATCCCCTTTTGGTTTTCCTCACCTTTGTTTCCTCTGCTGCTTGTATCTTTCTCTGTTTTTGTCTGATTGTGTCTCAGTCTCTTCTCTCCCACTCGTGCGCTTTTGTTTTATTCTTGCCTTCCTCTCTACATCAACTGACCATTGTCTTAAACTAAAATACCGTGTGTCAGGAAGACTTCTTTTTCAGTAATGAATGCATTGTAGAGCCTTTTCTTAATCTTCAAGGAACTTGACTTGAATCTTTTACATCTTTCACTAAAATGGAAAAAAAAATTGCCAACCGAAATTGCTCTGTCCTCTTTTTTTTTTTTAAGAAAGCCAATTTTGTAAAAATAATTTTCACAACTGATGTTTCTTCAAATTGGTGCAGGAAGTACTTTTTTTTTTCACCAAAATTAACTCAAATACAATAGTGTTCTCCAAATAAATGCTGCATATGCTTTTTCATCAAAAGTGGCTCCCAATTAAATCCCCCAAGGTTCCTCTTTCTGCTCTAATGGCACACTGAGCAGTTTCCATGGAGGGCTCAGACTGAGCTGGGTGAGACCCTGGATTTTTGTCTCAGCCAGAACTACAAGACAGATATACAGAACAGGACAGCACTTCCTTACCGCGTTGACTTGTAACATGTCCACCGTCTAACGAAGCAGCCTGATTTGGTTCGTTACTTCTTAGTTACTCATATATGCTATGTACATCTTGTGATCATGCACATGACTAGTAGATTCCCATGTGGACTTTTGTTAGTCAATATGAAATCATTTCCTTCTTCCACCAGGAATGAAAATATTTGACCACAGAGTAGCAGAGAGTCAGAGAAGTTGCAGATCAACTTGTTAGGTTCTGAGGTTACAATGTAAGAACGTAGTAACTGGGGCACCTGGGTGGCTCCTTTGGTTGAACATCTGCTTTTGGCTCAGGACATGATCCCGGGGTCCTGGGATTGAGTCCCGCATTGGGCTCCCTGTGGGGAGCCTGCTTCTCCCACTGCCTGTGTCTCTGCCTCTCTCTGTGTCTCTCATGAATAAATAAATAAAATCTTAAAAAAATGGGGAGTGGAACTTGGGGAGTGGAAATTCAGAGCTTCTTGAGGGTTCTAAAATGCAAAGCTCAGAGATAAACTAGTCACATCTCTGAGAAAGGATACACAGAGCATGCCAGCCGTCACCCTCTAGCTATCCCTAAATTTACAAATAATTATCTTTCTAGATGGCCAGAAATGAAAAAAAAAAAATCAAATAGTACTTCAAACAGATCAATTTGATTGACTTACTTTTGGAGTTATTCAATAAAATGATCAGGGTGTCAGGTCCCTCAAGGTTAGCCGTGCTGCTTTCACATTCAGTTCTTCACGTGATATCACATTTATGCGAAAGAGTGGTATGGTGGTATGGTGAAAAGAGCACTGACCTAAGAGTCTGAACACCGGGTTCTGGTTTTAGCTCAGCCTAAAACTGGCTATGTGATATAAGGGGAGTGGGGGGCCTTATCCTCCAAGTCCCAGTTTCCTCATCTGTAAGACCAGAATGTGACCCCAGGTGGTCTCTGTGTCCCCTCCAGCTCATCACGAATTCAAGGAAAGTTTTACAAATCAAATTGCTGAGACAAGCCTTGAGCTCGCCAAGTGAACAGAGACATAGCATGGAGGCTAGAAACGACCTTGAAACCACAGAACCCAAGCTCAGCATATTACAAATGCCTAGCCTGAAACCTAGAAAGTTTAGGTTTCCTTGAGATCTTACATACAGTGGCAGATGTCCCTGCACTTGCTTTCCACTTCTGGACAAGTTCCTTCACATTACATAGTGGAATAGCTTTTATGGACTCTATCTCCGTTGACGCTTAACTGGCCAAGGGCTCAAGAACATGGAAGACTGAAATGCTTCTTCTCCTTGTCAGAGTGAGATTAAGAAGTAATGGGATGGGTTTCAGTGAACCAAGCTTTGGTTTATGTCCTTTTAGCTGTACTAGGCACCCATTAAAAGTTGCCTGTTTGGGGGATCCCTGGGTGGCTCAGCGGTTTGGTGCCTGCCTTTGGTCCAGGGCACGATCCTGGGGTCCCGGGATCGAGTCCCACGTCAGGCTCCCCGCATGGAGCCTGCTTCTCCTTCTGCCTGTGTCTCTGCCTCTCCCCCGCCCTCCCCCACCCCATGTCTGTCATGAATAAATAAATAAATAAATCTTTAAAAGTTGCCTGTTTGTAAACTAAACAGGCAGCAAGGATCGTATTCTACCTCACAGTACTAGATCCCACTGGTTGGCTGCCTAGCAAGTGTCAGGCACTTGAGTCATGCTCTGGCAAATACCCGCAACAACTCCATAAGGTAGAGACTGTTACCATCCCCATTTTACAGATGACAACACTGAGTCGGGAAGAGGATTAGTTACTTGCCCAAGGTCACACGGGTGTTGTAAGTGGCTGGGCCAGCCCTTGGCCTCCACCCCATCCAAGTGGAAATCTTGGGCTCTTTTCACTGCACTGTACTCCTCCTTCCTCATGTCTTATGGAGCGGTCACTGCTTAGCTTCTGAACTTGCCAAGAAAAACAGACCACAGTGAGAATATAATAACTTGAACCCCCTTGGTTGCTAAAGGTTTACGTATTGAAAATGAGAAACACAAAGCCTCTAGGCAGTGTATCAGATCCATATGCAGATACCCATGAAATGCAACTACACTTGACATTCATGGCAATTTTGCAGAGTGCTCTGAAGTATTGCTAATGAGGGGGAACACACTGAACATACCATGTATTATATTGTAATCAAATGCCAATAAACCATTTACTCTAGACCCTCACCTCTGTTTCCACTCTCCCTGACTATGCTGAGAATGTGCTGTCACAAGACCATTTTTGCTAAGGTCTTGGTTACCATCTCTCTTCTAAGCCTTCTGTTTATACTGCATTTTCCAATCTGAAATCATTTACAAAGCCTCCTAGGCTGACAAGTATAACCATTTCCCCAAAGCCTCAGTATGACCCACTGCATTCCTCTCTTTGCCTTCTGGTTTGAAGATGTCAGCAGAAATGGCTCTCCAAAGGAACACTACCAATGCAAATACTACCTACTTACTGGAAGGCCCCTGAGGGAAAGCATCATTGCTCCTTTCCCATAACTTTGGACCTACAAAAATATCCTGGAACAGGGATTCTTTCTGAAGTGAAAGTAATCCTTTTGGTTATGGGGGAATGCTTCATGCACCCCATCTCAAGTCTCTGCTCAGTGCAGTAGGGACATCGAGGGGAGTACTTCTCAACCTCTAACCAACATGGTGACTTTGATGGCAAGTTAGGCATTATCTTAAAAATTTAAGGGGTGTCCCCAACACTGGCATCTGGGTTTCTAGTCTCATGCCCAACCTCAAACACCCTACTTGCACATGACAAGTATTGCTTGATGTGTGCAACAAAAAGGCTTGTTCTCCTGGGGGTTCAGATGAAGAAGACCCTGGGTTCATGAGGAAGGAAGGATGAGCTGGAAAACATATACTTGTCTGGCAAACTAGGGACCGGAGGTGACAGAAAGGATCCAGCTGCGTCCTTTGAAATTAACATGCTATTCCTGGATTGACAAATAAATGAAAAACTTGGCAACTCATCCTATGTATTAAAAAATAACGTGTTAGGAACTGAAAGATTCATTTGCCAGTCTTTATCAACTGTATTTCCCTTCTATATCTCCCTGTTATTCTGTATCTGTATCTCTCTGTATCTTTCTTCTACAACTGGTGACTTCCCACAAATGTAGTAGAGTAACAAACTCGTGTGGTTTGAAAAATTTTAAATGTGGTAGCTATCCAAAGCAAATCTGTATCGAATGATTTTGTAAAGCAACAAAATCCCTTTATAGTGGCATTGTCAAACCTTGAAATATTTTTAAAATCTAAATGCTCAGATATCAAGTATGCATTACGTACATGAAAGTGGTTTGAACATGACAAAGCACTACACAAACATAAAGTATCCTTGGACTGCTGGGGCAAGATGCATAGAGGTTGGGCCCTCTTATAGCTTATAGTTGTGTAAGGCACCTAATGAATGCTCAGAGTGAGTAATGACCCCTGGTTTTACTGCTCTGCTCTTGCCTGGCCCCCGTCCATGGCCCCACCTCCAGGGTAGATGGGAAGGGGGCTGCTGGCCTAGGAGCCTGTCAGGAGATAGTCCTTGTTCCAGAAGGTAGAGAGAGAAATAATTCTGAAGAAGGAGAGGTACATGGTTATAAAGACAACAGGCCTATTTATCTCAGTAGGGCTGAGGGTTTGGAATAAAAAAAAGTGACAGCTGGGAGGGACTGGACACTGGTATAATCCTACAGCCCGTTTCTTATGCAGCACAGCCAAGGTGGGAGCAAGAATGACCTGTTGCCAGTGCGGGGCGAGCAGGGGAGCCGGGATGCTCACACCACATCATAGCCTTGCAGGCCTTGAGCTTCTGCAGGGGTGGATGTGTGCAGATCCCCCCATCTATGGCTTCCTCACCCTAGTAAGCCAGAGTGAAACAAGTGAGTGTGGACCTCCTCAGGTGAAAAGAGGACTCAAAACAGTTCAAAAAACTTTTATAAAAGTGTCTTAGGAAGGGTGTTAGGCACTGGAGTTTCTAAGACTCATGGGTCAAGATTCCTGTCCTTATATATTTCTAGACTGGTAGAGGAGCTAGGTAGTGGAAAAGGTAGCTGGTAATGAAGGTTGCAGCCTCCAGCAACAGGCAGAGGCTCTGCAGGCAGTAGGCCGACCAGAAAATCATTCCCTGGGGGTGGGCTGCATGCTAGATGGTGGGCCTTGGCTACTTAGGAGGTTGAGAGAACTGGGATTTCCAAAGCCTGCCTATACCAGGTAACCTGAAAATGCACCAGTGCTGGAGAGGAGGGCTCTCAGTAGGGACCTGAGAAGGAAATGATGGTACAGGTGATGACCCTTCAGCTTAGCTTTGTACTCAAGATGGCTGGTCCCACTGTGGACAGCAGGCAGGGCTGTGAGCAAAGACTATGGTCCCTGAAAACCCACCTTGCTTCCCATTCCTGTTCCTTATCCTTCCCTCCTTCCCAGGCTCCCTCTTAGAAGCTTCCTGTCCTCCATGATGAGAGGGCAGTGGCTGCACACAAGAGCAAAACTGTAGATTCTGTTTTGAATCCCTGACATAGTTAACATTGGGTGTCTACACAACACATCAGCTACATCTGCAAATGGTAGGGTTCTGATCTGTTCCCAACTGACCAGGCCCCCCACTGACAGAGAGCCACTGTGAGAGAGAGTGGTCCTTGGCCGGGAGGCCAATGAGGGCATGGGTCCAAGAGTAGCTTAGGGCAGCTAGGAGCTACAGTCCTGCTGTCAATAACTAACAGCATTACCAGGCAATAGCCAGAACACTCAGCGGCAGAAGGCTCTGGCTGTGGGGTACCTGTGAAGTGGGGTAGTGGGGGGCTATGAGGGATGGGGCATGGACCCAACTTGGAGCAGCAACCAGAGAGAGGGGAGTGGAGCCTAGTGCTTAGAGCTGCTGTGAGCCATCGGCTAGCTCATTCTGAGATACAGGACAGTACCAGACCCAGGATGGGAACCCAGTCATTGGTCCTGGTGATACAGTGAGCAGGGGGCCTGTCTGCCAAGTGGCCTTGAGTGAGCAAGGAACCAAACGACCTGCCCCAGCATTTCCCCCAGATTCCTACTGCTGGTGTGCCTACATAGGTGTTAAGTGTGAAACACTGACCACAGACACAGACACACAGACACACAGACACACACACATGCACAAGTAGTAAATAAAACTTGTGCATCAGAGGAGACTGTCGGGGATGCCAGATGGCTCCAAGATGCTCCCTACAGATTGCAGCGGGCACAATGCTAAGCTGAACAGCCAATCATTTCCCTTCCTGTTTGTGTTTTTCTTTCCTTGTCAATTCATGACTCCACTTAATCTATATTTTTATCCTTGAGACTTTAACTCTTTCTTAAACTTTTATTTTTTAAATTTCCATATTTTATCCTTAAGTTTCTCTTGGCCTCTTTATCAAAGAATACAAGTATTTCAGGGCACCTGGGTGGCTCAGTCTGTCAAGTGTCTGACTCTTGGTTTGGCTCAGATTCGTGAGATCGAGCCCTGCATCGGGCCTGGTGCTCAGTGGGGTGTCTGCTTCTCTCTCTCTCTCCCCCTCTCCTTTTATCCCTTCTCTCTCTCAAATACATAAATCTTTTAAAAAATGAATATAACTATTTCTTCTACAAATAATTTGAAGTATGAGCATCTGAAAGTCTCATTGGTGATAGACAAAAATGAGATCTCATTACAGTGAGATTGGGGCAAAGTATTTTTTTTAAAGATTTTATTTATTTATTCATGAGAGACACAGAGAGAGGCAGAGACATAGGCCAAGGGAGAAGCAGGCTCCATGCAGGAAGCCCAATGAGGGACTCGATCCATGGACCTGGGATCATGCCCTTAGCTGAAGGCAGACACTCAACCACTGAGTCACCCAGGCATCCTGTGGTGGTGGGCAGGGCGTCGGGGGCAAAGTATTCTGAACAGCGTATGGAATACTGGAGTGGGCATTTGTCCAGTTTGTGGCCACTCAGCATGTGATGTCCTTCTTGTATGTGCAGGGACCACCACTATGGAGTCTCGGTGGGAGGCAGGATCCAGCATCCAGCCATGGGAGCTGAGGAGGAAGGCTGCTATTGTTGTCTGTCCTCCCTGTGGCAAGAGAGCCAGTTGTGTGACCTTAGACTGGCCCATCACTTGCTCCTGCCTGAGATTCGGATGAGGAACAAGTGATGCCAAGAAGCAATATGAATTCCTTTTGTTTGCAATGGTGGCCGCAGTGACATCTGGCTGTAGTGAAGCCACCTGGTGTTGAGGCCAACTTCCAGGAGAAAGCATCAGTGGCAGTGGCACACTCCCTAGGTGTGGACCTCCCTGCCAGCTCTCTTCATTGGGATTCTTCTTGTTTTGAGCTTGATTGTCACCTTTTCCTACCTTCTGTACATACCTCCACAAATCCCTTTTCTTCCTAAGGTAAGCAGAGCTAGTTGCTATTGTTTACAATGAAGAATCCTGGTTGGTACAAGTATTGAGAAATTAATAGGACCAAGTGCTATTTAACACTGGCCAATTTTGTCCAGAATAAAGATGATGAACTTTTGGAGTGTTTAAGGGCCTTATCCAAGTCATACGGCTAAGTAATTATATAATAGTTATGTTTAGTAATATATGGTTATGTAATAAATATGATATTAATTTTTATGAAGTAAAAATAATAATCATGGATGGATTGAACCATGTAGAAAAGAACCATGTAGAAAAGTTTCATCAGTGTTCTTAGTAATAGCAACAAATTGGAAACAATTTAAGTGTCAACAAATTAGCCAATGATCAAAGGTAGTAGGAGACATCATAGTATGATGAACTATACAGCCACTATACATCATGGCATAAAAGAATATTTAAGGAACTTGGTAAGGATTCACAATAAATATTTTTGTGCCTTTCTTTAACTTATCATGGAAAATTCCAAATATTAAGTTTGGTGACTAGACTGGACCCATCATCTAGCTGCAATGATTGTTAATTCACAAGTAATCTTGTTTAATCTAGACCCCTCCTGAGTTACTCTCTGATTTTTTTTTGGGCCACCCCCAGGCCCTCACTCAGCCCTGGAGGACCGACCCTCTCATAAGCAGCAAGAGAACATAAAACAAGTGTCAGGCCCCAGTCTCTCTGAAATCCCTCACATATCTGTCCTCATCTTCCTCAAATCTGTCTTCAAGGTCATCTTCCTCGACTTTGCCATAGGCAGTGCTTTCTCATCCCCCTTCCCTGGGTGTATTTGTTCCTCCATACCAGGAATTCCCTCCTAGCACTCGATATGATATACTTACTTATTGTATTTCACGTCTGTTTGCCCTGCTAAAATACAACTCCATGAAGGCAGGAATTTGCGTCTGTCTCATTCATTCCTCTAGCTCAAGCACTGGGCCTGGTACTGGTAATACTTAGTAACTATCTGGTAAATCAGTCAATGCTTAGTGCATGAACGAGTCCCAAAAGCCTGGTGGGAGCCATCATGCCAGAGGTTAAATGTCCGTGGCACCTCTATAGTTCTCACTGGTGGAAGGGTCAAAGATGAGCTGGGTTTGGTAGCACCCAGTTTCAAGCTGAAATCACTACCAAGGAGAAGATAGTAATTTTCATTACCTAGCTGATAACTGATCTTCATTTTTCATTAATTATTTTGAAGCCCTTGAATCCAACCATGTCTGATGCTTCAGTTATTATATATTTTTATTTTATTTTTTTATTTATCCCATACCCTTACCTTTGCCCCTGGCAACCATCAACATGTTTTCTGTATCTATAAGCTTGTTTGTTTGGTTTCACATATAAGAAAGATCATGCTGTATTGGTCTCTTTCTGACTTATTTCACTTAGCATAATGCCCTTTAGGTCTATTCATGTTATCACAGATATTTTCACTCTTTTTTACGGCTGAATAAAATTCCAGTGTGTGTGTGTGTGTGTGTGTGTGTGTGTGTGTGTGTGTGATTGTGTGGTGTAACGTAACGTAGTGGTCCAGTTTCATTCTTTTGCATGTTATTGAAGACACTGTCCTTTCCCCATTGTATATTCTTGGCTACTAATTAATTGCAAATTAATTGACCATATATGCATGTGTTTTCTTCTGGGCTCTTTTTTCCATTCCATTCATTTTTGTGTCTGTTTTATTACCAATGTTCTACTGCTTTAATTATCAGAGCTATGTAACATAGTTTGAAATCAGGGAGCATGATGCTTCCAGCTTTGTTTTTTTCCCCTCAAGATTGCTCTGGCTACTTGGGATATCTTTGTAGTTCCATAAAAATTTTTTAGATTATTTGTTCTATTTCTTTGAAAAATGCCATTGTAATGTTGATAGTGACTGCACTGAAACTCTAGATTGCTTTGGGAAATATGGATGTTTTAATAATATTCATGCTTCCAATATGTGAGCATGGAATATCTTTTCATTTATTTATGATTTCTTCCAGTTCTTTCATTAATGTCTTGTAGTTTTTGTCATAAACATCTTTCGTCTCTTTTGTTAAATTTATTTGTAGGTATTTTGCTCTGTTGATGCAATTGTAAAGGACATTTAAAATTTTTCTCTTTCTGATAGTTCATTATCAGAATTTTATATACTGATTTTGTATCCTGAAATTTTCCTGAACTTGCTGATTAGCTCTAGCAGTTTTTTTTTTCTTTTTTTTTTTGGTGGAGTCTTCAGCATTTTCTCTATATATTATGTCATCTGTAAATAGTGATAGTTTTACTTCTTCCGTTCCAATTTGGATGCTTCTTATGATATTATTAATTATTTATGGGTAAACAATTACACAGAGGACAAATTTGTGAACTGCTTAGTTTTTAAACTTTTGAGTATCCATTTCTGATTTCTTTTTGTAAAGAACACCCATTTGATAGAACCTGTATGACACGGGCACCTAACATATATTGTTGGTAAAATGGAGTTGTTGCATATGGCACTAATGATATAGGTAAGTTGGGTAACCTGATTTTTTTCAATAAGATATATTGTTAGTATGAACTATTTCTTTTTTTGGTTGTTCTTTACTAATCCAAAGCAAATATCCTTCCTGTCTCTTCTTCTTCAACATGTATTTAATGAGCACCTACTAGGTAGTAAATACTCTTCCTGGTACTGGCTAAAACACTAAACAGTTAAGAAAGAGTTCTTGCTTTTTTTGGAGCTTATATTCTAATGGAAGGTGAATGATGAAGATGATGATAAATCAGCATCAACGAAATAATTTCAGGTAAGAGTAAGCGCTCTGAAGAAAATGATGGTTTGAAAATTATCTTGGGGGAAGAAGGTGTTACTATAGACTGGGTAGGCCATGAAGGCTGCTATGGGAGGTGATGTTTGACTGACAAGGAGGAGATAACTTTGCACAGAAATGAGAGGACAGAGTTTAGGGAATAATAATGTAAATGACCCAAGCTGAACATGATGTTGGCATATTTGAAGAACATAAAGAAGACTGGGTAACTCAAGTGAGGTACCATGTGAGAGACAGGGAGTGGTAGAAGGTAAGAAACCAGATGCGAGCAGGCATGAGTTATGGACAAGCTCTGTATACAGAGGGAGCTAAGAGGATTTGGGCTCCCAACAGACGAATGGCAATTCCTGGTTTACAGCAAAAATACAAACACACATACATATACACACATACAGACACAACAAAATAAAACCGAACACTTTGGCTGCAGCATGGAGAATGCACAGAGAATGGACATGATAGAGATTCTTATGGGGAACCACCATCTGCAGGTGGGCATTAATGGTGGCTTTGGCAAGAGTGGTAACAATGCCAGCCAAGGTGGCTTTGAAATCAGTAAATGAGTGTTTGAAAATGCATACTTGACAGCACTATTTCTTGTAGGGTAAGATTACATTCACAGAGATCAAAATACCTCATTAGCATGATTAATGTGAGCAAACAGACTGGATAATTCTGCCTCTCAATGATTTATTAGGCCAGAACCACATAGCTGTTCCCCCAGAGAAGAGAACAGGGTCGTGCCATCGTGTTCCAACATCTGCATTCAGTGACACCATGTTGGTAGCCTGAAATCAGCCACGGTGGGACTACTTACACCATGGAAACCAGAACTGGTTGTTACAAATTAACAAACACTACTGGCAAATGTCCTTAACTAATAGAGATGATGAAATCCTTAAAGATAATTTAAATTAAACCACTGATCCAAAGTCACATACCAGAAGATCATGGCAGAACCAGGATGACCGTGGAAATCTAATACACCAAAGGCACCCTTTCTCTTCCTTCTTTCCTTTCTTCCCTTCTTTCTTTTTTAAAGATTTATTTATTTGAGAGAGAGAGAGAGAAAGAATGGGGAGAGGGGCTCAATCTCATGACCCATGAGATCTTGACCAGAGCTAAAACCAAGAGTTGGACGCTTAACCAACTGAGCCACCCAGGTGCCCCAAGACACCTCTTCTCTTAAAGAGTACAATTATGATGAGCAGTGAGTAATGTACAGAATTGCTAAACCACTATATTGTACACCTGAAATTATATAATTAACATTATATTGGAATTAAAATTAAAAACTTAAAGTCTCTTGACCTTAGAATGTGCCACGACCTGAATTTATTTTTACTTTCCTGGATTCATGGTTTAGTAACCTTTTTTTCTGAATCTTTGTTATTCTATATCTACATATGAAACAAATTTCATCAAGATCATTCTGTTTTTAAAATAAAAAATGTCAACAATAAAAACAAAAAGTGCAGTTTATATTTTAAATATGATTGGGAAAATGCTGAATAGCTTATTACGGCAGTAGACTCACAGTGGCCTAGAGAAAGATACATCTGAGAATTTGGGGGCCGGACTCTTACAGAAGGGTATGCGCAAACTTTATGAAAGAAAACGTCTGGATATCCTCATGCTCTCATCTTCTAGAAGCAGTCTTTTTTTTTTTTTTTAAAGCAGTCTTAAGAGAGGGTTTTGGATTTTCAAATCATGCTGAGGTTCAAATAGGTTCCGTTTTGTGCTTTAATCATAAAAAGAATAATTTGGCTCAGTGCATGTTTCAGTTAATTTACAAGTTGATAAAATTCCTTCTAAAAGTCAGAACAGCTTTTCTGCAAGTGCTATCTGATAGTTTGACACAACTCTCCCTATATTTTCTCTCAAATATAATCATCTCCATTTTATATGACTGATTAGAAGGAGAGTTAATAATAACAGATTTCTTTTTTTTAAAAGATTTTATTTATTTATTCATGAAAGACACAGAGAGAAAGGCAGTGACAAAGGCAGAGGGAGAAGCAGACTCCACGCAAGGAGCCCAATGCAGGACTCGATCCTGGCACTCTGAGATCACTCCCTGAGCTGAAGACAACTGCTGACCCATCCAGGCGTCCCTTATAACAGACTTCTATGTAGAGCTCAGAGAAGATTATGTCTACAATTTTCTATACAGTGTCTATATAGTGTCGGTTAAGCATCTGACTCTTGATTTCAGCTCAGGTCATGGTCTCAGGGTTGTGGGATTGGGCCCTACATCGGGTTTTACGCTCAGTGGGGAGTCTCTCTCTGTGTATCTCTCTGCCTTTCCCCCTCACATGCATGAGTCTCCTCTGGGCTTAGCAGCATTATCACTAACTGGGCAATGGTTAGGAATGCAAGTTCTCAGACCTTACCCCAGACCTGCAGAATCAGAAACTCCAAGGTTGGGGCCCAGTGATCTGTGTTTTAATAGCCCTCTGGGTGATTCCAACGTACACTAAAGTTTGGTAGCCAACACTCCAGATACCACAAGACCTAACCAGTGATACCTTAACACCACTAATCATTGGATGAGCCTTAATGAAAATTCTTAATTGCACTCATGTTACACACTGATGGAATAATAACATAATTGGTTGGCTAAACAGGGACACATTTGAGCATGAAAGGAGTGCTATTAAAAATAATGCAGAGACAGGGGTATAACCTGAACTGTTATACTCAAAACTATAGTCCCTCTAGGTTCCATTAAAACCTGGGTTATCACTTATGGTATCTGGATCAACTAGTCAGAAGAATGAAAGAATACTATAACAGAATTAGTGTGGCCTCCGTAGATAGAGTTTCATTTACGTATATAAAGTGCTGAGAGGTCCATTTTGAGATACTATCAACTAGGAAGTCATAAGTATTTTGGTCATTTTAAAATTGTCAATATTTTGACATTTCTCATGGGAGTGGTCCATATTTGCAACTCTCATTTCATTATTTCCCATCTTTCTTACAAAATGGATTTACACTAACCCTCTCTGGAATTTCTCCTTTATTCTAATGACCTTGTAGAAAACCCAATTTTTTTTTCCCTTAGACTTTATCATCACTGGCCTCTCCACCAGCCTCTAAATTGTTTCAGATGTCCATCACCAAAGATCTGGGGCATGGTCAGGATAAAGATCTGAAGTGGTTCTTTTAGGTCAGCACAACACAGACCTAGCAATAAATTCAAAATTAGACCAAGATGATGTGCCAGGATGCACCAAAGAAATCTTACACTCAGGCCAAACGTCTTCATTAGCATCAAAGAGCTAAAATTCCTTCACTAGATTTTTCAAATAGGACATCATGCAGATTGAGGGACGCTAAATAAAAAAAATCTGAATTGAGTCCAAACCAATATGCTCTTCTGGGATAGGGGCAAGTGGGTGTGATGTCAAAATGGGCCGGAACTTTCATTTAGATGATAGCTTTACAGAGTATAGCTGTGGCCACTGTCTAGCTGGCTCTGGGACTTAGACCCATGGCAGCATGGTGCACAGCTTAAACTAGAATTTTACCATGGCCATCAATGCATCAACAGCTGACTGGTCGGGTCGATGGCCCATATGGTACTGAACACAGTGAGCAACAGTAGCCACAGGTGATGACACAAACTCTTCCAAGCAGCTGTTACACAGTGACAAGAAGTGAGGTGATTTCGGGTAGGATGAATAAGAGGGATTGCCAACGATGAAGCAGAGTTTTGGGTTGCCTGATGGGGCTGCAAGAAGAGTATAATATACTATCACTCCAGAGGATGGTGGTTCTTTTTGAATAATGAATGGCTCCTGGCTGATTATAATTATGAAATGCCAAGTCACAGAAAGTACAGAGTTTTGGTGAACAAGAATTACGCCATGAGTCATAAAGCAGTTTTACACAATTGCAGTGTGGAAGCAATTGTTGATCTTACAGCAGGTGTTGCATTCCTAGTTTTTGTGCAGTTTCACAAATAAATCCTTCAATTATTAAGAGTAGGCTATTCAGGTTTTATGCCTTTTAGCCTTTTTTCCATTTTTTGAAACGTTTTCTTATTTGTTTTTACCGAATATCAACCTGAGAGAAGACTGAAAAATTCAAATACTAAAGCAGGGGCGCCAGGGTGGCTCAGTTAGTTAATCATCTGCCCTCAGCTCAGGTCATGATACCCCTGGGATCAAGCCCCATGTGGGGCTCCTTGCTCAGTGGGGAGTCTGCTTCTTCTTCTCCTCCCCACTCATGCTCTCTATTACTATTCGTCTGCTCAGATAAAGAGAGAAGCTCTCTCTGTTTCTTTCTCAAATAAATCACTAAA
This sequence comes from Vulpes lagopus, assembly GCF_018345385.1. Lineage (NCBI taxonomy): Eukaryota > Metazoa > Chordata > Mammalia > Carnivora > Canidae > Vulpes > Vulpes lagopus. Next base: position 24,425,584 of record NC_054844.1, read on the forward strand.
ATCTTTAAAAAAAATTACTAAAGCAATTCTTATGAGTAAAACTTGTTTCTGATACATGATGGAGCCAGTCAGATGAAACAATGTAATGCTTGGTTATTATTGGCTGTTGTCCACAGGGCTCGGTGCTGATTGGGACTCAGATGCTGCCCTGAGACATTGTACAATGTATATTGACTGACTTTTAGATTGGTTCCTAATTTAGGTACATATCTTGACTCCTCAATTACATTGGAAAACATCCTGAGAGCTGAAACCATATATATAAAAGTTCATGGCCCCCATAGCAGCACAAGCTCATCTTAATCCTACATTTCTCCTCCAGCTTGCTTCTACCTACCTCGCTGCCCTCCTCCCATGGCTGACTTGCCCCCTCCCAGATCCATCAGCTTCCCTGTGGCTGGGGCACTGCTGTATAATAACCAGGCTGGTCTTTGTCCCTGGTCCCTAGGGGGAGACTCTTAGGTCCTTGGAATTTCCCAAATGATAGAAATGTCTTAATTCTTCCCAAGCCCCTTGGATCATACCTGACCAGCTTCAGGATGGAAGAGATTCACTGGAAAGACCAATCACACTTGATTAAAGGGTTGGGATTTTGAGTTCACTTGACCTCCAGGGAGGGGAGGGAGGCCGAACGTTGAGTTCAATCATATTGCCCATGATTCCACAAATCTGGCTTATGTAATAAATGCCCAATAAAACCCCTAGACAATGAGGTTTGGTGGAGCTTCCTGTAAATACTCTGATGCACAAGGAGGTGACAAAGCTGGATTCTGTGAGGAGAGGGTCCAGAAGCTCTTTGTCCCTCCACTCCCCCAAACCCTTGTCCCATCCATCTCTTCATGTAATTGACCCTCCTGGTTTGTATCCTCTATAATAAAATGTAATTGTGAGTACAGTGTTTCCATGAGTTCTGGGAGTCGGTCTAGTGAATCACTGAGCCTGAAGGGGTGGTGGGAATCCCTGAATTTATACCCAGTCTGTTGAGAAATGCAGGTGGCCTAAGAACACTGCAAGTGTGGTTGGTGTCTGATGTAAGAGGGACCACATCCTCTAACTGTGTTAGCTCTTAGTGGTCAGTACCAGAGTTAAGTTGCAGTATTCCTAGTTGGGCCTAATTTGGAACAGGTAGGTGTTAGAATGCGCATCAACGCTGTTCAGTGTCTCTGGTTGTGGGCCCTGTGGCCATGAGCTGCTGCAGGTGGCAAGAAGGGGTGGCTGCCAAGGTAGCAGCGGTGAAGAAGCTGCAGGACAAATAGTCCAGGTCACTGGGCTAGATGGGCATTTGCACTTGCTAATTGTTGGTGGTCTGAAACCTATAAATAGCCAATATTCGATTTTTAAAAACTTTTTAAAAGAGAGCCATAGAAAACAGAACATACCCAGACACCTACAGCTATATACACACCTAGGATAGAACCATGCAAGGGAGGATTTGTACAGGGTGTGCTTATGGCAAAAAAGAATAAAGTGAAAAGGCTGCTGTTGGATCACAATCTTTAATAAGGTCTCTCTTTACCCCCTATTCATTCTGCCTTTGGGGTCAGGAGCAATTTAAAATCTACCAGCTGGTGAATGTTTTGTGGATTGAAACTATTTACTCTAGTATGTTCTACCCATTTTCTTGTCAGGGGTGGATTTTGTGTATTACAAATAATTGACATTGCACCAAAAAGTGAAAGCACTGACATATTTTTTTAATAATACATTTTCCTAGCATCAAATCTAAGCTCCTTTCCTAGCCTAGGGGGCCCCTGCATGATCCAGTCTATCCCTCTCTCCTCCCACATCCTTGGTCACCGTTTGTCTTCCTCACCAGCTCCAGCCACATGGGTTGTCCAGCTGGCCCTCCCTCACGTCCAGCCTATCCCTGTCAGACTGGCTCTTCCTGGTTCTAAATCTTCCCATGGCTTGCTCACTTATCCCTTGAGGTTTCTGCTCAAACTATCTCCCCAGAAATGCTGTCCTTGACTGTCCAATCTAATAGAACTCCATCCCTGTCTATTCCTTTACCTTGCTTTGTTTTTTCCTCCTCATTCTCTGACATGATCTACATTAAACTATTATTTGTCTGTTCCCAATAATAGAGCACGAATTCTAGGAGGGCTCATTTGGTTTTGTTGTGCATGTTCTTTGAGCCTAGAAAAGTGTCTGGCTCATAGTAGGCTTTCAATAAATGATGGCTGAAAAAAGGCAGAGGTCAAAATGGAGGATGCAGAGACAGAAAAGTGTTCTGCTATGGCTACTGCAATTTTTACAAAGGTCCAGAGGTGGGGAATATTCAGGTAAGAGGTAAAGGGACTTGTGCCATGCCGGGAGGGTCCATGCTCCATGTTAATGCCAACCAAGGTAAAACCACTCTTGACAGTCTCCAAATAAGAGGATGCTTAGAGGGCAAAGAACAAGTAAAGCAAGCTGTGACTCCAATATTTGTCTGAATCCCAGCTTTGCCTGTCATTAGGTGTGTGATCAGAGAAGATTATTATTTAAGTTTCTCTGAAAATGCGAATAACACTTATATTTTAGGATTTCTATCAGGATTTGATAAAATGATGTAGAGGAACCAGAGCAATGCCTTTCACTTGTGGGGAAAAAGAGTGCTGACATGTATCACATGCTTCTGGTGGTAGGAGAATGGAATGGGAGTTAGGGTAGGGCAGTGTGGGTATAGCATGTGGCAGCACGTAGCTGGCGGCAAAGAGGACAGAGTGAGTGGAAGAAGTCATCTATAGCTGGCCTCATGGATCATGACATCCCAGAAGTCAACAGATTTTCAAGGAGTCACCCCAGAGTGAGTTTTTCAACTTTCCCATACTAGATGGTATTTGGGAGTTAAAGAGGGTTTTCTCTCCACTTTGCCCCACCTCACTGCTGAGTCACCTTGTGGGAATGAGGAGCCCATTCATTTGTTCCATATCCCCAAACACAACTTTTGCCTTTACGTGTCCACTTTCTAAAATGTCGATTCCACAAGTCAGGCTTTCAAAATCAACTATTTGAAAATCACTGGCACACCACCCCCAGAATGGGAAAATGCTATTTTTGTCTCGGTTTCTCTGCAAGGGCAGCCTGTGGTCAGGCTTCCTAGGCCCACACAGAGCTGACCCCATTTGCGTATCTGGACTGTTACTTTGAAAGACAGCTATGAGGCTTTTTTTCCTAGGGTGTTTCAGCTCTTCCACATTTTACTAAATACACTATTAATCCCCCTTTACTTCTTCTCTTTTATTTATCTTACCCAACGGACGCAGAGAACCACTTCCACACATCAAGTTTATCTCTTCCCTCTCCTGTTCTGGCCTCTTTGTCACCTTTCTTCAAGGACTACTGTTTTGGAGAAATGATGTTGACCCTTAGTTTTGCCTGGTCCCAAAGCCCATGGGTATGCTATGAATCATGTTAAAGAAGACTTGCCCTTGAAGCCATTCTGGGCTTCACCATAACCTTGTGCTTGAAAATTAGATTATAGGGGATGTCTGCACTTTGGCCCAGTTTGTGGCTTCAGTGTACTGCCAGTGAACGCATGCCTACTTAACTTTGATGTTGACAAGCTTTTTCATGTCCTAACAAACAAGATTTATTTGGATTTAGAATTTATCACCAGGAATGGAAAATTGATGGTTTTGCCAGTGTTAGTAGCCAAGATTTCCAAGTCCTGTTGAACTCAAATTTATCCTTAGCTCTCCAATAGATGTTCTGTTACATCTTATAAATGTCACCAGGCAGATATGAATATACATTTTTCTTTCTATTAAGATTTTGATGTAATTTGATTACAGCTTTATGTGCCAGTCATAAATATTTTTAAAAGCTATTGTAGTCATTCATCCCAAAGATAATCATTTTTTGGAATCTGGGGTACTTGTTTAGAATTTAGAAGAATGTTATCAGTAGCCTCAAGCTACTCAAGCCTCAATTTAATGGTTGGGTTGGGTTGGGAATGACGCTCTTTATTGGAATTATAGAAACATCTATTCAACATTACTTAAGGTATTTGGCTTTGATTTATATCCCTGGTCATAGTTTATGTGTCACAGAAGACTGAACATAAGTTTCCCACATTTTTGCTCCTCAGAGTAATCTGCCTCCCCCACACCCTATTGCTTCATAATACTTTTTTAATTTGCTGAAAAATGTGGGGAATGATTTGGCAATACTACTATATAATGTTGACTGTATTGGTTTAGATTGTGCCCAATTACCAACTGTTTCTGGATCAAAAGGTAATCTAATTATTTTAACTTAAAAGACAGGTTTAGTCTAATGTGATATACAAAAGAACCCCAAATACATTATTTAGGCTAATGTGATATATAAAAGAACCCCAAATACATTATTTACTATTCATTTCAAAAGACTTCTTTCCTAAAGGAAGAACCACAGGATTTCTGTAAGTGACAATTTCCCCAGATGCATTAGAAGCTTGATTCAATTTTCAATACAAAATACATTTATATGCAACATTCCAAAGACATGCCTACTGTAAAAAATGAGGGAGAGATTATTTTGATGTGTTTTACCAGGTTAGGCAGCTAATTTAGAAAAATCTTATTTATACTGACAACCATTTTATTGCAAAGTCAAATTTTATAGGATGAAAGTAGCTGATGCAATGTGCAGTGTAAACTTTCTACCAGCCAAATCCCACTTTTAATACAGCATCTCCTGTGCTCATTCCCTGAGTCACAGTATCACTGTCTTATTGCATAGAATTCCACTGTAACAAATTCACTTATGACAGCTGGAGCAAGGCAACGAGATGTTTTTGATATGCCCCGCCTCGGAGCGGCTTGGAATCCAGGGGCTGGAGGGCACTGCATTCCCAGGCTTCCAGCTGGGGTCAAAGTGCTACAGCTCCATTAAGCAGGCTGCAATTACCTGCAGCCACACGTCACCAGATGGTGCGCAAAGCAGCCTGCCACCTGGCCTAGTTCATTGACAGCACTGGACAGGCTCTCCCTCAGAGCTGGTCACTGGCAATTTATCTCCACCCTGGGCTGAAGATCAAACCCAGAGCTCACAAGGATGTATTCTTTATTGAAAATAAAACAATTTACATAGTGCTTTTGAAAATCTAAAAGCCAACATAACATTCTAGAAAACATGTCTTTCTAGGTTTCCCTGCTGTCACATGCTCATCAAGACCACTTAGATTTTTTTTCTGCTTATTGCCTGGCACACTCAGCTCAGCAAGCACCCCGCATCTGGGGGTGGATGCACACATGCAAGAATGTGGGTAGACTTTTACTATCATCACTCCCCCACCTGCTACTTCTGGTTAGTCACTGATTACTAACATTTGCTTATTAATAAATCTCTCATGTCGTATTCTTTTCCTCTACCATAGTGCTTCCAGGGTTCTTAAAACCATCACCATAAGGGCACCTGGGTGGTGCAGTCTGTTAAACGTCAGGACATTTAGTTTTAGCTGAGGTCATGATCTCACGATCACTACCCTCAGCAAGGAATCTGCTTGAGATTCTCTCTCCTTCTCCCTCTGCCCCTCCCATTTGCTCTCTCTCTATCTCCAATAAATAAAAAAATCTTTAAAAAGCAAAAAAACCCCCAAAACATCCAATCATCATGGGCTGCTCTTCTGCTTGAACACCATCACTTCCTAATCGATCAAATCTAAACACCTTGGTCTCTTGGTGTAACATCAAAGCCCAACCAGTATGTAGCTATCCAATCCCACTGACAGCTACCTTTCTTGTATCCTGCTCAGCATCTCACCCTCCCTCAACACTCTTTGTAAGGCAGTTGAAGAATGCATAATTGGGAGGGCATAAGATAGGGAGCCTCCTGGCAGCTGATCTTGGGTGAGTCACTTTTGTTCTTGGATCTTCCCTTAGGAGAGGGATTCCTGAGCTGGACTGGGAGGTTGGACTAGTTCCTTCAGCCCTTAGATTCTCAGGCTTTATCATCTCAACTTCTCTTAGGTTTTTGGGCAAAAAATCAGAATAGATATGAAAGTAAAAGTGGAGGGGGCAGCCCGTGTGGCTCAGCGGTTTAGCGCTGCCTTCAGCTCAGGGTGTGATCTTGGAGTCCCGGGATCAAGTCCCACATCGGGCTCCCTGCATGGAGTATGCTTCTCCCTCTGCCTATGTCTCTGCCTCTCTCTCTCTCTCTTTCATGAATAAATAAATAAATAAATCTTTAAAAAAAGAAAGTAAAAGTGGAGGAGAAATGATTAATAACATTAAAATTGGTACTATTTCAATCACATAATGCCTTAAATAGTTTGTTGCTCTTTCATATTTATTATTTCATTCTATTCTCTCATAAATCCTGTGAAGGGAAGCCCCAGGTATCCCCAAGACACAAGAGAGGAAAATTAACCAGTGCCACAGAGATAACGAGAAAGTCAGAACTAGAATACAGGCTTCTGATTTCCAGTTCTCAAGACCCTTTCTTGAGATTGTGAAGTACTAGAATCGTTTTCATGATCATATCTTAGAAAAGAGTCCTACATAATGCTCTAAGTATATATAGACACCTTGAAAACGCTTGGAGTTAGACCTAAAAGCTCAACTTGTGATAAATGAAATGTGTATAATGACACCTCAATGATAAAATGTCTTCCAGAACAAAGAAAACCTCAGCTATGAATTAATCAACAGGACTAACACATCTAAAAGCAACTATGTCAACCAGGAAGCAGGTAGTTAGCTTGGAACAAATGGGGCAGATGGCAGCAGAACTGGTTTGTGTGCCTAGCACTCTCCCCAGGATATGGGGCTAGGCTCTGCATGTTCCTCATGGAAGAAAAAAATGAGAGTAGTAGTTACAGTAAGTTAGAATAAAAATTATGATGGTCCAGGTGCTATCATATTTACATTTAGTATTTCACTGTATTTAAAGGAACTCCATTGCCCTGGCTATTTTCCCTTCTCTCCTTTATTTTTCTCTGTGGCAACCATTAGGGTCTAGCAGACTGTCATTTATTTACTTTTTGATTGCCTGCTATTAGAACATGAACTTCATGAGGATAGAGATTTTCGTTCATTTTGTTGACTGCTGTTCCTCAGTGCCTAAAATAATGCCCAGGACATGGTAAGTATTTAATAAATAGTTGGAAATGAAAAACAGAAGAATGAATTTTCACAATAACCCTAAGGTAGGTGCTAGTTCTAGCTCATTTTACACAGAAGCACATCGACACGTGGGGTGACTGTTTCCCAAGGTCACAGATCTGGTCAGTGGGACGCCAGAGCTCACACGCAGGAGTGACGCTCTCTGTAAAAACTCTAGCCTATAGCTGTGTGCAGCAATGAGATTGCATCAGCTTATCTTAGTCTGATCCACTAAACATTCAAATCATGCAACCAGCTAACTCCCTTTGCTCCAAACCTCTGCTCATTAAGCAACCTTCTGATTATAATCTGGCTTCTCAGGGAAAAAAAAAAAATACACTGACCAGCTATCATGCACGTCTGTTCTGCTTGGAAATTATAATTTATCTTGTGAAATCAATCCAGAGGCATTCTGATTTTTCCACATTTCTGTCTCTTGACTCTGATTAGTGTGGTCCCACCTCAATTCATTCTGTGTCCTCTGATGGCATCAAGTATCTGAGATTGCAAAGTTTTGCACAGGATCTAGAACGTTATCACCTAAGAAAGGCTTGTCAGGAATGTTGTCTCTGGAAAACCACCCGGTGACCTGTCGTTGGGCAGCCTCCCCAGGTGGCAGCCCGATATCACTGTATTCCCATCTGACCCAGGATAAAGCATTTTTAGCAGAGCACTGTTCTGACCACAGTTATCTGGTATAATTTGGGAATGACAGCAATGAACATGAATTGTGCAATGAAGCTCATTGGTATCATGCTGGCTCCGCCAGAGTAGAAAAGTAAGCCATGGTATTATTTCAGGTTTTACTAGCAAGGCTAAACTGGAAACTCTAAGCAAGTCAGACAGTTTTCATGTCTGAACACAGAGGACCTGAGAATGGGAAACGAACAATGCAGTTGTATAGAATGAAAATTAAATTGAAAGCTTAGTAATTCCTGTACCTGAGTACCTAATAATATTCTTAATATCAGACATTGTACATTCCCCAAACATGCCAGGATTCAAGAAATGACTCCTGCAAACTTAATTACATGCATCTTTTTTTTTGAAGGGGGGAAACTGTTATTTTTTCCTTGACATATTGTATTCCTAGACTCAAGACACAGGAGTTCAAAGTCATAGATCAGAATTTTCATTAGGTAACACATGACACCCTTGAAACTTTAAATTGTTCATGCTTGTTTACCATTATATACATGGATTTAGTTTTAAATTTTAAAATAAATTTGTCCATCTGTGCATTATTCTAGAAGGTAAAAAGCAGAAAATATTTTCTATAGGAATTAAACTGTGGAAAATATTTGCATACTATTTTTAAAAATACAATGTTTTAATTTAAAAAAATCTATCATTGAAAGGTTTAAATAGGATGGTTCTTAAAAAACAACTGTGTCTGCTGAAGACAGCGTTATATGATGAGAGCAGCTGAGATGTTTGGGCACAATGGCCAGTGAGTGTGTAAGGGGAAACCCTTGCCCCAACACTGGTCCCACAGCTGGTGCCTGCACAGAAATCATTTCTGACCTGAGCATTTTTAGGTAATATAGTATTATTCTTGCACATTGTCCAATTTACCATGAAAACTATAAATTATTTTAAACTAGAAAATAAAAATGATATATAGGAGGTCTTTACAAGGACATAAGGGAAATCTGTTTTTAATTAATTGTCAGTTAAATATCCTCTTTTGCTTGCTGACAAGTTTTCAGTGATTATGCAATGAATATTCTTCTGTTCCTACATTAGTTGGTCTCTTCATGTAACCGTGTAGCTTGCTTTCCTTGTTCTTTTTGCAAACTTTACAGGCATTTCCTGTGTGATGTAGAAAAGGTAGTTTCTCCCAGCTTAATGGCTAATTGCAGCAACGGGCAGGGGAAATAAGAAAATCCAACTAAAACTGCAAATAAGTAACGAAGAGCTATGTGAGCTGTAACTACAATTTCACACCCTGTTGCAACTGTTTTTTAATAAAGCCTTTGTCAACAATTCCTTTTGCTAATTTTAGTTTGATATTTTGATGTTTACTAGGGATATATTTTACAGAAAGTAGCTCTGGGTTATGTTTATGGTTTTCATTAGCAGAGATGTCTTTATCGGAAGTCACCCAACTACAGTCCCATCTTTGTTCTATCTTCAAAATAAACACATTCTTTTGTTGTTGGAATAACTCAAATACAATCTACCATGTTCTTCTCCACTATTGTTTTGGGATTTCTTTTAGAATAAAAAGATGAAAAAGAATGCAAGTTTTTATAAGAACATCTCTCCTACTGCATACCCTTATTTACAGACATCATAGGAAGGATGTGCCCACTTGATCTGGGAGGGTGTAATTTGCTGGAATGTTTGCTTTTGATAAATAACAATAAAAACAACCTATTGGGGCGCCTGGGTGAAGTTGGTTGAACCTCTGACTCTTGGTTTAGGCTCAGGTCATGATCTCAGTGTTATGAGATGAAGCCCTGCATTGGGCTCTCTGCTCACAGAGAGAGACTTTTCTCTGCAGAAAGTCTGCTTAGCATTCTCTCTTCCTCTACACCCGCCACCCTGTCTCTCTCTCTTTCTTTCTCTCTCTCTCTCTCTCATCACACTCTAATAAATAAATCTTTAAAAAAAACCAATAAACTGAGCAGTGACTTCAGAAAGGATAACTATATTGGTAGTTTTAATAACAATAAGGAAAGAAAAGTCATTTTGTCACTTCTGCTAATTTTGGAAGAATAATTTTCTGGCTCTATAAAACCACCATTATGACTTCTCAGTGAACAAAAAAAGAGCATAACATGATTACTTGGCCCTACAGAAAATCGTCCATATGCCATTTGAACTGGGATTGATTAAAAGCAAGGACAGTTAACTGTGGTCTTTGAGGGTTATTCAAAAACCTCAACTTCCCCCAAATTTCCAAGCTATGATGCAATTCTTGATCTATTGAATTTTGTGGAGTGACTGTAGAGGTTTCTATTATATATAGATTGGAAACCAATTTACAATGTTAGATATATACTTTTATCTCTGAAAGCCCTTTGAGACAATTGTGTAAAATACTACATCAGGGATTGTTGGAAACATTGAAAGATATCATAACGTAAAAATACATCAATGTCATTTAAATTGAACAAAATGGGTTCCTTACTTTTCCGTGTACATTCTAACCATCTTTTCCACAAACTTGTTCAGTAAATACTACATGAAACAAGCATTTTGCACTTTGTCGCACAGATGCAATTTGCCAACCTGATTGATTTCCTTCTTTATAAGCTCATCTGATTTCTACATATTCTATATTTTTTCCTTTATTAAAGGTGATGTAATTTTAGCTTCAATCACATTCACATTCACCAAACTACTGAGAACAAGAGAAAAATGAAAAGATGAAGATAGGAAACGATAAGATTTCACAAAGCAGGTTTGCAATGAAATATAAGAATCTGACAAAACTCATAAGGCAATATGGAAGATTAATGAAACAATGACTTTATATGAAAAAAAGAAATTTGGCAATAGAAATAAACTAAGACACATATTTGGAAAAACTAAGAATGAGAAATCAAGCAGTAAGAATTATTTATTCTGAGGTGACTATGTTAGTCTGATTTGAACAGATCAACAAATCTGTGTGTTGCTAGATGGAGAAATTGTAATCACTTGTGCTCACCCACATTTCTACCTAATTCTTCTGCCCTGTCCTTCACTAATGATATAAACTGATTTCTATTACTTCTGGGTAGTACTTGATTAGACAAAGAGTAAGACAGAAAAGAGACGGCTGACACGGGTTGTTGATCTAAATCTGACTCTAGTTTTAGCTCCATCTCGTTTGCCACTTCCCTGCATAGACCAGAGCTGGCCACCTAATCCCAAACAAACAACACATGCTTTTCAGCGACAAATTATGCCCTGAGAATTAAATTTAGTTGACATTGTAGGACTACTTGGTGCCCACTTGAATGAGAAGAATCTTGTAAGGTTGGTATATGATCCTCCTAGAAACCTTTGGCTTCCAAGTCCATCCAGACTTGCGGTTTTGATTAGAAAATCACAGAATCACAGATTGAATTCTTTTTTTTTTTTTTTTAATAAAAGAGAGCAAGAGGAGGTTAAATAACCTGGGTAAGCTCTCTTGTGTCTCTTAATTTCTAAGTCAGTCTTCCATGTACAAGAGGTCAATTTTAGATTGGTTGAACCCTCTGATCAGAGGCTCCACCTCAATGTGTGTAGACTGAAGAGTTACGGAGAATGGGAGGAAGTTCTTCATACTGGAGGTCTTTAGTAAGTACTGTAGGACAACAGTCCATCCTCATTCTTAGTCAATTCTTTCCACCACACCCATCCCTTGCTTTCCACTATAGGTTCCTTCCATCACATTTTCCATTAGCATGTTGATCACTGGTTTTCGTTCTTCCAGCCTCTTGCCCCTTTACTACATTCTAGTATGAATTATTTGATACTTTATAAAAAAAACCAAAACATGTAACTCCTCTACTTAAAAGTCATCAATGTCTCTCCTTTGTTGGATCAAAGCAAACTTCTTACCTTGAGTAATTAATTACTGCTACCAGTTAGTCTCAACCTAATCCAGGTGGGTGGTGCCCCCTGTGCTTTGATATCAATTATTCAAACCTGCTGATTTCTTTCATACACAACATCTTCTTAGCCTGCAGGATAGCTCCTCACCTGTAGCTCATCAAATGTTGCTGCCTGCTATTGTCATCCAACCTTCTGGACAACATATCATGCTCTCCCAATTAGGCCCTACATTTTTTAAAAAAAAGATTTATTTATTTATTCATGATAGACACACACACACACAGAGAGAGAGAGAGGCAGAGACACAGGCAGAGGGAGAAGCAGGCTCCATGCCGGGAGCCCGACTTGGGACTCGATCCCGGGACTCCAGGATTGCGCCCTGGGCCAAAGGCAGGCACCAAACCCTGAGCCACCCAGAGATCCCCAGGCCCTACATTCTTGAAGCTGGGAATTTATCTATCCCACATTTGTCCTCCCTACCATATCTAACCCATTGCTACAGACATAGTAGGCACTAAATAAAAGTTGTTGAATAAATAATAATTTTTTGAGCCTGGAAATGTTATTCTGATCCTAGCTTATATATATTTTTTAAAACTGAATGTAACATTTATAATGTCAGATACCATATAAATATTAACTTGTTTCATCTTCATAAAAACCTTATAGGTAGAGATGTTTTACCCATTTTACAGAGGAAGACACTGAGACATAGGAAGGTTATCTGTCCAAGGCTCCAGAAGTCCCCAGGCCATGTCTAAAGCACTAGGCCACTCTATGTCTCTTACATATATGACATCCCTCCACCAACTCCCTTTCAACAACAGGCTCTTATTTTACATTATTTTTTTGGTCACTTGGGCACAAGTGAATTATATACTAGAAAACAAAGGGAAGGAGATAAGATGCTCTTAAGTAAGAATCAATTTTATAATCCCTAATAAAATTAGTTATCTTATTACTTGTCAGTGCTAAGTCTTTGTCTTCTAAAACGATATTTTCATAACTGGATTTAGGGCTCCCGAATAGTACTAGGTCCTCAGCCCAGGAAACAGAAATTCCTGAGACAGTGGCAATTTCCCAACCCCTGCCAGAATCACGGTTTAATTTTCTCTCAGAGCAATAAACTTCAGGTCTTCGAGGAAAACTCATAATCTGGTCCCTAATCAGTGTTGTCCTACAGAGACAGCTGGCAGCACAGAGGTGTGATGATATGAACAGTATACTGTGGGGATTTAACAGCCAGATTCTGGCCAGGATGGTGAAGGAGTCAATCCATATATGTCCGTCCAGTGAATAAAATGGGAATAGTCAAATTTTGCCCACTCCCAAACTCCTGACACAATTGCTTCTCATTTGCAGTATAACAAACAGTAACATAATCAAAATTTTATATAAAAATATTTTAGGGGATGCCTGGGTGGCTCAGTGGTTGAGCATCTGCCTTTGGCTCAGGTCATGATTCCAGGGTCCTGGGATCGAGTCCCACATGAGGGTCTTCACAGGGAGCCTACTTCTCCCTCCGCCTATGTCTCTGTCTCTCTCTCTATCTCTCTTACGAATAAATGAATAAAATCCTTAAAAAATATTTTAGATATTAGGGCTGTCAGAATTTTAGAACTAGAACAGAAGAGACTTTGGAAACCACTCAGATTTTCATCATGAATGAGGAATTAATGTACATGGAAGTCAGTCCTCTTCTAAGTCACAGGTAGAACCAGGGCAAGGGTCTTTATAACACAATTTGGCACCCAGGCAGCTAGAAGAAAACCCTGGGCAATTATCTCTTCATAAAGTTACAGACACTTATGCAAATAAGCCACCCTTGAGTTCGGCTATTTTTGAACTTCAGATTCTGGTTTTTATGTCAGCTGCATTTAAAATGCTAATCAATAATCTCAGAGTAACATAAACACCTTGAAATCTTAAGAGTTCATGATGACAAGAGAACACCAATGCCGAAGGAAACTTAGAAGGCTGGAATATTCCTTGTAAAGCAAAATGCATGTGCTTTTTACGGGGACTTTTTCAAATGCTGAAAGAGACGGAAAAGGTGATTGCTTAAACTGAGGCGTGCTGCAAGTTCTTCATCTGAAGAAGCTTAGAAGGCACTCTTTGGAAAATAAAATATATTTTCTTTGTTGTTCCCACCAAAGAGCCAAGAAAAAGAAAAAGTGCACCCTTCCCATCCCACAAGTAAGCAAGGTAAAATCTGTTCTTATGCAATCTTTGTTCTGACTCTATGGCAAGTCTGACTATTCCTTTTCACAGTATCCCCGTGTGCTCTCAGGGACACTCCTGACAGTGTCTCATCAGCCCTCTGTGGGAACATCACTTGCAAAACTCAAATGGATTCATTAGTGTTTAGGCAATTAAAATAGGTTGGTAAGCTGTTGATTTTTGGGTTAACAAAGAAACAGGTAACAAATGGACTTGAGTTTGAGTGAGGCCACAAGATAGGAAGGTTCCTCTGCCCAATCTGTCCCCGTGGTAACACTCAAGTGACTATGTAAAAACTGGTGACTTTTTAGGATCTGCCGTCTGCTCTGAATAGGAAGCTCTGTGACAGGCCACACATATCCTCATGTCCTCTGTTCCCCTTTCCAGGGGCTACCACGCCTTGGGATGTGGTAGGTAGTAAGTATTCATTGAACAAATGAAAGTTGGCCATTGCCTAACCTCTATGAGGGCCACTATGGAGAAGCAGTAATGTCTTTGAACATTAAAAAGCTTAAGAATGCTCTGAATCTGCAAAAAAGTATTTAGATTTGGCCATATTAAATAGCTACATATTTAAGTAGAAGTGGAGGGTCCAAACTTACTTACTGAGCGATAACCCTGAACCAGACATTGTGTTAGGTGCTAGGATATATGGGATTCTGTTTAAACCATACAAGAATCTTAATAATGAGTATTACCTCCATGAGGAAACAGACTTAGAAATCTGGGGTAACCTACCTCAGATGCCATTATTTCAAAATCCTTTGGTCTTTAAATTCCCCCAAAAGGAAATGGACTCCATCAACATGATAGTAAATGACTAATCTTTGACATACACATGCTAAATCACTATTGTAAAGTTCAGCAATTATTTTTCAGGAATTCCCTTAGCTAAAACTAGTTCAAAATCTGATGGCAATTAGCTTGTCTGATAAGCTTACCTAACACAAGAGCGGCCTTTCAGCTTAATTACCGACTCTGCTAATGACTCATGATACGGCATGGGCGATGCTAGTCTATTAAAAACCACTAGACAGAAGTCGTGTGGCTTTACGGTATATAGTTCTCATTCCCACAACTTACATTTTGATGGTATCTGTTACTCTCTGGAAGAAAGCCAGTATTTCTGAATAAAATGTATCAGTCCTAACAATGTGGACCTGATTATTCCAGAAAGCCAACTGAGAATTGAACAAGATCTTACAGTAATGAGTAGGACTGGGAAACAAGAATTTTCTTCAGCACAGTGAGAAGAAATCCTTTTATTAAAGTTATGAGAATCAGAGATGTGAACATCCCTTTATAAGTTTAAAATAAATGACTTAGGATGGGTTACCATTTCAAAGAGGCTTCTATATGTTGTACAACATCCAAATCATTTTGCTATAAACATTTGGGTTTGCAACATAATTCCATACTAAAACTAATTAATCAATGTTTGGTCGCAAGATATCCAAAAACTGACCAAAGCACTTCTATGTTCACCCACTGATGAGAAGTTAAAAATCCTCTTTTACAGCCCTATGAAAACTGTTTTCTCCTTTTTGGTTCTACTTTTTTGTTAGGTAAAATCTGTCTGGAAGACTGTTGATATCATCATCATCATCATCATTCATTATTCTTCATGTTAATTAATGGTTATACCTCTGTATCTTTCAGCCTAAGGGCATGCTTTTTTTTTGCTTTACTCACTATATATAGTTTCTCTTGGATAGCCTTTGTCCTAATCTGTAATGTCATGTATCATGTGTTCTTCACACATAATTAATATTTATACTCATTTAATAAATCTTTATTGGGTATCTACTATATACCGGGCACTGTTCTATGCTCCTGGGCACCTTAGTGAACAACAAGAACAAAAAAGACTGAAACCTTAACTTTATGATAGTTGATCTTTTCTAGTGGATTGTCCATTCTGGACTTGTCACCAGCATTTCAGACCCATGTATTCAGTTTCTCATTGGTCATATGCACTTGAAAACCCAAACAGGACCTAGGCACTTGGATACTATGAGGTACACTGAGATGATCACATTTCTCTAATTTACTCCTGTGGGACCCCGATGATTTAGGTTGAGTCACCACTTCCCCTTGCCTTCAGCAAATCCTCTACCAGCATCTTTCCACATCCACCATTTCTTCTCAATCTCCAGTGGTATTTCATATCAGCTTTCATCACAGTTACTGGGTAATGAACTCTTTCTACCTGTTCTTTTTTTTGCTCCCGATGGTCCCCTTGTATCCATTTCTTACTCTGCCATGGAACATGCTTTCTAAAATACACATCTGATCTTGTCTCTTTGGTTCAATATCCCTGGAGGGCTTCCTTGAACTTTTAGGATAAAGACTCCCAGGCAAGAGGCCCTTGTGATCTGGCTCCTGGTGGCTGTTTTATCTTCCACCCCCCTGCTTAGCCCCACTCTTTCTCTAGACAGGCCCAGCTGCTCTGTGCACCTGCTCCATTCTCATATCCCTGACTTCCTCAAGCATCTGGCGTGACCTTAGGAAGTCTCCCTTCCCGGGCTGTCGGCTCCATGGCAGGCTCCGCCAGTGAGCCATCACCTCTCCTTTGTTGGCATTCTCTGTCTCCTGGATTTCACCAAAGCTTCCTGAAAGGAAGCTCAACCTTGAACCCCAGGCAGCCCAGCACCTGGAGCACAGTAAGCATTTGGCCTATGTTTGTTCGATAAACAAAGCTTCCACCAATGGGAAATAATTTATTAGCTGGAATTTTAAAGGCTTTTTATGTCATACCTCAACTATTGTAGCTGAGAGACTAAGAATTCTATTTCCTTAATATATTGGAGACATCCTTTCCTCCTTCCAATGGATGTCTTTGGGTTTTGGGGTTTTTCCCCTGCCTTTTCTCCAACACTTGACTTATATACATTTTTAAAAAGATTTTATTTATTTATTCACGATAGAGAGAGAGAGAGAGAGGAGAGAGAGGGAGAGAGAGAGAGGCAGAGACACAGGAGGAGGGAGAAGCAGGCTCCATGCCGGGAGCCCGACCCTGGGACTCCAGGATCGTGCCCTGGGCCAAAGGCAGGCGCTAAACCACTGAGCTACCCAGGGATCCCCTTGACTTATATACATTTGATCTCAGTCAAGTTTTGCTTGATTCTTCAGTAGGTGAAGCACAGCTAAAGGTAAAATCATAGCCATTGGCCCCAGAAAAATCTGTATTTGGGTGTTGATTCAAGCACTTGTTTGCCAAACACCTTGGATAAGTAATGAGCTTCTCTGAGCCTCTGTTTACATAAAATGGGTATAATTAAATACCATTCAAAGCAGCTAGCACATATAAATTTGGTTTCCTTTCTTCTTGGCTGTTCACACTTTCCCTTTAAGATATATGCCTTGCCTAGAATATATTCCCCTCCATCCCTTCTGTCGAAATTCTTTTTAAGGTCCAACTCTCCTCACAATCTTTTCTGTGCAACTATCCCTAGTCCCTTCAGCCAGGAAGACTCCTGCCATCTGTGCTCCAGTGGCTCCATGTCTTATTCACTCTGCCCAACAAATCTATATGGAGTACCTCCTAGGTGCTGGGCATTCACTTAGGTACTGGGAATAGAGTAGTGATCAAGCCAGGTGTGTAAATGCTGAAGCCATAGTGGAGAGGAATAAACACATCAATAAGTATAGAAATATTAGGGTCAGATTAATATAGGTATTCTAAAGGGTGATGGGAGAGAAGTAACTGGAATGGGGGTGTCAGGGAAGGTGCTGGGCATGGAAAGAGTTAGGAACAGCAACTGCAAAGAGAAGGCACCTCTATGCCAAGGCTCTGATCAGGGAAGAAGTGTGAATTGCCAAGAAAAGGACCAGTGTGGTTGAACTGTAGTTGGCTAGGGAAGGTGGAATGAGGTGAGACTGGTGAAATAGGCTGGGGCCAGATGGCGTAAGGGGGCCATGGGAGAGTTTGGATCTTATTCCAAGTACTACTGAAGGGTTTTAGAGGCATAACAGTGTAATCTGAGATTTCTCCAGATGCCATGTGTTGGTATGTCTATTTTACCTCTCACCAGAGTTCTGATCTGCGCTATAGTTTCCAGTGACCGAAGCTGTCTTTTCTATCAAATTGTGGTTCTGCGAGGCCAGTGACAATGTTTTATGCTTGTTTTGATCAGTGCCTTGTGCGTGGTGCTCCCTGGCAAATTCTTCCCAAATTAAATTGAAATATCCTGCAGCCTGTCTTCCTCGCCTGCAATTGTAATAATTGTAATTGCAATACTTCTAATCACTGTAGGAAGCTTGCAGTTGCCAACCAGCTCTAAACAAGTACATTTTTCCTATTTGAATTCCGCTCAGGCCTTCCTGCAATTGTAGGGCTGTCAGCTGACTTCCTGTCTCCCGGCCAGGTCTACTCCCTGCCCTGGACTGAATGTTTACATTCCCCCTTCTGCAGAGCATGAGGCCCACTGCTGGGGGTGCTGGGTGCAGTCAGCCTGGCCTGCTTTCAAAGCCACATAGCATCAGATAATAACAAAGCATTTATTGACTACTCTCATGTGCCGGGCACATTACGGACACAGTGAGCCTTTCCACTAGCTGTGCAACTTTGGGAAAGTCATCAGTCCTTTACAAGCCTGCTTCCTCATGTGCAGAATGGGGACAGTACTAGCGGAGTGCCTCCTAGGGTTGTTACGAGGCCATAAAAGAGATCACACATGCCAAACACTTAGCACAGCACCTGGCACACAGTCAGCACTCATCAAATGTCAGTTATATTAGTAGTAGTAGTGTGAGTGTACATGATTTTATTTAGTCCTCATAGCAACTCTGCAAGGAAAGTCTTATTATATCCGGGCCAACATTTAACTGGGACACATTGATATGGCTGTCGTAGTTGCTAAGACTATTGCAATATTTCTTAGTTGCCAAATTAGCCACTGTCCCAGCCCTTTAAATATTCCTCTCCCTTGATGACCCTATAGCTTTCTCTGTCCAGGTGCTTTCCCTGGGACCCTGGAGCCCTCCTTACGGCCATCCAGCAATCACAGGGACAGGTTTAGGGCCCTGCACAGCAGGAGGTCTCCCGGGTGAAGCCACATTCAGCCAGTTCTATTCTGAGTGCTGACTGGCTGCCTGTCCTTGCTTCATCGATGGGTCAAGTGAAGTGTGAAGGGGAAAAGTCAGGTCACCAATCCAGTAAATGGAAATCCTAAGAAGTCCAATTTCAAAATCTATTACCTAAAGCTTACTCCTGTACCACAAGCTTCTCATCAACACGGACTAGAAAAACTAACCAAAGCCTTTTTTTTTTTGAACGTGGGGAACTATCCCCCAGACATCAACAGATTCAGTTTCTGATCAATTCAGGAAGTAGTCAGGATGCCTGGGTAGCTCAGTGGTTGAGTATCTGCCTTTGGCTCAGGTTGTGATCCTGGGGTTCTGGGATCAAGTCCCGTGTTGGGCTCCCCGCAGGGAGCCTGCTTCTTCCTCTGTCTGTGTCTCTTCTTCTGTCTCTCTCTCTCTCTCTCTGAGTCTCTCATGAATACATAAATAAAATCTTTAAGATAAAAAAAATTCAGGAAGTAGTCAATGATAGGCAGAGGCAGTGCCTCACCTGCCTGCTCTTGTCTTTATTTCCTATCCCACTCCCCTCCATGAGTCTCATTTAAATAGGATTTGGCCCAAATCCTTTACCCTTACTTCCAGCACTAAGGATGGAGTGTTTGAGATGAAGAAGATTAGAAAGACGTTAAATGTGGTAACTCGTGGATATTACATATGAATACTAAATAAGAAATTAGAATAATGTAGAGAATAGACCCCACAATGACAATGAAATCCAGCGTCAGGAATTGAAAAGGATCCCTCTTAAATTGAAGACACATGTCTGGACTTAAAATATGGAAAGCAAAGGTGGTGTTTCCTTCAACATATACATTTACTTCTTAATTGTGCATTTTGAGCTGCGAAGACCCCCTTGGTTTGCCTTGAAATGTAAACATTTTTAACAGTGTCTTATGAAGTTCTAAAGTCTTTCAAATAGGTTTTAAAGATTGAGCAGTTACATAATTGGCTTAATTAGATCCACTTACACAATTAGCATAAATTAGAAACAATAGAATCAGAACATATAATTTCATAGTTATGACACATAACAATAATGCAGAAATTAAGTTGGCAAATGGTGCTAACGCAGGAGGGGTGCATGCAAACCCTAGAAAGCTTGATGTCTTTCATGAGTCCAAACATTTCCCCCTCCAACAGTTACTACTCAAAACATGGTTTAACTATAAACAAGATTAATTTTGAGTTCTAGACACCGAAAACAACATCTAGGAAATTGTAGTTCTTTTCCTTCCTGATGGAGCTAAAGTAATGGGTGACTAGGTTTCTTTTCCAGTTCATCGAAAGGACCATCCCTCTCTTTCTGAAGTCTCAATAGATTATTGCAAGGAAGAATTTATTCTTAAGGGTGGGTTATGCTGTAAAACCCTCCACTGCACATGCGTGCCCCTCTGCCAGGACAGCAGCCTCAGGCACACTCCTGAAGATGTGGGCACGTATGGGAGGCACTAGGTTTGAGAAACACTGGGAGAGGGGATTAAATTGCCTTGTCTCTCAAATCGGCCACACGATTTCTAATATTGCATTCATTATACTTGGTTCAGGTGGTCTAACCCTTTCTGCTGCATCTTTATCTTCCAATTTTAAAAGAGGGGAAAGATGACATTTGACTAATGAGAAATTCATGTTACAAACTCCTGCAGCTATTTTGCTGCATCTTTCTGTAAATTATGTCCAACTACCAGAGGGCTAAGAAGAAACCATTCATTTGTTAATTTACGCATTATTTTATTATTCATTCAATAAATGTTTTGGGCTTCCTGGGGGAAAGAGACTATTTCTTACTTATCCTTATATATCAAACCCATAACACAACTGCTAGGAGACAGGAAGCACTCACTGTTTATCAAATCACTTTTAAGGCATATTATAGATATCACCCTGCCCTGCTATTACAAAGAACAAAGGGCTACTCTCTTCCTGGTTGGGGCCTTCAGGAAATTCACAACTATTTTTCGTGTCAAGACAATTATAATATTAACCAAAGCGTGAGTTAAATTGTCCTAGCTGACATCATCGTGATAGTAGGACACGGTTTTTGGTCAAGAGTCACGTAAGAAGAAGAGCTTAAGAACACCGTGTACTAAAATAAGGAAGTGATCCTCAAAAACCTACCTGGGGTGGCCAGCCAGGGTCTCAGTGGCAGCCCAGTCCATCTGGAGCACACTGGGAAGGCAGCAATTCTCTGAACATGCACAATACCTCTCTTACAGGCACCTCTGGTTTTGATCCCTCTGCTTGCCAAATTAAGTAATAAATATCCCCCAAAGGCCCCAACCATATCTCAGCAAATGAACACTGAAAATCTGAAAATGTCCTCAAAATGTTAGAGAAACATCTAAAAGCCTTGGGCATTTTTTCTAATGATCTCAATTTTGTTTGTTCCTCCCCAGTCATCATCCTTTGGGTAATGGGAGAAACAAAAGGGCTTAGTGATGCTCAAAGGCCATTACTAGTACAGGCTGGAGGATTTATCCCTTTATACCCTTTTCTTCGGTTTATTGGATTCCCTTTCATTATTTTTACTTTCCTGCAAGCTTTCCTTTTCCCTTCTCATTTTCTGTTCCCAATAAATACTAGCTCAAAATATCAATTCTCTTATCAAAAATGAGGGTCTGCTTATCAAGAGAAAATATATTCCCCAAATACCTTGATCAACTCACATCTCCCCTAACAATATCCTAGAAGAAACTGTGTTCATTCAGATACTCAGACAGTGGCTGATACTAAAATAGCTTAGTTTAGCCTCTGAAGGCCAGGGAAGGAAGTTTTAAGTTTCTCTTCATATTTCAGAGCCTTGATCCTATTACTGGATGGATGTAGAGGCAAAAGTATTTTTTTTTAGATTCTAACCTCTAGAAATAAATTTATTTACAATGTATTTTTTAAAAAGATTTTATTTATTTATTCATGAGACACACAGAGAGAGAGGCAGAGACATAGGCAGAGGGAGAAGCAAGCTCCCCGTGCAGGGCCTGATGCGGGACTTGATCCCAGAACCCAGGGATCACAACCTGAGCCAAAGGCAGATGCTCAACCACTGAGCCATCCATCCCTACAATGCATGTTTTAATGCATATTGATATAGTAATACATTTGAAGCACTGGAAGTGAAAAATAGGCAGAGGAGAAAATATCCTCCAACCTTGTTATATTCTTGTTTTCTTCACGTCACCATAAGGAAGGAGGCACTTCCTAAAGGTCTCAAAGTACAAATCAGATATATTTAAACAGCGTAGTATAATTCAGATGAGTTGCTTTATGAATATGAGGAACTTCCTCATTTTATTTTGCATAAATCCTTGAGGGTAAAAGGTACATCAATTATGAAGAATTTAAAGCTTCTTTCAAAGCTCTACTGATAAATAAGCACTTACGTCAACTTGGTAAATGAAGCTATTTTTAAGGAACAAAAATAAAAGTGGTAGGAAAATGTCTGTCAGGTTTCCTTCCAAACTGTTAAGAGGAGTTACCTCTGGGTCAGAGAGAGAAACTACATAGTCTTTGAATTAAGTTGTAGACTTGCTTCAACTTGCTGTGTGCTCTAAAATCTCAATCTCTCTGTATCTCTTTCTTGCAATCAGGTTTACAAAGGCCATAATCTACACAGAGCTTGGAATAACAGATTTTCTAAATTGGGTTCATTAGCTACAGATTTTTTTGAAATTTTCCAAAAAGGCTATTCCAGTAAATGAGCACTCTTCTGTGTAAATGACTTTTTGTTTCCATCAGTCCTGATCTTAATAATTTCACCCTTCCTTCTCCTGGCTATTGAAATTCAGAAACAGTGCCTGTTGTCTTGGCCATACTCTGCTTGGATGAGAATGAGACAGTTCATATTGGAATAAGCTGGTGAGCCCTCCTCCCTCCCGTCACGGTTCTAGAGAGAGCTGATGGAATAGGTTGGGCAGAAACATGGATAAGTATGTGGGTACTTAAAAAAAAAATTCAAGTACAAGTGTTTGGCCAAATGCCGGTTTTCATGTTAAGGCGAAAGATAGGTCTTATGATAAAAGCCACCTGGTGATTTCCTTACTACAAAACCCAAAGGCTCTGTTTGACCAGTCTCTTCTTTACGACCTCTCTGCAGCAACTAATGCTGTTGAAACTCTGACACTGCAAAGCTCATCTCTTTTGACACACTCCACATCCTGGTTTTCCTTTTGCCCCTTTTTATTGTCTTCCTTTCTACTTATTTTAGTTGTCTTTCTTCTTTTTCCTGAGTGGGGGATTCCCCAGGTTCTATCTCAGGCTTTCTCTACCTTCCTCTCATTACACAATCTCCCTTCTTGCATCTCTCCCTAATCCGATGGCTTCAACTTCAGGTGGACAGTCACAGTGAAAACTGTCAGTTGCCGAGTACCTCCACTGTGCTAGCCACGTTTAACATATCATCTCACTGATCACCAATTTTCTTCCTTTTGGATGAGGAGGCAGAGGCCTTGATAGGTTCAAAGATTGACTCAAGATATCCCAGACCGGACAGCAAGTAAGTGACAGAGCTAAGGTTTGAGCCCAGTTCTTTCGGGCTCTAAGGCTCACGCTATTGTCACTACTCTGTCCCTCCTAATTTATGACTCAGCTTCCAGTCTTATTTCAAAATCAACAAGTGTTCTTCTCTGGCCAGCCTCTCCTCTTGCAGAAGACCTTCTGAAACTCATACACCACCTTTCTCCCAATGATCAGGATCACAACCTCAGGCATCTTGGGTTCATGTTGCAGTCACCTGCCTCTCCTGATTCTCCTCACCCCTAATCTCATCAACTGCCAAATACCACCTGTGACTTCATCTTTCCCTTCACCCAACCAGCCTACACACCACAGCCTGACTACTGTCCTAGGCCACATCATTCCTGTAGTGAAATACTTCAGTGACTTCCCATTCCTGATGAAATGATAGCCAAAACTGACACTTACTGCTCAAAAGTCCAATCTACTTTCTCTATCATATCTCTCAGAGCTCCTTTACAAGTGAAACTGGGCCAATGTCCTCCAACTGTCTGAGTACTCCATCTCTATGCCTTTGTTCAGGCTTCTCCCTTTTATAGGAACTCACTTTTAATCCAACAGATACCCCCAAATCTCTACAAATCCTACCCTGTCTGATACACTGTCCCCCAACACACACATGCACACACAACAATTCCCTTCCACCATCTCTCAGTTGGATGTCACTCAACATCTTTAAGCCTTCACAGATTTTTCATTTGTTCCACTCTTGGGGAACTTAGCCTATTCTACTTTTGGTTTGTTATTTTCCTCTCCCTTTTATTAAGCTTTAAATTCCTTGGCAGAGAAGGCATGTGTCAGACTCTTCAGTGTGTTCCCCCGAATCTTTTAGTCCAAGCGACACAATGGATGACAGTATACAGTAATGTGAAGTTGCATTTTAAGTGTAATGCTCTACATGTTTTTATCCCCAGTAAGCAGATGCAAAATATTTCACATCGATGGTCTCTGAGCATCTTAAGATCAAGAATGTATACATAATGACTGGATTCCTATCTTCAAGCCAATTACTTTTTTTTTTCCCTAATGTAGAAGGGAGAGTGGGGGAAAAGGAAACATGGAGAAAAAGAAAGAATATTAGTTTCTGCCACTGTCACATAAAGAATGACAACTTCATAGTAAAATGCAAACTACTAGCATATAGAACCACTTATAGTGGGATACAAATCAAAAAGAAAAAAAACATGAAAAATGCTCAGCAATAAAAATTCAAGGTACATGTAGCTCTCCTGTGACACATAAATATTGTGAGGGAAGATAAATTACTGCAATGTTAACTTGTACTTATTAATATGTTACCTGCCAAACATGTTCTTTGGTTGCTCCATCGACTATTGTTTATGCCTTCCTATGTGCATGACCAGCTTCCAGAAGGAAGGACACACAGCCACTGTCACCTGACTCTCCTGGAGCTTTGGCATTGGTGCTCTTACTAAATGGTATCCTCTCAGACCAGGAAGCAAGGAGGATCATGATTCTTCTAAAGCCTCATTCTCACATAGTGAACACAGTTTTGTAAGAGGATTTTTGAGGAAAAAAATTCCAACATATAGCTATGTTTATTAGAAGAATATAAGAATCTATATTGGATGCAGTAATACTCACTAAATGTATAGCATGATACACTAAAGTTGTAACTCTGACTTCCCTTTAAGCCACTTAGTTTCAGTCTTCTGTAAAACAGAAGAAAGTCCAAATCATGGACAGCCACAGCCTCTGCTACTGATCTTCATGAGGAGTTATATAAGCAACTAGATATAGCCGAATCAGTACCAACTGTTACCAACAATCCAAACTGTATGTAGACAAGAAGACAGTGTTCTCCCATTGAGATCAAACATTATACCCTTCCCAAACATCGTTAAATTTCTTAAACTCTTGATTTCTGAAATCCAAGGAATTTCTTAAAGTCTGACTCTTCCATTCATATTTGCCAATGGGAAAGTTCCAGATTTGGGGAACTGAGACATCAGCAGTGACACAAGGTCAGAAGATGGCACACGTGACTGAGATGGTGCTATTCGCTGCACAGAGAATTCTTCAGTAAATATCATCTGTGCACTTAAGACTTAGATTTGGTTTCTATAACCGAGAAGCCCAACGATCTAGCCAGCATGAGGATTCTTCAGTGATTGACAGTTCTATTTAGAAGTTAACCAAATGATTAGCAGAACTTCTCTGGGGAGAAGGGTCGGGTAGAGAAGGGGAAAGCATACAAATGCAACCTAGTCAGGTTAAAACTCTCTCACCACTCACCACAATCATTTGAGCCACATAACTTTCAGGTCCAGTGTATTCAGTTGGGTCTTTAACCTTCACCAGGACTAGGAAGTACAAATAATGCCACATATTGTGTTCTGACTTGATGTGCTCCTCAAATGAAACTGTTTTATTATCAAACTTGTCCCTCTCAAGTCCTGCAAAACACAGAATACACAATGTATGTAATTTATCATTTAATCAGCACTTACTTCTTAGCATAAGAACAAAACATCATAATTATGTGAATAAAGGCTTTCCACAAGTTATGATTAAAAGCTACACAGTACACAAGGCCTCCAGATAAAAGGCCATAGTTTGTAGATTTCTTCCCAACTTTTTCCCTCCACCACCCCTCACCCAATGGATCTTTGGAGATGTGTGGTCCTGTTATAGTTGTAAAATTCACAGATAATTTTATTATTTATTTATTTAGTTTTTTATTTAATTTTTTTTTTGCAGATAATTTTAAATACAGCCATGTCAAAACTGTGCAATTAAACTGGACCACAAGTCCAAGAAAAGGAAGTAAAAATGACTGTGCAATAAAAGGCATGCTTGCTAATCAGGACAGAAAAAAAAGTTATTTTATCCAGGAACCTGAGTAAAAAGAGGAGAGGCAGCTGAGAGAGTCATCTTGAAAACCACTTGTAATCAGTGACGGGCAAGCCAGCGTCCACAGTGATCTTTGCTCTGAGTGCAGAAAGGGTTTCAACTTATCTAGCCCTTTAGACTACTGTGTTTCTGGCATTTTAAGGAAAGGATGGTCTGTTCAATATCCAGGGCAGATTTTCAGCTGCTGGAAGGACACTGAGGAGAGGTTCTGCATAGTAAGATTCCTTTCTCTCAAGGGTTGAAGAGTGGATGAAAGAAAATGAATGGAAATGAAGAAAAACATCTATGGAAAAATTAGTTTGATTGCCAAGTAAAATGGGATGTTGGGATTCAGTCTGGTTTTGCAGTTCAGATACTGGAGAAGAAACTAGGAAATTGAATTCCAATCCTAGCCATTCTTTACTAAGCATATTTTTTTAAAAAAAACCATTCAAGCATGAAGACTCTTTTTAAATAATAAGATATAAAGTACAATAAGTAAGAAAAAAAATCTGTCCCTGGTGAAAGGGTGGCCTCTTAAATTATATTATTGGATATATTAATGGAAAATACCATAAAATTAGCTGGCTGATGGTGACGCCTCGTCTTATTTGACCCATCATCAGCTCAGCATGGCCCAAATGAAATCCATAATCTTCCCCTAAAACTGCTCCACCCACAGTTCCCCTCTTCATTCCATGGCAACTCTAGTCTTCCAGTTGTTCAAGCCAAAAACTAAGGAGTCATCCTTGAATCCTCTCTTTCTCTCACCCATATCCAATTCATGTTGAAATTCTTTTGGCTCTACCCTCAGCATATACGTGGAATCTGGTCACTTCCCATCACCTCCACAGTCGCTATGCTCATCTGAGCCTTCATCTCTCTCACCTGGACTACTTAAATTGCCTCCCAGGCCTCCCTGTTTCCACTTTAACTCTCTGTGTCCTATACTCAACATAGCAGCCACTGAGATACTTCAAAACCCTAAGTAGGATGGTGCTTCTCCGTTCCAAACCCTGCAGTGATTCTCTACCAACTCAGAGTACAGGTGAAAGGCATGGCCTATGAGTAGGGTTGCCAGGTAAAATACAAGATGCTCAGGTGATGCCAAGTTAAGTCTGAATTTCAGATAAATATTGAACAATTGTTGAGAAGTAGGTCCCATGTAATAACTATTAGTTAAGCTGTAAGTGATGTGGCCCTATAGCCTCTCTTACCTTGTCCCATACTCTCTTCCCCCTTGCTAACTCTCCTTCAGCCCTACTGGCCTCCTTGTTCCTTGCATGTAGACTCCTGCTTAATGGCTTTTGGACTGGTTGCTTCTTCTGCCCACAGTCGTCTTCTCTCTGGTGTCTCTTTGACTAACTTCCTCACCTTCAAGCTTTTGCTCACATCTCACCTTCCCCATCTGGCTTAACTTGATGATATTTACTCCTGTGACCTGTCCCTTCCCTTTTGCCAACAGCCTCAATCACTCTTTCTCTTTTATCCTCTCTTTCCTACAGTGCTTATCACCTCCTAACAGAATGAACATAGCCATACCACAGTTGTTAAATTAAGCTGGACCACAAGTCTAAGATAAAGAGGAAAAAATGATGGTGTGAGAAAAAGCCTGCCTGCTAATCAGTACAGAAGAAAGGAATGCCATTTTATCCAGGCACTTAGATAAGAACTTATTATATTTGTTATTTATTGTGTGTCCATGAGGAGATGTATTTGTCTCTTTTCTTTACCGATGGTCATAATAGCTAACACTGGTGTCTGGTTTATAGTCAGCACTGAATACAGCATTTATTGAGTGAATTAAGAATATTTTACCAATAAAATATTATTCCACTTGGGTGACTATAATCAAAAACAGATTAATAACAAATCTTGGTGACGATGTGGATGAACTGGAGCCCTTATACCCCAATGTGGGAACGTAAAATAGTGCAGCTACTTTAGAAAATAGTTTGGCAGCTCCTCAGAGGTTAAACATAGAGTTCTCACATGTCCTAGCAGTTCCACTGTAGGTACCTAGCCAGAAGAACTGAAAACATATGCCCACACAAAAGTTAGGACATGAATGTTCATGGCAGCATTATTCATAATAGTCAAGAAGTAGAAATAATCCAAACATTCATCAACTAATGAAAATGTAAACAAAATATGGCGTATCATACAATGGAATTTTGAGCCACGAAAAGGAGGAGGCCCTGATGTGTGCCTACAACATGAATCTTGAAAACCTCATGCTAAGTAAAAGAAGCAGGTCACAGAAGGCCACATATTATATGATCCCATTTATGTGAAATGTCCAGGATAGGCAAATCTGTAAAGAAAGAAAGTAGATCAACGGTTGCCTAGGGCTGAGGAGGAGGAAAGGCTGGGGGTGGAAAGTTGGTGGTGATGGCTAAACAGTATGAGGCTTTTTTTGAGGGCAATGAAAATGTTCTAAAATTGTGATGATGGATGCCCAACTCTGAATATACTGAGAATATGGGTGAGGAGTAAGGTATTTAAATTATATCTTAATAGAGGTACTTAGAAAGAGAGAGAGAAAGAACTTATTAAAGTAGATTTTCCCAGAATTCAGTTCAAACAATTACTTCCTGTTGCAAGGTATATAAGGCTATAAAGATAATGTGTCTACTATTAATTAATCTGTAATATGGTAGAGGAAATAGACAGCTTGCATTATATCCTGAAGTGGTATAAACTGACAAGGAAGCACGAGGGAGGACAAAATGAATTGTGACAAGGTGCATTTTAAAAGGCTTAAAATGGTAATAAGAACTACCTAACCTTTATTGAGCACCTATTAGTGTTGACAACAACATAAAGATGTTTAAATATGCTCTTCTAATTACAGTAACCCAATCTGACTTTTAGCATGCGAGTAAAGAGATTCAGAGGAATTCAATAATTGCTCAGGTTAACATCTCTTGTTAGTGGAGAAGTCAATAGATATTTAAATAAAAAAGTGTCTAGCTCTAAAGCCATGTTCTTTGGTCGTCTGGGCAAAGGAAAGGGCCAAAGTTAGAGATGAAAGTGGATTACCTGTTTGGGGGAGCATCAATTCCTCTGAAGGGAACATTTGGAAATGTAGATGAAATAGTACATTTGGCACAAACTGTTAAAGGCAGTGGGGGGTGGAAAAGTTGGGAACTGGTTGTCTTTCATCTTTGTTGGTTCTTGTCCTCTAAGCTTTATTGGCCATTCCCATGATTTCAACCATTATCGTGCTGGCGATGTATCCCCAGCACCGACCTTTCTTCTCAGCTTCAGTTTCTATTTCCAGCTGTCTACTAGGTGAATCCCCCTGTGTTGCTTATTGGCATGTCAAACTCAACTCATCAAAAATGTGTTTCTTTAGCTCTTCTTCACCTTTGTTAATGAAGTCCTTGTCAATCAGGGAATGTGAACACATCCTTGGACTCACACTCTGACAATATACTCTGTGCACATTTCTTACTGTGACTCTGACTTTCTCACCATTCTCCAAACAAACCAAGTTTTTGGAAAATTCTATACTTCTACCTCCTCTCTTTCGTGCATTACAGGTATTCCTTCTTCAAGAATCAGCTCAACTATCACTGACTTGCACGTACACAAACAGTTAGTAAATCCTCCCTGTGCCCATAACACTTTGCTATGAAAATCTTTTCATTTCTAACTTAGCCTCTACTACTTTACTGTCTGATTTATTTTTGTATTATTGGCATCTGGCATAGTATCTGGAAAACAGTAGCCATTCAACTAACATTGAAAGAATAATTGAAAAAAATGAATAAGAGGGAGAGATTGAAGAAAAGTCTTAGGGTGACTATTTAAGAAGGCTTGATGTCCAATTAGAGGGTACAGATTCAGGAGGAATCAAGAATGGCCCTAAAACTCTTGACCTGAATGACTGAACTTTTGGTAATATCAGTATAGTAAGGGAAAAAAAAACAAGAAGGAAGAGACTTCAGAGTGAAGATGCATTTGATTTGGGATGTGTTGAATTTACAAAGCCTATGGAACAACCAGTGTTGGGCTGTTAGATCAGAAGCTGGAAATTTTATTTTATTTTTTTAAGATTTTATTTATTTATTCATGTGTGTGTGTGTGTGTGTGTGAGAGAGAGAGAGAGAGAGAGAGAGGCAGAGACCCAGACAGAGGAGAAGCAGGCTCCATGCAGGAAGCCTGATGTGGGACTCGATCCCAGGACTCCAAGATCATGCCCTGGGCTGAAGGCAGGCGCCAAACTGCTGAGCCACCCAGGGATCCCCAGAAGCTAGAAATTTTAAACAGAGACATCAAGGTGTAAATATACTAATTCAAGGATAAATGACAAAATAAACAATGAAAATCAGCGTACTGGAGGAGATAACCAAAGCAGAAAGAAAAGAAGGATAAGAGGAACTTTGTATGCTCAACACAAAGGTTTCAGAAAAAACAAGACGGTACGTATGACATGTTTCCCACATAGTAGGACTACAGTGAGGGCACACACCCACCCATCACCCAGGCATCCCCCTACCACTTCTTTGCTCTATTTTTCCACACAGCCCTTAGCATCATACATCCTATGTATGTTGGAAAATAAGCTCCATGATGGCAGTAAATTTTTTCTGTTTTTGTTCACTGCAGTACCCTGGCACATAGTCATACTCAATAAGTAACTGTTGAACAAGTAGATGTATAATGACCCTGATCCTCAAGTACAGATAAAGAATAACATACTAAGAGAAGAACACACTTCTCCTCTCTGATAATATAGCCTTTATTTCTATTAAATCACTTAGAAAGATCTTTAATTCTAGGCACCTTACCACCTCAATCCTTTCTCCATTTTGTTATTTTGTCACACTGGTCTGTCAACATCTCCTTCTTACTGGATTTTCAGCCTCTAGTAATTCAAAATTAATAATTAATATGGATACCAGTGCCAATTTGTTCCTGTGCTTACTGCTTCAGCTCTGTCATCTCCTAATCATCAGCCTATCATGACCACCTTCTGGATCACTAGCAATTGTTTTCTGAGTCATAACTCTCAAACATCTGGCCATTGCCTTCAAGGCTAAGAACATCCCATCTGCTTTCGTTGCCTGTAGCAGAATCTATCTCCACGTCTGTTGCTACTATGTGTGTCCACTAAGGGTGTCACTTGGTACGTGTGCTGCTGGAGCTCTCTCTCCTACTGTGGAGATTCTCTCCTCTGTTGTTTGATAAGATATCCCTCTCTGGATCACAACTTAACCCCCAACTCTTACAAGAACTATTTATCAATTAATCACAACTGTTTTATTGCCTGCTAGTACAACCCCCAATATCCCAACTGTCTAAATCATTCCTATAATTAAGTTCTTACAATGTATATGGTATGTATTAGGTCTTATATGTGATAAGTAATTCCAGGAATGAACGCATATCTAGATATACATTATGCTAATGCTTCTCACAGTTTTCTGTTAAAGGTCATTTGAGGGCAGAGAGTAGAGAAACTTTATTCTGCTGGGGTCACAGGGGTTGGCAGCTATAAGTGCCTGGGATTACTTTTCAATTTTTAAAAAAATCTGTTTTATTTTATAATTCACATTAAATTTGTTTTACTTTAAAAAATTTATTTTACTTTATAGCATACTATTTGTTCTAATGTAAAAAATACTATTAAAATTTATTCTTAGGTCAAATTACCTAAATGGTCTCTCAATTTTTGAATAAATGTGAAGCTTCTGGAAAATAGACCATCTCAATCTAATATCTCCTCCATATGGCTCCTGATACATCACCCTATATCTCTGTGGTAACTAATGTGTATGCTGCAGAAACAATACTCTGAATGTGACAAAATTTAAAATAACTTGGAATAGGTGCACCCAGGTTTTTTGTCTGCAGTATATATCAATCTAGTACTTAACTACCTTATCTTCCTTTTGTAGATTATAAGCCACATAAACATAGAAACAATGTGAATTTAGGCTGATTTATTGAATTGTCATTCATTAAGCAAATATTTATGAATGGTCCTCAACACATACTATGGCAGCATCAAAATAAATAAGACATGACTCTCTTAAAGAAAGGAAATTAATGTGCACTGAGGGCCTACTCAGCTAAGCGTTGAGTTAGGCATTTTGATATACATGATCTCCATTATACTCACTCAAATCCCAAAAGATGGCATTATATTCCCCATTTTACAGATGGGGGATTAATAGTTCAAGGTCAGAAGGAAACTTGGCCAAGATCACATGTCCAGGATGTGGAACCAGTGTGTTTAACTTAACCATAAAGTCCATGCCCTTTCTACGATGTGACAGTGTACAGCATCCAACAGAGATAAGACAACAAATATGTATGGTACCATGCTGCTAAGTGTGATGTGAGCAATTCAGAAGCGGACACGTTTGCTGCTGTTTAGTGAAATCTTAGAAGGCTTCATGGAATAGTGGCATTGGAGCTGGCCTTAGGGAGAGAAAGTTGCAGCTCAATAGCTTTGGAGTCTGGGCATTCCAAATGGAAACACCATAACTGAGAACATGTGAAGACTTACTAAGTTGAAGATGAGTAATGCAGTTGGGCTGGAAGTTGGTCTATAAACAGGGGAACATTGGGTGAAAAGGTGAGCAAAAAAGGGAGCCTGATTATGGAGTGCCTTACATGCCAGGAAATTTGGAATTTTAGAGTTACAGACTGTGCAGTGCTCTAGATAGCCTTTTGAGAGAGGAACTGATGGATTTAAACTGGAAAAATTTGGCTGCAGTAAGCAGAACTTTTTGGGGTATAAGCCACAGTGAGCCTGAAGGACCAAGGTATGGCTGTGTGGAAGGAAGTGAGTGAGAATGGGGATGCAGATTTGTTAGCACAGTAACTAGTGCACCTGAAACAGGAAAAAGGAGGTGCTAAAAATGATGGAGAAGCTTCCAGGCCAGAAAACTAAAGGCATAGAGGGATAAGATCGATGGCAATATTGAGGTCAGGATAAATTGCTCAGTCAGAGGAAGAAGATGGAAAGTCAAGATGCACTAGGTTTTAGACATGGTAGACTTGGCTGCCAGAAGTCACACCTGTATAGGTGTCAGTCAACAATCAAAAACACAGGACAAAAGCCTGGAGAAAGGTTGGAGCTATGGTTGCACATTTGGCAATAATCTGCATAAAGGTGGTATTAAGAAGAGGGCAGAGAGAAGAGACAAGATGATGATAAAATCTGAACCGTTAATCCAGTGGTGTGGAGAAGTCTTGTGATAGAACTAGAGAATGAGCAATCCAATGCAGAAGGAAAGGTTAGCAGGAAACCAACAGAGAGAGTTGAGAAAAGCATTCAATTTGATGATGAGGGTTATTGTGATGTTCTAAGGAATTTATAGGCTATAGGTTTTCTTCACAACTGTAACCAAAGAGAATTTTGACAGCAAAGTGAAAACCTAGAGGAGCAGGAATGCTACTTAAGTGATGGGCTTCCTTTGCTGTTCATCTTTCTTGTTAGAATATGAAACCCAGGATCATGGCCTCAAATGAGGCGCACATCTAACTGATACATTCTTCCAAAGAACCATTTTTCCCGAGGTTGTGCGCTGACATAATAGTTATGATTGTAAAGGACAGGACTTAGAGGAAGCACTGCAAAAGCAAGACCATGAGACACACAGAAAGATTTTCAAGGGTAGCATCTCTTTTCCTCCATGGAACTCACTCTTTCATACAATGCTTCTCTTCCCCCAAGTCACCAAATTATTGTATGATATCTTCCTTGGCTACATCCCAATCTCACTTCCCTCCATGCAATCTAGACGTATAAAAAAAGACTTTTCTTTCTGCCTCATTTCCTTCCGGTAAGTCTCCCCCAGCATTGTACAACTTATCCTTATGGAAAGTACTCCATCTTTACTCTGAATCACCTGAATGAGAAATCCAAAGGCTCTACTTGGCATAATACTGGCCATCTCTGATTTGAAATAGTTGATAATCAATCACTTTACTCTCAAGGCTGCGGCCTCTCCTCATATCCACGTGCCACATATTCCTGGTTCTCCTCACACCATTCTGACTGGAAAGATCTGAGTGTGTGTGTGTGTGTGTGTGTGTGTGTGTGTGTATCTGCCCACACACACAAATGTGTGAGCATTTGATCCTCTTTCTCTCAACTCTTCAGTGCTGATTATTTCCCACTCTAAACCTCATCTTCTTCTCTTTCCCCTCTGAAGTCCTTCCCCACACTCTGGCTTTTGCTGCCACACACAGACAGAGGATTTCCCAATTACTGTCACTAGCACAGACTCACTGTCTGAGGCTCAGACCCACGCTGACCTCTGTGCTTGGCGTGGCCCGCTGGGGTGTTCAGTGCAAGCTGGAATTTCAGTATTTCCGAAGCCAAACTCAGCATATTCCTCTCCAAATTTTTCTTCTTCTTTTCTTCTCAAACTGAACTGTTGGAACTACCATTCAGCCAGGCACCCGACTATCTTTCATATTCATTCCTACCCACTGAGATTTAAAACCTCATCTCTATTTCACGACCCTGTTCCCTACCCTTAACACTGCCACCCTAACTCCTCTGCATCAAGGTTTCATTACCTTTCACTTGCACTATGTCCCCTGATAAACAACCTTCCTTAGCTGCCCCCTTGCTCTGAAACAAAAATTAGACCCTGTACTCCTCTACATAAATTCTTTCATGGTTCAGCATCCTTTATAAGTCTATAGGACAAAGTCCAAGTTTTTGTTTATTTGTTTGTTTGTTTTACCAAAAACGTCATGTTCTGGTGAACCTCTTCTCTGGGCATACACTGCTCTGAAATTCATGCTCCAGCAACACTGAATACCTTATAGTAACTGAAGACTCCCATTGCGCTATTCTTCCCTTCACGCCTGTTCTTATACCGGTCACTCTGCTTCTTCCCACTTCATCTTATTTTCTTAAAGATTTTATTTATTTATTTGAGAGAGAGAGCATGCATGAGCAAGGGGAAGGGTAGAGGGAGAATCAGACTCCCCACTGAATGGGGAGCCCAATGTGGTGCTTGATCTCAGGACCCCAGGATCATGATCTGAGTCAAAGGCTGAACGACCCAGGCAACCCTGCTTCTACCCACTATAATATGACTGTTTTCCATCTTTTACTGTTAGTTCAGTGACCACCTCTTCTAAAAGTCTTTTCTGACTCTTTCTTTCCTGGTCCCTACCACAGTCTGAAGGGGTATAATAGCCTGTGAACTTCTCTATCATGTCTTAACACACTAGGCAGCAATGATACTTATTTTGTTTGTATTCCAAAATAGATTGTGAACACCCTGAAGAAGGGCATGTCCAACCCATTTTTGTTTCCTTGGAATACACAATTCATTGTTACAGGTTAGTACTTGGTACACCTCTGAGTGTTGGAGGAATTCTGGAAAGGTTTGAGAAACCCATTGAGGAGAATGAGACAGTTGACAAAAGGTGAATCAAGGAGGCAATGGGATTTATTGAGGGCCCGTTTGAGTTATATAGAATAATGTTGTAGTGAAGCCCTTACACTTATTTTGTGACTTTAACCAAAAGATTCTTCAGCTCAACATGGTCAAATAGATGGCAAGGATAACCTGGATTTGGGGATTATTCAAAGAAGAGGAAGAATTAATTCCAGGATGTTAGGCCAGCTGCAGAGACAAAGAAAGGGCTGATGTATATTGAGAGGAAGGTAGAGACAAAGAGGTATGATGGGGGCAAGGAGAGAGTTGGGTGAATCTAAGAGCTAACAATAGGGAAAGAGGAGGAGAGTGTAGAGTGTGGGGTGTGTGTGTGTGTGTGTGTGTGTGTGTGTAAGATTGAGAGAGAGAGAAGAAAAAATGAGAGAAGATATAGTTAATAGAAGTTCAAGCTGCTAGAATCATCTGTGGATTCATATTCTAACAAAATAAAATAAAAATCATTCTGTTATTTAATCAATATGTTATTGTGATTAAAAATCTGTTTGCCAGTTGGTGTAACCTTTTGAAATTTTGCAACACGTTCTACAGTCAGAGAATCATACAAATTGCAGAAAAAATGACAAGATAGCTTTCGGATATAATTCTTCTATTTCTGGAAGCAGAGAACCCTAGTGTAATGCTCAGTTACATAATTTTCGTCCAGCTTTCATTTTGAAATTATTTTTCCCAAAGCATGACAAATAAAAATCACTCTAGCCTCTCCTTCCTCCTTGACAGTTTCTTCACCTATTATTTTAGTAACTTGAGAACACTTACCACAAATGAAGCAGGTTGTCTTTAGAATTTCCTCTTTTTTCTGTTTTTCACTTCTGAGATCAGCAAAGGTATCAATGATAACACCAAAAATCAAGTTAAGAACAATAATGATGACAATGAAATAAAAAAGAAGGTCGTATACTACTCGGGCAGCAAACAAGGGCTCCTAAAATAAAAATTTAAAGAAAAATATACATGTATATATATTTTCAAGGTACATTGATTTGACAAATTGCCTAGCAAAGAGAATATATTCAATAAATATTTGCTGAATGAATATAAATAGTACTCGAAGTTGGAAAAAATAAGACCCACTTTCTATCTTCATTTTCTTTTCTATAAGTGTTGTGAAATAAACTTCACATCTGTTTCCAGAGCCCTGTCCATTCTCCAGAATGAGGACTTACATCCCTCCCCCCAATGGGGGATGTACCTTTTATTAAAAACCACTTTACTCTATCATACTGCTAGATGCTTTTTGGCATATTAGGATCCTATCCCAGAAACTGCACAAAAGGTAGACAAGTAGCAATTCTCAAGGTCAGGGATTAGGGAGCTGAGAAGGACCTAATGCTTCATCAATTTCTAGAGTAGATTTTGTTCTTGGCTGTATGGGGTCAAGTACAGACAGCTCAAGCTTACTTCTACTTGATGGGCAGTATTAAAACACACATTAGAGACACTGTAATCCAGTTGTGTCATAGATGAGGAACCATTAGATGAACTGGCAATATGCTACAGCTGGCCTGTTGTAGAGTGTTAAGATATTTCAAGCCTCTCTCCTGGTGCTTGAGCTTTTGCAGCTAATGAGAAATTTTTTAGCCTTGCCATTTTAATATATGAAATCATGTTAGAATTTGTTCAGATTTTATATTCATCATGGATAAATAATGGTGACCATTGCTATTCAGAGGCAAAGAGTATATCTTCATGCCTGAGAAGCCTGATAGACAAGAGGCAGCCTAGTTTCTGTTATTTATGTAACAACTCCTCTACCAAGTTTGTAGTCATGATCTCATTGCTGTAATACAATACACAGTTCAAACTTGGAAACTTTTCATAACCTTACTAACAGACATAGACTTTTTAGTACATTAACTATTTCTGTGTAATTCTAGTATCCAATTAATTGGTTTTAATGGCCACCATTATGCTTTTAAAGCACACGACACAATACAGCATCCTGAAAACAGAAATTGTATTGTAAATGCTACTAAGAAAATTTAAAAACCGATTATGCTGTTCTTAAAATTTTTTTTTTCTCCAGCTTACGTCTTTTGATGGTCTCCTCAGGACATCTCCCACACCACCGCCATTCCTGAGGCCTTGGTTCAAGACGGTGACAATGCACATGAGGAGAGTGTCACATGTCCTTTCAATTCCATCTTCATACTCTTCATCAGCTAGGAAGACACACACATTTAACCATGCAGCAAACTCATGTTTTAAATATGCTGTTGTCTACTTCCAAATATCTACTTCTCTCTCTCTCTCTTTTTTTTTTTAAGATTTTATTTATTTATTCATGAGAGACACAGAGAGAGAGAGAGAGAGGTAGAGACACAAGCAGAGGGAGAAGCAGGCTCCATGCAGGGAGCCCGACATGGGACTTGATTCCAGGACTCCAGGATCACGCCCTGGGCTGCCCTATCCACTTTTTTATAACTGTGCCATGGCACAATTTTTTGAAGCATGGAACATGTATTTTCCTCCATGTCATAGCACAAAACTAACAGGGACTGGGAAGGCCACACAATCGTATTCTGAAATACGTGTTTTCTTCTGAGAGTGAAAAATGACAGAATGAAGAGGACAAAGTATAAGAAAGCTCCTATGCCTCGTGCACTATTATAGTGGGGGGATGTTGTGTTAAGACCTCAGGAAAATAGTCAACTCATGTGGGAAGCAAAGATACTGCAGGTAAAAGAGCAAGTGTAAGGGACCTGAATGGGCATGGCTTCAAATTATACTCTGTCCCAGGACTGAGACTTGGGTCAAGTCACTTGACCTCATCTGTGAAATGGGGAGGTCTGATGAAGGATGACACCCTCCAGAAGATTATATTTATGATATGTAAAATATTGCACAGAGATTTGCATCTACATAGTAGGCACTTAAAAATTAAGGTAGATACTATTTCATTAATTTAATTGAGCATTGGAGCTCTTTTAATGATGAGCATTGGGCTATGGACAAGAAGCACAATATATTTATGTGAACAATTTATTTCATGTGAATGTACTTCTGTGGAAGTATTTAGGGAGAAATGAAGAGACAGAAAAGATATAATGTGACAGAAAAATTTCAGGTCTTATTTGGTTTAAAGGTAAAGGGACCAAACTTCATAATAATTTCCCAGTCATTTAAAATAGTGAAAAGTTCATACTACATTAGAAGCAGGATTTCTGGGACTCCTGGGTGGCTCAGTTGGTTGAGCATACTACTCTTGTTTTTGTGATCTCAGGGTCATGAGATCAAGCCCTGCGTCGGACTCTGTGCTCAGTGTGGAGTCTGCTTGAAGATTCTTCCCCCCTCTGTCTCCGTTCCCCTCTGTCCCTCCCCAACTTTGTGCATTCATGCTCTCTCTCAAATAAATAAATAAATAAATAAATAAATAAAATCTTAAAAAAAATAATCAGGATTTCCTAAAAGTGAGAAGTGTGCAGAAAGGTACTTTTCTTGTTACAAGACTCAAGAACCTTAGTGGTATTAAATTTTGGAATTATGTAGCCACAGGCAGGAATATGAAAACAACCAAAGGGTGAGGGCGAAAGAAACAGTCTAATTTTGTCTACATGATCCATGACCAACAGCCTGATTGGTACTTTGCTACAAAAAGGCTGATTTTCCTCTTGTGAAGTGACTTTATTTTAACCTCACATGCATGGGAGGATCTTGATATTTTCACTTTATTCAGAGCTGTTTCTTTTTCAGACATATATACCTCAGGAGGAGGGCGGAAGTCAGAGGTAGGCAAGCACCAAGTTGCCGCATCAAAGCTAGCAGCAGAGTCTGTGCCAGACCACTTACCTTAGAGATGAGCCTCAAGGCACGTTCTGATTTAGAAAGTAGAAGAAATAAAGCTGCTTTTGGAGGAAGGAGAAATAGGGAAGAGGTGAGGCTTGCGGGGGCAGCAGAGCAGCAGGAGAGACAAGGAAGGCAGAGAAGGCTCAGTGTGCAACATGCTAGTTAGGTCCCCGACACCTGAAGCTGGGTTCTATGCAATGGCTAGGAACAACATGAAGAAAACTAGTTAGAAATGCATAAGAGAATTAAAGGAATTTTTACAGAGAAATATGGTTTTCCAGTAATGAGGTCATATGGAATATGTCTATATGCTACTTTGCCATGGTTAAACGTTCAATCAAAGCAATCTTATATTTAGTGGCAGGATCTGTATTCACATATTCAATCAGCAACTTATCATGTCGCATAAATGTTTACTAAAGACTTAATTAAGTGCCAGGTTAGTCAGTACATAGAAGCCACATGAAAGTGCTCTTATCTCTCCCAAAGAATATAAAAATGAGGTTGTTTATTCATTAACAGGTAAGTTGGTAAAATCCACACACAATTCATGTGATTAGCCATTGTGAACTAAAATAGATTGGCTGCGAATATATAAAATGAGAGTATTGACTTTCTATGTGGCATGCACATAGGAGGAGAATGCCCACGTCAGGTCACTGGCAGCAATAGTCCAGTCAACCCACTCCATAATAATCGGTGTATAGGCATGCTAGTTTTATATGGGGTAGCCTCCATAAGCTTGGTTAATAAGGCTCTACCTTTGTGAGATGGATTTACCTGCAACACATTAAGTCAAGTTCCCAGGCCTGCAGGCTAAAAGCCAGGCCCTGAGTCATAGTAAATGCACCTAGGTAAATGCCACCTTGTGAAGACCGACCCATAACCAGTTGGCCTTCCCAATGCCAAACCTGCCTCCTTTCACTGC
This sequence comes from Vulpes lagopus, assembly GCF_018345385.1. Classification (NCBI taxonomy): domain Eukaryota; kingdom Metazoa; phylum Chordata; class Mammalia; order Carnivora; family Canidae; genus Vulpes; species Vulpes lagopus. The sequence continues at coordinate 24,466,002 of NC_054844.1, forward strand.
CTCAACAGACCCTGAGCTAAGGGCTAAGTGGAAAGAGGAAAGTGTGGCAGCCCTTAGGAGATTTACGGTTTCCTAGGTAAGGCGGCTAGCCAATGAACAAAGGCAATGCAGTATCACAGGATATTGTGCAGGCAGGATGGTGTGCATCTCATGGGGGCGGGGGGTCAGCTACAGCATCTTGAGGGAGGTGGCACCTGAATTGAATATTGAAAGAGATACATGCCTGGCTAGCAATATCAGCAATGTAAGACATTATAGGCAGAGAAAACAGGATGAACAAAGGTAAACAGGCATGAATGCATATGGGGTGTTTGAGAAACTGCAGGTGCATTGGAATGATTGGGATTTTGGTGCGTACAGACAAGTGTGAGAAGAGAAACAGGTAGGGTCCTGTTTATTATGCAGAGATTCATAAACCCAGATAAAGAATTTAAACTTTATCCTGAAAGCCAAGGGGAGACACTGGAGAACTTTAAATAGGGCAAGATGGTTTATCATCTAGCAAATGAAATAGTGTGAGATAAAACATTTACTTAAATAACAAGACAAATTAACATGTGATTACAGCCACCAAAGTGGTGCAAAGAGATCAGAAGAGAGAAAGAACATTTAATACTAGTCATAATCAGTGGGGAATCCCTCTAATTAATGTAGACTCTGAGGTTGCCTTGAATAGTCAATGGATGAATACAGTAGTAGAGAGGCATTCACATGGTATGGCCAGAGAGCACAGGACGTAGGAAACTATTCACTTATATGATGGAGATCAAATGAGCCATCATGTAAAAGAATGGAAGATAAAGCTGGGGAGATAAACTGGCAGCTCTCTGTGAGTTTGGGGTTTATCTGGCAGGCAATGGAGCATTAAGAAAATCTCGAGGTGGGAGCGAGGGAAGAAATACTCCAAGCAGTGATTTGTGACAAGTCTAGTGGTGATACAGCAGATGAACTGAAGAGGAGAGGATGGCTGGAGGTAGAAAGCCTAACGTGAGATGAGCCTCAACCAGCGTGTTGGCTGTGAGAGTGGAAAGGATGGATAAACAGGAGCTTCTCCCTAGGTCATGAGGGAGAAGGCAGTGTTACACATCCTGCTGGGACTTCCAGCCAGAGCTGACTTGGGAATGGGGGTCCCATTAGACCACATAAATGGACAACTGAGAAGGAGCAGCTGCATGTAAGGTATTACGATGAAGAAAAGGAAAAGAATTTCAGAAGACTGTAGGGTGAGAAGATGAGAAAACATTTGTAAAACTAGAGAAAACTAGAGAGCTAGGAGAGTACTGTGTTCCAAAATTCAGGAAGAAAATAACATAAAGATGGAGAAGTTACCAAAAAATGTAAAAATTATGGAAGGGTCAAAAGCAATGAGCAGTAAGAAAAGGTCTCTGGATTGAACATTCAGGTCATCAGGAACCAATAGGAAGATGGCAAATAATGAAAGAAGATGGTGGATGCAGAAATCGAAGGAGAGAGTGCAGGCCAGGTGTTTTATCAGAAACTCTGAGCCTAAAAGGAGATGGATTCATGCAGGTGGAAAACAGGGTGCAGAGGAAGGTTCAAACAGAGGCAGCAACGAGAAGGCTTCAGGTGCAAGAACGAACAATGGGCTAGCTAATGGTGGCAAGAGAGTAATGATGAAAAAACGTAGTTATAAAAGAAGTGAGAGGGGCACCTGGGTAGTTCAGTTGGTTTGAATGTCAGACTTTTGGTTATGGCTCAGGTCATGATCTCAGGGTTATGAGATCTGAACCTGGCTGCCAGGCTCTGTGCTTAGCAGAGAGTCTGCTTGAGACTCTCCTTCTGCCTCTCCTCACACTGGTGCTCATCATGTGCATGTGAGCATTCTTTCTCTCTCTCTCTCAAATAAATAAATAAATAAATAAATAAATAAATAAATAAATCTTTTTTTTTTTAAAGAAGTGAGAGTGCATGCTTGCGTACGAAAGGAAAGAATTAGTGAAAACAGATGTGCAATGTGGATGCACTTAAAAAAACTAAATATATGCCCATAAGGAACTTAGAACATCACTTGGTGCATGGGGGTAACAAGTCTAGGTATCATAATCATCATTATTACTGATAGATGGCTATAGAATCTTACGTAAAGTTAGTTTTAACATAACAAACTTTATACTTGAACAAAGATGAGGCTAAATTATCCTCATTTTCAGTTAAGTATTTGCAAAATGAAGTATTTTTTCTCAATTCACAATAGAAATTCAAGTGTTTTATATAAAGAAAGGAATAAGAATATATTCTATTGGCTCTGTTCTGAGGTGTTGGCCTATAAGTTTTTCCGAATATTGAACATGCTTGAATGAGTATTTAATAATGCTATTTTTCTGCTTTAATAAAGTATCCATTTTTTTAAGATTCTTAGAAACAACAGATTGCCACTGAGATATATCTGAAAGTCTGAGTGTAATTGAAAAACCTCTTGTTTATTAGTGCTAAACTTTAATTTTAATTGATTCATTATGGAAATTCTTTTTTAAAAATTTTAACCAGAAAGAGAAATTTGAAATGCGAGGCACCCAGTGGGAAGCCAAAACGTGGAGTGCCACTAAGGCTAATCAGTTTCAGTTATTTATCAGTCTTTTTATTAAAGTAAAATAGCAAAACATATTAAATTTGAATTATAAATGTGAGATATCTGTGAACTTCCTCCCTTTTCTGTACAAATGACCTTTACTTAGAAAATGATTGTATCTTTATTTTATAAACTACCTAAAAAAGGCCTCACTTTTCTAGAATTTCTAGGTTTTTACTTTTTTTTTTTTTGGTTTTCCTTTGGTAAGTGATCATATTTGTCTAAGAAGTCGGGTAGGTCTGCAGCAAATGAAATAAAAGTTCTTTTTATTTTATTTTATTTTTCCCTGGCCACAGTTGGTTGCCCGTTACCAAGCGAATGTGTGGCTGCTGGGACAATGACCCTACCTGCATCTGTTGGAGCTTCCTCGGGGACCAGCTGCTGGGCTTCCCAATCACCACGAGGCTTGTTATTCTGTTCCCGTGTATGCATCTGGGCCTTTTGTAATGTGGACCTGCTGTCCACAAGGTAACAAACCAAGGCCATCACAGATGCACACTAGGGTTTGCAAATTAAAATTTAATTCTGGTCTTAGACATAGAAAAGTTATTTTTAAATCTAAGTGACACATGCTGCACAACAAACACCAGGTTCTGGCTTTTACTCTACTTTTGTGGTTAAACACATGGGGCCAAGATTTAAAGGTGGCAAGGACTCAGAGATCAAATCTGTGGAATTTTCAGTCAGATGAATTTTATCACTTGCCATATCAAATGCAAAAAGGACACAGAGGAAAGAGTGGCTACATTAATAACAGGCATTCCTGTAGTTTCAAACACTGATTTAGGAATGACCCCAAATGGTATAAAGCCACTGCCGTCAGCTCTGGCTCCCAACAGTGTCCTTGCCACTCCTCCAGCATTGACATGCCTCCACTATCTTCTTCTTCCTTCTCTGGAAGCTTTCGTGCAAAATCATACCTGCCTCTCCTTACTCCCAGCCCAGGTAGAGCCTGAAAACATGGAGACATTGCTCTTGGGGTAATAAGCCTAAAGAATTGTCCCCATCTGTCCACAGAGAAAAGGGAAGTTGTGTTCCTTGTACAATATATCAAGTGAGGAACAGGTTGTAGAGGTTTTTATGAGAAGCCTTTTATGAGTTTGTATTCAGAGCTATAAATCAATATCCAAACAGACTTTGTGATGGTTTCTCAACCTCAACATTATTGACATTTTGTGTTGGACAATTAATTCTTTGTTGAGGGGGGCTGTCTTGTGCGTCGGAGGATGCTTAGCAGCACCCCTGGCCTCTGTTCACTAGATGCCAGTAGTATTCCTTCCAGAGTTGTGACAACCAAAAATGTCTCCAGGCATTGTCAAATGTCTTGAGGTGGGGCAACTCCAGTTGATAAATACAGAATTGAGAATCTTTATGTCTAAAATATTGCCTTTAGAAGATAGCATGCATAAAGAAAAGTTATCCAAGCATTCTAGTTGAAAGGCAATATGAGATAAGTGGATTTTAACAATCTAAATTTTGGTTAGGGAAGAAAAAATTTACAGAAATGAATCCTTTAACTAAAATAAAACTTTGAAGGACTGGCCTTGGAATTAGAGATCTAGATTAGTCTATTAGCTATGTGATCTTACTTAAAGTTTGTGTCCTTCGGTGTGAAGGTGAAGATAGTTAGTAGTATCTATCTATCCTTGACATGCCTCAGGGCCCTCACTCATGCTGTTTCCTGTGCTTGGAATATACTTTCCCCTACCTCTGGGTGTGACTGATGCCTTCTTCGTGCTCCAAGTCTCAGTTTAAATAATTCCTCCTCAGAAAGGCCTTTGTGTTTGCTCTCCCTACAACCAAGCTCTCTTGTGATTATCTATCATAGCACCGCTGGGTACTCACCATGTTTTAAAACTTTTTATGTCTCCCCTTTATTTTATAAGTTCCGTAAGGGCTAGGATCATGCTTGTCTACTCAATACTATATCCTGAACACCCAGTATGGTGGCTGGCCAATAGTACAGGTTCAGCAAATACTGCTGTATGAATGAATGAATAAAGGTTTTATGATAATATCACCATCATCATCATCATCAAGAATTTGTACTGAATTGACTTAATGAGTTCCCTATTTTACAGAAATATTCACTTCAGTTTTCTAAATGTTAAAATCATAATGTCACAATTAGTAATGGCACACAAAACAATTACAATAGAATGCCTGGTTGATTATCAATAACAATGTATAAAGCTGAAAATTTATAAGAGCACAGAGCTGGGCAGCCACATCCTGGGATATGCTCACACCATGTATGGCTGGGAAGATCTCATTCCAGAAGAGGCTCTGGCGGTTATCTCCTTGAGTCTTAGGAGCTTCTGGCTCCCATGCAGTGGATGAACATCACTAGTTCAGCTGCTGTGTGGTGCCCCTGGGTGAGCCATCTTTATAGTCTCTGGCAGGAAGAACACTGGCTTCATTGTTGGTTCACTGGCAAAGTAATCTTCCTTTCTTAAAATCAAACTATAGTTAAAGGATATTTGCTTTAAAATAAAGGAAATAATTTTAAGATAACATTCAGAGATAGACTAGCAAGGCAGGAATAGGGGTACTATATACTTGGGACTATGTTGCTAGAATATTTGTGCTAATGAGAAAGTACATTTTTTTAACCTATTATTTTTCACACTCTGTTAAGGACAAAGAATGTCGAATTGAAAAGAAGATAACAAGTACTGGTGACAATAAACTGAAGTTCAGGGTGGCCAAAAGATCCTGAGAGCTATGTAATGCTACCCACCTACTTCAACTATACCCAAGTTTTTGAAATAGCTGTGATATATATATATATTTAAAATAATGAATAATAAGAGGAGAGGAGCATTTGTAGACCTGAGTTTGAGACTGTGACAGATTCTGCAAGCTTCTGACAAATAAGCTTGATGCTGATCCCCAAGATAACATACCAAAATGGATCTTTGAAGGGGAAGAAAGTGGGATCAAGGGAAGCCAGTACGGGTTCACACTAACCTCAAGTTGGGAATGTTACAGATAATATGTATTTGGGCTTTGGTAAGGAGGCTCTGAGGAGTCTCATGATTTTTTTTAAAGATGGAGAAACATAGGCTAACTGATAATTTATTTAAGACAGTTCTATGTAGCTGAAGAACTGCATGGAACATAACTATGTCAGTCTGAATGCATATTTCTAATAGCATGCTAAAGGATTTGTCATCTGTCCTATGCAACACTTTTAGTACCTTTAGTGAAAATATTCCAGAGCAGAGGTTAGCAATTTTTTTTTTTTTTTTTTTGAGGTTAGCAATTTTTTTCCCTAAAGAGCCAGATAGGAATATTTTAGGCTTTGTGGGTGACATATAGTCTCCATTGCACCTTTTTCTTTAAAGAATATACCTTTAAAAAGGTTATAACTAGTCTTACCCTGAGGGCTGTACAAAAACAGGTGGTAAGTTAAATTTCCCTATGGGCCATAGTTTGCCAATCCCTGTTCTATAGCTTATCAGCTTGAAGATGGCACAAGAGAGAATAAACATATTGCTTAATAGAATCAGCATCCATAAAGATACTGTGTGAGCCCCATAGCATGTTAGAGCAGGAAAGGCCTAAAAACCTAGAGATCATCTAGTAAAAAACAAACAAACAAACAAAAAACCTGCCTTATCTATCCCCAGGACAAACTGAGATGGCCTTGGATTCTGGGTTGGCAGATATATATAAAAATAAATGCATTGCATTGTACTTGAAATCCCAGACTCCCAATTACGTGAGTACAGGATAGGCATTGACGTCATGACAGCTGAACCAGTGAAGAATGGCATTTTAGCTGAGTCAGCCAAATGTGGGTCAGTGGTATAGTGTGATTCCAAATTCCACTATGCACAATAAGATAGCACCACTGAGCTTCTTGCCCTGGAGTGTTACACCAAGAGTCATTGCCATACCGTGTGAGGAAGGCTGAGGAAATTAGAAGTGTTTAAAGTGGAGGATGCATGTAACAGGATTTTAGAAATTGAAGAGCACAGCAAAGCTACACTAGCAAGGAATGAGCTGGTTTGTTGTTTGGAAGTCTTGGCTGGCTAGCCAGGACTTAGGGGAGGAAAGAAGTCTTGGAGGCAGTTGCTTACAGTTCCTATAGCTGCTAGGACATTGGATGCAATGTACACGTATGTATTTCTCCCTTTACGTCATAAAATATGAAAGATTTTGTTTGTAGAAGGCACTATCCATTTTTCCTCATGGAACGATCCAACATCTCAAGAAAAAAGGCAGCCTGGGAAAGGCCCTTTCATTATGTCTGACAAAGGTGTTCCCAGATGGAAGTGGGGAGCTCCATCCTTACACTGGGCTTTATTAACTCTTCCTTTCCTCATCTTCAGTGAATCCAATTTTTCCCTTCATCACAGATGTAGCACAGACTAAATCCACTCCTTTTTAATACATAAAACTCTTGAAATATTTTAAAAAGATTTTAGTTATTTATTAGAGACAGAGAGGCAGAGAGAGAGAGAGAGAACACAAGCAGGGGGAGAGGGAAAGGGAGAAGCAGACTCCCTGCTGAGCAGGGAGCCCAACATGGGACTCGATCCCAGGATTCCAGGGATCATGACCTGAACCAAAGGCAGATACTTAAACAAGTGAGCCATTCCAGTGCTCCTAAAACTCTTGAAATATTTAAAGATGTATATACTCCCTAAATCATTGCTGCTTCTGGAAAGAGATCACTAATTCCTTCTACAGTTCATTAAATTTCACATATGCCATAGTTTCCAAACCATTGAGAACAATTTAGAGTTTAAAAAATTCTTTTAATGAGCATGGTTCTGTTGCTCCTTTGGAAACAGGGAAAGTATCATATTCTTTCTCTCTGCTCCCTTCCTTCCTCTCTCTGGGCACACCATCTGAACAAAGTCCAGGAAATTTGCATAACATATCTAAGACTGAGAGCTAGAAAGTAGGAAGTCCAGGATTATACTAAGCCCTTTGAGTTCTAAGCCCATGCATTTCCAGATTCTTTGTTAAAGGCTATATAATTAAAAGGGTCTCAGTGTGGTATAGGTTTGCAATATGGTAATAGTATTTTTAGCAGCAGTAGCACAGGGTAAATCTGATAAATTCTCATGAATAGAAATAATATAATGAATGGGATGGGGATAAAGAATGAGAGATGCAGGAATCCTTTCTCTAGTTTGAAACTTTTTGGTTCTTTTACTCTCCATGATTCCATTTCAACCCACCATGAAATTCTTAGAGCAACTCCTTTAGCAGTAATAATATTTCCCAAATAAACATAACCACAAAGTATCAAGTTTGTACTGTTCTGGGGTCCTTTTTTACAGACCTGTATTTGAAGCTGGTATTGTGGGTGAGCAGTTGTCATTTTTACATGTTCCCATCATTGAAGTCAAAGTCATAGTAGGAACTTCATTACTACCTGAGAACACACAAATTAGAATATGGTATAGAGACAAATAATGAAAATTACAAGAAAGAAACATATAGTTACAAGGCATATAAATAAAAGGCACTACTACTCAAATTTCCTGAAGTCCTTTAATAAGTTGGTTTGGAACTCTGGACACAGTTTTGTGTACGGAAGCAATTTTATAAATAGAGAATAGGTTTACAAGCCAACCTCCTAAAAGCCTTTTACACCTTTTTAAAGTGGCTGAGAGAAAGTATTAATAATAATGCAGACCTTAACTATCATGTGTGACAATGTTTCCATGGCCAAATGCATGCAGGGTTCAGACTTGGGATGCCAGGAACACATTTCACCCAAAGCAGTTGGGATTCTCCGAGCTCCCAGCCACTGGTCAGTCCCTACAGTAGGTGGGGACGTGGAGGTTGTAGCAGTTCTAACAGTAAAGCAGGGAGGGGCTCCAGGGAACAGGGTTTGAAATGCAAGAACCTTCTGCTAGATCCTACTCAGGATCTTCCTTTTCTTCCTTAGTTCCCAAAGAATCATCTGCTTTGCTAGTTTACCACCTATTTCCCTGACTAGGATGGAACAGAAGAAGATAGTAACGTTCCTATCTGTGTCAGAAAAGCTCAATAAAACATTTTGTTGTTGTTGTTAGTAACGAAGTAAAGAGGTTCATACCTCTCAAACCAATTTTTCAAGCAGAGTCAAAGAAAGTCCATAAGATAGAGGGGCAGGAATAGTTCATTTTTATATACAAAGGGTTGAAGAAATATTCAAGTGCATATCAGAGCAACACTACACCAAGGTCACCCCGACTCTTTGGATGAGATGAGGGCAGATGTTGGCAAAAGGGAGCTGGAGTTAGGACAGGGGATGGGGAAATGGACTAGGCCACCAGAATGGGGTTGCCTGCAGCATTAGCATTGGACCTGAGAAAGAGAGAGTCCACTCAGGGCAGGAAGGCCACACATTTACCTCCCTCTTTCCTTACCCCCTCACTGAAGCAAACTTGGGGAAAGAGTGGGCATGTCATTTGGTGCTGGAGTGGGTTTCTGGTGGTCAGAGAGGGAGACCGATGGGGTTTCTCAGTGTCTCCTGGTGGCCATTCCCTTACTTAAGACTTAACTCCACACTAGGCTAGGAGGATGTGGAGTAGAGACCTTGCAGACCTGACAACTAGGGAATATCGAGAAACAGAGACAGGAGCATACTTGAGTGGAGGAAGTAAAGTACAGTTTATTCAATACGGTGCATTAGGAGACAGGAGTGAATTTTAGAAAGCAAACTAAACAAGGCTTTTTGGAGAAGGATCAACCTAAAGGAGACATGGATTTACACACAGAAAGATGGGGCAGGGTTGTGTGGGGGAGGGGGAGGGAGGAGTGGGTTGGGGGAAAGGGGCAATCCCAGGTGCCACCGTTTGTATGACAAAAGGCATGGAAGTGGATGCAGAGTGACCTCAGCTTCCAGCCTAATGTTTTAAACCAAGCATCTCATGGCCAGGGCAGATCCCAGCAAAGCTTTTGAATCAATGACAGACCAAATCAGAGTGGTGATTAGAATGAATGAATCAGGCAGACAGAACAGGTGGAAAGCCACATAAGATGTTCCTGCAGTCTTCTGGGTGAGAGGAAATGAGGATGAGAAACCAGAGGGTGGCATGGAGAATAGGGAAGAAGGGACACATGTGAGACACACTTTGACTTCTGCTCCTGCCCTCCAACTCCCTGGGCTTTTCTAAGACACCACTCCTTTTGACACTGTCAAGTGGCAGCTGCTTCCTCTGTGGAGGGCTGGTTCCATTGGTCCCAGAGATAGGAGCTGCATGTTTCTAAATGTCTGATGCCATTTGCAAATTATCCATCCTTCACTCTCACAGGCACCTGTGATGCTCTGTGATTTAGCTCTAGAACTCTCAACCTCCCCTTGTGACTCCCCTCTCCTGGCTTTCTGATGACTACTTCCTACTCCTTGAGCAGTTGCATACTTCTGCACTCCAGATTTCATTTGCTATAGGCATACATTATCCTTAATAATTTCACTCACCTTTGGGAGCCAATAGTGTTCAATACTTGAAAAAATAAACTCTGTGCTCTTTATCAATAGATACTAGATGGTATTACAAATTAAATTAAAAATATTATGAAAATAAGGGTGCTTCTTCCAGGGCATGATATCATATTCCTTCTCAGCCTATGCAACAAAAGTTCTAAAGCTACAACGAATCAAAGAGTTTAACTGCTAGCTGTTCTTGTATACTAGATTTTAATAGTGTTTATGAATACTTTCTCTTATTTAACATTTTTGTATGAATATACATATTTTTAATAAAGATCTTGACATTTTAGGTCTAATGTTGCCTATTTTGTAAGAAAAAAGAAAGAAGATATTTTTGTATTTTTAAGGCAAATATAATCATGATGACACTAATTTCCTTTTTAAATAACACAAAAATACTACTAAATTCATAAAACAAGAACTACGAAACACATTTGGATTCAAGAATCATGATGCTTCAGCTTCAGAATCACCCTGTATTGAATAACTCAATGTGATCATGTCTAGTGAAAAAATAATTAAAACTTGAAGATTATTGAGAATAGATAGCTTGTGATTCCCAGATAGTTTTGTAAAAGTGGAGTTTTGGGTACTGTTTGTGAATAGGAGCTTTTCCTCCAAATATTTACACTGTAAAACTCTGGAAAAACTAACATTTATGGGAGAACAGGAAAAGCAGTAACAAAATATTTCACGTTCTTCTGAATAAAGACTAGTACCTAGATATTCAATCTCAGGTTTGATAACTGAATTTATGTAGATGATGTATGTATTCTGTGCTTTGATCACTTAGACTTAATAACAGATCTAAATTCCATTTAATTATCCCATATCCTAAAAAGATACTACCATATGTCATCAATTCAACAATCAAGAAAATGTTTGTTAAAGGCAAGAAAGAATATTGTTTCTAAATTACCACTAATTAAATCATACCTTTAAATGTAATGGCTTGAGGGGAAGAGTCATTTTGTGGTTTCCATTCTCTACAACTCATAGGCTACAGAATCATCCAGAGAAACAAACAGCAAAGTGCAGAACTATGATTTGTATCCAGCAAAGCAGGAGAAGAGGAAAAAGAGCAACAAAGAAATTTAACTCAAACGACAAAAGGCAGGAATGGGGGAAAAGGAAACCATCAGAACACAGGATAAATAAAAATTCAAAGTAAGATGAAAAGAATAAGCCCTCACACCACAGGAATCACAGTTAAATATAAATGGATGATGCCTAACCAGACAACAGAAATAAGTATCGTACAGAAATTGTGACATGTACTGATGGATTGAGCTCCTCAATGATAGTATTTTGAGCATTTTTTCTATTCCCAATTTCTCACTACCTGATGGTTTCCAAATCAAAACATTTATCATTTGCAATTATTTAAGTATAATATGATATAGCGTGAGCAAACATATACGGAATAATGGTTGTTAATGATGCTAGGTGTTTTTCTTGGGGGAGAAAGGAAAGAGAGGAAGAATAGACTCCCCAAACCATTATCCTACACTGATGTTGTTAACTGTCTTCTGGAATATAGTCAGCATTGTTGAAATTTTTTTTACTGAGATGAAGCCGAGATGCTGTTTCTTATATCAGGATTTTCCTATACCCACGGACAGCTAATAGCTGAAGAGTATTTCACACTCATGAGCTCTCAGTGAACAAGAACATGTATTCAAAGGAATGAAAGAAAACATTTCCTCCATTAGTGTTTGTCTGTAATTCTCTTAAGCTGTATACAAGTCATATCTGCCATCAGGGAAAGCTCATTTACTGGTAGTAGCGATACCTGTAATAGGAGTTCTGTTTTTCAGCCTATCCACCTCCATTGTGAAGTCATCCTTCAGAAAAAGGAACCCAATAATGGAAAACAGGTAGACAAGGATGAGAGCCAGGACTGCAGTTAGAATAATGGAGCGGCCATTCCGTGTGACACTTTTTATGACATTAAGCAGAGTCTCTTCTCTGTACACCAAATCAAAAAGCTACAAAAATAAAACAAAACAAGAAAAAAATGCAGTGGTGCAAAAGCTAAATAAACATAAAAGGTAATTATGAATACAAATACAAGCCATTTTATCTGTGAAAAAAATAACAACCTGATACCTTACAAATGCACCAAAATGTATGTTTCTTCTACAGTTGGAATGTTTTAATAAACTGTTTTTTCAATAAAGATAACTCTAACACAGCATATAATGTGCATCTGTTGGTTTCATAACCAAGAAAATTTCAATTTTGTAAGATACAGAAATAGCATAGTTTCAAATTTGAATTTAGAAAAATTATAATACTATACTTAACCAACGTAGCTACTTACTCCTTATTTTTAGCCTCACTGATATTCTGCAGTTGTTTCTGGAACACGTAGAATGGCTAAAGTGAAAATGCTGAATCACTTTTATCTAAGTGATGAATAGTTGACAGAGTCATTAGACACTACTCTTTAATCAAGGGATGAGAGGTGAAATTACGAGAAAAATTTTAAGAGCCTGCTGCAATAGAAAAAGTAGGATATTTTAAAATATTTGAGAGATGGAAGTGCCTTTCCTTACTAAAGGGGTATAATGAGGGCAAAACCTGTTACAGAAGTATAAGCAAGCATATAATAGTTTATTTTTTAAAAAAGTTTTCACTTCTTCTAATGGGTTATTATCAATTTTGTGTTTAGTAGTAGAAAGTCTCTGCACTAGTTAAGAACCTAGGTATGTATTTGCTCTCTGGACACAACACCAAGAACAATTTTATTTATTGTTATATTATTAAGTTGAAATTATACAGTAGCAAGTACATGTGATATTATCAAAAGCTGGCTAAAAGCAATAAGTGAGCATTCACTTTAAAAGGCATAAAAATCTGTTTGGAAGTGAATAGTATTTTACAAGTTGAAATAATTAAGGTTTGTCTCCTGCTATCTGTGGGCAGTGATTAGAATTACGATGCATTACCAGCGTCATGAGTCCCTGCAGAAACACCAGGGCCTTGTACTCTGTTTTTCTGAGTACTGAGGGTTGTATAGTTACTTTCCAATTTAATTTTAGTTCTGCAAATAATCACCATAAAGATATTATCTTGTTTTTTCACCCTAGGAAACTGATACTTTATCATGATCATATACAAAAAAAAATTAACTATTTTGCTATGTGCTTATCTTCTGGAAGGAGCAGCAACTTCTAGAAATAAAGGTCAATATTTCTCAGGACAGACAAATTAACTAATGCAAATTCAACTTCCAAATTATTGACACTGACTTCTTTAACTTACTTAAGCACTGAGTTGACATAATGGAGATTTTTCCTTTACTTTAACCCCACAGTGGCTTAAAGAAGAGGTCTGTTAATGGCCTCTCGGTCACTTCTGAGTGTTTTCTCAAAGTTTGTAGCTTTCAGAAGCCCCATGGGATGCTTGCTAAAAATGCTTATTTCTGGGCTCTCTTCCATACCCCCAGAATCAGAATCTTGAAGAGGCAAAAAAGGTATTGACATTAGGCAGGTTGATGGTTCTAGAATTTCTGTTTATTTCTGAAAGGAAAATCTAGAGTGTGGTTTTGTTATTTTGCATAAATGACTGATAGTTGTGGGTAGAACTAGAAATACATATTCATGTATTTTCTTAGATATAAAATATATTTTAAAAATATGCTTAAATGCCATTTTGGCATTATGTCCATTATAATTTCCTCCTAGTACTCTAAACATCAAAATGGACAATATCCTTTTCCAAGCAACCTAGTAAAAACAAATTAGCATCAGTATTGTAAGATTAGAACAATAAAAGACAAGAGGAACATTCAACTAGAAAATAAGTTTAAGTAACATAAATTAAAAGTAACATTATTATCAATAGCTTATGTAATAATTCAAATACACCTTTTTTTTTTTTTTTTGTCAATTGCCTTTCCTTGGAAAACACCAAGATTTAATACATCATTTCACATGTTTTCACATTATCTCTTAACGAATCTTGATAGTATGAGTCTATCCTACTATCCTTATCCATTTCATAGACGAGAAGTTTGGAGCACAAAAACATTAAAGGATGTTCCATGTCACAGTTGGGTAAAAGTGCTGGGTATAATGGGACTTCATATATCACAGTCATGTTTTTAAAAATGGATTTTTTATGGTAACTTAGAGAAGAAAGGGAATTCATTTAGATCCCTAGAACAGAAAAAAAACTCGACTTTTGATTATTGAATAATCTAACTTACCTACCTAGAAGATAATTTTGTATCAAAGCATAAGGGACAAATCCACTCTTCCTGGGGCTATTTCAAGTGCTTGAGAAGTAAATGGAAAATGTGCCCCTTTTCAGTCTACCTACATGGGTTTGCTAGATAACAGGAAAGCAGCAGGCAATGGATTTGTCTCTTGTGAGCCAAGCAAACAGGGTCAGCATGTTTTTAGATCTTCAACTTAAGTTTCAGGAATTATTTTGTTGGGTAGTGCTCTCACTGCACATCAACCATAGGTTGGAGATATAAATACATTGCTCCTATGGCATCGTGATGTTAACCTGGTAGTGCTTTAGGTTTCAAAACATTATCATGAAAAAAAAACATTATCATGTATTTATATTGTTTACCCTCCTAATTTATAGCACAGTCTATTTGTAAGAGTAAAACTGATAACCTGAAAAAAAATCTAGAGGAAATGTGAAAGTTCACTTAATGAATTAGACATGTGTAGGTAAGCTTAACAATGACACATTAAACCTGAAACTAAGACTTAAAACAACTCATTGTCTTTTTGCTAGGTTGGCAGTGCCTCTCCTCATTCTACTAAAATGACATTCTACAGTTACAATAATATTTGTTGCTGGGCATCTGGGTGGCTCAGTGGTTGAGCATCTGCCTTTGGCTCAGGTCATGATCCCAGGGTCCTGGGATCGAGTCCCGCATCAGGCTCCCTGGGGGGAGCCTGCTACTCCCTCTGTCTATGTCTCTGCTTCTCTCTGTCTGTCATGAATAAATAAATAAAATCTTTTAAAAAAACAATAATATTTGTTGTAATAAAGCACAATGATTCCAGTGCTAAGAAAACCTATCTCCATTTTTTTTTTCTCCTACATTCTGTTGGAGAATCTCTGAATATAAGGGGCAGTAAGGATTTGGCTGAAACCAAAAAGCAGCTGCTATATGAAGCCTGGGTCAAAGGTCAGGTCATTGGTGAATTCTGAGAGAGAAAATAAAGAATTCCACCACCTATGTGGGTTCTCAGAGGAAAAATAATAATAATTCATGATTTTCCTAGGAAATTCTCAAAATAACAAATTTGTCCTAAATGTCAGGCCCTGCTTAAAAAAAAAATTCAAAGGAAGAAGCACAAGAAGCAGCAGCATTGTGTTATTTTTTTCAGCAGTGATTGTCCACATGGAGAAGTACTCACCAGGAAGCTATAGAAGAATTCATGGACAAAGAGGCCCAGCATGCAAACCAGAACATATGCCACGTGGTAGAGAAAGGCCATATCCAGGATGACTGCTCGGTAGCCTCGGGTGAAAGTGCCACGATTTCCCACAAAACTCACCAGAAATACGATTTTATTACAAAGCTATAGAGAGGAAAAAGATTAGATTTTACTGTCTTATTTATTCCCCCAAACTCACGAAATAGCAGTCATTGACAAAACCTATTATTCACAAAGTCTGTGGTTTTCTTTTATCATTTCTCTTTTGGTAACTTTTTAGCATTGCTTACAGATCTGTGTCTAAACCTAATATACCCGAAAGTTGTATCGTTTGCAGTTCCAGGAAAACAGAGGAGGATGATAAAGGGCCCTAGCTTTGTAATCGAGGTAGACCTGAATTGAAACCCTGGCTCTCTCACTACTGTTGCACAAGGTCTTGCAGCTGCTGGCTTTGATTGTTTCTCTGGAAAAATTGGAGCAAAGGGATTCTGACTTTATAGAACTCTTCAGAGGATTAAAGAATTCATAACGTACATGAAGTACTTAGTACAATGACTCTTTAGATCCTACTCATCATATTTTCCATATTAAAAGTAATATATAATATTTTTATTATACTGGAAACAATAGAAAAGTATCTTTTCAGAAAACATCTATCCTTGATTTTTTTTATCCTAGGCCTTCTCTGATTATTATATTATTGTATTATTGTATTATTAGATTATTGTAAACACGTGAGCCATTAAAAGTGATTTTTTGCATTTAAATATATAAAAATATAAATATACTTACGTAATTAGGTTAAAATAAATATGATACAGGCATGTGTTTTCTTTTTTTTTTTTTTAAAGATTCATTTATTTATTTGAAAGAGAGAGAATGAGAGAGAGCACGATCAGGAGGGGATAGAGGGAAAGGGAGGGAGAAGCCGAAGTAGACTCTGTGTTGGGCATGGAGACTGACTTGGGGCTCAATCTCATGACCTGAGCTGAAATCAAGAGTTGGGCGCTCATTAGAAACGACAAATACCCACCATTTGCTTCAACGTGGATGGAACTGGAGGGTATTATGCTGAGTGAAGTAAGTCAATCGGAGAAGGACAAACAGTGTATGTTCTCATTCATTTGGGGAATATAAATAATAGTGAAAGGGAATATAAGGGAAGGGAAAAGTAATGTGTGGGAAATATCAGGAAGGGAGACAGAACATAAAGACTCCTAACTCTGGGAAACGAACTAGGGGTGGTGGAAGGGGAGGAGGGCGGGGGGTGGGGGTGAATGGGTGACGGGCAGTGAGGGGGACACTTGACGGGATGAGCACTGGGTGTTTTTCTGTATGTTGGTAAATTGAACACCAATAAAATTAATTTATAAAAAAAAAAAAGAGTTGGGCGCTTAACTGGCTATGCCACCCAGATGCCCCTGCATGCACATATTGTCTAAGTTCCATGTGTGGTAATTGTTCAATAAACATTTTGGAATGTTTATTATGTTTGGTGCTATGTATTTATATTAAAACTATTTAAAATTCCCTTTCGTGGTGTGACTTTTGAATATAGAAATGTACACTGTGATTCTTTGGCAATAACAATGATCTGCAATGATTTCCAAAGAACACAGTTATCATAAACTTAGTGCCAGATATTTTGTTCTAGTGTCACTGCATTATTTATAAACCAAAGAGCCAGTTTTGCATCTTAGTCATCATGGAAAGAATTACAGATTTCAAATTTCAGTTCTTCTAAATTGTTCCCTGAGTTCTTCAAGTTATCTAGTGGCATCAAATTTGTTTTTATATGTCCAAATCTAACTTTAGGAAAAACATGTTGCACTTTGCAACAGTGCTGGTTTGATTTTCATATATGTATTACATATATGTAATTTATATATTTATATATATATCCTATCTCCTATATAAATATATATATCCTATATCTCCTATATAAATATATATCCTATATTTTTAATATATAATTAAATTATATATTATAATTTAATATATAAATTACGTATATGTAATTTCATATATATATGAAATTACCTTATGGAGTGATTTTAAATAATGGGCAGAAGTGAAATTTGAGAGGTTGGAAAAAACTTTTCCTTCAAATTTCTGAAGTTCAAATCAATAAAGATAAAATGAGAAATGGGTTAACATTGCAGGTTGTGAAGATAACCAAAGCAAATCAACAATATAGAGGTTCAAACTTCCCTAAATTTTCCCCACGCTAATTAATGATCTTCTTGGTAATCAGTGTTTTCCATTCTGTCATTGTCTTGTGAATAATTTGAAAAATGTCAAGCAGAAAGTTATACTTCATTATTTAGTGTTTCATCATCACATATTTGTTATTATTTTTTAAGATTTTTATTTATTTATTCATGAGAGACAGAGAGAGAGAGAGAGGCAGAGATACAGGCAGAGGGAGAAGCAGGTTCCATGCAGAGAGCCTGATGTGGGACTCGATCCCAGGACTCCAGGATCAGGCCCTTGGCAGAAGGCAGGCACTAAACTGCTGAGACACCCAGGGATCCCCATATTTATGTTATTATTAAACATAGCTACAGTATAATGGATGTCCTTATGATTATTATATGAGAGTAAGTTTAATATTATAAAAAGTCATCATTTAAAAAAAACTCAGGAAATATAGACCAGGTGCTCAGATAAGAGTGGTATTTGACAAGAATGGTATAAACAACCATGAAAATGGTAAAATACAGAATGTCTAGGTGAAGCAATATTCAGCATTTTACTCTTTAAATTATTTTGAGTAACTATTTAAATTCAAGTTATTGGCCTTGATTCACTCACAATAGCTCATCAGTATGAAGTTGAAATAAGTAGTTCTACAAAAAATAAAGTTAAAAATTGGAATTATGACTTTTCAGAAGGATGGATGATATGTTCAAGACAAATTGTTTCTATGTTGCTTCCTGATCTCCATTTCTCTAAAATGAATCATAAAAAAATTGTGCAGCTGGGCCACTGGGTGGCTCAGTCAGTTAGGTGGCTGCCTTTGGCTCAGATCATGATCCCGGGGTCCTGGGATGGAGCCCAGCACAGCGCTCCCTGCTCTGTAGGGAGTCTGCTTCTCCCTCTCTCCTTGCTTGTGTGCACTTTCTTTCTCATTCACTCTTTCTCTCAAATAAATAAACAAAATCTTTTAAAAAAGATGAAACTCAAATGGCAAACATAATAATATCATGCAGGAAAATTCAAAGTCCTACACATTCAGGAAAAGTAATACATTGAGTTCAAGTTCTCAAAAAGAGCAATACATTTCAGTTTCCAAATAATTCAAAAGGAAGGACACATTTCTAACTAAAAGGTCCTCTTCCATTTTTGCATGAAAAATAAACGTTTGCTTTCTCTGTGTCCAGGTTGAGTTTTATTTTCTTTGAGCCTTGATCTACAGCTTGGTGTTGATGGACACGTCCCTGTTCTCTTGACTAAGTCTCAAACTAGAATGGAGTTGATATTGGGCATTGACATCCACATATTCCTGTAGAAATCAGAAACAAGGAAACTGTCTTTTTGTTTTGAAGTGTTAATACCAAGAACTAAATGACAGAATACATGATTTGGGTAGGAAAGAAGTGAACACTGTTTTATCCTGCACTGTGACCTTCAAATGTATAAATTGTTTTTATAGAACACTTCTGTGAAAGCTAGGGATATTTATAGGAATGAAGAAATTACACAAACTTATTCTCCCTTTTCATGCCATGACTTACTTGATGTTGTCTAACGAGTCCTTCATTTGTCAATGCCATTATGTAGGCAATCTTTGTTTTTATGGCAAGGGTCTATGTGGGCAATGAAAAATGGAGGGCGTGGGAACTGGGCAAGGTGGTTAAAAGATGAGCCTCTTCTGATCTGGTGTTAAAAGACTTTTGAATCAGCACACAAATAGCAATACAAATGACCATAACTGTCCCGCAATACTTTTATCTTTTTCCATCTATTCTTCAAAATTGCGTTTCATATATGTTTTGTTGAGGATGGGGTGAATTATGTGGTGATGGGGAGAAGGGTGGGGTACAGCATCAATGTAAGCTTTTTGTGCAGTCTTTTATTTATGTATTTAATTTTTTTATATTTAGTTTTTATTCAAATTTTAGTAAGTTAACACATACTGCAATATGAGTTTTAAGAATGGAATTTAACGATCCATCACTTATATATAACACACAGGTCTCATCACAAAGTGCCCTCCTTAATGCCCATCATCCATTTAGCTCATCCCCCTGCCCACCTCCCCTCCAGAAGTCTTTTAAAAAGACGATTTACCAGTAGATCTTCTAAAAACAAAAGTAAAATTAATGTTAATTTTAAAATTAATATAGAGTGAATCAAGTTCATTAATTTTAATTAGGTAAATTAATTGTACAGTATTGGTTTCATATATATTTCATAATTCATTGATATGTCTTTGCAGGAGTTTTAACGATGCAATGTAATGGAAAGACACTGGAGTAGAAGTTGGGTTATTCAGGTTCGAGTCTTGGCTCTGCTACTGACTGCTGTGGTTAATCCTCCTTGTCTCTATAGGATTTTGTATACTCATTTCTAAAACGAAATGTCTAGAAATGAATAACCTTTAAGATGAATCAAAGATCTAGAATTCCATAGGCTGTCTTTTAAATTTTACCATTTTATGTGATCACAGCAATTTATAGCTGCCTTTTTATTATCTTTTTTGTCGTATTTGGTTCTATGTCCCTGATCAGGAATTCCATCCCCATCTTACATTGATTGTGTCTATGGGAAAACATGACTTATTTTCCAGAAATAATTGTAGCCAAAAAAAAAAATACTGTCTAGTATTTACCAAAAAGGAAAACTGAATTTATTGAACTACATGTTAACTATATTACTGCATTGCCATAGATATCAACCGTACTAAAATCAACGTGATTTGATTAAAAAATCCCCATTTCAGTAGAATTACATCTTAGGCAGGATAAAGTTCTAGGGTCACAGCATAAGACAAAGTTTTCAGGTCAACATTACCCTGGAAATCTTTTAAATTGCCAACAGAATAGCATAATAAACAAGGGTGGTGTAAACTGAATTTTTCTTTAATAAATTCAGCATTTCTAGTTTCCCCCAGCACTAAAGCAGTTTCCTGCTACTACAACTGAATATTAGAATTAGTTAGGTGCATTCAGTGAACATATTATATGAAAAATAGGAAGTGTGTGTGTGTGTGTGTGTGTGAGAGAGAGAGAGAGAGAGAGAGAAGGAAAGGGAGAGGGAGAGAAAAACAAAGAGAGAGGGGGAAAGAGAGAGAGAATATGAATGTTTTGTCTCAGGATGTATAATTGAATTTGTGTATGTTATGTGAACATATGGTGGGGCTCAACCTTATAGATTAGCAGTAACATGAGCCCTCCCAGGAAACTATCTGCAGGCAAGTAACTAAGGGCATGACACTATTAAATGTTAACACTGTGGCTTATTGCTAATAGACAGCTATCTGCTAAACTCCACTGGCTTCTTGTCTTTGCAAAATGGCAAGAAGTTTCAGGGTAAGGAAACATTTCCACATTACAAATAATAGTAAGAAAGGCAAATAATTTACAAATGCCATTAAATAAATTACACACTTCCAGGCATGACTACAAAAGAGAAAAACATTGTACATAAGAAGTGTTTAGAAGATATTAAAAGATCTTCTGCAGGTGTTTACTGAATTATTTATTATGAAAAATATCTAAAAATCTAAACAATAAAAATTAATGGAATTGTTAAACATTATATAAGGTCCACATGACTGGGAATATCCTCATTATTAGTGGTATAAAAATATTAGGTGATCTAAAATTTATGAAATGTGTGTTTATATTTGCCAAAATAATATGTTAATATCCATTGCAATGTAGGCAGTGAGAAGAAAACTGTACTGCGTTATAGGATATGCTTACAACAGAGAAAAACATCTGAATTTTTTC
Source organism: Vulpes lagopus (assembly GCF_018345385.1). Taxonomy (NCBI): domain Eukaryota; kingdom Metazoa; phylum Chordata; class Mammalia; order Carnivora; family Canidae; genus Vulpes; species Vulpes lagopus. The sequence goes on from NC_054844.1 coordinate 24,487,401, forward strand.
GAAACATCTCAAAGATTAACATAATCTTTGTGACAAGACAGAGATATTAGTTGCAATCTAAACAAAATTGATTTTTAGAAACAAGTAAAAATTATAAAAATGAAGTAATAAACAGAAACTGATAATACTAAATGCTCAGAACATGGATTGAGGTTTCTTTCCTTCCACTTGATTCCTTTTTCAGAAAAGCAACTTTCTACATTTGCATGCCACTGTGAAAGACACGTAGTCCAGAAACAAATAACTCTCTGTAACCAAAATACAAATACTTTTATGATCGTGATGCCAAGTTTCACAATTAAATTGTACTTCACATATTAGGAGCTTAATAAATGGTAGCCTTTGTTGATATTATATCATCACTATTTTTTTTATATCACTATTATTGCTCTGCTCTAAACCTTCACACTAATCTTCTCAAGAACTGGTGAGTGCAGACTAGGTTTTAACATCTTCATTTCACTGATGAGAAAAATGAAATGCAGAGGCTCGATTTGCTAATGGTCTAGAATTCTGATTCTCATTAAGGCTTAACTATCAGGTAGCTATTTTCATTTGTTTTCCTGCTTCTGATACCCATAATTTCAGCACCTATACTTCTGCTTGCCATACAGTGCAAACTTTTAAGTATAAATTAATAAATATATTAAATCCTAGGTTACCAAAAGTAACTGATTTATGTTTTCATTTAATTTTTTCCTGCCCCTGGGAAATGGTAAGTTATGGAGAGTTTTGTAATAAGCTCATCATATCAAAAGTGAAGGTAAACAATTATTTGCTAAAACATTTTATTAATCTGGACAATATCAAAACTATAGATAAAACTATGAATTTCCTATATTATCAAAACACAACTATTCTATCCAATTTGTTCGTTCCAAATTAAAATTTTTAAAATTTTTATTTATTTTATGATAGTCACACAGAGAGAGAGAGAGAGAGAGAGAGGGAGAGAGAGACAGGCAGAGACATAGGCAGAGGGAGAAGCAGGCTCCATGCACCGGGAGCCCAATGTGGGATTCGATCCGGAGTCTCCAGGATCGCACCCTGGGCCAAAGGCAGGCGCCAAACCGCTGCGCCACCCAGGGATCCCTGTTCGTTCCAAATTAAAGTTGATTATTTTCTTTGTCAAAATGTCCTGAACTGGCAAATCATACTATATCATTTGGGGGCTGTGCAAATGGATTTTTTATGCTTTGAGAGATATGAGAGTACCCACAGATTCATAGTTAATAAGAAAGATATATTTCCATGTATATTTCTTCTCATGAAGGAATTAAAGTATAAAACTTGCTTCTTACATGAATTATTATTTCCTATGGTGGAACTATTCTCACCAAACCAGGCAGAGATTATTTTTTTATTCTGTCCCCTAAAGGGGTTAAAGAGAAATAACTCCAAATGTTTTTGGCTTTCCCAACAGACATTAAAATGTTTTTCCTTATCTCTTTATATATTCTTGAAGCTTCTGTATGGCAAAAACCACATCCTCTACTTCTTGGTATTTTCAATGTCTATCAGATAACAGAAGCTGAAAAAATACTTGTTATTTCTGGCCCAACTCTATCTAGCTATTATTTCAACTTATCAAACTTGGATTCTCTCTCTGGAATTAATGTCTTATTGAGGACCAGCTGCCAGTTTATGAATATTATTTGCTTCTTCCAATAATTGGCTCAATATTTAATGTATTTTTTAATAATAAGCTGGATTTACCAAACTCAAGTTTTCTAATAGGGCTAGAAAAATTTAGATAAATACATGATGATTCCTCAATTAGCTTGGTTTCCAAAACATTCAAAGTACAAGTTTGATTCGTGTAAAGGATTTTTGAATGTTTAAGTGCTAGTATTAAGTAGGAGAAAAATGAAGTTGGTAGTGAAGATGGCAGGATTATATCTATGAATGTGACAACCTCTGCCCTCAAGAAACTTAGGAATCCTATGTTTGGTACTTGATAGAATTCTTTACTGATAGACCTCTTTGCATGTATAGTACACTTCCCTTTTTTAACAGTGATTGAGGAATAACCAGTAATTTGATTGTCTGAAAGTTCTAGTCCACTAAGAGCTATCGTATACATCATGTTGAATTTTCAAAGTATAATATAATAGTGGTCAGAAACACAGACTTGGTCATCCTAGTTCAGCATTACAATTCTCAAAAGTTTGACTGGTTATTTCATTTATTCATTTTTAATAAATACTTGCCACGTATCTCACATACAAAGCACTTGTAAATACAAAGATAATACAAAGAATACAAAGATAATTTTTCACTCATTCATTCACTCACTCATTAGGCTAATTTATTTAAGAATATTTGTTGGGTACCAATGATATTCTAAGACATTGGATGATCAATCATTATCCTTAAGGGTTGTATAATATAGTAGGGGAGATAAAGTATATATGCAGATACCAGAATATAGGACACTATGTTAGAAACCCTATAAAGATATAGATAGTGCTTTAGGCATTCAGTAGACATATTAGCAATATTTATTTGTTTACCTGGATATTTTTTCTTTCATTAACCTGATGATTTACCCTTCTCTTATTATCCCCTTATGGATATGCCATGCAGAAAGCTGTCTGGTCTCTTTAAAATTTTATCTCTTGGGTCAATTATTGCTATTTGGAATAGTGCTCAGGCTTACTTATTCTCAGCTTACTTAACTGAGGTTTTGAAATATGCTCCTTTGTTCTAATACTTTAAAATTTAGTGAAAAAAATATTAATCTCATCTATGCCTTCACAAATTTGTGGGTTTGGATGACATAAAAAGAGCCGAATTTCATATTTTCCCATCTAGCAATCCTTTTTCTTTGGTCATTTTATAAAAAGTACTCACTTCTAAAACTCTACCGACTATAATTTAGTCTTTCTTGGGTGATTTAGAAGTCACGTTAGGATATGAGCAGTGGCTTAGAATCATTTCTGTCAGTAACTTTGGGTATAGGATACAGAAAGCATTAAAACTGAACTGGATTAAATTGATTCAGAACTGGGTCATGCCTCAGACCTTCTTAAATATATGAAATTTTTGCTTGTCATTTTTTTCTTTCTCTCCAAATTACAAATGTACAAATTAAACTCTTGTTAATTGGAGTTCACAATAAACGAGAATTTACTATGTATACATGAATTAAAATATATAGCTACATTTTTACACTTAGTACACTGTCACTTAATTTACAAAAGGACAAAGCTAAATAAAATACTTACGTTAGCTGCACCAAGAAGTATTAATGTAGGCCCAAGACCTATTGTATATATAGATCTGAGCATTATTGACACAAGAAATGGACGAATACCCACAGGCTTGGAGAAGAAAAACAGCATAGATGTGCAGATTGCAACTGCTATCCAAAGAAGGACTGAGAACAATGGAGAAAGTGTACCTGTAAAATGTGGAAGATGTTTATTTTTACCTAGAACAAAGCTAGAAAATATTAAAATATTTGCCACTCTACTTTATATAGCAAGTCAAGCCCAAGACACTGAATTTCATAACAACCCACTCTACACGCTGTATATTTAGAGGAAATGTCTCTGAACACATTACTCATTATTACATTTCCAGAAAGTTTGTGATTATTTTTAGGATGTTTAAATACTCACTAGTTCATGTAGCTTCCATTAACTCAGAACTGTTCATCTCTCTCTCCTATGAGAGTTATATGTTAAATACTTCTGCTAGATGTATCTCATCTGGGAACTTTAATTCAAAATTTATGGTTAATGACTGTTAAACATACAGTTAAATCATGGGAAACCAAGGATTTTGTCACTGAATTCATACCTTGTCTTGTTCTATTGTTATGAAGTTTCTATATCATAAATTCTTCTAGAGAATTCAGAATGTGAAATACCCAGTCTTTAATAAAACAGACACAAGCTTTTCCTGTTAAAACATACATGTGTATAAATGTATATGATGTATGTGTATATGTATGAGTGTCTGTATTGGAAAGTCAACTCACGTCCTAAAAAAAAATGTTGAGCTTTTAAATCATCACAAAGCAAAACAAAAATCATCAGAAAACAAAGGTTCCAAATACTTAAAAAATGAACCCCATTACATCAAAATTTCTGTAGAAATTGCCCAAAAGAAGTTTAAAAATATATCTCCTTTTTTACAAAAATTCATTGATGTTTACACTGACTACATCCCCGGCTGAAGGTCATGTGGGGCTGTATTTGCAGAAGTAAAGTAAGGGGCAACATTCTTGGGCTGATTATATCAGCTATAGGACCTCAAACACATGCCTATTGGCTAATGAAGTCACAGGGGAAACAACAAAATGGAGATTTTCCACTAGTTATTTCTTTTGGCCAGTTTTTATTATTTATAAAATTCACTTCTGCATGCAAACTACCACAAGTGCTTTGGTGTGTAGCATTTCTGTATTATCATTGAAATCCTGGGATTATCTGAATTCCTTTATCGAATTCTGTGTAAGCCTTTAGTTCATAGTGAGTGCTAATAGATCAAAAGTAGGTAGGAAGAGCCTGTCAGACATTAGAAAACAAAACAAAACAAATCAGGTAGCAAACAGCATTAGCTTAGATATGTTTATTTTTGCGATGTTTGTTCTTATGTTGTCTCAAGCAAAGTGATGAAAGACCATTGGGGAGAGATCTGATCTAACTCCTTTACCAAATTTATTCATTTATTTATATATTTATTCATTTATTCATTTGTGAGAGAAAGAGGGAGAGAGAGAGAGGGAGCATGGCAAGGTGAGGAGGGGCAGAGGGAGAGGGACAAGCAGATTCCCCACTGAGTGGGGAGCTGATGTGGGGCTCCATCTCAGGACCTTGAGATCGTGACCTGAGCTGTAGTCAGATTCTTAAGCAACTGAGCCACCCAGGAGCCCCACTCACTCACCAAATTTATGCCCTGATGACTTTGGGGATGGAGAAAGAAAAGGAATACATTTCTCTAGAAATTACCTTAATTCCCATCCTCTGACAATGCTAACAAAATGGGTACCCAACTCATGTTTATTACAATGTTGGTTTACAAGCACTTTGTGTCTACCAAAACATAGCCTGACCACCAACTGCCCTGACTTCACAGATCTCAAAGAGCCATGGAGAGAATAAGACCGTCGACTTTCTCGCATGCTTATTTGGATGCCATCACAATGTAAACTTTGTAAGAGTGAGGATCATCTCTGGACCTATTGTATGTGGCATGTAGCAACAAGTAAATACTTACGGATCAAATGAATAAACAAAAACATAATCTGTGAGCTCATTTTGAGTAAATATCTAAACCTCCAGTTATAAATTCATCAAGCTGTAGAGGTTCACTCTTAAGTTTACTAAAACTTCCAGCACCCGCACATTTAATGACTTTTAGCCAGTCATTGGACTCTTCAGTATAGAATTACAAGCAGTGTCTTGGTGTGATGTTATTTTACAAGTCCTAGCATTGACACTGATAGTTATACTGCTCATTGTTATTAATGCCTAATAAGCTAACCACATCTTGACTATTCTTTCCTAGGCAATATTTGGCTTGCCAAGATTTTCCCTAAATTATAACCATGCATTTATTTATTTTTTTAAATTTTTATTTATTTATGATAGTCACAGAGAGAGAGAGAGAGGCAGAGACACAGGCAGAGGGAGAAGCAGGCTCCATGCACCGGGAGCCTGATGTGGGATTCGATCCCGGGTCTCCAGGATCGCGCCCTGGGCCAAAGGCAGGCACCAAACCGCTGCGCCACCCAGGGATCCCCTAACCATGCATTTAAAGTTGGGCACTTGATCCCTTTGTAGAAAGAACTCAAAGATCATCTAATGTTGTGCCTTGCACATAGTTTAATGCTAAATATGTATTTGTGAAATTAATAAACTTAAAAGTTATTTAAAATGACTATTGACAAATATTGCCAATTGTCAGTTGTCAATAATTTATAAACATTTTCTAAAAGAATGGTCACATTGATTTTTAGCTGAAGACCTAATGTCAAAAACAAAACACTGAAACTCTGATAAACTCTAGAGAAGAGAGTATGGTTTGTCAAACCAGTTTTTACCTACCAGGGATGGGAGAGGGGACTCTTTCTAATACTTTATATTTGTATCTATTTTCTATAATAAGCATTGTTACTTTAATAATGGAAAAATTTTTTAGAATTCGCTCTACATATTTTCAAATCTCAGAAGGTATGAAATTTGTCCTTTATGGAAGAAAATTCAAACAGCAAATTTGGAGACCTTGGTTCAATTCATATAATGGAACTCTCCTATCCACCTCCCATGACTTGTTTATAGTTCACTGTACAGAACATGCTGCTTCCTACCTTCTCTCCATTTTTTTGCCTCCCAGGTAACCTCCTAAGACTTCCTTCTTTCCCCTACCTCAATCCAGCTAAAGTAGACATCCATCCATAAATCCATGGGTAGTCTTTACTATATTGTGCCTTACTCATTTCTTCCTCTCTTAACTAGATCATGCACTCCTTGAAAACAAGGACAGCTCTACTAGCTTCTATGTCTCTAGGGCCTCATACAGTGCCTGGCACATCACCACACTTCATCAATGGTTGTTATTAAGTTGAATGAATTTAAATCACCTTGAAGAACTTAATTTTCTTTAACACAAAGCACTTGAGGGAAAAAAAGAATTGCACTCTAAATTTGAACCTGATTAAAAAAAAAAGTCATATGCTATCTGGATATAAGAAATTCACATGACAGCAATTTTCTGCACTTTGCCAAACTGGGCAGGGACAGTTGGCATGGCAAATGTTCAACTTCTGAATGGACATCTAGGATGTTCTCTAGCAGTCAAAACCACCGTAACTTCATTCTTCAACTTTGGGCAACAAGTTTCCTTTTTAGAGAAGCATATGTTAAGTAAATAAACTGATCAACCAAACAAAGAAACCCAAACCCAAACCTATAGCCACACAAATAAACCCTGCATTCCTGAATAAATGAGGAATGAGCTCACTCCCTTGGGAAACCTGGCATCAGTGGCCTGTGATTCCTGGTGGGAAATGACCAATCAGAATCAATCCATATCATTGGGAAAGGTCAAGGGGGGGGGGGGGGGGGACAGCTTCCCTTCCAAAACTGGTAAAGAGGAAATGAGAAGAGGGCAAAACATATTTAGAATGGCCTAAAAAGTGTTATGCATGAACTTCTTTTCATTATTACATCTAACTATGAGTTTCCTAAATAAAAATATTTTATTGTTTTTATTCATGAGAGACACACAGAGAAAGAGAGAGAGAGAGAGAGAGAGAGAGGCAGAGAGAGTAGCAGGCTCCACGCAGGGAGCCTGACCTGGGACTTGACCCTGGGTCTCCAGGATCACGTCCCAGGCTGAAGGTGGCGCTAAACCGCTGGGCCACCGGGCTGCCCCCCTGTTCTTGAATCCTATACAGATCCTCAACCACATTTAAAGCAATATATTTACACGAAACTAAGGTGTTATGAATAAAAAACAGCTGCATAATGTTTTTCCTCAACAAAAAAAGAAAAAGAAAAAAAAAGAAAAAGGTAAACTGAGCTCTTCAAAGCCTGGCAATGAAAGACAACCATCTACAGTGGGGGTCGGGGAGGGAGTGCGCTACAAGCTGATGCTCTGAAAATCACCTTCTCCTTAAGTATCTCCTTTTAGTTATTATATGACGCTATTCTGGTCAAAAGGAGACAATGCTCTCTCAGTCAATATTTCAACCCAACAGTGAACCAGATCTAAGTAATTTCCAGCTTCTGTGTGATCAGGCTGGAAAATGTGCCTGGAGAAAGCCAATCCCTCTGTCCTCACTGCCACAGTGGCCACAGACTACAGGAGCAGCCTGTAGTACTGGGGTTGAAAAGGTGGCTCATTCTGACCAAATTTTTTTTTTTTTTTGGCCAAGGATTTACCAGGTGATTTCATGATTAACATCTATATCCAGAATCCAGGGACTTTAAGGTTGGACAGAATCATCAAATTTATTTATTCCTTCTTTTTTAACTTCTCATTTCAAAACATTTTCAGATTTATGTAAGAGTTGCAAATATAATGCAAAGTTACTATATACCCCTCACCTGTGTTCCACCTTACATAACCACATTACAATGATCAATATCAAGAAAGTAGTATGATACACTATTTTTATCTTTTCTAAAATTGAAGTAGAATTAATATGCAGCATTATATTAGTTCCAGATGAACAACGTGATGACTCAACAATTTTGTACACTGCTCAGTGCTCATCAATGTTTATAGCAGCAATGTCCACAATAGCCAAACTGTGGAAGGAGCCTCGGTGTCCATCGAAAGATGAATGGATAAAGAAGATGTGGTCTATGTATACAATGGAATATTACTCAGCCATTAGAAACTACAAATACCCACCATTTGCTTCAACGAGGATGGAACTGGAGGGTATTATGCTGAGTGAAGTAAGTCAATCGGAGAAGGACAAACATTATATGGTCTCATTCATTTGGGGAATATAAATAATAGTGAAAGGGATTATAGGGGAAAGGAGAGAAGATGAGTGGGAAATATCAGAGAGGGTGACAAAACATGAGAGACTCCTAACTCTGGGAGATGAACAAAGGGTAGTGGAAGGGGAGGTGGGCGGGGGGATGTGGTGATTGGGTGACGGGCACTGAGGGGGGCACTTGACGGGATGAGCACTGGGTGATATGCTATATGTTGGCAAATCGAACTCCAATAAAAAATAATAAATAAATAAACAAAAAAACAACAAAAAATATAAGTGTACTTATCTTAATCTCCTTGATCTATTTCATTCATCCAGCCCCCGCCCCCCGCCCCCCGCCTCCACTCTCCTGCCCTCTGGCAGCCACCAGTTTGTTCTTATTTAAAGATGTGGTTTTTTGGGGGCAGAGGCACCTGGGTGGCTCAGTCGATTAAGTGTCCAAGCCTTAATTTTGGCTCAGGTCATGATCTCAGGGTTGTGAGATCAATCGAGCCCCAGCCTGGCTCGGTGCTCAGCAGGAAATCTGCTTAAGATTCTCTCTCTCCCTCTGCTCCTGCCCCATTCCCCCATTGCACACACTCTCTCTCAAATAAATAAATCGTTTGAGAAAAAGAGGCTGTCTTTTTCATGTGTTCATTTATTTTGTTTCTTAAATTCCGCATATGAGTGAAATCATACTGTATTTGTCTTTCTCTGACTTATTTCACTTATCCATTCATCTATGGATGGACACTTGGGATGCTTCCATATCTTGATTTTGGCTATTGTAAATAATGCTGAAATAAACATAGGGGTGCATATATCTTTTCAAATTAGTGTGTTCCTTTTCTCAGGATGAATACTCAGTAAATTACTGGATCATATGGTAACTCTATTTTTAATTTTTTAAGGAACTTCCACACTATTTTCCACAGTGGCTACACCAATTTGCATTCCCACCAACAGTGCACAAGGGTTCCTTTTTCTCCACATCCTTGCCAGCACTTGCTACTTCTTGTGGTTTGGATTTTAGCCATTCTCACAGGTGTAAAGTGATATCTCATTGTGGTTTTAATTTGCATTTCCCTGATGATTAGTAATGTTCAGTATCCTTCATATGTCTGTTGGCCATCTGGTTATCTTCCTTGGAAAAATATATATTCACATCCTTGCCCATTTTTTAACTGGATTGGGTTTTTTTGGTGTTGAGTTGTTCATATATTTTGATATATAAATAAAAATATTTTGAGTTTTTATATATTTGGGATATTAACCCCTTTGGATATATATATCATTTGCAAATATCTTCTCCTATTCAGTAGGTTGTTGATGGTTTCCTTTAGCTATGTAAAAGCTTTTTATTTTGGAGTAGTCTCAATAGTTTAATTTTGTTTTTGTTTTCCTTGCCTGAGGATACATTTCTGGAAAAATGTTTCAATGGCCGGTATCAAAGGAATTACTGCCTATATTTTCTTCTAGGAGTGTTAGATCTCACATTTAGATCTTTAATTAATTTTGAGGGTTTTTTTGTGTATAGTATAGGAAAGTGGTCCAGTTTTATTCTTTTGCAAGTAGTTGGCCAGTTTTCCCAGGACCATTTGTTGAAGAGATTTTCTTTTCTTTTTCCCACTGCATATTTTTGCTTCCTTTGTCAAGGACTAATTGACCGTAAAAGTGTGGGCTTATTTCTGAGCTCTCTTTTCTGTTCCATCTATCTATGTGTCTTCCTTTTGTGCCAGTACCATACTGTTTTGATTATACAGCTTTGTAGTATAACTTGAAATCTGGGATTGTGATACCTTCATTTTTGTGCTTCTTTCTCAAGACTGCTTTGGCTCTTCAGGATCTTCTCGTGGTCCCATACAAATTTTAGGATTATTTGTTCTAGTTCTGTGAAATATGATGTTGGTATTTTTTTTTAAGATTTATTTATTTGAGAGAGAGAGCGAGAGAAAGAGAAAGAGAAAGAGAGCATACAGAGGGGGAGGGAGAAGCAGACTCCCTGCTGAGCAGAGAGCCCAATGTGGGGCTCAATACCAGAACCTTGAGATCATGACCTAAGTCAAAGGCAGAGCTTAACTGACTGAATCACCTAGGCTCTGATGTTGGTATTTTGATAGGGCTGCTTTAAATCTGCAGATTGCTTTGGGCAGTATTGACATTTTAACAATATTGTTTCTTTCGATCTGTGAGCACGGAATATCTTTCCATTTTTTTGTGTCATCTTCAATTTCTTTTATCGGTGTTTTATACCTTTCAGAGAGTGCAGGTCTTTCACCTCCTTGGTTAAGTTTATTCCTATATGTTTTATTATGATACATCACTTTTACCTAGTCTATAGGTCTTATTCAAAGTTCATCAATTCCCCAATTAATATCCTTTTTCTTACCAGGGTCACATAGTGCATCAGTTGTCATGTTTCTTTAGTTTCTTTTACTTTGAACCATTCCTCTATTGTTATCTTTTCAAAAGCCAAATGATTACTGACCAATTATTTTTAAAATTGTCCTTCATTTTGAGTTTGTTGTCTAAAATTTCCTCAATTTACATATTTTTGGTACATGATACCATCCTCATGTCAGTGTATCATATCAAGAGGCACTCAATGTTGCTGTGTCTCATTACTGGTACATTAACGTTGATCACTTAAAGTGATTTATCCATATTAAGGTTACTATTTATCCTCTTGTAATTAGTAAGTATATTGGGTGAAATACTTTGAAACTATATCAATATCCTGTTTCTCATTATACTTTTTCATCTAACATTCACCTATTAATTTTAGCATCCACTGATGATTCTTAACTACAGTGCTGTTTGCCAAATGGTGATGTTCTATTTCCATCATTCCTTCTATATTTATTAATCAGAATACTATTGTAAGGAGGAGGTTTCTCCTCTCACAACACATATGGGCTCCTGGATTCTTATTTTTTTGTATGTGTTCTTTTGTATTATTGTCAATACTTACTGTTTTCTCAAAATTTCTGCAGATGTCACTAGGAGGTCTTTCAAGTTGGATCTTGTGTTCTTTGACATGTCTCCATCATTTTTTAGTACTTTTTGGAAGGAATGTTAATGCTCAACTAATCCACCTTTAAATCACCTCAAAGTGCTCCTGGCAAGCAGTCAAACTTTGACAAAATCCAGCATTAGAGAACTTCAGACAGTTCTCATATCCAAGTATGCTTCTTAGTTTTGACTTTGTTTTCTCAGTCTTCCTAGCTATGCATAGTGTACAACTGAAGGTTAGAGACTGAGCTAATCCTGGCTAAAATTTTAACTGTATTCATAGACTTGTAAATGAATAACTCATCCGAACTGTAATTAGATTACCTAAACATGACTTTGGGATTCCATATTGCCAAAATGGCCACCCATGCCTTCTCTTCTCTCTTAGAGCCAGCGCCTCCCACCCAATGCACATACCTAAGATTGAGCCTCCATCTTGGTTATTACTGTTAACTTTTATCCAGTCCTTTTTATTTTATTTTATTTTATTTTTTTTTAATTTTTATTTATTTTTGATAGTCACAGAGAGAGAGAGAGGCAGAGACACAGGCAGAGGGAGAAGCAGGCTCCATGCACTGGGAGCCCGATGTGGGACTCGATCCCGGATCTCCAGGATCGCGCCCTGGGCCAAAGGCAGGCACCAAACCACTGCGCCACCCAGGGATCCCCAGTCCTTTTTAAACCATAAAGTCTGCATCTTCACCAATGATATGGCACCATGCTTTTCAGGCTTGTTTTGTTAGTCCTATTTCTCTCTGATGCTGCAGCCTACTCCAAACCCTACTACATGTGTGGTTTCAAGGGCTTGCTCAATAAGCAGCTGCATCAGCAATACTTCAGAAGCTTGTTAAAAAAATACATATTTATGAACATATCAACTCTTGAATTATTGGGAAAATCTTCTCGAGCCTCAGATCTTCATCCATAAAGATGAAGTGCTTACTTTATAGGATTGTCAGGAAGAGTAAATGAAATTATGTATGGGAAGTGCTTAGCATTCTGCTTGACCCAATCTAAATGGTCAACAATATCAGCTGCTATTATTACTATCAATATTACTACTGTGACTGTTACTAGACAAATGTCAAAAGTCTATCAGGTGTTTTACTTTCTCCTGAATGAGTAAAAGGTAGATGTCTAGAGGGGTGGCATTACCCATACCATTATAGTTCACGTACAATAGGTGGCAGCAGAGGCTATATACATTGGCTCTAGTGGTCAAGTAAGGGATATCATGGAATGGAACTCAGAAAAAATTATATTCTGTATGAAGATTTGTTCTCTTCCTATCATCTTATGCTTCCAACCCAATTATCTATGTAGTAAACGGTTGGATTGGAAACAAAAGAGTTAACCTTCTACTCTAAGATCTACCATTTGTTAGCCCCTCTTGGATTCCATCTCTTTATATGTCAGATGAGGATTTGATATTAGATGATCTCCAGAATTGCTTCCATATCTAAGACTTTATGCTTCTATTAGCTGGGACTCTACAATTTACTCTTAACGTCCTGGCACAGATGATACTAATTTATCATTTCATGCTGGACTTCTCTCCTTACAAGAGTTACATTCTTCTGTGCCAAGAGGGCTATCATCACTAAATAAGACTAAACACAGTGAAAAGAAAGCTGTTTCCACTTCCTGCTGTATTTGCAACTTCCCACAATGGATGGCCAAATATTTTCTGTTTTCATTTGCTCTTTAACTCATCACACAACTCCTTCACTGCCTAGTATTCTTCTTTCAGAACTTGGCATGCCTTCTACAAAATCAAACTTTTTTTATAACCATTCAAATTATACCTAAAGATTAAGACTTTTGATGTCTATTACCTGTAATGGAGCTTTGAAATAGCAAATGGCTCCTGGACTCCTATTTCCCTTCATGCTCACCTCTAGTTCATCTGAAACAGGCTTAAATACCTATTGTTCTCATCATACTATCATTTTCACTGGGCTTCCCTCTGTCGTATTAATATTGACTTTGTAATGACAGTGACATCAACAATAAGGAAGCTTCACAGAATGCATACCAGGCACTATTCTAAATGCTTTACCTATACAGTATTTCCTTAAATTCTTAAAACAGTCCTATAAGTGAGATACGAAAGCAATTTGTGGTTCAAGTTTGCTGATGTGTCTCATCTTTTCCTTCAAATCATTCTTGCCACTCACATTTTGAAGGTACTTACCAGATTGTATACCAAGGCTGTAATATATTTTCCCATGCACTTTGCCAGACTTAAAAAACTTGATTCCCATGGTCCCACCCTTTAGCATATTTCACCTTTACTTCTCATTTCACTTAAAATGGGACAGTTTCTCTTGTCTTTGCTTTTGTAAAACTTCATTTATTATTAGTTTAGTAATATTAATTTCAGTCAGTCATCCATGTAGAGACTCTTAGATTGGAAACAAGAATTAGCTTTCTAATCTGAGATCTAAGATATTCTCTATGATCATATTCTGTCCTATGCTGTACATTAAAATTTTTTTTTTCAGAGTCTACTTGTGCTCGTTATAAAAACCTTAGATAAGACAGGAAGCAAGGAAGAGGGAATATAAACTCCACTATTTAAGGTAACACACTAAATATTTTGGCACTTCTCATTTTCTTATTTTGAGAAACCATATTAAAAATGCTTTCAGTAATATTAATCAGGTAGATATAATAATTACTGTTCATTGCCTTGTAGGCCAGTATAGCATATACCAATAGCTCTTCTGTATATCGCCTTTTTGAAAACTAACATTTCTCTTGACCAGTTTCCTGACTAAATCTACTTATCACCATTCTCTACTTTAATTACAGAAAAATTTATTTTACAAGAATTACATTATTTTTATTTTGAAGCTCTATATAGCCAAGGAATGTATTATCAAGAGTATTGTTTTTAGAACTTTAAAATATTTATCATTTAGAGAAAGACAAGCACTTGCCTTCATCTCCATCATCCCCAAATGGGTAGAAAAGAGCAACAGCTAAGTTGATGAACACAGCCAAGTTGAAGGATATGCTCCCCCAGAGGGATATGTGCCTTGAGAACCAGAACAGTGCAGGGTTATCTAGTAAGCAAAAAGTTGTAATGGGACAAAAAGAATAATTAATTTTGGTTTCAACATATGAACACTACTGAAATAACATTTTACCAAATGTGTTTTTGTAAGGTAGTATAAAAGCATATTTAGATAAATATTCAAAATGACTTATTTAAGAAAGTTTATAATCAATACCATAAGGAAGTTTTCTATTTGATTCCTTCATTCTTTTTTTTTTTTGAGGAAAAAATATATTTTCTTTTTCTTTCTTTTTTCTTTTTTTATTTAAACTTAATTAACATATAGTGTATTATTAATTTCAGAGGTAGAGTTCAGTGATTCATCGGTTGTATATAACACTCAGTGGTCTTTAATTATATCACATGCTCTCCTTAATACTCATCACTCAGTTACTCCTTTCCCCGACCCTCTCCAGCAGCCCTCAGTTTGTTTCCTAGAGTTAAGAGTCTCTTATGGTTTGTCTCTCTCTCTGATTTCATCTTGTTTTAATTTCCTCATCAATTCCTTCTTTATTCTTTAGCCGATTTACACCTAAGCCATGGTAAAAAAATGAGTAATTTTGCAATTGCTAACCATGGTCAGAAAAAGTGATTCTGTAATAATTCTCTCTAATACATCCTAGGCTGATTAGGGAAAAGACAGATTAGTGGCTGCCTAGTGCCCTTCTTAATAAAATAGTATATATCATCTTATAATCCAGTAATATTGATAAATTGGTCCCACTCCCATTCTTTACAGTCAAATAAAAAACCCAAGCCAAATACATGTCTGACAAAAATTCCTACAACCCAGTCACAGTTGCCTGAAATTCTGAAACTTAACAGCATGGCATAGAATTGTTTACTGGGAACCAGTGATTTATGATATCTTAAGTTTTAAACCTTAATGTTTCTTAAGCACTTGGGTTTGTAACAGCAGAAAAAATGTGAAAGATACAATAGTACTAAGTAGGAGAGGCTTTACTGAATATTTTCAGAAAAGAGAGTCCATTCCATATTTGTCTTCAGAAATGAATTAGTAAATTCATCTACTGAACATAGTTGATGCTAACCAAAAATCGGTTCTTTCTACCTCCTCTAAACAACTGAATAGATATTCAATGCATACAGATTTGACTACATGACTTTTCCAGGTCTTGTCCATTCTTAACTCTTACTATCTAAACAGTAGATAAAATATTGGAGTTACTTGAGGGGGAAAGGCACATCAAATTTCAAATAGAAATGATAAACTTTTCCAATTATGTTCTGTGAATTCCAATCTGGGATCTTCTGCTTACTTCTAAACTGCACTTCCCTTCAGCATGTTATTTTCCTTCTCTTAGAATGAAGCATCCAACAAAGGAATAGGCTGTGATCTGCCATGGTGTTTAGTTGATTAATGTATGTTACATTATAAACATCTGCATCTCCATCATTTCTGAATTAGGGGTCTTCATTTTAAAAAGCAGAACATTAAAACAAAATTAGAAGATGATGCATATATGTGTACTATATCCATCTAATGAATTAGTTTCTATGTATAACCCCCTAGTAAGTTGCTTCCAAATTTTATTTTTTTATTTTTTATTTTTTTGCTTCCAAATTTTAAATGTAAGATGTACATTGGAAATTATTTTAAGATTTGTTTTCTAGTAAATGCTAAGATATTTATTCAAAAAAGAACACATCCCACAAGCACTAGTTCCTTATTCAACTTACTTGTGCCTAGGATAAAATGTGTGCTTTTCAAATGTCCCAATTAAAACTATTGAGTCTTCACATATGTATTCTGGGCGCTCAAAATTTTCCCTGAATTCCCTCAGGTGCCACATGGCAAAATGCTAAGGGAGAGTCATTTCTTAATTTTTTTTGAATATTCTGATAAGAAAGCCTAACAATGCACACCATAATCTTCTACCCAAAGATGGTGTGTCTCAAGCTCCACTCAAATTCATAAACCACACTCATTAAAGTTCCTAGAAAACTAGAAGCAATGTTGAATAGAGGTACTGAGAACAGAGGCCTGCTTGCCTGGAAAACTTCCCCCCCAAAATTGAAAAGATCTAATCAAGACTTTCTCCCTACTCATGATATGCCTTATCTGGGAAAGTAAATTTTAATAACTTTAAATTTTTAAAGTTTGAAAACAGTATTTCCAAGTAGACTTGATCCCTGAGATGTAAGTAATGGGAACAACATCATACTAATTTCTTTTTAAACATCATACTAATTTTTAACAGTAAAGTTGTAACATTGCTTTATGTGAATAGAAGTGTCACAGAATTTTTAGTGTGATTTGATAAGGTAAAGATATGTTGAAAGAAAGAATGACTTTCAAGAAAACATTCAACCGTCTACCCACGTGTAAGATCCTAAGACAAGAGAGAGCAAGTGTGCTGGTGCTTATGTCTCTCCATCCCATTCACTGATTGTTAAGGCCAGTCAGAACCTATTCAAGGCCTGTAAACCTGCAGCTGTTCAGCAGTTGAAACATACAGCTGCAACCTTGCATTTCATAATATTTATAAAACTATACGATCAGTACTAAAAGATGATCTAATTAGTCTTCTGTTTTTATTAAGCCACAGGTGTCTCAGCTCCCACCCAGATGTAGACTGAGCTTACCTTCTTAAGCCTACAAGTGACTTCAGTAACATCAGATGGTAAGAAATTAAAAACCAATTTAAGTGAATGCTGTTATGTATTCCAAAGTACCAATTTATCTACCATTATGCTCAAAAGTAACCATTTTAGTTTATCGCACTTACTCCTGATTTTCTTCTGCCACTTCATTTCATTGTAGAGATCTTCTGTTTGCTGGAAAAAGTCATTCACTTTACTTCCTTGTTCATCCCTTTCAGTTGTATTGAACACACGGAACTTGGATTCTCGAGTGAGGTATTCACATATATTGGGGACAGGAAAAACTATCTGTTCCATTGTCCTATCATGCCGAACAATCTGAAAATATTAATTTGCATTTGTTTTAGCCTTTGGATACTTCAGTCTTGGAGTATTTTTTGTTTCTAGTACAAGCTTATGAATGATATTTTATGAATCCAGGTTGGAAAAAATATGCCAGCTTGAAATACCTAAAATAATCCCTTAATGTACTATTCATTGTTGTCTTTAAGAAAAATTAACTGATGAGTGTATCATGAATATGTGATAAATGATAAAGCCCAAAATATTTATTTTTTCTGGACTAACATTAGACTTTTGCCACCCATTTTCATTTTCATCAACTACATTGAAAACTAAGAACTGGGATCCCTTGGTGGCGCAGCGGTTTGGCGCCTGCCTTCGGCCCAGGGCGTGATCCTGGGGACCCGGGATCGAGTCCCACGTCGGGCTCCCAGTGCATGGAGCCTGCTTCTCCCTCTGCCTGTGTCTCTGCCTCTCTCTCTCTCTCTCTGTGACTATCATAAGTAAATAAAAATTAAAAAAAAAAAGTTTCTAAAAAAAAAAAAAAGAAAACTAAGAACTAAGTGATTGGCTACATAAGCTTAAACACAGCACTTGCTATATCTGTATCATATTCTTAGCTTGGTCTTCCTAAAAAGAGCTTTTGCTGTTGGGGACCAAATGACATACTACTCAACATGATGCGCCCTGAGTTCTGCAGAAAAAGATGTTTTGTATCATTAAAATGTTTTCCTACTTTTGGCAAAACATATTTTTATCATTTCCTTTCAAGTATATAACCAGATGTAACTATTTATTATTTTGAACTTGTCTTATTTGGTATTTGTGACAGTTTAATGTTAGACTAAACAAAACAAAAACAGGCTAAATATTTTCACAGAAATTCCCTATGTAACAAGCCCTCAAGACTGTATCAGGACTGGTCTAAGCCAAAAGGGTCATCCTATTCCCCTTTACCATGGGCTGATATACTGGCAAGCGTGTGACCTAGTTCCAGGAAATGAGGCATAAGTAGAAAAATCCTGGTGATGGGGAGAAAGGGAATCAGGTAAAGGCAGAGAGCCACATGAGACAAAATAGTAACAACAAAAAACTAAATATACAGCACAAAAACTCTTCCTTTGGCTTGTATCATCTTTCTTCCCACTTAGAACAAAAGGTAGTATAAGTGCAGAATGCCTAAAACACTGGCAGCCATTTTGCAACCATAAGGTGACATACCATCAGCATAATAAGGAAGACCTAGGGAAAGATGGGAAAGACCTGCACATTTAAGGACATCATTGAATCATTGAATCAACTATAGAACTACTGGTACCTGCAAATTTCCTTTTATGTGGGATAATCAAATATTTTTATTGTTCAAACAACTGTCAATCTGGTGTTCTGTTACTTATAATTGAAGCTATTCTAAATAATATATTAAATATGCAAACTACATAGGAGGATACTATCATAAAACACACAAAATGAAATTTCATAGTGGTAAATAAAATTCCTGAACATAGGTTAAAGAAATCAATTGTACAAAAGAAAAAATGGACCTATTTGCTATTATAAGGAAGAAAAAAGGTTTGCTTGGTCTAACAGTGTCAAACAAACAAAAAATCTTGGATGCATTTAAGAAATAGTGTTTCTATGCCACAATCAAGTGGGATATATTCCAGGGATGCAAAGATGTTTCAACATCCACAAATCAGTAATGTAATAAAACACAGTAACAAAATGAAGGGTAAAAATGACATAATCATCTCAATAGATGCAGAAAAAGCATTTGAGAAAGTTCAAAATCTTTTATGATAAAAATTCTCAATAAAGTGGGTATAAAAGGAATGTATCTCAACATAAAGGCCACATATGATAAGGTCACAGCTAACATCATACTCAATACTGCAGAGCTGAAAGCTCTTCCTCTAAGAACAGTAACAAGACAATATTACCACTTACCACTTTTATTCAACATATTATTGGAAGTCCTAGCCAGAGCAATTAGGCAAGAAAAAGAAATAAAAGGCATCCAAATTGGAAAAAAACAGGTAAAACAGTCACTATGTCTAGACGACATAATAGGTATGGAAAACTCTAAAGATTCCATCAAAAAACTGTTAGAAATAATAAACAAATTCAGTAAAGTGGCATGATATAAAAATCAATACACAAAAATCTGTTGTATTTCTATATCCAATAATGAACTATCAGAAAAATAAAAAAGCAATTGTTTCAAATTGCATCAAAAAGAATACAATACCTGAGAATAAATTTAAGTAAGGTGGCAAAAGATCTATATATTAAAAATTATAAGCCATTAATGAAAGAAATTGAAGAAGCTACAAGTAAATGGAGAATATTTCATGCCCATGGATTGGAAGAACTAATATTTTTAAAGTATCCATACTACCGAAAGTAATATACAGATTCGCAATCTCTGTCAAAATCCCAATGGCATTTTTCAAAACAGGACAGAGTCCTTAAAAAAAAGAACAAACAGTCCTAACATTTGTATGGAGCCATTAAAGATCCCAAATAGTCAAAGCAATTTTGAGAAAGAAAAGCAAAGTTGGAGGTATCACACACCCTGATTTCAACCCATATTACAAAGCTATAGTAATCAAACAGTGTGGTATTGGCATAAAAACAGAAACACAAATCAATGGAACAGAAAAGAAAGGCCAGTACATAAATTGCCAATTAACTGATCACAAAGGAACAGAACATACACAATGGAGAAATAATAGCCTTTTCAATAAATGGTTTTGGAAAAATTGGACAGCTACATGCAAAGGAATGAAACGACCACTACCTTACAAAAAAACTCATAAAAATTAATTCAAAATGGACAAGACTTATATATAAGACCCAAAACCTAAAAACTCCTAAAAGAAAACAAGCAGTAAGTCCTGACTTAAGTCTTAAAGATAATTATTTAAATCTGACACCATGGGCACCTGGGTATAGCTCAGTGGTTGAGAGTCTGCCTTCAGCTCAGAATGTGATCCTGGGGTCCTGGGATCAAGTCCCACATGGGGCTCCTCACAGGGGGCCTGCTTCCTCCTCTGCCTGTGTCTCTGCCTCTCTCTTGGTGTCTTCTCATGAATAAATAAATAAAATCTTAAAAATCAATCAATCTGACACCAGTCAAACATAAAGACAACAAAAGCAAAAAAAAAAAAAAAACAAATATCAAACTAAAAAGCTTTGCACAACAAAGGAAACCATCAACAAAATGAAAAGGCAACTTTATTTTCTATAAAAATATCTTTCATCTGATCTATCTGCATCCCATGCCCCATTCTCTTTTCCAATCCTTTCTCCAACATCACTAGAGTAATCTTTTGAAAAGAGTTAACCTCTCTCCATATGTTCTTTCACACTTTCACTTCATTTACTTCTATCCGAAATAATTCTCCAAATCTTAAATAGAGAAACTTCTACTCAATCTTTAATGTAGTCTTTATGGCAACTGTCTCTGTGAAATCCATCCTGAAATTTGCCAGGCATAGTTAATTTCTGTTTTCTCTACATTTCCTTGGCTCTTTGTTTATGTTCTTACTGCGTGGAATTATCTTCTGTATGTGTATATAACTGATAGAGAGTGAATGATCTGCAAACATTTACCAAATTTGTGTATTTACAGTGAAATCTTCCTCATCATTGGGAAACAAGAACAGTCCAATTTCAAACAACAGCCCCAGCTCCTCTCACACAGGTGTTAACTGAAGCCTTCCTCTGGCTCATTTACCCCCCCCCCCCCCCTCCACTGCCAGTACTATCTCTTCCAATTGTGTAGCTTTGTACCATGGCTTCTAGGACCTTCCTCAGAATCTTAGTGGTTTGGCTATAAGCCTACATCAACTTCTCCAGCTTCCTGAGGCAGCCAGCCTCTCAGTTTCTAAGCATCTGATGCTATAAGCACAATTTTTGCTGCTGGTCCAGCTCATGGGTTCCACTAGGTTGAGTCTCCTACCAAAGCTGCAGTACTATTAATGTTTATAAATGTGGGCAAGAGATTCATTTTGTGACATGTTCATTATTCCAAACATTTGGCAATAGCAAACAGCAAGGTATAGTGATTATATATCCTGAGAGTTAATAGCAGTGATACCCATCATGCATTTTGCTGTAAACTAAAAAATATCCACCAAAGTGAATAAATGTATGAATGTAAATCACGAGTGACAAGCGTCAACTACTCTGCTCACTTCTGCTTGATTAGCTCTGCCAACTAGTGTCAAAATGATACCAGAGCTAGTAAATGACAGCCAGATGGGTCTCACAACACATAATGATAAGTCCACGTTGACCTTCCCCTCCTGAACTGCCAACAGCTATTAAATAATGTTTCATGGCAGGGGGCGGGGAGGTCAATTACTGCGTACTGAAAATGGGAGCTGCTAAAGTACTCCAGGTTTATGCTATCGCTATGAACACTTGATAGTGTTTTCCACACTTTTGAACATTGTCTTACACAGAGATCTCTTTTTAAACAAGCCTTTTATAGTTTTTACAGAGAAAGCTTTTCTTGCATGACAGTTTCTATTATAATCTTTCCATTAAAGCATCGCTGCTCTGCAACGATTGCTTCCGTGACCAACACAAAATAAAAATAACATCAATTACAAAAGAAAACTTACATAGAGTTCTGGCCAAAAAATAAAGACCACTTGAAAGATATGGACCTCGATTTCTTACAGATCACTCCTCACATTTTATCTTTTGGTATATACTTTTACACTTTCTATTTTTTAATTCTGCTTCATTGTTTTAGGAAACAGTTATGAAAATGATCTGAAATAGAAAGTGAGCATATATTTTCACAGTTTATCCCTTCAAGAAATAATAGATGGTTACCTCTATCTGTGCAGTGTGGTTGGCATAATATTTTAAGGCTTCATCCCCATCATCTGGATCCGATCCTGGTTTGAGCATCTGCTGTAAGAGTTTGTTGTGACGGGCCAACTAGAGGGAAAGAGAAGGGCAGAGGTTTAGGCCATTTTTTCTCCCTTTTCTGGGGTCAAATTTTGAAATTACTTTGTCCACTTGTCTACAGAGCTTCACAGTTCTGGGGTTAATGCTGATTAATTACACTTCAGGAAAGCATGTCCATTTGAAAGGAATAAATAATGAAATCATGAAGATCAGCTATTATTACTATATCAATCTTACATTTTCCTTTTGGCAATATATATGTTCCTAGCATGAGAAGACTGTGGCTTGCCCAGAATAGTTGCTCAATTAATATTTCTTGATTAAATTTATATCTTAGATAAATGTATGATCATGCTAGGAAGAAGAAAAACCCACAGAGATATAGGCTTTATTTTTTTTTAATTTTTTAAAAATTTATTTATGATAGTCACACACAGAGAGAGAGAGAGAGAGAGAGAGAGAGAGAGGCAGAGACACAGGCAGAGGGAGAAGCAGGCTCCATGCACCGGGAGCCCGACGTGGGATTCGATCCCGGGTCTCCAGGATCGCGCCCTGGGCCAAAGGCAGGCGCCAAACCGCTGCGCCACCCAGGGATCCCCCCCACAGAGATATATAACTGATACTATCTATAATAAATTTAAACTACATGCACATCTAAAACTTGATCAGTAGTGTGATACTTCAGTAGGTAGCAGTACTAGTATAAAAGGCAGCTTCTTATATACATAAATAAATAGGTATGTACATTTCAGAAGAATTTCTATTATGGCATCTAATCAAAGCTCTACATTAGCAATTTGTACTAAAGTCCTATGCTTTTGAATATTCACATGTCAAAATTGGCATTTTATCTCAATTTTATTGTAATTGGAACTGGGCATTTAAAGGACAAAAATTTCACCACAAATAATCTTAAACTGTCATTGACAGAAGTAATCTCTCTCTCTCATTTGAATGTTTATGACATTTGTTAGCTAGTTTTCTCACTTTGTAGATAACTACTACACATTGCCTTCGCATGCCACTTTTATGGCTGTCTTGAACAATTCCTGAAACTCTGCAAGGTCTTTAACCTTTCAGATATTCTATTTATGCCTCAAGTTCCCTGAAGGCTTCTAAGAACAAAGAATTTCCATATAATTCTTTTATTCCTGGCACCATTCTTATCTCTTACTCTGTGCCAGTCACTATCCTGAACACTTAAGTACTTGATTTCATTCGATCCTTTGAGGAAATCCCGAGGTAGCCACTGGCATTATCCTCATTGTATAGATGAGGAAACTGAGGCACAGAGCACTTACTAATGTACCTAGAAAATGATAGAGCCAGTATTGTGCTCAAGCAGAATGGTTCCAGAGTCAGTATTCTCATCAGCATTATAGAGCAACAAATAAATCTTTGTGCATTCCTGAGATGTTAATTCAAATTGTGATTATGAAGAATGGAGATACATTTTAAACAATACTCCAGAACCTATAAAGCCTAATAAACATTACCCTTGTGATAACATGGCAATTTAAATATTAATTCCATTGATGCTGCTCTAAAGTAAATCATTTTTAAACCATTATTTTAGAATTGGCTTTCAGGGCTATTTATAAATTACTCAAGAAAACCATTTACATTTCATTCTTGACTAAATGTGAATTGTACAGATTTTTATTGCAAACTGTAGTCATGAAATTTGTTGCAACTTGTAGATACTTCTAAGATCTAAATGTGTTTCAAAGGATACAATTATTGCAGTCATTTAGGCACATTAGCATATGTTTAAAGAAGTTTGTTGAAGGTAAAGTTGGCATGATTTGTTTACAGTTTGCATCTGGGGCATGAAAGAAAGAGAAAAGTTAGAATTGACTCTGAAAATATTAACCTGAGCAACCGAAAGTTTAGAAATGCCGTTTACTAAGGAAAATGCAGAAGGAGCATATTTAGGGAAAGAAAATCAAGACTTTGGTCTTGGACACATGAAACTTTATATATCATGCAAAAGGAGATGATGAGCAGGCTGTTGGGTGGATGTGTTTTTCATGAGTTCTGAGCAGAGGTCAGGACGGGAGCTGTATATTGAGGTGTTGTCAGTATATGCCTGATACTTAAAATCATGATCCCTAATGGGATGACCTAAAAGTGAGTTCTGTCAGAGAAAAGAGATCCAAAGAACACCAATGGACAGTAGGAAGAGGAGAGGCATCATAGTGGAGAAGACAGAAAATTCGAGCTAGGGAGATCAGAATGAAACCAGTGAAATCTGGTGTCCTGACAGCCAAATGCAGAAAGAACTTCAGGATGGAGGGAGTGATCATTTGTGTCAAAAATCACAGACAGCTGAATCAAATGAGGACCAGGAAGTGGTCATTGGGTTTAGCAACTTACAAGTCACTGGTAACCTTGGCAGCAAGTTTCAGGGAGTGGCGGACACCAAAGCACGCTGTAGTGAGTTTAAGTAAGAATGGGAGAAGAAGAAGTATAAACAATGAATATAGGCAACTCTTGAAAAGTACTGGTGTAAGAGTGGAAGCTAGAGAAATAAAGATGGTTTTTTAAAGATATAACATATTCGCTTAATTTTGAGAGAGACGGAACATTTGCTAAAACAACATCTTGACTAGATAAGAATGGAATGACCTAGTATATAAGTATAAGGTTTTTGCCTTAGATAGAAACTAATTCAACCATACTGAGAGCAGAGAATATGGGCACAGTTTCAGGAGGGTGGTGGTTTGGATGATGGGAACACAGGAAAAAAAATTTTCTACGGTTACTTTCATTTTCTCAGTGTAGTAGTAAGCTGATAATGGGGATGAGAGAAAAGGTGTTAGAAATTTGAGGAAGAGAAGGTATGAAACTGTGAGCTAGGGAGAGTGAACGAATTTGGAAATGTAGTAGGCTTGTCAAGAAGTCCTAAGGGCTCCCTTTCTGTTATGGTCAAAGTGAGGTCAGTAAACATGTTTATGTGTTTTTCTCCAGCAAGGTTCAGTTGTCTGGGTCCAGGCATAAAGTTAGACAGCGTTGTAATTAATGAGATTCATGGTTTTTCAGGGCAAGGCCAACTATACACTAAAAAAAGAAATACATGGAAATTAAGAGTCTATGCAAGGAATTTAAATGGCATCACGGAATCTAAGCTGAATAAGGAAGGAAATGAAGGCAGGAGAGACAATGAAAAGGTGGTAAGATCAATGAATCGTAGCTTTTTCAGTCATAAAAAATGTGTTGAAGTGCTAGAAGAAAGTGCTAGTTAGGAAGGGCTAGCCAGACTGAGATAGTTGAAATGGAGCTTATTGACAGAGTGCATGGAGCAGTGACTAGCAATGATCAGGTGTTTGGTGTGTCCGTATGTCTATCATTTGATCTCCACTACTCTGAGCCACTGTCTTCTCTCACCTGGAATACTGCAATAGTATTTTATTTTATTTTATTTTATTTTATTTTATTTATTTATTTATTTTATTTTATTATTTATGATAGTCACAGAGAGAGAGAGAGAGAGAGAGAGAGAGAGAGAGAGGCAGAGACACAGGCAGAGGGAGAAGCAGGCTCCATGCACCGGGAGCCCGAAGCGGGACTCGATCCCGGGTCTCCAGGATCACTCCCCGGGCCAAAGGCAGGCGCCAAACCCTGCGCCACCCAGGGATCCCCTGCAATAGTATTTTAAATGGTCTCCCAGATTCACCCTAGTCCTCCAGAGTCTAGCCTTTACACAGGAGCCAGAGTCATCCCTTTGATCAGATCATGCCTCTTTGACTCCAAACCCCCCAATGGCTGCCATCTTATTTAGAATTAGAGCCAAGTCTTCACCATGACCAATAAAGACTACAGAATCTGGCTTCGCTACACCTTTCTCAATGCCTCTCCTTGTACCTTTCCCACCGTCCCAGTCATATAGAGCTCTTGACTGTTCCTTCAGCCTGAGAAGCACATACCCACCTCAAAGCTTTGTAGTTGTTGTTCCCTTTGCCTGGATTCTCTTCCTTTAGAAACCTGCATGGTTTGCGTCCTACCTCCTCCAGGACTCCTCTCATATATTGTCTTATCAATAACCAACCACTTTGAATGATCAACTCATCCACCTCTCCTAGTACATCCAACACTATTTCCTGCTTTATTTTTCCCCATAGCATATTATGATCTGACATACCATATTTTATTATTGATCTCTTCATTAACTATCCCTGCTACAACAGAGTAAGCTTACACTTTCAGAGGACACAAATTTTCATCCACTTTGTTCACTGCTATATTTGTAAGGATTAGAAAGTGTCTGGCCCATAGTAGAGACTCAATACACACTTGTCAATAAATTAAATATAAATATCAGTCCTCTTAAATCATAAATAAAGGATAGCTTTCCAAAGTGAGACATGAATTTGAATAATTTCTTATAAATTTATTATTAAATCTTTTACTTCTTTATAGTTACTTTATAGAATCAAAATTAATATAATTATTTTAAGAAATCAATAATGCTATTTTATGTGACAGAATTAATAGTACAAATCTGTACAAATAACTTTCATTTAGTATATCCTACTTAACAGAAACATACCAGGACTTCTCTCTTTCCTGCAGTGTTAATGAGATGATTCTACATTTGTCTTGTTTTATTGCAGATAAGTGGCACTCTAAAAGGCACTTTAAAAAAATAAGATACTTAGGTCTCCTTTCACATGTTCAAACACTTAAAAAAAGTTTTGATTCACATTTATATGTGTAATCTCCACATATCTTAGAAAATTCGAAAGATATAATAAGAAAATAACAAAATAGAAGTAACCGTACTATTTTTCTACCTGGATATTTTTTTTTACATTCTTTGTACTTGACAGCCTTTCCTAAGTAGCTGAGTTTTCTTTTCCATGTTTTGTGTTCAGATAGTGCCCTTTATGTATCTAGATAGCAGAATTTCTCCTATTGTGTCTTACTAGATGTTGGCTGTCTCCAGTGGGCTACCACATTTTCAAGGGTCTGATCTTAACCTCTATATTTTCAGAGCCAAAAACAGAACTTGGTACACCAAACAGACACAATGAATATTTGACATAGAAACAAGTCAGTGAATGACATTCATTATGTGTTTATGTGGGCAAAAACTCTTAAATCACAGTAAATTACCTCTCTGTCTCCCTCTTGACAAAAGATAAAGGCCAAAGAAATACAATTAGACATCAGAGGGTGGTATAATTCCCAAGGTTTGCAGAAATAAAATATTTTAATATTTTTTCTTATTTCATAGTTAATTCATGTACTTATATTCCTTCTGCTACATTGTAAGCTATTTGGAGAAGAAAGAACTGAGTACTCAGTAAACATGGAATTGAACCCTGTGAAGCATGGATAGCATCTCTATTACATGGACAAAATAGAAAAGAAGTAAAGAATATCTCTATGATTCTAAAACACGTGAAAATGACTGGTATCAATACAGAACTCTCCAGTTCAAATTACGGTTTATGAGAAGCACAGTACAAATTCTCAAGACCAGTTAACAGATGCTCAGTAGTTGTTTAAAAAAGATTTAGTGCCCTCTATATGCAATCCTTTTAAAAATGTTATCTAGATTGGCCAAGCTGCCAATCAAAAATATCAGGTTTTTTTTCCTTAGTGATGGGCTCTTTAGCCAATTATCTCCACTATTCCCTGCCATATACTCTTTTATATGACATAAATAAAAAAAAAACAATCCCAGAATCCAAAGAAGCTATTGTTTAATATTATTTAATAATAATTAATTTAATAACTATTTAATAATAAATTTAATAATAATAACTTAATATTATGTGCTTTGGAAAACAGATGTGAAAAAACTTAGTATGTTTCTAGACAATCTCCACATCTGTGGAGATCCATCACAATGAGAATTCTGATTTAAATCCTAATTAAAAACTTAAAAAGAGTTAATGAAGACATACAAGGACAGTCATCTTATGCTATCCAACTTTAGCTCACAGAGATCCTCCACAACAGTACTTGAAATTAGCTAATGTCACTATACAACATGGTATGGAAAATCAGCTAATAATGGGAATCTGAACATGGGCTTCATCACTGAATACTAAAAAGGAATAATGTTATAGGTGGGAAATCTCTGGGTCCTAGAAATACTTAATAATCCATGACAATCTTTATTAGGTAAAATTGTAGCAATTGTTTTATAAATGGTGTGGACAAGATACCTACATTTGCTATACCTACTTAGTAAATAGTGACAAAAGGATTTACCAATAAAAAATTCTTATTAGCTCATTATTACAAAGAGAAAAACTAGCCTGAGACAATCTACCATGTTCTATATTATTAAATTTTTTTAAAATGCGATGTAATACATAGGCAGATATATGCATATATATTAGTGAGAAAGAAATCAAAGTGTTGCTGGTTAGCCTTATAAAAGAGTAAAGACATATTTCCCACAGGGAAAGACTCCCATGAATGGAAAGGGATTCTTTCATCATGTTTTGAAAAGAAAAAAGAAAAATCATGCACTTCATCACTAATCATGACATATTTGTAATTTAAATACATATGCAACTTTAAACAATCCAAATGTGTGCATATACATAAAATACATATACACTCAGAAGTACAAACCATATACACGTACACATAAAACTTATAACAAAGTCTTTAGTAACACTGTGCAGCTTTTTAAATCCAAGATTAGGGAATAAAGATGACAGATTTAGGCTTTTCATTTTTAGCAGTATCTCTTATTATTAAACCATTCACATTTATCTTCTTATCATTAGGATTCTGATGTTCATTTCAGTTTGGGTGCAAGTAAGGATGGAGTAAAAAAATCAAGCAATTGCACTTGAATGATATTCAACAATTATTCTTTGGCACTTCTCATATGTGGATTTTTTTCATGTGAGTTCCACTTTTATTAATTGGTAAAACTGACACAGCAACTGCCTTTCCAAAGATCACAAAGTGAGCTGGAGCCTGAAGTCAGAATAATTGGCTCATACATTTACGTTAATAATTGTACAATGCTTTTATACCAAACACTCTTCCTATTTGGAGTAGAGAGAAATCAGCAGAAGAGAGTATAAACTAAAGTTTTTCTTTTTCTAACATGCTTAAAATACACAAACCCTGTATTTTCAAAACATCTATTTTTCTCTGATTTTGTGATTCTGTTATGTGCAAAGCAAAAAAGCTACTGTGGGATTATTGAGGTAAGACTTATTCTCTTTCTTTAAGCAATCAACTTTCTAGTTGGTGGAATGAAAACAATTACAGAAATGTAATTAATATGAGGAAAAATAAGGACACAAATCCAAGGGATCACATTTGGTTGGTAGCACTAGGGAAAGAATTATATAAGAAATATATTGACAAAGATTTTAAAGCATGGACAAAATGTCCATAGGTAGGAAGGGGGAGTTGAAGATGGCATGAGGAAGCCGTTCTAAGGGGACAGAGGGACCTGCATGAAGAAAGTCATAGAGGATGGGGAGTGAGACAAAGGGCTAGAATTTGCAACTATACTAGGTGCCCATGTAGGAGGTGGAACAGAGAGTACAGTTGAGGGTTTAACTGTGCCCACCAAAAAGATGCATTCATGTCCTAATCCCTAATACTTGTAAATGTGATTTTACTTGAATATAGGGTCTTTACAGACATATTCCATTAGGATGAGATCCTACTGGATGAAGGTGAGCCCTAACCCAATGACTAGTGTTCTTGTAAAAGGAGAGAAATTTGGACACAGACACACACAGACAAGGAGAATGCCACATGATAACAGGAGAGACTGGACTGATGCAAGCCAAGCAACATCACAGACTGCTGGCTACCACCAGGGGCTAAGAAGAA
This sequence comes from Vulpes lagopus, assembly GCF_018345385.1. NCBI lineage: Eukaryota > Metazoa > Chordata > Mammalia > Carnivora > Canidae > Vulpes > Vulpes lagopus. The sequence goes on from NC_054844.1 coordinate 24,517,571, forward strand.
GCAGATGAGGATCCTACCTTAGAGACTTCAGAGAGACCATGGCTCTGCCAACACCTTCATTGAGGACTTCCAGGCCTCAGAACTTTTAGCAAATAAACGGCTGCTGTTTTAGACTATTAAAATCATGGTAATTTGTTACAGCATCCCTGGGACACTGTATTGGTTTGTTTGGGGTGCTGTAACAAAAATGCCATTGCCTGAGTGGCTTACATATCACACTTTATTTCTATGTATCTCAAATTTATTTCTTACACTTCTAGAGGCTGGGAAGTTCAAGAGAAAAGCACCAGCAGATTTGGTATCTGGGGAGAGCTCACTTTGTCCCAGACAAGTGTCTCTTCACTAAAATGTCATTGGTGGAAGGGGCAAGGGATCTCTCAGGTCTCTCATATAAGGGCACTAATCCCATTCATTAGGGCTCCACCATCATGACCTGATCACTTCCCAATGGCACCAATTGCAAACACCATCACAGTGAACATTGGGATTCACAACATGAATTTTGAGGGGACACAACATTCAGTCTATAGTAGAAGCTAATACAAATGCAAGCTGTAAAGGAATTTCTCCATTACTTGTGGTATGACAAACTAAGATCCTCTTACTCATTCTTTTCCCTTCTGTTAGAAAAAAGAATGGAGGGATAGAGAGAACCCATTTGGGAATGGAGCCAACTGTGCAGAGCTACTCTCAGTACTATAAAGTTTCTTATAAAGAAAATAGCCAAAGAAGAAACAACTGTTCCTCCAGAATATTGATGCTAGAATTATTATTATTCTGTGAGGAGTAGGGCCAAAGTCATGTTAACAAGAAGAAAAGGCTTTCTCCCAGGAGACTGAACTGTGTGGTCTCAGCAAGAAAACATTCACTGTGGCAGGAGTATTTGTGCTTAGACTCTTGACAAGGATATCAGCTTCTGGCATTCCTAGGAGAGAGGAGCACATCCTTTCACCTTTGGTCAGGAGAAACCCCCATTAATATCCAGCTAAAATCTGAGGTTAAATAGTGAAAGATGCAGAAATGGTGGCAATTCCCAAAGAGGGGTGAGAACATTAGAGAATTGAGGGGGTGAAAGGTAAAGCAAGGGGAGGAAATATGAAAGAGTTACTATAGATATGGGTTTTATATTGTATATACAATACCTATATAGTATTATGGATAAGGCTATGGGGAACAGATGAAAGTATGGATTTTCCACCAAAGACTGTAAAACAATGGAATAGCTGGAAAATTTGTCTTTCTTAAAGCTAATTCTTATTCTTTCTTCTCCTTCCCAGATTTCCTTGTTCCCTAGTCAAACACAGTTGTCCATATTGTCTTGCAGAACTTTGATTGTAACTGGAGTGAAAGAGAAAGACACAATGCTTATTTTTCATGACTTCCCAAATATTCTCTTGAGAATCCAAAGAGAATGCCTCAGAAGAAGCATGGCCAAGAGGAAACTGTGGCAATGGACAGGAAAGAGAACAGAGGGGGTGTCATTCTGAGGAAAGCAGTTCAATAAACCTGGGAAAGAAATGACACAAACCCCAGAGTGCCTTGTGAGGTGGCTGCATAGACCACCAGACTAAAGACATCAGACCCCAAAAAAGCATGAGACCTCAGGACTGTTTCCTCATCCCTGCCACATACACACAACCATGGGGAAGTAAGGATCTGGTCCCCTCCCTCCTCCAACAAGACTGAAGGAAGGAGCCTAGAATGCCAAAATTACTCTACACTAGAGCATCTTTATCTAAGGATGTTATCAAAGGAGTTCAAAAAAATATAGGTTTTACTCATTCAAGATCTAAAATAAATTCTTTATAGTTTGTAGAGATCAGTTTATTATTTCCATTGTGACCAAACTAAGACAAAGATGTGCAAAATGACAAGAAATTAACCAAAACTAAAAAACCAAACCAAACCAAAATCCCCTCAATTTTCAGATTCTAGGCTTCTATTCATTAGGGTCTGTCTAAAATTACAGTAAAATCAATAAAGGACCTTTACTCTTATTATAATAAGTTTGAAAATATGTTTGATAGATCAACCTTCAAAGCAGGGCAAAGTAGGAGAGAAAAAAAACCCCAACATAAATGGCCCACGAGAAACCATGCATTTTTAAATGATTTAAAGTAGTAAGTTATATTTGCACTATGGTTTTGACATAAAGCATTCAGAATGTTGTGATGAAGAATCTAGCTTTCCTAATGGCTGCTAAAATTCATCCTAAGGGAAAAGTTCTCAAAATGTGGTTCCTGGGCCAGCTGCATCAGCATCACCTGGGACTTTGTCAGAAATGCAAATTCATGGGCCCTACCTCAGGGCCCTTCAGTAACAGAAACTCTGTGGGTGGAGCCCAGCAACCATGCAGGCAAGCCCTCTAAGTGATTTCAATCCTGCCAACATTTGAGAACTATTGTCCTAATAGAAAGAAAATATTACCACCAGGACCAATTTAGATTCTGGACAGGAATCCGCTGTTTTTAAAATCTAAAACTAAAGAAGCAACTGTTTTTAAAGGAGATTTTCCTTCCCCACAAGAAAAAAATGCTAACATTGTTAGACACTCTTAATAATAGTAAATAATATCAGGAACACTTTTTTATTGTAATTGGGATCAGACATATAAAAAGTATTCCATTTAGCTTTTTTAAATTGATCATTTATTTACCATATGATTTCACTCATATGGGGAATTTAAGAACAAAACAGATGGATGTAGGAGAAAGAAAAGAGAGAGAGTAAACCAAGAAACAGATTCTTAACTACAGAGAACAAACTGAGGGTTATCAGAAGGGAGGTGGGTGGGGGATGGGCTAGATGGGTGATGGGGATTAAGGGCACTTGTGATGAGCACCTGGTGTTGAATGTAAATGATAAATCACTAAATTCTACTCCCAAAACTAACATTACACTATATGTTAACTAACTGGAATTTGAATAAAAACTTGAAATAAAAATAAATAATAGGGACACCTGGGTGGCTCAGTGGTTGAGCATCTATCTTTGGCTCAGGGTGTGATCTCGGGGTCCTGGGATCGAGTCCCTCATCCAGCTCCCCACAGGGAGCCTGCTTCTCTCTCTACCTATGTCTCTGCCTCTCTCTGTGTCTCTTATGAGTAAATAAAGTCTTTTAAAAATAATAAATATTGGTCATTTATAGCTTTATTCGGTCATAGCATTAATTTCTAAACTCACTTTGCTCTTTCAAAAATATTTCTGGGGTGCCTGGGTGGCTCATTGGTTAAGTTTCTGCCTCCGACCCAGGTCCTGATCTTAGGGTCTTGGGATGGAGCCCCACATCAAGCTTCCTGCTCAGCAGAGAGTCTGCTTCTCCTTCTCCCTATCCCTCTATCCCTCCCCACCCTTGCTTGTGTGCTCTTTCTCTCTCTCAAATAAATAAATAAAATCTTTTAAAAAATACTTCTGTACTAAAATCCCATTCAAGTAAAAAAATTAGCTTATAAGGAGGCTTATGTAATTATATATCAAGATATATACTACATATTAGTTTATAAAATTAGTTTAAATGCCTATTTTATGAAAATTAAAATGTAGATGAACAAAATTACCTTACAAAACAAGTTTTTATCCCTACAATTATTTCGGTCAAATTTATTCTTTTATTTTTAAGAGAAGGAGAGAGAGAGAGAAAGGGGGGTTAAGGGTAGAAGGGGAGAGAGAGAATCTTAAGCAGGTTCCACACCCAGTGCGGAGACTGATATGGAGTTCAGTCTCACAACCCTGAGATCACAACCTGAGCCAAAACCAAGAGTCAGGTGCTTAACCAACTGAACCACCCAGGCACCCCTAAGTCAAATTAATTCTTGAGTTTGATTCTGCTTAACTAAAACAGGTCATACTTTTCTTTTTGCTCTGATAGTTCAAAAGCTATGTATACTAGGATTTTATAAAGAATTTATCATTTTAAGGGAAAATACCAACATTTTATATTTCTTATGCTAAATATAATCATATAATATAATGCTTAATTGCTTCTGATATCATTGTAAGAATATACATCGATATTTTCTGAATGACTAAAACTACATGAAAATAAATAGTAAGTAGGTCATCTTATATGAAATCAGTATTTCACAAAAATATTCTATATCAATCATTGTTGCAGTGTCCTATTCAAAATAGATAAAATATTTCTGGGTGTGAAGCAAGAAAATGTTTCTAAATGTTTCAGGTGGTTATCCAAAATACAAATAAATACTAATAGAAAAACAAAGCAGCAACCAATCTCTAGGAAACCCCAAAGTGATGTAAACTTGGAGGTTTTGCTTTTGTTCTACAGAATTGATGAAAGACAGACATTTCTTCAGACCCTATTTCTTTTTGATGTTCATAAAGATAAGTCTTTGAAATTTCTGGGTCTCTCTATTCCTATAAAGGAAGTAATGTATTTCTTCAGATCCAGAGATGAGAGGATAATATTACTTTAGTAGCTCCGTCAAGCACCTACAAATAAATGTGTTGGATATTTCCCTTCCATGTTCCCTCCCTAGCGATTTTTCTCTCTTTTCTTTTCTTTTTTTATTTTAGTAGTTTATTTTGGAGACAAAGCAGTGCAAGAGGCCAGCCATGCTTTCCTGCTTCCCCAGGGCTCAGGGTTGGACTAGGAAAGGTGCCATTGCAGATATTATAATCAGAGTTCAACACCTAAGTGGTGTAAAGGCTGTTAGTTGGTGGGTCCTCAGTTTCCAGGACAGCCAGGTAGTTCCAATGGCACCTGCCCTCATCCCAGGCCCAGTGCCACTTGATGGCAGTCACCACCCAGTCCTTCCTTACCCAAAGGTGGGTGACCTCCCAGACCCCTACTGAGCTAGGCCTGAAGGTATCTCTAAGCTCCCAGGTCAGCAGCCTCTCTCAAGACACCCTCACTGGACCATGAAGGACAGCCCAGAGGCCCCTCAGTGATTTTTCAAACACAACCTGGGTAATACCAACAGAACACAAGGACCCTTCTTCATGACAATTCAGACTATGATATGTGAGTAGTGAAATATTATTTATTTGACTTTAGTGTGTCTCCCTTACCTAAAATATAAGTTTCAGGAGGATAGGTATTTCTTGTTTCATTTACGGTTGTATACCATGCCTCTTGAATAGTGTCCAGTACCAAAGAGGTCCTTAATAAATATTTATTGAATGGATGGACAGCATGGAATGTCTTGTATGATCAATTTTTACTTGTATATATATTTAATATTCCAGAAGAGATTTATTTTTTAGGAAATGTGGAAGTGCAGCTTGTAAATGTGAAAGATGTTTTAATTCCTACTTCTGGAATAAAGGAATTAGTTATTTGCTTACAACATAAAGAAAATAAGAATTATACCATCACGAGGCACCTGAGTGGCTCAGTCAGTTAAGCATCTGCCTTCAGTTTAGGTCATGATCTCAGGGTCCTGGGAGAGAGCCCCACACTGGGCTCCCAGCTCAGCAGGGGTCTGCTTACCCCTCTCCCTCTGCCCCTCTCCCGCTCATTCTCTCTTTATCTCCCCACCCCTCGCAAATAAGTAAACCAAATCTTTTTTTAAAAAAAAATTATACCATCACTTATCTTTTCAAAAGCATTCTAATTCTTTCACGGTTCCTAGGGATTCTTTTTTTCCAAGGCAAACGCCAAGAGGTAAAAAGAACCATCTTTCAAAAAAAAAAAAAAAAGAACCATCTTTCTGAGGCCTTTGCCCATATTAAAATAGGTCTTACGGTTGACTGGGAAAACTTAAGAGAGTCCTTGCACTCAAAGCAATTGTTGGAGTGAGCGGGCTTATTATTCACACTGAGGGATTATCTCTGGTTTTGCCACTGACCTTTCATGGGAATACGTACAAATCACTTGACCTTTTTATGTCTAATTTACCTAGCTGTGAAATAACAGTAATACCTACACTACTATATCAAAGAGAATTACTGGAGGATCTGTGTTCTTAATGCTCCTTACGCTCCCGAACCAACCAGGCTTAGTGAAGAGCACAGTATTACTCGTCTACTCTCCTCTATGATATACCTATTCTAAGAATGAGTCAATTGCTTTTCTGTTGCTCGTAGACATGACAAAGCCACTTTAAAGTGGGTTAATTAAAGGCTTGGAATTATAATGATGAGTTCCACAACAGTTCTCACACTGCCAGTGTGCTCAGGAATCCAATCTGAAGTGCGCAAATTAGCCAGATGTAAAATCGGGGGTGGAATGTGGGGGAATTGAGAAGAAGCACTAGGAGATAATTTTCAGGAACTTTAAGCTCAATTGCTTGAAAGCATTTCAACCTCAGGTTGTTATGGCTTTTTATTTCCAAGTTACATCAGACTGAGAAATATCATATGAGTGCTGCCTCTATGTTTAACTGTCTAATCAACAGCTGCTTTAAAAAAGGTCAGCTTTTGTTAGATAGAGTAGTTCTCAAAAGTGAGAGAATTATTGCTCAAGTGAACTTCTGCATTTCAAAGGCAAACCTAATAAAGGAGGAAATGAGGTGGCAAGGTGAATTTCAACTCTAAGTAAGGATTCAGATCGTTGAATCAGAGTGAAAAGAGACAAAGAATTTCAAACAGATGTATTTTGTTACTTGTTCCTTCTGTGACATCCAACACCCTTTTAAATGTTATCTAGTCATTCAGAAGTTAAATTACCCAGGTTGCAAATGAAAAGACAAAGGAGGGCATGAAAAGAAGAGAAAGGAAGGGAGGAAATAAAATTTAGAGACAAACTCATTTAGGAAATCTTGTTCTCCTGCCTCCAAAAATTATACAGCTACCTGGTAGTGAAGACATTTAAGGGTACAGGTACGAAACACAAACATATAGCTACTATAGGCAGTTACTGCTTGTATAAGTTTCTTTGGGATTATATTATGAGGTCATGAGTTATCTATAAATGGAACACAAAATGATTATATCCAGAATGCACGTTTTATGTAATTTTTATGTAACACAGAGTCACTTATCTCGATCCAAAAAACCAAAAATTTTTTCCTTACAACCTAAGCAATCATGAGCTAAATACAATGATTAATGTATACCTTCTATGCTCATTCTGAAGTAGTTCATGAACCCCTGATGTGTACCTAGTAATTCCCTAGGAACTGGGGTTATAATAGTGGACAAGACAGACAAACTTGTCTTTATGGACTTTCTGGTAGTGGAGGAGGCACAGACAAATGAGCAAGTGCTAAGAAGAAAATAAAGCAGAGGCTGGGAGTAATGAGGCAATTGAGGCTGCCATTTTAAATGAAATGGTCAGATTGGTTTAACAACGTTAGAAGGGAGAAGAAACAGTAAATTCAATGACACAAAGCAATATTTCTTGACGTCAAAGCACAGCCACGAGACCAGCATGGCTTGGGCAGGTAAGGAGGAAGGGTAGCCAGAGAGATAGATGAAGGGGATGGAGGGGCCCAGTCATTTTGAGTGGCTTTTGAGGCCAATGTCAAGATTTGACTTTTGCTCAGACACTGGAAATATTGGAAAGTTTTGAGCAGACAGGTGACATCATCTCTATTAGACCAGGGGGTGGTGAGAAATGTGGGCAGATTCTGGAACATATAGTGCAAGAGGATAGATGATGACAAAGATGGCTGGAGAGGAGGACTGTACAGTTAGCATCATAGGCTCAGGATGGACCTGGATTCAAATCTTTTCTATCCTACTTATTAACCAAGCAACATGGGCAAAGTAACATAGCTTCCCCAAGCTTCATTTTCTCCCTGTGCAAAATGAGGTTAATAACAGTGTTTTTTAATATTTACCTCAGAGAGGATTAGATGAGACACTGCACCCAATACAAAGTAAGTACTTGCTAAATATTAGCTGAAATAATGGAAAAAAGTAAGAAAGATCAGGAACACAAGGTTAAAAGGTCTCCTGAGTCATGCCAGTGAGTGCATACTCTCTTCTATGGAAGCTATTGAGATGTTTAATGAGGAAACAGACCCTTTCGAGAATAATCCCTTCGCCTTCCCTGTGAAAAGTTTACTAAACGGAATCTGACCAGAGGCAAAGAAGCAAGAGGCTATTGCTGTTGTCCAGGCAGGACACGAGGATGCAAGGGGAGGAAAGGCAGTAAGAGTGAGAGGCGAGGCATATCTGAGAGACATTCAGAAGGTAGAACCGACGGGACGTGCTGTCTGCATGGCGGGAATGCAAGGGTCAAGACAAATGCCAGCTTTCTAGCTTGATAACTGGTTAGAGAAGCATGCCACTCACGAGAACGGGGGCTCTGAGTTCTCCTAGGGAGAGACAGATGATGGCTTTAAGACTGAGTGTCCTCGTGCCACACTGAGCTCAGACTGCCACATAGGAGAACGGAGGATGTCAGGGCCTTCAGGGGAAGCGAGGAAGGGCCTGGCTGCCTGTCACCATCTACACCCAAAGCATTGATCTTTTCTTGATATGTATGTTCAGTTTCTTGCTTTGGAAAACTTCTCCCTTAGTTAGTGTCAATGCTGAACATGTGGGAGTGATCAACTTTAAAAACAAGTTCAACATGAGGCACTTCTATAATCAGCGATACCGTCAATAAAGGGTGACGGAGGGGAACGATTTCAAGGAAAACTTGCCCTAGAAATTTGTTTTCTGTTAAAACTATAGGCATATGTTGTTTATTCCTTTTGGAGCTCCTTTGTGGGCCCTCTTGCAGCATCCACTTAGAGTCTGAACGCCGAAGCTGTCTGAATGCGAGCTCTTCCCTACCCTAATGAGCTTCGGGAAGGTTGATGTGTCTCTCCTTCCTGCCTCGCTCTCAGCGATCTGAACGTGAAGACCTCACTGCAGCTCCCAGACCCACTGACATTTAATTAGCACCATTGCTGTGATCCCAGAGCCTGCCTTCCCAGATGAGGACCATAAAGCACCACCCAGAGTGGGTACAAGCTAAAACAAAGCCCTGTCTGACAGATTAAGATCTGCTTTTGCAAACTGGAACCTGTGAGTATTTCCTATTAGCCCTTTACTGATACTGCTTTTAGGCAAGGCCACTGAGCTTGCAAATAAAAATATGAGAAGCCTTAGGATATCTCGGAGGGCATTTTAAACAAGACACACACACACACACACACACACACACATATCACTTCTGAAGAGCAACTGCGGTATATTGAGGGTATCAATAAAGTTGCTCACTGTGACAATATAAGACAATGTGAGTCGTAATGGCTCCAGGGTTTATCTCATTCTCCTTCCCCTCCTAGAACTAGTATTTCACTTTCATTCTACATAAGATAGGAATCAGAACAGGACACTGAGCGGCTTTGAATCACTGCTTCTTCCAAATAACATGCGTTTTGATGTGTATCTACTCTTCAGGTAGTAATCCCACAGCCTCTTCTGTTTGCCGCTGCTCATTTGGGGCCCCCACCGCTCAACATGGATGGCTCTTGGGAAGGCTGTTGGTGACCTGCTAAGTGCCAAATCCTGGAATCAGATTTATGATTTATTCCACTGGTCCCACTTTCCTTTGTGAGTCTGCGTCCTACCTCGTGTTCACATCCCATTCCTCAGACCACCTACTTTCTATACATTTCTCCTCCTCTTTTCTTTTAAAGGGCGATATTGTCCAAAGTTTCATTCTTGGTCATTTACTGCTCTCAATCCCGCAGCTTTTCCTGGGAAATCTCAACTATATCCACCATTTTCAACAGCATGTGCACTAACATCTCTACATCGATCCCAAGCCTGACTCTCTTTCCTGAGAATCAAGTACACTTATACAACTGTATTTGTACTCCTCCAACCTAACATCTCCTACGTTCTCCTACCAAAGGTCTAGAAGTAAGCTGCTTCTCCTCCCATTCCACCTCCAAGCCTTTTCTATTTCCAATCTTGTGAAGTGCACCTACCCACCCACCAACACTATACCTGGGAGTTATCCAAGACTCGCACATCATTTCCACTTTCCTCATACCATTCCCAGTTATTAAATTGGCCAGAGAGGAAGTAGTGCTTGGGCTAAGGTGGTAGTGACGGCTTCTCATTGCCAAAACTCTTAGCAAGATCTACACACCCTCCTCACCTGACCTGCCTACCTCTTTGGCCTCATTTATGGCCCCTCACTCTTTTGCCCAACATTCTGGCCTTTTCTTCTTGCTTGGCCATTAGGGACTTTATATAAAGCAGTGAGAGAGACTCAGGATTCTCACACTGCCTTATAGGGCCAAGGAATATACTCCCAGAAAAGAGTCATGGTTTTCATTTGTTTGTTTTCGTGCAAGCATTTAAAAAACATTTTTTTTTAAATGTAGGCTCTATGCCCAGAGTGAAGCCCAATATCAGGCCTGAACTCATGACCTTGAGATCAAGACCTGAGCTGAGATCAAGAGTTGAATGAGCCACCATTTATCGACTGAGCCACCCAGGTACCCTGCAAGCATGTTTAAAAAGATATCTTCTTGGGGGCGCCTGGGTAGCTCAGTCAGTTGAACATAGGACTCCTGATCTCTGAGTCATGAGTTCAAGCCCCATCTTAGGCATGGAGCCTGCACTTAAAAAAAAAGATATCTTCTTGTTACTGAATAGCAGAGATTAATTCCTTTAATTTCTGAGAAAGGGTGGGTTAACAGAAATGAGTTAGGTGATGATCAGATTAGCTTGATATCTAGAAGGTGGAAAGCACGAAACGAGAAGGAAGGGAATGGAATAAGAAGAGGTCAGGTGATCTGGCTCTCAGATAATTAAGAAAGGAAGTTGAAGGGGTAGAAAGTGTGGAATAACTTTTTTGAGACTATGACCTGCAGACAATTTGAATAAAAATTTGAAGAATTTATGGTAAAAAGATTTTTGGAGCTCTCCCCAACTTACTCAAAGTTTCTTGGGGATGGATGGGGTCCAGGAATTTGATGCATACTACAATTTGAGAACCATTGCTTTTGACCTCAACTTTAAGACATGTTTTTCTCAAGTTGTGCATCAGATGCAAGCAGATCCCTCTGACTAAGTTTCTTCCAGTCTGATCCCTCATTCCAATTGCTTCTGCCTCCATGTCCCCCTCTTCTGCTTCTGTTCCCCTTGATTGATTCACACTCCTGTTTCATACTTGATTCATTCATATGCTCAATCTAAGGGATGAACATATGTCTTCCCCATCAATTCTCATTAATGATCAGGCTCTCCCACTGTTCACAGAACACTGAAATCACAGAATCACAGCGGTGGAAGGAAAGAACACCCAGTGGGTTCTCTTTTACCCACTCAGAAACTCTAAGTATATGTCTTTGGTGTGTGTGTGTGTCTCTGTGTGTGTGTGTGTGTGTGTTACACTCACATACAAAATGAGCTAAATGTTATAAATATAAACATGAAAAATACAAAGACATGACCTGTTAGTTCTTACTCATAAAGATATTTAAAATGTGGGTGGGACACAGGAAACTTTCTGACTGTGAAGATTATAAAAATATTCTAAAGCAGGGTCTAAAGCAGGGAAACTTTCTGACTGTGAAGATTATAAAAATATTCTAAAGCAGGGTCCGGTAAACTACAGCTTACAGCTTATAGGTTAAATGGGGCCTGCCACCTGTTTGGGTTTTTTTTTTGTTGTTTTTCTTTTTTTTTTAGTGAAGTTTCACTTTAACACAGCCATGCTCATTTGTTTTCATATTCTCTAAGGCTATTTTTTTTAATAAATTAATTTTTTATTGGTGTTCAATTTACCAACATACAGAATAACACCCAGTGCTCATCCTGTCAAGTGCCCCACTCAGTGCCCATCACCCACTTACCCCACCCCCTGCCCTACTCCCCTTCCACTACCCCTAGTTCGTTTCCCAGAGTTAGGAGTCTTTATGTTCTGTCTCCCTTTCTGATATTTCCCACACATTTCTTCTCCCTTCCCTTATATTCCCTTTCACTATTATTTATATTCCCCAAATGAATGAGAACATACACTGTTTGTTCTAAGGCTGTTTTTACAGTAGAATGGCAAAGTTGAGTATCTGGAGCAGAGACAGCCTAAAATATTTACTATGTGACCACTTGCAAAATGTTGGCAAACCCTTTATAAAAGTAACACACAGTTTGCAGGTCTTACAGAGCCAACCAGATGTTTAAGTGGTGATACATAGATAAGTAAGATACATACATACACACAGGTTTCTAGAAGATGGTTTTTGAACCAACCAATCTTATATCTCTAAAAATGATTTTATATCATCAACAACATAAATCTCCACAAGGGACTTTCCAGAACTTTCCCCTACTGTATAATTTCACATAACTACTTGGTTGTGACATAGAAGGGGGACTTTTTTGGTTCAGCCAAGGATAACTATTTCCCTTTCTGAAACTTGACATTTTGATTCAATACTTCATCTTCTAGAACTATTTTGTTACAACGATCTGTCATTTTTCCGTGCCTCTGTGTTTCTGAAATTAAAAATGTACGACACAAATTGTGGCCACAGCCACAAAACACAAATGCTGAACAAGCTCATTGCATTACTAATAAGATTCACATACCTACATGAATCTCTTGGCTCTTGAGTCAAAAAAAATTGTTTTCATACACTAGCTTAATATTCTAGCACTGGATCTATTGACTAGAAAATATTAGTTGGATCCCTCTGTCATGCCAGCCCATCTCACACTTCTGCAATGCATCTTCAGAAGAAAGTGTCAGCTATAGAGTATTTTTCTTTCATTTATGTTTAGGCTAGAAAAATGAATTAATCAATACACACATGTAGATACATGCAAGCGTGCGTGCGTGCACACATGCAAACACACAACACGTATGCTCAGAATATTACTTAGTCCTTTGACATTTGTGTTTTTATATTGGCTTATGTGTTTACTAACTGTATTTTCTCATGGGTTCATTTTTAATTGATTTATCTTTAAATATTTACTAATAACGTCAGGGTACTAATTAGTGCATGAATAAAAAGTACAACCATTAGCATATCTTTTAAAGATTTTCAATAATGCTTTTGAGTTGGTGGATAGCTTCTAAAGCAGATTTCTGTGCCATTTGTTTTTTTTAATTATTGTTTTAGCATTCTACAAAGTTGTTATTGTCTCATTAATTTTAGGGCAACATAAATAAGAACCAAGCACCCTAAAAACAGTTTAGCAGAAATTTATACTATGTCACATTTCAATAATATTCCCATTGAACTATTTTTTGGTACTTAGAGCCCCCCAGAATTTGGTAAGATGTGCCCTCCACTGCTATCTCCCACATCTGTACCACACTGTTTTCTCTGTCCCTATAATGTAATGTCTCAGAGCATATAACCTCCCCACACATATCATGCAGAATATCGCCTCTACTTGTGCTCATTCTTTCCCTATGATGGAGAGGCAACCCTCTCTTTCTTTTGCTTATCTAAACCTTATCAATATGTAATATTCATCTAAAATGTCAGCCCTTTCACAAAGCCCATTGCATTAACTCTAGCCAAGATCAACCTATTTCCTTTCTAGTCATCTATAACACTCACTTGTTGATTGTAATATTTGCTCATTTGCTCACTAACTCACTCAAAAGTATTTATTGTATCAAATACAAGTATTATGCAGTAGGCAATGCACACTCATGAATAAAACATAACTCCTGCCTTTACTGAATCTGAAGTCTAGCAGAGAAGACAAACAACTAAGCAGGCCACAATAACCCTGGGATATACGCAAACACAGTGTGCAATGGGAACACACAGGAACAGACCTGAATTAAAGCAATGGTAAGGAGCTCAGGTTCTGGAGTCAGAGTGTCTGGGATTGGTATCAAAGTTGGAAAAACTGTGGGAAAATCAAGAGTTCCATTATGGATATGTGAAGTGTGAGATGCCTGAAAAAACATTTAAATGCAGATCTCAAACAGCAGTTGGATGTACCAGTCCCATGTTCAGAAGAGAGGCCCACGCTGAAGATATAAATTTGGGACTTATTGTGGTACAGCTGGTGTTTAAAGTCATGTGACTGAATGAGATTATCTCGGGAGTGAGTGTCAATTGAGGAGACAAGAGATCCATGGAATGAATCCTAGAACACACTGACTAGAACACTTCTGATAGAAGCAGGAGAGAGGAATAGGAACCAATGAAAGAAATTGAGAAGGGGCCAATCAGGAAGCAGCAACTCCAAGAAACCGTGCTGTGTGAAAGCTAAGTGAAGGAAGTATTTCCAGAAGAGGAGAGTGACCAACTGTCAAATGTTAGTAACAGGTCAAATAAGATGAGGAACGAGAGTAAATTAAATTTAGCAGCAGTCACTGGTGACCTCACCAAAAGCTGTTTCAGTGCCATCCTAGGGATGAAAGCCTGGCAGGGATGAATTCAAGGGAGAATAGAAAGAGAACTGGAGATCGCAATTGTGTACCAATATTTTGAGAAGTTCTAGTATAAAAGGGAGCCAAGTTATGGCCCAGTGGACTAGGGGGTTTTAGAGAAGCAGATTTGCATGCTTGAATGCAGAGCAAATGATGGAATGATCGAGTATAGAAGGAAATTGTTCCCTCTCTGTTCCTCTGACTCTTCCTCTGACTCTCTTCTCCCCTTCATCTGCCACAAGCTCAATTTTCCCGGGCCTACTCCTAACCTGAGACCTCAGACCATCCCAGATATACATCTTCCACAGAACCTGGCACACTGTGATTGTTTTTATGTCTCCCTGTAATTACTGGTAAATTTCACGAGGGTAGAGACTATATCTCATTTTTACACCTTCATCTTCATGTCCATGGTCCAAATGATGTTTGTAGAGTATCTGCCCCCAAAAGGAGCACATAATGTGACCACAGGAGGGAGATATCCCCATGAAAATGTAAACTCATTGATGAGAGAGATTTTGTTCTGTCTGATCACTACTTTATCCTCAGCACTGGGGACAGAGCCTGGTTCTTTTTTTTTTTTTTTCAGAGCCTGGTTCTAATAGGTAACCAATAAATATACTTTGAATAAAGAATCAATTAAGAATGAGTTTAGGGGCACCTGGGTGGCTCAGTTGGTTAAGTGTCTGCCTTCGGCTCAGGTCATGATCCTAGGTTCCTGGGATGGAGCCCCTGCTTAGCGGGGAGGCTGCTTCTCCCTCTCCCTCTGCCTGCCTCTCCCCCAGCTTCTGCTCTCTCTCTCTGTCAAATAAATAAATAAATAAATAAATAAATAAATAAATAAATAAATAAATAAAATCTTAAAAAAAAAAGTATTCGTTTAGCTGAGGGAAGTCATGAAAGTAATTCTGATGAGTCTTAACCTTTATGGAGCAATTCTCATGCACCAGGCTTTGTGCAGATGCTGGATGCATGTGCAAAAATGTTTGTTGAAAAAAAAAATTTTCAGGGCACTTGGGTGGCTTAGTCCGTTAAGCATATGCCTTTGGCTAAGGTCATGATCCCAGGGTTCTGGGATGGAGTCTCACATGGAGCTACCTGCTCAGTGGGGAGCCTGCTTCTCTTTTTCCCTCTGCTGCTACCCCTGCTTGTGTGCTCTCTCTCTCTATCAAAATAAATAAATAAAATCTTTAAAAAAAAAGAAAAAATTTCAACCTTTATATTACATTAAAATTTTGATTGAAAATCTGCTAACCTTTTTTACTACAGAGTATGCATGCCACAGGATACAACAAAGTTTTTTTTTTAAATCTGGCATCTGATAGGCATTTTTTATTTCTAAATTATATTAATGAGGAAGGCCTACTAACCTTTATCTGTCATACCACCCATAATTAATATTACTACATAAGAGTTTCCTCAATAAATTCCTTTTCGAATGAAGTACAAAGAAATTTTGTGCTTCATTAATAATCAATATGAGTGGGTTGGAATTTTTTGCATTATATATGAATCATGTAACTAGTATTTCTTTTTTTGCTTTGGTTGCCAAGAAATATAGAATAATAATGCTCAAAGTAACATTAGTTAATAATCATGTATTTTATTACCTCAAACTGCTTTGTGAAGGCAACATAGAAAAATATCTTTTGGTGGAGAGGAAAACAGTTGATCCTGGATTTCTTCTTAGAAAAGAAAACTTGCAATTATGTTAAATTTTCAGGCAAATTTCCTTTAGGTGCCTATATCTCTACGTATTTATTGTCAAGACTAACAATGGTTGTTGTTTTTTTTTTTCCACATAGCTGGGCAATTAGGTTAAGTTTATTTTCTGAGATTTTAGAAGGATAATCTCTTCATATAAAGAAAGTTTTTTCAACGAAGTTCACATTTAGGGAAGTTTCTACATTATCAAAGTCTATGAAGTGACCTTATATACCTATTTTCACAATAACTGCTGTACTCCCTACCCTTCAAGTTTATCTATATTCGCTTTTGATTATAATTCAGAAATGCTGAACATTATTCATCCCCAAGGACTAAAAAGCAGCTCTGTACATTTTTTTTTTCCAATCCGGTGTGTTCTGCAGAACTGTTTAGAAACTGATGCCTACTATGCTGTCCTCTCCCTTCCATGGATTCCTTTTAGAATTAAATATTGGCAAAAGGTGGTCATTAATGATTACTATAAATATTAATTATATTGCACATATTTTTTCACTCTTAGTTACTAAGAAGCTGAGTGCTACCAATAAAGCAGTAAGAATATTAGCTGAGACCCTTAGCATACTTAGATTCCTTTTCCTTCTCAAGGCTTTTGATCTTTAATTCTAAGTCTAATTATACAAGTGCATTTCTTACTCAACCTTGAATTCCTTTCACAAGTAGGTAAGGTATAAATAAATACAAAAATATCCAGTAGCTGGTTTCTCCATTACATTATTTAAAACATAATCTAATCCAGTAGAGGAGCCATCATGGTCCAACTATTCTCTAGTGTCCATAGAAGTCTCTGAAAGTTTACTCTGAAAACATAGTTGATGGATACCCCTCAAATTTTATAGATGAGAAAGGTGAAGTCACAGAAGTTGAGCGATGTCATCAGCTAACGGAGAAAATACAGCGTGCAAGGGGTGAATAATAGCTAAGCTATTTGTACGGTATTTTAGCCAACATGTTACTGAGCTACAAGTGCCTCTGTGAGCTGAAAAACGCAGCTGTGTTTTCTACTTTCTGCACTACAAGCAATAATAAAGATGAAGTAATTGTAAGTTAGTTAAAACCCTTCAAAGATATTAAAGATGGAAGTTATGTATCCAATTACAAACCCATCCTTCTGTTTCTACAAATAAAGTAAATGAAGCAATGCTGATTACTATATATTAGCATAAGAAAATAGAAGCCCCAAAGAGGTGAGTAGAGAAGTCTCTAAGGAAAAACATTTTAAGTAGTCTGAGTAATATATACACTTCATACCACTTCAGTATAAATTAAAATTTAGGCATTTAGAATATGTATATGCATATCCCTTAAAATGAATATAGCTCAAGGAATTGCAGCTATGAGATTAAATACTTAAGGAAAAGAAAACGGATGAATGAGGACTATCAGGACATCTAGCAAATTCTTTCAGCATGATATAACATAAAGAATCTTAGTCCAACAGGATGGCTATTCCTACTATGCTTTCTCTCTCTCTCCTGAAAGGAAAAAAAAGAGATACTGGATAGGGACAGGGTAACAACCCAAGTATCTAAAATATGGTAGGAAATGCTGTGTATTTTTCTGTATGGAAAAAAATATATAGAAGCCTCTCTGTCTGATAGCTCTAGTTTTCCTAAAAGACTTTGAATTCAGTGGATAAAGTTGAAATAAGAGCAGACATAAGGAGGAGCCAAAGACACAGCAAAGACCTTCTAAGTTGCTAGAATTCAGATTGATGCTCTAACAATTATGTCACTCAGAAATAAATACATATCTAGCAAACATGAAATGTTAAGCAGAAAAATAATTGCTTCCACTGAACTTGGCTTCATGATCCTTATACCAAACTAACAATTACAGAGTCCAATTTCAATCCATTTCCTGGATTGCATTTTTATTGCTCCCATTAACCATGAATTTGAGAGGTCATATAAATGGCAGTAACCCAAAGATTCTTTGTTGCTTGGTGAAAGATACGTAGGTGCCTATTAGAGGATTTAAATCTATTGTGTCAAGTATTTTTCCTCTAAGATATTCTTTGTGGAAAGTTTCCTTTCCTTTCCTTTCTTTCGTTCTTTCTTTCTTTTTTTTTAATGAGGCCTCCTGGGTACCTCAGATTTGGAGAATATTAAGTAGCCAAGACCTACACACATGAAACAAAGAACAATACTAGGATGATACACAGCATAAGCTGTTGTGAAAGTATGTATGCAGTTTTGAGTTGAACATAACAGATGGAAGAATTAATACAAAGAAAAGATCATTGTTGATTGGAATTCATCTAAGAAATGGGGTAGGTTGGTCTCAATTTGGGTCTTAGAAAAAGTAAGGAAGTACTAAAATGAGTTTTAAGAAAAGGAGGAGATATTTTATTAGTTCAGAGGTGGTATCAGGAACAAAAGTAAGAAAGTGCCTGGCATGAGGAAGATACTACAGGGCTCTATGTATGTAGGGTTTGCTGATATGATTGGTAGAGACCACTCTACTGAATTAAAAAGCCCATAGGAGTTCCATAAGAACGTTGACAGCCAGCATGCTAATATCAGTTTGGTAGGCCTTTCTTAATCTTACCTAGTGTTTGTATTACATAAAATTATTATCAGCCTGCATACATTATTGCAAGAAATTATTCCCCAAACTCTTCTTAAGTATCTACTATATGACAAGATATGTAGTTGGCATGAGATCAGAAAAAAATTTGTGCCTGTGCACACAGAATTTATACTCCAGTGGAAAAACTTATCATTAATTTTGATCAGGATTAAGGATGATAATGATAACAAGAAATTATCTTTACTTAGCTTTTTAATTCTAATACTTAAGTTATAAAGACTAAAGTTTTAGAGTATTTCATGTCCTAGTCATTCATTCCTTCATTTATTTTTCATTCATTCACATTTCATTCATGCAACATTTATTAGATGCCTATAATCAAGGTCTTCACAGTTATCAAACATGTTGACTTAACTCAGATTATTATAATTCATTTCATATAAAGACATTAGTAGATACCACACAAGAACCCTACAATAATCCCAAAAGAAGTTCCTTTCTTTAAAATATCTATAGCACGTTTTGGCAGAGGTTGTTGCCTCTGATGAAATGTTCTCCCCCTTCCTTCTATCCTTCAAGATTCAGTCCAAATGTCACCACATCCATGAACCCTCTCTTGACTCCTAGGGAACATGTGTCTCATGCATGCCGGTCTTGTGCACACCACCATTTTAGTAAAAGCATATTAATTGTAAGCTTCTGGATAGCATCTTTTTTTTTTTAAGAATTTATTTATTTATTTATTCATAAGACACACACACACACACGCACACACACACACACACACACAGAAAGAGAAAGGCAGAGACACAGGCAGAGGGAGAAGCAGGCTCCATGCAGGGAGCCCGATGTGGGACTCGATCCCGGGACTGTAGGATCAGGCCCTGGGCTGAAGGCGGTGCTAAACCGCTGAGCCACCCGGGCTGCACCTGGATAGCATCTTTATTCATCTTTCCATTTTAGCAAGTAAAACGATGCCTAAAGCAAGAGGTGCTCAAGAAATGTTCTTGAATGACTATCTTATAATAAATGAGCCTCAGATGCATTGTATATGATTATTATAATCGAGTGCTAATAGCTGGTTGTGGATCTAGCTACACAGGTCTTTTGTTCCTCTAAACATGTCAAGCTCATTACCACTTTCAAGCCACTTTTTGGGATGTCTTCCATACCTTTCCATTTCATACTGCTGACATTTGCTTTCTCACTTAAAGCAAGCTTCAATTTCAGCTCCTCTGAGAAAACCCTCCTAATCTCCAATCTACAAGAGCATTTCATAACTTTTCTAACACACCCAGTTCTCACTCACTGCAGGGCTTGTATCACTCTCTGCTGTCTTTCTGGTGGACTCTTCATTGCTCCCAGTCAGAATGCAAATTCCCTGAGTGATAATCTCTTGTTAATAGTCACTGCTGTACTCCTAATATCTAGCATAGTGCCTGGTATCTAGTAGGCACTCAAAAAATCCATGCAATTGAACAAAGAATAAATGAGAAATTTGGATCCTCTGGTCCATAAGTGGCAAACCATAGCTCATGAGCCACGTTCCACTTGCTGGTAAGTTTTGTTTGGATTGCTCAATGTTTTTAAAAATACCAAATGATTTGTCAACTTTTAAAAATTAAGAGATTTTACATTTTTCAAAAATTTCAAAATTCATATTTCTTTTGAAATATTGAAAGAAGTGGAAATCTAGGGCCTATAATCCAAATTGGAAAGTCAGCAGATGTGAGTAATGGCTGCCTACTATGGAAGAGGATCACCAGACTGTCCCAGCCTCACCTGCTCCCCCAGGGCTCATTCATATGCCCTGTCTGACCCTGAAAGTGGTCTGAATTTGGCCCTGACCTCTTCTGCTGAAGCTCTCTTTGTGACCTGTTCTCTACAGCACACTCATATGACTCCTATAAACCCTGCCTTCATGGACTTCTCTTACTACTATATCTGGAACTGCATCTTCACAGATAATTTAGCCCCAGAAATTACCTTAATATTTTTGCATTATGACATAGGAAGA
Organism: Vulpes lagopus; assembly: GCF_018345385.1. Taxonomy (NCBI): domain Eukaryota; kingdom Metazoa; phylum Chordata; class Mammalia; order Carnivora; family Canidae; genus Vulpes; species Vulpes lagopus. The sequence goes on from NC_054844.1 coordinate 24,538,102, forward strand.
TCATATAATCAAATACTTAACTGAATTCATTATACACCAGAAGAAAATCTAGGTGAATGTTTAAGAGATCTCACTGGGGCAGGGACGCCTGGGTGGCTCAGTGGTTAAGCATCTGCCTTCAGCTCAGGTGTGATCCTAGAGTCCTGGGATCAAGTCCCACATCCAGCTCCCTGCATGGAGCCTGCTTCTCCCTCTGCCTATGTTTCTGTCTCTTTCTTTCTCTGTGTCTTTCATGAATAAATAAATTTAAAAAAATGTTTTTAAAAAGAGAGATCTCAATGGAGCAGAAGAAACCTATCATTAAAACATTAGAAAGCAATTAATCAGGAAGAAGTAGATATAACTACTATGACTAAGATTTGTTACTGTTAATTAAAATTCATGAACAAAAAAATGAACCCTCTCAGAAGAATGGATAAACACATTTTCAAATAACTCACACACACAAAATAGAAATACTAAATAACCTTAAAGAGACTATTTTGGGGCACCTGGATGACTCGGTTGAGTGTCAACTCTTGGTTTCAGCTCAGGTCATGATTTCATGGTCGTGAGATCACCCCATGTCGGGCTCCATACTCAGTAGGGAGTCTGCTTGAGGTTCTTTTCCTCTGCCCCTTCCCCCACTTACTCCCTCTCTCTCAAAAATAAAAAAAAAGAGTCCATTTTACTGGTAATAAAAAAAAAGTTAATTAAAATGAGGTCTCCTTTTATCTATAATTCATTAATTCATTTAACAGACATTTGTGAAGTGGTCACTATTTCCAAATACTATAAGTTTGGCAAAGATTTTTTTAAATAGTAGCAATTTTAGGATTCAGTAAGATTAGTACCAACACACATTGTGGAAAACAATTTTCTGATATGCATCAAGAACCATAAAATAGTTACTATCCTGTGACCTAGTAATTAAACTTCTTGGAAAGTTTCCTCCTAGGGAAATAATCAGTGTAGTAGACAAAGATTAATGTATAAGGATGTTAATCATAGCATAATTTATAATATCAAAAGCATTAGAAATCTAATGTCCAACAATAGGAGTGATTAAATGAATTATGGTACATTCAAATGATGAATGATTATGCAGACATTAAAATTATGTTTTCAAAGACCATTTAGTGACATAGGGAAATTCTCATGAAAAAAATTTAAAAACCTGTATTTTAAAAATAATTTCAGATGGCCAATTAAAGTGATCCATTCTTTCTTGCCTTATGAGCCAGGAGTTAGTTTTGCTTTCCGTAAGCTTGCTAATTAATAGTCCTTTCCATATACATCTCAATTTTGGTAGGTATTTCCATATACATCTCAATTCTGGTAGGTCTTAAAAAAAATGAAGGGTCTTATATGTTCACTGAAGCATTTTTCACAATAGTCAAGATATGGAAACAATCCAAGTGCCATCATTGGATGATGCATAAAGAAGATGTATGTGTGTGTGTGTGTGTGTGTGTATGTGTGTGTGTAATGGAATATTGCTTAGGTATGAGGAAGAAGGAAATCCTGCTGTTTGCAACAACTCGGATGGACTTTAAGGACATTATGCTAAGTGAAATAAGCCAGAGAAAGACAAATACCATATGATCTTTTATATGTGGAATCTAAAAATAGGAAGACAGAGAAACAGAGAGTAGAATGATGGTAACCAGGGGTTAGAGTGTGGGAGAAATGGGGAGATTTCGGTCAAAGGGTATATGCCTCCAGTTATGAGACTTATAAGTTCTGGGGATCTACTGCACAGCATGGTGACTATAGCTAATAATACTGTAATCATATACTTGAATATTACCAAGAGAGTACATCTTAAATGTTCTCACCAAAAAGGAAATGATGATGCAATGAGATGAAACTAATGCTATGGTGGTGATGATTTTGCAATATATAAATGTGTGAAATCAACACATTATGACCTTAAACATACACAATATTATGTGTCAATTATATCAATAAAGCTGGGAGAAAATAAAATGTTTTTCAGAGAGAAAAACAGAAATTGCAAAAAAGCATATGTTTAATACATGTTAAACATAATACAAAGTACTGAAGAATGTCCTAGATTGCAGGCGGTTGAGTATTCTATGGAAAGACAGGAATAAAGAGAAGGAACAGTATGAAAGCAAGGTATAAAAGAATAAGATCACGGCAGAAAGAGGAGGCAGAGATGTGTAAGGAGAACATGCGGAGGACAGAAAATCAAATAGGACACATAGCTGAATTTTAAGGAAATGTTCTGCACGCCCTATAGTATTAGAACTTAAGAAATTCCCTTTTTGATGTATTTATAGTTTTATGTAGATCAGACGAGACACTTACAAGAAGCAATATTTGTTTCTTGTAACACCAACCACAGGAAGGGCCAAAAAGGATGTCATGGTAGAAAAAGCAGAACTACCTCACTACCATGAAAAGAATAACAACAAAAATTGAAAGTCTGAGTGCACCAAAATAAACCGTCTGCACAAAAGATGATTATAGTAAAACAAGGAGGAAGTTAAACCTTGGTTTTGGAATTACTGGACTGTGCAAAGGCAGAAGCCAATCTGCATGGTCATCAGCATTCAGTAGACAAATAATTCTCACATTCACAATGAAAGCAGCAGGGTGGGCTTGACCGCACCCTGGGAGCACAGCTATGCGGCTGCTCCTGAAGCCAAGTGCACGGCGCCTACCCTCTGCGTTTGTGCTTCGCTGTGGGAGCTGTTTGGACAAGCAATTCATAAGGGACTCAGCAACCATGGTTGGCCTCCCAAGAAACCAAATATAACATGCCGGCCTAGACAAAGCCAAAGGAGTCACTCGTGAAAAGATCAAAAAAGCACAGTTCGGCTCTCTTCTATGAGTGAAAACTGAATTTTTTATATACATAAAAAAGGTGGGAGGAGTCACTGAAGAGAATATATCTAAAAGTAATAAGGTAACAAGGTTCTGTGTCACTCTAAGAAAATAGACAGCTGCTTAACTCCACACTGTCAGTTACATACACCATTCCATACATTTTGCCATTCCTACCTCCTTTTGAGTTCCTACAAGAATGCACATGGACTCGCATTTCATACTTATTCTTACAATTTAATCACAAGGCTTAGAGTGTTCGGCAATTCAGAATCCCCTTCTTCCTGATAAGCAATCTGATGTACTCTCTCTTCTTGAAGTGTGGCTTCTTTTATATATCTCTAGATTATACCATCCCAGCTCTGAAAACTATTGTTTTTTCAACATTTTGGTTTTGCAAAATTAAGAAACCTGTATATTTCCATTCAAGACATTTCACATCCATAATCTTATCTATTTCAGTAAATTGTATCCTCTTGTTTTTGTTTTTTGTTTTTTGTTTTTTTACTACTTCTGAATTCCCACTCCTTGGATTTGGGCAACCCCATAATCATCTGAATCTAATCTAATCTCTCCAAGCACTGTCATAAACTTAAACCCATCAAGATCATTGGCCCTTAGGCCACCTGTGTTTTTAACTTCTTTCATATGTCACATCATTATCTTTCATTCTATGACCAGCACTAGCATTCTTTATCCTCATTCTCCATTCTTCTCAACATCCTCCATAGTCTCTTTTTAGAATCAAAATATTCTTTGCTCTTATACTTAGTCTGCTTAAAAATGAACGGACCTAAAAAGTCTTTTCTTGACCTTGACGTTTTTCCTGTTCCACATATTGTACTGGTAATCTGAGATTGCATTTTTAAACCTCCTCTTCATGAGCAATAAATAAGATGTTGATTGGCTCAAACATTTGCCACTCCACCGATTCCAAGGCTGACTTAGCTGGGCTGGTTGTTCATTTCCTGCTGAAAGGCTGCAGGGTCAGGACTTGTTCGTGTAGCTGCTCACTCGTGCAAGAGGGGACAGCCTCCCAAGACAGAGCAGGACTAGCTTTTAGTCGAGAACACATGGGTGGCTGAATTCCCCTACTTCCTTCGTCTAAAATTTTCACTGCTCACTCTAGCCCTCTCTTCCTTGTTGTTTTCCTTCCACAACGCTACAGCTTCTGAAATAACTCCCTTGCCCATGTAGATGCTAGGCCATCAGTTTCTCTCTTCCTCCTAGAAGCCAAATCGATTTTTATTTTCAGCCTGTGATTTTTTTTTCTTCCCACTTACATTCGATCTTTAGTCATTCCTTTCCTAGATATGTTGACTCAACTCCTGTCACTTGAGTTTCTCTCTCTAAAACGATAGCCTGGGCGGCTCAGTTGGTTAAGCATGTGCCTTCGGCTCAGGTCATGATTTAGGGTCCTGGGATGGAACCCCACATCGTAATAGAGCTCCTTGCTCAGTGGGGAGTCTGCTTCTCCCTCTCCCCGCCCCATTTGTGCTCAATCTCTCTCTCTCTCTCAAATAAATCTTTAAAAAAACAAATGAAAATAAAATGACACCTTTTCTACCTCCTAAATCTCTGTGTCTACTTCCTCCAACCTGTCCCTCATTCTGGCTTTCAGTTCCTCAATACCTAAAATTCTCTTTTATCTTTCTAGCTATAACCTATCAGCCTTTAATCTGTTTCTGGTCTTATATATGCATTTTGCTATGCAATGAGAGACTCAAAGATCTTCTCAGTAATCAAACCGTATTAAAAAACCAGAGCAGTTTCTTTTGTTAATATATTCTAGAATCGTACTCCTTCCTGGAATCTTTTGTAGAAATCACACTGGCATTTACATACATTACACAGTTATACAGAGAAGACGAGAGCAAGAAGTGTCTAAAGAGCAACCTCTTAACACTTTAAACTGATACAGTGTTCATTATATCTCAATAAAAGTGGAAAACTAAAAAAGTCAGAATAAATAAATGTACTTTATATCTAATAATGTTCAATTAACTGGCAGCTGTAAGGGGAAGAAGGAAGAGAGAGAAGTGGACAACGTGAGAAAATGACTAGAAAGAAAGGCTGGGAAAGTCTACAACGTTTTGACTGTAACCTGTAAAAAGGAAGGAGTTATTATGCACAAAAATCAAATTGGCACTGTACATTTAAAATTTTTAACTTCTAAACAAATCTGCATTAGAAGATGCAAATTTATTCATGTTAATAAAATTGAATTCCTCAAACAACACTTAACAAGTGCCTGTTTTCATTAAGTACTATAGAATGGAAATAGGTCCTCTAAAAGGATTTAAAATTTAGCCTCATATCTGCTAGACAGTCAATGGAAACCAATCAGAAGCTACTGCTTTTAGTTTCTGTATGAAGCATGCCAACCTACAACTCAGAAGCCTGAAGCCATCTGTAAAGGTTGATCCCAATTAGACCAAATGTACCCCCTTACTTCACACTCTATCTTTTCAGTTAGCTTCTCCTCCTCTCTCCTTCAAGCTTCCATTTGCTGCCATGGCTTTCCTATTTCTCAGGCTCTGACCTGGGAGTGTGTCTTTTCTCCTGGTCCAGCAGTTTTTGGTGGCAAGTATCATTTTCTGTGAATCAGCACCTAGCCTAGCTCTAAGAATACACTTGGGTATTGGGGGAGCATTTCCTCCTCCTTGGGTCAGAGCAAGGGGACAGGTGCTGAATAAATGAAGGGACCAGAATTAGAAAATATACCAAGCCATAACACAAAGCACAATTGATAAGATGAGCAATAAATAAGATATAAAATGTGACACCTGATGGGCCAGAATATAGATATTGTGTCCAACGTCTTTTGGGGAAACACCATCATCTCCACCCTCGTCATCCCCATGGTCACATTCCAATCCTTGGTTATAGGCATTCTTCATCACATCCACCTATCAAAAAAAAAAAAAAGTTTGAAATGCCACAAATAGGCATTTTACATTGTTCACAAGGTAAAAACTGGAACACTTCCTAAGACTTAAAAGTATAAAAGAACTACAAATGAAAATGGCCTTGGAAACCATCTTTATTTAAATGAACATGAAAGTATTATCCTACAGTATTTTCTATCTTCCTGGAGAAATTTTTTGCTTCGATGTCTGTTGACAATGCCAAATTTCCCATGCATTAGGAGACTCTGGAACCCTGATAACCATCCAGGACTTATTAAGCACCCACTAGGTAACAGGGACAAGTGGTGCTGGACATCACCCTCTGTGCTGAGGACCCAAATATGATACAGTATGTGTCCTCAGGGAACTTATCATCCGGTGAAGAGTCAACACATCAAGAGGTAAACAAAATAGTACTATAGCAGCACTAAGTGAGCACAGAGCAGGGGCATGAACTCAGGCAAGAGACTGATGATGGGCCAGAGGGAGGAAGGTGGATGATGAGATAAAGGTGTTGGAGGCAGAGGAGATAGTGTTTTCCAAGGACTGTTGTACAGTGCTATTGTTGAAAGAACAGGTAAGTTGTTGCCCCATTTAATCATAAGAATAGAGAATTTCTTGCTTTTCTTAGCCCACTGCCCTACAGATACAAGGCTCCCAGTAAATATATGTTAAATAAAACTGCATCTTACATTTCTCTTTATCTGCCCTCCTCAATTCCATTTTCTTACTATGAAAGAGAGAGACTAAAGGAGTACCTCCTATTGGATTGCCCGTGGTACCAACAGTGGTGCTCATAAGACTGGGACTTAGTCATGGGGCCACTGAGTGATATAGTTTGAGTATTACCTCAATGCTTTTGAAACCCAATGCTTTCAAGGCAAAAAAAAAAAAAAAAAAAAGAGTAAGAGAGACAGAGACAAACCAAGAAACAGATGGTTATCAGAGGCGAGATGGGTTGGGGGATGAGATGAAATAGGTGATGGGGATTAAGGAGGGCACTTGTGATGAGCCTTAGGTGATGTATGGAATTGTTGAATTACTATATTGTGTACCTGAAACTAATGTAACACTGTATGTTAATAAGGATGGAATTCAAATGAAAGAAACTCAATGTTTTTAAACATGCTGAAACTACTTCATGATTTCCATATATGTGAGGAGGAAAATATAACTTCTACAATAAGAAGACACATTAATGATCTCTGTGGAACTCCATCAAATCTTCATATAATTTCCTTTAGGCCAAGCCTGGTGCAACATTTCCCTGATAGACACAAGTACAAAAGGTACTGGTTTTATTTTTATTATTCAGAAAGAGGTATAAATATAATTTTTGAGCAGTACATCTTTTTACACCCCTTTCTCATATATTCCAATACACAAATTAAAGCAAACTTATTTTTTCTGGCAAAAAGAATTTTCAGATAGTTTAATAGACTGTGACAATCTGATTAAGAAAAGTACTTAGAGTGGATAAAAACCAATGAAGTAAGGACCCAAATCACACAGACCTTTGCCATCATGGGATCTTCTGAGTTCCCTGGAAAAGTAACCTGGAAAGGTTGTGATATGCCATTATACCCTGGTAGAGCAGTAAAAGCCACTAGACCTTTTTCCTGACATGCATACTATAAACGTCCCTTTTAGGATGAACCTTATTAATACAGTTTCAAAAGTTTTCTAAAAAAATAAAAATAAAAATAAAAACAAAACAAAAAAAACACAAAAGTTTTCTTACCAGTTCCCTGGGTCTCATGTTAAAAAGAATTCTTTCCGCATTCTCGCTGTCATGTCTGCTTTCCATAATAGCCAACAAAAGCTTAGAGGCATTGTTCTAGAGACACGGATTGAGTTAATGCACATAGATAGCCTATTTCATGGATTAACAATCCCTGCACTTGTTTCATTTGACATTTCTAGGACCATTTTTAAAAAAACAAGCAAAATTTTAAACTGCTAATTTAAAAAAAATAAACTGCTAATTTTCATTTGGCTAATTAACATTTTAATAGACTGTTTCATTTCATTGTCAACACAAATAAAAATAATGAATCATGAAAGATATGTTATTAAGAATATTTTAAATATTGGTGAAAGGATGTTTTAAATAAAAAAATTGACCTTATATGTAATGCATTAAAATATAATATTTTCCATCACCGTTTTCTAAATAGACATTGCCATGATACCATTTTAACAAGAGAGTAAGGTGAACCAGAATCAATGTTGTATTTTATAGAAATGGTATATAATTTAAAGAACTTAGCACAATTGAATTTCACATGAAACATGAATACATATTAGCATATCAAAATTTTAAGTAAATCTGAGCAATAATTACTGAGAATTAATCTATTAAAATATTAAAATTAAAATCTATTAAAATATTAAGTAAATCTGAGCAATAATTACTGAGAATTAGTCTATTAAAATATTAAAATTAAAATCTATTAAAATATTAAAAATTTTAAATTCATGAGTTAGAAGTAAATTATAAACTTATTGATAATAGCTTACTGGTCTCTATGGCAGTAGACATGCAACATCTTTTACCATCTGGGTTATAGAAGAGTAATATTTTCTATTTTGTTTAATAGAGACTAAAAATAGTTCACGTTGTCTTTGATGTTTCCAGTTTGGTTTATAAGTATATATTCTCAAACATTTAACTTGCAGACGCCAAAAATGCTTCTGATATAGTTGACTTATAATCCAAAGAATTACAGAAGGTCTTACTACACAAAGCACAATACCCTTAACATTTGGAAAGATATTTCTTTACACTGTTTTCAATAGCACCGGCTCAGAATTATGGCAAACAGTGAAATGATAAAAACCACCTGGGAGATATTTCTATAGTGTTTTTGCAATATTTATTTAGATAGAAATCTCAAGCTCCACACACAATCTTTGATAGGAGCATAAGAGAAGTAAAGTCAAATGGCTTTAAGATGTTTCTCAGTGACTCAAAATTAACATTTTGTAGGATAAAAACATCAACTGAATCAATGTTTGATGTATGTAGACAATCACCACATAAATATGTTAAATTTGTACAAATTATTTTTAATGGGTATTTTAATACCAAGTTCTAGCCAATTATTTTTTCCTTCAGAAGTGCAGCCTAAAGACTATCTTTAAATGACTAATATTAGTAGTAATGATGTCTGACAGTGATGGGTGCAATGTGACTGACTCATCCTGAAAAAAAAAAGTTAGTAATTTATAAGGGAAGTGGCTTTATTTTTTCTGGTACATTTTCAATTTTTGCAGATTTGTACCAATCCTAAAATCCATTTTTAGGATCTAGCATCCCATACAAACATACCTAAAAAAATAACGTTCCAAGATTAGTGGAGAGCTTAAATCCTTAGAGCAATCTGAACTGACCCAACAGAATTCAAAGCTAAAACCTAGGCAACACTAACAGTATTGTCTAATGAACCTCACTTAACAGGCCCAATACATAATAGCTTCAAAATACATCCAATTTCAGAATACCATTGGCAATATCATTTTTTCCAACCAATCTTTTTACACTATGTTGGAAGAATAGGAATCTTGTAAATGACCTGAAATCTGAGTCAAATTGAAAGTACAAGAGCCTATGTACACTAAGAAATCAAACGTGTGTGTCAGTATTAACAGATTTCTTCCAAAGGAAGTGAGAGATCTTAAAAAAAAAAAACAAAAACCAAACTACCTATTTACAAATTTAACACTGTAAAGTCACAGAGCAGTCATGAAATGTAAATTAAAAGTTAAAGGGCAAGACATATGCATGAAAAAAATGCATAAACCTTCACAGTAAATAGAGTATATAGAGTTAAGGATACTTAAAACTATAAATGAAATTATAAATGATTAAGTAACTGAATTTAAGGAAGTATGAATGATACAAAATAAACCTTAATTTAGCATTTTGTGATATACATACTCTATAATGTTATGGAGAATTTATAGTTAAAAAGCATTCTACCCATGGACACTCCCTAAAATATGTCAATAGATATTACTCTGCCTCAGACTGCATTATATACAAAGCTTCATGGATCGTTTAGAAAACTTCACATGCATTGTTCTTTAAGCGTAAGACTATATTTTATATGTTTCAAGTCAAATCCATTCATCTGGTATTTTATATATACCTTGATTTAGCCAACATCACATTTTGAAAAGATTTGCATAAATAGTGGTTAGTAACAAATGAAATTTTAAGTAATCCTTTCTCAAATAATTTTCATTTGAATAGCTAAAAAAAAAAAAATCTATGTAATATTAAGTAATACCCTAACATTTAGTTTTTTACATGGGTCTGGATCTGTAAATAATCTGTATGCCTATATTCTGTTTATTTTTTCTAATACTTTGTTTTAAATTGATGAACCACAGGGCTCCTGGGTAGCTCAGTAGGTTAAGCAGCTGACTCTTGGGTTCAGTTCAGGTCATTGTCTCAGGGTCATGGGATCAAGTCCCAAGCCTGGCTCTGCACTCAGTGGGGAGTCTGCTTGTGATTCTCTTTCCCTCCCTCTATCTCTACCTCTCCCTTACCTACCATACATGCTGTCTCTCTAATTAAAATAAATAAATAAATAAATAAATAAATAAATAAATAAATAAATACTAAAAAAAGAATAACTCAGTATTTCCCCCCATTAAGTTATATCAGTTAAAAATGAGATTTAAAGGTACAGTCTTTAGACAAATAAAGGATTTAAAAAGCCACAGGCCAAGCCTTCTATATGTTATTTATAAATTATGATTAAAAATGAATTTAAGATAAAATAAACATTTTTCTAGAAACTCAACCTAAGTTGTCTGGCATAGGCCTAGCCTGGCTTCACTAACAAAAGCATGATTCTAGTGAGGAAAAGGACACAAGTTCAATCTATATAAGGATCACCTTCATTCTATTCTATGAATAGAAAGACCCAAGGCTTATACATATTGCCAATGAAAACAGTAAAAATAAAAATTCATCTTGTCTATGAAAAGAAACATTTCCTGTTAATCTTCACATAAGTAGGAAATACGTGCATTCATTATATATCTAAATCTATAATTAGAAACAAAATTATAAAAATATCATTCTTATTCTTTTTTGCCATATATTTACCTATACAAAGTTTAATTTAATTATATTTGCTAGGGGCACCTGGGTGGCTCAGTCGGTTAAATGTCTGACTCTGATTTTAACTGAAGTCGTGATCTTAGGGTCATGAGACGGAGCCACCATATGGGCTCTTATGCTCAGCCTGGAGCCTGCTTAAGATTCTCTCTGTCCATCCCTCTGCACCCCCACTTCTACTTGTGTGTGTGCGTTCTCTCTCTCAAAAAAAAAATTGCTGTGATATTAGATTGACCTGCCTTTACAGAAAAATTGTATTTAACCAATGATTTTATTTTACCCCTTTAACACTAAACACAGTAATGTAGTCTTTAATAATTCATCTGTATTGATTATCATGTCTTTGGATTTGGGATTTATATAGCCTCTTGTATATATTCATTATTTCCATTTAAACAAAAAGTTGAAGAAATTTTTTTTAAATGTCATTTTCTTCCTGAACTCTGATAAATGGAACTACTGGGAAGTATGTGCATGGCTTAGGTTAAAGTAGCTTCTCAAAGGGAGTGTGAAAATCCCTTATAGTATTTGGCAAAAAATAAGATTCTGATGTAAAAGAAACAACTTTTAGAAAGAAGAGAGCCATAAAACTAAAATGTAGCCCTTCTTTTACATAGTCTAATTCACGGTGACTTGCTAGCTAGAATTCTGTAGCCAAGATGAATTAAAAATATATGGCATAATGAATGTTTAACAACTTTTTTCTTCTATATCATAAAAAAATATAAAATAAAAACAAAGAGAAGTAGTGAAACAAAGTGGCTACTTAAAAGAACTTTCAGTAAAGTATCCAACTGAACATTACCTCAAAGCTTATTGCACATTTATTAAGGATTTAGTGCACATTGTACTTTCACTATTCCTTTCTGTCAATTCATTAGCTGAATAGGTGATAATACCTGGGTTTTTATAAGAGCTACTTGAAGATTCAGAGTCAATTCTGAAAGGAAGTTTTATATAGAAAATGTCACTTTCCCCCCCTGAAAAGTGGATTTACTCTACCTTTAGCTGGAGCACCAGATCCATTCGATATTTACCAAGAGGGTTTATGTCATTTAGAATCAAAGCAATGATGATATCAATCCCATTTGATTCATGAGTAGCAATACATGTCTAGAAAATAAAATGTTCATAAAACAATATTTATTTACAACATAAAAGCACTAGAAATCATCTGCCATAAAATAGCAGTCACCTTAGTTTTTTGACCTTTAAAACATAATTGAGATTTAACTTTGAGATTAAGCCAAGGGTTTAAATTTGACTTATTCTTTCATAACAATTCTTTTAATTGATTAATATTGATTAAATGGCTTTGAATGCAGAGCGCTCAAAGAGACAATGTGTGCAAACAAGTATCTTTTAAAATGAACTATTTTTTATAGAATTTGAAAGAATTTCAAAAATTTAGTTAAATATTCTTTCAGACAATAAATTATAATATGCCCTCCAATAGAGGAGTGCCTTAAATTTAGAATTTTAAGATCTGATCTCCCCTGGCTAGGAGAATATTCCCATTTATGAAAGGAGTGTTCACTGTGTGCCTGAGGCTTGTAAATCAATGCTATTGGCAATGATGTAGCGTATCAGTTTAGCCACTACCTAATGCTAAGTGAGTCACAAACAAAGCTGCTGAACCCTCTGGGTAGGAGCAGACAAGGAATACAAGCACTTTCTGATGTCTTAGGGACATCCATCAATTATGGGGTTTGGGGACAAGTTCTGCAGATTCCTTAAACTGACCGATTTATAGAGGGACTTCACTTGGGAAGAGTTTATAAAACATCCTGAGAGATAAATATTAGTATTTTGAAGGTTGGGATCTATTGTGCCAAGATCCTGAACTTAATTCAATGTATAGAACTTGGAAATCAAGAACTGGTGGGTTAGAATTTGTGGAACTACACATTACAATGCAGCACCCAGTGTCAAGGGGTTTGAAAAATGGAAATGCAGGTGAGTTAAATGAGAAAAAGTAAACTCAAGGTAACTCTGAAATGACTGTTATCTTTCAGAATGGGCTTTACTTCTCCCTTTGCAGAAAAATTGTTTTACTCCCCTGACACAAAAGAAAGGTGTCTTCCATCTATCTTCTACATTTCCTGAGTTGATCATTAAGACACTTGCGAGACTTGGAGGGAATAATTTGCAGATCATTTCTGGAATTTTCTGGCAACATTCTTCTCTCCCACACAGTTTCAGGGGGGAGGTTCAAAGTAAGTATATTTTTAGAGTATGTGGGATTCCTGTTTATTATGATTACTTATTACTGTCTTATTTTATTATTAGTTTTTACTTCTAGAGCTTACCTGACTTAGTAAATTATTTTCAAAACTCAATTTCATCCTTTTATAAGACCAGAAGTGGGGAATATGTGTTTGATATTATAGATACACATGTTTTTTACCAACAATGAAACCAAGTCTCCAAATTTGTATTATTTTTCCTTAACTTTAAATCAACAGTTAGGTTTTCTTTTATCATTACCCTAGGAGACTGAAATATAATATAGGAAAATCCAAGTCAAATTCTGCAAACTCCTTTACCAGGTAACATGCAAATTACAGAGGGGGAAAAGCATCTTCATAACAAATTTTTTATGTCCAGCAATTTTTGAGTTTTTATCCTACATACCTATGTATGCATATGTGTGTACATGTTTATACATATATATATGTCCTATGTCATAATTTGCAATAGAAAAGCAGCATAGTTGTTCTTTTTTCACACTTCTTTGTTATGCACTGATGTTTGGTCTCAATGGCTTCTTTAGAATGTATGCCCAGAAATGTTTACCACTTGAAAGCTCTTTCTTCCAGAGTGAACCCATGTTTGCAATGGTAGCCCCATAACACTGAAGTGGGTGTGAACAGCCAATTAATAAACTCTAATGTGGCTTCCCTCCCCTTACTAGCTCAAGGGTCTTGTCTCCTACTCCCACAATGTTTCCTGGATATCCAAGAAAATGGAAACAGGCAAACATTCTGGAAGAGAGAGGTGAAGTTTTACTCTTGAAAATGTAATACAGTCAAAAGAGCACTCTATCTGGACTCAATAAAAAATCCTGAATTTTAAAAATGACTCTACAGTTTACTGATTGTGTCACTCTGATAACTGTGGAAATCACTTATCTCAGAGTCAGAACCTACTCATCCACAAAATGGGAGCAATGAGACCTATTTCATAATTTTCACAAGTTCACTGTGAGTATAAAGGAGATAATATATATTCTACACTACTGTGGAGTGAAAGAAGCCAAAGGGAGTGTATTCCACAAATCCTGGGAAAGAATCACTAAAGATGAAAATTAAGCAATGGTGAAGAAACACATTTTATTCTTTTCAGTAGGTCTGATTTTTATCTTGGACATTTTCATGGGAATATTCTTTTACGATGAAATTAAATAAAAATAGGGCATAATATTTGCTAGTCAAGAATTCAGTCTTTGTAGGTTTCGTGAGAACAGTAAAATTATCTGGCAAAGCAAGAAGAAAGATCTTTTAAATGTAGACAAAGCATGGCTCCTTTACCAGTTTGATCCTTTTGCTAATTAGTCATGAATACTTTTGCGTGAAGAACTGCTTTCACGGTTACCTGATTTTCATGGCATGGGCCCTGGCAGTACTCCGTCAAGCTCTCCAGAGTCTGGTTGACCAGCACTACGTTCTTCTCATTGATGTAGAGACCCAACAAACCCAGGCCACCCGTGGTACTTCCACAAATGCAGTCCAAAAACTGAAGGGTCTCACAGACGAGGTTATAATTTGTTTTGTTGTTTTGATTCCTCAAGAAGTTCTGAAGGCAAAAGAAAATATACCTGAGCAGTTAAAAGAAATCACTGGCTAATTGGTTTCAGCTCTGTCACTGTGTGTTTTTCTAACTCAAAAATATCCCCATGGCAATGTGGAATGGAATTACTCTTTATAAGAAAGCGTTCACATTTATTAAATTTCCCCTAGGTTTAAGAAAAAAGAGTCTTTTTTCCTCAAGAATCTAAATTTATCAGTATAGTTCATAACAAACATTTCTCAATGTCATTATCTTAAAACTATATGGAAAAAATTAGTAGAAAAATGAAAAGGAAAAATGAAACTAGAAAGAAGTTCATCAGGACAGAGGCGATCAAATTTTCAAGTAAATGATCCCTTATAAACAGTGAAGCTTCACACAGTAAATGATACAACCATATGGAGGGCAGCTTAGAAGCACCTATTAAAATATTCAGTTAATCTACTGTTCCACTTCCTAAGTTATTGTATGTGTATATATACGATGCACACACACACACATATACAGAAGACTACAAAAAGGTTCACTGCACACTGCTTATAATAGCAAACATTGGAAACCACCCATACCTATCATAATGTGACCGGTTTAACAAATAATAGTACATTCAAATGCTAGAAAACTGCAAAGCTATACAAATAAAGTACTTCAATATGTACCAATAGAAACAAAATCTAGTAATAAGTAATTTAGTAACAAGATATATTCCTAAATTAAGATAACATATTTTATTGTAATATATCTATATGTAGTAAATATATCTATATATAGCAATATATCTTATCAATAAATTGCTAAAAGATATATATTACTAAATGAGATATTACTAAATAATTTAGTAATTAATTGAAGAATATTACATAATCTTAGTTTTTTACAAAGAGTGTATGTGTACAGATCAATATGTTTCTATGTGCATAAGAATTCCTATAAGGAAGTATGACTTCTTAACAGTAATTTCTTTGGAGGAATAAATCTAGTGAAAGGGTAAGCGTAGAGGGAAACCTTCATTTGTATTTATTACCTATTTTTATTAATTTAATTTATTATTTAATTTGCTTATTTGAATTTATTTCTACTATTTACTTTCTTTTATTTTTTTAATTTTTTTCCAGTTTTATATTGTGGCAAAATACATATAAAATTTACCATCTTGAATCTCTTTAAGATCACAGTTCAGTGGCATTGAATATATTCAGAATGTTGAGCTACAATCACCATCATCCAATTCTAGAACTCTTTCCATTGTAAAACTAAAATTCTATACCTATTAACAACTCCTCATTCTCCCCTCCCCCTGGCAACCACTACTCTAATTTCTGTCTCTATCATTTTGACTACTCTAAATATGTCATATAAATAGAATCACACAGTATTTGTCTTTTTGTGACTAATTCATTTCACTTGGCATAATGTCTCAAGGATTATACATGTTGTAGTACATGTCATAATTTCTTTCCTTTGTGAGGCTGAATAATATTCCATTGTATGCAAATACCACATCTATCAACGGACACTGGGTTGCTTCTACATATTAGCTATTATGAATAATTCTACCTTCTATTAAAACTATTTTAAAGATTTTATTTATTTACTTGAGAGAGGGAGAGCCTGCAAGTGCGGGGGGCAGAGGGAGCAGAGGTGGAGGGAGAAGAGGAAAAAGGATCTCAAGTAGACTCCCCCATGAGTGCAGAGCTGGATGTGGGGCTCAATCTCATGACTCTGAGATCACCACCCAAGCCCCAACCAAGAGCTAGCCACTTAACTAAGCCACTCAAGTGCCCCCAAACTATTTTATTAAGTAGCATTTTGCAGATTGTTTGATCCCACACTCTTAATAGGAAAAATATTTGATCAGATACCATCTATCTCCTACATGGACAGACCAAATGGATCAGGATAAGCCTGTAGACACACCTCTAGTATCCTCTCTCTGGAAGTAATACTTTGCCTTCCACAGCTCTGTAGCAGCCTTCTCCACATTGGTGAGGTGGTCCACAAGATTCACAGATTCTACTCTTCATTAATTCCTGAGCTTCTCATCTCCTTCGAGGATAATTCGGTTTGTATTAATCTACCATCTCTTACCAATTCAGAACACCTGCACTCTAGGCTCTCGCTAAAGAACACAACTTTAAACTCTGCTCTCCCTAATCCCGGATATGTGTTCTTAAATATTTTTTTTTATTTTTTATTCATAAGATAGTCACACAAAGAGACAGAGAGAGAGGCAGAGACACAGGCAGAGGGAGAAGCAGGCTCCATGCACCGGGAGCCCGACATGGGACTCAATCCCGGGTCTCCAGGATCGCGCCCTGGGCCAAAGGCAGGTGCCAAACCGCTGTGCCACCCAAGGATCCCTGGATATGTGTTCTTAGAGACTATTTCACCTTTCACATAGTTATGCCATGGTGACATCAGCAGTGCACAAATGATGCAAAAAACAAAGGGACAAAATTCCTAGGCACCTCTAAGTGCATCAATTTGACAAAAAAAGAATGTACCAAAGAAGATGTAAGACTGGGGCTATATTCATCTACAAAGGTATTGACCTTTACTGTCCTAAAAAATCCTCTTCTATACTAACTGTTTCTAATGGAAAAGTATAAATATAGTCTGTATCCTCACTCAAGAAACATGAAGTGAGTTGGAAATGATGAAAGCCAGTGTCTATAAAACTGTGAAAGGTAGTAGGGCACCTGGGTGGCTCAGCTGATTAAGCATCTGACTCTTGGTTTCAGCTCAGGTCATGATTTCAGGGTCTTGAGATCGAGTCCTGAGTCAGGCTCCATGCTTAGCAGAGTCTGCTTGAGATCCTCTTTCCCTTTGCCCTTCCCACTCCTCTCTAAAATAAATAAATAAATAAAGCATTAAAAATAAAAGCTATGAAAGGTGTAGATGAGGCAAATCTGACCTTACTCAACAAATACTAGAATGCTAGGATTTGATGACGCTGATGGAGGCTAAAAAGATGTGAGTTGAGGATGCAATGGAGGATACTGTACAAGCCTGATTTTTTTCATGCATAAAAGAATGTTCCCCTCATTTTTCTTTATTTAGATGCAAAAGTTTCTTCCCAACTCAAAGAGCACTATTGGTTTTACTGATTATTTCTCCAAAACTATCCATTAGTTTTATTTGAATTTAGTTACCTACAATCACAGGCTGTCTTCTCAGCTTTTACCTACAATCACAGGCTGTCTTCTCAGCTTTTTTATTTGTTTTAAAGTAGAACAAATACCTGCAGTTCTCGGTTGTGATTCTCACACAGCAACTGAAGAAACCTCAGTATGGGCTGCATGATGGCAATTGCAGGGCTCATCGTTACTTCCTCTGCAGACTTTTCCTCGGCGTGCCCCGCTTCCGATCCTGCACACATAATGTCTATTTCTGGATCCATTTCCCTTCGGTATGCACAGTATGCTTTGGACGTTGCGGAAGAAGCTTCTGTTAATTGCCCTTTCATTCCCTCTTTCAAAAGTAATGATGAATCTCTTACTGAAATAAAACATTACTCTCATATTTCTGATTTAACTTCCTTTTGCTAATTAAAAAACAATACAACCAGTTACCCAAATTCTCTAACAATTGAATTGAAAATTATTTGACAAGAGGTACATCAATTTCCCCAAAATAATCTGAAGTAGCAACTAAAATGTTAAATTTGCACAGGACATTAAGAAAAAGATCTTAATGCTTCACTAATTTCAGAAGGGCTTGTGTGTTTCTGATAAATATAAAATATGAGAATTCTTGAATACAGGAAGGTAGAAAAAGTATGGCAAACTTCAAAATGTTAATGTTTATATGATTTGTATTTACTTCACAGAGACTCTGTTATTCCAAATACCAAGAATCTTTCATTAGATTATGGTGCTATAATTCTTATTCTTAAAGTTTGGACTTCACGAACACTCCAAAGGTTTGGGCAATTGGCTCTTTACCATGCATTCCACAATGATGCCAAGTATTTTCACATCACTAGTTGCTCTGCGCTGATGATGCCTAGTTTGAGTTTGGTCCTGCACAGCTGTTTCAAGGTAAGCCCCGTGGCCATAATAATTTAAGAATGGAGCACCATACACAGAACCACAGTTGGGATAATGACACTAAGGTAAGGGAGATGACAAAGATCAGTGAAACTTAAAAGTTGTGACCTTGTTTTCTCTCTATTCCCCTCAAGTACTCAAATATTTCATTACCTCTCATTCGTGGACCCGCTGTCATCAATTCATTGTCATCATCCCTTTTTTTGTTACCTAAGTCTATGGTATTAACTGTTACTGTTGATCTTATCTCTTTCTGTGCAGCCTTCATTCGGTCATAGAGAACTTTGAAGAATTTTTCTGATTTTTTTTGTTCATGCAACTGCTGGTAGAAGGAATACTGCAAGAAACCATATTTTAAGATATTAATACCCAAGCGGAGAAAAATAGTGCTGCTATGCTTGAAATAAACATAAACATCATGGATAAAAGCACAGATTTAATGTGCTGCCATTATTATTTCATAAATTAGCAGCTTTTACCAGTCTCCTGTACTAGTTAGCAATATACTAATAATAGCTTGTATTTGCTTAGCACTTTCCACTAAAATCCAATATATTGTCCTGTTATTGAATTCATCCTTACTCATTATTTTACTTTAAAAATTTATAAGGGCACTGTAAGAAGTCATATGCAAAGAGTTTCTTTTTTGGATTTATTTTTAAAGATTTTATTCATTTATTTGAGAGAGAGAAAGACAGATAGTGAGAGAGACCATGGGAATGGAGGAGAGAGAGAAGCAGGCTCCCTGCTCAGCAGGGCTCCATCCCAGGATGCTGGGATCATGACTTGAGCTGAAGGCAGACACTTAACCAACTTAGCCACCCAGGCACCCCTTGATTTTTTATATTACTATAAACTCATGTTTTGACTCAACATATATTTATTGAGTACCTACTATGTGCCAGCCCCTTGCTACTACTATGGATAGAACAAAAAGGGAAAGCCACCACAATCCCTGCCCTCATGAGTTTGTCACCTAGAGTGGAAAACAGCCACTAATCCAATGATCATCCTGTGTAAATGTGAGTTTACACAGTTACAAAGAGTTATTTTTCTCTTTATCTAAATTATAGTACATTTAATTTAGAATGTGTTACCATGGCAGCCTCACTCACAGGAACCCACTGATAGATAGGCACTAAGTTTTTTTGGTACTTCATTAGCTACATTGCTTTGGATGGGGTCTAAGACAAGCCTGCCATAAAATGTATAAAACGGATTCTGCTTCAAGAGTGAATAATGATGTAGAAAAGATCCAATACCAAAAAGATAATGAAATATATCTTAGTGAGAGGTAAAAATACTGAACCTTGAGAATATCTGCCTAATCACTGTCTGCTTAATGCCTTATAGAAGTATCCAGAAGAGGTGGGAGATGATGGGAAAGGTGATATACTCCGGAGAAGACAGAATTTGTACTGAGTGGGGAAATTACATGTTATTAATATGAAAATCTGGGATAGACACAATATATACAACAGAAATAAAGTAAAAAAATTAATAAAGATAATTCTAGTAACTGTACTGATTAAAAGACAGTTATATAACCCTGATGAGAGACACTGTGAAGAAAACTTATGAAAAATAATGACTCCCAAATCAAGTACAATGAACCATAAGCCAATAAACGTAAACAGCCAGTTTTGGTGAGGCTGGCTTCTGTACATAGGCTTTCCTAAAAGAATGCCGGGAACCATGACCCATAAGGTCCTGGGATTTGCAGGTAAGATTCTGATGGCATCAGGTCTTGAAATGCATGCCTGTCCTGCAATTTTCAATACAGGCAATGTATGAGTACAGAGCAATTTATGAAGCCTTAGGAGTTGGCTTTGTCCCTACAAGGGGAAGCTCTAAGCGAAGGCTAGCAACCCCTCAAGAAAGCAGGGCAAAAAGCCACAGTAACTATAGCAACTACAGTGAAACAGTGAAGCTGGTTCTGTTAATTCAAAGGATAAATGCAGCGTTTACAGACCTCAGACCTCTCTGGTCCCACAAATTAAGCTGATGCTTAAACCCTAATATTTTCAATATAATCGGGTTAGAAGGTAAAAGGAGGTGCCAATATATTAATGAGGAGGTTAAAGGAACTTTGTGGCTCTATGAAAACAAAGTTTTGTAATTTATTTAGTTCCTTGAAATACATTATCTCAGTGATACTTTCAGTAAAACTGTGTGATAAGTAATAAGTATTCTTGTTTCCATTGTACAAATCAGTAAGATAAAGT
Organism: Vulpes lagopus; assembly: GCF_018345385.1. Classification (NCBI taxonomy): domain Eukaryota; kingdom Metazoa; phylum Chordata; class Mammalia; order Carnivora; family Canidae; genus Vulpes; species Vulpes lagopus. Next base: position 24,559,037 of record NC_054844.1, read on the forward strand.
TTAGTAAAGGTAAATGACCTGCCCAATATTACATAACTAGTAAGTTGTAAAAGCTAGGATTTAAATCTAGATTCTTTGACTCTAAATCACTAAATTTATTAAAGTCACCTCTGAAGCTCAAAATAACAGGTTATTTACAGAGACTCCACCTTTTTAAAACCAGGACAGTGTGACTTTAATAAAGATAAAAAGCATGTTTTATATATATATATGTACATAATCTCAACAGGAAGCATAAGGATTTCTCTTGTGAAAGATATGGTTTTTGATTAGGAAACTGCTTCCATAAGCTTCAGAGTATAAGGGGAAACCCTAAGGTTTTTTTTTTCAGGAACCAAGAAAGGGTGATGGATCAACAGATCTGTTGACAGAGGAAGGACTTTCCCCCAAGAAGGATGGGGGAGCCTAGAAGAGGAAAGGCAGAGGAAGGAAGCGAGGAAGTGAAGAGATGGGGTAAGCCTAGGGCAATGATGCAGGGTGAATCAGCCAGCGAAATTTCCCAGGGGTCAGGAAGTAGGAGGTTACTTCAGAAAGGAGATGTTTAGAGTGGTGAAGAGCATGGATGATGGAGCCAGACTGCATGGATGTGACTCCTGACTCTATCTGTAACTAGCCATGTGAGCTCAGTAGGGAGCTAAGACTGTCTACCTCAGATTCTTTCTTGGCAAGATGAGATAACATATGTTATCTCATCAGCTGTTGTGAGAACTAACCAAGTTAGTACACAGAAAGCACTAAGAACAGTGCCTGGTATTCCTTACTTTCATTGTTGTTATTATTAGTTCTCAGTTTGAAATTATAACAGAAGTACCTCCCCTCTGCTCCCCTTCAACCAAACTTTAATCATGTATGTGAAACATAGAAATTGGCTTCTGTAGCTAGAAGGACATAAAGAAGGGAATCAGATTCCTACAAAAGTAGGGCTGCCAAGCATTAGTGCCTAAGGGCACTGTGATGATGTGAAACCCCCTGGGGACTGGCAGGGGTCTCAGAGAGGAGTGGGTTTTAGACTCTGCTAAAGGGCAAGGAGTAGGATTTAAGCTGACCTCAGTGAGACCTTTTAGAGACCAGAGAACACAGCTGCTATTTGGGGTATACAGTGATCTAGAAAAGTGACCACCCTAAATAGAGGATGGCTGGTAAATGACATTATCATAACCCATCTTTTAAAAAAGGCCTTCATATACAGAAATAATTTAATGCTATTTCATCAACATATCTTTGCTGAATGGTGATAAAGCACTGTAGATAGCAGAAATAGGACATGATCTACTTGGAGAAAGATGACATTTAATTGGAGAGGCAAGATGGCGTTCAAATAACAATGTAACAAAGTAGCATAGGCAAAGTGCCAAATGGATAGTAAGGAAATATGTGTTATGGGAGCTCAGAAAAAGGAGTGGTGGTCAAGGCCTGAGCCAGATGGGGAAGACTTGGGGAAGGGAATAGAATGTGATTCAAACCATTCATTCATACAGCCGTCACTCCTGAACATTTCTTGGGCCAGATATGATGTCAGACACAAAGGATACAAAGGTGACTGGTGTGTGGTCTCAATTTTTAAGGATGCATACATAATTTGCTAGACAGAGCCTGACGCACATGTGAAAAGGCAGAAATGCCACTGAAGACATCTGTAGAATACAGCAAGCGCAGACAGTAACTAGTGGACAATTTTGCCTAGTGGGACACGGGATTGGAAGAGGCTTCTAAGAAAGGTTCGTGGGTTGGGTCTTCCTAGATGACAAAGCCACATGAGAAATGACTTGACGCCTATGAGAAAGAAGAGCTTAGTATAGTTGGAGCACAGGAGAGAGGATGGAGGAGGAAGGAGGTAGAATAAGAAAGGAAAATGTTGAAGAGATTAAATCATGAAGGATCTTATGGACTGTGTTCGGGAGTTTGCCTTTATAGGACAAGAGACTGACTTAAAGCAGGAGAATAACATGTTTTTTTGGAAAGATATCTTTGGAGGCAAAGTGGATAACTATCTGGAGAAGCACAAAACTGGGATCTGGGATACTTCCTGGAAGACATGGTGGCCCAGGAAAAGATAAGAAGGATGGATCCTGAGGGCTGGCAATGCAGAGATTGAAAGCCGAGTGTGGATATGAGAGATGTTAATGGAGCAGAATCACCAGAGGTTGGCCTTCCATGAGATGCTCAGGAAGGGAGTGAGGGTGAGTTAGCTGAGGTCAAGGTGGGCTTTCAGCCTCCGGCTGGACATATGGGTAGATGGATTGCCAATCACTGAGGGAGGCAAAGTAAAAGGAGAGGTGGGTAGATGGAGAACAGCAGTGGATTCAGTGTGACGCACGTGGAGTTTGAGGTACTAGTGGCACATCCCACGAAACACATCTGGAACACTAGTGGCACATCTGGAAAATCGCTGGAGGTAGAGTCTAGAGGTGTACTGAGCGAATAGAGAATCATCTGTATGGATTGGAAGTTAAAGATGTAGGAATGAATGAGGTCAGGATGAAGGAACAAGCAAAAAACACCAGAGGCGAGCCCAAAGAAACTTGAGAGAGGTCAGGATTCAGGGGTTAAGTCGATCAAGAGGAGCTGTCAAAGAAGCCTAAGAAGGGATGGCAGGAGGTAAAATGATAAGAGAGGGGTGTTCCAGGACCTAAGGTAAAAAGGTTTCAAAAACAAAGAAAAAGTCACTGGTGACAACTGCCACAGAAACATCATGTGAAAAAGGACTAAAAGGTATCTGGGTTCTGAGGGGGTGCAGGGATCTCATCTGGAAATTAAAAGTTGAATAGGCAGTTTCTGGGAGAGGCTGGCTCATTCTGCAAAAATACGAGGACTTCAATAAACGTAAATATGTAGGTAGGGTAAAAGATCTCATCTGGTGACCCTACATGGTCCACTAATGGGAATCTAGAAGGTACTTTAATTGTAAGGATTGCATCTAGAGATTTTTTTTTAAAAAATCCTTCACTACTGTCTGAATAATCTACACCTCACATTATGTAGTTGCCTAGACAATTTCTTTAGAAAGTCCCAACTGAATATCTGGTTGTAGAAGACAAGACCCTTTCCAAGAAAACCCACACAAATCCCTCCACCACCCACTCTCCCAGCTTCCCTCAGAGGAATTTGTGCTGCAGCTTCAATGCTATGAGAATTTTCAAGATGTTTTTCAACTAAGAAGTATCCGTGTTTGGGAGTTGGTTTTTGGTCATTGTGACATTGGCTGTGTATGAGGCCTTTCTTCGTAAAGTCACCCGCTATTGGATATAGTGAAATTTCTGTTATTCATTGCATTTGGTGGATTAATAAAGTAACTACCCTAGTTTCAATTAGATGGGGCTTCTACTTGCCATGAATAGGAAAAGTAGATTCTGAAATTTCACATTAGCTGTAAGCATAGTTTACTTCTCCAACCAAGACAAATCCAGAAAGAACAGCTTAGTTAGTGAGCAGCAGGACTAGGAGCAAGATGCCAGTTCTCTGGGAACACTCCCCAGCTCTGCTCTCAGGCTCACCCAGTGTGTTCTGCCTTTGGGAATGGTGCAGCCCAGGGACACTTGGCTGGAATTTCAAAGTAAAATGTGTGCCTTCTGGAAATGGTGATATGATGATCAATGCGTGCAGGTAAGTATACTGCTACCTGTAGTGGAGCACTGAATAGGTGAATGACAGCTTTCAAATCACCCCTCCCGACCTAAATGAATAAATGAAATGGTTCTTCTCTCCCCAGAGCAGTGACAATTCACTTACTCAGAGGCATCAGGGTAATAAGAACTGGGAGATTTGGGACATCAAATAAAGGTGCAGTTCTAAACTCTTAAAAAAGTAAATGGAAGGGGATGTGCTGGAAGGTGTGGTCAATGATACTACATCTTGTTATAATGGCAAATATGGTGTGAGGAGTTTATTTATTTTTACATTTAATTCTTAGATAAGCCAAAGTGTTTTTATATATATATGCTGAAAGTAGGCCTAAAAGTAGGCCTTAAACAAATCAGAATTCCTGGTATAATGTTAGAAAGGAAACTTCTGAGGAGTTTCTGTTTCTAAGGAATGTTCTGCTTCACTGAATAATTTGTGAAGGTCTGTAGTTTCTACAGTAAATCAAATAAATTTGTAAGGAAAATGTGATACAAGGTGGTTGGGTTTGGTTTTTTGTTTGTTTTTTAGGTAGTCATGAGAAGCTAAAAGAAAAAGACATTACTTTCTTTGGTTTCTATGACAAGTAAATAAGAAATACAAATAACCAACATAATACTCATTATTATAAACAAGTACCTGAGTCTGTGTATTTCCTCCTTCAAGCAAGGCAATGCCAAGTAAAATGCCTTCTGAAAAAATTCTGTCATTTTTGGTGTTCACTATAACATCGATGACAAGTTCAGATGCACCTTCTTTATCCAGTAGACACTGAATATCTGACATTGATATCCCCATCTTATCTGAATCTTGTCCAGAAAAGCTCCCTGTGATTAGGAAAACAAAATAAGTAAACCTTTTTTACAGACATTATTAGCACTAAAGGTTTTTCAATTCTTAGACCTTAAGAATATTATTTATCATTGGAATTTTTTCCCTTCAGCATTAAATATACTAGAAGCTAGGGTTTAAAAAAACGTCCAAAGTTTGTTAAAAACATAGCTTTATTAAATGTATGACACCTGTAATTAAGTGATTTTTTTCTTAGTAATAAATATTTTAGGGACACCTGGGTGGCTCAGTCGGTTGGGTGTCTGCCTTCAGCTCAGGCCATGATCTCAGGATCCTGAGATCGAGTCCTACACGAGGCTCCCTGCTCAGCAGGGAATCTGCTTCTCCCTCTCCCTCTGCCCTCCCAACTTGTGTGCTCTCTCTCTCTCTCTGTAAAAAATAAATTCTTAAAAATAAATAAATAAATGCTTTAGAAAAAGAACATTAGCTTTATTTTTGTCCTTAATTTACATATTAAAAAAAATTACATATTAAGAAATTATGACATAGTTTACTATTTTCCAGAGTCAAAGAGCAAAATTAGGTGTTCAAATCAGTTGTTTTGTGAATGCAAAATTTTGTACAATGGTTTCTAATAGTGCTTTTTGAGTGAATTTTTTATAATTATTCTATTTTAAGTAAAATGGTAGCATAACACCAGCATGGAGACATGTGACCAGAATCTTAGATTGATGAGAAAATGAGAAAGCTTACCTCCCGCTTGTGCAGATTTGCAGTAGGTTCCAGAGAGGTGTCCATTCATACCAACTCCATAGTCTCCTTTAAAGTAGCGATTCAGGAGTATTTTTCTTAAAGTGTTACCCTAATACAAAGGATGAGAAAAGATGTTTCTTATTGTTCTTTTTTCTAATGAAAAGGGCAACTATCAGTCCATTAAAATGCCACTTAAAATGCATTTTATCAATGATGATGAAACATTAATAAATTAATAAAAATTAATTTTATACAGCATAATATTTTCTGAGACAAAAATTTGTAAATGTTTCTGGAGAAAATAATGATGATTTTGCTTCTCCCAGAAACAAAGAATAAAGTATAGTATTTTGAACAAAATGTACTGGAGAAAGTCACAATAGATAGTACTAGGAAAACTTACGTACTCTAAATTTAAGATTGCCTCAAAAGCTGAGGGTCTTAGTGTTGTTAAGAATATTAGTGATGCCCAGGGAAATACAGATCAAAACTACAATGAGAGATCACCTCACACCAGTCAGAATGGCTAAAATTAACAAGTCAGGAAATAACAAATGTTGGCAAGGGTGTGGAGGAAGGGGAACCCTCTTGCACTGTTGATGGGAAGGCAGCCACTCTGGAGGACAGTAGGGAGATTCCTCAAAAAGTTAAAAATAGAGCTAACCTACAACCCAGCCATTGTACTACCAGGTATTTACCCAAAAGATACAAACATAGTGATCTGAAGGGTCACACCCCAATGTTTACAGCAGCAATGTCACAATAACCAAACAATGGAAAGAGACCAGATGTCCATCGACAGATGAACAGATAAAGATGTGGTATATATCTACAATGGAATATTACTCAGCCATCACAAAAATGAAATCTTATTTGAAATGATGTGGATGGAACTAGAGGGTATTATGCTAAGCGAAATAAGTCAATCAGAGAAAGACAATTATCATTTGATCTCACTCATATGTGGAACTTAAGAAACAAAACAGAGGATCAAGGGGGAAGGGAGGGAAAAATAAGATGAAAACCAGAGAGGGAGACAAAGCAGAGAGGGAAACAAACCATAAGAGACTCTTAACAGTAGGAAACAAACTGAGGGTTGCTGGAGGGGAGATGGGTGGAGGGATGGGGTAACTGGGTGATGGACATTAAGGAGGGCATGTGATGTGATGAGTATTGGGTGTTATATGCAACTAATGAAGCACTGAACTCTACCTCTGAAACTAATAATACACTGTTAATTTTAAAACAGAATATTAGTGATGCCTAAAGAAAACATGGCTTAATACACAGCCTAAGAATTAGAAACCAAAAGCCCTATTTAAAGAAGCTTAGTAAAGAGACCTAGGAAAGTGGAGGGTATACAGCAGGTGCTCCAAAACTTAAACTTGATTAGACAGAGTGAATTATATTTAAATTCCAAGGGCTTATTCAGAAGATGATGTGCAAAAGACAGTGTATTCCGTTATAAAACAAGAATTCAAAAATTCCTGTCTTCAATCTTATACTGGTTACATTTTTAAAACATTATGTTTTGCAATATACTTTGCTTCATGTACATAAGAAGTACAGATAACTCCAAATCTTCCATTTTATTGGTTTTTATTATTTTAATAGACAAGAGCAATTTGAAGATATTATTTAAAGAACACTTTTTAAAACTAAATTAACACATTTACTGAGGTGTTAGTCCCATCCTCAAGGTAAGGACCCTGGAGCCCAAGAGCTCACGTAACTGGATGTGGATCATGCAGCTAACAAGTGATAGAGCAAGACCCAAACTCAATGCCTGACTGCACCCCACAGGCCATTTTCCCACACTGTGCTCTACATCCCTCCCCAGGCACACCTCCTGGTGGCGACACTGTGACACATGGCCCTCACTGCTCCTTCCCTCTCTCTCACGCTCTGATCATATTTCCCTCTCAAGCCCGGAGGCTTTATCCCCAGTTCTCTTTGTGCTGCTCTCCTCATCTTCCCTCCCCCGTCCCGTCAGCAATTTTATCTGATCCCTGGTTGCACAACCACTGCTGGTTTGACTGCCAAATGTCTTTCCTCCTGCTCGACCTGGCTCTCCTAAGCTTCTCATCCTGTTTCCACTTAGATCTCCTTATCTTCATCTGGAGGTTCTACTGGCACCTGAAACTTGACTTTTCACAATGGAATCGTCTCCTCTACTTTTTTCTCTTTTTCTTGAGGTATAATTAACAGAAAATATTATATCAGTTTCAGGTGTACAATATAGGTGATTCAACAATTTTATACATTACTCAGTGCTCATCGTGGTAAATGTACTCTTAATTCCCCTTTGCTGTTTCACTCATCTCCCCACCCACTTCCTCTCTGTCAAGCACAAGTTTATTCTCTGTATTTAAGAGTCTGTTTCTTTGTCTCTTTTTTCCTTAGTTTTTTCATTTGTTTTGTTTCTTAAATTCCAGATATGAGTGGAATCATATGGTATTTGTCTTTCTCTGACTTCTCTCATTTATCCTTATACCCTTTAGGCCCACCCATGTTGTTCAAATGGCATGATCTCATTCTATTTTATAGTTTAGCAAAATTTCATTGTATCTATATACCACCTCTTTTTTTATCCATTCATCTGTCCACAGACACTCATGTTGCTGCCATATTTTGGTTATTGTAAATAATGCTGTGATAAACATGGGGTATATGTATCTTTTGAATTAGTGTTTTTGTTTTTGTTACTGGACCGTATGATAATTTTCCTTTGGTTTTTTGAGAACCCTCCATACTGTTTTCCCACAGTGGCTACAACAATTTGCAATCCTACCAACAGTGCATAAGAGTTCTTTTTTCTCCACATCTTCACACTTGTTATTTCTTGTGCTTTTGAATTTAGCCGTCCTGACAAATGTAAAGTGATATCTCATTGTGGTTTTAATTTGCATTTTCCTGATAAGTAGGGCAACCTACAGACTTAATGAAATCCCTATCAAAATACCAACATTTTTCACAGAACTAAAAAAATAATGCTAAACTTTGTATGGAACCACAAAAGACCCCCAATAGCCAAAGCAATCTTGAGAAAAGAGAACAAAGCTGGAAGTATCACAATCCCAGATTTCAAGTTATACTACAAAGCTGTAGTAATAAAAACAGTATGGTATTGGCACAAAAACAGATACATAAATCAATAGAACAAGATAGAGTCCAGAAATGAAATCATGCGTATATGGTCAATTAATCTATGACAAAGGAGGGAGGAATATGCAATGGGGAAAAGACAGCCTCTTCAACAAACAGTACTGGGAAAAACTGAACAGCTACATGCAAAAGAATGAAACTGAACCATTTCTTACACGTATACACAAAAATAAACTCAAAATGGGTTAAAGATGGGATCCCTGGGTGGCGCAGCGGTTTGGCGCCTGCCTTTGGCCCAGGGCGCGATCCTGGAGACCCGGGATCGAATCCCACATCAGGCTCCCGGTGCATGGAGCCTGCTTCTCCCTCCGCCTGTGTCTCTGCCTCTCTCTCTCTCTCTCTCTGTGACTATCATAAATAAATAAAAAAAAAAAATTTAAAAAAAAATGGGTTAAAGATTTAAATGTGAGACCTGAAACCATAATACTTCTAGAAAAAAAAAAAAACACAGGCAGGAATTTCTTTGACATTGGCCATGGAAACATTTTTCTAGAAACATCTCCTTAGGCAAGAGAAACAAAAGTGAAATCAACTATTGGGACTACTCCAGAAGAACAGGCTCTTGCATAGCAAAGAAAATCATCAACAAAACAAAAAGGCAAACCACTAATTGGGAGAGGATATTTGCAAATGATATATTCAATAAAAGATTAATATCCAAACTATATAAAGAACTTCTACAACTCAACACCAAAACAAACAAACAAACAAACAAACAAAACCATTAAAAACTGGGCAGAGGACCTAAACAGACATTTTTCCAAAGAAGACATCCAGATGGCCAACAGACCCATGAAAAGATACTCAACATCACTAATAGTCCTTCCTTCTTAAACTCATTTCCCCTTTACTTTTCAATTTATTTTAAGAAGATCAGAACCATCTTGATCATTTAAGGCCCCAGACTTAAGGGCTCATCTACTATCCACTCAACCTGACAATGATTTGTGACATCCTACCTATTCTCTTTCAGTTGTAGCTTCCAATAGTGCCTTCACACATACTATTTTAACCAAATAGAACTATGTGATGACTTCTCAAACCACAGTTTCCTGTCTTTCTGCTTTGCTCACATATCTTCTCATCTGCCTGAAAATTTTTCCTTCTGTCTTACTTATGGACATGTCCTATATCCCCTCTTCATTCTACAAATATTCATTAGGTATCTACTGTGTCTTAGACACTATGCTAAGTGAATAAGATATAACCCATTCTCAAAGTGTTAACAATAAGGTCAGTTCCATAATAGGCACAGATATTAGGCCCTACGAAGCACATAAAAGAAAATAATCGACTTTGAAGAGCACTTACATGCATATTTCCCCTAACCATATGATCATCAGAGCAAAGCTCTCTTGTGCACAGTGCACAACAAATATATCCTAAATGTCACAGTGCCAGGAATTTTATAGACACTCAATCAATGTGTCTGGTGTTCTTTATCCTTATAGGACTATTACTTACTGATAATTAAGTTTTTATAACACAGACATTTACCATTGCTCCCTATTTCATGTTTTCTTCCTTCAAGACTTTTTCATATAGTGCTGTAGTGAGTAAAGGTGATGAGCAGTCTTGGAAGAAATAGGGACTCTAGAGAATACCTAAAGAAAGAAAAAAAAACAGTCCATCTTCTTTTTAAGAGGAAGCCTTTTGAGTTGAATTAATTTCATCAGGCCAAAAAAATGATCCTTCCAAAAGGGGAGGAAAAACAAAATAGAACATTTCTTTGGAGTCAAATGGGCTTTTGCTGTGTATCTTATTATAGCAGAAGGAGATCCATAAACTACATAGTTGAAGTCTAACATTGGGGAAAAAATGTGAGAACATTTTCCCTTAAGTACTCAATTTCTATAAAGGGTAGTTCAGTTTGTTCCATTAATCATGCTTCTCACCTCTACAGACCAATGTACTGTAAGATACAGTTAGCCCAGCTACAATAAATAAAGCTGAAAAACATGAAAATCCAGGTCTGTTTTTCTTAAAATTGCACAAGTTCGTGTCACTGTCTGGAAGAGAACCTGCTGTGAACAGAGCCCTGGCTCCTTGTGACTAGCTCTCTTTTTATCCTATGTTTTAACCGCATTACTCCAAGGACCCAACCAAGAGATAAAAACAATGGTGTGTTCTTTTTAAAAAGGAGAAGTCAAGAGCTGCATTTTATCTTTTGTTTTTAAAAATGCCCTTTATATTGTTGGAAGAATAAAGCTGTTCAAAACCAACCATAGAGTAGAAGTGTGTCACATCAAGTTAAAATAAGCATCATATTTGCTATTACTTCTAAATTTTCTTTGGACAGATAAAATCTCAGGTGCTTATTGGATTCATAAACATCACAATCAAATGAGCAATTTGATTTTTTCAATTACTTTTCTTATCCAACTCCAGCCTTTCCAGAACCATATATTTTCTTGCTTCATAATATTCAGAATGCCACAGAAAGAGGGAAGGGCTTCTTCTATCCCTGTTCTTTTTTTTTTTTTAAGATTTTATTTATTTATTCATGAGAGACACAGAGAGAAAGAAAGAGGGAGAGACATGGGCAGAGGGAGAAGCAGGCTCCCTGCAAAGAGACCAATGTGGGACTTGATTCCAGATCCTTGGATCACACCATGGGCCAAAGGCAGATGCTCAACCACTGAGTCACCCAGGCGTCCCATTCTATCCCTGTTCTTAACTCTGCAGCCACACTGCTGGGGTTCCGGTCCCCTTTATGCCACATACTAACGAAGGATCTCAAGCAAGTTACTCAGTCCCACAACTGTGAAGCAGAACAGTCATAACACCTATCCTCCTCGGGTTTCTGGAATGATTAAATAGGTAAAAATGTATAAAGTAAAGTACTTAGAACAGTTCCCAGCACATAGTAGGTGCCACATAAGTTGTGCAGAGTTGATGCTATTGTTACCAGTATTAATAGTATCTGGGTGGCACAATAATATACAATTTACAATGTGCTTTTTTGTACATACTTTCTCACTTTATACCAATCATTCCCACCTAAATGCAAAAATTTGTATATACATACATTAAGAAAATGGCAAAAATAATAAATGATAAACTACCTGAAAATCCTAATTTGTCCACTGTTAATCAGTCCTTGGAATTACATCCCTGTATACCTCACTATATAAAATGGACCTTACAACTCCAATTAAAGTGGAAGAACTCTACTGTGGTTCAAATTCCATAGTTTCCAACAAAGGCAAACTTTGGCACTAAAAAAATGAACAAAGAATAGGTATAGATGAAACAGGATTCTATTCTATTCTATTCTATTCTATTCTATTCTATTCTATTCTATTCTATTCTGTTTGTTTCAGTTATTCTCATTTATGATTGGAAAGCCTGAGATATTGCTACATGACGAGTTTAGCAGAACTGATTTCTTTAGTCAAATATCGAGGTGTAACCTGAGGGATTGAGGCAAGTGCTGCGTTCTAACTTGTTTGGGGGCATCCTTAGTGGCCTCACTACCTGTGATGGGTTACGGTGGCGATGCAAGTCACTTCCACAAGTGCCTTTAACGCCAATAAATTAATTGTGGAATCACTGGCAGAAATTCTGGTGCCAGGGTTGTAAATAATCTCTCAGAGCTCTATTTGTCAAGGCAGAAATTTGGGAAAGAACTAAAAGCACATCAAGCCAGCTTGAAAAGAATTCTACAACATTGAGAAGTTTGACTTCTATCCTCACTCTTCAATTCCAAAATGAATTCCTGACTGGGCTTCCCATGGAAGGTGTCCTTGCTGGATTAGGCCAACTAGCAAGAAATGTCCTTTCCAGTCTTTTCAATATCAGAGTCAATTCCAGGCCACAAGACACAGCTTTTAGCCAATGTCTTCATATGAACACATCCCAGATGTGCTAAATGTAATGGAGCCAAGATAACTAACAACCACCTTCTGAAATTACAACAAAACATCTCCATAAAAAGACATCTTTTGTGGCCAGGGAAGTCATGCTGACAGTTTGTGAATATCTGGGAGGACCGTTTTTTGCCTGGCCACTTCCTGTTGCACCAACTCCAATGTATCAAAAATCAAGCTTAGAAAGTATTGCTTTTCATGGATAGAAAGAATAACAAAAATTTATTAGTCTTAGAAAAGACTAAAGATTTTCTTAGATTTGTGAGAAAGCACAACTGTTTGCCTTAATAGGAGTTAATAGCATTAGGAGTGACAAGTTTAAGGATGTGATGTTTGAAGTACTGATTCTACATTTGTTCCCTTTTCCTTGGAAAAATGACACAATTAAGTGATATTTTTTCCACTGTGGAAAATATAGTGAAGACACCATCAAACTATAACAACCACAACCAGAATCCTAGAAAACGAAGTCCTCAGTTGGAAATTCAAAAGGTAATGAAAACTGAAAACTAGAAATGCTTAATTTAGTATTTTCCCTCAAAAACTAACACTTAGCTACTAATCAGTTTGGACAAGATCTGTAAGAATGTTATTGTATGTACCGGTAGTCTCTATATATTCTCATTTTAACATAAACTTGGTTTAGCCTAATTGGTATTTCTCTAACCTTTTTGTTTAATGGTAGCATGTCTGCTTAGATATTTTTCCTCATTTGAATTCCCAGGGGTAAAAAAGGTACATTTTTTATTTCAACTAAATTATTGCAACAGCTATATCCTAATTGGAATTACATTAGGTCCATCATTATAATCGACTACATCTTCAAGGAACTCCTGTGGGAAAATGTGGCCAATCTCCTATAATCTAACTGTCTAATGGTTTGAATTTCTTAGTCACTAACTCCGAGGAGTGAAAGCCAGTTCCTTCCCCTGATGCTTTTTCCTGACTTTCATAAGATGAGAAACACAAACTTCAATAGGAATAGTTATTATATACATTCACAAGATGCTCTTCATCAATATAACAACACAATCATTATAATCTTGAAAAACATATGGATGTCTCAACAATTCTAGGAAAGGGGCTTATAAAAAAAAAGACTGTGGAAAATGTTAAAACAAATGATTCATACACTACTGTGACAATATACTTCTATTTTCCTTCCTTCCCTTTTTTGGTATTCATTGTAAAGACATATTACATTTCTAACATGTGTCAGGAACTAGGGATGGGGGCAAAAAACAATTCTGCAGCATATGCTATAAGAATTTCCAAATATGTAGAGTTGAGACATGGCACTAGTTTTCAAAAGAAGTAATCCCCACCAGACCATTCGACTCCATTTGTGAAATTTAAACATTGAAACAGTACATAATATTTAAACATTTGATCATGATGCTGGAGATAAACAGGACTTCAGCCATCACTCCAGGTTTATCAAATATCCTAGCCTCTAGACAAACAGGGTTGCTGAAAAGGCTATGGTGGAGGATGAGTCTACACCCCATAACTAGTGAGGAGTAAAAGAAATTTCTTGGGCACCTGGGTGGCTCCATGGTTGAGCATCTGCCTTCGGCTTGGGTCATGATTCTGGGGTCCTGGGATCAAGTCCCAGACAGGGTTCCCCACAGCGAGCCTGCTTCTCCCTCTGCCTATCTCTGCCTTTCTCTCTGTATCTCTCATAAATAAATAAATAAAATCTTTTTAAAAATGGTTTATTTTCTTTGGGGTATAATAAAAGCCTCTCAGTATCTGATTTTCAAGAAGCATGTTGACACCTCAACAATTTAAATAGAGGGTCTGCTGAAATCCAGAGGTTGAGACTGTATACACACAGACACACACACACACACACACACATGCACACGCGCACACACCCTGCATACTACAGAATGGATTCTTTTCTGCTTCAGATTGCTTAGTTTTCTAAGAAGTCTTTATCTGATCTGCAGAACATAAAGAGTTGAAAGAAGAGTAAATAAGCAAGAAATAAACAGACAATCTTTGGATACCATTTCCCTGTTGAAGCACAGCTACTAGACTCACACATCATAAATCACTACCTCATAAAATCATGATCAAATGGTAGTGCACACAACCACTAACATTAAGCCCATTATCCCTTGGTACATGGTGCAGAAACCTACTGAGTACTATTTGTTACTGAAAACATGGAATCAATATGCTGCCAATGCAAGCATGTGTTCTCACACTAAAGGCCAGGGAAAATAGAATTTCAAGTGGTCATTTCAAAGCTTCTGCAAAGACTGTCCCTGAGGAATGGTATGGTAAGGTATAGAGTTCAAGAAGAGACTCAGCCTATGGGAGGTCTCAGAGAAAATGAAAGAATAAAGCAGGAGTGGGAGGAGACGGGAATAAACGAGAGAACCGACTTTGGTCTGAATAACAACATCAAGTACAGTGGGGAGGGTACCTTCCCCTGGGTAATGGGAAAGTCCCATTTAGCTTTAAATCCTCACAAGCTGTGATTCCTGTTATATTTCCGCAACTATTGAGTCAAGAATGATATATAGGTACCACTTTGCAAGATGGTGTAACAAGAGGTAAGAAACAATACAAAAAGAGAGGGTGAGACCAGCACTCTTCAGCCTTGTGTACACCTGCCTGTTCCTATGCATGTTCTCAGCACAGTCTACCCATTCAAGCTGTGAACTACTGATCAGAACCAAAAGAGTGTTGGCCCACAGGGCAGTGAGAGGAACATGTGACTTTGAAGTTGTCAAGGGAACAACACTCAGAGAACCCACCCCACCCTCACACACACACACACACACACAGGGTAAGAGAGGGGGTAGAGGGGAGACCTCACCCTTTTTCTCGTATACTAGAAAGAAACTGTCTTTAAAAGGGAGGGAGAAGGACAGTCTGGGTGGCTCAGGGGTTTAGCGCCCTTCAGCCTAGGGCGTGATCCTGGAGACCCGGGGTCGGGTCCCACATTGGGCTCCCCGCATGGAGCCTGCTTCTCTCTCTGCCCGTGTCTCTACCTCTCTCTCTGTGTTTCTCATGAATAAATAAAATTTTTTTTTTAAAAAAGGGAGTAAACTAACACTTGTATTACTTATAATCAATGCAAATACACTGACAAAAGAAGTGTGAAGCTACATTTTACGAAATTCAGGATATATTTAGAAGTTCCTTAGACCAAGAGAGAAATATGTCTGGAGTTGATGGAATGATGAGGACCTCTGCATAGCACAATTTCAAAGGAAGTTTTGAGAATTAAATGAGTTAATATCTACACCCAGTTTAACACCTAATTAATGTTATTTGTGAAACTCCAGGCATGAAAAGCCTGTGTACTTAGTAGAAAAGACAATGTCTCGGAGACCAGTGTAATTGGTTTGGATCCAGGTTCTGCCACTGGCCTTTGTGATCTCAAGAATTTTATTTAACTGCCCTGAGACTCAATTTCCCCATCTGTGAATAACAATATCTATGTCAGAGGGCTATTTTAAGGATTAAAAATTATATATGAAAAGCGTTAAGCCCTTAATCTATAAGAAGTACTAAATGAACATTGCGGGTTTTTTTTAGTGTTTACAGGAAAATAACACTTGTCCAATTCACAGCATCTACAGGACATTACAATGCCCAGTGCCATGAAGACAGATAGAGCTTTACCCAATCACATCAATACCCAGCTCTGAATTTCTACAATTTTTTAAGAAAAGGCAAATGAAAACAGTATTAATTATGTAGAAGATTACTTTGAAGCCAATATGATCAGTAGGCTGTTTTCATAAAAACAACACCAGCATATGCATAGGTTTCAATCACCCCTATGCATACACAGAACAGAATTCACCAGAAGCCAATTTAGACTAACTTTTCTTAAGGTAGCATCAGTAGGAAAACCAATATCCCATGTTTCTAATATTTATTTTTAACATAAGAAATAAAGAAAGATATTAAATATATTTATAAAATTATCATGCAACAATTGTTCATTACCCAATAGATTGGCCAAAATTAAGAACTCTTAAAAATTCAAGTGCTGGAGTGGATATGGGTCAACTGTGGGGATGAAAATTGGTACAACCACTCTGGAAAACATATGCTCCCACCCAGCAATCCCATTTCAAAGGAGACATATGTCCAAGAGACACATAGTACCATGTTGCAGACATTAATATTAGCATTAGTAGCAAAAACAACACAAAAACAAAACAAACAAAAAAATTGGAATGAATCCAAATATCCACTGACAGGAAAATGGATCAATAAATTGTGGTGTATTCCTAGAGTAGAATATTATATGAGGTAAACATGAGTGAACTACAGCCTCACAGCAATACACAATAACCTTGATGAATCTTAGAAACATAATGTTGAGAGAGAATGAAAAAAGCAAGTCCTAGAATACATCACTTAATACCTAGCGTGGCATTAGAAATGTGAGCTACCAGTTATCTTTGGAATGGAGGCCAGAGCACACAGGTAATTTTTTCATTCTTCACTTTGCTGAGGAGTTCCTGGGTCTTCATTATATTACTATGCTTTACAATTGAAAACGATGTTGTACATATTATTGCATATAAATTCAATAATCTATTAAAAAGGAAATACTCATGAAATATTAAACATGAAAATGGTAGTGGCTTCCTATATTTGATGTTCTATTGCTTTTCATCTTTCTGAATGCTGACCACAGTTAATCACCTGCTTAGGTGAGGATCTAGAATCCAACACCCACATAACTTGAACCATTATCATCATTACCCTTTTAACGAATCCACATCTTCCTCTGGCCACACAAGCCTTTTAGTGGCTGACCATGTTCCCTTCTGCCCCAGGACATTGGCAGATGATCTTTCTTTTCACTAGCCATGCTTTCAGTGTCCAACCCTCAATACCAGTACTTCCAGCTTTGCTTAGTGAACCCCTACTCAACTTTTAGGTCCCAGCTCAGCCATATAGGGATCATCCTCTCCACTCTCACCAAGTCATTTCCCATTCAATCCTCTCAAAACATCATATGCTTCACCATGTGTTTCAGTTTTATATTTATTTATATCAATCTTTGAATGATCTCAGTATCCTTCTACAGTAAGCACCACAAGAACAGGGACTGTCTTTTTTTCCCTTTTTGGCTGATCATTGACTCTAACGTCTATGCAAACCTTCACATATTAACTACTCAATAATATTTTTGAGTGAACACATGAATCATTGATTCTGCATTAGAAATGCCTACATTTACCAGCAAAATTTGATGCTGAGTGTCATCTATTTAAAAACCATGATATGTATTGCATATCATGTCTTATAACTTTGGCAAATATTTGAGATGTATTCAATGTTACTTGCATGTTAAAGATTTTTAGCATATAAACTCATTAACTATGGTTCTATGGCTAAAAGAAGGAAGATGTGCTGGTATCCAATAAGCAAATTTTAGAAAACACTTAAAAGTAAAGATGAACAATTCCAACATCTTCTCTGAGAAGTCAGAAGGTAAAATATTAATTAATGATTACAGGTATGGCCTAATGCAAAAGAACACACTAATACTTACAAGTCTAGTCAAAGGCCTTCTCTTGTTATGTCTATCGAAATAGGATTTTTAAATGTTTTATTGACAAACAGAAACCACCTTGATGTTGCACATCATGCAAGAGTCTGACTTAGTGACATAATTTCTAATATTATGTGATAATGTCATGATACAAAGCCACTGTTGTCTTTTTAAGATACTATGTTTGGTGTGTCATAATCACTAATACAAGATAAAATTAAAGATAATTCTATTTTATCTCATTTTTCCCTCATAAAATGAAAATAATTTCCTTTTTTAGTGTTTGTGGTTGACATTCAAAAATTTTGTAACCTAATTTTGATCATTTCCTAGGTCAAATTGTCCACAAGACCATATATTTTGCCTGATTTAATATAAACTATATCTGCCCTCATGAACTCCTAATTGTGTCCCATGTTAATCGTAACTTTCAAAGAATTTCACAGGGAAAAAGTATGAGGCAGTGATTCAGTGCTAGTGGAAACTAGAAATTCCTTAAATATTCATCAACATTTCAAAACACCAATACAATTATCACTTCCCAAAAAAGAGGCCTCACCTCAAACAAACCTAAAGACATTTGAGCACGTTAAAGGCCAGATGCCCACCTCAGGAACAGATTTTTTCAGAAAGTCTTTGAGTAGGCTTATTATAGTCTTTTGAACATTATTTTGAAAATCATTTTGATTCCCTCTGGCATATACCACAGAACTTTATATGCTTTATATATCTAGAAACATAACTAGAATCCAGGACACTAAAAAAGTAACACTTAATTTTTGATAACATGCAAAGCACATTTACTGTTATGAAAGCATAACTTCTTGGTAATGCTGGGGTGCTAGGCATCAGCATTATAAACAGAATTTTCACAGGCTTATGAATCACCTATTGATATTGGCTTCTGAAAGAAACAAAACAAAACATTCTCAGGCTGAAAAGAAAGCTTACAATGTTTAATAAATATGACTTGAGGTAAACCAGCTATTTTTAATTAGTGCATTAAAGAGGAGAGGGAAAGAAATCATTTCAGTGAACCACAGGTTGCTGATCTCATACCCCTAAACTAATAACCACCTCTCTTTTCTTTTCCTCTGTGTGTGTGTATAACACATCATTTTTATATTCCTTGATATTAATGTATATTTGTAAAAGGTATTTATCAAGTCTTGATGTGTTAAATGTCTTGTTTTTCCGCCTGGGTATTGGTAACCATAGGTGACTAGGTTGCCTCCAAAGAGGGGGGGGGGTAAAAAAAGAAGTGTACATCACACCTCCTTCTCTATTATGTTTCAATGATTCTTACACAATTTCCCCCACATTTTAACATTTCTGAATTATACATCATTCCAAAATCAATAGTGTTATAGCTCAATTGGCAGTACTCTCTTTCTTTCTAGTAATACAACTGATGGCATATTAGAATTGATGAGATACATTATACTGAATGAATTTAATCTGGCATTATAAACCAACAAAGGTTCAGAGCATGTGGCATCGCTTTCATCTCTCCTTTTCTGTTCATGTAAAGCAAGAGTAAATTATGCCAGAAATTTTGGGAATGAATCTTAAATTCAAACTACTTGTTTTTAGTGTTCTCTTTTTTCTTTGCTACATGTTCTATATGATACTTCAATTCCCCACCAACTTAAGTTTTGATGTCATATACTGAGTTGGGCCTGCATTAAAATTAGTAAGGAAAATGACAGTATAGATAGAGATGAGGCATATTTACTTATAAATCAAGAGTAATGGATGTAAATAAATAATAAAGATCCATTTAATTTATAAGCATGAACAATTTTAAATGACTCTCTTTTAAAAAAAATAGCCCCTTGATATCACTTCACACCTGCTAGGATGGCTAAGATAAGAGAGACAATAATAAGTCTGTGGATGTGGAAAAACTGGGACTCATATACTGCTGATCAAAATATAAAATGGTATAACCACCTTGGAAGACTGTTTTGAAATCCCTAAAATTTAAACAGTTATCATATGACCTGACAATTCTACTCTTATTTCTACACAAAAAAGAAATAAAAATACATGTTCACACACACACTTGTACATGAATGTAAATAGCGGCAGCGGCAGCAGCATTCGTAATAGCCAAAAAGTAGAAACAACCCAAACGTCCAACAAATGATAAATTGATAAATAAAAAGTGATATATAAACAATGGAATATTATTTGCCAATAAGAAGGGAATGGAGTACTGATACATGTTACAGCATGGATGAGCCTTGAAAATCTTGTGCTAAATAGAAGATAGTTATAAAAGACCACATATTTTATTATTGCATTTACAGGAGATGTCTAGAAGAGGCAAATCCATTGAGACAGAAAATAGATTAGTGGTAGAAAGGAGTTAGGGCTGGGAGAACGGGGAGTGACTGCCAATGGCTATGGAATTTCTTTCTGGGGTAATGAAAATATTCTAAAATTAGACAGTGGGCATTGTTTGTAAATCTGTGAATATACTAAAAACCACTGAACTGTGTACTTTAGTGGGGTAAATTTTATGGTGCGAATATCTCAATAAAGCTGTTATAGAAATAGAAAAGAAATCCATTATATTGGTTGAGGAAATTCACTCTTTAAACAATTTTTTATAAAACATGTCTTAAAGAAAATAATGTCAGTTCCATCCAATTTTTTGCTAAGCAGCTGAGGCATTAATACTATTTGCCACAAAGTCCTTGCCTTTAAATGCATCTGTGCAACAGATGTATCACAATGGCATATGTTTTGAATGTTACATCTGTTAGTAAAATGTAGAGGCTCAAACTGCTAATTAAATATGAAAATGTATGTGTCAATTAGAAGCCAATTTCTTGTTAAAATTGCCTAATGGCTAAGGCATAATAAATTGAGCTTGTACCTAAGACTGTTTGTGTCTTGACCTGTGTGGGAAGGCAGTCCAGTGCACCGAATATAGGCTAGACAGTTTCCATGGATACCTCACATTACTTGAGGTAGAAACTAAAAATTATAAACAATGGCACAAAAATTATGCTTCAAAAAATATATTAGTTAAAAAAATACTAATCTTCCTGAAGAAAGAGGAAAGAATTTATTTCGTTGGTAAGTGGATAAGGGTTTTTTTGAGGGGAGAGGGAGGCAAAATTTTTAAAAGGCTAGTTTTTGTAGTTGCTTTGTAATTCATAGGAAAGGGAGAGACATATTCAAAATGCTTCTATCATCATGAGGTTTACAGCAAACCTCGAGAGTTTCAAAGATTTGTAGCCTTTGTAGGAACGAACTAGACTGAATTATTCCAGCTGAGTTTAATTAATCTGGCCACTGCATACTAATATGCTGATCTTTCCAAATAAATGTACACTGTAATTACAACCAGGTTACTCCACCCACCATCCTTTTGCTCCTTCCCATGAAATAAGACTACATATCTTCCAGATGTAGCATAAAAGCCACAGTGTTATTCATGAACATGTCAGAATCAGACAAAATAAAGCATAAGAAGAATACATGTGGCTTCTATAAGAAGACATTCTCCATACCACTTTGTGGAGAAGACAACACACCTGTTTGTTCACACCTTTAACAGGTTAGAGAGGAAGAATGAGAAAGTCATAGCCTTAGCTTTTTCCATGTCCCCAAATCACTTCCACTATTAGGCAATCAAGTTGGGATTTATTCCCAGAACCCAAGAGATAATCAGCATGCATGGAAATGTAGTTGTTTTCTTTGGACCACTTTGTCCAATCATTACATGAGATCCAGCATGAGTGAGGTAAAGGACACAACTTGTTTTAACAAAGGAGACAAATGAATCAGTAAGTTTTAATCAAATTATAAACCAATATTTGACTATGTACAAGGACAATCTCACAAATATCTCATTTGATGCTCACAACAAACTAATACAGCACCTAGCTTAGCAGCAAGAGTCAACTGCATTATCCTATTTCTGAATATTTATGAAAAGTGTGTTATTTTAGTTTAATGTTTAAAATAAAGACAACTTTTTGAAAAAGTAGAAACTGTGCATTGAAAGTATTGGAGGCAGGAATTGGTAGTAGAAGAACACAAAAAGAATTCTACCCAGAAAAATATCTATGTTAAACAGAGCTCTGCCTTAATCAAGTTTTTTTTTTTGACTGTTGTCAACTCTCTTCCCCTACTTGTTATTCATTATTATATCACAATTCACTCAAATTCTTCCTGTTTTCTCAGTTTCTTTTCAACTGAACTGTAATCAAGTCCTTCCCTGCAGTCCCTTGCGCTTCCAAGTGTCTAAGTTTTTACAGGTGTAAGAGATCTCTACTAGTATCACCCCATGAATGGTGCAGGGGCCTTAAAATGCATTGCTCCCTCGACTGTGCACCATGGCACAACTCCTTCTGTCTTCACCCACAACCCACCGTCCTCCAGGTCTCAGCTTCAATGTCACCTTGGGAAAAATCATCTTCCCTGCCCTAGCCCCTAGTGACACACTCTTATGGCACTCAGGACTTCTCCCTCAGAGTAATTAAGAAATAATTAAAAGAAAAAAAAAGAAAATAAATTAATCTATCCTTGTTCAACTATTTGGTTGGTACCTGGCTTTCTCACCAAACTCTCAAAGCTATGGCTGTATCATAGATTGTTGATCAACACACCTCCAGGACTTAGCAGACATTCAATAATTTTTTGTAAATATATACTATCTCATTTTTTTAAATTTCCAAATAACTGTGCTTTCTGTCATTTTCTTGACTTCCTAATGATAAATTATTTTCTTAGGATCAGATGCCTGTTTTCAAAATCATCTAAAAAGTCATTCTATGGGCTAAATACTATTCATCCTATTTTGGCCTCTATTGGGCAGAGAATAATCACTCTGGAGCACTTGGGGGACCAGTGTCTAAGCATATGTGTGGCCATGTTTGGGACATGTGTGGGACCAATGTACAAACAACAGGAGGATGGGAGGGCGGAAGGGAATTTCCATATGTCCATTCTAGCTGAAAATGAAGCCTTGAAGCCCAAGCCCTCTCTGTCTTCCACTGTTACCCTTCAGCCTGCAGCAGTTCCTGTAGCTCTGACCTCCTCGATGCCTTTCCACACACTCTCACCATTCTTGGCACTGAAATCTTCTGCTTTGCAACTCCTGTCACCTGGAACGGCCTCCTGGTACCACTCTGCCTCAGCTACTCTTCACCTCATTTCACACCTCAGCCGAAAACATCCCTTTGCCCTTGTTTTACCTCTCGACGAACAGAGAAGGGAACCAATTTTTAATTCGAAAGCATTCGAGCACTTTACAGGAAGACACTCTGCAGTATCGTTGTGAAGCACAGTATGCTGCATTTATGCCCAGGGGATTTCTCAGGTTTGTGAAAGCCATTTCCATCCTGTGTTTTAAAAGCCTCTGCTTAAGTCAGAATTAAGATTCATTATGACATTGCCATGATGCTAACATTTTACCTCCGTGAAGAAGGAATATTAGTATAGTGTTCCCTCTGGCAAACCAAAAATTTTGATAGAAGACCATGGTTAAAGATAACCATCCAATAGCCCTTCCCTGTAAGTTTATCATTACCAACACAAGAGAGCAAAAGAAAAAAACCCTGAGGCAGAGGCTGGCCGGCTGCTCCCCAAATCCTCTCCCTCTGCACACAGCTAGACCTCATGGCCCAGTCTTCTTTGCAGTCAGGTGGGGCCATGTGATGAGTATGAACAAACTGAAGGTGAGCAGAAGTGACATGAATCCAGCCCATGTGGGAATCTTGAGCTCCTTCCTCTGCTGTAGCCTGATGCAGATGGGAAAAGCAGCCGGGAAAGATGTAGGACCCTAATATGGAAGGGACCTAGGGCTTAGAATTGCTAGGGGATCGAGGTAGTAGGAGAGCTGCCTGGCCGGAACAGTCACACTGGAATTTTAACTTTAATTATGGTAACATAAGTAAACTTTTATCAGATTAAGCCCCTGATGTTTTTAGGCTCATGTTTCCTTAGCTAGTGTTAACTTTAACCAATACAAGCCAGCATGGGTCAGCCTGCATGGGCAATTACGAGTCTTGTCCTGGGCAGCTCCAGCTGCAACTCTTCCTAAGGTATTTTGTCCAGATCCACCACTGTCGGGAAAAATCCTGACTCTGAGCACAAGCTAGTCACGAAGCTGCCATGAGAAGTCATCCGGGAATATCATTTCATCAACACCAGAGTCTCTCCAGGTTCCCCTCTACTTATCTCCACATTCCCTCTTTCCAGGATCTTATCTCTGCTATCCAATTTTCCAAGGTCTCCAAATCCTTGTTACTACAATTCACACACACGCACACACACACGCATGCATGCACACACTTTCCCTTGTGGTTGTCCCTGAATAGATTCAGTCTCTCTAAAGCTACCCAGAAGGAAAATCACCTGACTGCCGGCCACATGCACATTATCAACTGTTTCAAACTCTAGCTTTCAGCTATTTTCCACCAATCCTGTCATTCATCCGTTTTCATTTGTACTGCCTTTGAACCTCTGAAAATATTTTCCTTCCACGGTGATAGCTTAAGGATTAACACACCGCTGAAACTACTTAGAAATCCCTCAATTAACTTTATATTCCAAGAACAATGTGATGCTTATGCACGATATGAAGCAAAATTTTGTTTTTATCTTGTTATTATTTTAC
This sequence comes from Vulpes lagopus, assembly GCF_018345385.1. NCBI lineage: Eukaryota > Metazoa > Chordata > Mammalia > Carnivora > Canidae > Vulpes > Vulpes lagopus. The sequence continues at coordinate 24,583,407 of NC_054844.1, forward strand.
CAGCTATGGTAGAAGTATAAGTTAAATTCCTTAGTATAATCGGCCCTCATGTAAAAAAAAAAAGTTTCAGGGTAACTGTAATTTTTAAAATGAGAGGTAAAAAGAAAGAGTGAGGAAAAAGGAAAAAAGGGCAAATGAATGGATGGGTCATAGTAGCTGGAATTTGTTATCAGTTTAGCTTGATATATAAGGAATGAAGTGATTATTACCATTTCTTCTAATAAGGTCCAGAAAATGATTTACAGGAATATTTGCTGCAGTCATGATGTTTTGGGGCTTGAAATAAATCCATACAAAAGATATTCTTCTGTACTGGATCAATCAAGTTCCAGCCTGGCTAGAGGTGATGATAATTATTGGAAAGTAAATTGTTATGTTTCCGTCTGACTGCCTATTGCCTTGGCACGTGTTATTTCCAATTCTGTCTGGAAATAATAGTACATTAAGCCATCTTGGGTGACTTATATAACCAGCTACTATCATTTGAAAATTGTCAGCTCCAGGAGCTTGCCACTGTACACTAGTTACACTGTTAGAACACTGACTTCAGTTCATTTATTTTCTGACTGTTGCTGAGAAGTATATTTACAAAAATTAATTCTAAAACCTCATTTTTAATCTTAATTCCAGCTATTTTAACCTTGGTTACTAAAGATTACCAAAAAGGAATACGATTTAATGAAAAGCTGACCTTAATTTTTTTTAATTTATCAATTAAAACTTGCATTTAAACTATGATTAATTCTTTAGTCCAAACATAATTATCTACCACTGCTGGATTTATAACAACAGACTGAAAAAAAAATAGCCTTCAAACAGAACACAATCTGTGTGTTTTCCCAGTACCTAAAAGTAAGATGATAGAAAAGTATTCTCTGAAACTCTGAGCAGTTTAACAAATATATAAATTAATTTCCACCTCAGTACTCAAGAACCTATCCTGCACTATCAAAGTAAGAAGATACTTAAAAGAACAGTGAGAAACAGGATCCATAAAGTTTTACTTAGATTGAACAATTTTGCTCCAGTACCAGCAAGAGAACAAGAGAAAGGTAAAAAAAAAAAAAAAAAAAAAAAGAACCTATGGGTTAAAAAAATAGCAAACCGGAGGGGGAAAAAAACAACTCAAAAACCCCAGGAACTTTATATCATTTATTAATGAAAGTAATCTTTCTGAACTATGCAAATACTAGCACCATATTCCAACCATATTCCAATACCAAAGCTTTTTTTTTTTTTTTAAGGAAATGAAAGGCAAGAGAAAAGTAGCATCTCTCTCATTTTCCACAGTGACTGTTTTGGGGAAGTCTGAACATTATTTCACTTCCACATTTGTACATCATCTGCTATAATTACTGTATTACCTGTGTAAACTAATAGTATATGTATGGCTAAACTAATAGTATATGTATGGCTAATTAATTTAACATCATGTTACTTCCATGGAAATCAATAAAAAAACACAAAGAGAATAAAAGGAAACCCTGAAAACTTCATTTTCAGCAAAAGGAAGAGACAGATGCAATCTGCAGCTACAGAGGCCATGTGAGGGCAGGCCACGTCGGCAGCCGTCCGGCAGAAGCCACGGAGGACAAAGTGAAGGGAAGAAGCAATGAGAGAGGTCAAACAGCCTGGCAACAGGCGCAAAAAGGAAAGGCAAAAATATATCTCCTGAAGTTAAGGAGCCCACCAGAAACACAAAAGCTCCATTCCATATTGTATCACTGGAAGTCAGAATGAGGGTGAGGAAAGGCAATGTCAGAGATACAGAGGCGCTACAGCTGTAAAAGGAATCATAAGAGTAGGCCATATTTATAGGGTATATTCTGTCTTTGTGATGGCAGAAAGGAAAAAGCTTTTGGACCTTCAAAGACCTCCTATAAATTACTGGTTATATCAACAGAAAAATATATAAAAAGGATATGAAAGTGTTGAGTAATGTATAGAAATGTCAAATCACTATGTTGTATGTCTGAATCTAATATAACATTGTATGTCAACTATACTTCAATAATAAAAAATTTTTTAGATCCCTTCTATCTGGAAAATAATAAACTCTCATTAAGCAACTTTTTGGCCAGAGGGAAAATTCAAACTGAACTGCAGAATTCCTAGAAAACAACAGTAAATAAATTACTATATAAAAAGAGATGCTGTAAGATATAGCTAATGTGATTCTGAGAGAAAAACCCACAGCCTTAAATATTCATGCCAATTAAAGTAAATTAAATGTCATCATCAAAATTAAAAAATAGCAAAAATTTAAGTCAGATAAAATTTAAATATAGAAGTACAGTGTAATGGGTTACAAAAGAAAGTAAATAAGACTAATAAAGTTTTGAAAATTTGTCCTTTGGGGAAAAAAAAGAAAAAGATTAGCCACCAGACAATCCAGTGGACAGAAAGATAAAACGCTAAAGCACTAAGTAATACATTGCAGAGGGGAAATAATCAAAGAAACAAATAAACAAAAAACAAAGAAGATGCTCTATGGTCAACATAGTTTTTCATCTCCATAAAAAAATTTTCTTGAAAGCCAAAATGAATAATTTCCTAGCAAAATATAATTTCCAAAATTGAACCAAAATGAGACAGAAAATCTCAAAGGACCATTTCCAACAGAGGAAATTGTCAAAGAGCTAAACACCCAAAAAGCACAAAGCCCAGAATGTTTCACAGGGAAATTCTACCAAATTTTAAAAAAGAAAACATTCTAATGTTCTTTAACTGGTTCAGAGCAGTGGAAAACAAGTTCTTCTTATGAAACAAGTAAAACTGATATAAAAACCTAATAAATAGTGATCAACAAAAATCCCTATAGCCTTTTTAAAAATAATTATCAGTGTGTGTGTTTGTGTGTGTGTGTGTGTGCACGCGTGCAAATTCCATGACCCAGAGGAGTCTATAACAGGAATACAAAGATGGCTCAATGGTAGAAATATCAGGAAATTTGTTAACAATGTAGGAAGTGTAAGGAAATATATTACATAGTATATTAAGTATAAGGAAATATACCTGGTACATTAAGTATAAAAAGAAAAGGCATTGCTGAAAAGCCATTTGACAAAATTCAGTATCATTTCTGATCTTTAAAAATAAGCTCAATAAATGTATATTTCCTTAACAAAATAAAATCTATTTCTCTTATCCCCAAATCCAGGATCATGCTTAATGGGAAATATTAGAAGCACTCCCAATAAGGCCGGAAGGAGACAAAGATGTTCACTATTACCATTAATATTTAACATAGTGCTAGATGTACAAGCCAAAACAATTAACAGAGAGAAATGATTTTAGAGATAGAAAATTTGGAAACTCTCAGTATTTGCAGATGATGTCATTTTATCCTGTGAATACCAAAGAGAATAAAGTGAAAAACTATGAAAACAGTAAGAGAATTCATTAAGGTAACGAGATTTAAAAAAAGACAAAGAAGCTCTCTATGTACTGATACAGCAAGATCAACAAGATATATTGTGAAGTAAAAAGAGCAAGGCACAAAATAGGGGTACGATAACTAATATGATTACAGAGATAAGATTACATACTTATGTTTGCTTGTGTATAAGAAACTAACCATGGTGATTACCTAGTTGGAGGTAGGTGGGAGGGTGGGAACAGGATACAAGGGGCATGAAGGTGAGAAGCTATTCTCTTTATATTTTTGAACCATGTGGTATATTACCTAATATTCAAACATAATTTGAGAGAATTTTAAGATTCTCAAAGAAACTTGAGTATTCCAGTTATTAAGCTATTGCCTCTCAGCTCCAAACAGGCCTTTGTGATGTGAAATCATATTTGTGCTTTGTTGACTGCCTGTAGGAAAAGCTCGGCTCATAAAAGGTATTAAAGGGAGCTGCAAGACTGGAGGAAGACACGTGTTCTTTCTTGTCTACTTCTAGTGGGCTTCCTGTTGACTTCCTGGTTTTGCTTCCTGTTCCCATGAGTGGCAATCCAGCCACACGATATTCAGGCAGGGGTGGTTCCTGCCCATAGCTAGTTAGCTAACCCAGTTTGTTGTTTTTCTGTCATGCCTTTTCCCCAGAAACATCTGCACCTGGCCTTTGCTGGTGGTCTTGGAAGTCTGCATCCAGCCATACAGGTCCCCTTCTCTTCAATAATTCCAATCTCTTCCCTTTGCTCCCGCCCTAGAGGTAACAGCTGCTCCTTAAAGTTGTTGTAGTGTTCCCTTCCATGTCTCCAATTCCCAGTTAGCAATTCTTTATATTAAATAATCTGTTAAAATACCTTGTGTTTTTTCTGTTCCTCACTCAAACCTAATACATCAAGCAAATCTTTCTTTTTATTTTTTTAAGCACATACCACTTACAAATTTGAGTAGACATTCATGGATGTGGATCTTCTACAGGCTGATCGAACTTTGAAAAATTATAGCAGAGTAAGTCAGGAATTGGGGAGAATTCATTTATGTAGGGATGTAATGTGTTTCTTTTTAGAGTACCTTGATTAATTATATGCATTATCACATTAATTTTGCAATATTAGTTATTGGGAAAGAAAGTACATTGAAGACCCAGACTCTGTCCCTGAGGAGCTTCCTTTCTATAGTATAAATCCTAAAGAAGCAACTCCACGTAAGCAACCTGTATAATGCTGATTTCATTTGTTTCATTACCTTTAGACATTTTTGTGAGGCAGTGCGTTTTCAGTAGTTATGTAAAGTTGACATTAATATTTGGTTCATTTGCAAAGAAAAGTTTATTCACTCATGACTGAGGTTTAAAAAACCATAACACATGTTATTATTATTTCTCTAAATACAACACATGAAACATTATTGCTATTTATTATATAATACCAATGTTATGTAAATAATAAAATTTAAGCAAAAAGTGCCGTGACTCCCCAGACATACACTTAGTAAATGCACTATGACAGTTGAAGCATTAAGAATGTGTTTCTAGAAAATGCACGTTCTGTAAAGTTATCTGTACCCTGCTTATTAACTTAGAACTGTCAAAATTTTTCAGATTTGTTATATGCATTCAGAGCCCCCTCGGGAGTCTATTCAAAGCCTGAGCCATGATACTTTGGTCACGAAACATGTAGGTTCACAGACTTAATTTGGCCTTTTCAAAATTCCCCTTTAAAACGAATGTTTGTGGTACAAAACAAGATCTTTGCAAAAAGATGGGAGGGGGAAAGGAATAAAAAAGGAAAGATGTTCATAGAGCCCGAGCCCCAGTAGTGATAGATTATATATCATCTTTTAAAGATGCAAACAGGAAAGGAAAAAAAAAAAGACTTGGTTATGATAGAGTAAGGGATGAGCTAGTTCCTTTTTATTATTTTGTAAAGACGCATCAGCAAGTTCCATTCACTGATGATAACGAGCCATCCCTCTGTCACCAACTCATTAAACCAACTCTGAATTCACTCATTAACAAAGTTACACCAGCTAGCATCAATTTAAGACCTAGAAACTAGCCTTTTTATAGCAGATGCCACTTACTGAATTACATTTCCCACCATATTCTTTTGACTATTAAAAAATACTACTAGGTTGGTCACAGAATATTTCATGTCTATTCTAGAAAAATACATTTTTATTAAATTTCTACAAAGAAACAAAAAAATAATGAACTCTATTTTTACAGTTTGGTTTTGTTTGAATTTACAAGAATATATACATATGTATTATATATGGAGATTATGTATTTATGTATATATCAGGAGGATGAACACAAAAATATATGAAATATAGCATAAATAGAGTTGTTCTAATGCTATCTCTTCAGCTCAGAATACTGGACATGACGTAGCTACCAATTCTGATCTTGTATCAGAATCATCTGGGAAGCTTTTTGAAAATGAGAGAGTTCCAGACCTTTATTCTAGGCATAATAAAATAGAATTTCCTTGAAATATCAGCCAGCCTCGAACCAGTCCATGGAACTGTATTTGGGGGTGATTATTACAGTGGGATGAAATGCGTACAATTTGCTTTGGAACCCTATCCAGTTACTTCCTTGCACTGTGACCCCGGGCAGCTCACTGGACCTCTCTACACACCTATTTTCCCTTTGGTTAAATGGAATAACAACACTTACTGGAGAATAATTAATGAATGGAAAACACACAAGCACATTGAACCTCACAAAGTTTAGGTAATATATTAAAATAAAAGCCTGTTAAAATCTTGGTTTTAATATGATTGTTTAGGGAAAAAGAAAAAACTCATGAATATCCACCTGGATTAAAGTCAGGATATAAGGTTACACCAAGCAAACTGATGTCCTGAGAAGATTTTCAAAAGATAGATCAGAAATGAAAGCCTTTTTCCAATAGGGAGAAAACTGCAATGGCACTGGTTTTACTACAATTCAAGACCTCTTCACCTAACACCACAAAGGAACTGTACACCTAATCCCTGTTGATATAACAAAAATGGAAGCTCTCTGTATAAGATTTCAGGGCCTTAGGTTTCAACTCAGTGTCCCAAACGATTCTAATGAACATCAACTTCTTAACCACGGCTTTCGGTAAAAACCTTAAATCCTATTTGGAGGAATATGGGGGTAGAAGGAGGAAAGTCAAGCTCACATCATTGATTTTGGTGGTTTCCCAGTGGCTCTTTAAAGCCCTTAACAGAACAATAATCCTCAACTTCTTTCCAAGATCTCAATTTCCCAACATTTACTATTACCTTTCCTCCTCCATCCCTGACTCCTTTTGTGAAAAGATATCAAAAGGTCTCAGCCAAACAGTGTGAGGTTAATTTCTAATGGTTCCCAATCCCTTAAATTGATCAACTATAAGTTCACAAAGAAAATAAATCTGCTCAGTATTAGAAGGCTGTTTGAACTCAAAACTTAAAATCCATTCCAATAAAAGTTCCTTCCCCCCACCAAAATTATCACTCTGTCAATTTCTTTACTTTAATTCACAGATCATGGCATTAGAAAAAATACTGGCAGTCTTTAAGCAGATTCCCCAAAACTATGGCAAAATCTATAAAAACAAATAACAACAACAAAAAACTATTGCTACGTGTCTGTAAGAAAATATTTTTTCTCTAGTCGTGACGGTTGGATTTTTCTGCCCCATTATTTCTCCAGGTTACATAATGCTTAAATTCTGCTCCTCTGTGGCATGATGATGTACATATAATGCAAATATCCTTGCTAGAATTACAATGGCAATTTATCAATTTATGTGCAGCTAATCAACCCATTTGCTTTCTAGTGTAGAGCAGTAAAAGCTTATCTCATGCAGACTCACGGATCGTTCAAAGCAATCTAATTGAATTTCAGGGCCAAGAGCATTGCACAACACGTGATGTGTCTCCAGTGGAGCACAGTGCCAGACACTGCAGGCGTTACATAATCCCATGCTGTCGTTGGCAGAGGACGCCTTCTTAGCCGCCTCGGTGGCTTGGCAGTTCGTGTCTCCTCCAATCATGCCCTGCAGTTTTAATCTGCACAGAGTGTTCACATGGACAGTCACATGTTTTGAGACTTTCATAGCAGCAAATAAAACAGGGACCATTTCCCTACTGGTAGAAACAGTTCATTAAAACCAGTCATTCAGCACACAAGATTTACCAGGATAAAAGACACATATAACACTGCGGCTTCTAAGCTAGCAAGAGAGAAAGCAAATATCAAATATTCTACTGTACTTTTCAAACAACCAAATGGGGGATAATAAGAAATATATAGAAGGGTTTCTGTTCCCAGTTTCTGCTGATATTTGGTCTTTGATCCTGGTTACTGACAAGAAGCCCTAACTCTCACAATTTCTTAAGTGATAGAGCGTCTGCTGCAGAGCTCCTAAATTTCTTGCAACTTCTTGGGTGATGGAAGCATCTTTGTTCTAATGAGGCAACTCTTGGTGGGCTGCTGGATAGGGGCCTGTCACCATTGAGACCAACTCACAGTTAGAAGTTTAGAACTTTCAGCCCCCACCAGCCATCATCACCCCATTCTCCAGAGAGGGGAGTGGGATTAGAAATGGACTTAACAACTGATCATGTCTACATGATTAAGCTTCCATAAAAATCCCTGAACACGTGTTTAGAAAGCTTCCAGGTTGGTGAAGACGTGTAGGTACTGACAGGGTGATGTGTCCGGAGAGGGCAAGGAAGTTCCATTCCCCTTTTCATACACCTTCCCCCATGCAGCCCTTCCATCTGGCTATTCCTAAATTGTATCCTTTTATAATAAACTTGTAATTTAGTAAGTGAACTGTTTTTCCTGAGTTCTGTGAACTCTAGCAAATTATCAAACCTGAGGAGGGGGTCCTGGGAACCTCAGATTTATAGCTGGTTGGTCAGAAGCACAGGTAACAACCTGGACTTGCATTGGCATTTGGAAAGGGGGTGCAGCCTTGTGGGACTGAGCCCTTAGCCCCCGGGGTCTGCCGCTACTACCAGGTGGATAGCGCACAACTGAGTTGCACTGAGGGACACCCAGCTGGTGTGCTGCTGGGGGAAAAACTCACATACTTGATGGCCAGAAGTAAAGCATGAGAGTAAAGGAAAATAGCATGCTTTTCCTAGATATCAGGGATTTGTAATATTATCCCTGCCATTTCACATGAACTTTCAAATTGGGAAGGCACGAGAATGAAAAACATATTTAACACACTATATAGAGTATAACCAATTGTTCAATATGAGTTGTCTATTCCTAAACATGAGCCACAGGGATTTCCTAGCCTCATATTCTCATCAGTTTATTTCCAGGGATTAATTAGAATATGCATTCTAAAATATTAAGTATATCTAGTTTGCAAGAAATGTTATTATATTTAAAAATATTGGGTTATTTTTTCATGTTTTTATTTAAATCCCAGTTAGTTAGCATACATGTATTACTAGTTTCAGGTGTAGAATTTAGTGATTCATCACTCACATCCAACACCCAGTGCTCATCACAAGCTCTCTCCATCCCCATTGCCTATTTCACCCATCTCCCACCCATTTCCCCTCTGGTAACCACTAGTTTATTCTCTCTAGTTAAGAGTCTGTTTCCTGGTTTGTTTCCTTTTCCCCAGCTATGTTCATCTGTTTTGTATATTAAATTCCACATATAAGTGAAGTCATATGGTATTTGTCTTTCTCTAACTGCCTTATTTCACTTAGCATAATACCCTCTAGCTCCATCCACATCACTGCAAATGGCAAGATTTCATTCTTTTTAATGGTTGAGTAATATTTCACTGTGTATATTAAAAACTAAACTAAAAATAAATATTGAGATATGACATATATACATAGATATTTGACTCTTGACTTCTTTCCATTTTATTACTATTTTGTAAATTATGTAAAACAAATCTCTAAAACTGAGGATGAAATATACTAAGAAAATAAATTTCTAGCCATACTCTGCTCTAAATTTTTTTAAATTTACTATGTGTAAGAACCTGAATCCAGCACACTGTAATGTCTGTAGTTTTTTTTTAATATATATATTTTTATTGGAGTTCAATTTGTCAACATATAGCATAACACCCAGTGCTCATCCCTCCAAGTGCCCCACTCAGTGCCCATCACCCAGTCACCCCACCCTCGACCAACCTCCCTTTCCACTACCCCTTATTGGTTTCCCAGAGTTAGGTGTCTCTCATGTTTTGTCCCCCTCACTGATATTTTCACTCATTTTCTCTCCTTTCCCCTTTATTCCCTTTCACTATTTTTTATATTCCCCAAATGAATGAGACCATATAATGCTTGTTCTTGTAGTTTGTTTGTTTGTTTGTTTTTTTAATGAAAGAGATCAGCTTAATCTATGCCAGGGCTGTCTAATAGAACTTTCTTTGATGGTGGAAATGTTATATGGAGAGAGAAAAAAATGAAACCAAGTACACAACACTGTATTTTTTTCTGGTTCTAAGATGTGTCTATAGCTCCACCAAATATCAAAATACTATCAAAATAAATAATGTAATATTACAGTAGCTAAAATTAAGCAGACTACCAATTGTATGAAAGTAGTACCAAAAAAATTCTGAATAAAATGTGACTATGTTATCATAGGCAAGTAGATTTAGAAAAAATTTTGATTTCCATCAGAAAGGGAGACAGAACATGGAAGACTCCTAACTCTGGGAAACGAACTAGGGGTGGTGGAAGGGGAGGAGGGCAGGGGGTGGGGGTGACTGGGTGGCGGGCACTGAGGGGGGCACTTGACGGGATGAGCACTGGGTGTTATTCTGTATGTTGGCAAATTGAACACCAATAAAAAATAAATTTATTATTTAAAAAAATTTTGATTTCCTGTGACCTGAATAAATATTTCTAACTATGGAGTGAGAGCTCAAAATATATGGGATAAAATTAAACATTATTTTATATGATTTAAAGCTGTAGACTTGAGAATTTCTAAGAGTGGAATAAAGCATTTGTGAGATGGTGACACCTACTGATGTATTGTAATATTACAGCCCAGCTTTACAGGCTCTTTGCCATTAATCATCTTGGAGAAGAGACAGGAAAAGAAAATTTTAAAACCTTTCAGTGTAAAACATGAATATTCCTATGGTGAGGCATGGAATGGGAAAGAAAAGATACTCTTCTGTTCCTGCCAACCTTTCTACTCACAAAGCTTCCCAAAGTCCAGTTCCTCATTCCCTTCACTGCATAGTAACTTCCTATGAATAGATTTTGGTGCAGGATTAATGACACACACATAAAAAGTGCATCCTTTTAAATGAAACATCCTTAGAAATACATTTCCTAAGCTCTCAGCTGCCCCATGACAATCCTCTCCTACCTAACCTCTCAGCTCACAGCACTTCTCACCAATGATACCTGCGGTATTACCTTTAGAGTCACTCCCTGATCAAAGATCTTCCTCAGAAGCTTCAAGTTTCCTGAAAGGTGAATTCTGCTCCAACAGCTCTGACTTTAAGACCTTCTATAAGTTAGTTTTACTTTTTAAATTTATATCCTAACATTAATGAAATAATTATGCACCATATAAAAAAAGATTACTTCCAAAAAGAATAGTGCTCAGGATGACTTGTTCATAAACCACAGCCTGAACTATTTTACCCATATTCTTCTGTCTTCCACATGATGCACTTCTCCTAATGTTCTCTGGTATCTTCTCTCTACAACCTGAACTCACCTTATCAGACCTGCTACTTAATATGGTTCTTCTGCTATTAATCTCTTATTTCCTTCTTCAAATACAATTTGCACTCACCACTGAGACTATTTTACTTTCAGCCACTCTAGCCCAGCCCCCAGCCCCAACCTCCAACCCAGGCCACTACTGCTAACACTCCTGCTAGCTAGGCTTGCCCAGCCCCTGGAGCAGGCAGACTCCAGCACTGCCCCCAGGATGCTACGCACCTGGTCTCAAGCCCTCTGCTCACACTCACCGAGCCTGCTATGCCACTTTCTTTCTCCTCTGCTTACACAGGCTGCATTCTTTACTCATTTTACAAATGACTACGGAGTAATCCAAGACACTGATATGCACTGCAGAGTCATAATAAATACAAAAGACAAGATTCTTACCCTCCTGGAGTTACAGGCCTACTGATGGAAACAAACAATAAACAAGTAAACAATAGCAAAAAATGAAACTAGAGGTTTGCATTTTCTAAAATGCACTATGAAAGATAACGAACAGGATGTTATAAGGAAGAACAAATGGAAAAAGTTGTTTTATTTTATTCATTTTTAAAGATTTTATTTATTTATTTTAGAGAGAGGGAAAGACAGCATGAGTGGGGAGAGGGGCAGAGGGAGATGGAGAGAGAGAATCCCAAGCAGACTCCATCCTGAGCGCAGAGCCCAGTGCAGGGCTTGATCCTAAGACCCTGAGATCATGACTTGAGCTGAAAGCAAGAGTTGGAGGTTCAATCAACTGAGCCACCTGGGCACTCCCAGAAAAAGGTATTTAGACAGAGTTGTCAAGAAAGGCATTTGAGCCGAGAATATGACATTTGAGCTGAGATCCAAAGGATAAAAGGAGTCAGGTGCATAAACAGCCAGAGGAACAGCATTCCAGGCAGAAGGAATAGCAAACGAGAAGCCTCTAAATGGAGAGAGATTATCTTGTTTGAGGAACAGAAATGACATCATTGTGGCTACATTATAGGAAAATAAGTGAGAGAAGTTAAAAAGATGGCACAAACTAGGTCACACAGGGCCTTATTTATTCTGGAAGAAAATGTGAATTTTCTTTTAAAGAGCAATAGCAATTTAAAAGGTTTTAACAGGAGAATAGCATAATGTGATTCATGATTTACAACTATAATTCTATGGAAATAATGGGTTGGAGGTTATAAGCGCTGGAAGCAGAGAAATGAATTAGAAAATCATGGGTAGTCCAGACGAGAGATGATGATGCTTTGGTTCAGGATAATGGGCTTAGACCAGGGGTTAGCAGGGCAGACAGGCAGTCAGGTATGTTCAAGAAACATTTATAGGCAGAACCAATGGGACTTGCTGATGCAAGTCCACCCACTCATCACCCACTCTCTTGAAAAGGGGCAAGTACCTCACCCAAGTAGTGAGTTGGAAAGGAGGAATAAGAGTACACTTAGCAAAGCCTCTCCTAAGTTCTTCCTGACTGCAAGAGTGAATTCTGCACCAGTCTCTGTCATATTCTGAGAGGCTCACCCCTTTGGGGGAATGTGGAGTGGTTATCAGATTGAAGCAAAAAAAAAAAAACAGTGAAAACATGTGGAGTGAGATAGAAAAAGGAACCAAGAATGCCACCTAAGGTTCTGACTGAACAGCTTGGAGGAAGGTGATGTTATTTATTAATCAGAGGAGGGCACAAACAACTCAGTCCTTGGGATATTTGAGGGCCAGCTAAAATTCTACCTCCATCCCAAAATTCCCTAGGACCAGAAGCTCATGATGATCTATTCCTAAAAAGGTAACAGTAACACTCATTTCTAGTGTCTCAAGCTTTATGAATAATTCCTAGGAAATGGCTTGTAGCCATTCCAAATCTGTCAAACATGTCCTTGGTGCATGACTTCACATTCTACCTCTAACACCTATATAATTCCCTTAGCAGGCAGCACACACTTAATTTTCTTTTCACATGTGCTCACATGGCATGCATTCTATACCAGAGTACAAACACCCTGTGGGCAGTTAATTGATGCTTCCTCTTGCCTCAGAACTTGGTATTGTACTTTGTATGAAGCAGGTTCTGATAAATGTTTGTTGTTAATGCCGAAGAGCATAAGCTTTTAACAGTGGCATAGAATTCTGAAAATTCTATTAAATGCTGCATCACCAAACACTATGGTTCTGATATAGTTGAACACTCAGCCTTTGGGGAATGGAAATCAAATGAATACCTTTCCACTCAGGTACACTGGCAAACTTATTGGGAAAATTCATTCCAAATATTCATTGTAAAGAAGTTTTCTTTAGTCGGTCTTGCCTGACATGTGCCAATGCTGGTAGTTCTCAAGCTCACAGAGAAGAGAAGTGATTTGGCATCAATAAAACTAGCAACCACAAGATCTCAGCAGGAGCACATATTGAGGTAGCAACCCTGATGAGTTGTTATTGATCAACGTCTCTATGGGGAAAAGTTGAGACCAATTGCTTCTATGGTACAAAGCCAACTGTATATATTATATACTATATATATATGCTATATATATATACTATATATATACTATACTATATATATACTATACTATAGTTATATACAACTATATATTATATATAGTATATAGTATATATATATATAGTATAGTATACAACTATATACTTACATATAGTATAGTATATATTAGTATATAGTTATATATACTATACATATACAACTATATATGTATGTATGTATATATGTATATATAGTATATAGTATATATACATATACTGTATATATGCATGCATGTATATCTGTATATATACTGTATATATGTATACAACTATATTATAGTTGTATATATACACACACACATACCCACAAATTCTTCTTTATACAGTATATATATATGTGTGTGTATATATATATGTGTGTGTATAATATATATATACACACGCAGTATCTCTCATAAAAATGTGAATTTTCATGGATAAAGGCAAGGAAAATTTTTGTAATGAGAAAAGCTCCTAGTAGAGAAAGGTCAATAAAGAAGTTCTGTTTCCTGACCTCATGTGTCACAGATGGAAGGACTCTGATTAGTGACACTTCTGACCTCTCTCTGCCCTCCACCCCATTCACCCACCCACTCCCCTGTAAAGGGGAAGTACTTTATCCGATTAGTGAGTTGGAAAGAAGGAATAAGAGGATGCTTAGCAAAGCCTCTCCTAAGTTCTTCCTGACCACAAGGGCATGTGAATTCTGCACAGGTCTCTGTCATATTCTAAGAGGCTTATCCCTTTGGGGAATGTGGGGTGGTTATTAAGTTGGAGCAAAATACTAGTGAAAACATCCATGGATCTAAAGTATGTTTTCCAGTTGGGCACTGAAAGTATGTATTAAGCTGCATTTTGACTTCGATCTGAATGATTCCTGTCTCAACTGTTCCAAACCCAGGGAGAGGGAGATTACTTAAAGGACTTCTTCAAGCCCTAAGACTAGCAATAGTTTGAATTAGAGCCATACCGAGTGTTGAACTTTCTTTGGGAGCTACAGAGCTAAATATAAGACCCAATACACTACGATGTTCTAGGAACACTGCATCTATCCCAGAAAATAGGGTCTATCCTATCATCCTCTTCCAAATTCTTCCTTAGTCACTTATTATAACAACATCCACCCTTTAAAAAAAAAAGATTTTATTTATTTATTCATGAAAATACTCAGAGAGGAGAGAGAGAGAGAGAGAGAGAGAGAGAGGCAGAGACACAGGCAGAGGGAGAAGCAGGCTCCATGCAGGGAGCCTGACTTGGGACTCAATCCCAGGTCTCCAGGATCATGCCCTGGGCTGAAGGCGGTGCCAAACCGCTGAGCCACCCGGGCTGCCCAACCTGAAGAGGAAGCTGTACTGGAATAACATTTCTTCACCAGTCACTGGAATCCTGCTCTAAACTACACTACACATTGTAAAAGAATGAAACTTTGTGTCACATATTTTTCTTAACTTCAGGTTCATCACTCATGAAATTCAATCTCCCTCCAAATTAAAACTGTATTTCCCCTTTTGATATTGCTGTCATTTGCATACACGAGATACCACGCAAAGGGGACGTGATTTCTTGGCTAGACTTTTTGTATTCATCTGAGGAAGCCTGGCAGGAGTAGGAATAATTCTGCACCTAATCAGTTCAGTTCCATAATATACCTATTTGCTGTGCTGAGCACTAGCAACACAAGGTTTCCCTCTTTGGTTTACTCTTTGCATAGCACACACAGTGATCCTTGTAAACCATAAATCAGATTTAACTTACTTCTCTACTCCAAACTCTCCCCTGGCTTCCTGTCTAATTCAGGGGAAATACCAAAGGTCTTATAGTCTCCTATAAAAGTCCTACATGATCTGGTCCTTCACCCACTTCTTTGGTCTCATGACCTAGTGCCTTGCATCACTACACTAGTTCCTCCCTAGTCACGCCATTCTCCTAAAACAGAGGAAGCCAGCTCCCAGCTTGGGTCTTTAACACTTGCTGCTTCCTCTGCCCTGTATATTTGCATGGTGTGTCCCTTGACCTACCTCAAGTCTCCATCAAGTATCAAAGAGGCATTCTTTTAATAGCCCACACGAAACACAAACCCCTGTCACTTTTCACTCTTCTCGCCCTGCTTTTGCCCAAAGAGAGACAGAAAAGTAGTTCAATATTAAAGAGCAAAGATCCTAGGAACCATACTGCCTGGGATCTCATCCCAGCTAAGTCACCTGGGTTTATCTGTAAAACCTGAGCGAATGCCTTACCTCCCCTATACTTCAGTTTTGTCACTTATGAAATGGAGGGTGAAATTACACATACTTCACACAGTTACTGCGAGGATTAAATATCTCAAGTTTTCATTATAATTTTTAATTATAATCTTGTGAAGCAGCTTAATAAATTTTTTGATTATGATCTTGGGGGGGCAGCTTAAGTCTATCCTCTGATATTTCTTTTTTTTTTTTTTAATTTTTATTTATTTATGGTAGTCACACAGAGAGAGAGAGACATAGGCAGAGGGAGAAGCAGGCTCCATGCACCGGGAGCCCGACGTGGGATTCGATCCCGGGTCTCCAGGATCGCGCCCTGGGCCAAAGGCAGGCGCTAAACCGCTGCACCACCCAAGGATCCCTCCTCTGATATTTCTAAGTAGGAATTTATTTACTTGGTACTCACATTAAGAATCTAAATCCAGAAAACAGAAGGAAAGTCAGAGAAACATGAGAGAAGGGACCCCAAAAGATCATCTGGTTTAGCTCTGGCTTCTAATTTAACCTGATGGATGAGGCAGGTGAGAGCCAAGGGGCTTACAATTCCCCTCTAATCATGATACAGAGAGATCCCCTAAGTACCAGACCAGTGGTCTTGACTGTACAAGGTTACCTTAAATGTCATATTTGACCTGTGTACAGAGTCAGGTTAAGTTCATATTTAATAATTGTATACAGTCAAAAATCTATAGATAATATTTTGTTTTCTCATTTATATGGGGTCAGAAAACCAGCTAATTTCCCAATCATTTGTTCTGGAATTCTGTAGGTCTGAAATCCTCACAGAAAGACCCAGATGTCACAGAATACTTAAAATTATATTGGCTGTTCTCTTGTGTTCATGTTTATATCATGGACACTTCATTTTTGTGTTGCCAATGTTAATAATCTTCCAATTATATTATTTGTCAAGGATCATTTTCCCCATTAATCCTAGAGATTTTTTTCTCTTTTTTGATTGTTCAGGAGTAAATATAGAAGGACCTACCAATAGGGACTATGAAAAACTGCAATTAAAATGGCCATAACCTCCACAAACAATGTCTCCTGTCTTCTATTTCCAACATCAGGAACTGTACTTGGTGTGGGATTTTCTGAGGTTGGTCTCAACCTTAAATTCCCCCCTACTGGGTTCTCAAATAGTATGAATATTGTTCTGGATACAAAGGCCACATGGATGTAGCTTTGTCAAACACTGTGGTTTATCTATATGTGACTGTAGCAATATGTTCAGAGAAAAAAAAGGAATACTTCTTTCCAGAAATATTTTGTTTTCTCATTTTGAGTTATCTAAATGCATGCTACCTAATTTATAAATGTTAAATCATAAAAATTACATTCAACAAAGAAAAGCTGATGACAGATAAAAGCCAAAAATAAGCCTTTTCGAGTAAATCCTTTTATGATTCCATTTAAACCCACTGTTAGTGTTGAACTATCAACATTTTTAGGTTTGGATATAGTCATGGAATGTTTAGTATATTCAGTAAAATAAATCAATTACAGCAAATTTTTTTTTGTCTTAAATACCCTTAAGAGTAAGATGAAAGATAGATATCTGGGAGCCAGTAAGTTCATTTCTGTGTGTGGCTCCCTTGGAATACCATAAATATTCATTGGACTTTCCTAATGCACCTTATTGCATTCTGCCCACTGAAACATCTGAGGCAAATGTGAAGTACAAACAAGTGTAACACTCCACAGCATTAAGTGTGTAAGGCATTCCAATAAATGCACAGAAAATAACAACAGTGAGCTACAAAATCGGACAAATGATTTTCACATTAAATTCTGTAACCAGCTTCTAACTATTTACCACATACTGATCATGTATATCAAACTGAAGTAAAAACCAAATTTAGAAAACACTGGTTTTAAAAACTGCCTCTGGATTTTTCCACTCCTCTTGGCCTCGTGATATATCAATAACAATGCTCTGGTGATCATTATTCTTATATGGCTTAAACTGACTCTCCACTTCCAGAATAACGAACCTCCGTCTCATTTTTAACAGGTGGTGTTTTCTCACTTTATACTTTTGATTTTCTGCTACCAAGTTCCATGCTTCATGTTTACTGCATTTACCTATATGTATAAATATACATCTCAATGATACATGAAAATTCCCTTTCCCTGTGAAGTTAGCAAATTAAGCAATGACTTAGAGACTCATGGGAAAGATTATACCAGCATCAAAACAAAAATGATCAATAATCTTAATTTAGCTATTCAAACAGTCACTTGTTTGAGGACAGAAGGAATTAGTCTGGAATGTAGCCTGATCTCTATTTTTCTGATGCTGCTTATCCTAGTTTTGTCGGTATAGGAGAACTGGTGCAAAATATGCTAGAAGTAGCAAAACTTTGCACCTAAGAAAATAAAACAATGTTGCCCTAAAATATTGGAAAAATATTTACAAAGGTAATTAATCCTGTTAACTTGTATCCCTTTCTTTCTTAAAATAATGACAACTCACTTTATCCCCCACATACAGGTACGAGGAATTAAGGCATTGGGGCTAGGCTAAAAGTAGTGTCCATGTTTGCATCATGTTTTTTTAAAAAGTCACTTGATCCTTATCTGGGTATTAGAAATAACCATTTTAAAAACCGGTTATTTAGCAAAATAAATTATAAAATTGTGGAGGTAGTTTACAAATACATGTAAACAAGATAAAGCACTCCTCCAGAAAAGGTACATTTTTCAATGGAGGATTTTGCTATGAGAGAAATAGAATGCTAAATTACCAAAACAATAAGTCCAGAATAAGTTTTCAATTAAACTTGTAAAAATACAGAAACTCCAAAGGTCACATCTGAAACTGGCAATTTTTCATGATTATGCTGAAACACTTGTCAAAAGTGCTCAAAAAATAAACTTGACTATGCTTTTGACAGTCCAAAGCTAAAGAATATCACAAAAGTTAAAATTAAAATTCCATCAAAGTTTCAAATTTTCCCATTTTGCGATTTTATAACTAGTCAGATCTATAGATAATGTTTCAATTTTATGCTCAAACATCTACCAATGTACTTCTCAGTGCCATGGGAGTTTTATCCCAGTCAACTGTTTTCTTTCAGCATTAGCCTAAGTTATAAATAAGAGAAGAGTAAAATCCCTTTTCTATGTCTCTTTGTTGGTTTAGACGGACTTAAATAATAATGCTTAGAAAAAAAAACTTCCTAAATCTCTGTTTCTGGATACCAGCAATTTGCTCAGTGCATTTGATTACCCTCAACAAAATGAGCACAGGAAGAGCACACAGAAAATATTTGTACATACCTTATCTATGAATAGATTAAAGACTGAGGTGGTATTATGGGCTGAACTGTATGAGCCAAAAATTCATATGTTGAAGTCCTAAACCTTATTATCACAGAACAGAACCATGTTTGGAGACAGGCTTTAAAGAGATAATTAAGTTGAAACAAGGTCATTAAGGTGGGCTGTAATCCAATATGACTGGTATCCTTATAAGAAGAGGAAATTTAGATACAGACAAATGTACAGAGGGAAGAGTACCTGAGGATGCAGGGAGAAGATGGTCATCTATAAGCAAGGAGAGAGGACATCCTTCCCTTATAAGGAACCAATCCTGCTGACATCTCAGTCTTGCACATCTAGCTTCCAGAGCTCCAAAATAATTAATTTCTATTGTTTACCAGTTTATGGTACACTGTTATGGCAGCCCCAGAAAACGAATATAAGTGGTATCATTTCATTCCTCTGTATCTTACCACAGAGTGTGATACAACACTCAACAGGTATTGGTTATTGACTGAAACCACACAAGTGAGCCAGGCTTGTCTCCAGATAATCCCCTCTCTGGTGCTAATCCCGACATGGCAGCACACTGCTCAACACATCCATCCTCCTAACTGCACAGCATCACTAGCTGTCCCAGCAGCAGCCTCCCTGAAATGGCCCCTTCATCTACTCCTCAACTTCTGACTCAACCCTGGAACAGCTCCCAATTTTTGTGAGATTCTCTTTTCTCTCTAAAATAGAGGCACAGCAGTAATATTCACTATGCTCCTTCGAGAAAGTATCCCTGGCAAGGATCAGGAAGATGGTATGCAAACATGTGAATCTCATTTTACTCTCAGAAAATGGCAGATGTAGAAGAGAGCTGACACTTGCCAATAGACCTCAGAGAAAACTGTGCTTGATCTCAGCTGTGAGATAAGTTCCCAGTCCTCAACATAGCCTCTAGAGATAACAAAATATGAAAAACTCTTCTATCCTAAATATAATTTTACATGATTCTAGATACAGCCAAAGACATAACCAGTTTCATCACACATTGATAAGTTACTGTGTTTTCCAATCTATTAACTCTCCTTTAATAAGGGTATTCCAGTTTAGAAAACAAAACAAAACAAAACCCTAAACCTCTTATGAAAAACCTAAGAATGAAAAAAAAAGAAAAAGAAAAACCTAAGAATGGAGCATTCCTCTTGAGATCTTATAATGTATTTTTTAAAAGATGGATTAAATTCAATGTTGAACAGGTAGTTTATTGAGGAGAAAAGATCCTATAGCATTGCATTCAAATAAACTTCCCCTCTAAATGAATCACCAGCTATGTTTGGCAGCAATGGCTTCACGCACATGACTCTGTTAGCAGGCCTCATAGACAATATCTATGTGAAAGGTTTTTCATTCTTAAGTTGTTTTATTAATTGAGAAATAATTGAAACAATTTAAAATGTGCTGAATTATTGATCCTTAGAGGTTAACAGTAAAATAAATCAGGAACTACCATGCATAGTAAGAATGAGCTCCAAAAACTGCATGTAGCAATTACAGTGCTTTAGATGTGCAACTTAGAGCGTGGTAGAGCCAGTAAAACTTTATCAGTAGTCATTAAATAACACTCTTCAGTGGAAGGTGTGCTCACTGTATCTTCCATCACAGACTTTTCAATGATCTTTTCATGCAAAGGTATGATTAGAAATTAACATGCATTGACTGCCATTAGTAAACATCTTAAGTAGGCAATTCATAGTCCAGTTCAAAATCCTGACCCAACTTGGGGTGCCTGGGTGGTTCAGTTAAGTGTCCAACTCTTAATTGTGGCTCAGGTCATGATCTTATTAGGGTCTTGGGATAGAGCCCCATGTTGGACTCCTTGCTCAGCGGGGAGTCTACTTGTCTCCCTCCCCCTCTACCCGTCCCCCTGTTTGTGTTCTGAATCTCTCCCGCTCTTTCTCTCCTAAATAAGTAACTAAATCTTTAAAAAAAAAAAAATCCCGACCCAGCTCTAAAGCTCCTAATTTCAGGCTGAGAAGGAATAGTTAACTACCTTGGGACTAAATCAATCGAGTACTTGGGAAGTTAAATTTAAGTGTCTTCCTAAGGTACTTCTAAGAGCTGAAGCGAAACACTGCAAAATGAATGCAAGAGCAGTATTCCATCAGCAATAAATCTAGTTAAGTAAAGGCAAAGCAAAGAGAATTCAAATATAAAGAAAAAGAAAGAAGAGAGAAAACAAGTTTTTGAATTAGAAATTTTAGCCTTCAATTTTAAAATAGGCATTTTTCATAAGAAAACCCTTGTTTATTATATTGTGACACAATTATTTAAAGATGGTGCATATAAAGAAGAAAAGAATCCAAAAAGAACAACTTATATGTCAGTCAAGATTTCAAGGATTAATATTTATGAAAACAATTGGCAAACAACAGTCCATGATCCAAGAACAAAAAATGTTGTAGCAGATGTCTTGTCAAAAGGCTGCAGACTATGAGAAGTAGCATACTCTCGTCCATATGTTTTCTCAGCCTTGAGAAAAGATATCCTCAGTCATTTCAATTTTGGAGAACACAGAGTGCCTGTGTATATAGTGAAGTAGAAGCTTTTTTTGTAAGGGAACTTTGAGCCAAGATTTCTGGTTTCAGTTGGAAAGAGGTGGCATACACAGTCGAGGTGGAACATGAACAGAAAACGAGCCAAATAACTCAGATCATCTAAATAACTCTGTCAGGAAGAAATTGCAGAAGAAATCGGTGTGGTCATTGGTGGTGTCTTGGCCTGCTGGGCATCCTTTCTCCTAACTTTTTGCAACAATATTCTGATTCTCTTAGGAGAAAGCATCCCTCCCCTCATCCACGCTGTTTTGTTGGGACTCTTTGTTAGTGACCCATCTTAAAACAGCTGCTCAGTCCTTGGGCTTATGACTACGAAATCTCAGGTGATAAGCAGAGGAAGGGTGCAAATTGAACAAGTGGGACCTCACAGGGGTCAATGGATCTGTTTAAGTAAAAGGACAGTCATAACAGATGTAGCCCAACAAGCAAGCTGAATGGGGAAAAGTAAAGGTCAGCCAGTGGGATGCCTGAATTGGCTACTGTGGAAAAGAAGCAGTTCCTGGTGATGAACACTTCCAAGGTGGTACAGAAGAAGTGGGTGACGGACATGGTGACAAGAAGGCCAGTGTAGTTACAGAGGGCAAGGGCCTGAGCAGCCAGCACATTGGCTACATGGCCCATGAGGACTAGAGTCACCTCTGATGATAATAGGTCTGGGAACCAAGACACAGAATAGGAGACAGGTTCCAAAGTCTTGGATGGATAAGCGGGAATGACTGGGTTGTTGGTAGATGCCAGGGTGACACAAAGAGCCTTAACCTAAAGGCACCTGGGTGGCTCAGTTAGTTAAGCATCTGCCTTTGGCTAAGGTCATGATCCTGGAATCCTGGGATTGAGCCCCGCCTTGGCCTCCCTGCTCAGCAGGGAGTCTGCTTCTCCTTCTCTGTCCCTCCTCCTGCTCATGCTCTCTCTCTCTCACTCTCAAATAAATAAATAAAAATTTTAAATTAAAAAAAGAAGACTTACCCTCAAAGGAGATTCAGAATTTAAAAGAGGGCAGAGGAATCAGGCTACAAGTAACAATGAGAAGTAACAGGACACAAAGCCTCTTCACATGAGAGAGAAAGCAACTCCACTGGACAGAGCTGCTGAGAAGGCAGGGAGGCCTTAAGGAAGACGGAGTCTTCAGTAAGAGCAAGAAGGTGGAGGGAACACTTGGAGAAGTTAAGGACACAGGAACATTTGCAGAACAGGACAGAGCAGGACAGGAAGAGCCTGGGGGACTGAGGAGGAGAGATATGGCAGCGTCAAGGCATGGAGATATGGAAAGCCATGGCTACACAGGGGAGGACTGGAGGGATCTTGTGCTTACACTTTGTGCACTGAATGGTAAAAGTGTGATAGAATTGATCATCAAAGGTCTCTCTCAAGAGAGTGAGCGATGGGGCTAGTAGCCAGCGGTCCTAACTACCAAGGGGATAAGGGACTCTTAGCCAGTCTGCATACAGGGCAGCCTATTTGGCGAATGAACAGATGAATAAATGACTACACACACCATGGTGGTAGGTGAGTAGGGGGTGAAAAGCCTAAAGCAAGCATCCTTCTCAAGGGTATGCCCAAGTTTGAGATTATTGCTGGTTAGCACTTACCTTTTGGCAAGCACTTCTCTGATTATCACACTCTGATATTTTGAGAGAAAGTGAAATCAATGTAATTCTTGGGATGGAATTTAAATACAAGTCTTGTGAGTCACTATCTTCAACATTGCACCATCTATCTGATATCAATTAAAAGCATTTGATCTGATTATGATTGTCCACATATCCTCATTTAGATTTTGGGCCACCAACTCATTAGACCAAATTGCTACGTTGTGTTTATTAACACATCATACTGGTTTTCTCTATTACATAACAGAAATAGTATAGTCTATAATTTGAGTTTTAATGAAAAATTCAGCCAGGGATGCCTGGGTAGTAGCTCAGTGGTTGAACATCTGCCTTTGGTTCAGGTCGGGATCCTGGAGTCCTGCGATTGAGTCCCATATTGGGCTCTCCACAGGAAGCCTGCTTCTCCCTCTGTCTGGATCTCTGCCCTTCTCTCTGTGTCTCTCATTAATGAATAAATAAAATCTTAAAAAAAAATTCAGCCAAAGGTTAGGAACAACTAAGTAAAGATAAACCTAATACTGAGCAATACACTGAGCAATCTGCAAATATTCAAAACGTGTGTTGTTTCATTGTAACTAGGATTTATTAAAAATGCTTGAGATTTTCAAGCAGCAGACAGAATGTGCAAAAACTGAGCTGACTCTGAAAAAAAATCAGTAAACAGTAGATGTTCAAAATCATTACACACAAAAAAAATCTTAAGGTTTGTTGTGTTATTTTAAACAGGAAAGTCATTTTCCTTTGAAAGCCATGGGTGACAGTACTACAGCTTTGTAAATTGATCCCAAAAGAGAATAAAAAATTGATCCCAGAGAAGAATATGTAGTGATGGTAAACATGGGCACTGGAGCTAGACACTCTGAGTTTTCATCCCTTTTTTTTTCCTGTGTGACCTTGGTCTAGATCCTTAACCTTTCTATACTACAATTTTCTCAATATGTTGTTATAGGGCTAAATGAAGTAACATTCTAACTCTTGTATGCAAGCATCTGGTTTTTATAACAGTAAACATCATAAAAGTGTTAGCTGTTACTATTTCTTAGTGCATGTACCTAAAGGTGGATAAGAATATATTTCCCTGGGGCACCTGGGTGGCTCAGTCAGTTAAGCATTTGACTCTTGGTTTCAGCTCATGTCATGATCTCAGGTCATGAGATCAACTATTGCATTGGGCTCCACACTCAGTGGGGAGTTGACTTGAAGATTCCTTCTCTCCCCCCCCCCTCAAATAAATAAATAAATCTTTGTTTAAAGAATACATTTCTTTTTTAAAAATTTTATTTTACGATTCCTTGAACCTGCAGATTCAAATTCCTGTTAAATAAGTAAAAATCTCAAATAGGTGTTTTCAAAAAGTAAAAGCAAATTTAAATTATCATTTATTTCCCCCAGCATTATTTAATTCTCTCCCATGCGGAAAAACTTCAAGTGCAGAGCAGACTCAGAAAACTTTGATTCACATCCCTGTTCTGTCAGTTATTCATAATATGGTTCTTACTAGATCATTTTGCCCTCTCTGCCTCAATCTTCTTATAAAATGGAGACTAAAAAATACTTTTCTATCTCAGAGAGTTACAATGAGGACCCAAGAACACACACATAATTGCTCTGTAAATGGATTCTCTAGAGTTCCACAGTCAACAAAGTTAAGCAACAACATTAATAATAATAATAATGATGATGATGTAGCTTTAGTACCTCACATACCAGATTATATATTCCCTGTCTGAGGATCTGTGCAAATGGTAGTCCAGAAATGAATGTACAGATAGAAGGATAAAACGTATTAGGCCCAAACTGCTTCACGAACTTTCCATGTACCTTTTCCTTCTTACAACAGGAACAACCAAACCAGCTCCAAACACCAACCTTCCTTCCCTGTGGCAGGAGATCCTGATGCTACTCGAGATCACAGCTGGACGCTTCAGCTATTACTCTAGCTAAGCTGACTCGGGTGCCGGTTTGGATGCCTAGGCCCTCTCTTCTCTCCAGAGTCCCAGCTGCTACCTCATTCCCCTGGTTTAACAGTGAGCTTTTCCTCCTTCTGCAGCCTGAGTCACTCCCTAGTTCTTCCCAGGGTCCTTTCAGTTGTTCCTGAAGGAAAAGCCCAGGCGCTGGAGCCTTCCTCCCATTTGCCTACTTTCAGATCTGGTCATCCTTCCTCTGTTGCAGCCTCCCTTGGCTGAGCTCCCACCATCACTATGGGACCTCCACTCCTTCCCCTTTTGCTTTCCAAGTTGACAGTAACAAGGACTGCACAGTCTATCCAACAATGTGCTTTCTGCAGGATAATCTCCTCATCATCCCTCTATGCCATCCCTCTGTCCACTGCTGGCCCAACTCTGCATGCCAAAGTATCAAGAAATCTGCCATTTCCTGGACTGCAAGGAGATGGAAAATGGAACTTGAAGTGATAATTCTAGAAGCTACTTCTTGGGGATC
Source organism: Vulpes lagopus (assembly GCF_018345385.1). NCBI lineage: Eukaryota > Metazoa > Chordata > Mammalia > Carnivora > Canidae > Vulpes > Vulpes lagopus. Next base: position 24,609,166 of record NC_054844.1, read on the forward strand.
CCTGGGTGGCGCAGCAGTTTAGCGCCTGCCTTTGGCCCAGGGCGTGATCCTGGAGACCCGGGATCGAATCCCACGTCAGGCTCCCGGTGCATGGAGCCTGCTTCTCCCTCTGCCTGTGTCTCTGCCTCTCTCTCTCTCTCTCTCTCTCTCTCTCTCTCTCTCTCTCTGTGACTATCATAAATAAATAAAAATTTAAAAAAAAAAGCAGCTACTTCTTGGATACCACTACCGAAGGTCAATGTATTGTACTTGCAGATAGTTGGTAACATTTATTTCTACCATGTGTAAATAGGTCAGTCCACAAACACTTACTGAACAATAACTTTGCACAGGGGACAACACTAGACAGTGGGAATACTCCCAGCGAATAGGATCATTAGTCTTCGCCCTCACTAGGTACAGCATTTTATGGAGAATGGAGTGAGACCAAAGAGAAATGCAGAACTTGTAGAACCTCCAGAAAGGCCTTCTGGACATTTCTTCATCTATGCATCAGACCTTTGAGGAGGTTCTACTTTATGTAAAATAACAACATACAGCAAAGAAACTCTTCATAATTAAATCAATATTAAAAGGCTGATGTTATCTTGGGCACCCGGGGGGCTCTAGCGGTTTAGCACCGCCTTCAGCCCAGGGCCTGACCCTGGAGTCCCAGGATCGAGTCCTGCATCAGGCTCCCTGCATGGAGCCTGCTTCTCCCTCTGCCTGTATCTCTGCCTCTTTCTCACTCTCTCTGTGTCTCTCATGAATAAGTAGACAAAAAATAAGATCTTAAAAAAAAAGGCTGATGTTAATAAGACACATGATTTTATAAGTGCTCAAATAATTACAAACTAGAATAACATGAAGTTAAAAGAAAATAATCATAGCATGCTTCCTAAAAAGAGGTTTAACTTAGATTTAGCTGGAAGGAACTAATATCATAATATCATAATATATTAATTTTCATGTGGTTTTCTTTTTGTTCTTCGTTTTCTTCAATCACAATACCAGTTTTCACCTACAATCACAAACTAGCGACAATGAATGGTTGGCTAATCTTTGAATACTGATGATAATATTTTCATCATGATCTTTTTAGTCATTGATCTCTACAGAATCACAGCATATCTCAAAAACCGATAAGGCAATGATGATACCAGGTCAGATTTTAAAATGGAAAAGTAGAGGCAAGAGGTAATAAAGAACTTTGTAAATTGTTGCAATAAAGAGGTTACAAAGACTACAATCTGGTAAATTCAGCGATTTTATGGCTTAACAAGTTTGACCAGCCAGCTCAGCAACTGAAAGAAATACATTTCAAAAAATGTTTGCTTTTATGTCCACCTTAACAGTCACAGTCTTCTTGTCTGGATAAAAACATAAAATAAGATCCCAAAGTGAAAGTATATTAATTATGTTTCTAAAACAGATCTCTTACTGTAAGAGGACATCAACTTACTTTCGTATTTCCAGCCATTTCGTTACCTAAATTTAAACAACACACACACACACACACACACTATACAAATGATTAAAAAAGCACGTTTGCAAAAACACTTATTTTATCTAGTTTAAAACAGCATTAGAACACTGAAAAAAAAAAAACGCACTCACCTCTAAAGTGTATTTAATAAGAAAGTCTACAAAATGCAGCTGATGCTAAAAACTGAAATTTATTTTCCCTTAGCAAAACAGTTATTATCAAATTCTTAAGCTACTGTGCACTCTGTATAGCAATTCTACTTAAATATGTTTGTCTGCTAGAAAGTGAAATGAGTATATGCATGGAAGGTGAATGATTCTGCACAGACTCTTATGACAAGAGGAGCTTGATACAATTTACAAATTTGCAACAACGGGATTACTGCCGAGACTGACAGGTCTGTATATTTGATGTAGGAGGTAAGTTCCTTAGTATAATTCTGGCTTATTCTTTTTTGCTGCTCCTCAAAATCAGAAATAAAAGATTAGTTACAATGATTTTTTTTCCTGCTGAAGAAAAGAATAAATTCTCATTAACTAAGCTGACAGAGTTAAAAAAAATTGATGGAAGGTATCTTAAAAATAACTGAAGGCATCATTTCTTAAAGGCCTTTATTCCATATCACTCCAGATACCAAGTTTTAAATCAAGAAGCCTCTATCCGCCATCACTGCTCAATGTGTAAATACCACCTACCCCACTTGGGCATTTGTAAAGATCACAGCTCTCAATTAGATGTTGTGCTGTTTGTTGAATGCCACAATTCCACAAGGGGCTGCCTATGATGGTCATCTTATAAAGTATTGTTTAGAACTTTTAAATCTAATATGCAGGGTACCAACAGCTCAGACCATGATCACAGGGTAGGATGTGGGGAGCTCTGATACTGATCCGTAGGTCTGTAACAATATTCTTGAAAAAATCCTACAACGTATCGTTCCCTCATACAGTTCCCAATTTACTTGGTCTAAAATCTCAAGCCTTTTCCTTAGCAGCCCACTAAATAAATGGTTTATGCTTCCTAGTACATATGTATGCGAATTTTATTAAGAGTAAAATCAAAGAACTCTTCATTTATTTAGCTGAATATCTGAGCAAATAAAAGGTTATGATTACAAGTCACATATCCTGGTTGGCTCTAATATGCTCATTAAGAGTGTGAGCTCAAGAGTCAAAATGTTTGGGCTGGGATACCAGCTCTCTTCCACCTGTTGGATGTGTGACCTTAAACTCTATACCTGTTTACTCACTAGTAAAAAGGAGGTAATAAAGCCTCCTATTACATGGGCTTAAAGATGAAAGTCAGATAATACATATAAAAGATCTGGGCCAGTATCTGATATATAGTAAGCTCCTGATAAAGCTAGCTACCACTTTATAAAATCAGTTATTAAAACCACTCCATAACTATTATACAGGCAGTTTCCATTAATTCCAAGGATATATAGCATTGTAACCTGAATATTTTAAGAATATTGAATTTGACTGAAATATCTTTGTTGTCCTGTAGATCATATGTATGTCAGTGTAATTTATGAATACATAGCAAAATATTCTATGGGGAAATTATGATTGGCATTCTAAATAGGTCAACTTCTCTGACTCCAGTAGAAGGAAAGTACCTTTACATTACCAGTTCCACAGGTTATGAGTGAATATTTTCAGTACTCATTATCTTTTCCATTTCTAAAGTACAGAAACTACAAAAGTTATATATTTAAGGGCAGAGCTTATAGACATCTATATTTATGATTTATATACGTTTTTCTCTTTTTATGAGAGGAATAATTTGCAATGCTCTATAAATCTTAATGGGCATGTACATCAAAGAGTATAAGATGAAGGGAAAAAAATCCTTAAAACCAAACCAATCCTCTGAACACAATCTTCTTGTCCCCTGCTTCTCTTCATCAGCCCACCTCTATCCAACTGGCATAGCTTGTACCTCCGTTACTACGTCAGGTAAACTTTTACTCAGATCTGGATCTAAAATGTCTTTAAAAATGCACAAAATTATGGTGTGGTGCTATAATCATACCACTTTGTTCAATAGTACACATGTCCTATCAGGTTTTTCTTTCTTGTGGTAGACAGGTCATAGAAATAAGAGTGGGACAAAATGGCTTTTCAGGATTGAGAACATTTGAAATCACACTGTCCTAAGGCCATTTAAAACCATTCCTTCTCTTCCCTTTCCCTTCCAAATTGTTAGCATATATATATATATTTTTTAATGCAAATAAATAGGCTTGCTGTTGTTACCTAGAAAAGGCCTTTCAAATATGACCAATCCCAAAGGAATACTAACCTTTATGGTTGTTAGAATTATATCCTCTGTAATTTTTTGCTTTCCTACCAGAAGCACCTAAACTAACAATCATTATATGGAATTTCTTATTAAACTGGTAATTTTTCCCCTTAAGGACTTTTTATATACAATTTTCATGTTTTATCCTTCAATAAAACTAAGTACTATAATTTATAGTAATGACATATAGTACATCTTTGATCACAAGATGATTCACACACAGGCATGAATAACAGAAAATTAAATTCTCCTCTACTTATATTATTCTACTGAGACTCTTCAAGATACTGCCCAACCACATCTTATCTTTCAAACTTTTGGCACAAACTAAGAAACATGAACAAGGGAGAAAATATTAAGTAAAATTCATCTAGGAACTGCAATCCAAGTATTATAAATTGTAAATGCTTTTAAAATAATTGACTAAATACCAGATAAAATGTAGTTACATGATGATTTTACTTAAGGCAAACAAAATTTAAAAACTGGGATCTTAAAGTTGGAAATTGTTTCAAAAGGCATCTGGTTCAACCATGAAGTAAAGTTATGCTTCTTGCTCTATTTTTTTAAATTTTGCCAGTCACAGAAACATACACAACTTCTGATATTGGAAACCAAAGAAACATAAATGTAAATGGTGATTTTTTTGAGGTTTTAAATTTAAGTAGGTGGAGTCTGAAATATATCCCCATGCTTCTGAAAAATTCACTTTACAAAAGACCTACATTAGTACCTGTTTTTGCTAACTGAAAGAAATCTGAAGAAGATTTTCACTTTTATTTTAAAAAAGGCAAAAAGCAAAAATGTCACTTATCATTGGTTTTGCCACAGAGCCATGATGGAGGCAGCGAGCAAACCTAGCAGCGAGAGCAGTGTCCCCAAGTTCCTTCCCCGAAAACCACACTAAGCATCTCAGCATCAAGCCACCAGAGCTTTGAACTGTGTCTGTGAACACCTCTGCTTTATCTGCATTTATTCTGTGCATTTGTTAGCAAGATGTGTCCCAAGGTATCAGAAATGCCTGAGAGGTTTTATCTTAGGTCTAGGAATACATAAAAATTTTCCATTTACATTAATGGTAATCACTTATTTGCTTTATACCATTTTGGCCTGTGAAAAGTTTTATAGGAACACTCCACTTTAGTATAGCAGGGAAAACCTGTATTAGCATAGCTAGTGTGAAAAACCCTGGTATCCCAGTGTGATTTCTGTATTTTGATTTACTTCTGAGAGATCTTTTGGAAATGCTTTGAACACAGAAAACCTGTTGGTGGTAGAAATCCAGTTATTACACAACCAGATATTAGTTCCCTCTGTGACTTAATGCCATTCTGGGTGTCTCCACATTTGTAAGTTTTTTTATGTTATATATTTATTTTGTGTTATATTCATTTACATTTAAAGTGTCCTACACAGCGATTTTAATCAGCCACATGTAAACTCTCCATCTACATACTACATACCATTTCTTACTACCAGTAAAAGAATCATTGTGACAGACTGAATGGTGGCCTGTCCCAACTATGCCTACGCCCTAACTACAAGAACCAGTGAATGTATTACTTTACATGGCAAAAGGACTTTGCAAGTATGGTGAAGAATCTTGAGATAGAGTAGACAGAAATATCTAGGTGGGTCCAATATACGTGTAAGTACACGAGAGAGGCAGAAGGGTCAGAGTAAGAGAAGAAGGTGTGACAATGCAATGTGTGTGTGTGTGTGTGTGTGTGTGTGTGTAAGAGTGAGAGAACAGTGGTGGGGGTTGGAAGATGCTATGCTGCTGGCTTTGAATATGGAGAACTGAGTCACGAGCCAAGGAATGAAGGAGGCCTCAAGAATCTAGAAGAGGCAAAGCAAACATCTCCCTTAGAGTCTCCAGATAAAACATACTCCTACCAATACCTTGATTTTAGGGTTTTTATCTTCAAAACTGCAAGACAATAAATCTGTGTGGTTTTTAAAACACTAAACTTTTGGCAAATGGAAAACTAATAAAATCATGAAAACTCAGGCACTTATAATCCTTCTACTGATAATCAGGGTTTTTTCCGAGAGCACACAATGAGTTGTAAAATATCTCTGACCAGTTTCTGAACCTGCTACCCAGTGCCATTTCACCTAGACTCCCCTCCACTGACATGAACAATTGAGCTAAGTCCTGGTCTGGCATTTGCTATGTGACCTACGACAAATCATATAATGTCTCTGGGTCTCAATAACATCCTTTATAAATGCTTGGACTAAGTACTCAGAAATAGCCTGAAGCATCATAAAAGAGAGGTACAAAGTATTTTGGTAATTCTATTGAGAAAATAATCACACCTGGCTGGAACAACTGATAAGTACTCCCCATTAGAGCTACTCCACAAAGATAACACTAGGAGTTATTGAGGTTTGTTTGGATTTTAGCAATACATGATTCCAAAGGTAGCAAGGTTCAGTGCAGGATAAGCCTGCGGCACATTTGAGGCACCCAACAATACAGATTTCTGGAGGCTAATGGATGAGGACTAATGGAGGCAAAAAGCACTGGAGACATAATGAAGGGTCTGGAACACCAAGGTAGTGCAGAGCCCTTGACTCCTTCTGGAAGACTCTTAGGATCTTTGCAGACTATATTCCAAGAGTCCACTAGCATGTGAATTATATCCCACAGTGGCCCCTGGCATGCTGTGTCATTTATCCTTTCATCCCCGGTGCCCAGAAACAATACCAACATTAAATATTGTTCATAGTATGTGTGTTTGACTTAGTGAATAACCCCAACTAGCCTTTTTCATCTTAACTCTTCCCTAAGGGCCATGTCCTGGTGGTGCCGTTCACAACATATCATATGAGAATGATGCTTCTTGGACTTTTGAAAACAGCAGTTCTGCCTTCTTTTAAGCTCTGTCTCAGAGAGGTGTACTGCTGGAGTTTTCTAGGCAAGAAATAATGAAACCCTGAATGAATGATAGCAATGGGAATGGAAAGGAGAAACAGGTGCCAGTATGATTTATTCTAGGGTGGTTTGGGAGATACATTCTAATACTCTTGACTAGTCAAAGTAAAATCTTACTTTATTTCTTTCTTCTTTTCCTTTAGAGTGGTTCAATAATAATCTGTTACATAAAATTGGAACTCTTATGTACCTCCGGTTAAGCACAAGCTATTATTGTAAACCTCATTCTTCTGTCAAAAATCCTTATTGACCCCGTTTTCCTGTTTTAGGATCTGGTACTTCAATTAAAATCAAACCATCTTTACCAGTATTTTAAGGAACCAGAGAAAGACAATAAAAAAGTCTGAAATTTACCATTTTTACAAGCATACCAAAAACTCAGATTTATAAGCATTTTTCTTGAGTCCTATGTCATAGAAACATTTGCCAAAATCGCAGTGACCACTTTTATTTCTGTAATTTGCTTCCCAAACATAGTTCAAATGATGAAGAGAACTAATGCAAAGCAAAAGTCATTTTGATTATAAAGCAAGCGTCTGATTCAAATGAAGTATTTTGAAGTTATGCCCCTTCTATTAATATCCAAGATTCCATTGCATTTCTTTCTATAAGATTAAATTTAAAAATAAAACCTACCACTGCGATCTTTTTAGAATTAGATAGCATATACATAAATTAATAAAATTCTTCCAATTTTAAACATATCAGATGATTAGTATTTACAGAATCAGACCAAAAGTTATTAAGGAACATGATACAAATTTTGTTTGATATCTAACATAAAAGGATAAGTAGCTAGCTAAAAAAAAAGAAAAAAGAAAAAAAAACAAAAAACCCACCTCACTAGATTTATATTTTATATTTAAGTGTATCACCTTGGGTATTAAACATGCTGCTAGCTATTTCTTAATGAGCACCTGAGCTGTCATTTTTAATAACAGAATGACAATTATTATCTATAAGTTATATTCCCTGAAAATCATTTGTGCAGTACTAAATTTATATAGGTAAGAATAGAAACTTACTATTCCACTTACAAAACAATAGTATTATTTTATATTACCTGGCACAACACTATAGAAAATGAAGTGGACACATATTTACAATAAAAGATCACATATGCCCAAACACATAGACCATTTCAATATGCAGAGAACTTTATAAAGAATTTTAATAATGAATCTCAGTTGTTCATTGTAGAAAAGGTCATTTGGTCTCTATGAGAAAAATATACATATTCAAGATAAAATATCATAAAACAAATGAGCCAAATACTTGGGCCATTTCAATCTTAGTTTTTTCTCAATTCAAAGCAGACATGAAAGATGAATACCATACAAACTGAAATTATCTAATTCATCTAAGTACACATGCCATCAATATGTAATACAAGCAATCATCTCATAGCCTATGTAATTCATTGGTTACAGTATACTAGAAACTCTACTTTATTTTCAAATACTAAAATTTTAAAAAAATACCTCTTCCACAAAGCTGTCTTTCTTCTCTAGCATTTCTCGTAAAGTCTGAAGAATTTTAATGCACAGCTTTTCTTCTTTCTCCATTAGTTTCTTTGTATGATTAATCAACCTTAAAGCAGAATATTAAATCTTAAATACAACAGTGCTTTGTCTTCAGGCTATATACTAACATCATATACTAGAGGGAAAAAAGTCAGGCTATTATTTGAAAATATTAAGTAAACATGATATTTTCAAAACTTTTAAAATTACACTTCAGCTCACAGACTTTTAATATAAACTATCCTTTGCTTTATAGGCAGTATATCTCATTGTTTTAAAATTTGTTCAAGTAGCATACTTTTAATGGGACACAATACACTAAAAGACAATGAGACACTAATTATCTTCAATCCCATCATATAACTAAAACAAATTTACTAGAAGAGAAATATGAATATTTGCAGCATATTATATTGTACTATACTATATTATTTTCTATAGGCTATATTACCTTAATTACATAGGCTAAGTAGCGGTATACAACATTGCAACCTTAGATAATGGGCTGCTTTCCAGTTTTAATAATAATGTGCTGGGCAGCCCTGGTGGCTCAGTGGTTTAGCGCCGCCTGCAGCCCAGGGTGTGATCCTGGAGACCCAGGATGGAGTCCCCACGTCAGGCTCCCTGCATGGAGCCTGCTTCTCCCTCTGCCTGTGTCTCTGCCTCTCTCTCTCTCTCTCCTCTCTGTGTATTCCCATGAATAAATAAATAAAATCTTTAAAAAAATTAAAAATTAATAATAATGTGCTATTTTTCCCTACTAGGGCTTGGTAGAAACAAGCAGTTATGTGATTAAGGGCGAAAAACCCCAACAACAACAAAGTAATATCAAGACAGTCTGTCCACATACTATTTTTACTATACTTTGGGCAAAAATTCTGATTTTATAGTGGTACTCTTTGCACTGGTGTTTTGCCAGGAGAAAAGTGTGAGGATCGTAGCTATATACCATCCTAAAGAACTCAAAATTAAGTAAAATGTTTATAATCAGAATGCATAGCTTATCATATATAACTCTGAAAAAGCTGGTTCTCACAATAACCCTGTGAGACGTGTCTTCCTAGAAAAACAGAATGATGTCGAACACAATGGAATGGTCCCATTTCAATGACATAATGGGAGTACTATGGGACATAACCCTGAGGAAAAGTAAGCTTTCACTAGATAATGACTAGTCAGTGCATATCAGGTGTCAAGGTGAAGTACTAGGACTTCCCATGGATTCTCTCAATTCATCCTCACAACAAGCCAATGCTACAGGTTCTACTATTGAGCTCATGAGAAAACAGAGGTCCAGAGAGATAAAGCAACTTGCCTGTAGTTACACAATCATTAAGTGGTGGGATCTGGAAATAGAACTATGTCCATCTTACCAAAAAGCCAAGGGTGTGAAGCACCATTCTGGGGTGACATGATCCATTTACTAATCTCTTAAGCCTCAGAGTTACTGTGAAGAGAGTCCCCACACAGACACCTCTTACATGATATGATAAGTACAACATAGGTAAAGGCAAATGCCATAATCTACTACATTCTGCTGTAGAAACTTTCTAGGGTTGATCAGAGGTTTCAGTGAAGAGATAACTTTTAATGATGAAGATTTCACCTGGCAGGGAAAGGTGGAGAGAGAAGGCATCCTTCCAAAGGGAACAATATGAACAAAGGGCAGAGGCAGAAAGCTGACCTTCCTGTCCAGGAAATGCTAAGTACTCTGATTGCCAGTTAACAAGCTGGCACATGAAGAATGAAAGAACAGAGTTATAAGAAATGCAATCTGGGTGCCTGGGTAGCTCTGTGGTTGAGTGTCTGCCTTTGGCTCAGGTCATGATCCCGAGGTCCTGGGATCGAGTCCCACATCAGGATCCGTGCTGGGAGCCTGCTTCTCCCTCTGCCTATGTCTCTGCCTCTCTCTCTGCTTCTCTCATGATTGGATAAATAAAATCTTTAAAAAAAAAAAAAGGGAGAGAGAGATGCAATCTGAAAAGGAGGAACTGGGAATATTACACTAAAGAGTCTGGAATTTGGTCTATTGAACACAGAGGACTTCTATTTTAAAGGACCCAAATGACCCTGCCTACATGTGAAAGATGACCCAGAAGAGTAAGAACAAGGCAAGGGATGAACAGCGCCATGTGATGGGAGTAATCATCCAGGAAGCCATATAGAAATAAAATAGCCAGGACTTGGCAAGTAATGACAAGTCAGAAGCAGAAGAGGAGGAGGAAGAGAAGATGAAGACACTTGAAATTTATGGACAGGGTGAGTAAATAGATAGTGATACTTTTAAGTGATACCCATGTCATGCTGAAAGAGTAGCATAAAGTGAAGGAACAGTGATTTCCTTTCAGACATGTGAACTCCGGGCAAGGTGTTCTATATCCACGTGGTCAGGTTCAGCCTGAAGAATAACTGTTATAGAGTTCTCCTTGTAAGGAAAGCACCTGCTTTCCTGAAACTTCTGCTATTGGTCCTTTCTCTTGCATGACAGTCCTTTAAGGCATGAACATAGTTTTCATGAGCTTCATAAATTTCCTTTGATTTTCCCCCCTCAGGCTATTTTAATTTTCTTTAACTTTTCTTTAGATAAATACTTCATTCACTAACCATGTGAAAATATCAAGCATGATGGTGAATACTATTTGCTAGGGTATTATAAAAAGTATTCATCCCTTACATGATATCCCAGTTGAGTAAAATCTGTGGCCTTCTAATATGTTTTCTATGATCTAAGTAAAAAATAAGTTGCACAAAACAACTTACCATATAAATACATGTGTGTAGTGTATTAAACTAACACAAAAGTTACTGTATGAGATGTACTCTGATTTTTATGTTTATTTTATTTTTATTTCTCAGTTCATTTTTTAAATTAATGGCTGTCTCTCCTCCCTAAATTAATCTTTAAACCCATAAATGAATCACATCCCACAGTTTGATAAACTCTGGGATTATCCTTCATAAGGGAGGAGTAAGTGCTAATTTGAATAGATTGTAACCAGATGCCTTACAGGTTAACACCCACATTGACTTATTCTCTCTTTATTTTCTTCTCTCTCAACTTATGTGACAAAGTAGATATGTGAATTTGGGATCTTTCCTGGGATCTATCCCTCACATTCTCCAGCAGACCCATCTGAGTCAACAAGTTCCAAAAATTAAATTCATTTCAGGAAGTCAGAGGCCCAATAAGGCCTCTGGACCTAAGCTCTATTCTCCAGCTAAGCTTTACCAGAGAGCTCTGCACAGTAATACAAGGCCCCTTGCATAGCTATTAATAAAGTTGGATTCTCATTTTATTAGATATTCTTGCAAATAAAACCCTTGGTTCTTCCCAGAGTTAAGGAAGGAGCAGGATAGGCACTAGAGCAGAAAACAGACATTCCTGAGCTGCTGGCCATACTACAATCATAATAGCACAAAAATCTCTTCTCTAACCACTAAAGTATGTGACATCTTTTTTTTTTCCCCATCTGAGTGTAATCTGCAATATGTTCCCACTATTATATTGCTCCATTTCTTCTCCTTTTAGTTACCTGGTATTGCAACAAATTTGCTTTTAGCACATGTTCAGCACAGAACAATATTTTCTTGGTATTTTGAGTTACTTTATATCTTTTCATAGACCTACATCTTTAACTAGACCGGTGTCATCCAATATAACTTTTTTTGCAATGATTGAAATGTTCTCTATCTGTGCTATCAAATTTGTTGATCATTAGCCACATTTGGCAATTAAGCACTTAAAATGTGGCAAATATAACTGAGGAAATGAAGATTTTATTTTTATTAATTTAAATTTTAATTTAAATAGCTACATGTAACTAGTAACAACTGTATTGACAGCCTAATTCTTGACACTGAGTCAGCAAACTTTTTTTCCCTAAAGGAGCCAAAGAGTAAACATTTTAGGTCTTGTGGGCTCCCCCAATAACCTCTGTGACAACTAGGTGACACCGCTAATAGTAGCCACACACAATATATGAATGAAAATGTGTAGCTGTATTTCAATAAAACTTTATTTGCAAAAAATGATCAAAACGTCCAATTTACCCTGAAGCCCAGGGTTTGCCAGCCCCTGTCCTAGACTATCAAGTCTCTGGGATATATCCATAGTATCATATTAATTTCCTGAGGTTGCAATTCTCATTTACTACACAGTTTTTAATTCACATTCTATGCATTGATATACATCCACAAAAGGTAAAGAATATTTCTCAAAGGCCCTATTTTCATACTGAATTACTAGTGAATAGTTCTACTTATTTTTTTTCTAATGGTTTCCATGATCATCAGTTTTGCAGATACTCTGGATCTCTTCACTAAAAATTCTTATTAGAAGACTGGCAAGTGTCCAAACACATTCTTCCTCGACCCCATAAGATATAGTGGGTCTAGAACTAAGCATCCACAATTCTGGTCATAATACAGAAACCCTGCCTATTCTTCAACATGATTCCTACTGTCAGTTCTCACCCCATTTCTTGTTCTCTCCCCAAATCCCAGCTTTAACCGGTAAAAGGAAGGAACACACTTCTTGTGTCCCCTAGTCCTTCCATCTTTGCCTCCCACATCAGAGTTGATTTGGGGGGTGGGTGTTGCAATATCCTCAGCCATGCAGGAATTAGCTGTGATGGATATGGTCAAAGGGGTTGGCAGCCTTCTCCGACTCTCCATCCAAGAAGACAAGTACCTCTGACTGGCCATCTTGAGCGAATCACTCAGAGTGCCCTCAACATTCAGATATGTCTCTTTTTCTGGAGCTAATTACAGTTTCTCTCACAACTTGCAGGTCTTCCTTGAGAATTGCTCTTTTACCACTAAAATGGAAACATTCTGGGATAAACACATCAGTTATACTAGATCTGACAATACCACAAAAATGGTGAAAGAAGTAGATGCGAAGGCTGCAGATGAAGATGGTCAAAGTGGCATGGCAGAGGGCTGGGCGGAGATGCCACAGCGCTTCACCTGAAACATGCCTCAGCCTTCCTGCTGCTAAAATGAGCCTGAACTTTCAATCTCTCAGAGTGTTTGTGCAAGCCCTCAATAAATGCTAGTTCCCCTTCCTTCCTCTCTATTAATGAAAAGAAGTGACTTTAAACAGGAATCATTTTGAAGGTCACATCACATAGTGTGAGTGGAATTAGAAAGGAATAGAGATGAATTAGAATCAAAATATTATTTCATGTGCTATTCCATGCCCAATAACGACATTTTATTTTCAGTAAATTTTAGTAAAATATAACATGGCCCTCTCAAAATAAAATTTCAACTGAATCAAATCAAAAATTTTAGAAGTATATTTTAACATGGATGTTAGATCTTTCACATATTCTGTGGATTGTCATCATGTACCAGCAGAGTTAAAAAGCAGAAATGTGTTAAAGGCCATCTTGGTTTTGTAACTCTAGTAGAATCTCAGATTATACCCACTTACTTGGACATGAAAGCTCCACATCTTATTCTTGCATCACTCCCCTCAGGGAACAGTAGCTCTGGGCTGTACAACACATCAACCAACACTGAGAATTCAGCCTGCATCATCGGGCTGAACTGTTGCTCCAAGGAGGCCACTACATCCTAAGGAATAAAGCACAAGAGAACCCACATGAAGACCCAAGGCAGATCTCATCATTTGAAGATTATGACAAGCCTAAGAATACTAACCAGATATAAGACATGGGAATTTCAGAGCTATACCCTCCCTTCCCATGGCATCAAGTGTCTGTGCCTTACGTGTGTTAGCTGGTTTTCTGTATGGATACTGCTTGGGTCACCTTTTTCATTTATAAGATAAGAGACAGGTGGATAGGAATATTATTTCTAAGGATATATATACAAGGTTGAAAAGTCAGTGAAGTCACTACTACAAGCCCTATAGTATCCAGGATTTTAATGGAGACATGATGGGTATTTAGCAAATTAGAATAAATTGGGGTATGCTTGAGGAACAGCTTTAAAAAAAGATCCCATATGTATTTCTGGTCATCTGGAACGAACCATATCTTCCAATGGGGAAATTCCTTGATATATTCTTTGAAGCAGTATTAGCACTTCACAAAGGTTCAATGACATTTAATACTGTTTCAAATTACATCTTTTTGATAGACATTATTGGTCACCTACCCAACAGCCTTTCTTCATCCTTCTCCTTGCTGATAGGATCCCCATGTTGTTTCCCAATTAGGCAGTAACATCCTCTGGGAGAATGAGCCTCCTCAGCTTAGGGTCATGGTTGATTAGTTTAAGCCAGTCATGGTCATTCTAGTTTCCCTGCCAGTGATTAGTCTAGACATGATTATGTGGCACAGTCCTAGCTAACAGGACACAGGGTGATGCCAGCTGAGCAGGCAGTGGTGTGGGTTAGGGGAGGCAGGGGTGAACTCTTTTGAAACTACCTACGGCTCTAAGGACAGCTTAAGAATATGAACCCAAAATGTAAAGCAGCCCTCATTTGACTTTTGGAAACCAGCCTTAAGCTGAAGGCCAACAGACCAACAATGTTAGGGTCCTGACCTGTTGAGCTATTAACCAATGTGAAAAGAGCCCCAACTGCAGATTCCTTGCTATGTGCAATGATATGTTTTTTATTGTTTAAGCCACTTATAGTTAAAATTGTGTTAATTATAGCTGAAAGTATTCTCACTGACATGTTTCCAAAACGATCTGTGGGCAAAGACAATTTACTGAGCATTCTTTAATGTAATGACTAAAGCATCCTTTTTTTGTTTTTAAAATAACTATGTTAAAAGACAAAAAAAAAACCTTCTCACATAAAGCAATATTTTATTCAGCCATACCTGTGATATATTTTGGTCAGCAGAAAACTGATTGCCAATCACTTATTGTTACTTTCAGGTAGAACATCCTATAGATAGGGTAATGTCTCTCTTGATCTCTTATGGCTAGATTTCAGGAGTTAACTCTTGTTTACTCTTTCTTCCCTTTTTAACAAAAGTGATCATTTCTACTTCAACTATTCTAATAAGCTTTCTGAGAAATTTCTGATGACAGCTAAAAGAAACTACTGGGAAGGCAATAACACAAGTTGGAAACTAGATATTATATAATGTGGTGAAAGAATATGTTTATCAAATGTGGTCATATTTAATAAAATGCTGCTAAAATATGCCTATCTTTCAGTTTACCTCTCTTCATTTCATTTACTAAACAAATTGTGTTCAGGCTCCTATGGTGTGAATTCTGTCTTCAGTTTTTATTTTGATCATAGGGCAATTATGTAATCTCTCTAACTTGTTAGTTCTCCATGTGAAAAGTCAGGATAATGATCCTCACAATCACATGAGTTTGCTGTGAGGATTAAAGAGAAGTACACAGAATAGCCTCTAACACATACCGGCCACATATTATTCCTTAATAAATGTAATCATTACTGTTGAGTACCAGTTAGTTGCAATCATCTCCCTATTAACAAATCCAGTGGTTACTTTGCTGTGCTCATCTTACCCAATCACTGCTAAGGATTTTACACACCTGTTTCTATGGTGTCAAAACCGTTTTGCTCTTGGCTTCTGTGACATCACACTTTCTCTATTTTCCACCTATGTCCTGACCATTTCTTCACCAACTCCCAGTAGTTCCTGATCCTTTCTTATGAGAAATCTCATCCAAGTCCATGGTTTTAATATCATTTATATGCTAGAACATTCCACTTTATATTTCCTGCATAGACATCTTTCCAAACCACTCTAGCTTCAAAAATCTAGAACATGCCTGTTTGACATGTTCACGTGTATATCTAAATAGGCAACTCAAACTTAAAAATCCCACACACAGAATTCCTAAATATAATTCTCCTATTCTTCCCTATCTTAGAGATAATTCAATCATATCATATCCTCTATTCTTTTTCTCCAATACCCCACAACTCATCCACCCATCTACCAAGTCCTGTTGGCCCTGCAACCAAATCTATCTAAAATTCATCTACTTCTCTTGATTCTTATCTCTATCTCCTTAAGCCAAGCTGCCATCGTCTTTTGCCTGAATTAATACAAGAGAGTCACTGCTTCTATGTGTGGACCATATAATCCATGCATCACTCAAAATCCAGTGACCTTTTAAAAAGTAAATCATGTCAATCTTATCCTCTACTGAAAATCTACAATGATTTGCCATCTCACTTAGAATAAAATCCAAATGCCTTATTGTGCAAGTCTCTACATGGTTTGGCCCCTAATTTCATAATCCTTTCCTCCTTTGCTCACTGAACTTCTACCCCAGTGGGCTTCTTTTGGCTCCTCAAATCCACTGACTTCATTCCTGCCTAAGTACCTTTGCATTTATTATTCCCTCCCAATAAAAATCTCTGTTCTCAAATCTTTGAACAGATTATTCCTCTTCCTCATTTAGTTCTCAGCTCAAATGTCACCTCAACAGAGAAGAATTCCTTACTGTAAGATCCTTCTCCCAGTATTTCTTCACCATGTTGTTACTGTGCTTTATTTTATTCATAGCAATTTTAATTATCTAACATTATATCATTCATCCATAATGGGTGAGAATGTGTGCCCCATGGGAACACACAGATCACAGCTCCATCTCTAGCACACAGTGGCTGATATTGAGTTTTAACCAAATACGTATTTACTGAATTAATGCCAATTAGTGTACCAAAGGATGTGTACCAAGGCATGCCCTTTCTATACTGGCTAACATTCCTATCCGTCTCTCCTCTAAAATGTTCTATTCTTTTTGCTCTCCTAAACTTGACTCCTCTTCTTTCTGACTCTGCCTTTTGTCTCTCTTATTTAGCCATTCTGTCACTCCTGACCTCTTACAAGATGTTCTTTGTTTTTCTTATCACTATATTCTCCCTTTTAGTGACACTATCCGCTGTCCCTGCTCCAACGAATATCTCCAAATATAGACTTAACTTTCAATAAATTTAATAGCCTATAATGTGATTCAGCATATTATCAATGACCATGGCCAACTTCCTTCTACTGTATTCTCTCCTTCTCTCCCACAATAAAACGCCTTAATAATAGCACCTAGTCTCCAATCATCAGTTTCTCTTAAACACCTCTCATTCCCTCTCGTATCTCCACCCTAGGCAGGTCTGTTGTAACCTGTTTCTTCTATTCATTCATACCGCCACCTGGCTGAGACATTTAGTGATTCTTTTTTTTTTTTTTCCTTTTTCCTTTTTTTTTTAGAGAGAGAGAAAAGGTGGGGAGGTGAGAGGGAGAAAGCAACAGAGAATCTTAAGCAGGCTCCACATTCAATGCAGGGCCCAATATGGGGCTCAATCTTACGACCCTGAGATCATGACCTGAGCCAAAATCAGGAGTGAGGTGCTTAACTGACTGAGCCACTGAGGCACCCCAGATACTTAGTGATTCTTAACTACTCTTCCCTCTTCTAGTCTCTTCCTGATAATTCTTTCCTGCACACCAATAACTGTTTAATAATTTATAATGACATTTTCATCCAAAATTTTAATGACCTATAGCCTTCAAGTTTTTCATACTGAGTCTAACTTGTCTTTTTAATCACATATAACACTAAGCTATTAAAATTCTGAACCTCCACCAATTTTTCTACATGTGACCTCTTGCAATATTTATTCCAGTTCATGTCTTGACTATTCTCCAAGCCAAACAATTTCCTCAAACCATACCCTAATTTACTCCATGAAATTGTCTACAATTACGTGGGTGGGAAGATTTCTCTGATGGGTTGAATTGTGTCTCCATAACAAAACTCATATGTTGAAGTACTTCAGAATGGGACTATAATTGTAGATAGGGCCTTTAAAGAGGTAATTAAGGTAGAATGAATTCATATGGGCAGCTCTAATCCATTATGACTGGTGTCCCTATAAGAAGAGGGAATAACAATACAGACATGTATGTGCACAGAGGAAGGACCATATGAGGACACAGTGACCAAGCAGCCACCTGCAAGCCAAGGAAAGGGACTTCACAAGAAAACAAACCTGCTACCACCTTGATCTTGGGCTTCTAACTCCAGAACTGTGATAAAATAAATTTCTATTGGTTAAACCACCCTGTCTATGGTATTGTGACGGCAGCCTGAGCAGATGAATACAATGTCTCTCTTTACTCCATGGCCCAGAATCCAGGCCAAACACAGGATTGGGATACTGTGCAAATATTGTGAGACTAAAGGTGTTTACACCACTTTCACCAAAACACTCAAAGAGAATACTAAGAGATAAACCGAAGCAAGTTATGAATATTTAATTTATTACATGAGAGTTTATGGTAACTTGTTTTTCCATTTTTATTATTATCATTTTGATATTAAAACCCATTACAAACAAATAAATAAATAAATCCCATTACTATGCTATCAAACATATTAAATAATATATCATTATTTTTACACAGAACTAAAAATAACAAATTTTACATGGAAGCCATGCTTTTAAAAAGGGTAATATTGGTAGGGAATTGTAAGGTAAAGCCTAGTCCCCAAATAGAACTTGATATTTTTAACCATATTCTACTTGCATTACTACATATATTAAAAATTATAACTTAGAAAATGGTAAGCCATTGCATGCTCTTATTGTACCTGTAACTTTTCAATAATATTTCTGTAATCCCAAGCAGGCCCTCCAAGAGCTTCCTTAAATCGTGGTCCAGAGCGAGCTGATAGTCTCCAACCCATGGCTGCTCTCTGCACCATATTGGAATGGCTCTTCAGGAAAAGAGTATTAACTTGACTGTCCAAATCCACTGGAATGGCAATCCCACGATTCTTTGCTAAAAAAAAAAGAAAGAAAGAAAGAATTAAAATATTTTTCTCTTAAAAAGTATTTTTCTCTTTTAATTTGACTACAGCTTCTTACACATTACTGAAATAATTTTATAAACATAGAACAAATAGAAAAAATATAAGTTCTGTGATATAATTAACAGTATGATGACTATAGTTAAAACTGTATCATATATTTGAAATTGTCTAAGAGAATAAGTATTATAAGTTCTCATCACAAGAAAAAATTCTAACTATGTGAGGTGATGGGCATTAATTAAATTTATTGTGGCAATCATTTTGCTACATATGAATATACTAAGTTATTATGTTGTGCACCCTAGAAGAATATGATCTTTTATGTCAATTATATCTCAATAAAACTAGAAAAAAAGGGGAAAAATCAAATCTTTAAGCTCTGTCATTAAATCATTTTCTGTAACTACAAAAGCCTTTAATTTGAAAGCATTTCAATTCTTATGGCCAATTATTAAAGTGAGCTCATTAAACATTCAAGACCTTATTTGATTTCTTGATGATTAATGTTTGAAATGCACTTCACACAGCATCAATATAGAAAAACAGTATAAAACAACCATGCAAACGTGTATTTTCCCAGCTGCCAAGGAAAATAAGAACGCAGACAGAAAACACATGATAAAATCCTGCCAGTCTATTCATTAGTATAATTGATGTGCATGCATGCATGCACACACATGTGTGCACACACAAAATCTCAGGTAGTAAAACAGCTATAAAATAGACATTTCAGTGAATCTGGGAAAGAAGGACTCATATGAACAATGTGTGCCCTCTTCAATTGCAGATTTTTTATATTCCTTAGGTTTTATTTCATCAGACTTCTATCACAGTACTGGAAAAATGAGAATGCCTCCCATAAGAAAAACAGAAATGTTAAAACATTTTTGTAAGAAGAATGAAGTTAGGATGAGTCCATGAGAGAAGGACGAGGATCATACACTGCTCTACAAGAGATAAGAGTGGTAACAGGTCTTCCTCGGAACAGAGTCAACCAACACCAAGAGTGATAATAGGGGAGTTATCTGGGCAACTCTTTAAAGACCAGCATGTACATCGCTGGGGAAGTTAAGGTCCTCCTCCCTCTGACTAGCGTAAACAGAGCAGTTAGCAACAGCAGTTTTTATCTAGAGGATAAAGTTAGGGAACTACAGAAACGTCCTCTCATGAAAATGAAATTCCTGCCTGGAGATAATGCCAAATGAAGGTGTCAGGACTTGACAGAGAAGCTTGAAGTAACTCCAAAGATCTTCATCAAATAAGGAGTAGAATAAGGGAGAGAGAAGAGGCAGCTCCAGTGAAAAGAGAAAATGTACAAGACTCTAACTCCTGAGCAAAGCTCTCCTACTTTACCACTTGTTAGTATTCTCAGCTGTTTTTCTGCTTCACACAGGCGCACACACACACACACCCCAAAGGAAAGCCTGCATATCATTTCTCAGCCCCTTACCCAAAACTCTGGGTCAGATGTGTTATTTATACAAGAATGCTAGCAGAGAAACAGACCCTCAAAACTGCAGTGGATCCCATACAGTCAGCACAGGCCTTTATAACCAAGATCACACCACCAAGAATCATAGAGAAAACTAAGAGCATTAAAAACAACTGGTCCAGTGAAAACAGAAAGGATTCAGGGAAGAACGAAAAATATTTAAATAATTCTGATTATTGTCTTCAGAAAATGTGAGTATATACTACTAGAAAATCAGCAATAGAAATCTTGGAAATTAAAATATAATCACACAAATAAACATTTCAAAATGGCTGAAAAAGAAAAGGATAAGAATAAAGACCAAGTTGATAATCTGGGAAAGTCAGAGAATCTTCTAGAACATAAAGCATAAAAGATCAAAACAGAGAATATGAAATAGAAAGAGTCATTCAGGAAGTCACATATCTAAAATATATAAGTTTCAGGAAGAAATATCAGAGACAATAGAAGGGAAGAAATTATTAAGAAAATAATAAATGACAATTGCTTGATCTGAAGAAAGATGCATGTCTTCAAACTGAAAGGGCACACTGTGTGTTTGACAGGATTAAATAAGCATATTGACCATATTCTGGTAAAAACTGACACTGCTATTATGGGTTGATTGTGCTACCCAAATATATATGTTCAAGTCTAAATCATAGGTGCCTGTGAATGTGACCTTATTTGGAAATAGGGTCTTAGTAAATGTATTCAAGTTAAGACAAGGTCATACTAAATTAGGGTGGGCCCTCTTCCAATTCAACTGGTGTTCTTATAAGAAAGAGGTAACAGAAACAGACACACAGGGAGAAGAATGCCATGTGAAGATCAAGGGAGAGATAGGATTTATGGAGCTTCAAGGCAAGGAATGCCAAGGACTGGCAGCAAACAATGGAATTGAAGAAAAACGCATGAGGTCTCAGTATGTCGCCACTGACACCTCGATTTCAGACTTCTAGCCTCCAAAATTGTGAAATTTCTATTATTGTAAGCCACCTACTTCTGGAAATCTGTTATGGTTGCCCGACAAAACTAATTTAAATGCCAACAGCCAAGAGAAAATGCAGGAACTTCCAGAGAAAAAAGAGGATTTCTATAGAAAAGAGATTGGCAACACCAAACTTCTCACCATCAGTATTGTATGCTAGAAACAAGAGAATAATATTTTTAGGAGCTAATGGGCAACAAATTTTGAAACTAGGAGTTTATATCCATCTAAATTGAAAATCAAAAGTGATATCTGAATTAAAAACATGTCAGAACATGTGAGTCTCAGAATTTTTTCTCTAAACCCACCATGAAAATCACTCAACAAAAGGGAGAAAGGAATCCAAGAAAATGTCAAAGTGAATACAAGAAATCATGGCAACTGAGTATGAACCTGAAGAAGAAAAAGCAAGACACAAGTGAAGGAAGATCCATTAGATACTAATGGTTAGGAAATTTTCTCCCAGTTGGTAAAGTCTCAATATCATCACACAACATCTTTGTCTCTAATTGCTATAGAGTGAAGAAAATATTTATGTATCAGAGTATTGTAAGCTCTGATCACTGAGATTTTTAAATTGTAACATCCTATAAAAGATTTCATTGTATTTCCAAATAGAATACAAATTTCAGAAATCATAACAACATAAAACCAATCATCTAAGCAGTAATTAGAACACAGAGTGGGAGAGAAGAGGTCAAAATGAAGACAATGTTATATTCCTTATCTTTCAGCATGGAGATATAGATATTATTTACAGCTATTAAATCAAGAGACAGAAATATAAGGATATGATATAGAAATCACGATAGTCTCTGGAAGACTTTTTTTAACAAATGAAACGAAAAGAAAGAGAGAATGTTCTTGCTTCATATAATAAAAGGAAACCACAACAACAGTAGGCAGTACTAGTTCTACTGGTGAAAATTCTCTGAAGTTGAAAGATACTTTAAAACTTCTTTGAAAACAGGGAATTTTAGCTACCAACACAAGAAGGTACCAATTTAAATAAGAGCTCTAGCTGAAATTTAAGGAAATAATAAATATTGCTCTAAGGTAACCCTAAAGAATCAACTGCACCACCGACCAGATTTCCCTAGTGAATGGTTTCCCATAGTCATTGTAAATGTCCCTTTTCCAAAGCATACGTTGTCTCCATTTATGTCCATTACACACAGCAGAGCAACGGCACTCCTGTTCCATCTGAAGGACAGACGGCCTGAGCACTGCCAAGCTGCACATATTTTTATAAATACTCAATCCTGCACCACGATCAAATCCTGGCGAGACTTTCATCCCTTTCTGGCTGCTTCACACATAAGCTGGGCTTGCTCTGAACGAAAGTTAAACAGAAGACAATGCTGTTATATGTTATTTTCTAAGCAAAGAAGAAACAAAAATTTATAAACTTCAATGTTCATCAAAATATATTATAATGAAGTTTACACCAACATTTAAAATATAGAGGAGGGAACTGGGATTTATCTCCCCTTTAGGAATCAGGTACATGAGATACAACTGACCATCAAGCAAGCGTTGTTGCTATCAATAGAACTTACGCAAAGTACTCAATGAATATTTTTCTAATGACACCAGTGGAGAGGCAGTCCAATGGCAGCACCTCTGCTGTTCTCAGCAGTGCAAGCTTCTAATTAGTGATCTCAGGAGAAACACACCCACCCCAAATGTTGTTGCCACTACTCCACTATGGCCAACAGCATGGACAGACGAGGCTCAGGAGAATTAGCTATCCCAAACTTTGTCAAAAGGGTTTTTCATTTGTTTGTTTGCTTTCCCCAAATTGTACTACGTTAATTGGGTATTTTCTAGTCTACTGTCCTAGTCCTAGCACAAATTGTGCATTACAATTTAACTGAATAAAAGAAAAGCTCTTTACTTTCTCCTGCCTAAGGTAAGCTCTAGCCAAGAGCTAAATCACAATTTCTAAGTAATAAAAGAAAATTAACTATGCAATTGGGGAAAAGAGAATTTGAGTTAAAATAAGTAAGCCATGGAAATAACGATGAAAATTTTTCAGGCAATTATAAAAATATTAATCCCTTTAAAAGTATGGCTTGAAATATATTCTCTGCACTGTCAAAATATTATAAATATTAATTCAAAAGCAAAACTGACAATGCTAATTAGCTTTCCATATATTATTTAAAAATTAAAGCAGAAAAGAAAATTGTGACTAGAAAAAGAATTCATGATGTCACTTACAAAACAATAACTAGAATATTTTTCAAATGCAAACAAAAATATAACCCAAACTTAGCTTGCTTTTATTAAATTAGGAAAATTCTGGTACAAATAGTACAGTATATTGAAATGTGAACTAGAATGTATTTTGGGAATTCCTGGCTATTCCCTGTCCCCCCTCTCTCATTAAGAAAGAACTAATGAATTTACTACAGCAGTCATTCTTCTGGCCTGTAACATTAACTTCAACTGTGTGCTTTAATGGAAAGAGTCCCATTAAAGTTTAAAATGTAAAAAAGAAATGTTCTTATTTCTCCTCTAAATTAGAATACAATTGGGATACTATCTTGCTAAGGATGTTTTGTCACAGAGTAAGTATATGGAGTTCTTCTAGAAACTAATAGTAGAAAGGATGGGCTGTTATTAATGCATTTATCTTTTGTGGAGCTCTGCCTAGAGATAGCTAGTTCCCTAAAATGAGCTATCTTTATTCACAGGTATTTTGATGATTCGGCTAAGCTACTAATTAAGCTTATAAATCCTGAAGATTCTCTGGATATGACTAGTCTTTGTAGTGATTTTCAGATGTAATCGAAGTCTATTTCTAATCATTATTCATTAAATATTGCACATTATGTGAAATTTTTTAATTAGACAAAGTCACTGATGGTATCTGCCAGAACAAAATCTCTGAGAACACACATATTGCAGTGATAGGTGCCATGGAAAAAAATGCTTAGATAGATAAACTGACAGGTAGGGGGAAAGGCAACAGCAAGATTCAGCAGTAATTAGAACACCTGCTTGGTTGTCAAGCCCTACGGGACAGGCCCACAGGAACCAGAACAGTTGGTGCACAAGGAAGGTGTAATGGAGTGGGCAGTGGTGTCTTTTTCTGTACCATGTCACGATATACGAAGTAAGTCTCTACCAAAGCACTAGTGTTGTTAAATGCAAAGAACATTAAAGATATGAAATGCATCTTTCCTGTTTGGCGCTCAAAGTATACTCACTTAATCCCCAAATTGAATAAAGACTATAATTTTATGGGTTATGCAATAACTAGTATTGGCACACCTGATCAGTCATCTGGAAAAAATAAAGCTGATTCCATACCTTCTACCTTATAACTAAATATATTCCAGATAGATCGAAATTGTACACAGCCCCACCAAATACACAAACAAACTAAAACCATGAAAACTCTCAATGGGAATTTAAAAAACATCTCAGACTGATCAAGGCCATCATGAAGATGAAAGAAAATCTGTAAGCCTAATAGAAAATAAATTTGTGTACACCCCAAAAATAAAATAAAAATTCAAATGACAAATGAAAAAAGCTTTTTTAAATTGTTACTTATGGGCAAAGAGCATATTTCCTTAATAAATACGGGGTTATAATGATTAAGAAACTGTTAAGAAAAAAAAAACCTTTAGAAAAAGTAGGCAAAGTATAAGAAGTGACAAGCCACAGAAAAGGAAATACCAATGACTCAATAATATGGATAGATTTTTTTCTTCACTCATTAAAAGAGAAACATATATGACAATACTTTTATTTATTTACATAGATATTTTCTATGATTATATTTATAAGGATATTATTGATAACGATATGATTGGCAAAGATCTAAGAATTTGATGATGACATGTTACCAAGGGGGAAAATGCTCTCCTACATCACTGGTGACATGTAAATTAAATGATCTCTACAGAGGGCAGTGCCTGTCAAAATTTAAATACCCAGAAATTCTACTCATAGGTATTTACCTTATTCTCCCTCATATCTGAAATGATTAGATACAACATAAATATCTAGCCAATAGGGTTAAATAATTTAGAATATAGGCACATAATAAGATACTATGCAGTCAATGATAAGAGTAGGATATTGACTCATTTATTTGTATTCATCCATTTATTTTATTCATGCAATAAATATTTATTGAGTATCTACTGAGCTTTAGGCACTACCTCAGGCTCTAATACTATAACAGATCAGGTATTTAGTATTGCTTAGTTAAGACACTTATTCTGCTCTGTGATTTCTGTACCTGTTATATTTACTCCCAATGTACTAGAAATTTATTGAGGGCAGGAAATACAGTTTGAGATTTTATTTGCCAAACAATTAAAATAGTATGTTTCAGAAAACAAGGGTCATTATAAATCAAATGAATCAATGAATACGTGAAAAATATTATAGGATTTTGTCCTATCTTGTAGCTTATTCAGCTTTAACTTTTAAAAAGGAATAATGTTTTTAAAAACTAGAGTTACGGGGGTGCCTTATTTCAAACTCATCATACAATCAACTGTAACACCCTAGGTAGATTAAAAGTAGATTTGGTTGTTTAATAGACACTGAATTTCTCTCCTCAAAGGGTTACTATTTTCTACATGTTCAAATTTTTTGGGAACAATTGGCTTGAAGATTGATGTTCATTATTCAAACCATTTGTAGAAGATATTTTACAGAATTTCCATTTGGAAAAAAGATTCTGTTGCCAACAAAGTACCCAACATTAATCCCCCCAAATCATTTGAAGATTATGAAACACATGGAGCAAAATTCTTTTTTAAGTGAAATAATATGGGAGTAATTTTTGGATTCTTTTTCTCAAATTACTTCTAACATGTGTTATTGTGCTTTATATACAAGAGTAAACTGAGGAACAGGAACTGACCAAGAGCATTAAAGACATGGCCTTAATGGCCCTAACATTTCTCAAATCTCAGTGAACACCATGGTGTGCATCTATTCCAGAGGTCCCCATCCTGACTTGCTCCCAAACCAGCCTTACTTTACGTTATTGAGGGTAGAGAATGATAGACATGTGTATGCCTTACATTCCAGTTAGGCACCCTTGCAGCTGATGACATTGCCTGGGAATTCACATTTATGATCACTTAAGACCCTGTATCTTCCTACCAATTTCAAATTTGACATAAATTGGAAGAAAGTGTAGCAATGGAGGTTAATGATTGGTAATTTCTGCAGATACAAATCTTCAAAAGCATCTCAGCTTTTAGAAGCTTAGGAAGTTTGTTTGGATAAACCTAACATGATACACATGGTACATTCACAATTGATCACAGCTTCCATTTTTTTTTTCAAAGTTCTATAGATTTTTAGGGCTTCTTTTTTTTTAAGATTTTATTTATTTATTCATGAGAGACAGAGAGAGAGAGAGAGAGAGAGGCAGAGACACAGGCAGAGGGAGAAGCAGGCTCCATGCTGGAAGCCTGATGTGGGACTCGATCCTGGGTCTGCAGGATCAGGCCCTGGACTGAAGGCGACGCTAAACCGCTAAGCCACCCGGGCTGCCCCAGCTTCCATTTTAAATGCTTATGAAGTTTTATCAGAAAAACTGAACGTGACATAATAAATGCACAACTGATCATGGCCTCAATACATCTGATAGTAGCTGATAAAAGTTTCTGGAGTATTCATTAAGGAAAAAAAAAGACAAATAACTGATAGGAAGCGCTCTTTTTCTATGAGGACTTCCTCTCAAACACCTACTAACTTAATTCACTATCTCCTTACCTTCTTTTTAAATTTTCTGAAAATTGTATGCATTCATTTCATATACACCTTAAATCAAGATGGTAATCTTGATCTGTATTTTGTATCTTAAAGGCATAAAACAGGTAAGGCTTGTTTAAACTGATTTGTGATAGTAGAACATCACAAATGTCTGTTAGCCTATCCATTTAGAAGATCCCAGCTCTGTCCCCACCCGACTGTGTGACCTTGGACAAGCTGCCTAACCTTGCTGAACTCACATCTTCACTGTAAAATGGGGTAAAAAGTATGTCCACATCATAAAGTTTACCACACTGTCTGACACTCAATAAACACTCACTGCTCTCAGCAATGTAAGCACTGACTAAAGAAGTGTTCTTGCCTTTTACTACCTTTTGTATCTAATGTACAAATAACAATGAGAATTAAGAATTTTTGATGATAGATGAGTTGAGCTTATGTACTTGAGAGCACTTTACAAATTGTGAAGTGTTTTATAAATGTTAACTCAACAAGAACGTCCCTGACTTAGAGTGGTTTGACTTCACAATTTTTCGACTTTACAGCGGTGCAAAAGTGATACACATTCAGTAGAAAATTGTACTTTTGAGTTTTGACTTTTGATCTTTTCCCAGGCTAGTGATATGCAGTAGAATCCTCTCTCATGACTCTGGACAGTGGCAGCCACAGTTCCACTGACTAGTCACATAATCATGAGGGTTCTGCATCCATACAATCATTCTGTTTTTTACTTTTGGTACAATATTCAATAAATTACATGAGATATTTGACACTCTATTAAGGAATAAAAGCTTTGTGTTAGATTATCTTGCCTAACCATAGGCTAATGTAAATGACCCAAGAACATTTAAGGCAGACTAGGCTATGCTATTTTGTTAAGTAGGTTAGATGTATTAAATGTATTTTAGACCTTAGGATATTTTCAAGTTAGGAGGGGTTTGTAGGGATGTAACCCATCATAAGTTGAGGAAGATCTATAATAGATATTTGCATTTATAGGAATGTGTTTACCAATTTATAAATGCCCTGAACATTTCCTTTATAAAAACAGTGTTCTCTTGACTTTTGCTTAAGTATGTATCCTCTTTGTTTTCTCCAATATTATAAATTCTAACATATTTGAATTGTGTTAAATGGTAGAGCCTCTTTGTATTCCTAAAGAGTCACTGAAACACAAAAATGATTTTCGCACCTGAGTTGTAAAATTCAGATAAATTCCTACTCAGCGAACCAAACTGCCAAGTTCTACTTTATATGTTAGGGCTTCCTAAGGTACGACTTCTGGGGTAATGCAGTACAACACAAACTTCACACTCGGAAAAATCTGGATTTTAAACCCAACTCAACTACTTTTATTTTTAAGATTTTATTTATTTATTTAAGCATGAGTAGGGAAAGTGACAGGCAGAGGGAGTGGGAGAAGCAAGCTTCCCACTCAATGCAGGGCTCGATCCCAGGACCCCAGGATCATGACCTGAGCTGAAGGCAGATGGTTAACAGACTGAGCCACCCAGATACCCCCCAACTCAACTATTTATTAGTTGGATGAGTTACTTAAGCCTAAACTTCACTATTTGCAATATTCCTAGCCCATGGTTTATTTTCAGTCAACAAACACTCATTAACCTGCGTAATCAGTGCCAGGCACTTCCAGGTCCTAACAGTCAGTAAATAACGCAAAGTCCCTGCTTTCATAATTTATCTTCTAAGAGGAAAAGCAGAGAACAAGATGGAAAAGTAACTAAATAAACAGACAAGATGCTTTCAAATAGTGAAAATGCTAAGAGGAAAAAAAAATAATAAAATAGGGTAAGGAGCAGGGAGAGGCTGGGACACTGTATATGGGATGTTCTGGAACATTTCACTGAGCACTTCTATTCTAAGTATGTGACAATTGTGGGGGGAGAATCCAGATAGAGGAAACAGCCCACATAAATGTCCTAAGATGAGAAAAAATCTGGTATGGATTAGAAACAGGGGGAAGACCAGTGTGGGTGGAGTAGCAGAGTTGGGGGAGGAAGAGTGAAGGAAAGGTAGAAAAAGAAGAGGAGGCTCAGATGATAGAGGGCTTTCTAAGCTATGGTAAGGAATACAAATTTCAAGTGTAATAACAGTAGATAAGTGATAACGATTTGATGTACATTTTAAGATCATTCTAAATACTGTGTAGGGAACGGATGGTAGCAAAACAGGAGTGGAGGTAGGTGTTCAGTAAGAAGATGGTTCTGCAACCCATGACACATGATGGTGAATTTGGACAAGGGTGTCATGCAAGATAAGGGAAAAAATGTATTTTGGAAGTGGAGCCAATAGAACCTGCTCTTTAATGGAAGTGAACAAAAGAGAAAAATCAAACATGACCAGTAAGGTTTTAAAAGAGTATTGACTGTAAAATAGTTGTTCTTTAGAGTGGGACAAAAATCTGCCCCTTGCAGCTGCCATATATTAGTTATAACCCTATTCCTATAAAAGAAGTCCATTATCACCTTCAAAGGTTGAAAGATTATTGTCTTCCCTCAGACTTCTCTCCTTTGCCTAAATATTTCAAATGTTTTCAATCACTATCCAATAAGGTGGGTTTAGGTCACTCTCCTATTGTGGATGCTCATTTCTGAATGCCTTTCATTTTGATCCTGTTTTTCTAGGCACAGCATCCATGAACAAACAAAAGAAGATGTGGTCTAATTATGGCAGAGCAGGATTTGCTTTTCACTTTCTCCATCCTAGACAATGTTTTTTTTATTCATGTCTTTGTAACTGGCACTTCATAATCATCATCCCTCAAAGTCTAATAGGGGAAATAAGAGGAGGACTTAGGATGGGATAAGCCATGATCAAACAAAGACCATAGGAAAAGTGTCAGTGGTCAAATGGGGACAAGCTCAGCTCTAGATATGAGAGTTAAGAATGGCTTTCATAGAGGAACTTGAAAAAAAATTTTTGAATAATAGGAAAGGTGATGACAGGTAGCAATGGTAGAAACTGGTGTGAGAAAGAAAAAGAAAAAAGAGAATGAAAAAGAAGGAAACAGAGAATAAGAAAGTAAGTTACAGCATGAGCAAGGCATGGGGCATAATCCTGGTC
This sequence comes from Vulpes lagopus, assembly GCF_018345385.1. Lineage (NCBI taxonomy): Eukaryota > Metazoa > Chordata > Mammalia > Carnivora > Canidae > Vulpes > Vulpes lagopus. Next base: position 24,639,487 of record NC_054844.1, read on the forward strand.
CACCGTCACACAGGTGTGGGGAATCAGAGAGCAAGGAGGTCAAAGAGGTGAGGCAGGGCTGTGCTGTAAAGGCCATGAATGTGACAAGAAGTCTGTCCTCAGTTAGACAAAGGGATAGTGCTGGAGGCTAGGGACTCTGTTGTTGATGTTTTTAAACCAACAGAGAGAACCTCACTTCAAAAAGATTACTCTGGCGGCACATTTCTTTAGGTGATGAAAGACACAAGGAGAGAACACTGAATAATTCCTCCAGTGGTCCAGGAAGGAAGTCCTTTATGGAGGAGAAGGAAGGAGAGGTACACATGCAAGGGGATCATGGGGTTAGAATTTCTAGAGCTTCCAAACTGCTCCAAGTGGAAAGAACAAACCAGGAAGAGAAAGAAAATGGGCCTTCTCACAAAGGTAAAACAGATTTTACACCAAAGCCTCGCTCTTCCAAACCTACCTTGGTTACAGGCTTAGATATAATTAATTTTTGACTTCCTATCACACATATTCTTCTTTTTCTTAAGATTTTATTTATTGATTCATGAGAGAGAGAGAGAGACAGAGACAGAGACAGAGAGAGAGCAGAGACACAGGCAGAGGGAGAAGCAGGTTTTATGCAGGGAGCCCGACGTGGGACTTGATCCCAGGTCTCCAGTGTCAGGCCCTGGGCTGAAGGCAGCCCTAAATCGCTGAGCCACCCGGGCTGCCCCACGCATGTTCTTTAAAGCATACAAAAAATCACTAAAATATCCTGCTAATTCATGAGGTTTGGGCCAGCAGAAGTTTGGTAGAAAATGAAATCCTGTAACAGAAATAAAAGGTTATCTTGAGACTAAGAGAGTATTGCTGATTTATTTATTTATTTATTTATTTATTTATTTATTTATTTAGAAAATGTTTTATAAATTGATGACTATTTTAAATCCCCAAAGCTCAGCCATCCTGCTGTGCAAGAACTGGTCTGACTTCACAAGAAACCACTGGAGTGGGAACTGAGATGGGAGGCACAGCGTGGGGTCTCCTCTATGGCTTAACGTTCTTCAGCTCAATTTTTAAGTGTTATGAGCAGTATGCCTTCTATGTTCTATGTAGGGCCAACTGGTGTCCCCCCCCCACCACCAGCACTGCATTTGCTAAATAAATACTGAGAGAGAAAGAGGGGGAGGACAAGATGGACAAGAAGAAAAAGAAGGAGGTGGAAGAGGCGGAGGATAGAGAGAAAAAGAAGGAAGACGAGGGGAGGCTGCCTTAAAATGTAAAATATAGAAATATACTTGGCAGCAAAGACAATGTACTCCTATGTAGAAAAAAAATAACATCAGCTTATTTCTTTGCTTTTCCTTTGGATTTTATCTTTTAATGGTTAGTATATTCCACAGATGATTTCATCCAAATAAAAATGCTTTTAGTACTGTTTCATTATAGCTTGAAAAGTATATTATTAAAAACTCAGAGGTCACACTAAAGCATGAATGACACAACCAGATTCACCTATAATTTCACTGCTCAGAGATAATCAATGTTAATATTTTATTTATATCCATCTGGACATTTTGTTATGTGGATCTTTTTAAAGTAACACTTGCCATCAGGGAAATACAAATCAAAACCACAATGAGATATCACCTCACACCAGTGAGAATGGGGAAAATTAACAAGGCAGGAAACAACAAATGTTGGAGAGGATGCGGAGAAAAGGGAACCCTCTTACACTGTTGGTGGGAATGTGAACTGGTGCAGCCACTCTGGAAAACTGTGTGGAGGTTCCTCAAAGAGTTAAAAATAGACCTGCCCTATGACCCAGCAATTGCACTGTTGGGGATTTACCCCAAAGATTCAGATGCAATGAAACGTCGGGACACCTGCACCCCGATGTTTCTATCAGCAATGGCCACAATAGCCAAACTGTGGAAGGAGCCTCGGTGTCCATCGAAAGATGAATGGATAAAGAAGATGTGGTTTATGTATACAATGGAATATTACTCAGCAATTAGAAACGACAAATACCCACCATTTGCTTCAACGTGGATGGAACTGGAGGGTATTATGCTGAGTGAAATAAGTCAATCGGAGAAGGACGTATGAGCTTCTCTTTTGTGTTCTTTATTTTTGACACAATACCTATTGTGGCCTCTTTATTTCTTCCCTTTCCTTCTTGAAGGGTTTAGTCCTAAAATCTATAGGAGAAGCAGAGCAAAGGTAGGTGTCAGCACTGGGGAAGAAGTGCACAGAGAGATGAAGTGACCCAGAGCTTCTGAACCCAAAAAGAAGTGGAAGGTACCTGTGCAGTGGAGGCTGCACAGGGTGGAGAATCAGAACTTGATGGGGTGGGGGACAGCCTGGTACAGGGTAACAAAGGTGATGCAGGTGTGCATGTGAAGGAGTGACTCAGCACAGAGGCCACCCCCCGTGGAAAAAAGGTCCCTCAGCAGCCTGAGGTAGACTGTTGGAACCTACAGGAGATAAGGAGGGTGCCTTCATAGAGGAGTGTCAGAGACCACACTCCCAGGTGACACATCCTTGCAGGGTCTGACCCCACATGTGGTACCTAAGGCCAAGTGGGCTGTGAGGAGGGAGGAGAGTCCACAGCCTGTTGAAGCATTAAACTTATCAGTTATTTGAGGAGAGCCAGCATCCTCACAAAAGGAATTTTTTAAATCCAATAATAGTAAAGCTCTTCATTTACTAAACATTTTTATAGCCCTCAAAAAAGTTTTATACTATTATTCTCTGATGTTTTTTGTTAACTGTTCTTCTAAGTATTTGATATTTTTGTTGCAATTGTGAATAATGTGTTTTACACAGTGTAGTCTCTGTTTCTTTTTGGTATACAGAAAATCTGTCAAGTTTGATACTTATTTATAATTAATCACTGAGATGAACTCCCTTAAGTTTCTTACTTCTAAAATTTTTAAGTTGAAAAAAAAGTAAAAATAAAATGTTTAAATGGATCCCTTAGGTTATCTTAAGTTTGTTACTTGTTCAAATTAAACTTGAGCAGTCATTAAATCTTGTTAATATATAGTCACTTAGGTCAAACTGTAGGTGGGAGAAAGACAAAACAATTTTACATGGTCATTAATTAGTTAAATCATTGATTCATTTATCGAATATTTACTGAGCATATACTATAACCCTAGCCAAGTTACCTAATCTGGATAATTCTGTTTTTCTCAACTGTACAATGTAAATTACCAAAGAACCTATCCAAGTATTAAATGAAACAAATCAAGTAAATTCCTTAGCAATGCACATGGTGAGTGCTCAATAAATGTTAATGGTGATGACAGACACTATAAGCTGCCCTTCCCAGGGCTGCATTAGTTGAGAAAATGGTCAGGCACATCTGTTTGTTTGTTTTTTTAAGTCCAGTATTTCTTTCTCCTGCTCCCCTCCGCCATCTGGAGAACAGCCCTAATTACCTAGGAAGCAAGGAGGAAGGAAGGAAGGAAGGAAGGAAGGAAGGAAGGAAGGAAGGAAGGAAGGAAGGAAGAAGGAAGGAAGAAAAGAAGGAAAAAAGGAGGGAGGGAGGGAGGGAGGGAGGGGGAGAGGGAGGAAGGGAGGGAGGGAAGAGGAATTTATGAGAAACTCCCTCTAAAATCTACTAACTTTCACTTAGCTATAATCATCCCTTTGCCTTCCATTTCATTTGTAATTTCTGAAGGCTTCTGTATACAACAGGCCCTTAGTTAATACTAATGGATTTCAGGCCAAATTAGAAAACTAAAAAACCCTCAAAAGGTCCCACTGCCCTATGAAGGTATTAGTATGTCAGGCTACTTAACAGGCAAGACAATTCCATAATGAAATCTGAGATAACAATTAAACTAAACTCATTCCTGTAAAATCTTACCAAGCTATGTTAGAGTGTTATATACAATATTAAGATTAGAAATACAATTAAAACTCAATAAATAAATTTTTAATATTTGAAAAAAGAAATACAATAATTATATTCCCTTCCCCAAAAGTAAGCAATGTTCAGAACTGTTTGCTCTTCAGTTCTGAACTGAAGTTCTAAACCTCTTCAGCTTTAGAGAAACCATACCTTTATTAAGTTGTAAACTGGGAAGCTGCTTGTATTGGCTATTAGCCAAAAGTCTGATTTCTTTAACAAAATGTTAAAGTAAGTAAAACTCGACATTCCGGCTTACCCACTTCAGCCAAAGTTCTGATACAAGACTCCACGGAGGATTTCTGTGCTGGATTTGGCCAGGTGCAATTGTAAATTCTGAAGGCAGATTGCAGCAACTGAATAAAAACTGGCTGATGTGTCTGAAAACAAAAAGAAAGTATGCAAATAGGCCTAACTCCTAACATGGCATCTATGCATTATCAAAAAGGCTCTTCAAAATAGGCTCATCAGTGCCATTTACAGAATATCTCATTCAACAAACATTTATTAGGTACCCATTCATGACAAGCACCATGTCAAATGCAATGGAAAATCGATTACTTGCATTTTACTTATATTGTTAATCAGAAAAAAAATTGGCATTTCTTGAAGCCGAACACATGAATTTAAGTATTTTTTAATAATCTCTGGTTTATTTCCACATATAAATAGAGCAATGTTCTGAGTTTGTTTGTTTGTTTGATTGATTGATTGTATATTTTTGTTTCATATGATGAGCAAAGACAGGAGACAACAATTTTGACCTATAAAAACAATTTCATATGGTTCTAATAGTTCAAAAGTTTTCTGTAAAGAAAATATAATAAAAAATGATATTTTTTATAAAAATAATACAAAATTACTACAGAATTTTTGGGACCCACAGAGATGAAAATCACCAATAACCCTACCATGTAGAGATGATCAGTATCAACATTTTGAAGATATTTACTTCCTGAGTTTTTCTGTGTATATATGCACATATATTCTTTACACATGCAGAGTTGGATGATACTATAATGCAATTCTAGGGACTGTTTCACATAATATTACTTCATAATCATCATCCTTAGTCATAAATATTTCTTTTAAAACATGATTTCCATATGCTATGTAACAAGCCATCTGACAGATACACCATTATTTAACTATTCCCCTATTTGTGGTCATTTAAGGTTGATGTCAATTTGTAAGTATTATAAATACTTGAATGAAAATTTCAGTATGTAAATTCCTGCTAATTCTTTCAGGATAAATTACTAAAGTCAATTTACTGAGTCAAAATGCCTATCCATTTAAAGAGTCATTTATTGCAACACTTGGCAAACAGCCAAAGTACTGACATGAATGTTTCTATTACGCTTGGAGGAAGAACAGGAATAATTCAATTTGAAGATGAGGCTTCTTAAAAATAAAGCTTGGTAAACTCAGAAATGGATTAAACATCAATAATATGAGAGAAAAGTGACCTCCAGAAGTGTAGGAAATGACTTGCTGACCGATTAGTCTTTTCTTATGCAAATATGGTAAAATAAATTCTGTGTCAGAATGCTCCTGTATTTGTTTAGGTTACCTGGAGGCTGGTACTGTTGTCTGAAAAGGGGGAATTAAAGAAGCCGCTCACAATGTTCATTATTGACTCTGTAACACACTTCTCCAAGAAGGTGTCTGCGTGTTTCCTATCTGTGGTTGTGTTGCAAACCTGGAGAGAAAAATTGAACAGCTCAATATATCTTATCACATCTTTGAATTCTAACTGAAACCTTGTAAAAATTTATCTGATACTGTTATTTGTAACATTTCTTCTGCTTTTGAAAGTTGCTTTGAATAGACACATTTTTGCTGAAAATCTATTAAATTTTCATCATTCTGGTGTAGCTGCTCCTTTACATTGGTTGTCATTTTATCCTTGGATCAGAATTCTTTCATAGACCTCCCCTCCAGTCCCTTCGTCCCTACTCTGCTTCTCCCTACTCTTGTACACCAATCTTCTCCCTCTGCCTCCAAGCATGACTTTGCTGGAAAACCACCCTTCCACTCAGTGTGAAGAAATCAAAGAGAAACAGTCATTCTAAGAAAGTGGTGAATGTGATTAATGGATATTCTACATATTTTCATTTATAATACCTAGCCCAAACTGGAGGATGCAAACAGAAAATATTTGGCAAGGAAAACAGAAAGCTAAAAGAAGATAAAGCTCTTTCCAACACTTTTGACCTTTTCATCCATAGATTCTCTGGGAAGCATGGGAGTGTGCCTTTGCATGCTTCCTTCTGAGTAGGGCTGAGCAAGAAGAGACCATACTCACGCTAAGGATAGACCAGAAAAGAACACAGGCCTGGTTCCTGCCCTGATTTTTATATGTGATTAAGTGAGGCATAAATTGGTCATTTTGTGAAACAAACCACAAATTTCCAAGGATGTCAGGGTAGACAAATTGCAAAAGCTAAGATACATGATTAAAAACAAATGAAAAAAAGCTGGGTAATAAAAAGAAACATGAAGATAAAAAGAAGAAGAAAGTGGGAGGGAGAAAGCACAGGGTGTGAGAAACTCTTGAAAAACTGGGGCAGAGTAACAAAGTTTAAATATTCGCACAGTGATGGTGGGGAAAATATGGTGGCCAGATGTTTCAGATGTTCTCAGACAATCCAAATTTCTGCATCATTTCTTTTTCTTTTCAGTAAGGTGATTAATCAAAAGAATAAGTAACTATACTTTAACTTTATATTGCATATTGCTTTAAAATCTTTCACACAAATAAGCTCACAAAAGAGTAAATTTCCCTCCTTACACAGGTGTCCCAGTGTTTTGGTTGGGGAAATAACAGTATTTGCTGAATGGAGGAAAAAGAGGACAGGGAGGGATTGCTTTGTTTCTAAGTCACTTCCCAGCAGGGCTCTTCATTTTTTCCTTGTCTATTAAATGACACCTACCTGACAGGGTTGTATTAGAGATAATCTCACAGTTATTGCAGGGAACAGTGCAATTGAAGGAAATAGATCATGCCAAATTATGCATTTAGTTAGGGTTAAAGAATATAACATAATGCCTGGCATATACAACATGTTCAATTAATGCTTGGAAAATGAATAAATCAATTGATTTTTAAAATGAAAGAGTAAGAAAGAATAGAAAGACTCATGTTGTTTCAGGTTAACTTTGGGTTAGGTTATAATTGTGGAACATCAGAACTAAAATTGAATGTGGTCTCAGAACTAATATAAAATTAGGTTTCCCATGATGGATATGATATAGGATTTATTTCATTTTGTATCCTTCCACTATTAGCTTTTACATTGAAAAGTTCTGATTTGTAGGATAAGAATATATTAAAGATGAAGAGGTACCCAACCAATTCTACAATAACCAGCTCAAATAACCTTCCTCATCCAGTGACATTTCACACAATTGTGTGGGGTTCTGCAGAGTTATTGTGGTATCACATTGAATTACCTGCAACTGGACATTTGCTAAAGAACCACTTAGAAATTTGCTTTATTTAGTCAATGGATTAGTAAAAGTAATCTATTTCTAGATAAAGACTTTCCTCAAAAAGCTAGTTTACAAAACTATGTGGACTCTATTGCTCAATGCATTTGAACAAGAAATTCGAAACAACTTTTCAAGATATTTTTTCTGCCCCATATGAATGATAATATTTTTGCACCTCTAGAACGTTGCATCCTACATTGCAATATCATGGATAAGCAAGAGATATAAGAAGCCAGCTTTTTAAAACTTTCCAGGGGAAAAAAAAGAATCCTAAAAATAACAATATTTCTTTATCCAGCCTGTCTTTTATTTATTTTTACTGCCTCACTCCAATAAACACTGGAAATGATTCAAAAATATTATATCACATTAAATTAACTTTTATGTGTAATACACATATTTTCAAGTTTTCAATCTATTTGCACATATTATTCACATACCACTATTTCCTTTAAAGCATGCCCCATGTGACTCTCCAAACATTTATTTTAAAAGGTTAAATTTATTCCATCATATCAATGCACCATCATGTTTTAATCCATTTTTGGAATAAATTGAGGTATACATAACCAAAAATACAAATCATTTTTCTTATTTTCCTATTTTATTTCGTTCTTGCCAGACTTGTATGTGATTTTCCTAAAATTTTTTGCAACCATAATGAATCGTGCAAAATTCTTCTATTTACTTTCAGATTTTTGGCATATATTCTACCAAAAGAGGAGTCAGCAGTTGAAGATATATAGGCAGTTTTATACCATTGTGAGGCTGAGGCCCTAAAGTAATAAACAGACAATGTTATCTACAACCTATTTGTAGATGCACAGGATGGTCCCTCATCACTACCAACTAGCTCTTGTTTTCAGGCTCTGGTTGGGATCAGCTGCTGTATGGTCCTGGCAGAACAGAGTGGAAGAATAAGAATTCAGGTACCTATTGGGTCTCTGCCTCCAATCCCATCTCTTTCTCCTCACAGAGGCTTTGGCAGTGTCTGCATCTCTGGGTGCAGCTCCCACTGAGCTCTACCACAGTTTCCCCAATCACAACAGTGCTGCCTTTGCGTCTTCCCCTGGGTGCAAATAGCTTTGCAGTGTCCCCAATTCCTGGGTACTCCCCTGTGCCTTCTTGGTCACTTTCACACTGCCCAGATCTCCTGGAGGATGCCATCTGGTTCCTGCTGAAACTGACTGCTCAAACTGTAAATTATCACTATTTTTGCCCGCTTAATGATAACTAAAAGTCATTTTGTGTTTCTGGCATCACTAACGAGTCTTGGCACTTTCCACGTAATCACTTCATGCCTATATTTTGTCACGTACAGATGATTCAAATCTTCTAACCACTCGAAGTAAGACCTGGATAATGACTGATACATTACGTATCATTTTAACATATTTTTCATAATAAGCTCTTTTTGACTGTCATTTCACATATATTTTTCACATTCTGATCTTTTATTTAGAATGTTCATTTCATCACATTTCATTGTGTCAAATAAAATAGAACTCAGGCACTATTTTTTCTTTTTCTTTTTTAAGATTTTATTTATTTATTCATGAAAGAGAGAGAGAGAGAGAGGCAGAGACACAGGCAGAGGGAGAAGCAGGCTCCATGCAGGGAGCCCGACATGGAACTCGATCCCAGGTCTCCAGCGAGACACCCTGGGCCAAAGGCGGCACTAAATCGCTGAGCCACTGGGGCTGCCCATTATTTTTTCTTTAGATCATTTCTATTTACTTAACATAAAGAAGAAAAAAACTCCCCTCCACAGAAGGGATATCCTACACATTTTGTTCTAGTTTTTTATTGGAGTCCTCCTCCATCCATATATGTGTCCTGATTCCCATTTAACTATTTACACTATCTGAGAGTTTGCTGCTATAGTGACCTAACTCATGGATTCTATTCTGATCAATTTTTCCCCATATTGATATCCACCTGTCCTCCAAACATTTACTAAATACTGATTTCTTGTCTCACTCTTAGGGTGCTTGAGGTTTGTCTTATATCACTAATTACTATTTAAATCTCTCTGGTATATTCCATGTGTCATTATTTTTTAAATATTTTAAAATACCTGTAAAATATTAAAATAATCCCAAACCCCATATATCACTATTTTTCAAATTATTTCTTTAAATTATTAAATTATTATTAAATTAAAGCTAAATATTGGATTACAAGTCAGGACAGTGAATCAAACAAAACAAAGTCCCTACTCTATAAGAGTTATTCTCATCAAGAAAGGCATCCAATAGACAAATTAATAAATACATAATATAAATGGAAAATAGAAAATAGAGCAAATAGGATACTCTAGAGGAAAGTAAAGAAGGGCAAGCTGTACAGGGATAAGTACAGCTTCTTTTTATGCTGCAGGAAGAGTGGATATGGTTGAGGATTACTATTTTACCTAACTTGCTTGAGGAACCTCTCTGGATAAGGTGACATTCTAACATAAAATTGAAGGAAGTGAGGAAACAGCCTTGGAGGTTTCCAGGGGAAGAGCAAGTGAAAATCTGTCTCCACCAGCAGAATATAAGTTCCTGGACATGGAAAGCTAGTCTGACTTGCTCATCACTCCACATGCAGGACCTAAGTACATAGTAGGTATAAAATCATTTGCTGAGAAACAAATATGAAACATTTCTAGACATAATTTCGTCTGACATTTCTCCCCTTGTAAATACAATATCCCTTCTCTCCTCCACTCTAAAAGTGACCACTACTCTTTCAAAGATGACAGATGGACTTACTAAAGCTATATGCTAGAGCAGCACTGTCCAATAAGACTTTCTCCAATGATGGAGATCTATATCTGTGATGTCCAACACATGTGTTTATTGAGCTCTTGAAAGGTGGCTGATGCTATTGAGGAACTGATTTTCCATTTGATATAATTTTACCTAATTAAAATTTAAATTTAATTGTGGCAAGCTACTACTCTATAGGATAGGGTAACTCTAGTGCCCGTAACATAATTTTGATCACACACTCAAGGAATACAAATCCTAAGGATCATTTTTGTATTCCTTGTAGACAGTACACATGTTCCTCTAAAAAGCTGAGGTGATATCACATATTTATTTTAATTTGCATTCCTACATTCATGAGGCCAAAACTTCCAAACATTCACTTTTTACATCTCCCTTTATGTGAGTCATCAGTTCATACACTCAATTGGCTTTCTTAGAAGTCTACATTCATTTTTTAAAAAGATAATATTTTTCCTAGTATCAATATATATTAATTGTAGGAACACTGAAAACATATAGAAAATCACAAAATGGAAAACAAAAATTATCTATGATACAAAAATACAGATAAAACCATGGTTAACCTTTTAGAATAATTTCTTCTAATCTTTGTGCACTCTGCCATTTATATTTTACATAACTGAAATTATTCTAGATAACCAGTTTTGTCTTCTTTTTATACTCATCACTCAACCATTAGCACATCCCACATTACTAAACATCCTCAAAAAATAATCTCAATGATCTATAACATCAATCTTACAGATATATCATAATTTATTGAACCATTTCTCTATTATTAAATTTTGAAACTATTTCTTACTGTATATTATTATAAAAGCCTGTTGAACTTCTTTGACCATAAATCCTTGATATCATTTCTAATTATTTCCTGAGGACAGATTCTTGGAAGGTAAATTATTTGATACATTAAAAAGGTATGAAGGTTTCTTTTAATGTATTACCAAAACGCTTCTCAGAAAGACAGCATGAATTTACATTCTCATCAGCAAAGTATGTGAACCAACATTTAATATTATCTCTTTACTTTTATCTTTTTGCCCTTACAACTTTGATAGTTAGAAACTGGATCTTATTCCTCTCTGTATTTTTAAAAAATTATTAACAGTTGACTATTTTTTCAGAGGTTTACTTGTATCTCTTCCTCTATAAATCATGAATGCCTGAGTCTTGACCATTTCATTATTAGGTTGTTAGTGCTGTGTGTGTGTGTGTGTGTGTATATATATATTCTTTTTTTTTTCTTTTTAAAGCATTGGACCTTTAAAGGTTTAAAGGGGAGGAGGGCGGGTGTTGGAGGGGAATGGGTGACGGGCACTGAGGTGGACACTTGATGGGATGAGCACTGGGTGTTTTTCTGTATGTTGGTAAATTGAACACCAATAAAAATTAATTTAAAAAAAATAAAGGTTTAAAGATTTATTTATTTAAAGATTTAAAGATTTATTTATTTATTTTAGAGGCTGGGTGGCAGAGGGAGAGGGAGAGAGAAACCCAAGCAGGCTCCACACTCAGCACAGAGTCAGACATGGGCCTTAATCTCATGACCCTGAGTTCATGACCTGAGCCAAAACCAAGAGTCGGAAGCTCAACCGACTACACCACTCAGGCGCTCCAAGTTCTTTATGTAAAGATTATTAAGCTTTTAAAAAAATGTTCAAAAAAAAAATGTTCAGTAACTTTTTCCTTATTTTGATATTTTTATTTCTATGTGTGATACTCTATGTGCTTGTGTTTGAAATTTTCAAAAAATGAAATGTCTATTATTTTCCTTAACTATTCTCATTCACTGCTTTCATGCTTAAAAAGAACCTTCTCATCCAAAGACATAAATAGTCACCTACATTTGCATCCATTTTTATTGTTCCACATTTACCTCTAAAATCTTAATCTAATTGCAATTCATGCTATTATATGATTTAGGTTAGAAGCTGAGTTCATTACACCCCAAATAGCCAGTGTCCTCAAACGTCATTTTGATTTAGTTCAAATCAATAATTTGTGTTGAATGTCCATTCCATGCCAAGAATGTTCTATGTACCTGGGATCTGTCAGTGAATAAAATATATGAGAATTACTACCCCAATGGAGCTTATATTATTACTTTAATAATCCATGCATAAGCAAACTTACAGCCCATTGGACAAATCTAGCTATATCCACTTGTTTACATACTGTCTATGGCACCCTTCCCTTTAGTAATGGCTATAACCGTTGTGATAATGGTCTGAAAAGCTAACATATTAACTACCTTCCTGTTCATGGAAAAAGTTTGCTCATCCCTCAAAATAACTAATACATCTTTACTAGTGGGTAATAATTTCTTGATCATATATTAATATCTTACATATGTAAAACTGTTTATGCATATTTATTTCATTCCACTGACATACCCACTTAATTCAATGTGAAGACTACACTTACTTTGTTTTCAAATTCACTTCTTAAATATTTTTCACCTCAGTAGACATGTATTTATTTATTTATTTATTTATTTATTCCACAAATACATACTATCTACTATGTGTGAGACTCTGTTCTAGGTCAGGTGTAAACCAAATGGACAAAGTCCCTGCCCTGTGTTTGTTTCAGTAGGAACAAATACAAATGCACACAAAAATGTCACATGGAGATCAGCTCTACGAAGAAAAATGAAGCCAAGTGAAGGGGGGGAGCAGAGGGAAGAAGTTGCTGCACACAGGGTGGTAAGTGAAGGCCTCTTTGAAGACTTTAAAGCAGGAACATGGAAGAAGTCTTGAGGATACCTGAAAGACCAGTGCATCCCAGGCAGATGCAAAGGTGCTGAGATGGGAATGTGTTTGGCATATTTGTGGAGCAGCAAGATGGCCATTAGATGGAACAGAGAGCTAGCTAGGGGAGATTAAGTGGACATGGGCAAGGGGAAGGGTAGCCAGAGGAGAGGCCAAATCATGCAGCTATTTTACTTTGGGAAGAATTTAAACAGAGGAGTGACCTGAACCAACATTATTCTTCCTCTTTTGAATCATGATGGCTGCAGTGTAGATGAAGGATCAAGAATAGATGAAGGAGGGCAAGTGTGAAAGCAGGGAAACAAGTTATGAGGCTACTGCAATGATACAGATGAGAGTTAATGGTACTCTGGAGCAGACGGTAGTGATGGAAGTTTTCAGGAGTAGTCAGATTTTAAATATTTTTTTTAATATTTTTAAGTTAAAGTCTGTATAATTTGCTAAAGGAATGGAGTTAGAGTGTAAGGAAACAAAGTTTATAGTTAACACCAAGACTTTTTGCTTGAATACGTAGATTGAATAATGGAATTGTCACCTACTGAGAAGCCAGAGACTTGAGAAGGAATTAATTTTTAGTGGGATATAGGAATGAATGGGGAGCTGGAAGTTAGATAGCCAAGTGGCCATGTCATATAGGCAGTTAGATATGTGAGACTGGACATTAGGAGAAGGATCCAAGCATCAGTCAGTCTGGTATTAAGGACAGGAGAGTATTGAGATCAGCAATCAAGGGATTATAGACAGGGGTGTAAATCTAAGGTTTGAGTCTATCACATTCCAATATTTAGAATCTAGAAAGATTCAGAGGAAAAAGCAAAGGAACTTAAGAATGAGTGGGCAATGAGTGGGGGGCAAGCAGAATGGAAAGTATATTCTGGGGGCCAAGTGAAGTGTTTCAGGAGGGAATTGATCAACTATGACAAATGCTGCTCATGATTTAAAGAGCAAAAAGTAGGATGCAGCATAGGGATCAACCATCTATCAAGAATAGTCAAATATTCATTCCATTGGACAACACCACAATAACTTGGCCTGAAAGTTGAGGAGAAAAAATAGAATTATAACTGAGGGAAAAGGGTCACAAAAAGGTAAGATTTATAGAGTAATATATAGTCCTTACTTGTCTGCAATGCTAGCTAATAAGGCCATACAAAAAGAATACTTTAAAATAAGACATTTCAATAGCTCATTCAACTTAAAAAAGTCAAGAAATCTCTAGAATCAAGTCACCAACCAAAGAAAACTTCAATTCCATCAAATTAAAGAACTTGGAAAGTGTGGTTCAAGGTACATATAAAATTTACCTTTACTCCTACTTCCGACCTATGTGGTAAGCTACATAAAGGGAGAGAATGGCTCAATCAAGTGATCTATTTGAAAATAAAATACTCTGATTTGTCCTGTTAAGCAGTGATAGATAAGGCAATGACGCAACACTGCATTTAGATGCACCTCTAAATTATTTCTTGGTCTAATTTCATTTCTGCCAATACATCACTTAGAGTACAATTGGCCATTAAAGAATCTTGAAATTGATAGCAAAATTGGAAACTTCTTCAAAAGAAAAAATGTAGTCTGAGGCTAACATTGGCCACTTTCAGGTGCTTTCTAATGACTCAAATCCCCTGACTTTGAAAAAACAATGAGTTACAAAGGCAAAGGGAAGCATTTCTGCCCTACAAACAACAATTTTATTCCATATTGGAACACACACCAAAGTGGGCTGCTGTTAAATGCTCTGAAAGATAGTGAGACATCTTTCAATGAGTGAAATACCTTTGCTGCCTCCCTAAATTGGGTATATTTCCAGAACATGGATACTGTCTGTCAGGAAATCAGAATGGAATCAGGTGTGTGAATCCTAGCACCAGTTTCTTAAAAACAAGTCTTTCAGAGCAGCCCGGGTGGCTCAGCAGTTTAGTGCCTGCCTTCATCCCAGAGCATGATCCTGGAGTCCTGGGATCGAGTCCCGCATGGCTCCCTGCATGGAGCCTGCTTCTCCCTCTGCCTGTGTCTCTGCCTCTCTCTCTCTCTCTCTCTCTGTCTGTCTCTCATGAATAAATGAGTAAAATCTTTAAAAATATATTTAAAAGAAAACAGTTTTTCAGAAAGATTTTCTTCTATGGGTCTTAGCAAAATAAAAAGTAAGGAGGTACAAACAGGAATATGAAAGATACAAATTAAGACTCTTTAGAGAGCTTTACCCAAGAGTAAACAAAAAGAACCTGGTAGAGATGATTCCAGAGCAACATGAAGAGAAAGGTAGAAGGTGGCATGAATGCCACTACATATTAATATTTCTTTTGCCTTTTAAGTAAGATTGCTCTCCGAACTTCTACTGAAATAATCATCTGCCTTGCACTGGCTAGATCCTGCCTGAAACACTGGGTTCCATCCCAAATGCCATACTTTTAGAACACTGACATATTAGAGAGAACCCCAAAGTGTACTGAAAATAGGAAGGAGCTCAGAACAAATTTGAGAAAAAGCACTGGATTGAACCACAGCAGATTTCCCACCTCTGCTTCTAGCTAGGCAAGTCACCCTGTGGTAGCAAATTAATCTCTCTGGAACCCAGAGGCAAAATTATGAGGTCAATCTAGATGGTCTTAAGTTCTTTAAATTGTATAATTTTATTATTTCAAAGTAGATCATCAGCAAGGAGAATATGTTACTTATGGTAAATACCTACATCTCTGCTGAATTGAATCGTTCTATGTTGCTACGAAGGAAGAAATAGGCAAAAATCATAAGACATAAATATCTGGCTCAATTATTAAGAGTTTTTAATAAATTTAAGTTATGTAGCAACGACACCAGTTGTCTCAAAACACAGTGAGATCACTCTTATTAGAAATATACAGGCAGGTAGGGATCCCTGGGTGGCGCAGCGGTTTGGTGCCTGCCTTTGGCCCAGGGCGCGATCCTGGAGACCCGGGATCGAATCCCACATCGGGCTCCCGGTGCATGGAGCCTGCTTCTCCCTCTGCCTGTGTCTCTGCCTCTCTCTCTCTCTCTCTCTCTCTCTGTATGACTATCATAAATAAATAAAAATTAAAAAAAAAATTTAAAAAAAAAAAGAAATATACAGGCAGGTGCTGAAGAGCATAAACTATATGACTGCTAGTCTGTTCCAATCTTAAGATCCTACGATTCTTTAGGTCCAATTTGCCACACATCTTTCCTCATATTACCTTTGCTATCTCTCATGATTTAAATCAGCTGTTCCAGGGCTTCATCACTTCATGGGAACCTCTGAATTAGCCCATCTCTATGTCAAGTCATTATTGTGCATGTTCAGTTTTACAGACATGTTTTCTGGTTCTTGCCTATACTGGATGGTCCTCCTTTTGGTTATCCTCAACATTCTTATTTGGTATAGGTATTGAGGAAGCTTGTTGAAATTGCTTTAAAGGTTACATATAACCTTGTAATAATACCAGTGATATTACCACGATGTGGATGAAATAGATGATGTTATCAGCTCCCTTAGTAAGTGCCACAGATGTGCTAAGAGCTTTATATGCATAATCTCATTGAATCCTCCTGATAACCCTATGAGGAATGTGTTATAGTATCCATTTTACAAATAAGGAAACTCAGAGTCAGAGGCGTAAGTACTTTGCTCAAGGTAAGAGAGCTAGGAAGTGAAAGAATCTAGACTTGAACTCTGGTCTGGCTAATACCTCTAAAGTATCTACTCTTAAACTACATATTCTACTGCAGTGGTTCCTAAAGTTTAGTCCCTGGACCACCAGCTTCAGCATTACATGGGAACTTGTTAAAAATGCACAGACTCACATCTACTGAATCAGAAACTCTGGGGTGGGGCTCAGCAATCTGTGTTTTAACAAACCCTCCAAATAATTCTGATCCTCACTGAAGTTTGAGAACTACTGATCTACTCAACTGAAAATTTGCCTAGAAGGCCACATTCTACTTATTTAAACAATTTTCTTTTTTTGTAT
Source organism: Vulpes lagopus (assembly GCF_018345385.1). Classification (NCBI taxonomy): domain Eukaryota; kingdom Metazoa; phylum Chordata; class Mammalia; order Carnivora; family Canidae; genus Vulpes; species Vulpes lagopus. The sequence continues at coordinate 24,656,381 of NC_054844.1, forward strand.
TTGAATTTGAGTGTGTGATGGCTCCTTAATTTCTCTTCAAGAGGAGAAAGACAAAGCCCAGTAATGGAAAATCAGATTTTCTTTCCCTTCCCTGAAATAGGAAGGGTGATTCTTTGTCATTCTTGGCAAGAGGATAAGAGATCTGCTGTTTTAAAATATAAATAAGAGGGAAACCAGAAGGAAAGAAAAAAATGCTATTTACAGTATAGCTAAGCTATTGTGGTTAGACATTATAATGAGTAAATAGACTAGAAAGATCTCAAAATTCCCTTCAAGCCTTTTATAAAATAAATAACATTAAATGTCTACTAAATCAAAATAGTAAAATAAAAACCTTTCCTAGCATGCATGCTTTAAAAAAAATACATCTTAGCTTTATAAATATATCAGTGGCAAGGATGTTTCCAAGGTGGCATAACCAGTGGCAGGTACCATCAGCTTTCTTTGGTTTAAAAAATAAAAATCCTTTTAGCTTTGTAGCTCATGCTGTCTAGAATGTGACCTTGGTCTTTTTCAAGCTTATCTTTAGTCCGTAGCACTGTGCAACTCTGCAAATCAGTCTATAATCTCTTTAATATCTTCCTGCACGTGCAATTTTAAAGCTCAGTCATCGGCATATAAACCATTCTTTACTTCAAGGTCTCTATAGATACCTCCAGCCCATCAGATACAAGAGCTTTCACAAGGACACAGGGGTAAATATGAGTGATATGAAAATCGTGTGTAAAACAAGGTGATTTCTCCACAGGTGCTGGTTTACCTGCAAAACGTAATGATGGCTTTTCATTCTATAGAAATGAAGTAAAACAGGAACTGCCTTACTTCACACATGCTTAAACATAGTGGATTTGTCTCATACTATACCACGTCGAGGGTGAAATGAGAATATTTCATCTGCAAGCCTGACGTCTTAGTCTCCAGTAGATATTTTATTATATTCCTTTTGTCTTCCTTCCTTCCAGAAAGGGCGTAGGGAGGCAGTTAACTAGTGAATAACAGTCAGCATCCATTCTTATAAGATGGTGAGAATGCAGACCTCACTAATCCCTCTCCTCCAAAATACATCTAAATAAGGCCTGTGTAAAGCTGCCAGCACTCAAGAATGTAGAGAACCAAAAAAGCTAGGGCAGCCCATCACAGGTCTAAGGATTATCTATACATTCTTTTACTAGTGAGATTCTCATCTGAACATTCATGTCCCCTCATTTCAAAGGGAAAAACTAAAGATAAAAAAAAACCTAAAATAACAGACCCTGTATATTATGACAATTCAACTTACCATAAAGGGGGGGGGGTGTTGAGACATACTAACTAAAATTAAGTGCTATCTATAAAGAAGATTCCTTCCTTCTTTTCTTCATTCATTCATTCATTTACTCAGTTTTACTCAAAAACAATATCTAGAAAACGCCAACTAGCTCCACATGTCCCATCCAAAATAAAAGGCTAAACAAAAGGAAATGAACTCAGTAAAAAGCAGAACCTATTTTGACCAACGAGTGAAGAAACTGGATGGTTCAATTACTGGAGCACTCTCCCAAAGGAAAATCTGGATAGGCAACACTGAGCAATGCTAAGCTCTGGGTAGTCTGGTCAAGCACCTATCTGCCTGAAAGCAAGGGTCGAGGCCTCCTTATATCTCTTCCATCTACAGTTTGTAATCGCATCCATGATAAGAAGCTAAAAACAAATTGACCTCTGCCAATGTCTTCCTCAACCAATGTAAAAAGGCCACTAAAATTCCATTTAATAACAAACTGATATAGCCATTGTAAAACTAGAAACAGACACCTTGTTTCTATACACACTATGCTGGTATTTTGTGCATGCCAGCTCATTATATCTCACAATCTTGTGAAACATATGCACAGCTTTTTGAATGTAATGGATTACATCCAAAGTTGGAGGGTTTAATTCCAAATCTTTATCCAGACCTTTAATACTGTTTAGTCAAAATATGTATCAATAATCTAGGCATGAAGTAGTTATTTCATGGTGAAAGTTTAACTCACCCTTGCCATGTCCACCAAGAAGTTCTCAAATAATTTCCAAATGTGGTTACTTGTGTAGATTTCTTTCATTTCCACTTCAGTGTCCACGTAACAGTGGTTAACAAAATTCACATAAGCAATTTTAACCTGTGCAAGTTTCAAATACAGAAGAAAGTGAATTTTCTTCATCGTTCATTTTCAAATATTAAATATGAAAAGTTAAGTAAAATCTGTGTTAATCACTATCGTGGATGATAGCATGTTTTATGTAGACCTAGAAAGCGTTCCCATTTCCCTTCTTTTGCTAAAACGCTCCAGGCCCTGATCTAATAGCCCATTCCCCTGTGCCCAGAAACTGGTATACGGAAGAACACTTGACTTAGTTGAGACTCTGAGAGTCAAATGTGCTCCTTTCCTGTCTTCCTTCCTCTCCCTCCCCTCTCCTTCTCTCTGACTCTGTCTTTCTGTCCCTCTCTCTCTTTATCATTCTCTCTCTCTCATTACTAAAGTGGAACAAGGTAAACTTGAACCCCAAGAACCCATCTTCTGCAGGTGACTGAACAACAATTATTCTCAGGAGAGAAAGAAGAACCACAAAGGAAAAGGAGACAAAAGATGGAAAGAATTCTGACATTATTTGAACCTCCTGATTCATCAGAACAACTATCCTTCAAATTCCCAAATACAGGAGCCAATAAAACTCCCTTTTTTTATTTAAATCGTTTAAGTTCAGTTTCTGTCTTTTGCAATCAAGAGACGTCTAATCTAATGCTTAAATGTGTTGATTAAATAATACTTTATTGTCACTCAGAAATATTTAAATTACTATTTCTGAGAAGAAATAAGCTCACAGTTTACAAAAAAATTATTTTAAGATGTAGTAACATTCCTTCTCATATTTAATCAAATTCCTCATAAAGGACTGAGATGAGTCTCACCACACGGAGTATTTCTTAAAGTATGGAGATCAGTTTTTGTCTTTCTTTCTTTTTCTCTTTCTTTTTCTTTCTTGTGAAAATATGATAAGGGGCATCTGAGTGGTTCAGTCTATTAAATGACCAACTCTTGATTTCATTTCAGGTCATGATCTCAGGGTCAAGAGATGGAGCCCTGGGTCAGGCTCTGTGCTCAGTGCAGAGTCTGCTTGGGATTCTCTCCCTCTCCCACCACCCCTCCCCCTAGCTTGCACACTTACATGCTCTCTCTCTCTCTCTCTAAATGAATGAATGAATGAATGAATGAATGAATAAATAAGTGATGAATGCTATAAGCCACTTCAAATATATATATATACACACACAAAACCACTTAAATAATTCCAAGCATTCATAGAATCCAAGTTAGAACCATAAAGAGTACAAGGCCAGCTTTCATGACCTTAGTACTTATCTCTATTTGACTAAGGTCAAAAAGTAGACAGGGTGTCTATGACAAGAACTGAACATAGAGTAGGGAGACATCAGAGCCATTCAGTGCATTATCATAATCATCTTGACAGCAGCTTATTATTCATTGTTTGCTACATGCCAATCACCTATAGCATTTTGTTTGTTTGTTTTTTTTTTTTTAAATTTTTTTTATTTATTTATGATAGTCACAGAGAGAGAGAGGGGCAGAGACACAGGCGGAGGGAGAAGCAGGCTCCATGCACTGGGAGCCCGATGTGGGATTCGATCCCGGGTCTCCAGGATCGCGCCCTGGGCCAAAGGCAGGCGCCAAACCACTGCGCCACCCAGGGATCCCACCTATAGCATTTTGTATGTAATATCTCACTTAATGCAATCCTCTCTAATACATACTATAATTTTTTCACTTTAAAATTGTGGAAATTGAAGATTAGAAAGGTTAAATAATCTTCTGGAATCAGTCACACACCTAGAATCCTAGAATGGATCCAGGATCCTGATTCATTTTTTAATTCATTTGTTCATTCATTCAAAACATATTATGAAGTATAGACTTAGGCTCAGCTAATATAATGGTAAATAGAAACAACCTAGTTGCTACTCTCATCAAGTTTATCATCTTGGGAAAGGATGCAAAGGCTACAGGCATTTGTTAGCAAAATTCAAGTGCCAAATTTCAAATTGAGGACTCTTATAACTCTATTATTGGAGGCCAGGAAACTGTTATTTATAGAAGTAATGTTTGAATCAAGAAATGAAGGATGAAGAGGAGTGAAGTAGGTGAATACAAGTTTTAAGTTACCATGTTACTATGATTTAAAATGTCTGGATTTATATCAAATTCAATGCATCACACATTTATGAACTTTGCAACAATATACCACAACAGTAGAAAAGAAAGGAATTATTGCAATGTACATTCCTGGAAGCCTCATTAATCCTGTTGGCAGACAACAAGTTTTTAATGAGTTTTTTTCCCTATTATCAGAGCCAAACAAGGACAGAGGGGGAAAAATTATGTGCAAACAAAGCAAAACGCAAGTCCATATCTCCAAGAATGCACTTATTCCCAAAGCAAGGTAAACCTACAGAATCTAAGAGATGATACTGCTGCACCATCCTAGCCTCTCCTATCAGCGATCATAAATTATTTATGAAGCATCTATTATATGCTCAAGAACATACCAGAGGTTACAAGTAAATCTCAGTTTCATCACATCGCCATACTTAGAATTTAAGAGATTCCTATAGCAGCTTCCAGTAAACTATAGTGGCTCTACTTTGAAAAAGTTGATCATCTTTTCTAGCTCCTGTATAACTAAAAAAGTAAACTTTTTATGCTTTTTTGAATTTTCCTAATTAAATAGCTGAGTACAATTTCTTGACTAAATACATTATCTCATTATAGTTTGGGGAGTTCTGGCACTGACGCATTTTATATCAATAACAATTCTGTGGCTGCCAAGCTTTTGTCAGGCTTACCTCAGGGATGCAGTCATCATGGGTCACCACCCTCACTATGTCATCCAAGGGCAGAAGGGAATTGCACTTAATTTCAGTGTAGACATTCTTCCCCTCTGTGCATGCTGCCAGCAACTCCACCAGGGTGATGTGGTAGGCTAAGGGGCCACTCTCATCCCCTCGGTCTCTCTCTGAACACATCATATGGAGAAGGATGGGAAATGATGCTCTATCATTGTAAAATATCAGCACATCTTCACCCCCATTTATCAACTGAAATGATAATAAGAGAGTCTACATAGCAGTCCAAATGTTCGTCCTTTGCAGCTACTGCCAAAAGTTTGGTCTATCTGGAAACACATGCATCTCTTCATAAAAACATATATATTGTAAACACAGACTCTACCAAGGCAGAAAAAGATTTTAGTCAGGTGCCAAGTGATTACTTATGAATACTATCAAAAGCAGCCAGGGAAGTATGGGAAAGGTAGATGGGGACAAGAATTAAATGGCATAAATGATAGCTAATTATTCACCAGTGAGTTACCCCCTGAAATTAAACCTGCAGAATATTTCAAGAAAGCTACTTTCCTCTCCTTCAAATGGAAGATGCCATTGTTAAGATATGAGAAGTCTCCTAAGTCTAATTTTCCCAAAACAGAGTAAAATACCCCAGCTCCCTTCAATAGTGACAGAATAAAAAAAGTATGTTCTTTGAGTCAAACACCACTCTACAAGAATCTGGAAATTCCATGTGTTATGAGCACCAGCAGGGAATGGAGGTAAAAGCAGAGATAAGAGAAATAGAGAAAAAGAAAACTTAAAAAAAGAGAGAGAAACAAGTGAATAAGTGGGGCTTTTAGGATATACATTTTCCTTCATATTTTGTTAATGCAATTTTAGTGGAGAATTCCAGCAGGTGGTAATTTTATTGCTCAAACTCCATAATGTCTAATTGACAATTATCAGTTCCAATTTTCTAACCCCAATGGGAGATATTTGGGGGACATATTTTTTCTCTATTTTATTTAAACTGATAACAGATTTAAATCAATAAGACAACTGGCTTGCTTTGAACATTTTGTTGAAAGAAAATGTATATGTGTCAAATTATGTATTATATATCAACACAATATAATATTACAGTACTTCTTTCCACATAAAAACACTTCCCCTAATCGGTGCCATAAACCTTGCTAATTTTTATTCACTGCTTTTCCATTTTAATTATTTCCTTGATGATTACAATACAAAATCAAATTAGTTCCCACATTTCTAGGCAATGAAGAACAATTACAATGTAAATGTAGATAAGAAAAAGGAATATTTTACAAATTTAAAATGTTCTTTAAAATGCTTAATAATTTACATTAAAAAATTCAAGACTTTAAGCTGAATAAATTTTAAGATATCTATGGGGCAGGAAGAACTCACATTATATCAATATAGAAGCCCCCCCTCCCCTCATTCCCAAATTGAAAGAATATAATTATGAAAATCACCTCATATCAATATAATCTATTATATAACTGTTTGGTAGCCTCCGTTGAAAGCTGCCTTATCCATATAGGCCTTTAGAGAACCATTAGGTCACAGAGCAATGATTTCCCCAAATGGGCTCAATTTCTCCAAAGTACCAGTTGGTTCCTGGTGAGTAACTTACTCATTGCATAAATCTCGCTTGATGTCAAATATCACAATGAAAAGAGCAAAATAAATGAGGGACGTCAACCATTTGTGTTTCTTAAATTTTTAACTTATTCTAAAAAGCTAAGATTCCACATATCATAAATCACTGATGGATAATTTCTATTAATTAATTTAATTCCCTTCAAACCCTTCTGCAAATAGTAGCAGAAAACGCCCATTCTATCTCTCAGGAACAGAGCAAAAAAAAGGCAGTGGGAAAACAGAATTTAAAACATCCTGTTAGGGAATGCCTGGATGGCTCAGCAGTTGAGCATCTGCCTTCAGCTCAGGGCATGATCCTGGAGTCCGGGGATCGAGTCCCTAATCAGGCTCCCTGCATGGAGCCTGCTTCTCCCTCTGCCTGTGTCTCTGTGTCTCTCTGTGTGTCTCATGAATAAATAATAAAATCTTTTAAAAAATAATAAATTAAACAAATAAAACATCCTGTTACATACTGAAAATTTTATTTTTTTTTCATACTGAAAATTTTAAAGTATAAAATGTGTCACTTGCATTCTCACTTATAACATTTCATAGAATCTTGCTAATTAAAGTACACAAATTCATTAAGGATCAAAAAGAAAAGTAAACTCAGAATATTATACAATCAACTTAATGGTATGTTACTTCACTAGATTTCAACAAAATATACTTGTTGCTTTAGTCACTGGAACTAAATTATTTTCCAAACCTATGTTGTGTGGTTTTTAAAACACTATAGATTAACAGAAAACACATACATGAGCACATTATGTATGTGTAGCTGTTAAAATGCAAACTGAGAACATACCTCTGTCATTACCATATCCTGGCATTTCTTCACATATTTGCCATCTGCTTTTACAATCGTTTGCAAGAACCTCAGGTACTCCACATGGCGACCGTGTGTCTCGATGCAGTGCACAAAGTGCTGCACCACTCTCTCGCTGATCTCATTGCAGAGATGGTAATTGTTCATGAAGATGTGCCGCATGGTTTCTGCTTCAAGGAGCTAAGCAGAGAGGATTGTGCCCTTGTAATTCTGACAAGATCAATTTTCTATTTTCCAGTATTTAGACTCATTTCCCTGCTTGGGATCAGTTTTATATTTTATGCAAAGCTATAGTGAGTTTCCTGGGCAAGCTTTCTACAAAATGCAATGAGATCATTCACCATTAAAAGCAAACTGAGCTGGGGTGCCTGGGTGGCTCAGTCAGTTAAGTGTCTCTGCCTTCGGCTCAGGTCATGATCTCAGGGTCCTGGTATCAAGCCCCACATTGGGCTCCCTGCTCAGCTGTGAGTCTGCTTCTCCCTCTCCCTCTCCCTCTGTGATCTCTCTCACTCTCTCACTCTCTCTCAAATAAATAAATGAAATCTTAAAAAAAAAAAAAAAAAGAAAAAAGCACACGGAGCTCACAAAGGAATTTAGTATGGAGTTTATCATAAAGGTCAACATGTTGACAATGGTATTCTTGAGATTAATTATCTATTACTCAAAGTTAGCTCTTCCCTAGTATCCACTGACGCACTTTTACAGAGTTACCTCTACTTTTGGGTTTTCTACATTTATCTCACTTATGGCATTGCAGCTGTTCTTTGTTCTATCACATTTTTTTCCCTAACATTAAACTATGTACATATAAAGAAAGTTGTCACTTGCAGGTAAAATTCATGTAATATTTCAAGCTTCTGTGAATGTCTCCTTAATGGAAATAAAACATATCCACTTTTAGGGAGAGAATTCCTTCAAGGAAAAAGATAAGGTGGGAAAGACTAATAAAATTCCACTCATCGATGCTGCTAAAACAAATCTAATAGACACTATAAACAGCAGGAGTCACTAAAATACTTACACCAGGAGTCAGAAACAAATTCAGATGTTTATGAAGGAGAACTTGGTTCTGGGGATTTCCTCGACAGAAATTCTGCAGGAATGTGTGGGCCAGATTCATCACTTCGTTCATCTTTTCATCGTTCTGTAAGTGAAAGAGTAGCGATGATACAGAGAAACAAATAGACCATAATACCAAATATTATGAAAAAGTATATTCTTTCCCACATGTACTCTTTTTCTGTCTGCTACTGTGTTATTCTCCCCCTCCCGTGTGCCCTTTCTATTTCTACACTTTCCCCTGTGACCTTTCTGGCCTCCCCCATCCCCACTGTCTTCTAGATGTTTCTCACCTTCTCTTTATTTCTCCTTCTACTACCTGTTCTGTTCCACTCTCAACCCCTCTTTGTTCTCTTTGTTTCAGGCTTTCTCTCTTTCTCCCCAACATCTCTGCTTGTCCACTACATTCTCCCAGGTCTGCCCATAGCTGTATCTTCCTTCCCCACCTCTGCACCCATAGCTCATCTGTCCTGCCTTTCTCCCTCTCTCTGGCCCCTACTCTCTGCCCTCCCTCCTCGGCTTCACCCCTATCCTTCTCATCCCTCCCTTCTCTTGGACTTGCTCTATTTCCCAGTATTTCCACATATCTGGATTTTTCTGTTTCTTGTTTTCTCCTCTTTCTCTACCTTCTAGATCCTCTTCCTTCTCAAACTCTTCCCTTCCTACTGCTTTTTCCAGCATCCATCATCCCTCATTCTCTTGCCTTGTCCCTAGTCTCTTTCTTCTCTCCACTCACTTTTCCTCTATTCCCCCTCCCCCTGGTAAATTTCTTTCTTTAGATATATTTCTGACCTTATCTCAACTGGACCATTCCCCCGCCCCCACCCTTGCCTTTTGCTATTTACCTTGTATATTTCCACCTCTTTTTTTTCCTTTTCCCCTTTGCTTTTTCATATCCTCTATATGCCAATCTTTCTAGGTCCCCTTCTTTGTGAACACATGTACTTGTAAGTTGTTTTCCTTATTCACTCTCATTTTCCAAACTCCCATAACAGTATCATTCAATTATAGAAATCTCAATAAGAAATTCTAAGTCTCAAAATTCACAAAGGATGCCAAGTTCTCTTCTATTTTTTTTTCCAAGTTCTCTTCTAAATAGTAGTCTTTCAACAATATCACTGAAACCATCTAAATTTTTCCTGAGTAGTTGATTATCCAATTTGTCATGTAGTCAGTGTCAGAGATATAAAACGGACTCATGTTTTGAGTACTAGTTTCAAAAAACAATGTTTTCTATTTTTCCTAATTTGAGAGTCTATAATTTATGTCATCTATAACTAAACAAACAGCCTAAGATCATTAATAGACCCATTTTCTCACATTTAAAATAGGGATGATTTAACTAGATGAGTAAATGACACCAAAAACTTCATTCCTAACTTCAGAATAGGAGATTTCAATTCAAAATCTACTACCCTCAAAGAGACTTCAGCAATAGGAATACTCAATTCCCACTGAAAAGCTGGCCAACACAGGAGAAGACCAGGGCCAGATCTACGATATTTGACATTTCTTTGACATTCTCCTCTTATTCATTTTTTATTTTTGAACAATCCAGTTATTAAAACTGAGTGAATCTATAAACATAATGTAGTAGTAAAATATTGAATGCTAAGTTATATTATTAGAAGGGATTTGATCACGTGTGCAATGCGCATGGGACAATATCAAAGATTAAATAATTTGGATTATCAATGCTAAGGATTTAATACCTTTCGTTGCCTTTCAATAATTCTTTTATTTTATTCTGTGCCACAGAATGAATTATGCCACCTAAGGAAGGGTAGAATTTACAAGTTTACATGTTAAAAAGTAGCTGAATCAGGGAGCAATCTCATTCGAGGAGCGAAAGTCCAAGTGGGGGAGAACATCTGCACCAGCAGAGAGCCCTGGCATGGCATGGTGGCACCTGAGAAATAAAGAGGGCATCCACCCTGGGGCTGTCAGAGCCTGAATGAGAGGCAGAGTGTGTCCATATGGAGCAGTAGGTAGCAGCAGTGATGGAAGATTAGCTATTTACAGTATTAACAAATGAATAGCTATTTGAACACACACACATATGTTCCCTAGCTTTGTCTACTTAGAAGGCCTAGAAAGACTAAACCCCAAAAGCAGTAAGTACCCTTAGTTCTCAGAACTTTGCTTCTACTTATTGTTCTCCCTCAAACACAACCAGGGCCACTTAAAGAAATGGCTGACTGCAGGGTTGGAGCAAGGAAATGCAAGGTGACTCTGAAACATCTTAATGTGCAAAAACCAAGGAACTACTCAAAGAATGAGGCTGGAGGGCAAAAAAGCTAGCTCAAAGGGATGCTACTGGGCAGACTGAGGATGATCTAAGAATACACAGATAATTAGAGAAGCCTACTGCAACCGATGGAATAAAATGAGCATCCGAAAGTTCATACAGATTAAAATAAATAAGTCAAAAGTTTGATGAAGAATGGGGTATTTATTTAGTTTCGAAGAACCTCATCACAAAATACTCATTAATTACCAAGGGAAAATGAGTACTTCACAGTGGAGAATTCTGGAAGATACCACCTTAATCAAGTGATCAAAGTAAACACCAAAATCAAACATCAAAATCAAAATCATGTGCCTCCTGATAGGAAGTGGTGGAAGAACTTAGCCTCACTTCTGTTATGTTCCTGCCAATGATGCATAGCTGAGGAAACATTAGTCAGTCCAAATTAAGGAACAGTCTTCAAAAGAGCTGGTCTGTCTTCAAAAGTGTCAATGTCATAAAAGCTCCAGCATGAGGAGATAAACAGACATGACAACCAAACAGCACCTATTTCTGAAGCGGGTCTTTTTGTCAAACAGGACACAGTTGAGATGATGAGAGAAATGTGACCAGCACCTGAGGATTAAGTGGCAGGAAAGTGTCAGTGCTCTTTCCTGAGCTGGAAGGTTGTCACACGGTTATGCAGAAAGAAGAGCTTCCATTTTGTAGGAACCACATGCCAAAGAGCTCAGGGCTGATCAATTTGGTGACTGACTTCCAAGCAGTTCAGGGAAAAAATTCTCATAACTTTGCTATATATTTGACATCATATGAAAATAAATTTTTTTTAAAAAATAGTAACCAACCACTAACCTTTTCATAGGGAATCTTCAGAAGATCCAATACCACCGAATGAGCTCCCATGTTTTTCAGTAATCGTTGATGTTGATTCCGACACTTTTTATTCTGTACACAGAGTTTACTTAGTCTAATCAAAATCTTTAAAAATAAAAAAAGCATTAAATACAAGGAATATGATATTAAATAGAACACACAAACATAAATTATTTGCCATGCAAATATAAACCCAATAAAAATATCTGACACATGCTAACCTCCTTTACAATCCGGTAGTTATTGCTTTTATTGCTGTCAATCTGAGGTTTCCTTGTTCCATCCTGCACCGGACTCAAAATGCTTGATTCCTAAAACAAACAAAAGTATGTATTTTTTATCTCACATGTAGTTTTGTGATAAATATATTTACTTTTTAATAAATAATAAATATGTTTTATAATTATTTTGTAATTTATTATTCAAATTAAATATTTCCTTTGCACTTTTTTTATCACATAAAGAGCTCCTTGGCTTGAATAAATCATGCCAATTACCATTTCCCAATAATAACCAAATTATAACATAAGCAATATTACTAATAATTAATGAGTTAAGTCAAAAAGTAAAAGTTATTACACATAACCATATGCTAAATATATCAGACATATCATTGCTTTATGTTGCCTAGAGGAGAATGAATAGTAAAAATCCAGGGGAAAAATGTGTAATTTTATCATCAGGGATAAACTACAGGGGGAAAAAAAGGTGAAGAAGCATATCATAACAGCTGATAAAACATTTCAGGGATGGAAGGAAAGAACACTTTAACCCAAGAATTCTCTGCCAGGTTACCATGACATCCTTAAAAGTCATGGCTTAGGGCCAGCCAAGCATGGAACCAGGAAAATGAAGAAAGGAAAATAAAATTTAAATTAAAAATAAGATTTTAAATTACTAAATTAATAAAGCTTATTAAGAGGTCCTGAAACACTAAAAATATTTCATTGTAACAACCGTTATCTGTAGCAGTACAATAAAAAAACAAATATAGGGAGTGACATATTTTAAATATCAACTCTTATAATCACTGGGTAAAAATGAAACACATTACAAATAATTTAATACATGAGCATTTATTAAGACTTAATACATGCCTGGTACTAGACAAAGGTGAGTGGATCTAAAAGAAATAAGATATGCAGTCCTTCCCACAAGAAAATTATAGTCTAACTTAAAAAAGCTGGGAGAAATATGAACATAAAGATTTGAATTGAGCAGAATTCACTATTCAGAGAGAGAAAGAGAGAATAGCTCTATCTTCAGACAGCTTTATGAAGGAGGTCAAGTTGAAGCCAAGGTCTTGAAAGATGAAAACTATTTATTTAAGTATGAGAGACGTGTGGGGGGAAAGGGGCACTTGTTAGGTGAAGAAGTCCCTTTAGCCAAAAGTATTGCAGAAAGAGCACACATAATAGTGTACAGAGAATGGCAAGAGCAGCCAGTGCATGTTGCATGAGAGAGGGCAATTAGTAGAGTGGGACCTGATTGCTTTCCTGACTGACAACATGTACAAAATGGCATTGGGATCAATGTCAAGTCCAACTTTAGTCAAAAACACACTAAACTCCTGACTATGTTGATGATGTTCGTTCTCACGGTTAAAGGGGACCCCAATCTAAGCTCAGGGAAAAGTAGCCAAAATATGCAAAGCCAATCAATGTAATTTAATTTGCCCCAAGCTGTTTCCATGACAAATCACAAAATGAATAGAAACCAAGAAAGAAACACACACACACACACACACACACACACACACACAAAACTAACCATACTAGTCAAGGAATTCTGATGCAAGGCTTCAAGTAGAGTGACTTGAATGGTGGTGACGCATCACCACTCCTCAGTAAGCTTTGTATTCGTCTTTGCTTCTGTCCAAGCAAATATTGCCTCTTTCCTACCTGAAATTCCAGTACCATCTACACACTTACCTTCCTTGTTATGTCTCAGAGGAAAAAAAACTTTTGATGCAGGGATTTTTCAAATCCATCTTCCCTGCCTCTCCTCCCTGCTTCATCTCTGCTTCCCATGCATAAATGGATGGTTTCTGCTCTCTAGTGATGCTTTCTCACCTCTTTAAAAATATGGCTAAGTGAAGGCTAACCAAGGATTTTTCAGTAGTATTTCCCATCCTTGGAAGAAGTAGTCCTGCATCTCAGACTATGGTCCCACTCAATTTCTCAAAAGAATACTCTCTTACCAAACTGTATTAAAACTGTTTTATGTGCTAATGACTCATAGTGACCAACACTTTATTTAGCATTTGATTCTGTAATTCACTATCATTTTCTTTAAACCTCTCTCTGTTTTATCATGCCACAATAGTCTTCAAGATTATTTTCTTCCTTTCTGACCACCTTGTGCTTTCACTCAACAAAATTGGAACTGCAAAAAGTGAAGAATATGAATGCTGAGAACATTCACGGTGTTACTGTTGGGAGTCCAGCATTATGTCACCTATCTATCTTGACAAATTCTAGGAGGGAAAGGAACACAGTCCAGCCTCCGCCACAGGTAAATAAAAGAGAAAAAAGGAATGCAAGAGATTGTCTGCAAGACAACAAACACTAGGTAAATCCTAGAAGGTTATAGAAAAAGGTATAAAGCTACATATGTAAGAGAAACCAGTGCAGAAGAGGGAAGGAGCCCAAGTGCTGACATGGATGGAAACTATGTAGATAGAAAAAGCCAGGGGATCAGAGAATGAGATAAATAGGGTTCTATCTGATAGCAAAAATTATTGATGAGAAGTAGAAATTGCAAAAGCTAGAAATATAATTAAATTTCCCTTTTTTCTGATCACAAAGGTGGAGGTTGAAATTTTAAAAGGCCATGTTTATTTTTTTTTCTGGAAGAAAAGAAATATTAAAGAAAACCAACTTTGCACTATAAACCAGGATTAAGATATTACCAAGTATAAAGATTTACAAAGCTCCTACAGTGAAGAGATGTTTCTGATATATGTCACCTTTAAAAAAAATCAGTTGAAAATACAGGCAAAGTTTTGGCAGATATATTTAAGTCCATTTTTCAAACAATGACCTGAAGAAAAAGCAACTGTCTTGTTCTAAGAAAAGTAATCTCAGGCAAAATGTGCTGCATTACAAAAAGCTATGCTCTTTAGTACAGCCCAGAAGATACAGGCAATTCTAAACTCCATAAGTATGGGAATTATGAAGAATAATTATTTTAATTTAAAATTGCCAGCAGTCAACAAAAGTGGGCATCACTGGAGAATTCAATAAGCAGCCTCTTTTAATTTCAGAAAATAATTCAATGTAATTAAACGGAACAAAAATATTAACCTACAGAACATCTGGATGATTCCAAAGCAGATCAGGGGAATTTAAGAAATATGTAAACTACATAATTATGGTTAGGTTTTATTTTATTTTGATGCCAAAATACTCTAAGTAAAGGTGTTCCAAAAGTTTTCCTCCAGAAAGGGCAAAGAGTGATTATGTTTTTTATATTTTATGTAACTTTGATCTTAGATCAATGGCCAAATTTACAAAGCCCTGTCTTCGTCCTAATGTCAAAATTTTAGTGAAGTACAAAATGCAGAAGTGTAACTTATGCCAAGTCCCAGAGGAAAGCAGGCTCCAAAAAAAATGTGTAACACTGAGAACAGTGCTGTGCATATAGTAAATACCCAAATTATCTTTCTGATAACAGTGATGAAGAATAGATATGGCACTCCAAAAGCATTTGCACTTTATTATTATTATTTCCTATCATCTGGAAGAATTTGACCTTATTTCCTCTAATGGAATATAGGAAACTGCTTAGTTCAGTGATTTCATAGAGGCAGTTAGATTTTTAATTGTATAGCATTTACTGTAACATAAAGCAGTAGGTTCCAAAACAATATAGCAAGAATAGTTTAGAAGGGTCTAGATATTTCTAGAAGAGTCCAGAAATTGGATGGGTAACAGAGTTCTAGGCAGAGACTCAAAGAGTGAATACCTAAACAAATACTGGTTCTGAATATAGCTACCCACCCCCAAATTTATTTTGCATCAGTCAAGCAGACTTTTTTATACGAGTAGCAAAAATCATAAAGGTGATACTGTATGAGCTATATGGTGAACTAAATATTGGCACCAATTAATGGAATCTGGCTCCTTAATTTAAACAAGGGCAATGCTTATTAAAAAAAAAAAAAAAGACGTTCCAAATCCTACAATGTAGAACTGCCTGCATCTGCAGCTGCATGATTAAAATAGCTCAGTGCATGTCTTCTCTTTGTCCCCACCCCAATGAAGTCAAAGGATGTCCTTCCTCAGCAATGTTGTCAAGTTAGCAAGACTGCAAAGCATTCTGCTCACCATCTGTATCCCTAGGCTTCTCTTCCTGTAACCATTATTCAACTCCATCAGTGGCATCACTTACCAATCACCATCTTCCCAAATTTGGATGTCAAAGCCTTCCTTTTCCCTTCCCATCTTCTTCCAAAACATGAATGAAAATGCAATAATCCATCTTTTATATTTGATTCACCAATTAGATTATAATTTAGTTGAAGCTCTTCATAAGAAATATCACTTCCTTCAGATAACTGAATGATAACCTCACTGTGGAATGATATTTTTTTTCTCTCTCTCATCTAAGAGTGACATCATATACCAGTCATTTAGGAAGATACCTAGAGGGTTGCAGAGCCCTAAAATCACCCTAGATCTACTTATCTGATCTTGTATGCAAAGCTAATTTGGACAAATATGGGGTCATGGTTAACAGTATCTGCTTCCCCTATTTGGCATCTAAGGCTGCTTAGCCCAAGATCTACAATGTGCAGAAGAGGTGGTGTCCACCATTTCTGGCAGGTAACTTCCCTCCAGACTTCCCTCAGCTCAAGCCCAAATACTTTCCTTTCTAGAGAGTAAAAACATATTCCTAACCTTACCCCAAACCTGTTTTCCTCTCCCTTTGTCGCAAGACAAATGCAATATTCTGACTCGCTTGCCATCATTTTAATTAGTATTTGATGATGTTTAATCAGATGTCCTAGAAAACATCTCAAATCTCTCAACCACCTGTATCTCTGATAAATAAGGTACCAAAAAAGGGTGTGCCACTAGAGTGCATTAGGAAAAGACGGAATATATTGATGATGAGTCTATTCAATGTTAACTCATAGTTGTTTTCATAAAATTGCAGCAGGAACCCATTACAAGTACAGAAACATATAACGCTTTTTATAATACTTTATATAATATATAATACTTTTTTATGTAATCCTCACCAGTATTATATATGGAAACATAGAAAGGATAGGCAACTCTCTAGTCAGCAGGGTGACACAGAATAACAAAGCATTGTACAGGAAATGAAAACGGCAATATAATAGAGCCCTTAGAGACTGTCTGATACCTGATATGTTAGGTAAAAGAAGCTTCCCCAGTGACGATCATATCACAACAGTCCCTAATACAGCTGTGAAAAGGATGTTGTCCATACAGAATCTAAGAGAAAGGCATCAGCACCTTTTTTTAGACTCTCTCTTTACCAAGCAATCATTACAGAAATATTAATGCCTGGTCTAATGACATCTGCATGCTCTGATGTGACTGAATCAACTTCTATAATTTTCTTATAAGCGCTCTGCTGAGGAAAAGAAACCACATAGGAACTTAGAATCCTCACTAACAAATTAAATTGAAAACAAAAGGCAAAGTGGGAGAAAAATTAGTGAGACAGTAACTGTTTTTATAACAAGAAGAGAAATACTAAGTTTATCATAAAACAGCAGTAATTTTAAATGTAGGCCAAAGGACAAGAAGGGGAAAGATTCTTATACTGTAAGTAACTTAAAGAAATAAATTCAGGAGGTACAAGCACTACATTTAAGAATTTGCATGGCAACCAAATAGAATGGGATGTGTAAAAGGAGCATTTGACTCAAAATCAAAAATTAGCTTTCAGATGTATGTCCTGTGAAAGGACTTATTTTTATGACACTCATCTATAGCAATCACCTTCATCAGCATTTGCTCAGAGGCAAAGGACTGGGATATGTAATGTTATATAAACAAATGAAATCAGTATACAATGAAGTCTGAGGCAAAAATTTAAAAAAAAAACAGAGATAAGAAAACAAATCTCAGAAAAGGAAAATTCAGGAAAGCCTGCTCCAAAATTAATGGTTAAAGTTCTTCATGCCATTACCACAGTGTTCCTCAATGATTAGGTCATGTAGGAATGTTCTGTCGAAAGCACACGGACTCCATCTGTACCAAGCCATGAAGGTTAAACATTCTACCAGTTGCTTTTGTCAAGAGTTAGTCAATCATAAGTTTTGCTGAAGAAACAAAGTTTATGTAGAACTATTATCCTCGCTGTGCAGAATCAAAGTACTAACACTTGGGAAAGCACTTTTTCTCTGCAGATATTCTTCTAGAGGGATCTGCCTTCTTGCTGGCTTCCTTTATCAAAGGAAAAAGATCAGAAGTGGCAGGCAAAAAATGGAAACCAGTTTTTGCTTTTAAAAAATAATAGAATGGGGCACCTGGGTGGCTCAGTCAGTTCAGTGTCTGATTCTTGATTTTGACACAGGTCATGATCTCAGGGCCATGAGATCGAGCACAAGTAGGGCTCCACGCTGGGTATGGAACCTGCTTAAGATTCTCTCTCTCTCTCTCTTTGCCCCTACCCTCCCTCCCCTGCTCATGCATGCTCTCTCTCAAAAAACTAAAATAAATTTTAAAAATTAAAATAATAATAACAGCCTATGGAGGTAACAGAAAATCATGACACAAGGAAGGTATGCCTAGAAAAAAAAATAGAGAAAAAGCAATGGAGGGAAGTAAAGCAAAGGAGGGAGAGAAGAAAGGAAGGAATTAAATTCATTCTCTCACTAAGATAAATCTGCATGAAACCCAAATACCTATGAGGAAAGTTAATGCTAAGACAACAAGAAATCTCAATAATGAGAGTATAAGATTCCCAGTGAAATGCAAACAGTCAAGAAATCTTCAAGGACTTTTAAGTTTGTTTAAAATAATCACAGAGATAAAGTGAGGAATAATGTCTCTCACACCATGTGGACACCTCTGTGGCTGTCACATGCTCAGGTTGACTCCACAGTGTCACTTAGCATAGATAAAGGATAGCTTGAGGGACCCCTGGGCGGCTCAGTGGTTGAGAGTCTGCCTTTGGCTCAGGGCATGATCCCAGAGTGCTGGGATCAAGTCCCATATCAGGCTTCCTGCATGGAGCCTGCTTCTCCCTCTGCCTAGGTCTCTGCTTCTGTGTATATGTGTGTGTGTGTGTCTCATGAATAAATAAATAAATAAAATCTTAAAAAATATAAAAAATAAATAAAATAAAATGAAGCATAGCTTGATTGAGAATAGGGGACAGTAAAAGCCAAGTGCCAACAATAGAAGGCACGTGTTCCCCATCCTTCCATCATCCCACAGTAGGTGCTGGGTGCTCTGCTGAACACCAGCATGGCTCTAGATCTCTGAGTACCTGCTCCTACCCCCACCTTGTAGTAACTTCTTATGCAGCAAGTGTGAGAGAAGCCTACCAATGAAACTTCTTGGGCAGTAGGCAGTAGGCTGTCTGGATTTAGATGCCCATTGTTTATAGGAATTTATCAGGAACACCAGCTATGGAGCCCTCAGAAATTGGACAGCTCCTGCTGAGTAGAAGCCACAGATCCCATCAGAAGCCAAACTGCTGTACAGCCTTTCAGAAGAAAAAGACACTGCCTCCCACACTCCACACCCTGACCCCCACAAACAGTCCAGCTAACTTGTTGTCTATATAATCCAGAGTGAGCTCCCAAGGACATTTTTCAGTTAATTCCATTCCTTACATTTCAAATCCATTAAAAGAACGAAAAAAATATGAAGTTAAGCAGGCAGATATGAATCTAGAATGCATGGATGTGAAAAAGAACCAATCAAAAACCCTAAAAAGTTCCTAAAGTAGAAACTAGATAAGCAGCTCAAACATTAGACTCCAGATCAGTGAGAGTATAAGTAAGCTTTTTAAAAAGAAGCAGGCAATCAAATACAGGTGAGTAAATAAACATAGAGATACAGACATACAGATATAGACACAGAATTATTGTGAAGAAAAATTAACAGCCAAAATAAATAACATGAGTGGGAACGTCTCTTAGAAATGCTATGGTAGGGGATCTCTGGGTGGCTCAGTGGTTTAGTGCCTGCCTTCCACCTGGGATGTGATCCTGGACTCCCGGGATCGAGTCCCGCATCGGGCTCCCTGCATGGAGCCTGCTTCTCCCTCTGCCTGTGTCTCTGCCTCTCTCTCTGCCTCTCTCTCTGCCTCTCTCTCTCTCTCTCTCTCTCTCTCTCTCTGTGTGTGTGTGTGTGTGTGTGTGTGTGTGTCTCATGAATAAATAAAAAAAAAGAAAGAAATGCTATGGTACCCAAGTGACCAGCTTCTCAACCCTTAATAAAGAGGTGTATGAACATAAATGGTAATCCTGACTTAACCCATTCAGATATGATTTTCTTAGTTAATCTTTTCTTTCTCTATTTAGAATTCAACACCTTTTGAATGTGATGAATTAACAATGCTACTGATACCGTCAAATTGTTATACTCTAGCCTTTAATCTTTCAACAAGGATGGTATAGTCTTTCAATGCCCGGGAAGATAAGTTTAATAAAATATATATATATATCATATATAACAGGTAATAAAGTTCATAGGTGCCAAGGTTGCAGTGGGCTTACTAGATGACCAAATCCATCCCATCCTCCTCCCTATTTATAAGAGATCAAGTACAGTATTAGGATAATTTTGGATCATATGCTGAGACTTGCCAGTATTAGTAGACAGATTGTCCATTCATATTTATTGCCCAGAGTAAAGAGAACCTATCATTGAGAAAAAAAAATTTTTGTTATAGGAAAGATTTTTTATTGCGAAGATGAAGAATCACATTTAAGAAAATCACATTAATGTTATCTGGTCTTCTGATATCTAAGCAGGCACAAAGTTAGACCATTATGATCTGTTTTAAAACAATGCTAATCATTCTGTGTTTAGAGCCTTTGTAAAGATTCACTAAACAACAAAGGAGTATTATCTGTATTGGCCTGCTAGAGTGCATGCTGCCTGCTACTGGCTGTTGCCATTGACATTGTGACATATTTCATCCTGTTTACAATAAATTGTCACTATCTTTGGCAGTTGGTTCATTGCAAAGTGTAGATTATTTGGCTGTGTACAAGTCAGCAACTTTGTAGTTTCTCACCTTTTTCTCCTTATATTCAACTATTATAAATGTACCATCTTCCTGGCATCTCAATCTACCTATTTGCATATGTTTCTACTGCTGCCACCCTAGTTCATGCTTGCATAACCTCACAACTCAATTTAAGCAAGAGGCTCCTACTTGGTCCCCACCTTTAGTCTCTTGCTCTGCCAGACTAAATTTTGCAAGATAACTTAATTATCAGAGGCTCCCAATTTCCAGACACTTCATATACAAGCCACTTATTCTTGTTGAACTCTGATTCTCTTGTTATTACTCTTAAATACATTAGCTAAATAAATCTTCCCAACCCTTCAGAATAGTGAAGCCTTCGCCAGGTCCTCAAGCCCACACTGATTCCTCCCTCATCTCACCACATAGGTCAGTATTTAATCAGACATTTTGTCATATTCTTTTCTATGTGTTCATTCTTTGAGGCAAGAGGCATATCTCAAACATTAGATCTGATTACAGGTATCAAAAGGGAATAAGAAAGGAAATGAGAAGTTCAGGTGTGTACAAAGGCTTACAATGGCATAATGGTGAAGGAACCAAAATTATACTCTAGGCAGAATGTTTAAAAGAAGGATTTTGCTCTAGAGAGACACAACAGAAATCAAATAGAGGTGGTTCAGATATGGTCCACATTGCTTCAAACCCAGAAACAGTAAAGAGACATTAAAAGGATAAATATGTGGGCTTAAAATAAAGAAGAATCTAAAGAAGTCTTTAAGACTTCAAAGGAAACTTCAGAACTGTCAAATATGACAAAATAAAATTGCAGAGAAACCTCTCCAAGTATACAGCATCTAAGAGTGATAGATAAAATCTTTTAAATATCATTTTTTAGTTTAAAAAATCCCTTTTTATTACAGAAAAGGAGATAAATGGAGGCCAGAAACAAAAATTCATCAAAATTTCCAAGCAGTAGTCAAGCACTGGATTCAAGCAGAACCAGCCCTGAGGGCATGTGTCCATATCTGATAAACTGGATACTGAGTTTGATTATGTCCCCCACACACACAATGGAAAAAAAACAAAGCCTGAATCCCAAGCAAGATGAGGTGCCTTGGAACCAGAAATCCCTAGAGGAGATATCCAGAATAAGCCAGGAAAAGATATGGTCTACAGAGGAACAAAGGGGTACCTGGCTGAGCCTTGGCTTGGTCAAAGCCAAAAAGAAAAAAAAGGAAAAGAGAAGAACTCTCCTGAATACAAAGACAAGTCCACTTTCACTTAAGATTTGGGATTAGAATTCCCACAAATAAAGGGGCTTCAAAGATCCCAAGCCCAAAACACTGTTTAACATGGTTACAAAAAGTATAGCAATTCAATGTCACAGAAGCAAATGACATTTCCTCTGGATTACACATAAATCCTCAGAGGAATGACACATACAAAGTTCCAAAGAATCTAAGTTCATAATATTTTTTTAGATTACTAAATATCTAAGTAAACACATTTCCATGGACTCCTGCAAAAGTAGACACCGGAAAACTGCAAATGGCCCTCCTATGACAAACCAGCTACATCCTGGATAAAGAACCTATCTTAAGTACATTTCTGGGCTCACAGAAAACAAAGGAGTCCAAAACTCCACCACCCATCTACAAAAAAGAAAAAGAAAAAGTCAGCTGAAGCCAAATCAGAACTCTAGACTTCAAGACACCATGATTAGGTTTTCTGAAGGTAAATGCCAACAATTCAGAGATGAAGTCTGTTCTAAGCAAGTATCAAATTCAGAGAGCTAAACCTGAGATTCCTGCCTTCAGACAGATGTAGGAGAAGAACGCATCATGGTCTCAGGCTAGCAGGGACCCCGGGCAATAGACCAAGGTAATCACAAATACTCTAAGGAAAACATACCCAATTTCAACCCTCATGCCTAAGTAAAAAAAAACACAATAGCTCAAAACCAACACTCTAATATTTATAGCAGCCTTTATTTATGATGGGCCCAAACTGGAAGCAACCAAGATGTCCTTCAAGAGGTGATGGATAAGCTGCTGTACATCCAACAATCAGGTGTTATTCAGTGATAAAAAGAAATGAGTTAGCAAGTTACAAAAGGATATACAAGAGCCTCTAATGTGTATTGCTAAATGAAAGAAGTCAGTCTGCAAAAGCTACATAACCATTAGGCCATACAACATTCTGGAGAATGCAAAACTATAGAGACCGGAAAAAAGATCAGCAGTTTCCAGGACTCAGGAGCTTACAAGGGAAGGACAAATAGGAAGAGCACAGAGGATTTTCAGGACAGTGAAACCAGTCTGTATGATACTGTGTGTGACATTACGATATTGTATTTGTCAAAACTCAGAGAATTGTACAATACAAATAGTGGAACCTAAAGTAAACTATGGAGTTTAGTACATAGTAATGTATCAATATTGGCTTATCCATTGCAGGAAATGTACCACATTACTATAAGATGTTGGTAATATGAAAATGAGGAGAGTATATGGAAATTCATTGCACCTTGTGCACAACTTTTCTCTAAACCTAAAACTGCTCTAAAAATAAAGTCTATTAAAAAAAAAGTATGGTCTCATAATCAAAGACGACCAATTATATAAGGTAACAAGTAACATGAATGAGAATCATAAGAAATTCCCTAGTGCTTCTGATCCTGGAATTACTATACGTAGTCTAGAAAATAGCCATATGGAATCACAAAAATTAGCAAGCAACAAAAGATGATTTAAAAAATGACCAAAAAGGGGGATCCCTGGGTGGCGCAGCGGTTTGGCGCCTGCCTTTGGCCCAGGGCCCGATCCTGGGGACCCGGGATCGAATCCCACGTGGGGCTCCCGGTGTATGGAGCCTGCTTCTCCCTTTGCCTATGTCTCTGCCTCTCTCTCTCACTGTGTGCCTATCATAAATAAAGAAAAATTAAAAAAAAAAAAAAAAAACCAAAAAGATTGTTTTAAAAATCGAGTTGCAGGGCAGCCCGGGTGGCTCAGCAGTTTAGCGCCGCCTTCAGCCTAGGGCCTGATCTTGGAGACCCGGGATCGAGTCTCACATCAGGCTCCCTGCGTGGAGCCTGCTTCTCCCTCTGCCTGTGTCTCTGCCTCTCTTTCTCTCTCTCTCTCTCATGAATAAATAAAAATCTTTTTAAAAAATTTTTAAAAAATAAAAATCAAATTGCAGGTATGAAAAAAATTACTGAAATAAAAAATCAGTAGGTAAACTGCAGACAAGACATATTTAAAGAGAGATGCATATGTGTCTAAAGAAATTACTCAAATTCAGCACAAAGTCCCAGGTATGGAAAATATAGAAAAGAAATGAACAGATATTGAGGCAATAATAAGGTTTAACATATACTTAATCATTTTCAGAATTAAAGCACCACTATTCAACAGATGGCAAACATCTCAACAGCAGCAATAGAAGCCTGGAGACATGAAATATTATCATCAGAAGTGGAAGAAAATATCTTTCAACTGATAAGAGTTTTTTTTGTCCCCAGTAAAAAATAATTTTAAATTTATAAGCATCAGACAAAAGAGCCCTAAAAACATGTCAACTAGGGATCCCTGGGTGGCGCAGCGGTTTGGCGCCTGCCTTTGGCCCAGGGCGCGATCCTGGAGACCCAGGATCGAATCCCACGTCAGGCTCCCGGTGCATGGAGCCTGTTTCTCCCTCTGCCTGTGTCTCTGGCTCTGTCTCTCCTTCTATCTCTCAAGAATAAATAAATAAAATCTTTAAAAAAAATAATAATAAATAAATAAAAAATAAATAAAAAAAAAACATGTCAACTATACTCAAATTAAAAAAACGAAGAAGCTAAGTGCAAGAAAACCAAACTAACAAAAATACCCTAAAATATAAAGTAAAAATTACTAAAACTATAGGAGAAAATGTATAAACCTACCATTGTAGTAAAAAAATGTCAACAAATCTCTCTCAATGATCAATATGTCAAGAAAACAAAAATATTAGTAAGTAGATAAATGATTCAAACACAAGAAGCTTGACTTACTAGCCATATACAAGGAACCCTATATCTGTTCACATTCTTCTCAAGCCCACATAATTACAAAACCTAACAGTATATAATAAGCCAAAAAAGCAAGTATCAACAAATTTTGGAGAACTGATGTCATCATAACCACATTCTCTTGCCACAAGTTAATTAATTAAGACTTCAATAACAAAAAAGGATAAATTTTGTCTAGACATTTGGAAATTTGAGAACTCACTTCCAAGTAATTCTGGGAGAAAGATGAAATCATAATGGAAATTTTAAAATATCTAATATTGAACAATAATATAAAAGGCATTTGTTAAAATTTGTGGAATGTAGTTGCTTAGAAGGAAATAATACCATTAAGTTTTTTTAAAGTTTGAAAAGTGTGTCAACATAAAAGGTTAGAGGATAGTAGAATAAATATGATAAAACAAACCCAGAAGCTCAACAAAGCCAAAAATAGATTCATTAAAAATGACGAATAAAATATGTGCAATGCTTTTAAGATGATACATGACATTATACATTCGTCAAAACCCACAGAAGTATACAACACAAATAGTAAAATCTGAAGGGTCAAAAAAAAAGTTAACACAAGTAAACAATATCAAGAATAAAAAAGGGGTCTCGGGGCACCTGGGTGGTACAGGCAGTTAAGCATCTGACTCTTGGCTTCAGCTCAGGTAGTGATCTCAGGGTGGTGGGATCCGGTTCCAAGCTGGCTCTGCACTCAGCATAGAGTCTACTTGTGACTCTCTCCCTCTGCCCCTTCCTCAGTAAAATAAATAAATAAATAAATCTTAAGAAGGGTAGGGGTCCTGAAGCTACAGAGATAGCAGAAATTTGAAAAGATAATGGAAGAATATGAACCAACTTATGCCAATAAATTTGTAAACTAAAGCATATGGCTAGAAAAATTTACAGCAAACTGAGCCAAAATAGAAAATTTGAATGAATTTATAACCATTAAAAAAAATGAATTAGTAGTTAAAATCTCCCCACAAACTAAATCCAAGGCCCAGGCAAATTTACAAACACATTTTATTAAACATTCACAGAATACATATCTAAGCATAGGCAAAGAAAGGAGAAGACCCTGCAGTTCATTTTATTATGATATTAGTCTAACCTTTTTACCAATACTTGACAGGAACAACATAAGAAAGGAAATTTACAGGCCAATCTCACTGACAGCATAGATGTAAAATCCTAAACAAAATATTAGCAAACTGGATCTAGCAATGTAAAATTATCACCAAAATAAATTTATTTTAGAATACAAGATTACTATGGTAGAAGTTCTATTTATGATTCTTTTTATTAAAATTAGCATATTAAGAGGGAGATAGGTGAAATAAGTGATGGGGATTAAGGAGTACACTTGTAATGAGCACTGGGTGATGTATGGAAGTGTTGACTCACTATATTGTACACCTGAAACTAATATTACACTGTATGTTAACTAACTGGTTAAATAAAAATTTTTTTAAAATTAGCAGATTAAGATTAAAGAAAAATAATAATCTTGATATATGCATAAACTATATTTAATTAAAGTCAATAACCATTCATCATAAAAATTAGCAAACTAGGGATAGGGGGGATTTCCACAATTAATAAAGGGTATGTACAAAAACAATTGGACAAAAAAATGATGTTCACAATGAAATATTAAAATCATTCCCTTTAAAATTAGAAGCAAGACAAGGATACTCATTATTACCACATCTACCCATTATCACCACATCTACTCACCACTTATACTGGAAAATTTTACCAATACAACAGAGAAGAAAAAAGGAAATAATAAATAAAAAGATTATACTCAAGTTTGAACTATAGCATCACCATGACTTGAAGTCAAAAATATTTTTAACCTTGGTAGTAGGTACACATAAATTGGTAGGACCTAACTAACTTACCCATACAAAATTTAGCTTAAATCTAAAATAGAAAAAGAAGTGAAATGGTCAATAAGCATATGAAAACATGCTTGACCCCCGTGAGTAATCCAGCAAAATCACAATAGAAAAAAATATGTCAATCCATCTAATTACCAAAAATGGAGAAGTGAAAAAAAGTGTCATGAAGTGTCATGAGGGTATGGAGCTATGGAACTCTCATATAATGCTGGAGGGAGTGTCATTTGGTCATCAGAATACAACTGGCATTGTATTCTGAATACAGAAGTGTTTTCATTTTCTTAGGGTAAATGCCCATAGGTATAATTATTAGATCATATGGTATTTTGTTTTTCATATCTTAAGGGAATTCCATACTATTTTCCACAGTGGCTCTACCAACTCACATTGCCACCAATAGTACACAAGGGTTCCTTTTTCTCCACATTCTTGGCAACCCTTGTTATTTCCTGTCTTTTAGCTATTCTGATATGTGTAAGGTGGTATCTCATTGTGGTTTTGATTTGCATTTTCCTGATAATGAGTGATGTTGAGCATCTTAACATTTTAGGTCATCTGTATGTCCTTTTTGGAAAAATGTCTATTTAGGTCCTCTTTTTTAATTGGATTTTTTGGTTTTTTGGTGCAGAGATGTGTAAGTTCTTTATATATTTTGGACAATAACCTCTTATCAGATATATCATTTGCAAATATC
The DNA here is from genome assembly GCF_018345385.1 of Vulpes lagopus. Lineage (NCBI taxonomy): Eukaryota > Metazoa > Chordata > Mammalia > Carnivora > Canidae > Vulpes > Vulpes lagopus. The sequence continues at coordinate 24,683,745 of NC_054844.1, forward strand.
TTCTCCCATTGAATAGGCTGCCTTTTTGTTTTGTTGACGGTTCCTTCGCTGTGTAAAGCTTTTTATTTTGATGTAGTCCCAATAGTTTATTTTTGCTTTTGTTTCCCTTGTCTTAGGAGATTTATCCAGCAAAAAATGTTGCTACAGTGATGTCAAAGAAATTACTGCCTGTGTTTTACTCTAAGATTTTAATATTTTCAGGTCTCACATTTAAGTCTTTAGTCTGAAGAGTCTCTTAAACATGTGCCTCAAAGAGCATACAAAAGTTTTTAAAGCAGCATTGCTTCTGGTAGCAAATTTTTTTTAAAAAGTACTAGAACAGGCAGCCTGAGTGGCTCAGCGGTTTAGCGCCACCTTCAGTCCAGGGTGTGATCCTAGGGACCCAGGATCAAGTCCCACGTCGGGCTCCCTGCATAGAGTCTGCTTCTCCCTCTGCCTGTGTCTCTGCCTCCCTCTCTCTCTCTCTCTCATGAATAAATAAATAAAGTAAAATATTTTTAAAGTACTAGAACTGTAAAGAATGAAAATGTCCACCAACAATTAACTAGATAAACGTGCATAAGATGTAATGCACATTCTCTAATATATATTAGAAAAAAATGAATGAGTCGCAGCTAGACATCAGCAAGGAGGGAGGGCAAAAATATATCTAAGATAGACTAAATGAAATATTTTTCATGTTTTAGAAATATAAATATGTGTGGTAAAAACTGTTAAGAAAAACAAGGAAATTAACAAACTCATGATAATGTTCTCTTCCAGCATACAGAGAGGGACCACAGGGACTTCTTACTAGTAATATTCTATTTCTTAAGCTATGTGTTCATTTCAATAGAATAAGCTACCCAAGAGTTACTGAATTTGCCATCACGAAAGTTTGTTTTAAGAAATATCACACTCGGGCAGCCCAGGTGGCTCAGTGGTTTAGCGCCGCCTTTGGCTCAGGGTGTGATCCTGGAGACCCGGATGGAGTCCCACGTCGGGCTCCCTGCATGGAGCCTGCTTCTCCCTCTGCCTGTGTCTCTGCCTCTCTCTCTCTCTCTCTCTCTCTCTCTGTGTGTGTGACTATCATAAATAAATAAAAAATAAAAAAATTTTTTAAAAAAGAAAAGAAATATCACACTCACATGAGCTATTTAGGGAGAAAATAAATATCGCACAGGAATTGGACTTTATATAATTTAATTCTAAGGTTTCATAATTCCATACCCATCATAGTAAACAGCACATGTTTTACATAAAATCCAATAATAATTATAATGAACAGCCATTGGCTACTAACTTTTGCAGACACTATCAATTGCTAACCAACAGTCTTTCTTTGTTCTTCCTTGATAGCAGATTTCAATTTTGTTCTACTACCTATCCTTCCCCCCATGTAATTCAAGGGAGGGCATCCGAGAGCTTGAGGATCATCCCTTACTTAGTCTAAATTAATCCTCTAATCCATTGATTTGGGGGTAAACAAGTGGCCCTGCTTTAGTCAAGTAGACATGAGATAGAATCTACTAAGGGATGCCTGGAAAAGGTTTTCTTGCTCCTATACGGGAGACTCACTAATGTATAAAAAGGCATATATATTTATTTTGGTGTTGCCGTGCAGAGACATAACATCTAGGATTCTGCTGCCATGATGCAACCATGAAAAGATCAATCTCTAAATTAAGCCTATCAGCCCATAATGACCACACTGAGAAAATGAATTAATTAAAGCTGGAGCCTTACTTCTTGCCTTGTTGGTAAAATAGCATGTCACCTTATTGTTTTTATTTTCCCACTGAAGTTGTATTAACTGACATGTCATGTGCCCAGTTTGTTCATTTCATCTCACAGTATCCTCATGAGTTAAGTTCACTGAATGTCCGTCGAATGAATATTAAAAAAAAAAAAAAGGAATTAAATTGCCCAAAGTCACACATGTACTTAGTGGCAAATTCTGGGGTATCTGACGTCAAAACCCATGCTCTTAATGCCCTATCCATTCAAGGCCATCTTTCTGTGGCTGTAAGGGCTGAGAAGAAAATCCTAATAGACATGAACATCCCATTATCTACCCACGTGCTTTTCAGGTGTGAGTCAGTGGTGGTGGAGTAGCAATGTTGGCAGTAGCCAAAACAGCCTCTTCACCTCTGAATCATAACTATGATTTTTTGACCTTGAAATCAATAGTCCAGTGGCTGCCTCCAAACAGTACTCCTCCAGACTTTCCAAAAATTTAATTCCTTGTATTAAATCACTTTTTGCTTCAAGAAGCTAAAATTATTACCATTTTCTGAACTGATAAATCCTGTACTCAACAAATAATAAATAAATTCTAGCTTTATTGACTTAAATTCATCTGAAGTATGTAGAAAATAGATCTATAACCCTAATGGAATGCACTTTTATTTTTAAGGTATCCCCAATCAGACAATTTATTCATCTCCTTTCTTTCGTCAATACAAATTGCTTATTAAACTGCTCAGGGGAAACCAGGATATGCACTATGTTAGAGGCTCTTTCTCCATTTCTCTCAGAGGTTAGGAATTTAAACTGCAAATGAGTGACTTCATGGAATCTCACACCTATATTTTACGTGACTTTTTTTGTAAACTTTTACAAAGAGCATAAAGCATCTTCCTATGGTTGTCAGCTGTTCTTTATTTTAAAAATGCAATGTTCTAAAAGGTGAAGCAACATTATATTTATTCTCTAGAAGATGTGCAAATTATGTATGCACAAAAGGAAGAGGTACTCCAACCTTGTGAAAGCATAATACATCTCTTAACATCTTTAAATATTATATCAAAAAGTTCAGTCTTACATTAAAGAACCTAGAACTTATCATCAGAAAGACCTGGGCTAAAATCTCATTTGGGTCTCATAGAGCTGCTTGATATTGAGGAAATCCTCAGTTTTTCTGAATTTCAGTTGATTCATCTTTAGAAATATGATCTTTCTAACTCTGTCCAAAGATTTTAAAATTTAAAAAGAGGTACCATGTATGAAAATGTGTACTCTAAGATGATGTATAGCAAGTACTACACAAATGTTAAATATCCTCTTATTTCTTAAATATGCTGTAGAAAAACACTATGTCAACAACAACAAATGAGCTGCTCATGAGACAAATTTGTGTGGAGTAGGAAGTCTACATTCTAGTAATTTACATTATGAAATCACAGAAAAAGCTGCTAAAAGATGAAGTCAAAAATTTTTTGCAGGTTAGTGGTAAGTAGTCCTGAGACAAGGAAGAAGTAGTAACCCATCAGATGAACTTCCCTTTGGTACTTTTCCATGTTTTGAGGACTGAAATTATCTCCTTCTCTGTCTTCACCTTTCACTACACAATATTTTGGGTATTCCAACACACAAAAAATCTGGGGTAGGTAAACTCCTCTAAAGAGTCTACCTTCCTGCAGATTAAAACACGACTAAATGAAACACTAGACAGGCATTAAGAAACAATATCTTGTCAATTTTGATGTTGGCATTGGTTTGCCAAGTACTACCACTGAAACATGGCCTTAAAAACTTAAAATGATTATTTAGTATTTAGTGAAATGTGAAAACAACAACTAATTAAGCCACCAAAAACTAAAACTTATACAATAGAAGACTTAGGATCACCATCTTACCATTCTTTAGATTGAATACATACTTCTGGTATTTTCATGCTGGTAGTAAAGCATATTTTTCCATTTAACTATTTTTACATATTATATAATGGTATGCAAGAAAGAAAGAAATGATTTACAGCTTGGAAATAGATAGCCACAGTGAATGGTAAAAAAAAAAAAAAATTCACATCTTTTTACAGGTCTATGCTTAGGACCCACTCCTTTCCCCATCTGACTCCATCCTATTGTCCAGATTCCTGTATTATAGAATTTACAGTGGAAAGGAAAAAGAGTGGAAAGATAGACAGATGAGGTAAAAACTGGTAGCAATCGACAAGAATTAACCAAAACACGGGTTTATGGAGTTAATTGATTGGGCAAGTGAAAGTCGTCTTCTCTGTTTTTCAGAACAAAATGTTTCTTTACGAATAATTTTGCCTATCAGGCATATGTTAAAAGATACTGTTTGTATTATTTCAAAATGTATCTTGACAACGAACCTCAATTGGCTCTTCACCACCTTTTACTTGACTTTCACCTATTTCCCCGTTCTCATAGCTGCTGCTCTTCTCAACCCATAACTCAGATTTTTCTACAGTTAGTCGAAGCTGGTCTAGATCTGCCTTGATTTGCTTGTAGTTATCTACATCTTGATTGGACACCAGCAATTGCACCTGGAAACAGAAGAATTTGAACCCTCAATTTACTTATGGAAATTCCTCCATTCTTATTTCATTTATGTCAAAAATCCCAAGTCTTTTAACAAATGTATTCCTCAATTGAAGTTTAATATTTCTAGAATATTTATGGTTATTTTAGATGTATATTGACCATAAAATCTAACCTGGAAGTATCTGTGAACACTACCCAATATGTTCATATGTTATAAAGAATTATATATTTTTAAAAAGTGAGCCTTAGCAAAGTGCTAAAGAGTAATTTAAAATAAAAGATCCCCTAATTCTAATTTTACTGCTAAAATTAATTTTTCCAAAACTCTAGCTATGTGAAAAGAGGTAGAAATACAGAAATAAGTGGAAGAAAATCTGATGGTCTAAACCTCATATTATAAACTTTTATTTTATTATAATTTATATGTATTACATGACATACAAATTATGCATAATTATATCTATTTGTATAATTACTCTTGTAACTATTTACATTTTAATATATTCTTATAGAACTTGCTAATACAACGAATATTAGTGAAACACACAAGCATTAGGTATTAATCATTAATAGTCTCAAGATCACTGTCATCTGAATGACAAAGAAAAAGATTAGATCCAAAATAGTTACTTTCTTTTGTATTTATATATTTTTCAATCACAAAATATTTATTTCAGCACTAGTGCTTATCCTAACCAAATTTATCAGTAAAACCTGGGGTCAAAATAATAGCAGTGACAACAAAATTCCTAATATGGCATTATCCCCCAGTGCCTTCCTAAATCTTAGTGCCTGTCATTTATATTAAAGATATTAACTGAAAATCATTCGTGGGGAACTCTTTCTAAAATAGATCATGTCTTGGCTTAAGACAAGGCCACATCTGTCTTTAAAAATAGGAAGTGTCTCTAGGATAAGCCATACAGTCTCATTAACTCTGCAACCATGAATTCAGGTCAGATATTATAAACAATATTTTCAGAGCTTCTGCTATGGCACCATGGAGGGCTTCTCAATCTTACCTGTTTAAATGCCTGTAAAACTTCTGCTCTCTGGCTGAAGTGCTTGAACAATAGTTGCAGGGCTCCTGATAGCAAAGGAGGGTAATCATGCATGATCAGATGAATGAGGACCCGTAAAAAGGTCCTGCCTCCTTCATCATCAAGTTGAACTGGATTTTTTTCCTTTCTGTAAAACCAAAAATAATTTTAAAATAAGTTATATCGGGGATCCCTGGGTGGCTCAGCGGTTTAGCGCCTGCCTTTGGCCCAGGGCGCGATCCTGGAGTCCTGGGATCGAGTCTAACATCGGGCTCCCGGCATGGAGCCTGCTTCTCCCTCCTCCTGTGTCTCTGCCTCTCTCTCTCTCTCTCTCTCTCTCTCTCTCTGTTTATCATAAATAAATAAATAAATAAATCTTTAAAAAAAAAGTTATATCTAAAAAAATTCTACTCATCAGTGGTTAAAATTGTGTATACATTCTCAGAGTTATATCACTTTTTTCCCTCAAAATTGGAAAGAAAAAAGGAAGATAATTCTACCTTTTTTTTCCCTGATATAACTGATGAAAAAACAAAGCACACATAAGAAAAGCCTGTATTTGTCCACAAAAGCAAGGATGACCAACCATCCCAGTTTGTTCAAGACTGAGAGGGTTCCCAGGATGCAGGATTCCTCAGTGCTTGCACTGGGAAAATTCCAGGCAAAGCAAGATGAGTTATTCACCTAGATAGAAAAAACTAGAATCCAGAAATTGATCTAAAAAAATCTCAACTCTAGTATTGAGAAGAGATACAAGAATGGATGTACAACAATAAGTAACTTTCCCTAGAGCCCTAGAGACCTCTCCATGACTGGTGGTGAGCACCTAGGGAAGGATGGGGCACATGTGCACGTGCGTACACATGCACACAATCATCACCAGAGCTGGTCTGTGTATTTCGAATATTCAGACCCTGGGCAAATCTGCACTGGATAAGAGGGCCATTTATTTTAAGATGAAAAACCATACACTGATTTATTGTCTCTTCCTTGAAATAATGAAATACTTGAATAGGAAAACACAACAATAACAACAAAAACTGTCAAAACAATATAAAAACAAAGCTAAACCAAATGTTCACTAAAGATAAAGAAAAAAAGTCCTTTTTGATTCTCTTGATTCTTCATTCTTGTTTGTCTTTCTAACCAAAGAAAATGCAACAAAGGGCTTAGTGTGATATCTATTTAGGTTCTCATGGCAAGTCTGTAATAGAAATGAATGTAAGAGACTCAAAAATTTGTAGCTTACACATTTTAGGTTGTTTTTTTTTTTTTTACTTTTCTTTTTTACTGCTATTAGTTTCATTTCTGAAAAAGAAACAACTTAAAAACAATAAAAGTCAGGGTTCCTGAAAACAAAGGTGGGTAGTCACACCAGAGGCATTTTGTTTTCTTTAACCATGGATATTTCCAACTGGCAGAAAATAGCTTTATTTCTCACAAATGAAGTTAATGATAACATTGAAAGAAGTCACTTTCTTGCTTCAAATTTCTCAGATGCAGGAAAGCAATGTTTTGCAAGACACGGCACTATTTATACCAAGGGACTTAAAGGGCATTCACATGCTGTCATTATTTGAGGAAAGAAAAGCAAAGAATTCAGGGAAAAGTTCAATATGCCGATCTCATCTCTCTTGTCTCTTTCCCCTGACCTACCTAATGAAAGGCTATGCTTTCTCTTCTACAATACATTAAGAGCTTTATTTCTGGCAGAAATTATTTTGTCAACAAAGGATCTAAAATTAAATAAATATAAGAAGGTAAACAATAACAAAATATCAATAGAATTCTACGCAAAATCTTATTCACAAGATAAAGACAGATAAATGCTACCGTACCTTCCAGCAAACATAGTTTCAGCCTGGGCTGCAATTTCATCTATATCAGGAACAATAGCTGTTAAGAGAAATGGTAAAATCCATTCTTTATGGGTACCATAGTTAGGAGTCATAGTATTTACATTTATATAAATATGCCTAATAATATTTGTCTTAATTTCTTTATGCCACCAAAAGTCAATGAACAGCCTAAAAAGTCACAATCTTTTTTTTAATAATAAATTTATTTTTTATTGGTGTTCAATTTGCCAACATACAGAATAGCACCCAGTGCTCATTCTGTCAAGTGCCCCCCTCAATGCCCGTCACCCATTCACCCCCACCCCCTGCCCTCCTCCCCTTCCACCACCCCTAGTTCGCTTCCCAGAGTTAGGAGTCTTTATGTTCTGTCTCCCTTTCTGATATTTCCTACCCATTTCTTCTCCCTTCCCTTCTATTCCATTTCACTATTATTTATATTCCCCAAATAAATGAGAACATATAATGTTTGTCCTTCTCTGATTGAAAAGTCACAATCTAATTCCATTTCAAGATCAACATTTCAAATGAAGTTCATTTTAAATATATATTGCTATAGTCAGAGATACATTTAGAAGACCAAAAAGAACCATTTACAAAGTTGCTTTATCTATATAAACACATATTTATATGCAACAACTAATCACACACTCACACACACACATTTATAAGTATGTATAATTTAATGGGGTGATGACATGGAAGGATGTTTTTAAACATGTTTGTTAAAGAATCAAATTGTTATTGAACCTTGTTATTATATGGTACTTCCAAACAACATGTCCTTTTACCCACACTTCCTTATAAAATTCCATCCCTTCTTCTTGTGGGACATTAATTTTTTTATGTGAACCAATCACGATTTCACATCCATCCTCACTACTAATATTTTGAAGATATCTTTCTGAAAATAACACATTTAAATAAGTACATTATTTATTTCTTATCTCCAAAGCATAAAAAGAAAACGGAGCAAGATATTAAAAAGGCAAAAGAATATTCCCCAGAAAGCTCTCTCTTATAGATTCAACCAATGAAAGAAATCAGGTAAATCTAAGAGAACTGGTTTTCTGATGGATTACACACACACACACACACACACACACACACACACACACACACGCCCCACCCCATACTTTATTGACACTTAGAGCTTCTATTTCCAGAAGTCTGGCTTCTGAGAGCCAATAATTTTTATGATCCTGTCAATGCAACCACCAACAAGAGTTTCTGGTTCTTCCCTATCATTCCTGGAAATAGCCCTTTGGGGGGTTCTATACTTCTGGGAATCATAAAAACAACACTGTTGCAAATATACCAGAAGTGACCTCTCCCTTAGGAAAGCTTAACTCCATCTACAGAGGCATGCTGCCTTTTGGATGGTACTCATGACTCAGAGAGCAGGACATTGGTCTACCCTTCATTTTAACTACACACTTGTAATCAGTGAATCAATCCTGTCAAATTGATTGATGGATGAAAAAGAGGAGGACACCTGACATTTTTCATGGTGGTTGTGTTTTAAAGAAAATTCCACATCTGTGGATTTTGTATACAAATCCTATCCTCAGAAAAACAATTCTGTACCTGGCTAAATCTTTAATACACATAGCTTCTAGCCTGCTATTACTGGCCTGATCTATCCAGACAAATGGAAATTTAGTGTTTCTTAGGTTCCAGAAGGTACTTTCCAGAGTCACAACATTTTCACAATAATTTTTATGCTCTTTCTTCACTATATTCCTCTACACACAAATAGACTGGTTTTATTCTCATGTTTTTTAAATGTGAAAAATAGTCATATAGTACCAGTCCATAACCATGCAAAGTAAACACACACACATACACACACACACACACACACACACACACATTAGCCTCCATTTCGACCTTTGGGAAATACCACATCTTTACTCTTGAGTTAGGCAACAGCTTCCTACAAAATACCTTTCTTCCTGACAGCAACATTTCACACTGCTCTTTGATTAAGCTAAAAAAAGGTCACTTGGACTTTCACCAAAACAACATCATGCTTCTAAGATTCAGGCTCTGAAGCTGGAAAGATCTCAGAGGGAATCTCTGCTCTACTGCTTTCATGACCTTTAGCAAGGAACTTAACCTACCTGGCCTTGGTTTTCTTATCTGTAAAATGGCAAAATAAACAGTACCTCTACCTTTCTGAGCCATGACAATAACAAAATAAACTGTATTCCGAGGACTTAGCATCAAGTAATTGTAAATACCCTCCCAGTCACTCTAGGCAAGTCATCTAATGTTCTGTCTCAGTTCCTTCATGTCACTGGTGGATATTATTTCTATATTTTGTCTCATAGAAATACTACTATGTCTGAAAATATGAAAGCTACAGAGTAAATGTTGTCACAAAGGAGATACCTGATGGTAGTAATGTATCTGGAGAGCCATTGGCAGATGTTTCGGTGTTTTCATTGTTCTCTCCAAATTCCTTCTTATATATTGACAGCATATATGAGATCCTGTAATCTAGTCTGACACTCAGGATAAACTACAAAGAGCATTAAAAACATAATTTTATTTTTTTAGCAGCATTTAAAACTACAGTTCAGTACACCAAGAACAACATATCAACATTTCACATGAACTAATTAGAAATCTCAGTTCTTAACACATCAGTTGCATACATACTGATCATTCATAAAGCTAAGGAAAGTCATGCATTTCCATTAGCCAATGTCAGTAAAATTCCAAAACAGTCTTTTGGGAAGCAGAAAAACCTGACTTCCCATGAGTACTCTGACTATTCCAGATAGAGGTATCCAATGAGTGTGGATGAAGAGGTAATGATTTCACTGAACACTACAGAATACCATCAGCTCTGGGAGGAAAGTGCTGGAGCTGTGACCTGCATTCACGCAGAGAGAGGCCCAAATTTCAGAGATAATAGTGGATTCTGGCTATGGCACAATCCATCTTGGCTCTAGGCTACAAAAGGACAGCTGAAGTAACAATATCCAAATATGCGATGGACTGGCCTCATTGGTGCCTGTTTTTCCTTGGATTGTGGTGTTGTCCTTGTCTTCCTTAACTAACACATTGACAGAAACTGAGTGCCAAGAAGGTGCCTGTCTCTGCTAGGCATTATGAAGAACGCAAACACCTAAAGCCCACTGCCTTCAAGAAGCTAAAGCCTGAGTCCGGAAAACAAAATATAGCATTGTTAACATAATTAGAAAATTATCAGGGGCTAAATCATGTAGTATAGAATTCAATGGAGATCAGAGACAGAAAAAGCATGGGCTACAGATTTCTGAGTGGAGAAGGGGAACAAGAAAGAAGTGGTTTTATACAGGGTTCCCTTCCATCCCAGTTTGCCTGAGATAAGCCTGTTTTAACCTTTTATCCCGGCATACTTACCATCAGTGTACCCTATGCTCTTGGAAGAGCCTTGTTTGGATGGTAGACAATAACGTGCACAAATGGTACTGTCTGCCCTAATCTCCCAGTATTTCTGTGGTAACATACCCACTCCTTTCTCCTCCTCCTCTGGCATTCCTTCTCACACTCCTCTGTTCCAGTAGCACTGGACATTTCTCTCTTGCCTTCTCACATTTGTTCGGTGTCCACTTTACCTTGAAGATCCTCCTCCACCCAAATAACCTGTTTTTGAGATATCCTCCAAGATTCAGCTTGAATCGCTTTTTTTAATGAAGCTTTCTCTGGTTCCCCTAAGTCCATTTTTTTCTACTTTTTGCTCACCCAACACATTACTTACACCTATCTGTCTACCGCTCACTTAACACTTCTATTATTTACTCTCTCTCTTTCTTTCTCTCTTCCGATAGCTCTCTATGCTCCTTACGGGCTGCAAACATGTTCCATGGCAGTTACGTTTACTTAAATTCAACAAGCATATGCTAAGCCAGATACTAAGAAAGGAGCTGAGGGTACACAAGAGGGCCAAGGATAAGACCTGCCTATGAAGAACATATCATGGGGAATGAAAAACAAACACCAAAGAGTCTTTTTTTATTACTATGTGGCGAGTGCTGCAACACATATTGGTTGAATGGATTCTGGGTAAGAGGATTTTCAAAGCGGGGACAGACCATAGGAAAACAGAGTTGAGAGGAGCCACTGGACTTGGTAGTCTTGAGCAGGAGGGGAGCAACACAAACTAGATGGTAGGTGCTTGAAATAAAGGTTTTAAAAAAAACTCAGGTAAAGAACAAATGAATAAAACATTAATTGGTAAAACATTTACTTTTAGCTGAAGATTAGTGCTCATAGAATTGTATTTTATAAATAGAACCAAAATAAAAGCTTTCATCCTCTAGTATATTTAATTGTGAAAAGTAAATGGAAGGTAGGAAAGGAGCAGAAGGAAGAATAAAAACAAAGACAGAGAAAGACAGTTGAGAAAGAGCCAAAGACAGACAGGGGATGGGGAGGGGGCCGCCTGGGTGGCTCAGGAGGCTAAGTGGCTGACTCATGGTTTCAGCTCAGGTCATGATCTCAGGGTTGTGGGATCAAGCCCCAGTTTAGGCTCCACACTTAGTGCATAGTCTGCTTGAGAGTCTCTCTCTCCCTCTCCCTCTGTTCCTCTCCACCTACTTGCTCACCCATTCTCTCTCTCAATTAAATAAATCTTTAAAAAAAAAACAGAGGGAGAGAATAAGAGAGAGAAATGCAAAGATACAAAAAGAGAGAGATGCGTAAAACAATGGGAAAAAGAAAGAAAGAGCAGAAAGAAAGCAGGAGACTTTTGGGGCACCCGGTGACTCAGTCCATTAAGCGTCTACCTTCTGCTCAGGTCATGATCTCCCAAGGTCCTGGGATTTAGCCCCGCATCAGGCTCCCTGCTCAGCAGGGAGTCTGCTTCTCCCTCTCCCTCGGCCCTTCCCCCTGCTCATGCTCTCTCTCTCACTCTCTCTCAAATAAATAAATAAAATCTTAAAGAAAAAAAAAAGCAGGAGACTTGTATAAGGAACGTGGCTATAAAAAAATTCTTGAAGAGGTGTTCTAAGAAAGAAACATATTCAAAAGCAGCACATAGGAACACAGAGAGAGTGAATCAGACCCAGACACAGAAACACAAACATCAGAGGGAGAAAAGAGATTCAATGAGAAATACATTAAAAGCCCAAAGAGGCAGCAAGGAGAGATCAGCCCTAACTGGCCCTAGCGCAGTATCTCCATCTCCTCAGTTTTTAGCTGGTAGATTGTTTTTCAACACTGATCTTCTGTAACTGCAAACTGAAATGAGGTCACATATTTTAGAGGTTGTCCCCTGAGTCGTATGATGGTAAACTATGGGCTCATTAGGTCCACAGGTCAGGTGATCACTACCGTTCTCAGTTTAAGAATAGGAGAACCAAGTGATTTTTCGGGGTCATGAACACGGGGTTGGGAGGCCTGCCAAGATTTCTCAGGATTCAGCCTTGGAATTTCTGGAGGAACTGTGAAACATTTTATGATTATAAATCTAATTACTTTAAATAAAAATGTACAGACCCTTCCAGGACTACTAACCCACTTCTGGTAGCTCAGCCCACATTAAATTATGATGAAAGACTTAGTAAACTGTACCCAGAATCTTAATAAATCCTTGAAAACTCCAGGCTGCATTCTACAAATCTGGAATAAATGTTATAATTAAAGTATCATAAAACTACTTTCTAAACTTAAAAAAATGCTAAGAATTCACAGCTACAGTAATGGGGAATTTATTCACTAGACCAGTGGGCATGAAATAATAATTTATCTCCTTTAAATTCATAGAGCAAGGTATTAGACTATATTAATTTTAAAAATATATATTATTTCTAGCCTCTTGGAAACAAAAACACAAAGAGAGACAGTCATATATAAAATACTAAAACCAATTATTAACATTTTTGTTAATAATAAATAAAATTTTCTGTGAGTTTCTTGCTACAGTGATAAATCTGGGTACCTAAAATTACATGTCCAATTCAATTAAAAGTAGAAATAGAGTTAGAATTCAATCTCAAGTTTGCCTGCTCTGAATTCCTTAAGTGAAGGTAAAATGAAATCAGGGTCGATATTAAATGAGAAAATGCATATGAAAGAGGTTTGGTAAACCTCAAAGCACTCCACAATTGTTAGATGTCACCAGAAACACCTTTAATGGAAATGAACAAATATAACAAATACGTTAAATAAGGTTGTTAACTTAAAATACATAAATTAGAACAATAGTACTTCAGGATATTTCCACAGGGACTTTGAACAAAGAGTGTAAAAGTAACCAGGATACACAATTAGGTATTTGTCACTTCACTTCCATTATGCAACCTACCTGTAAAATCTCAATAATCTTCAGTTTGGTGTCCATCACGGTCACGTCTTCATGCTCTACGGGGCTCCCTTGCTTGCTGGGGTGGATGCTGGGCTGAATGTCAGGTACACTCATGGGGAAGATAGAGCCTCTACTGAGTACCATTTGGGTCATCATCTCTCCCACCCCATGGATGGTTCTCATGACATTGTTTCCTGGCACAAGAAAAGTCTTTAAGTCAACACACATGACATCTGGAGGGACACGTCTAATAACCAGTTGGTCAGAACCAGAATGACAGCCAAAGTAATAAGAAAGGAAAGAATAGCATCAACCCCGCTCTGGCTCTTTCCTTATAGGCAAAGTACAGATACTGCAGACACATTTCAAAATGACAGATTTTAAAAATGAAAGTTGACTTTTCTCAGAAAATGCTTTCAAATGAAGCACCACAGTGAGTTGTGGTAGTTCTGATAACATCCAATTCAGGCCCTTCTGGAACACAGTAAGTCCTACCAACTGTCATACCAACAGGCCCTAACTTTTAACAATAATGTGAGAAAACTCTACAATAAATGACTTGCAAGTGAGGATACGAGGATTACATGAAAACATGTAAGTGGTGACTAGCATCCTAATCCTACCCTCAAACCAAGGACTTCAGAACTTTGCTTTCGTGCTTATGAAAAGAGCTTGTGAAGAGCATTGCTCTAACTTCATTTTAAGGAAAAGAAAGTTTCATCTGGGGAGGAAGCATGTGTTTGCCAATACACTTCCCATTCCTTATCCAGTTGGAATAAAAAATCATTATTCAAAATCCACAAAAAGTAATTATGCTTGAGGTAATTACAGAAACACAATAGTGACAAACATGATCATTTTCAAAAAGGGATCACTTCCCTTCTACATCGTCTGAGTTTGAACTTCTCATTCATTTGTCCTCCAATAAAACTGCTTATACATGCATTCCCTCCACTGACCACGAGCAGCTGTACCAAAGGATCCTCCTGACACTGCTCCAATTTATGTTCTCCAGCCTGACTGTTGTTTCTCACTTCTGGATTCCCACAACAAGCAGCAAGGATTCAAAAGAACAATTGTCTGCTTTTCTTTCAGAACACTGGTCTTTGCTCCGTATATGTTCATAGAGCTTTGCTTGAGGCAAAGGCCTAAGAATCTGGCAAATAATTTTCCTTTCCCTAAGTGTCTCAGGGTGAAAACCAAGAGAAAGGGAAATGGAAATAAGATGGGATGAGATAAAACTCTCACTTCTAAGTGAATAGTGTCAACTGTAGGAATGCATACAGGATTAAAGGCAAACAAATAAAAGGAAATATGAAAGGATGGCTCAAAATATCTTGACGGTCTTGTGCTGACCAACCCACAACTTTTATCAGGCCACTGGTAATCACTGTGAAAAGTGAAATGCCTTTTAAAAGTTATTATCTGATCCATATATGAAAGTAGTATATGTAAAAGAGCATGGGGCTCAAATAGTACATTTTGGAGTAGGCAGAGACATGACATTTTTTTCTAGAGTGGCATCTTCCAGGCAGAAATTAACTGGTTTTCCTTCTGAGAGTCTATGACCTTTATTTGACTGCTATTTACATAAACCAAAAAGGAAGGAAAGAAAAATATATATATATGAAAGATAATTTCCAAGTTTGGACAAGATTGAGACAAAGGATTTGAAACAGCCCTCTTTTCTATCAGAACAACCTTGACGCAGAATGCTTCATTGTCTGTGGTTCTCAAGCAATCATAGCAGTTGACTACTTCCAAATCCCTCCACTGTTTGCCATGTGGATTGCAGGGATGCACATCTGGTGGTTGGCAATGGTTTTAGGTCACCGATGTGTAACCAGTACATTTATCCGAATCTTGATTCGGCTATGTATACGTGTTAGCCTCCAAGAGCTGCTTTCTCACCACTAACACAGAACAGGCTCCTTTGTTATTCCTACCCGATTCACACAGAAATCCTTGGCACCCACAGTGTCTGCATCTTATTTAGATTTGCATGGAAAATAATCATTTAATCCAAATGATTATTACACAGAAAGTTAGTCCAGACAATTCTTTCCCCCAAATATAGACCCTGTCACCAAGAAATTAAAATCTAGAGGCCAGAACCAGAATAATATGTAACACATGTTGCCAAAGACATGGGGGGTTCATTCTGGTTCTGCCACATACTTAGATGCCTGTGGCACGTGGTCACCACAAAACTCTCCTGACATCTCCATGTATGGCTAACTGAGAGGTCTCAGAAGATGCTATATTTTCTGGAGTTGCTTGGTGGTGATGAGAGGTGCTTAAATTGTGAACTATCACAGCTTGGAAAACATAAGTCAAATGCCACATAAATCACAGACATGCAAGGCTCCCAAGTATCCATTTCTCCAGAGAAAAATTTGATTCTGGACTTTTGAGATAAGTCAGAGGCCATCAGTTTTCAACACTGCCGAAGAAGAAATCTTACCACTTCTCCTCTCAATCATAATTAGTTAATACCACTAAAAAGTTTTCAGCAGAAACACTACTATATTACCATATAAATCCTCTGGACAAACTAACCCCTAAAAATTCAGCTTTTCTATGTCTTTTATATGAACCCAGAAGCCAGAATTTAGATTTCTGTGTAAAAAGTGTTGAAATGGTTTGAAAACAATGGAAGTCATCTTTGTTAATCAAAAGTAAAAGGAAGGAATTGCTTAGAAATAAAAGCAGATGGATTTTTCAGGGTTTTTTTTTTTATTACATGAATGTATGGATAGTTTTACTAAACTATGGATTAGTTTTACTAATTAGTTTACTAATTAGTAAATACTAATTAGTATTTACTAATACTATTTTAGATTTTCCTAAATGCATAATGGGAATGGGAGTGGACTGAGAATAAATTGTTTCTTTATTTCATGGTTCCAATGAGTCCAGTTCCCATTACCAATTCCAGAGAAGTAAAAAGCAGTAAGAAATCCACCTAACATAAGGCTGAGCTGACTGGGATTTAATTGTACCTATTCAGAAATGGTGTTACTGCTTGTGAGCATTATTATTGCACCCAACAAGTTATTAACAGTTATGTGAATTTCTAGAAAGCATAAGAGATTTAACAGGATCTTATTCAACTGAAATTTATCTTATGTCTATTGGTATTTCTTTTATTTTATTTAAAGTCATCTTTGCTATCTTTTCCTATTAGAAATATATAACACTAGAAATGATAACTTGAATTTTCCAGTTGTTTAGATTTCAGGTAGACATTTCTAGAACCTTCCCAGCATTTATAAGACATCATAGAAATATCTGATTAGAAGAGTTCTGTGAATAATTGTTCAAAGCAATTTAATCGTTCTGTGACTACTAAAGTCAGTTCAGTGTTTTATAATAGAAGCCAAAGAATGGATAACCCCAAAATCAATCTTACTTCCCTGAAACATACTTTTGTAGTTGAATTTGAAAAAATGCATCTGCCGTTATAATAATTCATTTGAAACAGAATGATGTTAAACCATAAAGACATGACTCAGGAAATCTTCCTACTTCCCATCTCTGCTTAGCAGCTCCTTATAAACCTCCACTTGCTAGAAGACGCCTACACTTTAGAACTGGAGTGGTTTTCTATTTTGAACATTCTCTGGAGCAGTGCTTCCTCCCAGTGGTTGAGGGTCTGGCTATAATAGGGCTTTTCTATATGCAAAACAAAAACACTAACACAAGATCAAAGCCTTAATTAAGCTACCAATACAAGCAAGGTAATGAGTACCATGGTACCAACCTTGATTAAATGGAAGAATAAGATTTAACATCCTAAGAAGACAATAGATAACCAGCATTCCCAGTTCAAAGTTAGATCACAGTATTTCAGAGAGATAGATAATCTAGTTTCCCATCGGGTTTTAAGCTTTATGCTAGACCTGGTGGGAACCTGCTGTTCTTCTGCTTGGAGTTCTCTTAATGAGATGGTCACTTAACGTGCTTTCTCACTCCTTTATGATTTCTGGTACAATGTCACCTCCTTAGATAGACCTCTTCTGGCCATCCTGAAGGACTGCTATCACTCTGGAACCATGCACCTGCTTTACATTTCAGCCATGGTATTATCACCATCCCGTATCATATTTTATATTTGTTTATGTGTTTATTGTATATTCCTCTCAAAAAAAACCACATAAGCTCTATGAAAATAAGCCCTGCCTAGTTTACTGCTCTGTCTCCTACATCTGGAATAGTGCCTGACACACAGTAATCATTCAACAAATGTTTGCTAGATTAACGCACTAATAAAAGAAAAAAAAGATTTGATAAACAAATGAATTATTAAAAATGAGATTGACATTTTTATTTAAAAATGGATCTTATCCTAAAAATATTCCATCTTTCATCAAGGTAAGTTTTTGTTTGCTTTATATTTTCCTAAATTTTCTAAATATTTTCAAAAAACATATAATTTCATGTTACTTGAAAAATTATTCATTAAAAAGAAAAATAAAATAGATACCAGTGAGATAAGAGTAATCATGAAATCTGCCCATCCCATGTACTTTGCTAGGCCACTTATACTCCTACAGTATCAGGGCATTTGGGGGACCTATCCCACTTTACTCAGCCAGAAAGTGGCAGAGCTTCAGACAGAGGTCAACCAATATGAACATGCAGTTCTTATCCCACACCATGCAGCTTTGCTAATGGACCACCTCTTACAAGTTTCCAAAGATTTTATACTAGAACTCATAAAACCTACAAAATGCAGAAAGCAAAATTCTTTTTTTTAATAGTTTTTTTTTTTAAAGTAGGCTCCATGCCCAAAATGGGGCTTGAACTCACAACCCTGAGATTAAGAGTCTCATGTCCTACTGACTGAGCCAGCCAGGCACCCTCTGAAAACAAAGATTCTAATTAAAACTGTGCACTAAAAATGTGAAATTACTATTAATCATATAATAAATTTGGTCACATTATCCCCAAGTGAACTTATCCAACCAGTTTTTATTATATATGATGGGTCACACATTACTTGGAGCATTTTATTTGCAATGCACAATTTAATTTTAAGGGCAGCTCGTGCTCAGAAAGCATTTATTAAATAACCAATGTTCATCTGGCTCTATACTAGGGACAGTGGAAGTGTCATAGGAAGAGGACATAGCATAGCAAAAGGAGAACTGACAACATGGCTAGGAAAACATAAAACATATCCATAAAAAATGTAAGAACAAATACAAGGCAGTTGAGATAGTTATAGTATAGCATGGGCGGTGGGAAGATGGCTTAGGATATTTTTTTAATTTTTTTTAATTTTAATTGAAACTTTTAATGTAGTTTATAAAATTATCTTAGTGTGAGAAAAGTGAAGGGCAGCTTCACTGAAAAGACACAATTTTGAACTAGGCTTTGAATGGAGTCGAAGATTTAGATTAGTGTGATCTTTCTAAATTTTTTCACCATCCTATGTACACACTCTTACACCTAACAAAATATGTTCCAAGTCCCGTGAGAATAGGGTTACATAAAATGTGCAAAAAAGTAATGAAGAATAAAAAGTATCATATACTTGTAATGTAATGTGTATGCTTTTACTACATCTCTGAAAAATAACTATTCTCCATTTGATCATGGCCTATTAGAGCGGCCATCATCCTACTAAGCAATGTGTGGTTCCATCATAGCTCATAATCTCATATACTCTGGCATGATTGACACAGAATATCACCTCAAAAGAAGTCTTCCAGGGATCCCTGGGTGGCGCAGCGGTTTGGCGCCTGCCTTTGGCCCAGGGCGCGATCCTGGAGACCCGGGATCGAATCCCACATCGGGCTCCCAGTGCATGGAGCCTGCTTCTCCCTCTGCCTGTGTCTCTGCCTCTCTCTCTCTCTTTCTCTCTCTCTCTGTGACTATCATAAATAAAAATTAAAAAAAAAAAAAAGAACTTTTAAAAAAAAATAAAAAAATAAAAAAAATTAAAAAAAAGAAGTCTTCCAGAGAAGTGGTTTATAAAGAATACTCAGTGGACAAAATAGACAATATACACTTAATTTTCTTCATCCTAAACAAACACTCATTGACTAGAGTGTGTTGATGACCCATTTACACATTCCAACTTTCCAAAACCTTAGAATTAGAACAAAGCAAGATCTATTGGAAACATGTTACCAAAATATAGTAATGTTATTATCCATCTTTTTTTGAATATCAAGTAGACTGCTTAAAAGAAAATTATTTCCCATCCCACCCACACCCTAAAGAAGTGTTATTCAAAGGATGAATTTAAAAAGCAATTCATACAAAACAGTGGTTGAGTTCTACATCCTACTTTGGATTTCATCACTGTCAAATACTGACAAAGTCATTTCAATATTCCAAACCTCAAGATTTTAATTTGCAAAACTCACTTTAATTCTTAACAGTTGGTAATCCAAGCAATAAATGAATTTACATGCTGTTTTACAATTGAGATACAATATAGATACAATGAAATGCAAAGATCTTAAATGAAAAGTTTTAGCACTTCTGCTGAAGGACATATACCCATATGAACCACATGTCATTCAGAAACCAAACATTTCCATTACCCCAGAAGCTCTTTTGTGCTTTTCTCCAATTCATCTCCTCTACATCCCTCCTCACTACCACCACCACCAAAAGCAACCAGTCTTCTGATTCATCATCACACTACAGATATGTGCATTGAATAATGTACAGTTTCATACGTACAATTTTAGTTAAAATCATCATAACCAAAATGTACTAGTAAATTAATCATTGTTAAAGTACAGAGGGGTCTCTAATTCCTTGCTACTCTACTATTGCCTCGACCAGAGAAGCTTTTTTGTTGATGATTAGTGAAGTCAGAGATAACATGTTTCTTAAATGTAAAGATAGCATGAAACAACAAAGGATAACTAATATACTGAATGATTCCATCAAATCCTCAAACTACATCAACAAGTTGAAAACATATGATAAAATCAAAATATAAAAAGCTGTCCTTAGGTCCAAATAAAACCAACTAAAGTATATGATAAAAATGTGATGTAACAGAGCACAAATTCAACTTCAGTCATGTTCAAGTTTCATGGGAATCTATATTGTGTCAGTTTTACTAAACAGACTCATTTCACCTAGACTGCATTACATTACCCCAGTGTTCAGAATGAATGAGAAAGTAACTGTTCTTGCCTCCGTGGTGGTCAGACCAGTTATCAGTGATATTTGAATCATAAGAGGGATAGTTAAACTACACAAGAAGAGGAAAAATGCAGGTGACACGCTGGCCATTTTCAAACCCAGAACTGACATGTGGAAGTGATGTTCAACTTCAGTGTGGCTCCAGGGAACAAAAGTAAGACTGCTAATTGGAAGTTAGAGGGAGGTATATTTAGGATAATCTAATAAAACAGACCTAATAGAACAAAAGAGACCTAATAACTGGAAGTCTTAGAAATAAGACCTGCCTTTTGCAGCAACAAAATCTTGGTCACTCTCGTGTTCAAGGAGATTCTAAGTGACCATTTATAATGGGTGTTGGATGAAGATTTAAGCTTGTATATTGTGTAGATGATTTCAACAGTCCCTTTACATGCTAACATTCTATAAGTTTAGGTTTGTGTTCCAACAATAGACCTTATTGTAGGTCACTGGTAGACTCTCCAGCAGAACTTGAGAGAACTGGGGAACTTGTCCCAGTTTATTAACACCTTGAGGCATCAGATTCTGAGGTTCAAACAATATTTATAAATAGAGGAAATAGTTGGAGTAGAGAGGAGGTGAGGACAACGTGGCCCACCTCAGTCATTCTCATTATTTGTGAGGTCATCCCTAGGTATTGATTCCACCCTATGAACTCAATCTGGTAATGTCAGCTCTTCCTCAGTGCCAGGAACAATTCATATCACTCCTAGGAAACTCTGGAGGCTTCAGAGTCACTTTATAGCTTAAAGGATAAGAATAAATTCCACACTGAACTGTGAAAGATGCTCCACACACTGTGTGGTGATACTTTTGAGAAACCAAAACACAAAAAACTAAACATGATGCCTTCATTTCTGACAAATCCCACAGAAACACCAACAAACACAGAATCAATCTCCTGCCTCTACTAAGTCAACCAATTAAAAAGTCTAACAAAAATAACTTTATGTATTATAACTTTATGTGAATAATGTCTGAGAGAACCAAAAGGAAGTTATAGAGGTACTTCGTGACTTAACTGTACTATGTAAATTAGGCATTCATCATACCCATTAAGTCCTTGTGAAGTTTATTAACTCACACAGTTAGCAAGTGAATATTTCAATCATATTACTCTATTAAGATGGTGCATCAGAGATCACTGAAAAAGTTATAACAACATTAATCACTAAAACTGCTCAAATAAAATTGCAGGGACAAAAATACCAGGAAATACTTGAACACGAACTGGCATTTGTCATGTTCTCTCTCATTCATTGGAACTTTAGAAAGCCAAACTAGAAGTTCATAAGTAATAAAGGAAAAATAATTCCATATTTGGAATGTCACAGTCTATAAGATATTTTTAACAATCAAATACTTACATATTTATATAAAACATGCAATTTACATACATCCATCAAATGCATTTCACTCAATAGATATTTTTGAAAGTCTAATATGTATATAATAGTATATTTTGTGGGCAGCCCAGGTGGCTTAGCAGTTTAGCGCTGCCTTCAGCCAGGGGTGTGATCCTGGAGACCCGGGATCGAGTCCCAAGTCGGGCTCCCTGAATAGAGCCTGCTTCTCCCTCTGCCTGTGTCTCTGCCTCTCTCTCTCTCTGTGTCTCTCATGAATAAATAAATAAAAACTTTAAAAAAAATAGTATATTTTGCTTGTCACAAGCTGCTTATCAAACCAGAAAGAAATTATTTTCATAGATTTTCTCCCCGCTTTGCTTCCCATGGTCAATAAATCTGAAACATTATTATGGAATTATCCAGGTAGTAAATCTAAGAGTCATGGAGGCTTTTGTAAGTCTACTAGAGAAAAACAGACTTATAATTACAAAATTAAGAAAGACATAAATATATATTTGGAATATTAGGACCTCTAAATACTTTTGTTCTCCAAATGCATGCATATTTATATAAGGCAAGACACTTGCATACAATCATCTTAATGATAAGTGAGGTATGAAAGTACATATGAGATATAGAAATGTGTCTAAGAAGATAAAAGTTTTTTATCTGTTTAGAAGATAAAAGTGTCTACCCAAAGTCATGAGGTATTCTGTTGTATTGGCTTGTGGAACTTTATGATTTGCTTATCATAATTAAGTCTAAATTCCAACTAGAATTGGTTTTATTAACAAATGTAAGGGAGGGATAAAATTGATTTCTCTTTTACATGAATATCCAATACCCCCAGGCACAATTGATTGAATAGAACATCCTTTGCCACTGCACTGTCATAAATCACGTGACCACGTAGGTGATGATCTATTTCTGGGCTTCTCATTCTTTTCCACTGGTCTATTTTTCTCTCTTGGACTAACAATTATGTAGGATTGTAATAAACTTGATATTTGATAGTGCATACTTCACAGCTTTGTCCCTCAAAATTGTCTTTGCTACTCTTGGCCCTTCACATTTCCATGTAAGATTCAGAATTAGCTAATTTGGGTAGGCAAAGTGTTCTTAAGCATGCACCAAAAAACTGACTTAAAAATTAAAAAAAAATCGGGGTATATTTTTTAAAAAGTGTCTAACAAGATAAAACTGTTTAGAATTACTGGGGAAAAAGCAAGAGACAGAGCTAGAGATATCTGATGCAGATTATGAAAACTCTTGGGCATCAACTTAAAGAACTGAGTTATTCTCCAGAGAGGATGAGAACTAGTAAAAGAGCTTGGGTATGTGATTTTAGAAGGATCACATGTTGGAATGTGGAAAAAAGAGCCAAAAATGGAGACCAGTCAGAAATTTGCTTCAGGGAGTGAAGAGGAACATCCAGCTTCAAGAGATATTTAAGTGGTAAAACTTTTAAGACTTGTGATTGAAACTTTGTTTTTGAGACAACCCAACCATTCACAAAGGGATGACTGTTGGTTTAAAAAAGCTTTTTTGATCTGACCTGTACAATCACTTCAAGTAAAATCAAAACTCTTTAATAAACACCTAAAGTTTAGTACTAAACTTTCTTGGAAACTAAACTTGGAAAAAGTAGAAAACAGCATCCCTGCAGATGAAGACGTCATCTAGATAGAGTACAGTATGCAGAAAGGACATCAACTATAGGGCTGTGGGTTTTTTGTTTTTTTATTTAAGAAAGTGGAGAAAAGAAAAAGAAAAGAAATCTGAATTCAAAATTTGGTGCAGCAAACCACAAGCTGTGTATGATCTTAGGCAAAGTATTTACCCTCTCTGTAAGCCTATTTCCTGGACAAAATAGTGACCATAATACCTAATTGCTGGAGTGTAATAAGGATTAAAAGTGAAAGTATGTAAAAGATCTAGAGGTGTGCTAATATAAATAATAAATACCATTTTCGAGTAATTTTTGCCAACGTGTGACCTGGCACACGGCAGAAACTCAGTATAAAGTAGACATATTACATAGTTATTCTCCACCTATTTTTAGACATGCATTTGAGTTTTAAAAGGAACACGATCTAACATAAATCCTGTGTTTGAAACTTTCTTGATATATGGAGAGAGGATTAAGCCCAGAGGGAGATAAAGTCCTTTTAGGCTTTATTGATAACTAAGAGAAAACTGGGCAGTTACACAGGCATTTTTTTTCTAAAACTTACAAAAGCTTAAAGCTGGGAGGGGTGGGGCAGGGGCAGGTAGTATAAAAGACATTATACATTAAGCTAGAAAGAACTCAGAGGCACAGTCAGCATAGCACAAAGCTGTGAGAGAACCAGCCTCAGAAGATGAGAAAGTCACAGAAATCTTCCTTCATATCTGAAGAAGAGGATTCCAGAAAAGACTTGCTTCCTAGAACAGATTTCTGATGCCAGTGATTCTGGGGCATTTGGAAGTAGACAGTTTCTAGAAAATTTTCATATCTAGAACTTTGTTGTGCATTTAATGTTTTAATGTTGTTTTTACTTCTCTCTCTAAACTCTATTTCCTATAAGATCAAATCATTTTTATTTTTCTTCCTAATCTGTATTTCCTAGGAGATCTTAATCTTGGCCTACAGGTTTTCCAATCATGGTACTTTTCTGGAAGATATCTATGGTGGATGATGTGATAGTCTCGCCCAGATTCCCTTTCAGGGATGAAGGACAATATACTGCCCCAGCTGCTGGAAGTGCTATTCAGACAACAGCCCTCAAATGTCAGCCCTATACGGGGACTGACTAGTCTGAAGAGAGCCACCTCAAACAAGGCCCCACACCCATTCCAGGGCAGCCCATGGAGGCATAAAGGCTCAGCCCCACACTCACTCCCTAGGAGACAACTCTGAAAAGACATCCCAACTGCAGACATCTCCCCTCACCCCAGAGTTTTCACTAGGTCTGCGTCACAATCTGATTCCTCTCTTTGCCCAATTCTGCTTCTTACCCTTCCATTCCACTGGTGTTGATCCTAAGAGGAATCTAATAAATCTCCTTCATGCTAACCTCTGGTTCAGGGTCTGTTTCCTGGGGAACCCAACCTGTAATAAGTAACTTCAGAGATTCAGGGACATTGGCATCATTGTTGTTGCCATTGTTGTTGTTCTTTAAAAATCAGTGGAAGATGGGGTGCCTGGGTGGCTCAGTCGGCTGAGTGCCCAACTCCTGATTTTGGCTCACGTCATCATCTCAGGGTCCTGGGATTGAACCCCTGGCATTGGGCTCCATGCTCAACGGGGAGTCTGCTTGAGAGTTCTCTCTCTCCCTGTCCTTCTGCCCCTCCTCTCCCTCGTTCTCTCTCAAATAAATAAATCTTTTTTTAAAAAAAATCAGTGGAAGACTCTCAAGGTATTATGAGAACACGCTCATCTGACACAGTGCTTACATACAGAGGGACAGAGAAAAACCTAACACTGTGAATAGGATTACACAGATATCTCTACCGCTTCTCTGAATGAAAAGCTTTTTTTATTAGAAATACATGATCCCAATGGAAAGAAGGAGTAAGCAGAAGGGAAGAACATACAGGAAGTAGGCAGGTGCGAGGAACAAGACACATACCAGAGGTAAGACATATGTGTTCGAAGCAAAGGGACATCACTGAAAGCAGAAATGAGGGACGACAGGTCAGAGGACAGGCCATCCAAAGGAGAATCTTGAGAGGCAGAATGGGAAAAAATAAGTTCAGAAATTGCTGCAAGGGATTTTCAAATGAAGAATGGTAACGGTGCTATCTTCCCCCACAAATAATCCTTGCTAACACTTCTGAGCACTATGAACTCCCACGCAAACTACACACTTTACAGAGACCTGGAAAGAGCTCGGTCAGATTAAAAATTAAAAGAAGTTGAAGGAACACTTGAAAAAGTCTTGAAAATAGGTACCTGTTCTTCAGTTATGGTCATTGTACTAAATCTTATTTCTGTCCGTTGTCATCCCCACCTCCACATACATATGTCCTCAGCCTCACCTGCACCTGGTAAATCCTTGCTTGCTTGCTTGCTTGTTTGCTTTTTTCATGATACACTTTATATTTTTTTAAATTTTTTTCAACTTATTTATTTATGATAGTCACAGAGAGAGAGAGAGAGAGAGAGAGGCAGAGACACAGGCAGAGGGAGAAGCAGGCTCCATGCACCAGGAGCCCGATGTGGGATTCGATCGCAGGTCCCCAGGATCGTGCCCTGGGCTAAAGGCAGGCGCCAAACCACTGTGCCACCCAGGGATCCCTACACTTTATATTTTAAGTGAATAAAGGCTTCTGGATTTCAGGCATTCTAGCCAGTGGCTTTACAAAGAGCAATCACAGCTATTAACCAGGAGAGTAGTGCTTCATGAATATTGGCTGAAAGTGTTTTGCAACACACGTTAAAAAGAACACCATTCAGTGAGTGAAAGAGAGTTACATACTAATCTTCCTAAGAATCACAGTTTTTAACTGAAAGAGCCCATAAAGATCACAGTTAGACTAACCTAATTTTATAAAGGAAGAAACTATTTTCTAGCAGATATTTTGCCTGCAAATACTTTCTTCCTTTCCCACCCATCTAACAATATTAAAAAATGTTTCTGCTCCACCTCCCATCTCAATTTCCCTTCTTTTTAACAGCAATGATGCTGCCAGAAAAAGCATTTCAAGGTGGATCATGCAAAGTCCCTGCCAAACCAAAAAAAAAAGAAGTTAAACTAAAGAAATGGCTGGCTGGTTGTTTGCCACTAAATAGAGAGTTAGCTTGCTCTTACTCTCTTCTCCAAATCTCCTGGGGCAAGGAATGCTCCCAGACAGACATATAAGCAAAGTGCCTCTTCCCAATCGCCGGTCTTATCTCTTCCCTCCCCTGCGTGGGACCCACAGGACCATAAATCACCCAGTGCAGTTCCAATCCTTCCAGAGCACTGTTGTTATCTGTTTCTTATTCTCTAAAACCAAAGGCACTTCAGCTCCAAACCTGAAGCTTCAAAAGAAAGGAAATCCTAAAAGTAAATGGAACTCTCCCATTGACTTTTTTAGTGATTTCCCATTTTTAACATTACAACACATATATACCAACAAAACAGATTATCTGGTCACTGATTAGGAACTGGCCCACATTTCAGGGCTTGACTATGGAAACTCCCAAGAATTTGAAGTTGTAAAACAGCAAAATGATAAAAGATCTAAAGAAACTATTCAGCTCTTGTTTGGTCATTTTCTAATATATTGCTTTTTCTAACTGTGGTGAGTTCAAGGATGGGGAGAGAATTGTGAAAAGAAACTGTAGCACGGCCTAGACACCCTAACTAGGCCTACATCGTACTCCTGGGTTAAAATGTCATAGCTCCATGTTGGAGGTTTAAATTTGAATCCCAGTTCCATTCAAATGACAGACAAGTAGAAGGATATTGACAGGATAACTAAATACTGAGCTAGATACAAACATGCCCAGACTGTGTCAAGTTCTGCCTCTGTTCAAATGGTGATAGGGCTTTCTCTCACTACTCAGAGTTAACATGCTATGTGGTTCGTTAGAAAAATATATGTTATACTCACGTTTGTTCCCAAATATTTGAATGACTGTCTAGGAGAACAAAATACACCCATCTTGCTATTAAAAAAATGATCTTAATTAGTAGT
Source organism: Vulpes lagopus (assembly GCF_018345385.1). NCBI lineage: Eukaryota > Metazoa > Chordata > Mammalia > Carnivora > Canidae > Vulpes > Vulpes lagopus. The sequence goes on from NC_054844.1 coordinate 24,711,393, forward strand.
AGGATCAATCCTTGAATTGTATATCCTTCAGCAGGCATAAAGAGGAAAAAAAGAACAATTTTTTAAGTAGAATGTACTTTCAAAAGTATGTTGAAAATATCTGGCTTACCAGCCAGAGAAACAAATATCATATGATTTCCCTCATATGTGGAATTTAAGAAATAAAACTGATGAGCATAGGGAAAAGAAAGGAAAAATAAAATAAGACAGAAAAGGAGGCAAACCATAAGAGACTCTTAATTCTAGGAAACAAACTGAGGGTTGCTGGAGGGAATGGGGGGGTATGGGGTAACTGGGTGATAGGCATTAAGGAGGGCACCTGATGGAATGAACACTGGGTGTTATATGCAACTGATGAGTCACTAAACTCTACCTCTGAAACAAATAATACACTATATGTCAATTAAATTGAATTTAAATTTAAAAAAAATTAAAAAATAAAATAAATAAATAAATAAAAATAAATTTTAAAAAAATTAAAGAAAATATCTAACTTCTCAGCCAACATATGCTTTGGCTTTTCAGTTCTATATATGACAAAGAAGAGCACTGCTTGACATAATCCTTCCACCCAAAAGATCAATTACACTGAATGGTGCCTGTGCATTTTAAATCACTGAGAGCAAATGATAGGTATTAGGCAAAGCAAATTGACTCAACAGCAGAGCCTGCTGGGAGTGAATACAGTTGTTTGAAAACAGTATTTCTTTTCTTAAGTGAGTACATAGCCAGTGAAAGGTATTGGACTGGTGGTTCTGAGGGTTAGGATCTTCTGTTTCACTAGAACACAGGCCAGGGCAGTGCCAGCTCCCAGCGTCTCCATGCCTGCAGAATTTTCTAAACGGACCACCTCAAGGCATAAAAATTAAAAGCTTCCTCCGAGCCTAGCAATTTCTGGCCAACTGAAAGCCACTGTGATGGTGAGCAGTCACAGCCCGCGGGCTAGATTCAGACTCACAACCAATTCTAGGACGAGGACGACTCACAGTGGCACGGAGTGGGCTGCACTGTTTCCAGAGGAACCAGAAGAGGAAAGCTTCTGCAGCCACCACTCTCCAAGCCAGTCATCCCCATACCCTCAGACACTAATCAGGACATCTAAACCGACCGGATTTCCCCGAAACACAAATGAATGCTGCACAGGCACGCCTTCCTTAAGACAAGTGTCACTGAGGGGCACATGAAATGCAACCCCACGGAACTACAAACCCTTTGCTCCTGGACAGGCCTCTTCTCCTGCCCCCCCTGGGTCTGACCTGCCAAACAGCCAGCAAACACATTTCTCTGAATGTCCAACCCCAACTGTGCCGGAGCAGAATTAGTACGTGGTAAGTAGATCAAGAGGATAAAAAAAGACCTGGTTCTCCTGCACAAAACTTTCCAGACACCGTATGAGAAAAGAAGATTATTATCACTTACTTGAAGGAACTGGTTCATCTAGCAACAATGCTTATAAAACTACTTCCTATTTTTAAAATAATCGTGCTTTGTAAATGACTTCCAATTAAATAAAGTTTCACTAAAATGGGAAAATATAATCTAGATCACTTCAGATGATGATATGCTGGGTATTGCAATGTGGCCACATTGCTATGGCTCCCATGAGTTGTCCTTTCAAGTAACAGTTCCTTACCACCCCTCCTCCCCAGCGGGCGCCCCAGGTACTTTCCATAATCTGGGATTTCCTCTCTGGCACCAACCTCTGTCTCATCCTGTACCACAGGAATTTTTCCCAGGCCTGAAAATCCTGTCTCCACATTTGGAGATTCCAGAAATGTGTTCTCTCTTGCTCCTTTTGTTAAGAATTTATAGAGTCTAATAGAACCTTTGTTAGGAATTTATAGTCTAATAGAACTCAGCTATAATAACACACCTCCTAGTAGAGATGGAAAGTAATGCTCTGAGTTTGAAGTGTCATCTCATATATAATAAATCATTTTCCTACTTGGCTAATTATTTAAGTCGTTAACTTTTTGTTTGGAAACATTTTCAAATTTATGGGAGGAGTTGAAAGAATAATACAAAGAACTCCTATAATACCTTCTTCCCAGGGGATCCCTGGGTGGCTCAGCAGTTTGGCGCCCCTTCGGCCCAGGGCATGATCCTGGTGTCCCAGGATCGAGTCCCGCATCGGGCTTCCTGCATGGAGCCTGCTTCTCCCTCTGCCTGTGTCTCTGCCTCTCTCTCTCTCTCTCTCTCTCTCTCTTTCTCTCTCTCTCCCACGAATAAATAAATAAAATCTTTAAAAAAAAAAAAAAACCTTCTGCCCAGTTTTATGAGATTCACAAATTCAGCCATATTTGCATCCTCTCTCTCTCTCTCTCTCTCAGTCTCTCCATACATAAATACATATCTTTCCTGCACTATTTAAGAGTCAGTTCCACAAATCATGACCTTTTAACTCTCAATTCTTCTCCTTGTATTTGGTAAAAACAAGTACATCCTCTTACATAACCACAGTACAATTATAAAATTCAAGAAATTTGATCTACTACCACAGCCTAATATACAATCCATATTCAAATTTCACCAATTGTGCAATAATATCTTCTGTAGATGATATTTTTCCTGATCCAAAATCACATGTTGTATCTACTTGTCATGTCTCTTTAATCTCCTTTAATCTGGGAGGGTTTCTTAGCCTTTCATGACATGAGCATTTTGAAAAGTTCAAACCAGTTGTTCCCACAATTTGTACTTGTCTCATAATTCTTCATGATTAGCTGGACATTCTGAATTTTTTTTCAGGGATACTTAATAGGGGATGTTATGTCCTTCTCACTGCATCACATCTAGAGGCACATGACATTGCTTTGCCCCAGTTTCCTTTTATTTTAAACTTTGAATTTTGTTTACTTAGCTTAAAAAAAATCCATATTTATAAAACTGATCCCGTATAAAGTGTTCACTTTTTAAAAATTCATGAACCAATATTCTGCCCTCAGTTACAATTTTTCTAAAATATTAGCTCATTGGACTACCTCATGGTATGTACTGCACTATTTTTTGTGGTTTCCATGCACCCAGCCCACACCTTTGTATATTGAACTCCCTAAATTAGAGAGTGCTGCTTCCTGCTTGGCCTTCAATTGATACACCACTGAAGTAGCATTCTCCATAGATCTCCATATCATCATGACTTTCCAGAAGCTCTGGATAACTAAGGCACCTCAACAGGCCCTAAACAGGGATGGCAAATGATATTAATCATTGGATGAAGAACATTAAATTTACATTATATGGCTCAATATTGGTAGCAACATATATACCCAAGCTTTCTATACTGTAAAACTGTTATTTTATCTCTAGATTTTGCTGATAAGTACAGATCTGATCAATTCAGCTTTCTGTCATCATCATTCCTCAAAAAATTTGATGACTAGATAAAGAAAAAAGTATATACATATATATTAGCTCACTGGACTGATAAATAATCAAGTGGTACAGACGACAGGAAGACTAATTTCTTATGCTTTAACTCATAGCAATGCTGTTAACTTACTAGGGCATCTTGGGCAAGTTAATCTCCCTGACTATGCTTTTCCATATTTGTACTTGAAGATAAAAGTTTCTAAAAAGTTAACAATGCAAATTAACATTAAACAAATGTTGAACATTAATAAAAGCAAAAATGATTCCTCGGGAAAGATTTCTAGAGGTGAGTAGAAGGAAGAAAGCCCAGCATAACATCTCTCAGAAGTATCAGCTGTAACTCAATTATAATTGTTACTAAATCATGCTTAACAACAAACCATGTTTTCTCACAGTTTGCATTATGTACCCAATCATAGGAATGTGTAAAAAAATAATTTTCTCCCTGATTTGCAGACATCAAGAGAAGAGATCTTAAAACTACGGTCCTTAATTCAAATTAATTTCAATACACCAAAACCAGGATAACAGAATTCTGGGGTACTTACTAGTAAGAGAATAAGCACATTCTTTCAGATTCCAAAAATCTAGCCAAAATCCACAAACCCCGTTCTACCAATTAGGAAAATGTATTTCCCCAAATCAAGAGACTGTGTTCTACTTGACATACCTGTCTCAAAAGGAAGAAACCTCTGAGTCTCGGTTCATGCAGTGCATATATAGATACTTCTCATCGATAAAACATAAGGTTTCTTAGAGAATTATAATTGGCTCATAAAAACTATTATGAATCTATTTTAATACTGGAGTAAAATTGTGCTGTTCTATATTTTAATAATGTAAATTTAATAGTGCCAATGTTAAGCACAAATCATACTACACAGGAGGTAATCCATGTAAAATCACTTAGCACATAGGGTAATTCAATGAATATTAGTTACTTAGGAAATATATTCATATAAGCCTACAAACAATTAAAATTATCTAGCATTACTTTTTACTTGACTTCCAAGATCTCACATTGTCCTGGAGTTCTTTCTCACTGGCCGCTCTTATCTCATGGCTCAATATTAGAGAGTCCCAAGATTCAATCTTCAGACCTCATTTCTTCCTCATCAACAATCACTCCCTAAGTGATCTTATTCAGTCTGAGATTTTGAATGTTTTCTATGCACTGATTCTGACATTATTTTTTCTACCCTGACATTACCCTAAAGGTTCATTCATATATATAACTGTCAACATAACATCTCCACTTGGATGCCCAATAGGTATTTAAACCCAATGTTCCAAGACAGGGATGTCCACTCTCACCACTGCTATTCAACATAGTATTGGAAGTCCTAGCCTCAGCAATCAGACAACAAAAAGACATTAAAGGCATTCAAATTGGCAAAGAAGAAGTCAAACTCTCCCTCTTCACCGATGACATGATACTCTACATAGAAAACCCAAAAGCCTCCACCCCAAGATTGCTAGAACTCATACAGCAATTTGGTAACGTGGCAGGATACAAAATCAATGCCCAGAAATCAATGGCATTTCTATACAATAACAATGAGACTGAAGAAAGAGAAATTAAGGAATCAATCCCATTTACAATTGCACCCAAAAGCATAAGATACCTAGGAATAAACCTAACCAAAGAGATAAAGGATCTATACCCTAAAAACTATAGAACACTTCTGAAAGAAATTGAGGAAGACACAAAGAGATGGAAAAATATTCCATGCTCATGAATTGACAGAATTAATATTGTGAAAATGTCAATGTTACCCAGGGCAATTTACACGTTTAATGCAATCCCTATCAAAATACCATGGACTTTCTTCAGAGAGTTAGAACAAATTATTTTAAGATTTGTGTGGAATCAGAAAAGACCCCGAATAGCCAGGGGAATTTTAAAAAAGAAAACGAGAGCTGGGGGCATCACAATGCCAGATTTCAGGTTGTACTACAAAGCTGTGGTCATCAAGACAGTGTGGTACTAGCACAAAAACAGACACATAGATCAATGGAACAGAATAGAGAACCCAGAAGTGGACCCTGAACTTTATGGTCAACTAATATTCGATAAAGGAGGAAAGACTATCCATTGGAAGAAAGACAGTCTCTTCAATAAATGGTGTTGGGAAAATTGGACATCCACATGCAGAAGAATGAAACTAGACCACTCTCTTGCACCATACACAAAGATAAACTCAAGGTGGATGAGAGATCTAAATGTGAGACAAGATTCCATCAAAATCCTAGAGGAGAACACAGGCAACACCCTTTTTGAACTTGGCCACAGTACTTCTTGCAGGATACATCCACGAAGGCAAGAGAAATAGAGGCAAAAATGAACTATTGGGACTTCATCAAGATAAGAAGCTTTTGCACAGCAAAGGATACAGTCAACAAAACTAAAAGACAACCTACAGAATGGGAGAAGATATTTGCAAATGACGTATCAGATAGAGGGTTAGTATCCAAGATCTATAAAGAACTTATTAAACTCAACACCAAAGAAACAAACAATCCAATCATAAAATGGGCAAAAGACATGAACAGAAATCTCACAGAGGAAGACATGGACATGGCCAACATGCACATGAGAAAATGCTCTGCATCACTTGCCATCAGGGAAATACAAATCAAAACCACAATGAGATACCACCTCACACCCGTGAGAATGGGGAAAATTAACAAGGCAGGAAGCAACAAATGTTGGAGAGGATGCGGAGAAAAGGGAACCCTCTTACACTGTTGGTGGGAATGTGAACTGGTGCAGCCACTCTGGAAAACTGTGTGGAGGTTCCTCAAAGAGTTAAAAATAGACCTGCCCTACGACCCAGCAATTGCACTGTTGGGGATTTACCCCAAAGATTCAGATGCAATGAAACGCCGGGACACCTGCACCCCGATGTTTCTAGCAGCAATGTCCACAATAGCCAAACTGTGGAAGGAGCCTCGGTGTCCATCGAAAGATGAATGGATAAAGAAGATGTGGTTTATGAATACAATGGAATATTCCTCAGCCATTAGAAACGACAAATACCCACCATTTGCTTCAACGTGGATGGAACTGGAGGGTATTATGCTGAGTGAAGTAAGTCAATCGGAGAAGGACAAACAGTGTATGTTCTCATTCATTTGGGGAATATAAATAATAGTGAAAGGGAATATAAAGGAAGGGAGAAGAAATGTGTGGGAAATATCAGGAAGGGAGACAGAACATAAAGACTCCTAACTCTGGGAAACGAACTAGGGGTGGTGGAAGGGGAGGAAGGCGGGGGGTAGGGGTGAATGGGTGACGGGCACTGAGGGGGACACTTGATGGGATGAGCACTGGGTGTTATTCTGTATGTTGGTAAATTGAACACCAATAAAAATTATTTATTAAATAAATAAATAAATAAATAAATAAATAAATAAATAAACCCATGTTCCCATATAGAAATCCTGATTTTCCCTCCAACACCCTCATCCACCAGTCCTTCCTACCCAGATAATAGTACCACATTCACTTGAATGTTAATTCAAACCTAGGAATACTCTCTGCCTCTCCACCTTCTCATTTCACATTCAAGCCCTATCAGTTAAGACTATAAAATTTTCAATTCATCCACTTCTCTCCTACTCTTAAAACTATTCTCCTGGTTCATCACCATAACTCAATTCCCCAACAGCCTCCTAACTATGGTCTTCAACCACTATGCCCATATCAGTATTCTCCGTTCTCTACTCATCAGCCAAAATTATCGGATCCTATCAATCCTTTCTCAAATCCTTCCAAAAGTTGCCCATCAAACTGAGAACAAAATTCAAATTCACAGGTCTGCAAGGCTCTACAATCTAGGATTCTCCAACCTTCTCTCCTACTATTCTTCCCGCCCTCACTTTACCCCAGCCAAAATGGCCTTCCTGCTACTCCTCCCACTTGTCAAGCTTATTCAGCCTCAGGGCTGGCTTTCCTTGACAGATGTAGATCTCTGCTCAAATGTCAGAGGTCATTCAGTCCATTCTGTCCTCCCCACTTACTCTACCACTCTCCATATTGTCCTACTTAATTTTTCTACATAGCATCATCTGATGTTATAGTGTAGACTCATTTGTTTATTCTTTGTCTCCCCAGGTAGGGAGAAGGGAGGAATTCTATCTCTGTATTAATTGTCTGTCCTCATTGTGGCTAAGGAGTTTATCTTCTTTATTTCCAGGGAGTAGCACAGTGTCTGGCATGCAATAGTAACTCAATAAATTCTTGTTGAAAAAATTAATTAATGGTTCTTAAATTGCTGAAAGGATGATTAAAATATCAGAGATGAATGGATTCCATGAGAAAATACGAAAATCATGAATAATCTATAAAGGACTTATTAAATTCAACACCAAAGAAACAAACAATCCAATCATGAAATGGGCAAAAGACATGAACAGAAATCTCACAGAGGAAGACATAGACATGGCCAACACACACATGAGAAAATGCTCTGCATCACTTGTCATCAGGGAAATACAAATCAAAACCACAATGAGATACCACCTCACACCAGTGAGAATGGGGAAAATTAACAAGTCAGGAAACCACAAATATTGGAGAGGATGCGGAGAAAAGGAAACCCTCTTGCACTGTTGGTGGTAATGTGAATTGGTGCAGCCGCTCTGGAAAACTGTGTGGAGGTTCCTCAAAGACTTAAAAATAGATCTGCCCTATGACCCAGCAATTGCACTGTTGGGGATTTACCGCAAAGATACAGATGCAATGAAACGCCGGGACACCTGCACCCCGATGTCTATAGCAGCAATGTCCACTATAGCCAAACTGTGGAAGGAGCCTCAGTGTCCATCGAAAGATGAATGGATAAAGAAGATGTGATTTATGTATACAATGGAATATTCCTCAGCCATTAGAAATGACAAATACCCACCATTTGCTTCAACGTGGATGGAACTGGAGGGTATTATGCTGAGCGAAATAAGTCAATTGGAGAAGGACAAACATTATATGGTCTCATTCATTTGGGGAATATAAATAATAGTGAAAGGGAATATAAAGGAAGGGAGAAGAAATGGGTAGGAAATATCAGAAAGGGAGACAGAACATGAAGACTCCTAACTCTGGGAAATGAACCAGGGGTGGTGGAAGGGGAGGAGGGCAGGAGTGGGGGTGAATGGGTGACGGGCACTGAGGGGGGCACTTGACAGGATGAGCACTGGGTGTTATTCTGTATGTTGGCAAATTGAACACCAATAAAAAATAAATTTATTATTTAAAAAAAAGAAAATCATGAATAACTTAAAAGCATAAAAAATATGCCTCACAGGGTAGATATAGACATGACAAGGAGAGTACACACAAGATATATGCAAATTTTGAGAGGAAAATAATACTTTTCTTTAGGTAAAAGTCTGAAAGCAGACTGAGTACTGAGCCCAATAGTCAAGATCAATTTCTAACTTTTAAAGAACGGTTTAATTCAGAATAAACTGGAGATTATAAAATACACTCTGGGACTGTTAAGAGGAGCCTCTCATTGGTGGGATTCAGAAAACAGAAATAGGATAGACAACCAGCATATCCCTGCTCTTTGATTTACCATTGCTGTTCTTGGCTTTTCCTTTGCTTTCATTCAGATATTATTCATAGACGTTTACTTTTATAAAATTCTAATTTCATATAAAAGTTGCAGAAGAGTACAGAATGCTTATATATCTTTTCATTTTTTTCCACTTTCTTTTATAGAGCCTCCCCCTACACATCACAACTCTATCTGAATATACACTACATATTATATATTTATCATGCTATGTCTTAGAGATCACCATTCCAGACAATTTCACCATGGAGAATTTAAGTTATCTTTTATTTATAGAATGTTTTCTTGGATTGTAATTTTAAAATTAGTTCTGTTCCATTGTTTACTTCTTCAGAGGAATTCCAATTATTCATTATTCATATTCTTCTTTGCCTTTCTTCTATTTCAACCACTTTCTCTCTTTTTACTTTTTTCTTCATATTACTAACAATTCTCATCATGGTTTCCTGCCTTTTTTCAATGGTGCATTTTATACTTTCATTCAAATCTATTCTTTTGATAACATAATTTAGTCTGTATATCTAAAAAGAATAATGTCTACCATTTTATTCTATGTCTCCTGATTCCAATAAACCTTCATTTCATCTCTTCTAGGTTTTTTTGGTCCACTTATAACCTTAGTTTTTTAATCTATGATTCAAAGTGTTTTTCATATCCCAATGTTTGTTTGAAGATGTTTAATTCACTCTAGAGTCTCATGTTACAATTTACTTCTCTTTACTTCTCTTCTTTACTTTGGTGGTTGTTTTTCAAAGAATTTCTACCAGCTGAAATTTTTTGATTCTCCATTCTATTTTGATCTTACAGTAGCTTCTTTTTTTAAAAGATTTTATTTATTTATCCATGAGAGACACACACAGAGAGGCAGAGACACAGGCAGAGGGAGAAGCAGGCTCCATGCAGGGAGCCCGACGTGAGACTCGATCCTGGGACTCCAGGATCACGCCCTGGGCTGAAGGCAGGCGCTAAACTGCTGAGCCACCGGGGTTGCCCTTACAGTAGCTTCATATGTAAGAGGACCAATTTCATATCTGCATTTCTTGGACAAAGTTGACAATATGAGCTGGTTTACATATTCTTTAGTTCAAGAATACTCTCTCCTGTCAGAGTGGCAAAGTACGATTTCTTTAAAGTTTGGCTCTTGAAGAGCAGCAACGGAAAGGAGTTACACACATTTCCTACAATCTTGTTTTGTTTTGTTTTGTTTTTATCTTGTGGTACTCAGGACTTTGTCCCCTGGCTTCTTTTTCCCTTCACCAAAAAGATTCCAAAGGGTGACTTTACCTCATCTCTAGGGATGAACATTAACCTTCTTCATCTCTAGAAATACTGCTTTTCCACAGCTGCTACCCCTGTACTGTTAAGCCCTTTCCTCTTTACTCAGAGCTCTTATCTACCCAGATTCTCTGTCAGTATTTTCACAATTAGCATAGACTTTCTTTCTGAGGGTGATTTGCATACAATACCTTCTTGTCTCTTCTGCACTGTTTTCCCAGAACCTTCTAATTGTCTACAAAGATTTGCAGTGAGAACCTGCGAGACAGCTCTACGGAAAACTGACACTACCTTTCTACTTACACCTGAAGTTTGTATTGTCCTCTGCCTTCTAGTTCTGCTGAAGGGGAGGGATTTATGTCATAAAATTTGCTTCTTATTGATCTCTCCAGATTTTTGGAAAATGTAGAAATTATCGAGATTTAGGCAGCAGAAATGAATTACTCAGCTATCTGGAAGTTCCTCATTTATAATTCTGAACCAGATACTTCTTCCTGAAGTCTGAAATTACATTTCTGGTTTTGCTTTTTTTTTTTTTTTTAAGATTTTATTTATTCATGACAGACACACACAGAGAGAGAGAGAGAGAGGCAGAGACATAGGCAGAGGGAGAAGCAGGATCCATGCAGGAAGCCTGACATGGGACTCAATCCCAGGTCTCCAGGATCACACCCCAGGCTGAAGGCAGCGCTAAACCGCTGGGCCACTGGGGCTGCCCAGTTTTACTTTTTTAATCCTGTAGTGGACACTACAGTGGACACACGGTGCTCTACCCAGGTCCCCCCTTCAGAGTTCAGGTACCTATTCTCCCAGTTGGGAGCATCATGTTGATGATCTCTCACTATGCCTCTCACTAAGAGTGACCCTGACCAAAGGGAACTGTCTTACCTACGGTTACACTCCCCACTCCATGACAAAGTCATCAATCAGTGGTTGGCTGATATAAGAATACAAAACTCAGCCCCTTTGCCTTAATTTATGCCAACTGTAAAAAGCCACCCTGCTCTAGATTTCCTTATATGAACATCTGGTGTCTCAGTTCGAACTGTAGTATGGATCAGTTTCTCCATCTGCCCAGTCCTACCTTTCTCACTTCCTTACAGTTGCATATCCTGAACACATTCTTCAATATACTCCCTGCAAACGATTCTCTACCTCTCACTGTTTGCATGGCATCCAACCTAAGACAATCACCATCAAAAAAAATTTTATTGCATTATGAGATAGTCCTATTGTAAGTACCTTGAATAAACTGTATACATTCATTTAATTCTCATGAGGAAGCTGTGAGGAAGCTACTATTATTATCATCTTCATATTTCAGATAAGAAAAAAGACTCTTATAAAAAATAAAAAGATAAGTACCTTGCCTAAGTTGGTAAATGGTTAAGGCAGCATTTGAATACAGCACTCTAACTCAAAAGCCCATTCTCTTATTCACTTCACTATACTGCCTCCCACACTGATTTTACATTCATTGCTTCTCTGGTATGACTATTACTGTTCCAATTCTTTGCACTTTTCCGTGCCCTGCTATGAAGCATAACCACCATATGACACATACCAAGATAATCATACATATTAAGATGTTTTTTTTTAACACATAATATTTTCACTAGTGGATTAGTCATAATGTTAGTTGCCAAGATGGAACTTATTAATCTATGGATTTTTCTTTCAAATTTTTAAGTTAAAAACAGAAGTATGTTTATAAATCTAGCCTATTATCACTTAACCCTATCATAGGATCACTTTTCATTTGTACACATTCATTAGCAGGTACATTTAACAACCACTTCTCTGTAGATTTTTTTTTATCTCACTTCCAAAAAGATTATAACTTTTCTCAAAAATTCTTACCTCCATCTTGAAATTTGCTTAATCTCTCAAAATACGAAGACATGGGGGCCTGTACGATATCTAGGATAGCCAGAAGTGTTCTTGTTAGTCTCAACAATTCACTGAAACTATAAAATCCAAAGTATATAAGATTCCGAGCCAAGTGGACCACCTTAATTTAAAAAAAAAAAGGGACGGGGGATAAGAAAAGAAAAAATAACATTAGAAACTGAAATTAATATTGATTTTTTTTTAAGTAGGTTCCATGCCCAGCACAGAGCCCCGTGCAGAGCTTAAACTCATGACCCTGAGGTCAAGACCTGAGCTGAGATCACGATTCAAGCTGAGATCAAGAGTCGGATGCTTAACTGACTGAGCCACCCTGGAATACCTGAAATTAACATCGATTGTTTTTATATTATCTAAATTAGTGCAGGTATTTCTAAACTTTTTAATTCTTTAATGCCTAGGAATTAAAATGTCTGCAAAAGCAGCCACTGAACTTTGATTTATTCAAGTTCATTATTAAATCCAATTAAGGCCAGTTTGTCATCTCTATCAAAAGCCCAGATGACAAGATTGGTGTCTGGTGAACAGTCAACAAGGAAGCCAAAAAGAAGATTTCAGGTGTATCAAGGTGTTTAAAGAAATCTACATTAGAATGATTTACTTAACTAAATATTAACTTACTTAAATCAGTAGGATATCACTTAATAAATGGTTACATTAATGAATTATGTTAATAAATGGATATTATCCCCGAATTTGTCCAGAAATAATTTGTCCCCTATGCTGTTTTGTGGTTTTCTGGACACTATGAAACATCCTAGGTATGACAGCTAGCTTCCAACATGGTCCCCAAAGTATGCTATCTTTTCACACTGCACCAAGGATGGTCTGTGTGATGAACAGAATACAGCTGAAGTGATAGCATACCACTTCCAAGATTAGGTTAGAGAAGACGGCAACTTCCATCTTGGGTTCTCTCTCACTTTCTCTCTAATGGCTTGCTCTGGGTACCATAAGGACACAGGCAGTCTACGGAAAGGCCCACATGGAAAAAAGATGAAGCCTCTGGTCAACAGCCAGTAAGGAAGTATGGCCACCAAGAAACACATGAGTGAGCTAGCTTAGCAGGTAATCTAGCTAGAGGTAACTGCAACCCCAGTCAACAGCTTCATTACACTTTCATGAGAGTCCCTGAGCCAGAATGGTGCATTTTCAGATTCCTGACCCATTGAAACTGTAAAATAATACATGCTTCTTGCTTGAACTAAGTTTGGGAGTAATATGTTATACATCAGTGGATACCTAACACACCAGGTATCAAGTAATGGCATCTTTTCTCTAGTTTTGTCATTATATCCCCTAAATGATATTAAAACCGAAGGCATTTCATTCAGTTTAATGAGGCTATTAACAATTTCACTTACACAGAGATGGGGGGGGAAATGTATCCAAACAAATTACAATGTATGCAAACTGTCTTTTGTTCATGAAATGCAATAAAGTTTACACAGATAAATGAAATTACCCCAAATCCACAAAAACAATTGGTAACAAATAATTATAAATAAAATATTTTGTTTTGGACATTAGGTCCAATTAAAGCATCAAATCTATCTTTTAACCAATGCCAGAGGGAATCATACATTCATCAACTAAACTATCCAATTACCAAAACATCCTAAATATTAGAGGGAAAAAAAACTTTGGTGCTCAATATATCTAATTTTTGACTGAATAACCTCACAAATGAGTTGTTTGTATAAAATACCTCAAATGTCAGTTTGTTTTTTTCTTTATCCCCAAAAGGAAAGGGCTGATTTACAACTTCTTTCAAGTATTCTTCAACAAATTCCATTGTCAGTGCAAATTTCCTCTTCATATCATTTCTGGAAGAGTCTGTTATAGAATCATATCTGGAAAGATAGAAAGAATATGAAGCTAAGTTGATTGCAATCATTCAAAAATAGGAAAATATATATACTTTAACCTCCCAGCTTCTTAGATTTAGGTAACTCAGTTAACCCTTCTAGATGTTTTTAAGAAGCACTTAAAAATTGTTATTCCTATCATAAATACGATTTCTATTTATTGGTTTCCAGAATGATGTTTCTATTTTTAAGAGTTGTCATTTTACTCTCCAAAAAGCATATCTTATTTGTATTTGAAAGACCAACAACCTGGATGGGGGGATGAGTTAAATAGGTGATAGGGAGTAATGGGTGCACTTGTGATGAGCACCAGGTGAAATATGGAAGTGTTGAATCACTATACTGTACACCTGAAACTAATATAACACTGTATATTAACTAACTGGAATTAATACTTTAAAAAATAATATAAATGCTAAAAAAAAAATAAAGGCTAACAACCTGAGTTTGAACAGAAATGTCCTTCCATATATTTCATTTCAAAATTGAAGACATTTGATTTTGAGTTCATCTACTGAATTTAAAGTGTTCAAGAAATGTTTCTAAACATACTCATGAATTGTGATCTTTGTAGGGATTTCGGTCCAGAGCCTGGCATAGCGGACAGGCACCACAGACTCCTGCGGATCCCGGTCAACATGCATGTGGAGCATGAGGCGGCAAAAAGATGCTCGGAGGTCAAATGGCAGGCTCTCATCTGACACACACCGCAGGATCAAATCAACAGAGAGCTGTGTAGAAATCTGATTTATGGCCAGATATTGGCGATCCAAGCACATCCTTGCAAAGAGATTTAGCTGGTACCTTAAAAATATGAAACATATTACATTATTTGTCTTCCCTTGATAAAGTTCTTAAACAGCACAATATCAATCAGTATCTACAATTTACTTTTATAGGACACCAATATTTCCAAGTGTTTGTGACACTGGAGTCAAATTTTTGGGGTAGTAAGTTAAGATCAAATAACAAATACATGAAATTGTCTCTATGTCCATTCAAGCTGCAATTCTCTTACTTGTTCCACCAACATGTGTCTGGTGGCAAGTGTCATTATGCTCTCTGTTTTTTGTCTCCTAGGATTACAAATACACTAAGCCTGAGGGCCATGGATGAAAAATCCCATGAAACCATCTCCTTCCTGCCCATTACCTAGCTCCAGCTCTAACATCTAGCTACAGTCTAACTTTAGATCCACACAGTTCCAAAACCAAATGTGACCCACCCAAATAGCATCAGTTACACTTGGATTCATCAGCCTCTGAGATCAAGGATTAGCCTTGGCTTTGTTGCAATATCTCTAGAAACCAGGAAACATGGGGGGCATGCTCTGCCTTTCTCAGATTCCTGTCATTTGAGCCCAACTGTTTCCATGGGCATCTGCTAAAGGTTTCGATACCTTAAGCTCAAATACACCAGCTAGATCATTGTTCCCAACATACTGACCAGCAGCAACTTCCATGGCAACCTCTGCTGCCATGTGCCACCTTTCATAACTATAGATACTAGCTTTTCTCCAGTCTGAGCTGTCCACATATTCATAAGCTCTCTACATTCCTGCTGGCTTACTTTCTCCAACTTTGCCTCTGAAGCTGGATCAGCACACCCAGCTCAGTTCCATCCCTCAAGTCCAACACCATGGTCCCAATAAGTCTCCCATCTGCACCCACACCAAACAATAACAGAAAAAAAAAACCTCTCTGCTGCACATCAATTTCAAATTAGTGAAAAATCAGAAAATTGCAAGTTGTGTAGGTGGCAAACACAGATGTCCACTTTTATTTTGAATATTTTAAATAATATTAAATATTTCAGCTACCTTAGTTTTGACACGACTTTTAAAATTTCCTCTTCATAGATACCTGACTTTTAGAGGTTTCAGAGAATCTTCTCTCAATGAATATGTAACATTGACAATTATGATTCTTTACCTATAATAGGTAAGAACTTCCAAATCAGCTTTTGTGCCTTCTTTTGCTTCTTGAGCAAGGTGCCTTATTGCTTTGCCATGAGGTTCCTTGTTGCTATCAATCCAGTAGAGCCAAACTTCTTCATCATCAATGTCATCTGAAAGGATGGAGCTCTCCATAGGGTTGTCTACTTGCATCGAGACCAGCCTTGAAATAAATTATACATACAAAAATCTATAAAGAGGCTAACTCACAAATATGACAGGAACTATGGTGCTTAAAAATAATGAACAGAAAAAGATTCCTCCCCTATCTGGGCTTACTTAGTTTGAATGAGAATGTCCGCATTGCCTGGGCTCAACATAAATTTACAGATGAGTTCTTGAGTTACAGGTATAGCAGTGGTATTGGACACACACAGATCTGATAAATAATCCAAAAACCTAGCAAGAGAAAAAAATAATAAATTGAATGCTAGGAAAAGGCATTTCACAGAATATCACAATAAAAATATTTGGGGATATAATGAAAGTAACTTTTTAGATCTATTTTTAATACCCCCTTACAACAGCTTTTAATATGTTGCTTATCTACTGCATCATTAGAAACAAATTAAACATCCAATTATTTGTGTTTAATACAAATTTTCTCTCAAAAAAGGATATGTTTGTTTCTATTTATTTGGTGATATTCCTCCCATAGCACTGTGACTTATTAGGTTTAGAAAATCATTTATCTGCCCTAAAAAGAAACTATTCAAGAACTGGATAACAAAACAAAAGCAGATGAAAGCTAATGCTGTACTGAGTAAAATACGAAAACAGCACACAGTTACTGAAAGTGAGCATGGCCTTGTTGAGTCAAAGACCCATTTCTACCTTCTAACATTTATTTGCTGTGCTAATTAGTAAAGAAAACTGTCAGTCTGCTTGACATTTCTGCATTCATTTCTCCCAGATACAGTAGCATGGTACAATAAAAAGTAAATTAGATGGAATACCCCAATCATAAGGAATATTACCATAATGTTAGTAATAGGTAATTATGGTTTTATGGTAATATTCCTTACTACTAGGGTATTCTTGGACAAGTTGATATCTAGGCTTCTGTTTTCTGTTCTCTAAAATGTGGATAATAATTTATAATAATATAATATATTAGTAATTATAATATACAACCAGCATATCTCATGGCAATGTACAAAGATTTAAATGAGACAATGTAAATGAATATTTTTTTTATTTTATTTTTTTTTAATGAATATATTTTTAAAAACTAGTAGTACTATAAAAACATACATGATTAGAATGAAAGTTACTTATATTTAAATATGTCTCTAAAATGTTTTAATTTCCTATGAGGTAATAACTGTATGATACATAATTATTATAACAGCAAACCCAACCTAGTTTTGTCCATGCAATTAGTGATGTGAAAGAATTTTGACTTTTAAGGGGTGCTTGGGTGACTCACTCAGTTAAAAGTATGTCTCTTGACTTGGGCTCAGGTCATGATCTTAGGGTCCTGGGATCAAGCCCTGCGTTGGGCTCCCTGCTCAGCAGGGAGTCTGCTTGAGGATTCTCTCTCTCCCTCTCCTTCTTCCCCTCCCCCCACTCATATGGTCTCTCTCTCCTCTCTCTCTGCGTCTTTGTCAAATAAATAAATGAATCTTTTCAAAAAAATAATTTAAACTTTTAAAACATTCTAAAAATAAAGGAAAAGGCTTTTTTTCCAAAACAAACAAAAAGAAACACAAAAAATAAAGCACAATTCCCACTAGTAAAGAATACTACATGAACCACTTCAAACCTTGGCTCACGATTTCTCCTGAGTAAACTGACAAATGTTTCTATTTCTTTTGCTGTGATATGTTTCTCTAGTAGTTTTCTGTTGTTGTGCAACAAAGCTGTGATGGTATCTTCTGCCAAAATATCATAGCCAATCTGGGACTGCATGACACAGAAATTCTTAGCAATATATTCCTGCAAAGAAGAAAGACTGTCAGAATGCACTGCCAAACAGCTTAGAAATAACAGGTTCTATTAGAGTCAGCAACATTGATTAATTTATTCATAACAGAAAACTCAAATGCATTATCAAAAGAAAGGCAATAATCCTTCAAAAAATATGGCTTTTTGAGAAAGGAAACTAAAACATACGAGCATATGCCTAATTTAAATTATAATAGAAAATCATATACCTAGATATATTTAATGTGAGTGCTTATACTCTGAAAGCATAAACAGGAAAAACAAAAATAAACCTAGTTAAAACAACAATTTCTTTTGACATGGTAAATTTTACCAGCCTAAAAGAGGCTCTTCTTCTAACTCTTACTGAAAGTCATAACCACT
Source organism: Vulpes lagopus (assembly GCF_018345385.1). Taxonomy (NCBI): domain Eukaryota; kingdom Metazoa; phylum Chordata; class Mammalia; order Carnivora; family Canidae; genus Vulpes; species Vulpes lagopus. The sequence continues at coordinate 24,729,659 of NC_054844.1, forward strand.
GATTTTATCATAATTACAGAAAGAAAATGGCTCTGATATTTTGTTCATGGCATGAGATCTATACTTGTTACATGGAGATCCCAGGCGGACTTGCAGTGATTTTTTTTTTGTACATATTCCAATTAAATCTTCTCCTTAAAATAATAAAATTCCATACCACTTTTTATTTTAAAAGGCTATCAAACAAAATAATATGATTAATCAATTACTTTATTGACCAGATCATTCATCCTGTAAATATTTTTTTCTTTTTTTTTCATCCTGTAAATATTTTTTGAAAGCTTACTACATTCCAGGCTGTTTGAAAAACTAGGCATATGGAGCAAACAGGATAGGTGAATTCTCATGGATCTTACATCCCAGTGTGAAAAAAGGCAGTAAGAGAGATAATAAATATGGTCCTTTTATATGTTAATAAGTGAAGTGAAACAAAGGGATCTGGAAAAGTGGCAACTTCAGATGGAAGAGAAGCTAAAGAAGTGATACCTGAGACAGACCATAAAGACTCCTAACTCTGGGAAACGAACTAGGGGTGGTGGAAGGGGAGGAGGGCGGGTGTTGGAGGGGAATGGGTGACAGGCACTGAGGCGGACACTTGACGGGATGAGCACTGGGTGTTTTTCTGTATGTTGGTAAATTGAACACCAATAAAAATTAATTAAAAAAAAAAAGAGAGAGAAAGAAAAAAAAAAAAAAAGAAGTGATACCTGACCTGGGATGTAAAATATGGGAATGAGCAAAAGGAGGCAGCCATGGGGAGAGAAACCATCTAGGGTAGGTAGTGGAATCACGCTCTTTATATTCCATAAACAAAGGTGGCCACTGTAGCTACAGGGTAGCAAGTAAGGAGATAACAAGAGTTGAAGTTGAAGAGGTAGGTCCTTGAGAGGCAGGGCAAAGGACCAAAATGCTATTCTAAGAGCAAGAAAAAGCCATTGGGAGTTTCAATCATGCATTATTTAATCTGTTCCTCAGTCTTCACACTGACTCTCCTATATTTCAAAACACTACTGCTCATGTCCCACATTCTGCATGCAAGCAAGTATCCCACACAACCATAGACAGACCTGCTAAACTTAACTAACCCCTTCCATAATCCATAGTTCTCACTTCAACTTTGCAGGGATTCTCCTTGAGAACGTATCTCTGGTTCTATGAGGGGCAAATTTATTGATTACAAAGTGTTTTTGCCTTAGACAAAATTTACTGGAATTTAGCTACTCCCTGAAAATGATACAGGTTGCACAAATTTAATTATATTCTAAGCAGCAATTTTGTGGCCTTTCAAAATGATAGCTTACATTGGGTAGCCAGATAAGTAAAGTAAATGTCTTCTGTTAGTATCTCATTTTAAAGACACGTATTGATTTATATACTTTTAAGACTATTATAATTATACCTAGTATAAGGCAAGCCTCCAAGAAGTTTGATAAATAGATCAAGATGCTGATAAAAAAATCAAATCAGCTGACCTGCCTTACCAGCCCTCTCTCACACTAAACTAATCCATAAAAGTAACCGAAGCCATACTCTACTCTCAAACTGGCTAAGAGAAACGCAAGATGCTGATTTAGGAAATGATCATTAATTATAAACAATTTCATATTAAAGAAACACATCGATGAAACACATTGCAAAATACTGTGCATTTTTTTAAATTTTTTATTTATTTATGATAGTCACAGAGAGAGAGAGAGAGAGAGAGAGAGGCAGAGACATAGGCAGAGGGAGAAGCAGGCTCCATGCACCGGGAGCCCGACGTGGGATTCGATCCCGGGTCTCCAGGATCGCACCCTGGGCCAAAGGCAGGCGCTAAACCGCTGCACCACCCAGGGATCCCCAATACTGTGCATTTTTAAGATAAAAATGAAACTTAAAAGAAATTTCACTTGCCATTGGCAACTTTTAACTACAGCCCTAGGTTCCCTGTCCTCACAGTTAGGATTATCTTGGAACAAAAGTGCCCTTTCTAACAGCCATCATTCTCTGTTCATAGACCCTTCTTCACTGAAATACCTGTTCCCATATAGATTATGAAAATGAGTCTCATTCTCCTCAAATGCTTCCTACTCTAAGCTCCCTTCCTGGGCTCCCCCAGTCACACTAAGCTCTCTGTCTTCTGAATGCCCATAATCCTGTCTTTTCTCTCTCATGTCCCCTCTTTGTCTCTCCCTTATATTCCAGATGTACCTGCCCTATCTTTGCCACCAGACAAGGAACTTTTTGGCCTACAAGTAATGATAGGAAACCTCACATGTTCCTAGAAACATCAAGAAATGTCTCCCTCCTCTTTACATAACACATCCAGTGGGCCTCCTGCCTAGCAAAAGCTAATACCATTTAACAAAGACCTCAGACATCTTCCCCCAAAGATTCTGATTGCACACAGAAGAATAAATACATATGTCAGTACAGAAATACTTACAGGTCATTTTTGTCTGTTGCCAACATAAAACATTTCACTGCAGAGTGGAAATTCCCATTCCTATTTTATGTAATTTAGAACAGTAACCAAAGAACCTGACCCATACTTAAAATGTACTTTAAAAGATGCGCGGGCTACACTCCAACCTGATTTTTCCGGTAGTCTTGCTGTGAATGTCTCAGCACACGGTAACACAGCCTCAGCATATACTTGTAAGGAGCATATCTTTGGTCCCCCAGATCTTCAAGTCTCAGCATTGAGCCTTCTCCTGCCTTCTCCTTAAAGGGTGCTTTAAGAATTCCAAATACCTATCAGTAAAAAACAACAATAACCCATTCTGATGAATGGAGGTATATGTTTTACAAATAAGGACATTGACTCAAGAACACTTTTGTAATATTTGAGTAGAATTCATATGAAGGATGAAAAAAGATTTAGAATACAGAACCAGCATATTAAGAAACAGAAAAAAATACCATTTAAAGGATTCCCTAAATTGACAAAAACATTTAAATAAAACATTTCATTTTGTTTAGAAATTATATTTTATTAAAATAAGAATATAAAGACGTCGGGTTGTACCAAATTACAAAAACATACTCAAATGAACTAAAAATAATTTCATTTCTGTAAGCTTTACAATTATTTCTACGGTGTTCTATAACTCTCCAAAATAATATAAAGAAAACATTTACTGTTCATCTGAAATTGACATCAGAAAATTACCTCCAAATACTGCTTCTAAACATCCTTTGGAAAGAGTTCATTTATTGTTCTTGGTACATAAAGATGTCGCCAAATCAATGAATGTATCGGTATTCAAATAAATAAGGTGCCACACGGGCAACTGGTGGTACCCAAGGACTCACATTACACCAAGGTTAGCAGCTGGGAAATATTTAAAAAGCATTGAGGAATATAACTCTTTTAGGCAGCAGGACAGCAGGTAAGGTCACCTCGAGCTAAGCTGGTAGATGAGTAAATTGTTTATGAAAGAGCACCTATACAAGGGCATGAGTGCAAAATAGAAAAGAATCGTCTTTTATGTAGTTTATGAAATACAATAAATTAAAGTTACTTCAATAATTTTATATTCACTAAACCTTGAATTTTATATTTAAAATACTGAAATAAAAGATTAGACATATGTTGGTTGAAATAATATTAATAAATCATTCAAGTTCCTAAAAGTCCAATGTTTTATACAAAAAAAAAAAGTCAAATGTTTTATACAAAAGAATGCTAATGTCAGAAAAGCCTTTGTCTCATTAGATTTACAATCTTTATTTTCTTTGAAAGAAGTGTTGATTTCATATTTTCAGACAATCAGCTAGAGAATATTAATTGGCGATGTCTACTATTCTCCCTTCCTATCGCCACAACATATATACTAATAACAGGATTTTTTTTTATTTTTTAAGTGTCTTCTTTGAGCTCACACGTAACTAATGAAGAGTACCATTACTTTGTAGCAATTAACTGAATATGAAAACCACATAAAAGTAGGCATGCCCATTTGTGCATATTATCAGGAAGTGAATTAATTTACTAGTGTGTTACGAACAATTTCCAAAAGACATAGTACAGGTGCAGCTCTAGACTTGAAAAAACCTAGAATATTGTATAGAGCACTTGTGACCTCATGAATAGACTTCTCTCCTTTCCTAAGGAAGAGAGGGGCAGAAGTAGGAAGTAGACGGAGATGGCACTTTCCAAGTTATCCTGGAACTTTTACTTAGAAAATTATTCCAACACCTTTTCTGGAGATAGTCTGACTCCATAGGTTTTGTGAGAGGTCTGTGGGAGGCTATCTCTAAGATGGCCCCAGTGATCCCTGCCTCCTAGAATTCACATCCTTGTACAATCCTGTCTCCTTGACTTTGGGCTGGATTTATCGACTCATTTCTAATAGAACACAGTAGAACTGTAGAATTGATGAGGTGTTACTTCTCAGATTAAGTTATTAAAGAGACCGTGCTTCCTTCCATCTAGGTGCCCTCCTTGTTCTCTCTTGGCCCACTCATTTCTAAGGAAAGCAAGCTTCCAAATCTGGAGGCAGTCTTACCAGAGGCCTTCAGGGGAAGTGATTTTTCTGCCTTTTGAGACTGAGATGACCGCAGCCCCAGCCAGCACCTTGACTGCAGTCTTGTGAAAGGCCCTGAAGAAGAACCACCCCCTTAAGCCACTCCCAGATTCCTAATCTACAGAAACTGTGAGACTAGTATCTGTTGCTTTCAGCCACAAAGTCTTGGGGTAACTTGTTACACAACAATTGTTAACTAACACAAGAACTTTCCTGATGCTATAATTCAAGAACATTAAATATGCAAATTTATTATATGAAAACATTCACCTGTGCCAATATGTTTTGTTCCCTCATTAATTTTTGACGTTCTCGGTTTGGCTTAGTGATAACCACATCCAGAACTTCTTGTCCATTATTAAGTACATCAGCCACAAAGAAGATGAGATCTTCCAATAATTTGGTTACAAACCTATCATAAAATGAAAAGAAAATTTTACTCTAATTTTGGAAAATATTTTTCTAATAAACACTAAGGACTGAAACATTGGAACATTGAGAGTATTTTGTAATAAAAATTTTTGCATCAACAAAACATCTAATTCAGTTAACATTTACCTAAATCTTTACAAAGAACAAGTTTTCTCCAGCTTCTCCAGCCCCCACTCTTGCCTCCAATTCTAATAAAGTATTTGCAAAAGGCAATTATGAAATAAAACCACATGAGCCCCAACAGGAGATAAGTGGATAGGCTAATTCCACAGATCCTTGCCTATGTCTGACCGGCAAAGAAGAGTATTTCCGCTTAAGGGAGAATAGCTCAACTTCTAAATTTCTAAATTCAAATCATTTTTCTATTGACTCAAAGTACATTTCCTACTCTTCACTACACCTCTACATCTCCAATGAACAGAACAAGGAAAATTTAAATGAAGTGTTAACAGATTTAGAACAAGCAATCAGCTGCTCTAAACTGTTCTTAAACTATTACCTGACCTATAAAAATCACAGCATTCTAAAATCATACACTAACGTTCACCTTTAACTCTACAATTTAGTTATCATGTTGATTGTTACTCGGACTTCAGTGGCATTTAGAACCTGAAGTATCTTGAAAACACTTCCTCCCTTAGCTTTCTTCTTCCTCTTTCCTTTGCCTGCTTTTTATCATGTTCTACATGAATTTTTAAATTTAAGTTTTGAAAAATTTTGTCCAGCAAATACATTTATATATTTATCCATACACCTCAGCATAATCACTCATTATTATTAGCATAGTCAATTAGGATCAGATCAATAAGAAAACTACAATACAGGAAATTCAACAAATCCAGAAAAGCGTAAAATGTATTCAGTTCGGAAACATCTTGATCTTGATCTCCAGATTTACCTCCTAAAAGAGAATGTACTTTCTTGGAGCCAAGTGGACATACTCTAATCCAGAATTTAGCCACCTACAGTCCAATTTCAGCATATTTCCAGGAATCAATTCCACTCCAACATTCCAGAGACTGTTTTCTCGGGGTGCCTATTTTAAATTTTAACTCAATCTGTCTCTTTTAGAAATGTGCCCATGCAGGATTCACTCACATAACCTTTGAGGGCAATTACAGAAATGTAAACTACAATTCATGTGCATTGAAATGTGGTGTGAATTTCTTTTGAAACTGTGGCCTAATGTCTTCCAAATCATTCCATTTTTCCTAAAAATAAAATTTATTTTGAACTCAGGGTACTTCAACAAATTGAAATTAAGTTGAACTTCAGTTAATATCTGTTCAATCTACAAGTCCAGTTTGAGCATAAATGTTTTCTATTAAAATCATTAATATTCTTTTTCTCCTCTGTTTCAAGTTAAGTGTGTTCCAATGTTTAGACATGTAAGGAAGCAAAATTGTGGGACAAGTACAAATCACTCTGCTTCAAAGTCTTGCAAATGGCCTGAACTGGTGATAGTTAATGGAATGATGATCAAGAAATTAAGTCTTAATCAAGGATCACTATACCTTAGCCCTGCTTGCACAGCCTGCCTTCTCTGATGATTGGCCAATGGAAGGCCAGAAAACCAGGCTTATCTTTGGATCTCTGAAACTGTTGAAACCCTTTTCCCCCCTTTCCACCTCAAGCAGTGACAAAGCAACTGAGTTTTTTCAGTTTAGATCAAATTCCAATTCTATACTTAGAAGTGGTTTAAGCCCACTTATTCACTCAATCGTATTAATTTGCTTGTACTAAAAACATTTTGCGAGAGACTTTGTCAGATGCAGCAATGATAAATAAAATTTTATATATATATATAAAGATATAACTAAAAATTATATATATACATATATATATGTATATATATGTATATATATATATAAAGATAAACCTAAAAAATAAAAAGCTTTGTGGATTAGGAACAAAATAAGAAAAACACAGTGATAAGCAGGGTTATTGTTCAATCCTTGCAAGATAACTGGGACTGAAACACATGGTAGGTCTTCACTTCCTTACCTCACTGAAGATATTAAAGCAGGAATTTTCTACCTTTTAATAGAACCTTAAAACTTTGGTGGCCCTTCTTCAGCTCTGGCGATGCAGTGGTAGGAGGAAATAGAGGAAATTCACAACAGGACTGGACCCAGCCACCTGAGATCTCAACAGCTGAAGCCTCAAATTAGAAGATGGACTTTTAGTCCTCAATTTCAGATCTGGCTTGGAACTAGCTGATATGTGCCAAGTGGAGGCAACGACAAAAGTGAGAGAGGAGATAAGTAAATGTAGAGAAAGGGATAGCAAAATCCACCAACGTAAAAAGAATCTTATTCAAATTTCAAAGCACACAAGGGAAATGGACTTGAACCCAGACCCATTGTATGTAAAAATCAAGAGGCCAGGGCACCTTGTGATTTTGGCTCAGGTCGGATGGAGTCCCATGGACTCTACACTCAGCAGGGAGTCTGCTTGAAGTTTCTCTCCCTCTGTCCCTTCCCTCATTTAGGATCTCTCTCGCACACACTCTCAAATAAATAAATAAATCGTTTTTTAAATTCAAGAGACTAAGTCAATACCAACAAAATGCAAGTAACAGGAAAATTTCAAAATCACTTTTAAATTAGTTTTTTCAACCAATAAAGAGATAAAGAAAGCAATTATATACAAAAAAGACAAATATATCTTTAAAAAGCAGATACGAATGAAGAACAGGTGGATACACAAAAGAATCAAAAGAAATCTGAGAAATAAAATTATAATCACTTAAATAAAAGTCTAATTAATAAAGGTAAATCATTCTGCACACATTCTAAAAAGTAGAGTGATTTATAAGACAGTATCAAAAAAATCAATCCAGAAAACAGCACAGAGAGATTTAAAAAGGAAAATTATAGAGACAGTTAAGAGATAAAAAGGATGAATTAAGAGGACCCAACATATATTGAATAGGAGGTTTGAGAGAGAAGAAAAAGAAAAGATAAAGTAGCATTTGAAAGAAAATGGCTGAAAACTGCATAATTAAAGAAAACATAAGTATACAGAGTAAAAGCATACCTTAAACATTAGGTAGGGAAAAACAAGAATTAAACTTCCTTAATTTTAAAAAAAAATTTTTAATGAGCTCAAAGATACAGAGAACAGGTTGGTAGTTGCCAGAGATGAAGAGTAGGGGGTGGATGAAATGGATGAAGAAGGTCAAAAGGTATAAACTTCTGATTATAAAATAATTAAGTCCTGGGGGTGTAATGTACAGCATAGCAGCAATACTTAATAATATTGTATCTTATATATGAAAGTTGCTATGAGAATAAATCTTTAAAGCTCTCATACAAAAAAAAAATATTTTGTAAGTCTGTATGGTGACAGATGTTAACTAAACTTATTGTAGTGATCATTTCACAATATCCACAAATATCAAATAATTATGTTGAACACCTGAAACTAATATTGCCAACTGTACCTCAATTTTTAAATATACATTAAAAAATTTCTTTGTAAACGCATCAGTGTAAAACTTCAGGACATAAAAGACAAAGAAAAAATGTACAAAAATTACCAAAAAAGTAAAGAAAAAAGGCCAATAAAGTAAAAATTGTATGAGCAAAAGACTTCTTAATGGAAACAAAATATGTCTGAAAATAATTACATTCTAATTTTAAAATATGGAAGAAAAATAACTGTCAAAACTAACATTCTATACATAATTAAAGTAGTATTTAAGATTGACAGTAAAATAAATGATTTTCATATATTTAAAAATTCAGAAGATTTATAACCCATAGGCCTTCACTAAATGGCTTAAAGAATAAATTTTAGCAAAAAGAAAAGTGAACCCAGAGAGAAGATGTGAAAAGCAAGAAATAAAAGCAAGCAGAAGAGATAAAATAGAATGAGAAATACAATCCATAGAAAAAAAATTTTAGAAATAAAAATTTTTAATAAAAACGTGGTATATCATAATTTATAGGACACATATACTCCTTTGTAGATGTCAACTATTATAAAATAAAAATTTTAAATGAAAACAAAAAACACAGAACTATATATCTAGGCATCTTTCCAAGAAAGATGAGAGGAAGAAAATCAGCATAATTAAACCATTCTGAGGTACTTTACTCCCAAGAGCAGAAGAAAGAAATATTTAATAGCTTCAAATTTTGTAGGAAAGAATATGCAGTTAAAATGTATGGCAAGGGATGCCTGGGTGTTCAGTGGTTGAGTGTCTGCCTTTGGCTCAGGTTGTGATCCTGGGGTCAAGTCCTGCATCCAGCTCCCTGCAGGGAACCTACTTCTCCCTCTGCCTATGTCTCTGCCTCTCTTTCTGTGTCTGTCATGTATAAATAAATAAAATCTTTTTTAAAAACGTATGACAAGAATTTATGGGCAATTGCTAAAGAATAGCAGCATGACCCAAAGCTTTTAAACCAGTAGAGGAAAAGGAACAACAGAGAGAAAAATATAAACTTTATCAAACTAACAGAAAGCAAGAAAGCAGAGGGAAAAGAAAAAAAGCTAAAGAAAAAAATTAGAATAAATCCAAACAAACAAACAAAAAGAATAAATCCAAACACACTATTTCTTAAATGCAAAATAATTTAAAGACTATCAGATTCTACTTTTATTTATCTATCTGTTTATTTATTGTCTTGAGGTCTTTTATATTTTATACACCTATCATCCCGTGAATTCATAGGGAATGAGTTCCAGCAGCTCAGGCTCCTTCCCATCGGTTCTCATAAAGTGTGTGCCTTTCTCTTTGGCTTCCTTCTTTTTCTGATCATTTCCTTCTCCTCTGCAGGAAGCTATCTCTATTGTTTGAGTACTTAATACTCAATACATACATTAATTCTCTTGGCAAGAATCTTGCCCTTGTTTGTCCATGACAATGCCAACAGCATACTGGGTAACATGTAGACTCTTCCATTTTTGCCATGGTAACCATGGTAATGTGTGTGAGGTGCCTCTTTCTGAACAGTGTCCATTCCCTTGATGTTCACAATATCATTTTTCTTGTACATTCAGATGTATGTGGCCAAGGAATAGCTCCATGTCTTCTTAAAGGTCTAGAGAATATAGTGGGTGCCCCTCCTCTTTCCATTTGTGTTGGTCATTTTGGCGAATTACTGGAAGATGGGGGCTCCAGATGGAGGATATCAAATTAGGTGAGAAGTTAAAATGGTGGAATAGTAGGGGGACCCTAAGCTTGTCTTATCCCTCAAACACAGCTAGGTAAGCATCAAATCATTCTGAACACCCAAGAAATCGACCTGAGGACTGAGAGAACAAACTGCACAACTAGAGGGAGAAAAGGATCAGATTATATTTTTAAAATCTAGCTCCCTGGGGGTGCATGGGTGGTTCATTCAGCTGAGCGTCTGATTCCTGATTTCTGCTCAGGTCGTGATCTCAGGGTAGTAAGATCGAGCTCCACATTGGACTCTGCACTCGGTGGGGAGTCTAACTGAGATTCTCTATCTCCATCTCCCACTACCCCTCCATCCCCAAGTAAAATAAATAAATCTTTTTTAAAATATTAAGAAATAAAAAATAAAATCTAGCTCTCTGCTGCTTACAGGAGACATTACTAAAACAAAATGACCAGAAAATCTGAGATAAACTGATATTCAAAAAGAGGCATTAGACAAACACTAAACAAAAGATAGCTAGTGCAATAGTACCATCAGACTAATAAAATTTAAGGAAAGGTGACATTGCTAAAGGAAGATATTAATTTTGAATTACAAGGATTTCTGATCTGAAAAAAACAAACAAACAAGGATATCTGATCTGGTGATTCCATGTGGAATGACCACTATCCTAGATCCTGAGTTTCTATAGTAGGGAATTAGAACCAACCTCAAACCAGTAAACTGCATGAAGACATGGCCATACTCTGTGCTGTTCACAATCACATTATCAGCATGTGTGCATGCTGCATGGCCCAGTGCCTGGCATATACCAGGAATTCAAAAAACATAAATTAATTATATCTCTGAACTATAAATGCTGCTGAGGAGCTCATCTTTTTCTGTACCCTCAGAAGTAAAACATAGTGCAGAAATTCTGGTTTATTGATGTGTCCCTTCTTCAAGCCCTGAACACCATTTTACCCCCTGTCCATCCTCCCTCCTCTCCCACTCCAAATGTGTTCCCAATACTCTCTATTTTGTTGGTGTGACTATGCACAATAAGATCAGAAAATTCCACTGAAAAGTATCTGAGGTTGAGGATCTTGTAGCCTAGCATAGGAGCTTGCACCTCCAGGGGCCATTTCTGGGGCAAGTAAAGGGGGAGCTTGAGAGAGAATTCAAACAACACAGGCATTTGGAGCTAGATCTGCAATATTCTAACACCTTCCCTCTGACCTTGTCTCATTCTTTCTGGTTTTGAGTAAAAGAAGATCTAATAATAACTTCATTCTCCAGAGGGGGAAAAAGTCAGAGTTGTGAGGTATTTTCAGAAAGAATTTTATATTGAATTCTAAAACAGAGAAAATAATATAAATGTATTCAAGTATGCCAATAAGTTCCACTGTACTGACAGGCAGCTTTGAACAAATTTTGATGGGAGATGACTTTTCTAAAATTACTAAATTAAGATCAATAATTGCAACTTCATATTTCTCAGGCATATTTCTCTTTGCTCTGATATTTCTCACTCTGAAACATGGGTAAGAAGCAGGGAAAATAAAAATGCATGATCTCTGGTCATTCCTGGTCCAGTACCATCCTTCGAGCATCATGAGAGGTCAAGATTCTCTCTGGCAGAAACTAAAAACCAACTTGCTCAGGATTACAACCAGCAATGGGGGAGGGCTTGTATCTGTTCTTTACTTGTCCCTTCTTCAAGAAACACCTCACTGCTAGCAAGGGAGACTTTTTAAGTGAGGTGAGTAAATTTCTGTGCATATATGAGAGTGACAGAGATAAAGAAATGGATTCACCAAAAGGAAGCACTGATAGACAAATAACAGGCAGATAAAAAGTGCTATCTGCACAAGCAGATTCCATCACATATCCTGATCTTGCGTGGATATTTAATTATCTGTAGTCCAGAAGAGCAGGGCAGTTGTTTCAGCTTCTGGCCTTTATTTTCTCCAAGAAGGTTCAAGGTACAATTGGATATACAATAGTTATTTTCAAAGCCATGTTTGTTAGGGAAAAAACAGGTAAGAACAGAAAGAAAGATGAGAAACAGCTATCCCATTTGTTTGCATATTCATGATGTTTTTCTATTGATAGGAGTGGGAAGAAGCAAGTTGGATTTTTGTTCCTTTGTTTATAAGATATACAGCTAAAAGTTCAGAAAACCTAAATGTTTAGTTACAGAATATTTCTAAGATGACCCCATAAAGCCACCACCCAGACCAGAAAATGGAACACTGCAGGAGCCTCTGTGAATGCCTTCCCTCTAAGGGGAACACCATCCTGATTTTTGTGACAATTACTTTCTTGCGTTGCTTTATAGTTCTGCCAATTGCTTAAGCACTCCAAAGAAATAGAATTTCATTTTGCTCACTTTTGAGCAGTACAAATCATATGACAGTGAACATATCTGTGTCTAGTTGTCAATGTAATTTATTGGGTGCATCGATGTTGTTACACATAGAAGTAGTTCATTTATTTTCATTGCTATACTGTATTCCATCATGTGAATTTACCAAAACTGTACTCACCTATTCAACTGGTGATGAACATTTTACGATTTTAGATCTTGTGTTATTTATAATAAGGCTGAACATTCTTAGTTAAACATGTGTCCTGGTGCACATGTGTAGGAGCTTCTTTTGGACAGATGTTCAAAAACATTCAGCCTAGAAGAATTGGTGAGTCATGGAGTGTTTGCTTCTGTGTGTGTGTGTGTGTGTGTGTGTGTGTGCGCGCGCACGCACACACACTAAGAACACTTATGAGATCTACCCTCTTAACAAATGTTTAACTGCACAATACAGTATTGCTCACTACAGGCACAATATTGTACAATAGATTATCTTGTATAAATGAACGTTTATACCTATTAAACAAGATCTTCATTTCCCTTGTCGCCTGCAGCCCCTGGCAACCACCTTTCTACTCTCTGTTTCTACTCTCAAAATAGTTAGACTATTTTGCAGTACTATTAACAATAGCCAAGATATGAAAACAACTTAAATGCCCATTGATGGATGAATATTTAAAGAAAATGTTATTTTATACATGCAATGGAATATTAATCAGCTTTTAAAAAGAAGAAAATCCTGTCATATGTGACAACATGGGTGAACCTGGAGCACATTACACTACGTGAAATGAACCAGTCACAGAACAAACTCTGCATACTTCCACTCATATGAGGAGTCATTTCTTTCAAGTGACTGTCAAACTACTTTTCCAAAGTGTTTATACCAATTATCATCTCCCTAGGTGTGATGAGAGTTCCAATGTATGAACGCCTGGGAAATTGACAAATAGCTTTTTCTTGTTCAAATGTAAAGGTATGTAGCAGATCATCAAGAAAGGAAATATAGGGATCCCTGGGTGGCGCAGTGGTTTGGCGCTTGCCTTTGGCCCAGGGCGTGATCCTGGAGACCCGGGATCGAATCCCACATCAGGCTCCCGGTGCATGGAGCCTGCTTCTCCCTCTGCCTATGTCTCTGCCTCTCTCTCTCTCTCTCTCTCTGTGACTATCATAAATAAATAAAAAAAAATAAAAATAAAAAAAAAATAAAAAAAAAAAAGAAAGGAAATATAGAGAATGCCTGTGTTCTGATGCACTGAAAACATAGAGACCTTAAAACCGCATATGAGGGATGCCTGGATAGCTCAGTGGTTGAACATCTCCTTTGGCTCAGGTCGTGATCCGGGGGTCCTGTGATGGAGTCCAACATCAGGATCCCCCCAGGGAACCTGCTTATCCCTCTGCCTATGTCTCTGCCTCTATCTCTCTCTGTCTCTCTCAGGAATAAATACATTAAATCTTTAAAAATAAATTAAATAAATAAAATGAAACTACAGATGATCAAATCCTCTACTTATATAAAATGAGAATAATGTCCATCTCGGGACTATTTGAAGGAGTACATAAAATATTTTTACAGTACTGACACAAAGCAGGAATGATATTATTGACAGCTATCAGTAGCATTCTCTTTCTCAACTATTTCCAGAACGGAGTTGAAGACTTAAGGATCCAGTTTCTCTGCGGGAGTTATAAGAGTAGAGGGCTACACCTTGCAGATTGTTTCCTAGTATATTTATTTTGTGGTATCTGAGCAGACAAATGTGTCTTGAATAAGTAAAAATACAAAAGTATAAAACTTCTTCTAGGACTATTAGAACTCTTAAATCCAAACATTAAATAAGGTGCAGCAAAAGTATTACAAGTCATTTATAAAACATTTAAAAGGAAAAAGATCAGTAAGTGAAAAAACAACTGTCTTCAAGCCAAGCTAAAATGGAAAAAGCGAATACTCCACCAGATTTTAATGTCACTATATTCATTCACTTACCCTGATCCGCTCATTCGGAAGCAGGTGTGCTGCTATGGAGATCATTCTAAATATTCTCTTAGAGTCACTCATTCATTTGAGGTTTACCACAAGAGTTGACAACTGACTCTTGATGAGTTAAGAGCCATTTTAAAGTTACTAACCTCCTTTCATTCTGAGTTATTGTGCCATTTTCCAGCTTTTTAACTGTGGTTGCCAGCACTTTATTTGCATCATTGGCAAAGTCTAAGTCTCGAACCTCAGACAACGGGACAGACACAATGGCAAATGCTTCTTTATCTTCTTTTGTTTGGCAAGTTCCAATCTGCAATGTGTTTTTTCAATTCAAATCAGTTATTTTTTTAAATGATTATGCAATATTTTGCAGGTACTAACACATCTTAATACAGTCTAAGAAATATAAGACAGGAATAGATCATCTACACAATGATTTCAACATGCATCTTCCACTGTGAAACACTGTAGGGACACATAGATTTTCCATGCCCATTTCCTGCCTTGTTCCCAAAGCCCATCTAGAACCATATCCTCTGACACTTGCCCTTTGCTTCAGTGTCAACAGAGTAGAGAAAATGTACTCCTGGAATCTTCTGCCCTTTATAACATCCTGCTCCTACTCTTTGGGTATTTGTGCTATATCCCCTGAATCACAGCTCTACAGCAGCCAAGCCACTTAGTTCAGCTACCTAAGCAACTGGCAGAATGAATACTTATGAAATTAATCACAATAATCTCTAATATTGATAAAAATGAATTGTAAGGAACATGTCAATCATCCCCTGATCCTAATCACACAACACTGGGCTAAAAATTAAACCACTGTCAACAGCATTTACCTTCAACATAACAGGTCTCTCTTCATCTGTGTCTATGGGGATACTAGTACTTGTTACCCATGTGTTGGTACATAAATGCCTCAACCGAACATATGAGTTCCTAAAAGAAAAATAATACAAAAAGCAGGTCATAAAAATTAAGCAGTTACATATTAACACATTTAACAGTTTCATACATGATATATTTCAGACTAGTGACTCAAGTATAGATCAGTCTGGTTTAAGAAAGTTCTGAGTCAAGGACTATTTCAAAGCATGTGGTATTATTACCTAGGCCAGTGGTTCTCCAACTGTGGTCCTTGGCCCAGCAGTACCAGCATCACCTGGGAACTTGTTAGAAATGCAAATTTGGGCCACCTGGGTGGCACAGTCAGTAAAGCACCAACTCTTGGTTTCCGCTGGGGTTGTGATCTAGGGGTTGTGGGATCCAGCCTTGTGTTGGGCTCCATGCTCTGGCATGGAGTCTGCTTGGGTTTCGCTCTCTTTCTCTCCCTCTCTCCCCTCCTCTACTTCTTCCCTCCCTGCACTCTCAGGATCTCTCTCTTTCTCTCTCTCTCTCTCTAAACAAATAAATAAATCTTTTTTAAAAATGCAAATTCCAAGGCTTCATCCCAGTTCACTGATTCAGAAACCCTGAAGGTAGGGCCAGCAGTGAGTATTTTAGCAGCCTCTACAGGCAATGCCAGTGTGAGAACCACTGACTGAGTAGCCACCTCAGCTAACACTGCTATCTGAATGTAGACCCTTCTGTAGCTTAGTCACATGCATGTAAAAGTATATACAGTCAATCTTCATTATTTGCAGATTCTGAACTTATGAATCCATCTACTCACTAAAATAATCCCAAAACCAATAGTCAGGGCATTTTTGCAACCATTCTCAGACATGGACAGAGTGGCAAAAAATTTGAGACGCCCCTATGCACATTCCCAGTGAGGCTGAATAAGGCAATGCTATGCCTTCTCATTTCTGTTTATGCTATAGACAAATGTCATTTTCATGGTCTATTTAGTGCCATTTATTTCCACATTTCTGTGCTTTTTGTTGATGAGCTTGCTATTTAAAACAGTCCCAAGCATAGTGCTGTCCAGTGTTCCTAAGGACAAGCCTGTGATGTGCCTTATGGAGAAAATACTCATGTCAGATAAGCGTCATTCAGGCATGAGTTACAGTGCTAATGGCTGTAAGTTCCATGTTAATGAATCAGCAATACCTATTAAATAAGGTGTCTATAAAAAAAAATAAATAAATAAATAAATAAATAAAGTGTCTATAAACAAAGCTAATGGCTGTAAGTTCCATGTTAATGAATCAGCAATACCTATTAAATAAGGTGTCTATAAAAAATAAATAAATAAATAAATAAATAAATAAATAAATAAATAAAGTGTCTATAAACAAAGCACACATAACACAAGGTTATGTGGTATTGACTGATGAAAAAACTGTGACCAGAGACTCACAGGAACCTAACCCTCTATTTCTTCTAGGAACAGTGGCTCAGTATTTGCTAATTCAGTGTACCAAGAAAAACAAGAATCAACTGTATATAAACTGTGAGAGAACACCTGAGAAAGGACAGCTAGAATTTCAGCCACCTCAAACACTCTCATTTTAGTGAATCTTTTATTATTGTCATTTCTTTAACAAATATGTATAAAAATATCTGTTCAAAAAAAAGCACTATGGTATGTTCTTTGCCTCTGAGTTGCTGAGAATTTGGTAGGAAATAGAAGACATAAATCATATAACATGAGGCAAAATCATAAAGGCCAATAAGATAGAACCAAATAAAACAAGAGCCTCCAGGAAAGAGCGATTCACTTAGCATCATGGTTCTGCTCATTCATAAAGGTAGATACAATAGAGACTGAGTTTCAAAAATCTAAAACAGCACAAACCAATCCTGTTCAAATAATCAGAAATTAATCACTATTTACCACTAAATTTACCTTTAATTAACCATTTATCATGGGTCTGTGCACTTTATAGTGAGATTCTTTTATCATTTCCATATGCAAACTTCCTTGGTTAGAGTTCGAGAGGGAATCCATTTTTGCTAAGTTAAAATCTAAAATGATTAAAGTTATAGTAAGATTCCAATACTCAGAAGAGAAGGCCAGAAACCTGGACCAGGGAAGACCCTCAGAGAGCATCTCTTCACAGGCTTAAACCAGTGGAACAGGAAAACAAGAGCGATACCTGATACAAAGCCAAGATTGGGCAGCATTTCTCATGAACAAGAATAACCAGGAAACACTTTGGGAAGCTCAAGGAGCAGTGTTTCTGGACACTGCTAATACACCAACCCTCCCTGAAAGTAACTTACACAACAGTGTCTGCATCCTGTGTAGGTACCTTCAATATAACCACTGACATCTTCCCAAGGCCAATAATGCTCTATCAAGGACAATTTAGACCCATCCCACTTTTTCCAAGCATTTTTATTGCCTGACCCGATATTTTATGTTTATTTGTCTATTGCATCTCTTCCTCATTTGAATTTAAGTTTCTTCAGTTATCTTTGCACTGCCAAGGGCAATGTCTGTTAAGTTCAATAAAGATCTACTGACTGAATGATTAAATAAATGAACAAATGGATGAATGAGTAAATGAGTAAATGAAAGAAATCTGGAACTTGACATAATAGAAATAAATGATATAAGTATTAATAGAAATGCTCCTAGATTATTTTTCATGTTAGTAACCAAAGGCTATACAAATAATATGAATAAATAATTCTTATGAATTTTTCAGAATTTATTTGGTCCTATACATTTTAATTATTTATATAATAAAACAAACTATGTTAATCTTGTCACAAAAGAGGCGTGATTTTTACACACTGGTTCTTTACTTTGCTCTCTCTTTTGATATCACAAAAATTCTATTAACATTATATTTTAATTCCTTACCTACCATTACAATTACTCAAAGAAATGTTGCTATTTAACCATATTTTTAAAAATTTTTTATTTTTACCTTGGAACCAGGCAGTCAGCTCTCTGAAGAGTTGTGGCATCCAGTTCAAAAAGGGATGCAATGTCATTTCCATGTGGGACTGAGACTAAAGTATACATGATCTTCTCCCCCGCTTGGCGTTTCTTCTTTGAAGTTGGAAGATCCCCATCTCTCTATTGAAGAAGTACAAAGTTATTTAACTTTTAGCAGGTTTCTTACTACACTCTCCAATT
Organism: Vulpes lagopus; assembly: GCF_018345385.1. Lineage (NCBI taxonomy): Eukaryota > Metazoa > Chordata > Mammalia > Carnivora > Canidae > Vulpes > Vulpes lagopus. The sequence goes on from NC_054844.1 coordinate 24,748,101, forward strand.
AATTAGGAGATAAGGTTTAAATTGTCATGTTATTTCTTCATTGGATTATAAAGATGTCTGTTTCACATCATCCAGAAAAATCAGGTCAGGCCTGACAGTCTTGGAGGTAATTATTATCAATAGTGTTAAGTCACACACACTCCTGGAGGGATGGCTTGATCTGGGCAAATTATCAAAGCACTAACATTCAGAATAGTTGCATTCCCTTACCCTGTCTTAAACCTATTTACATAGTAGTTTTGGCCATTCCACATTTAAAAGAAACAGAGACAAGAAATAGTGTGTTGAATCACCTAGATTTCATAAACTTAAGAGTCAACATGGCAGTGTCTCAGAATTCCTAACTAACTCTCAGAACACAACTGGGGCATTCACCTGGAGAGAAAAGGAATCAACAGCAATATTCCTATTCAGTTCATCAGCTTGCTTAATTAATTCCAAAAACATAGTATAATGGCATATAAAGTGAAATAAAATGGGATCTTCAAAAACAGAAGCCTTCATGATAGTGTAAAACTCAATATTTCTAAAACACTCCATTTTAAGCTGGCAACCACACAAGATTGGTAACTATATATTTTTTACTTATGGTACCAAGTCTCAATCCCTTTGGAAGAATATAATGCACAAGAAATCAAAATACAATACAGCAAATGTAATATGAGTTTGGTAATTACATAAATATAATTACTTATACATATTTATCCAAAGAGATGAAATTTTAAAATGAGAGAAGTAGAGAGAGAGAAAAAAAGAGAGTATCACTGTACCATCACAAGAAGTTGAATGAAAGTAGGAAAGAGATGGTATTCAAAAGACCAAGGAAAGCAGCCCATGCCCAATGACAAGCAGTTGTTTAATGATCACTGTGAAAATGAGATATTACACCCAATCATTCTAAAATATTCACTTGAAGTTCCATCCCAAGATGGTGAATATCATGTCCTTTGCAGTTTCATTCTGATGTCTTCTGTAAATGGTATGCAAATTGGTAGCACCACTGAACCAGAGAGGAACCACTAGGGCTGCCAAACAAGAGCAAGACTGTTAGCTGCTAAATCTCACCTAGCCCAGAAGCACCTGGTAGCTCCTGTCATCTCTGGCTTATATGTCTTCTGCAGAGACCAAAATTCAGAGTTAAATGAAAGCAGGGGTCTGGCAAAATCTCCCCAGGTAGTTTGACCCACATAACAGTTGTTTCTAAACAGTAAGTATAAACCATGCTTATTGATCAGGAAAAAAGCATACTTACTGTACATTATAAGGGAATGTAGAGATATAAGGAAAAATGCAGAAACAGTAAGCAAGCCATATTTTTGGATTTACACAAAGCTTCTCATGGTACCAAAGCCATTGCTGTTTTCACTAATTTTACAAAAAAGTTTTAAAGAGAGGAAGATGAGTATTATCACTTCCTTCAAACAAAGAGATGAGTGCAGTTACCTAGAAATGATGAAGGATGAGGAAAGAAGAAGGGAGAGGAGAAGGAGGAAAAAAAAAGAAGGACAGGGAAAGAAGAAGAAAGAGGAAGTTGCAGTGGGTGGTTCAACTGGCTGCACCTCAGTCCAAGCGAACCACAGCCGGTGGCCTGGTCTGAGCCCTCAAACACTGAGTTAATCCTCAAAGGATGGGCAAGAACTCATGGCTAAGAACCTTCCTCAGGTCTTCTGAAAAAAATTCTCATGGGTCATGAGATGTATTTTCACAGTGATCTGCATTGAAAGTATGGAAGTCTGAATTGAAGACAAAATCTATGAGGGACCAAAACATCCTCACATCCTGAGAAAAGAAAATCTCAGTGTCTTTAAATAATCCATTAAGAGTGACCTGGCCTGAAAAATGAGTTGGGGGAGATGGCAGCTTAGGCTCCTTGGAATCTTGAGATAGGGAAGGGTCTTTAAAGATCAGCGGTGAGCTAAGAATCTTTCCCCAATAAATTTCTGACAGTAGCTAGTCAAGTGAAATTCTATCATTTGGAATTTATTCTTCAGGGCCTTGAAAACATTTTGGTTTAATTTTAGTTATTCCCTGCTGAGATGTGTACAGTTCTGTTTATTTCCAACGTTTCAAGTCTCAAAATGTATTAGGAGGAAGATCCTCAAGGAAAAAGCAATAGTTGGAATGGAAAAATAGAAACAAGGCAAAGGAAAGGGAAATGAATGTGATACTCTAGAAGAAAAACAGGAGTATATAAGAGAAATACAACACTAAGGGCACCACCCCTGAAAGAAACAGCTAATAAATTGGTTTTCATGAAAACAAGTTTCTTCTGTTCTGTGAAAGACATTGTCAAGAGAATGAAAAGACAAATCACAACCTAGAAGAAAATATTTGCAAATATATATATCTTATAAAGGACTGTTACCCAAAATATACAAAGAACTCTCAAAATTCAGCATTAATAAAACAACTTATCCAATTTAAAAATGGGTGAAAGATCTGAACAGACACCTTACAAAAAAAAACACATAGAGATGGCAAATAAACCTATGGAAAGATGCTCAGCATCATACATCATCAGGAAGTTGCAAATTACATAATGAGATGCCACTCACAATGAGATAACTACATTAGAACCTATTAGAAAGGATAAATCCAAAACACGAAGGACTCCAAATGCTGACAGAGATGCAGAGCAACAGAAATGCACTCATTGTTGGTGGGAATGGAAAATGATCCAGCTACATTAGAAGACTGTTTGGTGGCTTCCCACAAAATAAAACATACTCTGTACCATACGATCCAGGAATCATGCTCCTTAGTATTTACCAAAATATGCACATAAAACTTGCACATAGATGTCTATAGCAGCTCTACTTGTAATTGCCAAAACACAGAAGTAACCAAGATGTCCTGTGGTAGGCAAATGGGTAAACAAACTGTGGGACATCCAGACAATGGAATATTATTCAATGCTAAAAAGAAATGAGCTATCAAGCCACAAAGAAATCACTGAACCTTAAATGTATATTGCCAAATGAAAGAAGCCAATCTGAAAAGACTACCTACTGTATGATTCCATTCCAAAAAAGGCAAAACCATAAAGACAACAAAAAGATCAATAGTTGCCTGGGAGTAGGGAGGAGAAAGGAATGAAAAGGCCGAGCATATGGGATTTTTAAAGCAGTGGAGCAGTGGATGATATTATAATAAAGAATAGATGTCAAATGGTGGCTACTTTTATCAAAACTCAGAGAATGTACCATGCCAAGAGTGAACCCCAATATAAATTATGGATTTGGGATGGTAATAATATGTTAAAGTAGGTTAATCTGTGTAATAAATGTACCACTCTGGCACCAAATGTTGATATGGGAGAGGCTGTGCTTGTGTGGTAGCAGTGGTATATGGAAATGTGTACTTTCCACTGAATTTTGCTATGATCCTAAAACTGCCCTAAAAAATAATGTCTATTTAAAAAACAAAACAAAACAGCAACACCAGAATGAGAGAAAATATTTGTAAGTCATATACCTGATAAGAGGCTTATATCCAGAAAATATATAGAACATTTACAACTCAATAATAAAGACAACCCAATTAAAAATTGAGCAAAAGACATGGACATTTTGTCATAGAAGATATTCAAATGGCCAATAAGCACATGCAAAGATGGTCAACATCATTACTAATTAGTAAAATGCACTAGGACAGCTATCACCAAAGAGACAGATAATAATAAGTATCAGTGAGAATGCAGAGAAATTGTAATGGTCATGTATTGGGAGGACATAAAATGATGTGACCATTTAAGAAGAGTTTGACAGTTTGTCAAATGTTAAGCATATAACCAACAATTCTAAGTCTAGGTATCTATCCAAGTAAAATGAAAATATATTTCCACACCAGAACTTGTCCATAAGCGTTCACAGCAGCATTTATAAAAGCCACGATGTGGACACAATCCAAATGTCCATCAAATAATGAACGGATAAACAAAATGTAGTATATGCACACAATAGAATATTCTTTGGTCATAAAAGGGATGAAGTACAGATACATGCTGCAGCATGCATGAACTTTGAAAATATTATGCTAAGTGAAAGAAGCCAGACACAAAAGGCCAAATATTGTATGAGCCTATATATGAAATGTCCAGAATAGGCAGATCCATAGAGTAATTCATGGCTGCCAGGGCCTGGGGGAGGGGAAGATGGGGAGTGACTGCTAATGGATTTAGGCTTTCTTCTACAGGTAAGAAAAATGTTGTAGAATTAGATAGTGGCTATAATTTTGGAGTTCTATGAATGTATTAAAAACCACTGATTTATATATTTTAAATAGGAGAATTTTATGGTATGTGAATCAATAAATTTGTGGAAGGCAGAAAGGGAGGGAGAGAGGCTAGAAGGGAGGGAAGGGGGGAGGAAGAGACAGGGAGGGAAAAGGAACAAGGAAGGAAAGGGGGGAAGGAAAAAATGGAAGGAACAAAAGAATGAAAAAAGTCAGAAGTATGCTGTTTCATTGATGTCTGCCATGTAGCTTAACATGAAAATTCAGATGTTACACTAAGATATAGATGGCAAAGCAGCAGTTTTCCCTGGAACATAATGGTGACACAAGAACCACACTTCTATCAGACCACAAATAGCTGAAGCCAAGAAAGTCTCAAGAACCCCTACAGAATCCTCTTATACAGGGCTTAGGAGAATACCATTTGCAATGAGGAATTCCTTCTCTCTGGTAAAAATGGTGGTGACATCTGAATATTGAAAATGATAATGACTGGGATATCTGGGTGGCTCAGTGGTTGAGCATCTGTCTTCGGCTCAGGTCATGATCCCAGGATCCTGGGATTGAGTCCAGCATCAAGCTCCCCACAGGGCATCTGCTTCTCCCTCTGTTTCTTCCTCTCTCTGTGTCTCTCATGAATGAATAAATAAAATATTTTTAAAAATGATAATGACTATGATGAAGAAGAAAATCAAGAGAGGAGAAAGGAGAAGGTTTAAGAAGAGGAAGTGATAATTCTAAAAGAAAGAAGAGAAAGTTTGCTTTAGTTATACCCTCATAAGATGAAGAGTTGAAGAGAAACAGACCAGGAATATTGTAGTCACAAAGAAATACCATTAAAGAGCTTGTTTTTTAGACTCTACAATGCTATTGCAGCCAAAAGAAAGAACCACCAACATAATGAATATTAATTAATACATGTGAGAGAAGACTGCCTCATAATGTAGGAACACAGAAATAATGGACAAGATCAGTCAATTGTAGAAATAACCCAAAGGATTTTTCAAGTATGTAGGCAAAGGGGTTTGAGAACAAGTGGCTTCAGTAGATTATTAGAAAGGCACAATTAAAATATGACTTTAATTAAGGAAAATAAAATTTAATCAATTATAATGAACCATGTTTGGAGAAAGGCTTTATTAACAGAAGATGAACATGTAACCTAAATAAATAAGAGACTTGGTGAACAAAATTTGACAGTTTCTCTCATCACTGCTAGTGCAGATGCAAAAAATTAATATTCTGGTCTTTTTAGAGAAATATCATATTCCTAAAAAGAATATGTGTCTTCTAATTTCCTGAGCCTCCTGCACACCAATCTTCTAATTATAACTCAGCTTTTGCTACAGATTTTCCTTCAAGGAAAATGCACTAACTGACCCAACAATTCATATTTACTTAGCAACTGAAAGTTGGCATTGTGGTTTATACATCATCACTTGAGAGTTCATTTAGTACAAGTCAATCCTACTGTATATACTCTCCTTTGGAAATGCTCATAAAACACATTTTCTAGACTTAAAAAAGAAAGCAGATTCAGGTTCCTAGATTGTCCTCCTACACCATCCCCTTTGGTAATACATGGGTTCCTAACAAGAGTAGTCAGGAACCTCTCTATTTTGACACTTTGATAATGAATAATAAAAATGTTTTCCAAACATAGAAAAACCTTGCTTATTAGGGCTAATTAAAAGAGGTCACTCTGAATTACTCATACTACTTAAGAACTGTGGTTTAATTTTAATTACATAGGATAAAGTGGAATGTACAACTACCCCCCTAAATAATTTGCTTAGGTCCCCCAGGGCGGAAGGGGGGAGCTTTAATGGATAGATAAGATCCATTTGTAAGTAATAAAACAATTGTTTATGTGTGAAAAGAACTTTTAACATCTTTAGCAGTTTTTTAAAGCATTGCTGTGTATATTTTACTGTTAATCTATGCTAATTTGCTTAACAAACTCTCCTTCATAAATAGTTCAACAGTAAATTCCAAGACAGCCTCTCAAATTTTGTAAACAATAAAACATGAATGATGAGCTATAAATATACAATTGTTTAAATGTATGGATCAAGCTTCAATCTATAAGAAAAATCAATATTATATTTCTATAATATGAAGGCAGTTCTGTTCAAAATTGTGTGCCTGTGGCTTTTGTTTATAAACCCTTATTTTTTTGTAAGTAAGAAAAGACACTAAAACACCAGTTCCCGGCACAGAATTACAGAAGCGAAATGCCCTCCCTTTTTGCATTGCAAAAATACATTTAAGGTATAGCAGAGCTTAACAGGTGTTAGATTTAATATCAGCTAGCTATCCAAAACACTCAATTTAGGGAACGCAGAGCCTCGGAATGTTAACCTAGTCTGCTGAGCTCTTATAAAACTGGCATTTTTGCTTGGAAGGAAATGCACACAGCCTCTCGGGTTATACAAGTCAAAAATCCCCTTATGAGAAAACAGCCGAGTAAACGAACGGCTTGCCTGGCTTCTCCTGCCTGTCCTGGGGCCTGCCAGTGGAGGCACAGCAGTTAGCCTCCTGTAACACCTTCTCTGTTGACTCATTTGTGAGTCATCGAATTTTTAGCAGAGACATCACGTTGCAATTCTGTTGTTAGGAGCCAGAGACATTCTGTAAGAAAGAATGTATGCATCTTCAGGGCTGATGCAGACCTGTGTGTGGCCACAGCCAAGGCAGCATAATGATGTGCAGCCCCTCCAGGGCTTCACACTGCTGACTTTATGTAACAGACATAACCCTGCCATTTAAAGCTGCAGACACTTCTCTTGGCTAGTTTCTTAAGAATCTGTTACTCTTAAATTCATTCCTCCTATGACCCTTTTTTTCTTTCTTTCCCTTATAACCTTACCACTGATGAATATAGAGTATATATTCAAGGAAATTTGGGAGTCTTTGTTCATAATCTGGTCCCCCAACACCCCAAAAAAAGATCTATAAAATAGAATTTTCCAATACATTTCAGCCAAGTATCATGGTTCCTAGAACACTGCTATTGATATATGCCTATGAACAAAGACTGGCGGTTCTCAATAGGCAGAGAGTTTGGACCCCAGGGAGCCATTCAGCAATTCCCAGGTGCATTTTTAGTTGCCACAACAGGGGTCAGAGAAGACCGCAACTGGCATCTTGTGAGCAGAGTCCATGGATCTGCTAAACACACTACAGTGCAAAGGACAGTCCCCCACAATAAAGAATTATCTGGGCCACAATCTCAATATTGCTGAGGTTGAGAATCCCCAGCATAGACAAAAGGCACTCCCTTGAAAAATCAGATCACATTCCACATCAATATGGTAATGTGAAAATGGGTGGTGTTATTCAAAAAAAAAAAAATCCCCTTCAAAGAGCCATTTGAAAAGATGCAGCCTTTCAAGAAGAAGAAACTAATGACTGTCAGGTTCCCAGCTGGGCTTGACACAGTTCCAATGTTTACAGGGTCCCTGTGGATGCTGTACATTTGTAAGATTGGAAATAATAGGCTCCTTTGTAGAATAAATACAGCAATTTGGGTCTTAATGGGAGCTCTGACACACACCACCTCATTTCAGTGGCACCATGCATTAACCTTTGAGACTTCAAAAATGGAAGGCAACATTTTGATAAAGGTTTCTAAATTACAGGAAAAATATTAACTGGGTATTAAATAGACAACATAAGGGAAAATTTGGAAAGAAAAATAATTAGCATGGTCACAGTGAACTCAGTGTTACTGGAACCCAGATCTGAGGTGAGATGGCATTCTGTTTGGGGAAATTGATTTCATTTTTCACAGGCTAAGCTCTAAATGCTCTTTTGTTTTCTTTTTTAGACAGAAACATAATTATTGCTAGGTGGCAAACGGTCTATAAAATGAGAAGCCATATTGTTAGCTTTACTGTTCCATATTTTCAGTTTTATTTACTTTCAAGTTAGGGACTAAGAAAAAAAAATAAATCAAATGTCTCCAGTTGGATCTCTCTCTGAGATGGCAGATGAGATCCAGCTATACACTTCTACAGCAAAGCAGACCCACCTGTGTTACATGCAATTAAAGTACTGCTGATAACAACTGCCTTGCAGAAAAGTGCCCTTTCTCACCTTTAGGTGAATGAAGAACTTGTATTTCAGAATATAAAGGGAAAAAGTCTATTAAGTCTAAGTAAAAGCTTGATGGACACAAACAGCAAATTTCACCATGGATTCATTACTTTATCTGATTGAATTTTAACCTCTGGCATATAGGTGACGTACACAGGGCAAACATCCTCATCATTATTCAGGTAAGAAACAGAGTAAATGAAGTCTAAGTAAAAGCTTGATGGACACAAACAGCAAATTTCACCATTGATTCATTACTTATATTCCCCAAGCTGTCCATAAACCTTCATACTCTATCTCTCCTACTCAGCTCTGCCCAGAAACATCAGTAGCATCACCAAATAGTATGTAGCTGAAAGGAGATAAGCAGAGATGTAATTCAATTGCACGATTTGAAGCTCTGATGTGATGCCCTTTTAATAGAAACAACATACATTTTTAGCCTACTAACATCTTTTATTCAAAAAGTTTCCCTTTATCTGATTGAATTTTAACCTCATGGTACATAGGTAACGTACATAGGGCAAACATCCTCATCTCATCATTCAAGTAGGAAACAGTCTCGAGAAGGCTATCTGACATGCGCAAGGCCACACAAGTTAATGGTGGTGCTAGAAGTAGAACTCCCTTGGCTCTATACAAGGCTGAAGAAGTCATATAAAGTATCATAAAAAACGACCTTGAGAAAGAGAAAAGCAACCCTGGATATCTGACAGTTGGCCTGGTATGATCCAGCAGGTTCAGTGTTGCCAGGGGCACCCTGACTCTCAGAGACAGGCCACAGGGTCCTCCTCTGAACATGAATGATTTCACAGAACATCACATCCAACAAGGCTGCCCCTAACTAGGATGGATAAAAAAAAAAAAAAAAAAAAAAAAAACCACTCCATAATCATGTCTGAACACTGACAAAATGTGAATGTCGTTCAAGCCATAAAAACTACTTAGGATGAGTGCTTCTTCTTTAGCACTAACAACCTTGGCCTGGCTCTCATCTGCCCTCCCCATAGATAAAATGTATTAAAGATATTTCCTCTTCCTGACAGCATTCCTATCCACAGTACACCCCACTTCCTTAAATCCTCCCCAAAATCATCTTATACAAGCCCAAATCCTACCACAGGTTCCTTCTAACACCCTCTGAGAGGCCCCACAGTTTCCAGGGATATAAGTACAATGTGTAATTAATTCCACTTGTTAAAGAACAGGTGTGTTCCTGGTGGTCTTTGGCTAGAGACCATTGACCAGTAAGTATATAAGAACCGAAGACTCAACTTTTAAACATGGGGCAGCCCACGTGGCTCAGTGGTTTAGCACCACCCTTGGCCCAGGGCATGATCCTGGACACCCGGAACCCAGCGCCACATCAAGCTCCCTGCATGGAGCCTGCTTCTCTCTCTGCCTTTGTCTCTGCGCCTCTGTGTGTGTGTGTCTCTCATGAATAAATAAATAAAATCTTAAAAAAAAAACTTTTAAATATGGTTATGGATGGCATTTTTCTAAATCATAGGAAAATAAGAACCCAACAATCCTGGGCTAGCTCTTTGAAAACCAAGGAGAAGAGTCCACACAGGGGGATAAAACTGAATTAGAAATGAGGGATCCAATTGATCTAACAAGCCTATTTCTATGGTTAGGAACATTTTGACACAAATTAAAGTTTTCTTTGGGCTAATGACTTGATACTTCAGCTTTATTTCTATTGTAAACCTGATAGTCAGATAGAGAAAGAAGTCAAATAGGATTGACTCAGATCCAGAAATTCTGATTTGATTCACCTCCCCGTATCAATATCCTTGTAAAACATAAAGATGAGAACCAATATAAAGGCGGTAGTCATTTCAATTAAATATTCCAACCCTTTCTGTCAAAGGGTAGAATTTTGAATGATGCAGTAATAATTCTAGCAATTCCAAAAGAGACTGCTAAGCTCCTAAGAAAATTAAATTATAGGCTGTGTCTACTTTACATCAAAATATCTAGCTAAATTGCTAAAATAGAGATATATAGATATGTATATATATCCAGCCCATCAACCAGGTTTTGTCTGTATCACATCAAATTATCCTCAATTTCAGAATTTTCTATTGAATTAAGTCATGTTGTTGTCATAAAGTCATCTTCTTTACAATGTTGAAGAGCCAGCTGAATAATAATAATCTTAATGAAAATTGGCTTTAAAATAAGATTGAGATTTTTTTTTTGAGTAGCATGCTTTAGAGTATCAGAAAAATCAGTCATATAGTTGTTTGATGCCTCAATTTCTCCCCATAAATAGAACCCAAATTATTTACAGCCAGAAAGGATTGTCCTGTTGTCCTCTTTTAATATCATACTATAAATCAATTTCTCTTTCTGAACTTCTATGCACTTCTGAAAACTAAACCTAGACCTGCCATATCTCCCAGATGCCCACTGACTTCAGTGCTCTATCGTAAACAGCCTCCAAGTTGCTAGAAATCTCCCTAAATACCCATTATTGGACATCTTTTTATAATGTCAGCCATATCATCTTTTACTTTTATAGTCAGAGAATCTCTCTCAGAATCCCTAGTCTTCAAATTTTCTATGAACTTTTCAATTTATTCACATAAACTATAAACAATATATTTGGAATTTGTTGGGGAAAAAACCATTCCACTCACCAAATTTTTTCCTTCATTTTGAGCATCTCGATAATCAGGATTAAGCTAAAAAACAAAACAAAACCAGTTTTGAATCACTACTAAAAGCATATTAGCAAGACCAATTACCTTTAATTCAGTTCACTATTGTATCCTCAACTAAATTTAATATTTTAAAAAAAACCTAAGGAAGTAAAGCATTACTAAATATGACAATTTAAAACATTACCCTCAAACTCTAGTTTCAGGAGACATGATCTAAAATGCCATGTTCATGGCTTTTATTTTTATTAGAACAGTTGACATCTTTGAGCAAGTGAGAGCTGATAATCTCACATCCTCTGAGGAAGGCTTCAAGAGAGTTCATCATTTTGCCCACCACAAAATCTGCCATTAACTGATAACTCATTTTTTAAAAGCAGACCAAAGGAAAGTCTTTGTAACAATGATTCAAGATCATGATCTTCATTCTATATACGCAAGAAAAGAAAATCAAGTAAAAGAAGAACTATATATATATACATATGTATATATATATATATATATATATATAGGATATGAGGTTGTTAAATCATGAGTATTGTGGGGCTCAGGGGTCAATCCAACAAAGATGGATGAGTTCTGTATATGCTGAGTGTTGGCCCACGCATTTCCAGCTGGCCAGAATCTATACCTCCTGACTCCCACCTGATGACACAATCCCAAAAGGATGTCTGTATTATACTGAAATCACTAGTTCATAATCTGTAAAACAACATAATTATAAGATGTGTCTCCCTAAATCATGAGTTGTTCACTGGATTTTAACGATTTTAATAGGAATTGGTTGGTGTATATAATATACAACTGCAAGCATTAAAGTCACCATTTAAAATGTAAGGTCAAAAAATAAATAAATAAATAAATAAATAAATAAATAAATAAATAAATAAATAAATAAATAAAATAAAATGTAAGGTCAAGGGACGCCTGGGTGGCTCAGTGGTTGAGCGTCTGCCTTTGGCTCAGGGCATGATCCCAGAGTCCGGGATTGAGTCCCGCATCGGGCTGCCTGCAAGGAGCCTGCTTCTCCCTCTGCCTATGTCTCTGCCTCTCTCTGTGTGTCTCTCATGAATAAATAAAAATTTAAAAATAAATAAATAAATAAATAAATAAATAAATAAAACATAAATAAAATGTAAGGTCAAGAGTCTTTCTCAGAACAACACTTGGCTAGTAGCCCTGAGGAATGTCCTCTCGACTTACTACTAAATATCAGTGAAGGTGCTGAAAAAGGATCATAAGCAAAACAGAACAAAACAAAAAAGTCCCAATCTCACTGAAAACAAGACTGAAAAACAACTTAAGCTCAAAGCTACGAGGGACTGACAGTATTCACAAAGCAGCTGGTGTGTGGGGAGAAGCAGACATTTCCCTGGGTTTTATCTCGTGGCATACCTCAACCTCACTGCAAACTAATAGCTTCGTGAACACAGTCAGGATACTTGCTGTGGTCGCCACTGTTCATCCATTTACTCAGAGACTCCAAGTATTTGGCCACCAAAAACCTACACAGAAGTGTGTACCGCTGAGAAGCATCGTCAGCCTGAGCAGACACTTGTCTCCCCAGGGCACCCATCCACTGTCCCGGAATCTCTACCTTCTCATGACCACAGAAATGTGACAAAGCTCAGAAAACAAATGAACAGAGTCAAGGGGGCAGGAGATAGCAGAAGGCTTTCTTGAGAATCACTGCCTAAAGAGAAGAGAAAGAACAGTGTCTTCATATGTGGGAATTACACTGCCCAATATGGTATAAATGGTAAAGGGGCAGGAGAGAGAAGCAAGTGCTACAGAGCCCAGGTAGGCAGAGGTGCCATCTGCTGGACCTAGGACCTACACCAGCAGCGTGTCCTATGGTTGGCCTTTTGTCTGAAGACTGAGAAAAAAAGATGGAGAGTTTTAAAAAATAAAACAAAAAGACTATCCACTCAACCCATCTGGTTCTGCATGGAGCCCACTCATCTGAGAATAAGGAAGGAAGGAAAGAAAAAACAACATGGGACTGATTAAAAAGCATGGATGTTAGAAGGCGAAATTCTTTTCTGAGAATCTTTCTGAATATTTTCTATGGTATGATGCAAAATAAACTTTCAGGAAATGGCTTGGCATATTCAAGAGAGTGTAAGTAAACATTTCCTCTATGTAAAGACAACAGAATAAAATGAGCAGCAGAAAATATAATACAAAAATAATTACATAAATAATATCAAAACATAAAGAATTATAAAAAAGAAGTTAAGAAGGATTTCACTAAAAATGAAAACACAAATACAAAATTAAACTCCATGTTGGCAGCAATAAAAAAAAAAGCACAGTTGATGCTGCAGGAAATGAGTGATGCAAAGCATAAAAAAATTGAACAGCCATCTCCCAATACAGAGGAAAGGTATAAAAAAATAAAAATTAGTATAAAGCAAATAGTCATTGGAGGACCAGAGAAGGGCCTATCAATTAATGGATGACAGTTGTACTGAAAAGGAAGAGAAAGCTGGTGGGATACAAGAAATGATCAAAGATAACACAAAATAAAGCTTTGCTCAGCTGAAGAACTGTGTATGGAGAGGTTACCATACCCCAGGAAAATCAACCAAAACAGACTGACACATTCATTTGGGACAATGAGCAGGGAACACAAAAGGGAAAACAATGCTAGGGACAAAAAATAGAGTCAGAAATTAGGTTTAGACAAAAATGCTTACCATGTGACAGGAGAAAGGATAAATAAAATGTGGCATGTTCAAACAATGGACTGCTACTCAGTAAAAAACATGATGAGCTACTGATACGGCAATATGGCTGGATCTCAAAAATACATACAATGGAATGCTGTTCAGCTATAAAAAAGAATGAAATCTTGTCATTTGCAACAATATGGATGAACCTTGACAACACTGTGCTAACTGAAATACATCAGAGAAAGACCCATACTGTATGATCTCACTTACACATGGAACCTGAAACAAAGAGAACTCATGGATACAAAGAACAGTGGGTTGCCAGAGGTGGGAGATGGGGAATGAGTGATGTGGGTGAAGGTGGTCAAAAGGAACAAACTCCAGTTATAAGAAAGTAAGTCTTGAGAATATAATGTCCAGCATGGTGACTGTAGTTAACAATACTGTACCGCCTATGTGAACGTTGCCAAGAGAGTAGATCTTAAAAGTTCTCATCCAAGGAAAAAATTTTTATAGCTACCTGTGGTGATGGATGTTATCTAGACTTAACTGTGGTAATCATTTCACAAGATATACACACACCAAATCATTATGTTGTACACCCAAGCTAATAAAAGTTTACATGTCAATTATATATTAATTTTTTAAATATTGTAAGTGGAAGAAGCCAGACACTGTATGACTCCATATACACAAGTTTTAAGGTCCAATAAAACTAAACTGTGGTTAAACAAACCAGAAACAGGGGGTGGAGGGGGTGGTATAAGGGAGGGGAGTAGATAGAAAGCAGGCCCAGCCCAAGAGTCATAAGACAGGCCAGGTGACAGGTCTCTCTCAGGTTTTAGAACTAACAATGAGAGGCAGGGGAGGGGGTAAGAAAAGGGGATAGAGTTCCAAGTTGCCTGTTAGTGCTAGGCCAGCAACTGGGGAGATCTGAGGCAGAACTTTCCTTTTCTATGGTACATATCTCAGGCTCCTTAAATTCCCTTGAATTACAAATAAAAGAATTAATCCCAAAACAGGATTATTCTTGCTTTTGGAATCCAGGAGTGAAAGGTAGAAAGCCAAAAAGATTGTGAATTAACTGGCCTCCTGTTAACTGGCCTACTGATTATTCAAACACAAAAAGACACACTTTTACTTGGTAGTAATGATAGTTCCAACATAGTGCCTGGGAGGGGTTTATCCAGCTATTTTAGTCAAGCATCCAACATTTTGCATTTTTTAATTTGATTTCAATTTGAAGAATTCAGATTTTTTTTTCGAATTAAAAAAAAGCCATACTAAAATTACAGCTAATTTATTTCCAAGAGATACGCAGGATGTATAACCACGGATATATCTTATGGTCAAAGTGCTAATTCAGTAAGATTCAGAGTAGTTTGCTACAGACACTATGAAGGAAATTCGTGCTGGAAACCATGATATAGGGGGATCCCTGGGTGGCGCAGCGGTTTGGCGCCTGCCTTTGGCCCAGGGCGCGATCCTGGAGACCCGGGATCGAATCCCACATCAGGCTCCCGGTGCATGGAGCCTGCTTCTCCCTCTGCCTATGTCTCTGCCTCTCTCTCTCTCTCTGTGACTATCATAAATAAAAAATTAAAATTAAAAAAAAAGGAAACCATGATATATCCTAATTAAAATGTATAAAGGAACAGGAATTCACATATCTAGGTAGTACACAAAATCATGTGTGCCGTCTGAAATATAAGATAAATTCCATCCAAAGACAATGTTGCTTTCTGAAATTCAGTCTTCACGTATTCACCCACTTGGGGTCACTCATTTCAATGCCTAAGTCAATCCCTAAGGGAAGTCTGGGAACTGGACTCCAGGCTCTGCCCTGGAAAAAGATACCCAAGGGCTTTAGGAAAGGTTTTCTAACCTTGGAACTCAGGGTCCTCCTCTGTTAAATAAGAAGTCTATGATCAAAGCCTAATCATACTAAATATATGTCATTAAATTTTATATATTCATGTCTTTGGCAACAATACTAAAGATGGTGCTATCAATTAGATTTTGCTTCATCTTGCGTCTCTCCGACTGTAATGCGTTTTTTTAAATAATTAATATGGAGTTATTGCTTCAGTAAACTCACGAAAGTGATAACAATAATGAGGAGAAAAAGGAGGAAGAGGAGGGAAAGGAGGAAGAGGAGGAGAAGCCACCCAAATATACCTATGCCTATATCAGTTCACCAATATTAACTGAAGACCAAATAAATATATGCTTTAATGTATGTTTTAATTATACTGCTGCTTTCCTTCTCTGAATATAATAAGAGTGGTAATATAAAAGTAACTAGACTAAGGATGAACCAAAAAAATATTATTTCTAAAGAAGGGGGGAAAAGACATGATCATGTGAAGATTCCTGAATCTTTTAGGACTTTAAAAGAAATATTTCCTTACCTTAAAAATAAATTATAAGTCTGGCATTGGAGAGAGAGATCTAACATGCTATTCAATCATTTATTCAATAAACATTAATAGAACATCTATAATGGGCAAAGCATTGTGGCATATGGTATTTTAGCAAAGACAAAGAGAATATGGTCCCTGACTATAAGACCTTACAATCTAGAAGGGAAAATAAATTAATAATAAATAAATAAAATAAGTTAATAATAAATAAAATGTGACAAGAGATATAAGAATGAATAATTTATGAATAATACAGGTCAGAGGAAGGAGGGATCTGTGTAGGCAATTTTATTCAAGAATTATTCATAGAGGGATCCCTGGGTGGTGCAGCGGTTTGGCGCCTGCTTTGGCCCTGGGCGTGATCCTGGAGAACCAGGATCGAATCCCACGTTGGGCTCCCGGTGCATGGAGCCTGCTTCTCCCTCTGCCTATGTCTCTGCCTCTCTCTCTCTCTCTCTCTGTGTGACTATCATAAATAAATAAAAATTAAAAAAAAAAGACTTAAAAAAAAAAAAAGAATTATTCATAGAGAAGGTAACATAAGCCTTGAAGGATGGGTACAATCATAACTGGCAGAGAAAGAAAGGAGTGAAGAAGACACGTAGTACAGAGGAAGTGAATGCCACACAGGTGAGAAAATGAGACTTGTTCAGAGAAGACTCTTAAGTGTCATTTTTGGAATACTTCTTATATGCTTTTAAAGATTAATTCGTTCCCTTACAATTATCCTATTAGAAGGGATTCTTTTCTTTTTTTAAAGATTTATTTATTTGAGAGAGAGTGCATGCAGGTACATGGAGGGGAGGGGCAGAAGGAGAGGGAGAGAATCTCAAGCAGACTCCCTTGCTGAGCATGAAGCTGGGGGGTGGGGGGCGCTCCACACAGGGTATCACGACACAGGGCTCCATCTCTCGACCTTGAGATCATGACCTTAGCTGAAATCTAAGTTGGATGCTTAACCAACTGGGCCACCCAAGTGCCCCCTATTAGAAGGGATTCTTCACCCCACTTTACAGATAAGGCCCCTGGGGCATATCAAGTGAAGTCTTCTGAAGTGCAAAGTCACACCACTGGTGAATGGTAGGCTCACTCAGAAGCCCAAGTCTGATGATACCAAAGCTACATCCTTCAGTTACCATGTTACTTCCCTCCTTCTCTCCTGCCTCCATAAAGAGGAGGGGTGGGATCCAAAGTGGGATCCAAGCCAGCCCAGACCAATGGGGCTTTTAAACCATAGCCTAATGGGTTTACATCTTCAGAAAGATTTTGAATATCACTGGGGAACTGTTTGCAAAACCACTGCATTAAAAATCCTCAACTGGCCATGGTGAGTAGGAGACAGAGATAGAGGATGAACGAGGCAAAGTAACCAAGCACAGTAGTTCAAGTAAAAAGTAGCACAGCCCTGACAAAAATAATCGTGCTGAATACAAAGGAAAAAGCAGATCAGAAGATGTTACAGAGAGAGTCAATAGAATTGTAATGTGTAAACTGAGACAGAAAAATATGTTTGTCATCCTCTCAAGTTTTTAACACTGAACTGAGAAAATGCACTGTTATGGGGAAAACAATTTAATCTTAGACATATTTATTAAGCCTCAGTGGCAGTGGGATATTCGAGATCAAATTCCTGACCCACTGCAACTGTGGGAGTGAGTACCAGGAAGAGAATATGAAGAGCAAAGACTCAGTACTAACCTCTGAAGGGAGTTCTCATTCGAATGGCCAAAGAGGGCTCGAAAGGAGTCAAGTAGAAAATGTCACAAGTCAGAATAGAAAAGTGGCAGAGAAAGAGAGACAGAGATCATAAACACTTAGGCAGTGAAAACCATGACTGCACCACAATCAAATGAAAGACAATTCCATCTTTCCACCTAACAAAATAGCAAGAAGCAGACAGAACATTTCTAATATACACTCATTTTCTTAAAACAAAAATGTTGGGGATCCCTGGGTGGCTCAGCAGTTTAGCGCCTGCCTTCTAACCAGGGTGTGATCCTGGAGACCCAGGATCGAGTTCCACATCAGGCTCCCTGCATGGAGCCTGCTTCTCCCTCTACCTGTGTCTCTGCCTCTCTCTCTCTCTCTCTCTCTCTCAATCTTATGAACAAATAAATGAAAATTTTTTAAATGTTACTTTTTTATTATGAAATGTGTTTTGATCAATTTTATTATATAACATTAAAATCATCACTTATACATTTTTAAATAATTATATATGTTCTTTTTTCCAATGCCTGGCATTTCAGAGACAATCTATTATTCTGACAAGTCTAAAAAAGAAAAGAAGGGGAAAATAACTCTTATTAAATGCTTATATGTGCCAGGCACAATTTATATTGTAATATGTAATGTGTGTGTGTGTGCGCGCGCGCGCACGCGCAGAGGTTCTGGTATGTATCTTCTTCCATTGTATTTGTTTATATATACATATACATACATAAACATGCAAACCATAAACGATGGCTGACACAGTTAATGGAAAATTAAACATAAGGATACATAAAACTACAACCCTAGCATTCATAAGATTCTATGCTGGTGTACAGGTTCTTGAGTACTAAGTTTTTAACTAATTAATTAAATCCGAAGTCTGTTGCATAGTTAGGAAATAAGTGTTTACTGCCATCTGGTGGAAATCTGGCCTATCTACAAACAAATAAATTAGCTGTCTCTGGAAGGGTAATGATCAAATCTTTAATGCATAAAATTATTTGCATTACTCGGTCTCTCTTGTTCTGGGAAGGATCATTATTGCTTTAATACCCAAAGAAAGAAAATGTAGAAGCAGGGGATCAGAAATTGTGATACGTGATTTACAATTGCTCCCATGACTATGGAAGAACAGTTTACTGAGACTCCCATATTATTCCACTCAAAATATGATAAAATTATCCCCCCCCCCCCACTGATATGGTTGGGAACTCTCTTGCACCAATAAGGCGATACAAGAAAAAGATCTAGGGCAATGAGTGTGCTTACAACCATGCTGTGTATTAAATGCAAACATACATGACTATTTCCATTCTTTCCTCTCATGTTATTCTTTTTTGTATGGACCACAGAAACTGACATCACAGGAAGGCAGCCTAACAATACGGTACTGTAAATGTACTGTAATGCATTATCTGACAAAGCCACAAATGGCTTCATTCTCTAATTCACAATTAAATACTTTGTTCCACGTTTTGTCGATGAGCTTCTAGCATTGTGTGATTCTCAAAAATAAATTTTGAATTCCCTAAAACAAAATAGCACTATATTTATAGTGCTATTCTTAAATAGCTGGCAGTTTATGTGTTTTGTCTCTATAATTAGACTATAGAAGCTTCCGCGAATAAAATGGTCTAATTTCCTTTGGATAGTGTCCCCTTCATTTCTACACAAGCAATAGCCTCATTATATTTTTTCTGAAAAACTTAACCACCCTCTAAGTACTGGTTAAAATAGAATATCAGGTTTAGGAGGTGCATGTATAAGTAAAATTGTGAGGGGCTTTTTTTTTCTCATTTGTGCTTATATTTAAGATTGCAGCCCTTTAAACTCACTGTTAGATTTACTGTGGTCATCGATAGATGTTAATAATTTAAACATTACACAAAATCAGTTATCTCAGATGTAGGTGTATGCTGAAAGTAATTGCAAAGGAGATGTCTCAGTGACTGGATTAATATTCTCCTCTACACTGCAAACTCCCAAAGGATAAGGACCAAGTGTTAATCACCTTTGTTTGTTTCAAAATAGTGCTTCTACCTAATAGGCAGTTGACAAATGACTGTGTAACATAGGTTAGGGTTTCTCAACATAGGCTGGCCTTACTGGCATTTGGAACCAGACCATCCTTTGTTGTAGTGGCTGCCCTGTGCATGGATGTTTAGCTGCATCCCTAGCCTCCACCCACTAGATGCCAGTAGCTCCCTCTCCCCCGTCTGACAATAAAAATGTCTCCAGACATTGTCAAGTCTCCCCTGGCCAACTGGATCACCCTAGGCTGAGAACCAATGATATAGATGAAGCCCCACAAATCTAGCATAGAACCCAAAGACTATCATTATCTTGTTTTGAACTTAGGACAAAGTAAATCACCTCTCTGAACCTGGGCTTCTTTTTTCTGTAAAGTGAAATGACTGGAGTCTTTTGCCTCAGTCTTTCTTTCTCTGATTCATCCATTAGATTATGTAGTATTTACTGAATATAGATTAAATATTAGACACTATTCCATGTACCCAGTGGTGAACCCTTAAGTCCCCCCCAAAAAAAAAACACAGCTTCAGTTACCTAGCTTATAAAGAAATATCAGTGCTAAAAAAAATAAATAAATTTTTATAAATAAATAAGAAATATCAGCGCTAAATAAAAATTATAATCATAATAATAGTAGGAGTAGTGATGGTAATAATAAACAACACTACTCCACATTTTCTGTTCCCTTCTCAATGGAAGTGAAGGGACTTAATAGTTACTGGATATATTTTATGTGCAAGATGCTGAACACTCCGTATCTTAATTCTAAAATAATCCCATGTAATATATATTATCATCTTTTTTACACACAAGGGAACAGAGATTCAGAAAGGTTAAATATTTGCTTTAAGTCAGACAGATTGTGAGCAGTATATATGAGATTTTTTTCCCTACCACACTAGCTTTCTTTGCCACACTGGCCAATAGAAACACCATATATTCAAAGGCAATTCAAGAAATTGGAATAATCCAATTTACCAGAAATGCCTCAAGCACATGAAAGTAATATTTCAAATTATCAATATGTGTATTGAGAATGGAAAGGCTGAGGGAAAAGAGTGACACATTGCCAGGAACTTCCTCTAATGAAAAAACAGCTCTGTTCTCAGTTTATTTTTTTTTAAATATACCTTGAAAAACCTATCTTGAAAAAATAAAATAAAAATAAAAATAATAAAAAATAAAAACCTATCTTGTATAACTTTTTTTTTTTAATTAATGTTCCTCCTCCTTCATAGCCCTGATATGAAAAGTCAGTCCACCCCTACTTCCGCTTCCTGGCTTCCTCATCATTCCTCCACCCCCTGGATTCTGGCTTCCACTAATATGCTCTCAATCACAAATGACTGTGTTCTTGCCAAATGCTGTAAATACATTTTGTTCCTGACCTTTTCGGTAGCACTCTCCTTTTTGAAACTCTATCCTCCCTTGCTTGACATTTGTGATTCAGCCCTTTGGATTTTCCAGTTGCTTTTCTAACTTCTCAGGCTCCCCGTCTGTTGTCCACCCTTAAAAGATGATGTTCCCCACAGCTCCACCTTCAAACATCTTCTCACTCTTTTTGTACTGCCTGGTGATGTCAGCCATGCTGATGCTGACCAGCCAGACAATCCCCAAACTTCTAGAAGATGTGAATCCTGTACCTATCAGGCGTTTTCACCTGGACATTCTACAGCACCTCCAATTAGACATACTCAAAACTGAATGGATTAGTTCCCCATCAATGCTGCACCTCTTCCCATTTTCTCTAAATTGGAGAATGACATCACCAGTTCTCCAAAGCCAGAATCTTCCAACTCCTTAACCTTTAACATTTATGGATTACAACTCCATTGTTTCCATGTCCTAAAAATGTCTTCTCTACTCCCCCTTCTTGCCATTACCAATGCCACTCCCTTGGTTCAAATCCTCAAAATATTCTAGAGATATTAGACTTTTGTCACCTACCTGGGCTCCCTATCTCTAAGGTGATCCCTTCCAGTTGCTTTTACAAAGGCTCCAGAGCAGCTCTGCCCACTGGATCTTTCCTTGTGATGATGGAAATGTTCTATAATGTGTGCTATACAGGACCATGTAGTTATTGAGACACTTGAAATGTGACTAGTGTAACTGACAAACTGACTCTTCAAAAGTATTTATTTTAATTTAAATAACGAAAATGTGGCTAGTGACTACTGCATTAGCCATTGCAACTCCAGAGTGGTCATCTCTAAACATAAATTTATTTAGAACACTGCTCTTTAAAAATAAAACCAATTCTCCTTAGCTTAATATATATGGCCTGAAAAAAATCAGCTGCCCTACATCTCTGGTCGTACCACTCCCCTCCCACCTTCTAGCACCACTTCCAAACTCACACATATCCTCTGTGTGATACACATATGTATTATCCATACAAAACTAGTTTGTACCGGGGCGCCTGGGTGGCTCGGTCAGTTAAATGTCTGCCTTCAGCTCAGGTCATGATCCCAGGGTCCTGGGATTAAGCCTGGAATCGGGCTCCCTGCTCAGTGGGGAACCTGCTTCTCCACCTCCCTTTGCCACTCCCCCTGCTTGTGTTCTCTCACACTCTCTCTGTCAAATAAATAAATCAATCTTAAAAAAAAAAAAAACTAGTCTGTACAATACCACACACCTCCTTGCCTGTGCAAAAGCTATTCTCACTGCCTGAACATGCTTTCTCTCACTTCCCCACCTGCCTTACTCATCCACCAAGCAGCTCCTCCTCGGGCCTCCTCGCCATTCCTTAAACCTCTCTGGCACATTAGTGTTTCCCCATAAGCACACCACTATTCCTATTGCTATAATACATGTATCACACTGTACTGAGAGCTCTTTTAGGGCAGAAACTAGATTTTTTAGTGACATCACTGTGTCTACCAAATGTTTACGTATAGCTGGCCAGCCACAGCCTCTAAGCTAACTACTTCAAATTTATTCCCATTACTAATTAGATCAAATTCAAACCTTCCAATCAAAATCTTCAAGCAAAGGAATCCCTCAATAATTTCTTATAGAACTCCTTTCCTTGAATCAGGCCTCCCTCTTTTCATTGTCCACATACGATTTGGACATTCCACAACCCTGTGTCTCCTTGGCAACTTCTACAATGATTGTCCTTTTGTTTCTCTACCAACCTGTATCTGTTACTTTCTTGGAAAACCAGAAAAAAGTTCACTCCAAGCAAGAGCCTTCTTTGGATAATTTCATGCTGACCTACCTCCACCTGCACACATAATCAGCCTGACATGATCCTGTCTCCTGACCATCCTGTGGCCACTTATAGTATACTGTCTTCCAAACTAGGAGGTCAATTCTTTTTTTTTTTTTTTTTAAGATTTTATTTACTCATGAAAGACACAGAGAGATGCAGAGGCATAGGCAGAGGGAGAAGCAGGCTCCATGCAGGGAGCCTGACTCAGGACTCGATCCCAGACCTCCAGGATCACACCCTGGGCTGAAGGCAGCGCTAAACCACTGAGCCACCAGGGCTGCCCTAAGAGGCAAGTTCTTTGAGGGCAGAAACTCACTCCTCTGCTTCCTTCTCTATCTATAGCATTCCCTACCACATTGTGAATTTATCAGTCACCTAAAAAGCACATATGAAAGATGGTATGAAATCTTAAAGAGGATGTCTGTTGCTGCTATGAATTCCAAAAATAATTATTCCCAACTCTTGTATTTTCAACATCCTATGATGTATTTTATTTTTTAAGAAGTATCTAGATATTAAAGATAAAACTAAAAGCTTAAATAAAAGTCAAGGACCTTTTCTCTCCTATGAATAAGGATATAATATAAGAAAATGAATAAGGCTAGGAAGTTACAAATCCAAATGTTGGGAATGATTTGAAATTAAAGACCCAGGCATTTTTTAAAAAGCAAAATAAGAAAAGGATAAACATTGTTTTTTTAACTGCCATCAGAGGCTAATTGCGACCTGTTGCGGTACTGGAACTAGAAATCAATTTTTTTATCAAGTGACAAGGACTATAATAACTGTGATTTTGCCACATTTATAGACACTTTCACATCAGTAGGACAAGCATTGTGAGATGTGACTGTACCAGGACCTTACCTGACCTTAGCTGACAAATGAAATATAAAACTCTAACCTATGGATGCCACTATTCTGAAGCTAAGATTTCTCTTGTGCTGATAAAATAGTACACAGAAGCACCCATTCTATTTTATGAGTTAAAATCAGTAGAAAATAAGTTCCTAGCTTTCAATTTTCAGAGATGTATTTAATACTTAATTCTCCTTCTCTCACCTTGCCATAAAAAAAGATGTTATCTCAAGTATTAAAGGTCAAAGAAAAGATCCTACAAGTATACCAGACTCTTTAATGGACAAAATAGCATCTGACATTTAAAGTCATATTCTCTAAAGACAGAATAGTCTTTTAAAAATCTTTTCAAGGAATGAACTGATTTCTATGTCTCAACTTTAAATAAATTCTTTTATGTATCAAGGTCTTGGATCTTCATCAAAGTTAATCATCAAAGTTAATTAACAGTTTAATTCTTAATCTAGTTATTTGAATGTATCAATGATACAAGTTTTAATTGCAGAAATTAACCAATTAATCATGTCAGTTGTCTATAGAATGTCAGTAGTAAAAACAGTCATTGATTGAAGTAAATTAAGAGTCACTAATATAAGATCCAAGATAATTTTGATGTTAATTTTTAATCTCTTATAAGACATCTAATAGGCTTTTCTAATTCTTATTTTAGATTAGATTCTCTACCTTAGAGCTTAATTTTGTAGTGTCAAAGTGTTACTTTTCAAAAAAGTTACTTCAAAACATTCATGGTGCAAACAGCCCATAAATTGCAAAGCTACATTTCATTTATTTGAAGAGATTCATAAATAATAAGTCAGATATTTATAAAAGTAAGAGTAATCTCTATTTCTCATAATAAATTTAACCATGCCAGCATCACTTACTGGATGTTTACCACACTATGCCAAGCACTTTACCTCACTTAATTCTCTTAATATTGTTAGTATATAAATGTTGTGATTATTCCCATTTTCCAGAAGAAGAAATTGGATTTTAGAGAGATTAATATGCCCAAACATGACTCCAAATGCCACTCGGATACAAATCACAAAATCTTCTTCCTATCTTCTAAGCTTACAGAATCCTAAAGAGCTTTTTTATATTCATTCATTCATTCAAAAGACATTCATCAAATGCTTTCTAAGTCCCAGGCACCACCCTAGATGTGGGACACCACCCACTGTGAACAGAGTGGTGATCCAAAAATAAACAAAAACCAAAAGAATCCTTGCCTTCAGAGAGCATACATTCTGAAAGAGAATGTCAAGGAAAAAAAATGTACAGTAAGTCAAATAGTGGAAAGTACTATGAGGACAACTGTCACAGATTAATAGGATGCAGAGGGTAATGGTGTTGAGTGCTGGTTGAGACAGGGATCAGCATGTTTACAGAAACTTCCTGTTTCCCACACCTTTTTCTCATCACTTCTGCATCCTCATTTCCTTATCCTCCCTCACATCCAAAGCCAAAAGTGAGATAAGTAATACTAAAAATTCTAAGGCCAAATTCTGGTTTTGAATCCCAGAAAAAGCCCTAAGTTGAAAAATAGAGTTGAAGAGAGTAGAATGAATGGACTTTTTTTTCATCTAAAAAACAAATATTTTCAAAATTATTTTTACATTAGATAACCAAACTTTAAGTCATTTCTAAAACTTCTATGCGGTTACTTCTATCCACCCTTCAAATCTACCAATTGTCAACATGCTTTGACATAAAAAGAAAAGATTTTATTTGTTTTTACCATTTTTATTAACAGTTTTAGGACAGTTCAGTGTCTTAGGAATAAACACCTTTCTTCTCCAATGTTTTGAACGATAAAAGCCACCCACTAGTGAGACTAGTCTCAGTGAAGATGACCTGAAACTATCAAGGCTCTACGATACCAACAATGAGTTGGTCATTTCTCCGATGCATACATTCTGAAAGGGCGAAGCTAAATAAAAAAGTTTAGGATGAATCGCATCCATATGCAAATCAGATACTCTACTGCACTCGACTTTAAAGTAAACCAACCACCAGTGTTCTGTTATTGTTGTTTTAATTTTTTAAAGGTATATTTATTTATTTTAGAGGGAGAGAGAGAGAGCACACACGTGCATGCGAGTGAACATGTTAGGGGACGGGGCAGAGGGAGAGAGAAAATCTCAAGTATACTCCTCACTGAGCACAGAGCCCAGTGTGGAGCTCAATCTCACAACCCATGAGATCATGACTTGAGCCAAAATCACAAGTCAGACGCTTAACTGACTGAGCCACCTAGGTGCCACTTGCTGTTTTAATGTTTAAGACAAAAATTATTGAAAGGCTTCAATTAATATTCACATCTTAAGAATAATTGATATGCCAATCCAGATCATAATAGGCAATAATCAAATTTAGTATAATCACCATTCCTACAAATATAGCATCTTTCGGAGAACCTAACTGCTTATTTCACTATTTCAGAGTCAGAGATTTAATAGCACTATATCCATGAGTCTTACCTCTGCAGCTAAATAGTTCCCAGTTGCAAGGTGTTTAAATCTGAACAAACTGTTCCATTGTCCAGCACCCCCGCGGCATGGGTCATGATGAACTACCTACAGACAAAAAGAGCAACAATAATAAAGCACAAAATATCGTCATGTTACTGGCAAGAAGGTGCCAACAGTTTACACAAAGTGCTCGCCTGTTAACGTTAACTTGCCAAATCCAATATATGTTTTCATGAAAGGACAACATGGCAGAAAAACAAAATTTCCCACAAATTAGCAAGAGACATAACAGTTAACCCACTGTGTGCACGCGTGATGCTCATGCCTTAAGTGTGTAAATACAGTCTTACTCCAAAAGACAGGTTTCCCAGGCTGAAACTGGAAATACTGAGGGGTTCTCCTCCATTTGTTACTCAAATATTCATTCAACAAATCGTAGTAAAAGCTTATTATACACTAGGGACTCTGAGGCAATAGGATCACAGCAATGAGTAAGACTGGAGCTTTCAATAAATGAGATTTGGCAAGTGCCAGGAGGATATAAACAGAGCGCATGACTGGGTAACTAGGGAAGGCTTCTTTAGATGTGGTGATTAGCACAGGCCACTCCAAGATGACATGTGAGCTGAAACCTGCAGGAATAGAATGAATACTCACATAGAGAGATGGGAAGATAGCATTCCAGGCAGAGAGAATCACATATGCCAAGGCCTGGGGCTCTCAACTAACTTAATTTTCCACATGTGCTTTGTTACTAATACCATGTTTTTGATACCCATTCTTGGATTTGGCCTTGCCCTAGATGCTGAGCCACTAGGCTCACTGAGAATAAAAGAAAATGCTCTGAAGCAGCAGGTTATGCCAGGTGGGTTGGTGCAGAGGCAAGGCCTACATTTTAAAGTCTGAGGATGACTGTGTTTGAGTCCCAGCTCTGTCAGTCACAATGGGATGATCACAGCAAGGAACTGAACATCTTCAAGCCAGTTTCATCATGTTACAAAATGATTTTAATTCATAGGATTTTTTTGAAGATTAAGTACTAGGAGAACTTTTCATTATTCTCCCCCAACCAGTTATCTTCTTTTTGTTAATACTAATCATGCTTGGCTTTCTGCCCCAGCCTCAGATTCTGTGTGCTGCTATATATAAATTTCTAATACTTTTGCTAGACTCTAGAATCTAGGTCTTCCCCTAATCTGATAGTTCCAGTAACAGAATAATTATGAAAATACTTCAAAGTGGATGAAGTCTTAAAAAAAAAATTCTTCCTGTGACCAAAAACCTACGCATCCTACAAGGCTAAGTTCTCAAATCAAACTTCTTCCACAAATCTTTTGCTAATCACACTGGCTACACTCTGACTCCTTTGGGGAAGGCATAGATACGTTTGACACTGTTCGAATCTATTGGTTGCCTCACATACATACACAACACATTTCGTACACAACTGATGGAGGTTAACAAATGGCTTGAAGCTCATCACAGACCCCAGACTAAGAACTCCTATCCTATACGCTCGTAGGTCTAGCAACGCCAGTACAGCTCTGTAGGAGACAAGAGGAGAAACAGAAAGAAGGGTGTTTTCATCCATCACAGTGATTTTGGCAGGATGTTATTGGCATGATCCAGCATTAAGTAAGATACTCTATATCCTGCAAGTCACAGGGGAGTTGAGCATATGCTGGACATTGTGTGTGGCACTCAGGACCCACCTCACCCTTCCAAGTGCTCCTCTTTCTGTATCACAGGGGTGGGAAGCCTCACTGGCATGGTTCTCAAGTCATTCCATTAGGGTGGAAAGCAGAGAAAAGTAGAAGAAAGCTTCCTCTTTGGTTCCAGTAAAAGGGTGGCAGCTGCCTAGTGCAGGCTCCTGCAAGATGGTGTAGGTGCTTCCTAAAGCACAGAAGACACCTGAGGGCTCAAGGAGTAACTTTTAGCATTGCCAGATAAGACCATGTTCCCTATCCTAGTTTTGCCTGTCCAGTCCTTCCAGTAACATTGAGAGCTAATTTCCTACACCAAATACCTCTTTGCTTGAAACACCTTGGCCACCCTGACTGATGCAGCACAGCCCACCTCATTCAAACCTCCTACAGAAAGGAGCCTACCACAAATATAAATTGGTAATATGTTCACATATTAAAAAGTCTTCATATCAAGTCAAAGGCTGATAATTGAAGAGAAATTCACTATGGGGAGGGAAGCTTTAATGAATTTGAGGCATTATTTCAGAATTATTAAATAACCGATTCATTCTCTCCATTTTGATCGCTTGGTGGGTTATAGCAGTTAGAGTATTTTCAACTACATGTTTTGTTGGAAAGGATTACAATGCAATGATACAGCAAAATCTAGAAAACTAATAGCAAATATATGCGAGAAGAGTCACAATTCTTTTAAAAGACTTAGGTATCATATAGGCATAAACACGTGACTTAAATATCATATAGGCATAAGCACGTGAAATGAAGGGAACTCACTGTATAGGAAGTCACTATATGACTTTTTTATTACTGCATTTCATTAATAAAACTTTAAAATTATACCTCACATTATTGCCATCCCTATATCTCTTTAATTTTTTAGAGTACAATGATAAGAGATCTATGGTGTGAAAAATACATATTTTAATTATGTATTTATTTGGGAGCTGCTTGTTTCAGTCTTAACCCTGGTAAGAGACATTATCAGGTAGACTTCTGGGAAGAATATCACATAGCTGTGGTGATGGTTGTTTTTTCTGAGACTTTCTCAGTTCTCTATAAACGTATCCTCTTGAAGGATAAGATCTCTTCTGAATGCTAGAGACTGTCTCCAACATGTAAGAGGGTTTCAAGATAGAAAATATGCTTTTTGTACTATTTTCTCTATTCTAAGCCATGTCAAAACTTAGAGAATTATTTTCATGTTACAATTATAATTAAGGCTCAGCTCATTAGCATAAACATCACACTTCCTCATTTTCTGTTTCAATAGTCTGTAATTTGTGCTGTTATCCCTATTTCAATATGTTTATTTCCTTCTTTTTTTTAATCATGTACAAATAAGCATGTTCTGTTATTACTTCCCCTAATGCAGGATATTCAAGGAGCACATTTACCACTGATCTTTCATTTTCCTATACTTGTATACAATGTTTTCTGATCCTGGTCTCCCACTTCTTCAAATCCAAATGTACTCATTCAAGATGGATAAAACTATCATACCTTCTACAGTAACTATTTACATGTTGAAATACATATTATTTTATGATATTTATTATACGTTGTTTCCTTTTTTCTAAATTGAAATATAGGGATTTTATTAATATTCAATCATGTAAATCTATAAATAATATTACTATGACTTTGATATTAAAGGAAGTGTCACAAAACATATGCTGTAAAAGGGGAGTAATGGATTTATTTTTTTTTTTTTGGGAGTAATGGATTTAAAATGGTTGAGAACCACTGCTATAGGCCTAGATGTCCATTAAATCAGGATGTAACTTATCAAATGCCGGCTTATTCATAGGTAATTATGTCTATCTTAGCCCTTCCACTGTATAAAAACATCCCTTAAAGAAAAATTCATATCTTACATTTTCCAAATTACTCTACCATATTGGCAATGCTTAAGAAATACTTTTTAAAGGATGGATGAATTCCTTTTTTTTTTTTAATTTTGTTTATTTATTCATGAGAGACACGGAGAGAGAGAGGTAGAGACAGGAAGAGGAAGAAGTAGACTCCCTGCTGGGAGTCCGAGGCAGGACTCGATCCCAGGACCCCAGGATCACACCCTGAACCAAAGGCAGAAGCCCAACCACTGAGCCACCCAGGTGTCCCACCTGCATACTGATCAGTCTTGACAATATTTCACAATGAATTTTTTAAAAGGAACATCTATATATTCTCTTATTAGATGAGAGAGAGAGAGAGAGAGAGAGAGAGACAGGAAAAGAGATGCTCCAGAGAGGATAGGTAAAGGAAGTAGTAACATTTCAAACTGATTATAGTAATGAAGAGGTACAAGTTCATTCACAAATATCATTGTTTTATGGATTTATCCTAAATGATGCCTATAACAATAAATTAATCAGCCTGATAAATCTTTTCTTTCTTATATAAGTATTTACTCAAGTCCAAAAAATATTTACACACCTCTATTTCCCAGAGCGCTTTAGAACTGGTAGCAGAAGTGGCTGATTGACGCAAGGTTGTCCGAAGGAAAATGTGCTGTTTTTTCTCATATTCATCACAAGTCAGAAACTTCTCTTGTTCTGCATGGAACAACCTAACAACATCACCCTAGGAAAACAGGAAAAGAACACTGTAGTTCCAAGAAAAGTCTGAACAAAGAGACATAAGAAGCAGATGTCTCCTCGTTTTGATACTCAGGGCCCTCTCCCACTTACTTGGCTTTCAGTGATTATTTATACATTTCAAACTATAGAGAAGAAAACTCAATGAAATACCCATAGTGACTATTAAGGTTTATAATCATCTTCTAAACTATGAATACTAGTAAATACATAGGTTTTGCATCTGGAATTTCAGTAAGACTACCTTCAATTCTTCTAACAAATGTTCCATGCAGCACATACTCACTCCTTTTAGTACATCCTCTCGATAGGAACTATATTTCATGAATAAAGTTATTTTCCAACTAGTGTTGCAATTAACAGCATTCACCTATTAATGAAGAAATGTTAAGTTACAAAATTGTGATGCCATTTTCTACCAGAAATTATTCCTCCAACTAGTAAAAAGAGAAAAAAAAAGATAACTCTGGACAATGAGGTATGTACTTCCAACACAAATACCATCCAAAAATCATAATCATTATCTACACAGATCTTAGGAATATTAATTAGCATAATTACATTAATGAAAACAATGAATGGAGCTATATGACATTTTTCCTCCCATGATAAAAATAAATTCATTTTCTTTCCTCCTGAACTTACCTCTTTACACCCTGGATTATCGAGAAGCTCTATGTTGCTGGCATGTAGTGGCTGTCCTGCATTCACAGGCATCAAAACAACTTTATCACCCACAACGATCTAGAACCAGAAATAAGTTGCAACTGAGACACTGAACAAATCTGTGGTGCTATATTTGAAGCTAAAAATAACTGCAGGGATGTCTTGTTATTGACCTAACACTTGATCTGTCTTCCACACAAATCTTAGTTCAATTCTTTTTCTGGTTGAGTAAAATATTTTCTGATAAATGATCATGTAATCATGTTCCACAGTGCCCATCAGCCTAGATTCATAAAGCTAGTGTAGATCCTTTTCTTATTAGTCTCCCATTTCAGTAATCACTCTTTAAATATCAATAAATAGTTACCCCTCCACACTGGGTCTTATGTCATTAACACAGCAGATAGAGCAAATGCATCTGCCACAATCAATCTGCCTAAATATTAGAACTACTTCAAATGCAAGCAGAAGATATTATACATTTTATTATCTATGGGATTAAAAACAAATGTATTAAATTTTGTCTTTCTCATAATCTCAGAAATATATTAAACATTCCAATTTCATCTGGATTGAGGAAGTATACAATTAGGATGACCCAGTAGAAATATGTTCATTGTTTGGTCCATCATGTGATTCACTCTTATCTTAAACATGCAAAACTAATATTGCTTTTTAAACTTGGTGTTTAGTTTTAAATTTAAAAAAAAATTTTTTTTAATTAGGAGGTGCCTGGCTGGCTCAGTTGGTAGAGCATGTAACTTTTGACCTCAGGGGAGTAGAAATTAATGAAAAAATAATAATAAAATATATATAAAAAACTTTTAATTAGTTTTGGGAGAAATACTCTGGAGAAGTCTAAGATGTTTTCTCGTTTATGTTATCATTAACGATGTCCAATTTATCTTCAAGAATTTCTATTCATAATTCAAATAGACGTTATGCTTTTGTAATGGTAATAATGAGCAGTTTAATTTTAGAGTTACTAATGTTTCTCTTGTTACATTCCATTAGAAGACTTATTACTGTATGGGCTACCTGGGTGACTCAGTGGGTTAAGCCTCTGAGTCTTAATATCAGCTCAGGTCATGATCTCAAGTCCTAGGATTAAGCCCTACATCAGGCTCCGTGCTGAGTACAAAGCTTGCTTGTCCATCTCCTTCTGCTCTTCCTCACACTCCCTCTCTCTCAAATAAATAAATAATTTTTTTAAAAGGACATTACTATAGGACCTACACTCTCAATTCTCATCCAGAATTGCTCACCACCTCAGAAATGAAAACCAATGCCTTCTCTTTGCATATTTCTTTCAGGGTTATTAGAGTGCATTAGTTTGACAGATAACTGAAAAACAAATTAGGACTCAGAAAATAAGAATAAACAAAACTTCTCCTCCCTGGATCTTAACCTAGACCAAGACTTTCTGGAACATAATTTCATATTTCCAATAGAAATGAAGCTTTTATGGGTTATATAAAGGAGTCTACATTTACACATAGTACTATTGTCACAAACGATGATAAAGAAGCGTCAAGCTCACTACTTAGGCAAAGGGAAGTTGTTCTTAGGATTGCAGAAGTAGCTTCTACTGCTCACAGGACTGGTCTCTATTCATCACCCGCCTTTCAACTACATCATCAGTCGGGTGCTGGTACTGTGACTCACAAAAGCCATCACAGAAGTGCTCTATGTACAGATAAGGGAACATCATCAAGAAACGACGTTAAGTGAGAGGGTGAGGGGGCAGAGCCAGGCTCTCTTTGTGTAAAAAAGGAAAGGAGGGAGTAAGAGTACATGCATAAGAAATCTGCCCAGAGGTTTACTGTGGTACAGGGACAAAAAAGAGGGAGATGGAAAAAAGGATAAGAGACATTAAGTGACACATTTTTATATTATTTTC
Source organism: Vulpes lagopus (assembly GCF_018345385.1). NCBI lineage: Eukaryota > Metazoa > Chordata > Mammalia > Carnivora > Canidae > Vulpes > Vulpes lagopus. The sequence continues at coordinate 24,781,352 of NC_054844.1, forward strand.
TTTCAACCAAAATTGGCATTTTTAAAAATTAAATATCAACAAAAACATATAAAAGTCAACATGGCATAAACCTATTTCCAACATCCTCTTCCAAAACACAAACACACACACTTGTTATCATACATGACACCAAGGCAGCTCCAATTCTCAGAGCCAGACAGAAGTCTAGGTAGTCATCCATACTACAAATACTGGGACTTAATACACATCCTGCCAGTGCTGCATCTGATCCTCCAATTTCTAAAAGAACAATTGGATTTGGTTTACCAATTGGATTGGTCATTCTCATCTGCATCATATAAATATTAGCCAATAAGGGGCTAAATATAATGATATATTTTAGCTATGTATTTTAGCTATGTTCTTCCAATTAAAAGAATATTTTTGTTTGCACCTATATCCACTGATCTAAGTCTTACTAACTTTCTATAGTTTTCTGTAAGCTTTGGGTTGAACCATGTGTTATATTTATTTCAAAACACTGCCCAGAAAGTCTTATACTGTATAATTTTTTCTTTTTTTTAAGATTTTATTTATTTATTCATAAGAGATACACAGAGAGAGAGGCGGAGACACAGGCAGAGGGAGAAGTAGGCTCCATGCAGGGAGCCTGATGCGGGACTCGATCCAGGAACTCCGGGACTCGATCCAGGAACTCCGGGATCACGCCCTCAGCCAAAGGCAGATGCTCAACCGCTAAGCCACCCAGGCATCCCTTTATACTGTATATTTTTAAGAGACCAGCCATATTACCAAAATGTTCTGAATACCAAGGGTTCGTAAGAATGGTATTCACAAAGAGAATCTAACATTAATTCACTAATTTCCAAGTCCTCCGTTTTTTGTTCTTGACAAGGGTGAAAAAAACTTGCAATGAAATGGACAAGATGCTAATCAAAAGAAATAAACAAAACAATAAGAGGTGCCAAAAAGAATACAAAAGTGTGATAAATAGTCCCTGTTCTTGGGGAATTTACACCTAATCAGATAACCTGGTTAATACGGAATTTGATAGTACACTCTGAAGAATGTAGCATGGGGCTGACCCACTGATGTGGTCTCATGCCTTCTGAGAAGCTGTGAATTTAATAAGGAACTTGAAGGTGCCATCATCTTTTGCCATGTCACACTCACCCTAGTACACAGCATCCTTTAAAAATTCCAATTCCAAAAGCACTTCTGTAGATTCTATGCAACAGCCATAAAAATTTAAGCTGAGATTTTATTGAAACTAAAGAGCAATATAATGCTACTGGCAGCTACCCTTCTTTTGAAGTGATACCTGGCATGGTAAAAAGAACACTGCAGTAAAAACCAAAACACCAGGGATCTAGTCCTGCCTTTGCTAGAATTCCAAGAGATCTAGTTTTGCAAAATAGCAAAATCTACTTGCTATTTGAAGAGGCTCTTTCCCTAAGAGTTTAATTTTTCTCTTGACTGAAAGAATTATCTGGGCTTTTCTCCTTTTTAAAATGTACCATTAAGGTAAAGAACTAATATTTTCTTAGATCAAAGCTGAAAATGAAAAATTAACCATTCAATCATGGGAAAATAAATGAAAATGAAATATTTATGGACTCTGCTATCCCCAAGGGACTTTCTAACTATTCAACAACAAGCCAGAGCTTCTTTATAGCTGAAAAGTTGAAGCATTCATGAATCTATTTTTCCCCAAGAACTAACTGACAATTCTATAAGATAGAACACCATCCTTTAATGGTAGAAACCACTGATTTTTGAGATTATGAGCATTTTACTCCCCAAACTATCATCAGTCTCATTTTCACATTTCATTTCAGTCACCGAACATCTTATTGAATACTCAGAATCTGAATCACAACATACTAATTCCTAAATAGTAAACTATAATTTTAAAAACCCTTTGAACCTTACAATTTCCTCTTCCTAGCTTAATATGCTTTTAAAGAAAATCAGTGGTAATTAAATCACTTGTTATGATGTGACAGTATTTCCAACTGCCTTCAATAAAATACATTTTCGAATCCTAGAATGAAATCTATTGCTAAAGAATGCTACCTATTCCTAGGGAAGAAAATGAGCATTACAATACAATTATTTCTGTGGCAAAGAGAGTGCTGTGGGTATGCTTATGTTTTTGCAGCAACCTCAATCACATACAACAGCTACATAGTGGTGAGCAAAAACAGTAAGCTGTTCCAGCAAAAAAGCAATGTGGAAGGTTGTTTTAGCCATGCTTTATAAAGCACATCGACAGAAGAGGATTTCTATATTGCACTGAACAATTACATTGTCCACTTTACCAAGATGGAGTGTTTGGACCAGAAGTTTCCCCCACCCCAGTACAACTAATTATTTGAAATAGTTCATTACATTCAACTCTCAGTTGGTCCTATAAAGGCCTCTGGGAGCAGGGAAAGGAATAGACAAAATGAATAAATAAATATAATGAATTAATAAAATCCACAGCTAATCTAAAGGCCCTAATTTGTCCAATCATTTCCTCATATTCCCTCAGAGCTTGAGCTCAGGTTTTGCTGGTTTTGAAGCTTGATTTTCATTGACCACCTATAGGCGGGGACACAACTCTGTGGGAAATATTACTAGAAAGGAACCAAAAGACACAGGTTGTTCCTAAAGGACATAATCAGTCCCTAAAAATTGAGAGTTGATTGTAATTAACTACCTACCAAAATTAACATATATGTCATGCTCACAGCACACATCACTTGATGCCAAAAAATAAACAAGTAGGACTTTTTCTTTTTAAGGAATCCGACAGAAGACTTAAGGTGCATTACGTTCCTGCATGCCATGCATCTCCCAAACCTTACCTAAGGAGGATTTATTAACCAAATTAAACCATGAAGCTTGCATCCTGTGGAATTGAATTTGTATTTCAAAATTTTGCTGAAAAAATAGATTCACTATAAAAGAGGACATTTCTAGCACAAGAAATATCCAAAACATCTTTAAAATGTAATCAAAGTACTGAGAAAACTGTCAGAAGCATATTTTTATATTGCTTTGAATTTATAATGTTAATTTTTTTTAATCTGAACTATTTTTCTTGATCACCTGGCCCAATATTTGTGAGGTATTCTTTTTATGGAAGTTATTCGGCATTTATTGAGCATTTCCCATGTACTAGGAATGGTTACTTACTACATTATTACAAACAAAAATATCCAACAATTGATCCTATTGAGTCATTTCACATAATTTTTATTTACTCTATCAGCTAGCAGAAAATACTTTAGCAACTACTAAAATTTACACGATACAACATACATGTATTCCAAAACATATCTTAAATGCTGTCATCAACAAGCAAGTGCCCATCTATATAGCTCCTCATACTTTAGACATCAATATACAGCTGACCATAGAGCCAGCATATGAAATATTATCATAATTCACTGTTACTCTACTAAATCAAAGGGATAAACAATATTTCCTAAGCATAGCTTTCTCCTTACAATCATGCTCCCTTCTGATTAGGAAAGGAAGCAAACTCTACCTTTCCTTTAAAAGCCTGGCCCAATGTTAACATTACTTAAATTCTTTCACATGAATTCCAACTGGAAGATGATTTTTTAATTAACCTGAAATTTGTCTTTTTCTGATTCCCAAGCACAATTAACCTATTAATAAATAGTTTAAGCCTTTTAAAGAGATTACCATAAAAATGTGTTGATTGAAAACTACATGTCCTTTCATTGTGCTATCTGGATTTTCTTACTTATTATGAATTACTGTCTTGAGGAACACACCATTTCTCTCTTAATTTTATTTTTACATACATTGTCACCCTCGCTTCTCAGCTTCCAAAAGGGATGAATATAAAACCAAGACCCTTCATTTCCTGCAGCATCCAGGGACACACGCATAGCATTCTTCTCCAGCAAAGCAGGTAATCTCTTGTTGACAGTCAGATACTTGTTGCTTTTTATATGCAGCAGCTGTGGGAAAAAGACATTACCGCCTTTATTCTTTGATGTCCTCTGTTAATTACATGTATATGTTTATACGTATATTTGTACCCATATAATACTGCTTGGGGTGCAGGTTAAACAAAGGAGCTCTATTCAAACTTCTCACCATCTTTCCAAGCTGACTTTCTTTGAGTTTCTCACCTCTACCCTACAATGAACTGGGCACATGGAGAAATCAAACCAGAGGACACCTCTGAAAATTTTCATCTACTGATAAATAATAGGATAAAATCAGGCTTCCCAAAGAAGACCAGGAAATGCCCCAAATCACATTTTCTCCATTCTTGCACAGACACAAAAATGGAATATACCAAAAAATAACCAGGAAACTAAAATAATGCTTAGTAGCATTAACTATCCTTGCCATGACAGCCTACCTCTTCCTCTGTGAAGAGGGAGGCTTTGCATTCCACAAAATCCCTGCAGGAGGACACTGATTCTATTCTTTTGTCAGATGAGCACAGAAGTATCATTTCCCAGACTTTGTGGACACCATGGACAAAACCTTTCCAAGACCTTATTCTACTGAGTAGAAACGCTGAAACACAAATAACCTTTCCTTCCTATTATGACAACCATGTCAAAACAGAATGGTCATTTTAATATCCACAATATAAGAAAGAAACTAGCTCATGAACCAATGAAACCCTCATGGCCCAACCTCACTCCTTTGGAATCTAACTTGTTAGAGCACATGGCTCAGCCCGTAAATGACTATGCAAACATTTGCGCATCAGGTTCTTGACAAGAAACATAAGTTCTACTTGTTGGCATTTAATATTAATCAAAACTTGGTTAAGAAAAATTCTATTTATGGAGGATTGCTCAAGAGACATGCAACCCACCCATGCCACAGGTATCATACCAGCTATTATTAGATTAAGTCCTACATTTGGGTTACTGCAGATCCAGGCTCTCTTTCATCTTGTCCCAGGAGAGGGCTGCCCTGATGGTCATGTGCACTGGCATTTTATCATTGGCCAATAACAAAACAAGAGGCAATATTATTTTTTTAAAACATGTCTAAGAAATACCTCATTGTAGTGTTTACTGTAAGGAAGTTGTGAAGCTGTGACTATTATTTACTCTATCAAACAGTTTCCTCTTTATGAGAGCTCATTGGAGGAATAGTTTTCTGGTCTTCCTGGGAAACTTCATGCTTCGACCTTTGACTTTGTTCTATGTTAAGGACCTCCTAAGTGAGTGCTATAACTCACTATGCTTCCCTTAAAGCACGGTAAGCAATAAAAAGGCGTCCAGGCAAAGCTGACCAGACTTTGAGACATGGATTTTATAAACACGCTTCCTCCCAACTTCACTTTATTCATTTAACCACCTTTTTCCCTTTGACCCAGTTGCCTTATTTATTTCTATTTTATCGTATGTGGTATGTAGTTTTGAAAATGCCTTACATTCTTTTTGGAACAGGGTGGGGCATATATTAACAAATAACCAAGTAAAAAGCTGAAAGATCTAAGTGAAGCACAAAAAGAGGAATGCAGCTGAGATAAATCATTGTGCACACTTGTTGCAATAAATCTTTTAATAACAACTCAAGGACGATTTCCATCTAAAAGTACAATATAAAAACTTTCCTCTCTCTACAAAATGAAAAAATAAAGCTTCATATGTTACATGGTAGTCCCATTAATTCTAAAGAAGGATTTTACTGTAGAACTTTAGAAATTATGTTTCCCCATCTTCCTCCTTTTGATGTAATAACTTGCACATACATCTAGATAAGCTCACTTTCTTATGTGTAGACATCAGGCTAGTCACAAACATACAGAATACAGTGCTGAACATCAACTGAAAATATTCATAATTGGCATCAAAGAACAAACTATTGTATCCCCAAATTTTAATGCAGCGTGACATTCCTATGCAAATGTAAATTACCCATAAAATATTCACCTTGTTTAAGAGAAAGTAAATAGACTTACTTGTATGACATTGCTGTATTTCACAATTTCTCCCAACAGTTTCTTGTTCTCTGATTCATTTTGTTTTTGTTCCAGTTCTGCAGCATGCTGTAAAATGATTATCAAATATTCAGCATGGAAACATAGTAAACAGAATACAATAATTAACAAACAAGGTTATTTTATGAACGAAGACTATAACCATGAACAAAATAGGCTGGTTGCTTTACCCTTGGGGCTGGGGGCACGGCAACCAACAATTAAATAAATGATTAATATAGTATGGTTATTGTGTCAATTTGATGCTGAAATGTGATCAAAAATATCTTGGGATGCTTTTATGTTAAAAGTTTCAGAGAAGTACTAGGCTCTTTGGTCTTACAAAATTAGTTTCAGAAGGAATATTGTTAGATAAACCAAACGATATAAATATAGTGGGTGAGGGATCCCTGGGTGGCGCAGAGGTTTAGCACCTGCCTTTGGCCCAGGGCGCGATCCTGGAGACCCGGGATCAAATCCCACGTCGGGCTCCCGGTGCATGGAGCCTGCTTCTCCCTCTGCCTATGTCTCTGCCTCTCTCTCTCTCTCTCTCTGTGTGTGTGACTATCATAAATAAATAAAAAATTTAAAAAAAAGAAGTAAAGAGCTGTTTAAAAAAATATATAGTGGGTGAATTTCAAAAGACTCAAAAGTTTCAATTCTGAAAGTAGCAGGAATTTTAATAACACAGAATTTCAGTTCTACCAAATTTCAATCCAGACCAGAAGCAACAGACTTTCAATTTTTTTTTCTAGTTTTTCAGGAAAAAAAATTAAGTACTATGCCAAGTAAAATATAACTGGATTTGCTATTCCTCAGAGATTCTGAATTGTTTCCAGTTTTATGTGAATCTTGAATTAGTCTGGCACACCCTAAAAATTAGCAGCAGGAATGTATGAGCTACATGCCAGGAAATGAGCAGTCACACCCTATAACTTCAAAGTCCCTTCCACTTTCAATGGGTTGCTGCATCTACTCTAAAGCTCTGTGCATTGACTGAAATCACCAAGATACAAAATAGATGGTTTGTTATTGCTGTTCTTGGGCTAGCCTCAGCCAAACGAATGGAAGCCTGGCCCTTACCTGTAATTTCTTCAGCAAGGCTGCCTCCGTGTGATTCCCCTGTTTGGCTTGCTTAGCTTTCCAATATTGTTTCTGGGCAGAATATCGGTTCATAGGGCACACCTTAAAGAGGCAGTCTATGACAAAGCAACAAACAAAAACACTGTAACTAAGGCAACCAGCATTTCTTAGATTTTCCTTATAGCCTAGCATTGGAATCTTACAATCCCTGAGTAGAAAGTTATCTCCCAGTCAACTCAAACTCCCCCATAACATCCTTTCCAAATAATTATCTAGACTGTTAAAATACCTTCTTCTTCATTAGGTTAGGTTTTTGAGAGGCTATCATAGCTAGTGTAATTTATTAAAAAACCAAGTGAACGCAATCATTACACATAAGGTACTTCTTAATTACAATGAGGTACCTGGTCTTAGAAAGTGAATAGAATGAGATTAGTGACTTTCACCATCCTACCCTGCACAATTAATTATTTATTCATGGTATGTCTTTGACAGCCAAAGTGATGCAAATAGTAGAAAAAATCAATCACAATTACATTTCAGGAGTGCCTCAGTAGCTCAGTAGGTAGAGTGTCTGACTCTTGATTTCAGCTCAGTTCATGATCTCGGGATCTTGAGATCAAGACCTGCATCAGGCTCCATGCTCAGCTTGAGATTCACTCTCTCCCTCCACCTCTGACCTTCTCCCTGTTCATGCTCACTTGAACTATCTCTCTCTCTTCCTCTCTCAAATAAATAAGTAAATCTTTTTACAAACAAATAAATAAATCACATTTCAGTCATACATTCCCCAAGTTTCCATATACCTGTACTAAATATTCAGATGGGTAGGTAGTGATATCTCTAAGTCAAAAGCTAAATATATTTTTTCTTTTCAATGAGGAGATTGGAAATTTAGCATAGGAAGGACTATTTAGTCCTTCCATATGCTAATGATTTTGTATGTTCGTGAAATGGACTACAATCCAGAATAAAGATCAACTCCCAATATTCAAACGAGTAGTAATGCAGAAAATCCAAACATCTTCATTTTTTTTCACAAGAAAGTATTAATTTAATATGATAAATTTACTTTATTTTGGTTGATGTGTTAATATTAGGATCATTCTCCTTTTTTTTAAGATTTTATTTATTTATTCATGAGACACACAACGAGAGAGAGAGAGAGAGAGAGAGAGAGAGAGAGGGAGAGAGAGAGAGAGGCAGGCTCCATGCAGGGAGCCCGACATGGGACTCGATCCCGGGTCTCCAGGATCAGGCCCTGGGCTGAAGGCGGCGATAAGCCGCTGAGCCACCCAGCTACCCCATTCTCATTTTTTAAACATGTATCACAAAATAAAATTCAGGTGGCATCCGGGTGGCTCTATCTGCCTTCAGCTCAGGTCATGATTCCAGGGTCCTGGGATAGAGCCCCACATTGGGCCCCCTGCTCAGTGGGGAGTCTGCTTCCCCCTTGACCCCTGACCCCACTCATGCTCTATCTCCCAAATAAATAAATAAATAAAATCTTTAAAATATAATGCAATATAATAAAATTCAGTCAATTTCACTACATTCCTGACTACATTATATGTATACTCAATATATTCTCTTTAAAAATAATTATAAAATTGGGGTGCCTGGGTGGCTGGATCTGGGTCGGTTAAGCATCTGTCTTTAGCTCACATCATGATCTCAGGGTCCTGGAATTGAGCCCCTGTCTGGCTCCCTGCTCAGTGAGGAGTCTGCTTCTCCCTCTCCCTCTGCACCTCCCCCCACTCAAGCTTGCTCTCTCTCTAATAAATAAACAAAACCGTATTAAAAATAATTATGAGATTAAATGATGGCCTTGATCTCTTTTCAAATATCTCTTATGTTTCTAATGGCATGAATTATCAAGACATATGACTGTAAATTTTTAAAGGAATTTTTAAAAACAAGAAATAATGACTTTTCCTATAGCTTGTAATTACAAACACAAATTCTATTGATTCTTCTCTTCCTCCATCTACACACAGGCTACAGAAAACTGTTAATTTCCGTTTTAAAAGTTACTGATGTGGGGGCAGCCCAGGTGGCTCAGCGGTTTAGTGCCGCCTTCAGCTCAGGGCCAGATCCTGGAGACCCGGGATCAAGTCCCATGTTGGGCTCCCTGCATGGAGCCTGCTTCTCCCTCTGCCTTGTCTCTGCCTCTCTCTCTCCCTCTCTGTGTCTGTCATGAATAAATAAATTTTAAAAAAATAAAAAATAAAAGTTACTGATGTGAAAAGAAATAAATAAATAAAAGTTGCTGATGTGGATGAGTAAAAATTTTATACATAGCAGGAAACAGACACCTTCTATCTGCTAAAAGTAGGCTGAGAAACCATCACAATTATAGTATGATACAGGTATCACTACTTGGCACGTGTGTGTGAAAACCAAATAACTAGGCCTGAAAACTGTTTCCCTTGACAACACATTTTATAAACCCTAGAAATTATTTCCTACGTATTAGTAACTACAAAGAGAATATGCAAATTTTTTCAAGCACCAATATAGAGGCTGTTCACAGTTACCACCAAAAGAATGCTCCCAGTGTAATGCAGCAGACTATTCTGACTGTCCTGTATTAGACCAACAACTGAATTCTACATTGTTTTAGTATAACAAAAACACAAATCCATATTCAAGTGGAACTGAACCCCATAATCTGCAGCCTATACTTCTGACTTCATCCATGCATGAAAAGAGAAAAATGTGTCCATTTCCATTACTTCAGAATCCTAACTAAGTTGATTAGGAAATGGTCCTTTAAGGGAAAAAATATTTTTGCTAAATTCTAGCTCACCCTGCTAGCACTCCTAATTAGTGGTACCTTTGGGTAGCTAGCAAGCAGACTGTGTGTGTCATGATCCCAACTGTTGTGGCTGAGGTTATTGTGAAGTGAGGCCAAACATCCAGCCAAACCATGTTTACTGGTCTGGTTGCGCTGCTAGGTACAAAGAATTAGGTTCTCTCCCCAGAAAGTTCACAGTCTAGGGAATGAAATGAGCATCTACCATGTGTTGGAACTTTCACACTGGGACTCTCAAGAAAGTACTATGAGATACAAAGATTCATGTGGCCAACTTCACCAGGGGAAGTCAGAACAGTCCTCCCAAAGAGAAGACACAAGCCAAGTCTGAAAGAACCAACGTTAATTCAGCACATTGACAAGGGGGCTCAAATACATGGAGGGGAGTGGCATACCAGATAGACCCAATGGTGGGTACAAAAGCAGAGAAGGAAAGTACTAAAGGACCTGCTAACTGTACGGGAAACTATTGCCAAGGCTGTGAAATGAGAATAGAGTGGGTAGCAAGTCGGGTCTGTAGAGTACTGTGTGCTAGATTGGGAGAAATGACTTTATTCACTGGAAAAGGTTGAACTCTTAAAGGGTTTTAAACTGTTAAAGATGTGTGAAAGACGAGGTGAACAAGAGACGAGGAGACCAGCAGGAAGCCCCCTGCTAGTGTGCTTGCTGAGAGATAGGGCAGATCATGTGGGCTGTGCGGTAGTTGGGGGAAAGCCATAGATTTCAAAGAAAGCAGCAGAACCAACAGGCTTAAAAACCTATGAGATGTGGGGTGAGGAGAGGTGAGAAGGACAGAAAGTGAAGATGACCAGAGGAACAAGCTTCCATCTACCATGTCTGAGATGCAAAGCCTCCAATTTCAAAAGCCTTTCCGTTTCCAGGGCCCTGGTTCTACAGTCATCCTCAGCAGCCTCCCATAGGCCACATCTCATTTCGTACTACAGTAAATAAATAACCCATCCGTTTCTGTGTGGGAACTAGTATCACGGGACTATTTTGGTTGATGGGAAAGAATGTGGGGCATACACAGATGTCTGTAAAAATGCTTTTCTTGTTGATGGTGGCAATGGTGATGGGTGTTTGTGTGTTTAATTCCCTCTTCCTCTTTTAGAAAACATAAAAAAAAATCTACTGGTCTTGGGTTAGTCACATATTTTGTCTGATTCTAAATTTATTGCATAATAAAAGTGTTAATAATACCTGCCACACCTCATTCACGGGACTGCTGAGATTTGCAGAAAGAAAATCTGTGTGAAAGTACTCTGTGAACTTTAAAGCCCTATTATAAACGTAAGATATTATTATCTTCATTCATTCATTCAGCAATTGCTTCACTAAGATTTAGATGACCAAACCTTGACAGAGCTCCCAGCAAAGAGCAACAAGGAGCAGAGTTCTTAGGTTAAATCTGCACACAAACCAAAAATGCTCAGTTCACAACTAGATGTTCATATCTGTGGTTTAAGATGGCACAGTGTGTTTTTGTATGAAATTCTCGAATTCCCTGAAACAGCATGGCAGTAAGCAGAGAAGGCGATCTCTGTTACCTTTAAAATACACAGACACAATCCCTAATAGTAGTGCAGGTAGAGCCTTTGACAAACCTCCATGAGTGGGAATCCTGCTCTTTCCTAGCTATCTTCTTTCATCTGCCCTCCTCACCCTGCCCTCTAGTATTTCTTGGTCTGCTCATTCTCTAAATGGAAAGGTACATAAGAAAAAGGCTTTCCAATCAGAAAACAGCTCAGTGTCATTTGTTAATTAGGTAACAATGTTCTCAGCATTTCAAGACTCAAAGAATAATTTTTAAAAAGGAAAGTTTTGCCTCATAGAGCAAACCCTAAAAGCACAAATAAAAGGAAGTTTTGAGTTAAAAATTTTTTAAAAAGCTTAACCTGGGGACCTCACACCAATAATTTTGCAGAATTACAGAAGTTCAGGATATGTTAGTAACCCTACAAAACATGATATATTCAATCAGGCAATATTATAAGAACAACACCTGAAAATTACAACTTTTTTTTTTTTTTTTACAACTCTGGAAGAAAATTAAGCCTCCCAGAAGGGTTCACTTTAAACTGAAAGAATCAGTAGCATTTTTTGGCTGCTTATAAATGCTGGGTGGAAAAAAGAAATACGAAAGCCAGTCGAACGGTATGGAGCACATAATGTGGATCCCAGAGAATCACCTTTCCACATGATTCCATGTAAATGTGGCAGGAAACCAGTCTAAACTTCCACTTAACAACATCTATCTAAATAGTTTTGAAATGTTTTGCTTTGTATCCGTACTAAATATTTGCATCTAAAGCAGTTTCTGCATACCCAGAAACTGTCTATAGGACTCCATTTGGGGCTACTAGATGTAAAGTTTAAATTATGTAATGGCCAGCCACTTCCTTTGGTAATGGTGGAAAGAAAACTTTCTGTTTCATTTCTCTTCCCTCCTAAAGATGTTGTAAGATTTAAATGACATAAGATATATTAAACCATCAGCAAATACCTGTCACAAAGCGGGCATTCAACAAATGGCTCTTTCATGGTACCTTGTAAAATTACCTCATACTGATTACAGGGAACACAGTTGCCAAGGGCTTTATTATTTCCACGTGGAGAAAGGTGGGGAGGGAGGACATCTGGAGCTTTCATTTTTCTCTTTATGATATAAACAGGATGCAGCAGAATTCAATGAATATTATGGGACCTTCCCAATGATAAAATGGAAAGTAGTAAGAAAACTCTCCCTAGGGTAAGGGACAGGCACACAAAAAGCCATTGGACACCAGTAATTAGAATTCAGAGTTGGCCAGAAGACAGGTACACATTCATTAACCGAAAACGTAACTGAAGCTCTCCTTTGTCTTTCAGTTTCTCTAAGAAAGCACCTTGAAATACAGTGTTTGTATAAAACTCTTTATGTTTAGAGTGTGTTTTTAAAAGGAGCGCGTTTTGTTTTGCTTAGGCATAGAAATTTCAAACCAAACATCAACCTCCCTCAGTCATAGCCCAAGGCAAGGGTAGAGACACTATGTAAGAGGGAAAGAGTCCTCTAGAATGTTAGAAATGCCAAAGAAAGTTTGTTACAGATATTAGCAAACATTAAAGTTTATCATGAAAATAGATAGATAGATGATAGATAGATAGATAGATAGATAGATAGATAGATAGTTTATCTTGGATGGGCAACCATGAAGATGCAAGATAACTTCCTCGAGGCAAAAATCAGCTATTTCACTACTGAAGAAAGAGGGAAATAAATATCATCAAAGATAATGATGATTAGGACTCCATGATATTTTTTGTTTTTTGTTCATATGGATACATTGCTGCCTGCGAAAGATGTAGTACAATGAACTGATTTTATTTTAGGTTTTTCATATGAAAATAGCAGCTAATTTAACACCTAGACGATGAACAGCAAGCAATTCTTCAATCTAAATATTTCTATTATGTAACTATAACTTGGCATAAAGTAGCCTGTTACACCTAAAAGTTTTTTTTTTTTTTTTCGGTCAGGAGTTACTATTGCCATGCTAAAATTGATGTAAACAGGTGAATCTCTATATAGTTCATTCTGTTCAACAATTGAACAGTTCAATTGTTCAGCTGTTTGAAAATTGTTACTTTCTAAGTAGAAGGTACGAGGCTGTAAAATTCGCTGCTCAAGTGTTTCTAGCTTGCTACTTTGCTATTTCTCTTAAGTCAGAGTTGCAGATACTTGGATAGTCTCTTTTAAATTTTTCAGTCCTTGCAGAAGTTTAGCATTTCTTGGAGTATGAAACCAGGGAAAGCTAGACTACCATCTTGTATGTTTTAATTTGAGAAATACAGAGTGCTTTCTATTAAATTGTGGTGGGCTTTGGAGACATTGATGTGGATTAAGTCTAAAAACTAATTTTGAGACTTTAGGATGGATCTGTAATACATGCCAGTTTCTCTTTCTTCATTCGTAAAACTAATGCTGATCTTAAAAGATTTTGGAATTAAATAAGGGAAGATATGTGATAACCTCTGATATATAGGAGACACCATAGCAATATAAATAAAACTACAAGTAAACATATAAAACTACTGTATATGTATATATAAAACATATTGTATATGTATCTAGATACCTATATACACATTTATGTACATATAAATTCCCTTTTTTTCATACTTAATATTTGTGTAGTTGGGTTCAGAAACTTGGATTTAGGTTTCTGAATCAGTCTTTTTGACTCTTGATTATCAGTGTCAATATGACACTTTGAGAATGGGATAATTGATTGAAAAATTATACATTCTGATTTCCTGATAGAAATTCCATTTATGAATAGTATAATAGTTTACTTAATGCTCAAATTTCAACCTTGATTAGAATGAAAATTAACATTGATGCATTGGAATTTTATTTTTCTCCCCAAACCAAATGAAGCAAAATAAAAGTTTCATTTGTTTTTGAATATTTACTTAATGTATGAATTAGGTGATTAATGTTCTTGAGACAAAGATATGTAACATTCTTATTGATGTTTTAAAACAGTTATTTAGAGACATATGCCTATATGGCATATTTCCTATGAAAAACCGTTTCATTAGTTTCTTTTAAGGTATTATATTTATTTATTTATGATAGTCACAGAGAGAGAGAGAGAGGCAGAGACATAGGCAGAGGTAGAAGCAGGCTCCATGCACTGGGAGCCCGATGTGGGACTCGATCCCGGGTCTCCAGGATCGCGCCCTGGGCCAAAGGCAGGCACTAAACCGCTGCGCCACCCAGGGATCCCAATTTATATGGTTCAATCAGCCATTTATGAATGGAGTGAAAGGCAGGAGAGGGGAGGGGTGGAAGGGGAGGGAAGGTAAATAGAAGACACAAGTAACAAGTACTCTTTCAATAAACTTGTTTATGATGTGTGTGTGTGTGCGTATGCTTACACACACACTGGATTACAATGTAAAATGTATTTCTTACTGACAGTTGCATTAAAAAGTGTTTGAAAGTCACTATTCTAAAGGACTATATATGTGCACCAGCTAGGTTATTGGAACTTTTATATCTATATAAAATATAGTATAAATATAATACATTTGTATATATACAAATGTATTATATTTATGTCTATATGTATTATATAAATACAGATTAAACGTATACATATTATACAAGTTAGTACAAATGTATAATATCTACACATACAGATATATAGTGTATTTATAATAGATAAGATAAAATAGGTAGAGAGAGAGAGAGACAGGAAGAAATTCTGTGGTCAAGAGGAGAGGAAATAACAAAAAGAATTTTTTTGCTCTATGAATAACTTTGGAAATCCACAAAAACTATATTTTTATTAATTGCCACATCAAATTTTTACATAGGCATTTACAACGGAACAGGAAGATGCTGTTTTTAGACAGTTAAAACTGTATTCCTCCACTTTACCCCGACTCTGGTTAACCCTGACCTTTACCGGAGCACCTATCAGATGGTATCTTGAATTAGTTAACATGTTTGCATGTAACTCTACACTCAGCTCCTATTATCTGGTATATAGAAAAGGCTCAGAATCTAGAGAAGGAAACTCCTGCTGAGATACCAGAGAAGTAATCATTAGAATCTCTTCTCTCAGTTCTGCTAGGAAAGGTTTAACAGTCTCCTTGTCTCATGTTAAAATGCAAATACCTTAGAAGAGAACAACTGAGTTCTTAGTTCTCAGATGACCCCTGGAGCTTCCTGGCTCCGTGAGGTTGAGGGGAATTGGTGGTACAGGTGTGGAGAAGGCACCGTTCTCATTACCAATGACTGGGAAGGACATACAGGAAAGTTGTTTATCAGATTTTCAGATGACGCAGATTGGGAGGCAATAGCTAATTTGACAGATAAAAATCTAGATTTTATCATCTCTACAGGGCAAACATTAACACAATTAAATTTTAAACAAGCCTAAATAGAAAGTTCTGTGTTTATGTTCAAAAAACTTCAACTGTTTGGGTACATGATAGAGGGGAACCAAAGCACTATTAGCAACAAATCTTTAAAAAAAAAAAAAAAGAAAGAAAGAAAGAAAGAAAGAAAAGAAAAGAAAAGAAAAGAAAAGAAAAGAAAAGAAAAGAAAAGAAAAGAAAAGAAAAGAAATACCTAGACCTTAGGGTTGAATTCAAGTTAGTAATAGTTACAGAGACTATATATCCCTGTCCAAGACAACTCTGGTTTATGCCTGTTACCTGAGCCTAATTATTAACTGTGTCCCCTTTCACTCTCAGTGTCCTGGCTTAGATGATAAAGTATATGATCACTCCAAATGTAGTAAATGAATACTGTTGATATGACAGTGGAGAGCTGATGCAGTCATTTTAGGCTCACGAACAGAAGAATGGGACCACAACCAGAGGAAATAGGAATACATCCAGATAATAGGGCTCAATTATACGTAGACAGAATGTTAGGCTCAATTACAGAGCCAGTTAAAATGTGTAACAAATAACCTGTATCCAAAGTTAGGCAAACAGGAAAGCAAGCAAAATATAGAAGTCATGTTCTTTGAGGAACGATAGTAGGAACTAGGAAATGTTGTCTAACAGAGAAAATGGACAATAGGCATTATCTCACTTTATATAACTGATAGTCTACCTGGGAGCCACCCAGGTGCCCCAACACATAAAAGAAGGAAGACCTTTTACTCCATATTGATCCAAGATCAAAGCAAAATTATATGTATAAAGAAAATCTTGCTAGCAATTGGAAAAGTCCAAAAAATACAGATTAATAAAAAAAATACAGATTAATCACAGGCAAAACAAACTTTTATAATAACGTTCAGGCAGAGGTAGATGAGAAGTGCTCCAGAGGGGATCTTGCATTGGAAGGAGCCCTTTCCAAATACTACCTTCTGTTTAATGATGGCAATTGTGAAAAAAAAAAAAAAATGATGGCAATTGTGGCAGAGGTGATCGGCACAAAAGGGTAGAGTTCACGCCCAGTATTTACTGATAAAACGCTCAAACCTCTCACCTTCCTCAGCTGTATTTATCACACCACGGTTTGGTTTGGTTTGGCATCTCCCTATTACAGAGACCAGGAAATACCAGCCCTGGACTCTGTGAATCTACTAAATATCTGTCAGTCCTAGGTTAAAATGCTCCAAGTTACAGCAATACATAAATATTCATTATTATTACTTCCAACTTTACATTCCAGATGAACAAATACAGTTGTGTTTATACCTTGGAGT